>NC_139220.1:267453118-268692778 GCF_055691185.1 Crinia signifera | reverse complement strand
TACTGTGATTCCCGCCCCCTGTCACATCCTCTCAGAAATCATTCTGAGGTGATTTTCTGAGAGGAGTGAAAGTGTATTTCTGAGCTGCTGTTTTACTGTGAAAGTTTTCATATTTTGTGACAGGTGACGATATGGCTGCTTCCCTGAATTTGTTCTCATTGCCTCAGACGGAGGAGGAGGCTATTGAGTTTTTTCAGTGCCATAATCTCCTACCGGTGGCGCAGAATTGCGCAAATGGACACAAAATGCACCTAAGTGTGAAGGAAGGTATGTGGTGGTGCCATGTGAAGGTTTGCCGCCTATATGAGAGCCTCAGAGCGGCACCCTGGTTTCCAGGGTGCCGCTTACCCTTTCTCACCTTGGTGAGGTTCATATATTCCTGGGCAGAGGAGCTGACATCCATCGACTACTGTCAGCAACAGCTGGATATGTCGAAAAAAACCTGCTGTGTTATACAATAAGTGGATGCGGGAGGCTTGCTCGATGGACCTCATGGCGCAGCCACAGCGCCGTATCGGTGGACCAGATCGCATCGTCGAGGTGTATGAGAGCATGTTTGTGAGGAGAAAGAGTAATGTTGGCCGGATGTTACCCCAGCAGTGGGTTTTTGGGGGAATATGCAGAGAAACAGGAAAGTGTTTCCTTACAATGGTGCCCACCCGCGATGCCAGCACCTTGATGACGGCTATCATTGAAAAATGTTGAGCCTGGATCTACAATTTACACAGACTGCTGGAGGGCGTATAGCACTGATCAGCTCCAATTGGCAGGATATCAGCACGCCCAGGTTAACCACCGCTATAATTTCATAGACCCATCCACAGGGGTTCATACCCAAAACATAGAAAGATTGTGGGGAGCATGCAAATGGCGCAATAAACGCCATCGGGGCACTGCAAGACACATGCTCCAATCGTACCTGCAGGAGTTTATGTGGCGGAAAAACATTGGGTGGGGATGACCCATGTAATTGTATCCTGCACGCCCTGACACTTCTCCCTAAGGACGACTAAATAATTTGTTTCCTAAATAATGTGTCACAGTTTACAATTGATTCCACGTTCTTAATAAATATTTAGGTACTTGTGTAGTTTCACGGCGCCGCCGCGCGCACAGTCTGTCTAAGAAACTTGGCAGCTTGCCAGAAGCTCTGTTTAACTGTGCACGTGCCGCTCTAGCTGTTACATATGGAAAGCGCGTGGCTGCTTTCCATATGTAAGCTACGTTATCAGCGTAGCGCCGGGCAGCAGCAGCGCGCGCTGCCCAGTGCTGACAGGTCACTGTGGTACTTGTAGTTCCACAGTGAAATAGGCAGTCCTGCGCACCACTGACAATGGGGGGCATGTAAAGTGGACACCCCGGCACACCGTTAACGTGCCGGGGCTCCTAAACTAGACACCCCGGCACACCACTATCAAAGGGGGTGTCCCACATGTAGACACTAAAATTTAGACGCTAAAGCGTCTGAATCCAGACTCCATGCAAGCCGCTAAGAAGGGGTCATCTAAATTTAGACGCTAAAGCTTCTGAATCCAGACTCCCTGCAAGCCGCTAAGAAGGGGTACATCTAAATTTAGACACTAAAGCATCTAAATTTAGTTGGGTCTAGGGGTACACTATTAAACATGTTCAGAATGACACTAGTCGACGCAACAGCTGTCGACCTTGTAAATTCCACTATCCACGCCAACCCGAAGCGTGGCGAGCGCAGCGAGCCCCGCAAGGGGCGGCGGTACGCGTCCTACAACCTTTTCATACCCCCACTATCCACATCGGCGTGGAGTTGATGTTATAAAGTGTGGCGAGCCCGAAGCGTGGCGAGCGGGCGCGGATTACTTCACAGGTAATCCACGTCCCCTCGCGGGGCTGGCTGCGCTCGCCACGCTTCGGGCTCGGTGGCTCGCTGCGCTCGCCACACTTTATAAAGTCAACTCCACACCGACGTGGATAGTGGAGGTATGAAACGGTCGTAGGACGCGTACCGCCGCCCCTCGCGGGGGCTCACTGCGCTCGCCACACTTCGGGTTGGCGTGGATAGTGGTGCTGTTTCAGGAACACATTCACTCCTGCAAACTCATACAACTGAGACAGTAATGATGACATTTTTTTTAACTATTAACTGGTTTTTAGTTAAATATAACCAAGAATACTGAGGTAAAAATAATTCCAGAACAATAGATAATCAAAGTAAAGAACAGCAAGATTTAGGAAAAAGGTCATGATTCAGAACAGGAACAGGAAGCTGCTGCTGCATCATCACCGCCACCACTTGCAGAGGAATCAGCTGCTGATGTGGATGCTGTCGGCTCTGCGTCGTCGTCATCATCCTTGTCAAGTAGGGGGAGCATGGTCAGTGCATACAGGATGCACTTGAAGGGGTCCTGTGCGCCTAAACTCTGCCTCCACATAAACTCCTGGAGGTACGAGTCCAGGTGATGGCGCGCGGTCCCACTTTGGCGCTTATTGCGCCACATGCAACTGCCCCACAAGCATTCAATGTTCTGGGTGTGAACCCTAGTGTCAGGATCCAGGATTAGGGTGCTCGCATCCTGCCGCTCCACTGCAGTGATGAAACACTGGCCTGTCTCCCTCGAGAGGCCCCCGAACACCCACTGCTGGGGCAGCATCCGTCCAACGTTACTTTTCCTCTTAACGTAGAGGCGTTCATCTACCTTCACGATGGTACCTGGCCTTCCAATGTGCTGCTGAGGCTGTGCTAGCAGGTCCACTGTGCAGGCCTCCCTCATGAGATTATTATAGAGGACTGCTGTCTTCTGGGAGATGTTCAGCTGGCGGTCACAGAATTTGATGCTGGTCAGCTCTTCCGCCCAGCAGTAGACGAAGTGGATCAGGGTGACGAAGCTCAGATGAGACCCCCCTGAACCACTGCGCTGACCTGACGCTTACTTTCTTGCGGCAGCTGCGAATATGACAGCGCCACATGCGCTCCTTCACACTCAGCCTCATGGGGTGCCCATTGGGCAGGTCTGGGTATGTGGCAGGAATTGGTGGGCCTGCAGGAATGCCGCCGCCTCCTCCTCTGTCTGCAGCAGACTGAAAAGAGTCAGGTGCTCCATCGCCATGTGAATTATTTATAAAATATGTACACATTATATATAAAAGCGTCTAAAATGTTAGCGTCTACATTGGGGACACCCCCTTTGATAGCGGTGTGCCGGAGTGTGTACTTCAGAAGCCCCGTTTGTGTGCCGGGGTGTCCAGTTTACATGCCACCAGCGCTACGCTACATTACATTACATTATAGCTAGAGTGGCACGCGCAGCATCTGGCAAGCTGCCAAGTTTCTTAGACAGACTGTGCGCGCGGCGGCGCCGTGAAACTACACAAGTACCAATATTTAACTGTTTTAAATTGATTCTTTGTTCGTATTACCATTTACATTATGCTTTTTAATTATGTAAGTAAATTATAGTTATTAGTTATCACATGTCGTCATTACTGTGTCAGTTGCATGATATTGCAGGTGTTAATGTGTTCATAAAACACCACCACTATCCACACCACCCCCAAAGCGCGGAGAGCGCAGCGAGCCCTGTGAGGGGCGGCGGAACGCGTCCTACGACCTTTCATACCCCCACTATCCACGTCGGCATGGAGTTGACATTATACAGTGTAGCGAGCGCAGCGAGCCACCGAGCCTGAAGCGTGGCGAGCGCAGCAAGCCCCAATAGGGGACGTGGAATACATGTAAAGTAATCCTCATCCCCACGCGGAGCTTGCTGCGCTCGCCACACTTTGGGCTCGGTGGCTCGCTGCACTCGCCACACTATATAAAATCAACTCTATGCCGAAGTGGATAGTGGGGGTATGAAAAGGTTGGAGGACGCGTTCCGCCGCCCCTCGCGGAGCTCGCTGCGCTCACCACGCTTTGGGGTGACGTTAATAATAATGGCATGTTAATATATTCTACACAATCTCACCGTTATCCACAATATTGTGGAACGCATGTGAGGCAGTTCTTCCGGGTATAACTGTATGCAATGTATATATTACTAGCTTATAACAATGGTGGCCAGGGCTCCGTCTCCGTACTCTGAGCAGGGCGGGGCGAGCAGGCTGTGTGGCGGGCGGAGGGAGCAGCTCCGTGTGGAGCAAGCCAGCCCATACACACTAGGCGACTTTCAGCTGAAAA
Source organism: Crinia signifera (assembly GCF_055691185.1). Taxonomy (NCBI): domain Eukaryota; kingdom Metazoa; phylum Chordata; class Amphibia; order Anura; family Myobatrachidae; genus Crinia; species Crinia signifera. The sequence goes on along the minus strand of NC_139220.1, from coordinate 268,688,625 downwards.
TCGCCTAGTGTGTATGCCCCACCAACGCAGCGCAGGCTGAAAGGTGATAGTCTTTCAGTCCGGCTGACCGTCGCGCTCCCTCCCTCCCCCCTCCCCTGCTCTAGATCATACTCACCAGCGCCTTCCGCACCGCTCCGTCAGGCTGGCTCCACATCCACACTGGAGGTTGCTCCTCCGCCCGGACACACAGCCTGCTCGCCCCGCCCCCCGCCCACTTGTCCGCACCGCACCGCCCCGCTCTGTCACTGACTGTCTGTGGCAAGTTCACTTCAATCCAGTCCACCGATGCCCGGAAGCACTGCTGGCGGCCGGCCTGACCTCTGAGTAACCAGGCCGGCCGTCAGTCATGACAAGCCGGCCCGACAGAGGGTGGATTGGGCCGGCCCAGCGGGATTTATCCCGGTATCCCGGTGGCCCAATCTGCCCCTGCTCACCTGCTTCCAAATCCTTTTCGATACATGAAATATCTCTGATCCTGGCAAAAGAAAAAAAAAATACCTGGAAAGACACTAGACTTTGCTGTGTAAAAAGACATAATTCAAATGCAAATTCTAATACTTTTAATTCTAATAAGTAAAATTGTGAGAAACCTCAATCTCAATTGATAGAGCCATGTTCTGATATGTAACACTTGGATTATTTATTTATTTAACGTTTCTTATATAGCGCAGCATATTCCGTTGCGCTTTACAATTGGAAACAACATTGATTACACAATCTGGGTAGAAACATGGAGGTAGGAGGGCCCTGCTCGCCAGCTTACAATCTATAGGGATAATAGGAGGGATACATGAGGATAGAATTCCATAGCATGGCAGTTCCATCAGATTACAAGGCAGTACTGATAGGATGCAATTAGATATAAATGCTACATGAGGTTGTATGGGGATTTCAGAATATGATAAGCTTGCCTGAAGAGTTTTCAGGGAACGCTTAAAAGTTTGGAGGCTAGAGGAGATTCCCCACCCCTCTAGAAATGCTGTATTTGCTGCTGCACTGCAGTGGGGCCTGGACAGCATTCTGCATCAGACATCATGCCCCTTCTGAGTGATATATTTTTAAAATCTTTTAAAATCTCTTCTAGTGTGTACGGGGCTTTCCACTCAGTGGAAACAGCCAGTATGTAATCTGATACAATATTTATTCTAACAGTTTACTCGGAACACCACCTGGGTATGAGGCACGTTGATAGATTACATGCTGGTGTGTTTTGTTCTTGTCCTTTAAATGCATCATCTGCTTTGTGTACAGTGTAAGCGTACCATTTAGCTTGTATGCTAGTGGAATAAAGGTAGAAGGGATGTTTTATACTTTGCTACCAATTCATACCTCCCAACACTCACGATTTCAGCGGGACAGTCCCGATTACCGGGTCCTGTCCCGCTGTCCCACCTGCGGCCGGAGGTGTCCCGCTTCGGGGGGGCAGTTGGGAGCCCCCCAATTTAACAGAATAGACGCATGCGCACAGCGTCTATTCTCGGCCGCAAACGGGGACGTGGCTCATTTGCATAAGCCGAGCCCCTAATTTACATAAGCCGCGCCCCCCTTTTTGGATGCTGCAGCTACAAAGTTGGGAGGTATGCCAATTGATGGACCAAAGTTTCAGCATAACCATTTCAAGTGTACAGCACTGCAGTCTGCTGGAGGCAGGCACTGAGTGCTTGTGGTGACAGCAGCTGAAAAACAGAATCTGGGAAACCTCAAAGGAAGATGGAAAATCATAAAAGCAATTCCTTTGATGATTAAAATCCGATTGATCAGAAATGTGACAGCTTCACATTCTTCTGATCAGTTTTAAGTTTTAGCCTGAAAAAATAATTCAATTATCTGAATATCATATTTGTAAATATATTCTAAACCTCAGGAGGTATTTGTGGCACCTCGGGAGGAGGAAGATGGAAAATAAGCTACTTTGTTTCTGAAAGCGAAGAGTTTATAACACTGGACAATGGCGGTCATTCTGATGGATACGCACCATTGCGAATTTGCAACGGTGAGCGATGGTGATGGCCTGCGCATGAGCATATTCCCTTATGTGCATGTGCAGGAAATCTGTGCGAACTGACTCATCGACTTGCTTAGTTGCCGGGCCGTTCACATGGAGCAGTGCAGACGGGAGGCTTGGGGTGGCAGGCATGGGCCACGCCTATGGGAATACCCAGCGTTTTGTGGTCTTTCCAATGAAAATCCTGGGTGTTCCCATGGTAATTTGCCCGTGACGCGGGTGTCAGGGGTAGGCAGCTGACTTCACCGGATGTCAGCTACCCATCCTCTTTGCGAGCACTGTAGAAATCATTCAATGGTAGGTGACCATCGAAAATTGCATGCGTGCAGTGGATTGGTGTTCGTGCAGGCGGTGTTTAGTTGACTTGCAAAGTTGCGAATTTCCTCCAAAGTGATCTCCAAAGTGTAATCTCATTTACCTCAGTGGACACAGCTACAGTCAGTATAGAGGTGGGAGGTGCAGTGGACAGAGACTTATTAAAGCACAAGGAGGTCCACCTACATTATGCACAGTAGCCCAAGGTATCCTGTTGCTGGCGACTCAGCCATCTTTCCAGTGATATTTGGCAAGATGGAGAAGAGGATAACAAAGTCCATGTCACGGTGCCAGTCTACACTTACTGAGTGGCACCATCTTTCTGAAGATGTCCATATCAGATCACTACATAATGGAAGGACCAGTGAGGTCTGTTCTGAGCGCAGGGTGTGTTGAGCCCTCTCTGGACCCAGGAATCACACCGTATATATAAATTCTCTATGCTTGCTCTATATCTAATTACTCACTGTGTTTGATGTGTGACTTTGGCGCAGGTACAGTGGCAAATCATTTCTATACTCATTGCAGGCAACACTGATTCAGGCCTATGGCTCAGTGTCAATGTCTCAGAAATAACAATCATTGTTTCATACTTATCCACAACTTAATGATGTAAACAAATTGTGTGTCAATCTTTCTCAACCTCTTAATTGATCCCCCTTCATTATGTACTCTGAATATATAAAGTTTCAAATTTAAATGTAAATTTCTGTTGTTTTATTGCTTTCACAAGGAAATGAGTTTATTATAGCTCCTTCTTTCTAATGCTTTATTACATCTTAATAGCTTTGTCATTGTTTCTACCTTTTATAAATTGTTCTTGCTATGTTGTATTTAAATTGATATTTCTGCTTACCCCTTAGCCTCACTAACATGGTGCAGATTTTGTATTCTTCCAATACTTCTTCCAAGAGGCAGGGCCCTCTTCCCTCCTGTTCTCACTGCCCTCTTCTCTCACACATCAAGCTCTTACCCACCTACCATCTATGCCCACATCTCTTCTCACTTGTGTTCATTCATCTCTACCAATGACAACTTGCCCTGGTAAAATGCAGACTTATGTACTAAGAATTGTGCTGCTAAGTGTTACCTGTGCTCTGTTTTTTACCTCTTCAGTTACTGTTATGTTTAGTCCTGTGTACCCTGTATTGTTCTAATGTGTGCTATATGCATGGTGCTGCCAACCATTGTGGCACCTTATAAATAAATGTAATAATAATATTTAGCAATTTTGGTGCAGTCCATATATGCAGGACCGAGGACACAAGTATCCGAGGACCCGAGTAAAGAAGCAAATGTGGCCAAATATGGGAGGCATATTAAAGTTAATGCTATAGACAGCACAACATGCTCCAATAGGGTATACATTAACATTTGTCCCCTTCAGAAACTAGCACGCACTCTTGCAGGGACCATCTTGATTGGCCTTGCCATATATAATTAGCACCTCCTCCTGTGGGATGGGGGGGGCGCAGGGGGTTGCATTGAATCGCGGGAGGGTGGGTCGCGGGGGGCGGGGGGTTGCCGCAATGACAGGAGGGGGGGTCAGGGGGTGGGGAATCGCGGTAGGGGGGTCGTGGGGGGCACCGTGAACCCGCGGGTGGGGGGGCCCTGGGGGTTGGCGCGAATCATGGGAGGGGGGGTCGCGGGGTGCCGCGAATTGCAGGAGGGGGGGTGTCACGGGGTGGGGCCGCGAATTTCGGGAGTCACCGGGGGTGCCGCGAATTGCGGGGGGTGTGCTGCAAATCGCGGGAGGGGGGTCGCGGGGGGTGCCACAAGAAAAAATCAACACAGAAAGGTCAACACATGTAAATGTTGACATAAGTGTGGCACTTCATTGGTGTCCATGTCGACACATGAGAATGAATATGAAAACATTGAAAAAGTGAAAAATAAATCTTGTCAACCTTTTTAATTGTCGACCATAGCCATGTCAGTGTTTTGCATGTGCCATTTAATCGTGGGGATGCCGTGAATGGGGGGGGGGGGGGGGGGGAGGGAGGTGCATACCCAACATGACCCTCTCCAGGAGGGACACATTGCTCTGTTTCTGGACTTTCTTCTTAATTTATGGATTACCATCACCTGTGCTTAAACACCTTTCTTATCAATTACCCTGTTTAAAATGACAGGTGATGACAATCATAAATTAATATGGAAGTCCACAAACAGAGCATTCTGTCCCTCCTGGAGAGGGTCATGTTGGGAGGTATGGAGGTGTGGGGCGCTCACCTGGTGTGCCTGGTGAGTAGCTGTGTCTTTGCTGTGTAACATGGAGAGGCAGAGGGAGTCTGGCACTGTCTGTGGGCTCACTGGGCTGGTTCTCTGTCATGTGAGTCAGTCATGTGAGTCAGAGGCTCCACCCAGCGTTATAGCTCCAGACACACTTTGAGTGACAGATGTAGCCAAATATATAAGAGATTCTCAAGCAATATATAGGGTAATGCCTATCTGAAAATGACATTGCCCACTGTATCCAAGCCCTGGAATGTAGCGCAATCTGGGCTTGGTGCATATGCGGTAAGCGGCCAAACCTCCATAAAATGCATTTTTTAATTTTGGCCACTTCTTAATATAGTAGTAGTACGTTTATTTATAAGGCGCCGCAAAGTGTCCGCAGGTATACTAACCTAACACAAGCACCGAGTATCCTTTTGCTTTCTGCAAACTCTCTAGTACTCTGTTAAATTTACTGGGCAGCTTCACCAAGCAAGCGCAAAACTGTTTGGGATACAATTTCCCAATCCCCCACATATACAATAATAATACATTTGGTAAACAGCTTTATCATAGTAATAAAGTATATCTGTCCTTTCCAACACTTGTTATTGCTGCCTCTGACATTCTGAAATAAGCAACATGGGGCCTCCTTCAGAGATGTATTCTATGCCCATGGTTTGTGTGCAGCTTTGATTGTTAGAGATCAGTGCCCGATCTGTACTGTGCGTGTGCCAATCTACTTCTGCAACATTGCTCGCAGTTCCCCATTAGCCACAGCATGTTTGTAAGCAGAGCCGTTTCTGAGGGGTAGTGAAAGGGGCTGTTCTAGGAAATGTGGCTTGCCCCTCCCATGTGTAGGCTTGCAGAGCCCAGGGTCTTCAGATGCAGATGTCCTAGGCCTAGCTGAGCATTTACGATGGTCATTCTTAGTAAGCTGAGGCTTGCTTAGATTGTTGAGGGCTGCGAGCATAACAACCGATTATCACCAGGGTGATCTGATGTTGCATCTTTGGTCTCAGCTCTCCGTTCTTTGATGCCAGCTGGCAGCATTTATTTCCTACAGGCATTTCCTGTTTGAGCATTGATGCCAGTGGCGTAGCTACAGGGGTCGCAGCGGTCGCACCTGCGACCGGGCCCCTGAGCCAGGGGGGCCCAACCCCCGTCACTGTCCGGCCGTCCTGGATGAGCAGAGGCGGAACTACCGCCGGTGCAGCCGGTGCAGTGCAGCCGGGGCCCAAGGAGACCATGGGGACCGCGGCCGTCTGCACCGTATGCTGCTGCCGCTAGTTTCCTTTTTTTTTTTTAGGGACACAGCGGCAGTGTGGATGTGAGGGGCGGGCCCGCGGACGGGAGGTAGCAGGCCTGACAGGATGTCCTGGGATCACGTGACCCAGACACTGCAGGCCTGCCGCGGGACTCCGAGTGTCTCTCCCTCACTCTGGAGCCTGCACAGCGCGCATGTCTGCTCCGTGCGTGTCAGGAGTCACGCCGTCGGGGCTGCTGGAGGGGAGAGAGCCAGAAGAGGAGAGCAGCGTGGACGTGGTGCTGCCAGCCACAGGACCAGAGGAAAGCGGGTCCCAGCTTCAGGGAGCTCAGGAGGGTGCCGTGCGGAGTGGAGGAAGGAGAAGAAGGCTGTCGGCATCCTGGAACCGGAGGTCCCCATGACTGAAGAGCTGCAGTGAAGGCAACTGGTCCGGAGTGCCCCCCAAAAGCAGCCTCCTTTGAAGCACAGAGGGTCAGGTTAGTAACTACAGCACACCCCCTGAAGCCTAAGAATATACCCTCCCTCAGCCTAACTCTAACCATGCACCCCCCTTCCCCACAGCCTAACTATGCACCACCCTCCCCCTCAGCCTAACTCTAACCATACACCTGACCCTCCTCCCCCGCAGCCTAACCTTAATCATACACCCCCTCCCCCACAGGCTAACCTTAACTATACACCCCCTCACCTGCAGCCTAACACTAACTACAGTATACACCCCCCATCGCTTAATCCTAACTGTACATGCCCCATAGCCTTACCTTAATTAAACACTCCCATGTAGCCTAACCCTAACTATACATCCCCCCATAGACTAACCCTATCTATACACCCCCTACCCCACAGCCCAACCATTCACCACCCTCCTGCAGCCTAACCCCACCCATCCCCCTCCCCACAGCCCAAACCTTACACTCCCCTCCGCAGCCTAACTATACACCCCCCTGAAACCTATAACACAAACCAAACAGGCACACACCACAGCCTATAACACTAACCATACAGGTACACACCCACAGCCTTACACACACTCTGCAGCCTATATCCCCAAACACACACACACACACCCTGCAGCCTATAGCCCTAACTGTATACACACCCTGCAGCCTATAACTCTAACCATACACACACACACCCTGCAGCCTATAACTCTAACCATACACACACCCCCCGCAGCCTATAACTCTAACAACACACACACACCCGCAGCCTATAACCCTACAGGGCCGTTTCTAGAGGCGGACAAGCCGTGCAGCCGCCCTGGGCGCCGCACGGCTTGTCCGCCTCTGTTGAATAGCCGGGGCGCCCGGCAGCTCCCCTCACGCCGCCTCTCCCCGGCGTCCGCCATTGTTGTAAAGCTGGGGCGCCCGGCAGCTCCCCCCACGCCGCCTCTCCCCGGCGAACGCCACTGTTGAATAGCCGGGGCGCCCGGCAGCTCCCCCCACGCCGCCTCTCCCCGGCGAACGCCACTGTTGAATAGCCGGGGCGCCCGGCAGCTCCCCCCACGCCGCTGCCCCCCCCTTCCTCCGCCTCTCCTCGGCGTCCGCCACACCAGCAACAGATGATTTTGTTTCAAAGGGGAGGAGAGGAGCGCATAGCGCGTCTCTGCCTTCCCCTGGCTGTGTCACTGGGCTGTTAGCGAATCATCTCGCGGGCCGGCAGCCAATCAGGAGCCAGCCCGCGAGTTATGATTGGCATAGTGAAGGGGAAGGAGAGATGCGCTAGAATGCGCTCCCCTCCCCTGGGAACTGAGCAGCAGCAGCGGCGGCGGGGGGACTGGAGGGGGTCTCAGAGCAGCAGCAACGGTGAGTTGTCCTGCTGCTAGGATATAATATTCTAGCACTGTGGGGGCATATAGGTCTTGCACTGAGGGGGGCATATGTGTGGCACTGTGGTGGCATATATGGCACTGTGTGGGCATATGTGTAGCACTGTGTGGGCATATGTGTGGCACTGTGGGGACATATGTGTGGCACTGTGGGGGCATATGTGTGGCACTGTGGGGGCATATGTGTGGCACTGTGGGGGCATATGTGTGGCACTGTGGGGGCATATATGTGGCACTGTGGGGGCATATTTGGCACTGTGGGGGCATATATGTGTGGCATTGTGGGGGCATAGCTGTCACTGTGGGGGCATAGCTGTCACTGTGGGGGCATGTTTGGCACTGTGGGGCATATATGTGTGGCACTGTGGGGGCATAGCTGTCACTGTAGGGGCATATATGTATGGCACTGTAGGGGCATATATGTGTGGCACTGAGGGGGCATATCTGCCACGGTGGGGGCATATATATGTGGCACTGGGGGCATATATGTGGCACTGTGGGGACATATTTGGCACTGTGGGGTCATATATGTATGGCATTGTGGGGGCATATATATGTGGCACTGTGTGGGCATATATATGTGGCACTGTGGGGGCATATATGTATGGCACTGTGGGGGCATATGTGTGGCACTGTGGGGGCATAGCTGTCACTGTGGGGGCATATATGTATGGCACTGTGGGGGCATATCTGCCACTGTGGGGGCATATTAGTAAACAGCATCAGTTGTATTGCAGCGGCGTGTGGGGCATAATGTGTAATAGGCATTACGTTGTGGGGAGTATTGTGTAATTGCCATCATGGTGTGCGGCGTAATATGTAATTGTCATCACAGTGTGCGTCGTAATGTGTAATTGTCATCACAGTGTGCGACATAATGTGTAATTGTCATCATGGTGTGCGGCGTAATATGTCATTGTCATCACAGTGTGCGGCGTACTGTGTAATTGGCATCACGGGTAAAAAGTGTATAATGATTTAAGTAGCCAGTCATTGTTTGGCCTTGATCTGTGAGGCGTACTAGGTAACTGTGTGGGCCTTTATATTTTTATGTCACTGTGTGGCCTTCAGCCCGCCAACTTAAGTGCGGGAGGACAATGTCTAGACGTGGAGGTTGCAAAAGTGAGATGTAAGGTAATTGTTTCCTGATAGACCACGCCCTTATATTAAGCCACGCCCCCTTTAAAATAAACCACGGCCCCTATTTCGGCGCGCGCCTTCGGCGCGCGCAATTTCTTCTATAACATGTTATGTATTGGTGGAGGGGGGGGGGACGGGGCGCATTTTTATTTCTTTGCCCTGGGAGCTAAATTGTCTAGAAACGGCCCTGTAACCCTAACCATACATTCGTACACCCTGCATCCTATAACCCTTACCATACACACTGCGCAGCCTATAACCCTAACCATACACACTGCGCAGCCTATAATCCTAACCATACACACACCACGCAGCCTATAATCCTAACCATACACACACTCTGCAACCTATAGCCCCAACCACACACACTCTGCAGCCTATAGCCCCACCCATCCCCCTCCCCACAGCCCAAACCATACACTCCCCTCCGCAGCCTAACTATACACCCCCCAGAAACCTATAACACAAACCAAACAGGCACACACCACAGCCTATAACACTAACCATACAGGCACACACCCACGGCTTATAGCCTTAACATATACCCCCCACCACAGCCTATAACACTAACCTAACCCTATGCTTAATACACACACACACACCAAAGCTTATTATGTGGCCATGACCCTTCCCCAGGAAGTCATGCCCTTTTTGTCGCCCGCCTTTGGCGCACACAGTTTCTATTTTGAGTATGGGGTGGGGGTCCCAAAGCATATTTTTGCACCTGGGCCCATAACTCACTAGTTCCGCCTCTGATTGATGCTGTGTCCAAAGATGCATCAGCAATGCTCACTTCGTCAATCTCTGAATCCATCCCATGGATCTCACACTCATCTTAAATGCACCTACTGTGTGAGGGTGTTGTACATAATGTAAACATTCATAATGCTTGTATCAGTATTCAGCATTGGTCTGCAGTCCAGACTAATGCAAGTACATTTTTCTGGTCCTGGACTGCATACCTCAGGCCTGCTGTACTAAGCCTTGAAAAGTAATCAAGTGGAGAGTGATAACCTACTAGCCAACCAACTCCTGTCATTTTTCAAACACAGCCTGTAACATGGCAGTTGTGAGCTGATTGGTTGGCACTTTATCACTCTCCACTTGATAACTTTCATGGATTAGTACATTTGGCCCTGGGTTCAGAATTATTTCCAGACAGTCGCGGCATATTAACTAGATCCCAGGGCTCCCTGTGTAAGAACATTTGCTACTGTATAGCGGCAGACTGATACCTAATCCTTCTCAGTAGACTGATCAGTACCAACTACGGAGGACAATTTTATCAAGAATTATCTTTAATGTTGGGTAATGCCAGGAATAGCCATAGGTTGGGGAGATATGCCCTGCTAAATGGCGTTATAGAACATCATATGAACATTTTTGATATGCCTCATTTATTTGTGCAACATTTTATTTTAAAGAATGTAACTATTCAGTACAGTGTTGCATTCGAATTCTCGAATTCTTCATTTCTAATATCCATGCCATTCTTTGAAGCAAAGGAAACATTGGGCCTTATTCTGGTTCACTCGTAGAGGCAAATTCCTTCTCAAATGGACAAAATCATGTGCACTGCAGGAGGGCAGATGTAACTTGTGCAAAATTAGATTTGGGTGAGCTATTTTGTTTCTGTGCAGGGAAAATACTGACTGCTTTATTTCTACACTGCAGTATAGATCTCACTTTGAAGAAAAACCCCACCCAAATCTAGCTCTCTCTGCACATGTTACATCTGCCCCACCTGCAGTGCACATGGTTTTGTCCATTTGAGAAGGAATTTGCCTCTAAGAGTGAACCAGAATAAGCCCATTGTCCTGAAGCGTGTGTGCATGTGGTGTTACTATTTAAATAAATAGAAGATACTTAATTTATCTAAGTCAATCATTGGTTGAAAAATGCCAGACAGCACTGTAAGATTAAATTTATAATTGTGTCCAGGTGACCTCTTGACCCCAGTTAAATGTATAAGCTTCCAATACTTTAGACAAAGCGGTATGGGGTATATTAGATCAGGACAACACATTAAGAAGTGGACGCTGTGGCTTCCATATTGGTAATAGGCTGTCCTGATATGTATAGAGGTTGTGCGCAGAGCGTGGATGACAGTATAACATCTTTGAACATCCGTACATTAGTTTAATCTTTGAACATCCATAACACTGCTGTGTAAATCAGTTCTAAATGAGGCACATTTCTGTTTATTTAATCAGAATAAAGCAGCGTCAGTGGCTGATATATGGTGCTATGTATTACCTTCAGCTGTGTCTCACACTGATTTATATGGCAGCTTCTCGTCTATGACGACCTAATCCCAGTATTACTGCTCAGACAGCGTATAAAGTGACACCAAGAGCAGGATTTATGACAACTGTATGTTTTATATAGTCTTAAAGTAGCATTAGATCCGGCAGCGAGTACTGTAAGTGTCAGTCAGTCTTGGTTATAATTTCCATGTTTAGCTCAGAGTCTCTTGTGTTATTGCATTGGGCCAGATTCAGACCTGACCAGATTAACGCCGCCCGCCAGAGTCAGGGGTGCCGAGAGGGTGGGTGGAGCAGGTACAGTTTACCCAGGCCCGAGCCTGTCAGGGGGGCCTGGTTTGGACACACAGGTGCACCGGAGTCAGCGGTTCAGTGGCAGCATTGGGAGTGCGGATGTGGGCCAGTGTGGGGGCAGCAGCATCACAGAGGTCCTTCTGTGTCGTTCCGCTCTCCGACTCCAGAGCCTGCTGAAAGCCAGCCACGTGACTTGGGAGATTACCGTGGCTTGGCGACAGGATGATACTTAAGGTAGGTAGTCCCTGTGTGCCAGGAGGAACTTGGTAAGAGAGAGGCCACCTCCCGCGGTAGTACCACCCACTCCGCAGAATCCAGCCTGCCCCGCTCCCCAAATTCCCATACCAACTGCCACCAGCAGCAGCAGGTGCCAGTGCCATGTCTCCAGTCTAGCAGTGCCAGACCTGGTTCCCCTCCCATGTCCAGGTCACTGTGTTCCAAGGTGGAAGGTGGGTGGCTGGTTGTTCTGTGTCTGCTGCCTCCCTCCATGTTGCTGGGGCTGAGATCCAACTCTGGAAGTCAGCATGTAACCCCTGGCAAAGAATGTAACCCATGGCAGAGCAAGTAACTCCATGGCAACGGGCATGTTTAACCCTGGCAGAGCATGTAACTCCGGGCAGAGCATGTAACTCCTGGCAGAGCAGGTTAATCCCATGGCAATGAGCATGTTGACCCCCTAATATGCAATGAGCATTACGGTGTATGGAATAACATGTAACGGGCATTATGGCATGTGGTGAAATATGTAATAGGTATTACAGTGTATGGCATATTGTGTACTGCCCACTATGTTGTGCGCCATAACGTGTAATGAGCATTATGGCATGTGGTATAATATGTAATGGATGTGTGACTAGGGTGACCAACTCATCCCTTTAATCCGGGACACATATTAATTACACAGGTTCTGTGGCTGGCTTTCATCTGGTTTTAAACTGCCACAACTCAAGACTCCATTTCACCTGGTTTTAAACTGCCACAGAACCTGTGTAATTAATATGTGTCCCGGATTAAAGGGATGAGTTGGTCACCCTATGTGTGACATGTGTAATAGGCATTACGGTGTAAATTTTTGTCCCTGTAACTTTGGAAGCAGTGGCGTAACAATGGGTCCGCAGAGTGTGCGGGGAGCTCCGTCCATGGGGGCCCCAGGAAGTTGTTGTACCAGGGCCCAGGATTTCTCTTGGTGGCCCTGGCCAGAGTCCCACTCCCCCCTGCATAATCACTCAAATGGTTTTCCCCCATGTTCACAGCGCCGCGTTAAGTCTAGACTAATTCATTGGGCTGTGACTTTGCAGCTCAGTGATCGGGTCTGGATAAGGCCCATTGTGCGGTTATAGCATTGTGTGATTATAGTGTGTGTTTGTGTTTCTTTGAGAGCCACAGGCAGCTGATGAGGACATGGCGGAGGTGTCTGCCTACTTAGCCTCTACTGTACATTAATGCAATGACCTGGACTGGATTGTTCTTACTGTTATCTCAGTTTGTGATGATGTGTCTCAACTCAACAACTTTTTTTTTTTTAATTAGGTTTTTACACAGAGAGTTTTTATTGTTTATGTGTTAAGTTTTACGAGTGCACAAGTTTATGATAGTTTTCACAATTATGCCCGTTGCATATTATACAAAGTCACTTTATGCAGGTGCTGTGGACAGCGCAGCTCTTATATATCACAGTTAAAATAATTATATACATATGCACAATGCACACCAGCACTTTATACTGTTAAGCCTATCTATATGAATGAGGCGTATTTATGTCATATTATGTATTCACAAAGTTCACGCTGCACTGGCTTGTTTACGTTGCCAGGTTACGGTAGCCGCCGGATGACATCACTTCCTGTGCGTCCCGCACGCTGATCGGGAAGCCGGAAGAGGATGGAGGCGCTTCCAGTCCCATCCTGGAGTGTATTTAATGGTGAGTGTTACACTGCTTATTTGATTCTGTTCTTGATAAAAACGCGAAAGCGTTGAAACGTTGAACCTCAGACACAGTTTGTTTGATTCTTTTACCAAGTCCTGAGTGCCGCCACATCGCCCGTATATATATATATAGGAAAAGAGAATAGGGGTGCGCTAGGTATACCACTAAGTGGCTCTACATACAATAAATCAATAAAAAATTGGTTCATCCAGCAATAAGATTTCATTTCATTGTTTTGGATTTTTCAAAAAACGGTGCCACATACAGTGCAGATCCGTGGCCCGACGCGTTTCTTCCCTTAGGACTTCATTAGGGGCAATGAATCAATCCAATAAGGAGATGTCTCCTATACAATTTATGGGTGGAGTTATATCCTCTAATCGTAAGATTGTAGTCTTATACAGAAGTTTTTTAGGGCTACCGATTTAGGTGAAAGATCTCTCAAGTTAGATTCATACATAAAGTGGCAGTGTTCTTCTGTCCACAATGGTAGATTTACACCGCCTCAATTTAGGCGAGCGTGGTCTCTCAGACCAGAATTTGGCAGATAAATTCACACACGTTATAGCAATGTTCAATATGGTATTCCTCTGTTCACAGTGGTAAATTTTTACCCTCAGTAGGGTGAAAAGTGGTCTCTAAAACCAAACAATGGACTGATTCACAAAAAAGTGGCAATGTTCAGTAAGGTATCGCTTTGTCCACAATTTAAACAGCCTCTCAATATAGCCTGAACCAAGAATCACGGAGTCTTCTGGAGCCAGTATATATATATATATATATATATATATACTGTATATAGATATGGTATACTGGCGGCACTCACAAACAAAAGCTGACTCCAACGAGATCCGATAAAGATTATGACATATAGTTGTAAGGGAAAGGGGGAGAAGGGGAAACCAGTGCACAGATCAATATCGTACGGTAATGTCAGTTGATATTAGTCATCCACAATTCCTAATGTTTATGATGAGATGTGTTCTCACCCGTAGCATTTGTCGTGGAGATGCACCCTAGAGAGTAAAATAAGTTTAAAGGCAAAAGAAGAAGAAAGCGCTCTCTTTTTTTCTGGGGCACTCTTATGTATGAAAAAAAAGAGAGTGCTTTCTTCTTCTTTTGCCTTTAAAGATTATGACATTTAATTTATTAACCGTCTTCAGATACAATTTTTTTTTATTTAAAGCTTACCTTTATACATAATACACAATATATAATATAAGACTTGCTCCTGAAGAAGCTGGAGGTATAACTCCAGTGAAACGCATTAAGCTCTAGCCAAGAACATGTACCACTCCACCGCTCCACTGGACATTCCCTCCATATAGTTTGGACTGCTCCCATCTAACCACAAACATTTATTCGGAGGCTGCTCAAGGCGACCGCACAGAACTGTTGGTTCATCCAGATACACCTTCCTACGCCTATCTGGGACCATGGATCTGGGACATTTTGATTGTTGGCCACCTGGTTACTTACATGTCACTTAACAAAGACTGGAGCTATAGTCCTAGTCCTATCCGACATCCATATTACCACTGGATGTCCACCTATCCGACATCCAGTGGTAATATGCTCTATGTAATTTGATGTTTTTTTAACAATTAATTTTTATTAATATTATTTTTATAATAATAAATGGCTATATTTAGCAGAAACTGTTCTTTATATCAATCTACAGCCGGCCCTGGTACACACACACACACACACACACACACACACACACACACACACACACACGTTTTCTTGCTATTTCCCTTTCAGGGGCTGACAACCCCCTACCAGCAGTCTGTTAGTGGCGCACCCCCCACCCTCTTTTTGCTTACTAACTGTTGCTTGTATGGGTGATTCCACTCTGTAGATGGTACTGTATTGTCTTTCATCAGACAGTTTGCTGGTATAACAATAGTTAGTTGTATTAGTGTTTAAGGATATCTGGGAGGGAAAAGGATGGGGAAATATGGCAAAATAGCTGTAATATTTTATTTATCTTACAAAGTCATTAAATTACAGTTCTTAATTGTATTTTAAGCAACATTAATATATGAATATTGTGGAAGGTAGGAGATGACAGGGCCTGCTCCTGTGGTTTCCTCGGCGCTCCCGTGAAATAATGAGCCTGGCTGATTAGTATGCTGGGTGTGTTCCAATCTTCTCTCTGACTGCTGATCATGTTTGCACTGATTAGTCACGGTATCATAATGTCTTAGAGATGCAAAATATTGAATTCTCTACTAATTTACAAAGTTAAGCTTTTTAATCTGGCATGATTACAGGGAAATGGGTAAATACCAAATAGTACATGTACAAGACCAGTGGGGATTTCACATAGAATTATAGGGGGGGGGGGGTGGGGGGTGGGAGTTCTATTTCACATGGGATGTTGCTATGGGCAACCAATCAGATCCTATCTAGAAGGTGCTGAATAAATAACAAGTAGATTCTGATTGGTGGCCCACAGCGACATCCCATGTGAAATGGATTTTGCATCTCAGTAAAATTCCCCAATACAGTAGAATCTGGTACCGAGGAGTTTGCAAATCTATCTGGCTACCTCCAACTATTGGCAAACAGTGGGAACATCCACCTGTATTCTTAGCCGCTGCATCCACTGTAAACTGTCCCCAGCTTTCCTCTTATGAGAGCAGCTGTCATCATTATTACAGTATATGCATTTGAACTTGCCTCTGGGTGCAAGAGATCCCATTGAAATCGGACATACCTCTCAGGGTTGCCTACTGACCCTCTCCTCCCGCACACAGAGCTGCAGACAGAATTGTGGTCTATTCAGAGGTGAGTGTATGTAGATGTATCAGCGTTGCCTACCTGACCCTCTCCTTCAGGAAGAAAATGCTCTGCTCCTGGACTTCCCTAGTAATGTATGATTGCCACCACCTGTGGGGAAACACCTTTCTTATCAATTACCTAGCTCCCATCAGGTGATGGCAATCATACATTACCAGGGAAGTCCAGGAACAGAGCATTTTCTCCCTGAAGGAGAGGGTCAGGTAGGCAACCCTGATACATCTGCATACACTCACCTCTGAATAGACCACAACTCTGTCTGCAGCTCTGTGAACACATTGCATGCAACCAAGGCACATCTCCTATGTTCTAATGTCCTGGTACCACAAACTAATGTCCATTCCGCTGTAAATAAGATGTGGCAGTGACGCATATCACCTGGAATGACTTGTGAAAGCTCTAATAGAACGTAGGCAGGCTGGGACACACGAGCAGTTTGCTGAAAATCACTACATCCATCCACATTAGGAATAGCGTGAAACTCTAAATTAGGCCCATAGCACCCAGTAACTGCCTATGGAGGTTATGTTTTATTTTATTTATAGACA
Organism: Crinia signifera; assembly: GCF_055691185.1. Taxonomy (NCBI): domain Eukaryota; kingdom Metazoa; phylum Chordata; class Amphibia; order Anura; family Myobatrachidae; genus Crinia; species Crinia signifera. The sequence continues at coordinate 268,672,015 of NC_139220.1, read as the reverse complement.
GATAAACAGCTGTAATACATCTGTGTTCCCTTGCATGTATTAATGGAGCAATCTGATGTCACATTAATGAGATGACAAAGATACCTTTGTCTATAGCAAGCAAGGAGCAGCACTTAAAGGTCTTGCGATGGAAAAAAATCATTGATTTTATTTATTTACTGATGTCTCAGTCATATCTAAGCATACCTTTATCAAGACAGTTATTATGTGTACCAGGTTCTGGTATGTACCTTAGTGTGTATAAAGAAATCTATAAAACACATGTGTTCTTTTATCAATCTCATTACAATAACATATCTCCCAACATGACCCTCTCCAGGAGGGACACAATGCTCTGCTCCTGGACTTCCCTCTTTCTGTTTGATTACCATCACCTGTGTGGAAACACCTTTCTTATTAATTAACCAATCACTGCAACCTATCCACCCCATTCACTACAGCCTATACATTAATTCACTATCAGTATACCAGCCGTATTCTGTGATTTGTTTAAAGGGGCAATCACTTACAAGGCATGGTTATGCCCACTAGTGGCATCTTTCCAGATAAAGACGATCAGCACTCTAGTCAGTGTCATCATTTAGATTCAGCTCGGGCAGCACTACAGTGTTGTCACTCTGGATTCAGCCTGGTAAGCACTGTGGTCTCATTGCAGATCACCATTGGTTCCAGTCCGATAGTTCCTCACCATTGGTTCCAGTCCAATAATATTCTCCATGGTTCCAGTCTGACAATACTCACTATTGGTTCCAGTCTGACAATACTCACCATCAGTTCCAGTCAGACAAAACTCTCCATCAGTTCCAGTCTGACAATACACACCATCAGTTCCAGTCAGACAAAACTCTCCATCGGTTCCAGTCTGACAATACACACCATCAGTTCCAGTCAGACAAAACTCTCCATCGGTTCCTGTCCAATAATACTCTCCATGGTTCCAGTCTGACAATACTCACCATCAGTTCTAGTCTGACAATTCTCATCTTCGGTTTTAGTCCAATAATACTCACCATGGTTCCAGTCTGACAATACTCACTATTGGTTCCAGTCTGACAATACTCACTATTGGTTCCAGTCTGACAATACTCACCATCAGTTCCAGTCTGACAAAACTCTCCATCGGTTCCAGTCCAATAATACTCTCCATGGTTCCAGTCTGACAATACTCACCATCAGTTCCAGTCTGACAATACACACCATTGGTTCCAGTCCAATAATACTCACCATAGCTTTCAGTCCGATAATATTGACCATTGGTTCCAGTCTGAAAAAACTCATCTTTGGTTCTAGTCCGATAATACACGCCATTGCTTTCAGTCAATGACTCCTCCTGATTTCAGTTATTCCAGTCCCTAGCCTCAGCCTGAGTGGCCCAGTCAGAGGGCCAGGACCAGCAAAACAGAAATCCCCTTGCAAGGATCCATAAAGAGAAGACCACCGGTGGGGTAACAGTGCATGGCCCTTTTCTGGGTCTTGCCAACACCCTGGTGCTTGAATCAGATCCTAGTTAATCCATCTTCCAGTCTACAATTTCTCAAATCTTTTTTGAGGAGGGAAATACATAAAACCTTCCAGTTTCCAGCACAGCAGTTATCCAGCTACAGGCAGCTCTGACACAGGTCTAGAGACATATACACTTCAAATCCAGACACTATCTATTCACTATCACCTACCTATCCCTTCATATAGCCTGCCACTCCAATCTGATTTGATTTTCTCTGCTCACCACACACACTACTCCGTCAGATACTACTTTATCCCTCTGTTTCCAAATGTCTCAGCATTGCTGTCTCGCAATGCTGAGACACTAGCCGGACTGGGTATTTTGCGCTGTATGGAGTATAGACACTAGGGGCCAAATGTAATAGGGTGAGAGTTTCAGAAAGTGAGAGATTTTGGGAGAGTTTTCCCATGTTTTTTAAAGCAGCAATCAATTACACTGCAAAATCAGGTTGATTTAGCCATGTAATTGATTGCTGCTTTAAAAAACATGGGACAACTCTCCCAAAATCTCTCACTTTCTGAAACTCTCACCCTATTAAATTTGGCCCTAGGTGTATGAGTACACACCTGCAGGCTGTAATAGGATTATTCATATCCAACAGTATGCACTGTATGGCTGTTCTCTCCAGCCTCACAAGATCTACCACTCTGCCTCCCCAGCCTCATGTCTTCCCTCCCTGACTCTCTGGTCCCATGTTTCCCCCTCTATCTTTTCAGCCCCCCTGTGTCTTTACAGTCACTTGCCAATGGCTCCAAAGCTTCCTGCCCCCCCCCCCCCCCCCCCCTGTCTGCACAGCCTAGATCTCAACTCAAGCTGTTTCACCTCTAAGTACTTTTCTGCGTGACTTCCTCAGGCTGCCTGACCGCTGAGGACTAGACAGGGAAGCAATAACATATTTATAAATCCGTCTGAGAGAAGCATAGCGCATTATACAGCTCTTCCTGGCAGCCAAGGCTGGTTACCTTACATCATTACCCCCCTGGGCACAACAAAATCATAGGACACGTTTATTGAAACATACATATTATATGTAAAATGTGAATCTAGGACTTGACGAAAGGTTCTCTTAAAATAAGTGTAATTAATTAATTTATACTGTGGCATCCTTACTTTACACAACATTTTAATCTTATTTTGTTGTGTACAAAACTATTCTTTAATCATTTATAAACCACAAGATCACACTTTGTGTATAAAAGTATTGTGGTGAAAGCAAAGATGCATAAAGTTCTTGCAATGTCCTGGCACGGACCAGTGGATTTCCAACACCATAATGCAATCTTAATAGGATTTATGTCCTTTCATTTAAGCAAAGTTGAAGAAATAAACTGTAAACTAGATTGCAATTTTACAGTAAGGAAACGTGTTGCTCAATCAGCTGTTTTTTATGTTTGTAGAAGTACAGAATAATTCTATTAAATGTAAAAAAATTATTATTACAGCCAAGACAGCAGATTTTGTAAAGAAAACCTGACACAAAGCAGAAAAAAACGAAAACAATACAAAAATGTTAGGAAGATGAAATAATAATAAAAATCAAGCCCACTTCGGTGTTTGAAATTAAAAAAAGAAAGAAACTGGTTTATAAAATATCTGGTAGAAAGATCTAGGGGCAAATCTAATGGGTGCCGGATGGGTCGGGTGCCCAACAGTCGGGATTACACTGATGTCGGAATCCTGACTGTTAAAACCCTGACACTCGGGGTCCCGACGGCCACCGGCTATACTCCCTTGTGGGGTCCACGACCCCCATAGAGGGAGAATAGAATAGGTGGCGAGCATAGCGAGCCACTGTTCCCGCAGCGTGGCGAGCGCAATGAGCCTGCAAGGGGCTTTGTTGCGCCCCCCCCCCGCTTTCTGAGTCCAGGCAGTCAGGATCCCGACGTCGGGCTAATGAATGTTGGCATCCCGACTGTTGGGCTCCTATAGCACACCCAATTTAATAGACTCGGAAAGTGAGAGATTTGGTAAGGAATCTCAAGGTTTTTTTTTATCATTCACACGGCAAAACCAGTTTGATTTTGAACTGTAAATGATTGCTGTTTAAAAAAAAATTGAGATTTCTTACCAAATCTCTCACTTTCTGAATCTCTCATCCTATAAAATATATATATAATTACTTTCAAAGGAGGCAATTTTTGAAGCACAAAATTTGCACTTGACAAAACATAGGGGGTTTTTCAGACCTGAACCCTGGGCTGCGAAGTCGCATCCAAGCTGATTATCACTTGACTCCGCATGCATACAGATCCAGCGTCTTGTTTTTTTATCGCTAGCCTAGGGGGTTTGGCCCTGCAAGCAGATTGACAGAAAGCCGCCAATTGTGGATGGTAGCCGGCTGTATTCTGGGAGTGTCAGGGAAAACACAGGCGTGCCCAGGCGTTTTCAGGGAGGGTATGTGATGTCAGCTCCGGCCTTGGTCAGCCTGTTTTTATTGCAAAGGGCGAGTAGGTTCTGGGTTTCACACAGGCTGCACTCTGGGAAAATCATTTGATGATGAGTGAGTTGCCAATGGATTTCACGTTATTCAACATTTTTTGCATGCCTTGCACAGGGCTGGTTTTCACCCTGGCTGGGCGGCCGCCATCTGATCGCAGTGCTCAACAAATTATCATGTCTGTGAATAACCCCCAGATGTAGAAAAGCTCTTCTCAATTTCTACAGGGGTGCATACTCCAATATACTGATCTAGATGGATGCACCTGAACAGGAGCAGAACATGAGCTTTGTAAATGGGGATGGAGGTAGTAGCTGGGTATCTACTGATGCATGATACTTCATGCATCAGTCATTACACTGACATCAGAGTCCTGACTGTTAAAACCCTGACACTCTGGGTCCCGACGGCCACCGGCTATACTCCCTCGTGGGGTCCACCACCCCCATAGAGGGAGAATAGAATAGGTGGCGAGCATAGCGAGCCACTGTGCACTGGCATTGTTTCATGGAACAGTGCATAAGCAAAATTTTGGAGACGCTTTAATCATAGCGGTTTAATATTCAATAAGCCATTTCCACTCCAAAGGTCGTAAATCTTGTCCCAGCTACTGGGTGGCCATAAGGTCTTAGCCCAAGCATTTTTTGTTCCACCATTTTTCATTCAATTAAATTAATTTTATGGCATGTTCCAAGTAAACAAATATGCTTCACACACACAATTGTCACCTACAGTATAATACACTTCCTAGCTATGGCCTAACAGTCTCAGGATTAATATAAGCCATATAGAATTATAATCATATGTCACTCTAAAAAGCTTGTGATCAAAGACCAGTGAGGGACTGATTCAGAAGTGGGAGTCACAGCTTGGCAAAACCATGTTGCACTGTAGGTGGAGTAGATTTAAAGCTGTTTAGTAGGAATGTCATATGGTTAACCATCAATGGTGACTTCCATGCTATAACATCATTGCCATGGAACCAACTATGGGTTGCACCATTGGTGGCCATCCCTGCTTTGGAGCATGGTCCAATCATGTTTGTGGGGTGGGACTTATTGGTGCAAAGCAGAGGTGGGGCTAAGCTCTGCTCCTTCTGCATCATCAAACAAATTGACCTGGGTCCGACCTGTGTTTAATCCTGCTTTAATCTCATGTTGAAATGCCAGGTTGTTTGGGTTAACACAGGCTATTTTGGAGATGTGAAAGGGTATAGTGAGGTGTTTCTTCTTAACTGCACAATGCAGCAATATTGTTATTTGCATGGGATACCGGAGGGTTATTCAGACCTGATCGCCGGGCTGCTAATTTGCAGGGACCTGTGATCAGGTAATCATCACCCAGCCAGAGGGAACTCCTGCCCTGTGCAAGCCTATGCCTTCCCTCCCATTCCCACAGCCTAATCCTAGCCCCCCCTGCTGCCCGCTCCATACATACCCACCAATCAGGATGCCAACTGTGAGTATTCCGGCATCGGCATCCTGATCCGTTAGGATGTCAGTGTCAGTATACTCAATGCTGGCCTCCTGACTGCATCCCGTTTGCAGGGTCTTCGCCTTAAAGCAGGGAGTATATGTGCACCTCAAACTATACTGATGTAGAAAAACCCACATTTAACTTCATTGAAATATTATTTCTACATTATGTTTGCAGTTTGTGAGAAGAAGGCCACAGGTTTGTGTGCTTGGGTACAGACACATGAATGGAACAAATAGTCTTTTGAAATGATGGATAAGCGCTATAAATGTAAGCAAGGTTGAGAGACATGCCAGCAAGTCACATGTCATTGTTTACAGCTTATGAAATGTATCTTAGAGATAAAAGCCTAACCAATCATATCACAGCACAGCGACTGTGGAGATTTCTCAAGATTTTTCACGGATAAGAAGTTAATAGAAATGTATCATTCAAAGATAATTTCTTGAAGCTACTTGTAAGATGACATTGTTATACTCTGCTGTATTGTGCCTCAGAATAAAAGTATGGTACTTGTGTATTAGCACGGCGCCCACTAAGCAAATTGCTTAGTGGGCGATTCTGTATAAGAAAATCGTATTGCATTGCATGCTTTTTTTTGCGTGCAATGCAATGCGATTTTCCTATGTAAATTATTCACTGCTCTCTGGCCGCGGGCAGTGCGATTTTATACGGTGCGATGCCATTTACTTTACTAAACACTTCTATGAGATGCAATGAGTTTTAGGCACCCCCCCCACTATCCACGTCACCCCGAAGCGTTGCGAGCGGCGGCGGAATGCGTCCTCCCGACCGTTTCATACCCCCACTATCCATGTCCGCTTGGAGTTAAATTTATATAGTGTGGCGAGCGTAGCGAGCCACCGAGCTCGAAGTGTGGCGAGCGCAGTGATCCCTGTGAGGAGACGCGGAATACTTGTGATGTAAAGTAAATGTCATTGCACCCTAAAAAATCGCAGGCGATTTTGCGTGTGGTGCGATCGCATGCGATCGCATCGCATCGCACAGCCCCCGCGACAAGAGAGCAGTGAATAAATTACATAGGAAAGTTGAATCATATGCGATTGCATCGCACGCAAAAACCCACATGCGATGCAATGTGATTTTGCTATGGTGCCGTACGTATGCAAATAGGGCGCCGTGATAAGACACAAGTACCAAAAGTATTATGCGATGTCCCTCATATGCTGGGCGTATCACCAACATAGGCGTGCGCAGCCCATTTTCTTAGGAGGTGCACCATTGAAGGGGAGTGTCCATCACCACCTACTGGGTGTGTCCATCACCGCCTATTTGGCATAAATGCAAACTAAATAGAAGGTGACTTATTTATGTATATGCACTCCAGAATGAATCATTCCCCCCCCCCCCCTACACATATCTGAAACAGGTACAGTGTGTGCCGCAGTCACGCTGCAAAAATATAGACTGCACATTGTAATGGCAATTACACATAATGCCCATCACACATAATGCCACACACCATAATGCCCATCACACATAATGCTACACACAGTAATGCCCATTACACATAATGCCACACACCGTAATGCCCATTACACATTATGCCAGGGCTTGACAAATTTTTAAAAATTAGGTACAGTGCGCAAGGAAGGCATGCACCAATAATGTACACTGTAATGCCTATTACTCGTCACACAGCCATTACATAGTATACCACATGCTCTAATGCCCATACACGTTATACCACACACAGTAATGCCCACGTAGCGCCTTACACTGTGATGCCCATTACACCTCACTCCGTAATGCCAATTACATATTAGGCTACACACTGTAATGACAATTACCTATTATGGCCCACACTGTAATGCCAGTTACCTATTACGCCACACACCATAATGCCCAATTACATTTTACGCCCCACACCGAATTGCCTATTACACATTATGCCACATGCTGTAATGTCCATTGCACATTATGCCACACACCAAAATACCCATTACACCACACGTATATGGTGTATACATTAAATATTAAAACCACACACCATATTGCTCATTACACATTATGTCACACACCATAATGCCCATTACATATTCTGCCATATAAGTGTGCTTACCTACATGCTCGTTGTCAGGAGTTACATGTTTGATGCCAGGGTTTACATGCTCCTTGCGAGGCGGTTACATGCTCCTTGACACGGGGGAGTGTTGCTTGCGCATTGCCACAGGGATTACATGCTTGTTGCCCAGGGGGATTACATGCTCTTTGTCTGGGGGATTACATGCTTGTTGCCCACATATAATGCCCCCCTTATTTCTATATACATAATGCTCCCCCCCATAGTGTTACATGCATAATGCCCCCTGTAGAGCCACACATAGTGCTGACCCTTTAGTGCCACACACAGTTCCCCCATAGTGCCACACACATAATGCCCCTGTAGTGCCACATGCATGATGCCCCCTGTATTGGCACACACATAATGCCCTGTGTTGCCAGACATATAATGCCCCATATTGCCACACTTATAATGGCCCCATAGAGCTATATACAAAGGAGCTGCCTGGAGCCTGCGGAGGGAGGGGAGAGCTAGCTGCCACTGCCGGAGTGTGTGGGGACCAAGCTGCCGCTGTCAGGTGGGGGAGAGAAGGAGGCTACCGCTTACGGGCGGTGGAAGGGGGGGCTGCCATTGCCGGGCAGGGGAGAAAAGGAGGGTGAGTAAAGCTCCCGCTGACAGACGGTGAGGGGAAGCTGCCGTTGCCGGGTGGAGGGGGTTTGGAGGTGCTGGGCGGAGGAGGGACGTAGCTAACGTTGCCGGGCAGAGGGTGAAGGCACGCACGCTGCTGGACATTTGCAGCTGCCGAGCAGATGGGGCGGCAGGCAGCATCCAGCCAGCTCTGCGCTGAAAGGGGAAGGATGCAGGGGTGGCATCATTAGGAGGTGCCTGTGCACCTCCGGCACCCCCCGTGCGCACGCCTATGATCACCAAAGAGTAGCAGTACAAAACCAGAGGATTTTTCCTGTGTGAAGCAGGATCACCTGTAGGGTATACAGCTAGATAATACAGCACTGAACCAGTATTACTTTTTATACAGCTTATATCTCCTACAAACCTCCTACAATTCATACCTGTTACATTTTAGGACATGTATTCTATCCACCAAGGTCATTGTCCAAATTACACAAAACACAACAATATATTGTAATGCTCCACCCCAGCAGAGGCTCCATAGAAGAGGCTGTACCACAGTTCCAAATTTGAATAGGGGACAAACACCAGCTGCCATTGAGTCAGTTTGGAATGGCAGATGGTATGCCCCTACCCCCCTATTTCAATTTTGAACTGTGCTGCAGCACCAACTCTGGAGCCTCCCCTGCTCCACCCCTAAACTGTGAAGACACGCCCATTTTTCTTTTGAAACTTTTTTTGCATCCTGGATGCAAGTGCTAAAATAATTATTGGGGTACTGCAGTACACGCAGGGGGCACATTCAATTATCCAAATGCTCTATAGCACAGCTTCACTTCCCGGGTTAGATGCTTGGCATTCTATTACTGCCCACAGGTACTGTAGTGTTGCTTGCTCTTCTGTTTTATGACATATATGTTCATTGTATATTAAACCTGTCTGACAAACACAGCCCAGGTGAACATACAGGAGCTAAATACTGTGATTGGGTGTGGTACAGGGGTCCGACAGTCGGGATCCCGACAGTCATTAGCCCAATGTCGGGATCCCGACTGGCCGGACCCAGACAGCATGGTGAGGGCAACTAAGCCCCTTGCGGGCTCGCTGCGCTCTCCACGCTGCGGGCAAGGCGGCTCACTACGCTCGCCACCTATTCTATTCTCCCTCTATGGGGGTCATGGACCCCCACGAGGGAAAATAGCAGGTGGCCGTCGGGAACCCGGCTGTCGGTGTTTTGACAGTCAGGATCCCGATGTCGGGCAAATGCCTGTGGAGATCCCGACTGTCAGGACCTCTTCCGGCACCCCTGTGATTGTGCACTGTTAATTGCAGCACATGGAGCATAAGGAACCAGAAGAGCAGATGGAGCAGTAGAGTGTTGGACTTCATCTGTGAGACAGAGAGTAGCACTCTCCCCTATACAGTCAGTATCACTGTAACTATCCATTTAGACCAGGACACTCCTGAAATACACAGGATCTATGGCTGGTTAGCACCAGATAAAATGCAGGACAGCCACAGATCCCATATCATTTATGAGCATCCCGATTAAAAGGGATAGTATTGTAAGTCTTTTCATACCTGAGTAGTGATTATAAGATTTATAATAGACATAAAAATGGTCTGTCATTTGTATTGTATAAGGGAGCAAGTAAATCTTAATTTATCAGCAATTTTTTTTTCTTCCAATATTGGGGGTATTCAATGCCGTGGGCGAGTGGCGACAGTGAGCAGGGCTTCCTGCTCGCTGTCACCACTCACCCTGTCAGTATTCAACGCAGCCCCCTCATACGCCAATTCCCCCTCGCTCTGTTTTTTTAACAAGGGGGAATTGGCGTATGCGGCTCCAGAAGCAGCGAGACTCGCGGATAAATACAGCGGATTTTCTGCATTAGCCGCGGGTCTCGCTGTTTTGGGGAATTCTCGCCGTCCTGTGATGGCGAGGATTTCCCTAGAACATTGAATAGGGCGAGCGGCTGGCGAGGGGGTTAAACAGCGAGGATCTCTGGTTTTCTGCAATCCTCGCTGTTTAACCCCCTCGCCGGCCGCATTGAATACTACCCAATGAGTACTACATGAGGAGATGAAGAAGTACTACTAGACAGACAAAATTTGAGGAGCCCTCTGCATATAGGAAGGAATGAAGACTGAAATCAAAGCATGGGTGTGTATGTTGTAACATATACATGTATATATGTTAGAATAGAAGATGAGTTATAGACTGTTTGCTATAAAAGTTTATACTGTGTGACAGACTCTTTCACTAATGTGGTAACATTCACTGAGCAACTGAAGTGCCCAAGTTGCCAGGAGACTCTCTAAAACTAGGCAGCATTAAACATATGAATGCTAAATGACTATGGCAGATGCAGTATATTTATATATGTATATTGTGGCTAAATTATTCAACAAAGAACATTGGTGACAGTGAGATGTTTTGATTGTAATGTGGACACTGGTTAAACAGCACTAGTATTGGTGCTGCCCCCTCAGTGAACTCTACTATGGGCTGCCAATCAACTTCTTTCAGTGAGTGTCCCCGAGGACACTAAATGTGCGGGAAATACAGAGGCTCGCGGCCTGGGCGGGAGAACAGCTGTTCTCGTGCCAGACAGCTGACCTCCCTGCCAGAGTATAAAAAAGGTGTCAGTACAGCCAGAGCTTAGCTCAGCTGTTCCCTCCTTCATGTGCTCACCTCTCCGCTGGCGGCTCTAGCTGTAAACAGAGCTGTATACATCCGCAGCGGAGTGAGAGCCTGAGAAGGAGCTGTCTTTCCACCTGGCCAAAGAAATAGAAGGCATAGATCCCCGTGTCACCAACGGCAGACAGAGATAGACACAGCGCCCAAGTATACCCCTCCACACCCAGAGCCTGTCAACAGCTATGACAGCGCCCTGAGGGAGACGGGAGGCGGTGGGGGAAGGAGAGCGTCGGAGACGCTGCAGCCAAGAAGGGACAGGTACCTTGCTGCCGTACGCTGCTGCCGGAGGGGAGAAAGTCACGCCGCATCTGCCAAGGAAAAAGCCGGAGAGTCCCGCCTGTGGAGGCCGCGCTGCATACAGCAAAGTGAAGGAGCCGCCTTTTCCCCGCCCACTACCGGCGACGGAGGTTAGAGCCGCCCAGCGTCAGTGATATACAAGACGCCCCCTCCAACCGCAGAGCCGCGCCGACTGGAGAACAGGGAGGCGCCGTACAAGCCAGCCGGAGGGGTAAGCTGTCAGTCAGAGGCGCGCCTCCGCTAACGCCGCCCCCTGGTGACGCTGCTGCCGGGGACGAAGCAAAAGGACGTCCCTCTAACGCCCCTCTACACCCTGGTGCTGCTCACCAGCGGGAGACGGGAGGAGGCGTTGGAGAGGAGAGTGGGACGCCGGCCAGGGGACGCGTGGACAAGAGATAAGGACAGCGCCGCCTGGCAGCCAAAGCCACCGCCCACCAGCCTGTCATAGGCGCACCCCCACAAGCCGCTCCCTCATATCACCAGCCGCTGGAGCCAAGGGGCATCCCCTAGCACGCCCCTCTACACCCAGAGCCTGCTTGTCATCCAGCAGAGCTCTGAGGGAGACGGGAGGTGGCGTAGCCTGGGAGGGAGGAGTCGCACAACAAAGCACTCCCACTCAGCCATACAGCTGGAAGAACAGTGTCACCCCTGTGACAGAGAGATGTTTCTGCCGGGGCACAGCAAGAGAAACGCTGCCCACTCATCACCCTACCAAGAAGAAGAATAATCCATTGCAGCCTAGCACGGGAGCCTGTGCCCCTCTACACCCAGGTACTGCCTGCGGGAGACGGGAGGTGGCACCTACAGGCTCAAAGTCAAGCAACAAACCAAGCAAGAGAGAGACTTACAGGCACCATCCCATCGAAAGCTGCCAGACCGGTGAGCTAACCTCCTTATGCACCATAACACCACAGGAACCCCAGACATTTATGTTAGCTTCCATGAAGACAGCAGTGGTAACAGGAATAGCTCAAGCTTCCTGCTGCACTAAATAGGAGACTTTGTAGCTAATGCCCCTAAGCCCATAGCTAAACAATTACAGGAGTAAGATAGAAAGTATCAATCTTCTAAGGGAAAGCTAGACTATTGTATCTAAACTCAGTGATATTGATACGTAGTGTGGTTAATATCGCACATCAAAGGGACAGAGACATAGACTTCTACAGTGCTAGGGACACCTAGTGAAGACCATCGGAGAGACTTATTTAGACAGGTTGCTTATTAATCCATTCACACCTTCAGCACACCTAGGGCCCCAACGCGCGCCAACAAGTGTATTTATATGCAGTGTTTTTATGCTGGCCAGCACATGGTAGATTTTTGTGTAAATGCATGCATTATTATGTGTATAGGAAATATAGAGAGTATAGTAGTTTATTGAGTTTATATATGTCATGCCAAGTTATTTATTGAACCGTCATATTGTGTAAAGTTATGCTCTGCTTGTTCTACTGTTAAAGTAAATATTGAAGCTGCAAGTTATAAAAAAGTTGTTTATTGAATTCAAATGTTTGCATTGTAATGTTATACTCATCACAGTTTGAAAAGTAAACCTACCTTTTATATAATATGGTGGTACCTCTCGTCATTTGAGAATTCTGTAGAAAGTAAAATCAAAATAACCCTGTCAGTGGTATCCCCTGCCAATAGCATTACAAGAGGGGTTACATTTGGAGGCACTGTAGCTGAGATTATATACGTTTCAGGATCTTTTGTTTACCAAACAGGGATACAACATGGAAAAATTAACAGAAATAGACATTTATGAATGGTGTATCCAACACAATAGAGATCCTAAAAAATGCATAGGAATAGCAGGAAATTTTACAGAATTCTCAGATGAAAAAATATTGGAACAAGTAGACAAACTGTGTGGGATTGTTAAAGCTAAGATAGTGGATAAATGGAGAGGAGATTTGGGGAAGACGGTAGCATTTCTTATAGAAAATTTAAGGGAATTAGATCGCAGTTTAATCCCAGCTATGATCTTAGCTAGCGCAGAGACGGGGAGGAAGTGGCATGTAATGGGGCCCGTAAGACCAGAGGGGGTTACCAGTACAAGAACACCCACTGCTGCCAATGGTGACAAAGAAAAAGAGGAAAGAGACGGGGAGGATAGTGATGGACAGAGTCAGGCCACCAATGTTAATGGCGGACAGTTTGAGGTCATAGTAGATAGGGTAGTGACGCAGCTGGAGAGGTGGCACTATGAGGGAAGCTACAGAAGATTGCGCATATTCTCTGGCATCATACCAGTGCCCACAGGGGAAGAAAACTATGAAGCTTGGAAGGAAGCGGCAGTACAACAAGCCGAAGAATGGCAATGTCCGGATAAAATAAAAAGGCAAAGAATCGTTGAAAGTCTGAGAGGTCCAGCTATGGGGATAGTACAAGCTGCCCGGCGTAGCAATCCAAATGCCACGTTGGACACCTACTTCGAGGCACTCGATTATGCCTTTGGAACCATGGAAGACGTTGGAGATCTAACATCCCGCTTATACCACACTTTCCAAGAATCCGGAGAAAAGCTGAGTACCTTTCTAATTCGTGTAGACAAGCTGCTGTACAAGATTGTGGACAAAGGAGGGGTTGAAAAGAAGGATGTTGATAAACAGCGGATGAAACAGCTCCTAAGGGGGGCTTTGACCAGTGACCCTGTAGCGCAGAAATTGAGGTGCTCAACAATGCAAGAACCTCCTCCTACCTTTAATGATTTACTCAGAGACATAAAGCAAGAAGAAGCACTGATCGAAATGAGGGAAAAGACCGTGAAGAAAGTGAAGGTGGTCCAGCCTACGACAGAAAGCAGTGAGTTCGAGAGCAAGGTGCTTAAGATGTTAGAAGAACAGAATAAAAAGATAGAGGGTTTTTTGACCAAACAGAACTCCAAGACTCCTAATGTGAACAGCTATACCCCAGTGAGAGGCTTGGGCAGAGGAAGCGGTAGAGGGTGCTTCAATTGCGGAAGATTTGGACACCGAGCATTTGAATGTAATAGAAATGCATACAGAAACCCTGGCAGAAGAACTGAGAATGATGAGCAACAACCAGAAAACCAGAATCAGGGAAACGGGAGAGGGAGACCTATGAACCCCGCATAGACTCCCTTGAAATCACGTACTGTGCCATGGGAAACTCATGGTGGAATGGGGAATTGCCTAAAGGTTTGGTGGGGCCCTCCTGCCATTTGAATGCGACCATCAACGACAAACCATGCCGAATACTCCTCGACAGCGGATCTCAAGTGTCCATAATCTTTGAAAATTGGTACCAAGAAAACTTGTCTGATGTACCCATTAAACCACTCAGCGGGCTCGTGATATGGGGACTTAGTGCTGAAAAATATCCCTATTCGGGCTATGTACAAGTGACTCTTAAATTCCATCAAGAATCATCAGAAGAAAGTGACACTTTGGAGATCCCTTTAATTGCCTTGGTGTGCCCTGATTTATCGAAAGAGAGAGGTGAGACACCAGTGATCGTGGGGACAAATACCCGGTTGTATTCCTTGTTACAAGAATGGCAGGAGGGTGAGAGTGAGCAGTTCAAGACGACTTCTTTTTGCATACAATCTAAAGAAGATAAATTCCATGTCTGCTTTGAGGGGAGCGACATTCATAAAAGTGATAAAGATGAACTGATCCTTGAACTTGAAAAATACCAACAGGCATTCTCTGAGGGAGAGTGGGACCTTGGCACAGCAAAAGGAGTTGAGCACAGCATACGACTTACCAACGAGACCCCTTTTAGAGAACGCTCCCGACGGATTGCCCCAGCTGACTTCGAAGATGTGAGACAGCATTTGAAGGGATTGATTGAGAACCAACTAATTATTGAATCTCGGAGCCCTTACGCTTCCCCCATAGTGGTGGCCCGAAAGAAAAGCGGCAAAATCCGAATGTGCGTAGACTATCGTACGCTAAACCAACGTACTATCACTGACCAATACACCGTGCCCAAAGTGGATGAGGCCCTAGACTGTTTGCAGGGGAGTAGCTGGTTCTCGGTGCTGGATCTTAGAAATGGTTACTATCAGATCCCTATGAAGCCAGAAGACAGGGAAAAGACTGCCTTTATATGTCCCCTAGGATTCTTTGAATTCTTGAATATGCCCCAAGGGATCAAGGGAGCCCCTGCCACGTTCCAACGGGCCATGGAAAAGATTGTCGGGGACATGGCGTACCGAGAGGTGGTCGTATACCTCGACGATATCATAGTATTCGGAGCCACTTTGGAAGAACACAATCAGCGCCTTTTAAAAGTACTAGAGAGATTAATCGAAGGCGGATTGAAACTATCAATCGACAAGTGCCGGCTGTGTCAATCAAAAGTCAAGTATCTGGGCCACATCGTCAGTCGGGATGGGGTAGCTACTGACCCTGAAAAGGTGGAGGCGGTGAAGAAATGGCCAAGGCCGATTAAATTGAAAGAACTGCGGTCGTTCCTGGGTTTCTGCGGGTATTACCGGAGATTCGTTCCCAACTACTCCAGTGTGGCCAAGCCTCTAACCGACCTCACCAAGGGGTACCCTTCGCTGAACAAGAAAATTAAGAGCAAGAAAGAGTGCTTTAAGGTTGGTGAGCCTTTTGGAGACCGATGGACACCCGCGTGCGAAGCAGCTTTCCTGTCTTTGAAGAGATGTTTGACAGAAGCACCGGTACTAAGCTATGCAAACCCAGACCTAACTTACACACTCCACATCGACGCCTCTCTAGATGGACTAGGGGGTGTGCTCTACCAGGAGCACGAGAATGAATTACGGCCTGTATCATTTGCCAGCAGAGGACTGAGTGAGAGCGAAAGGCGTTACCCGACGCACAAGCTAGAATTCTTGGCTCTAAAGTGGTGCATTGTCGACAGGTTTCATGACTATCTGTATGGGACATCATTTATAGTGCACACTGACAACAATCCACTCACCTATGTGCAGAGTACCGCCAAGCTCGATGCCACCGGGCACAGGTGGATGGCCGCCTTAGCTCTCTATGACTTCTCCTTGAAATACCGTCCTGGTGTCAACAATACGGATGCCGACTCACTCTCTCGCATTCCAGGCCAACAAAGTAACAGCGTAGAAGACGACTGGATTGAAGTGCCTGCCAGCTGTATTAAAGGAATGTGCCATAGTATTGGAGTGGAGCTGCAGTCTGAAAAGAGATGCGTGGATTGTCTAGGGCCTCCGCCGCAAGTCCTACCACTATCATATTGCTGGCTCAGTCAAGTTGAGATGGAGGGACTGCCGAGAGTGAGACAGGATCAATTAAGAAAAGACCAGCGAACTGATCCCGGTATGAAATATGCATTCTCGAATAAGTCTGACCTGAATGTTTCCCCAGACGTTAAAAGAGAAGCTGAATTGTTGAGGCGACAGAGAAAAAACTTTATCACTAAGAAGGGAGTGATGTACAGAAAGCATGAAACTGAGAAAGGCCGGTGGCAGATTGTGCTACCCAAGAAACATCGAGCAACAGTAATGAAGGCCTTACATGACAAGCATGGTCACGTGGGAATGGAGAAGACATTGAAGTTAATATCTGACCGTTTCTACTGGCCTAATATGAGGAAAGATGTGGAGATGTACTGCAAGAGATGTGGAAATTGTATTGTCCGGAAGACCCTCCCGGGGAGGATGGCCCCTTTGATGAATATGAAAAGTCAAGGCCCCATGGACTTAGTGTGCATAGATTTCTTGACATTAGAAGTGGACCCAGGGAACAAGTGCAACATCTTGGTAGTCACTGACCACTTCACTCGCTATGCACAGGCGTATGTCACCCCAAATCAAAAGGCCATTACAGTCGCCAATGTGCTCTGGGAGAAGTATTTTGTACATTATGGCCTTCCTAACAGAATACATTCCGATCAAGGCCGTGACTTCGAGAGCAGGCTCATCAAGGAACTGTGCCAAAGCTGCGGGATAAAGAAGTCCAGAACAACTCCCTACCATCCGCAAGGCGACCCACAACCCGAGAGATTTAATCGTACTCTGTTGGACATGCTGGGGACATTGAGTCCATTAGACAAGCGTCGTTGGAAACAACAAACCTCTCGGTTAGTACATGCTTACAACTGTACCCGTTGTGACGCCACAGGATACTCGCCATACTACCTCATGTTTGGGCGGGAAGCTAAACTCCCCATTGATGTCAGCTTTGGGACCTCAGATCCCAACCAGTCAAACATGTCCCATCTAAAGTATATACAGACTCTTCGCAGAGAACTCCAAGAGGCATATGAACTGGCTGAAAAAACTGCTGATAAGTTAGGGAAGAAGAATAAAACCAATTATGACCGCACTGTGCGTGACCACCTTCTCCATCCTGGAGACAGAGTACTACTGAGACGGCTGGGACATCCTAAAAAGTTCAAAATATCCTACAGGTGGAAGGAAGAACCTTATGTAGTGATGGAGAAATTTAAAGACTCGCCTGTCTACAAAATTCAAAGGGAGGATGGAGAGGGAGCCATTTTAACCCATCATCGGCAAAATCTTCTTCCCATTGGAAGGGATACCAGAATGGAGGACCTGAAAGATAGAGACCCAGAACCTGTAAGAAAAGAAACGCCTACAAATGACACTGCACAGATACATCATTCCGCAGAACCAGAAGAGAATGGAGATGAAATTGGCCAAGGCTGTTATTTCAAAGACTGTGAAAAAGACATTGCCAAAAGCCTTGAGGAGAGTAAAATTATTGATGAACCCCCTTTGCAAAGTCCTGCTGTAGCAGATTGGGATTTTACAATTGAAGACTCTGACTGTCCTGTCCCTGAAGAATGGGTTGTGGGGGAGGAGGATATTACAGAGAATTATCCCAGTGACTATACTTTGGAAGATGGGGAAGCATTTGGGGAAGTAACTACAACTAGGCCTAAGAGAGAATGTAGGCCCCCAAACATAGTTACCTATGATCAGTTAGGGGTACCCACATATATCCCAAGAGTGACCTACCCTGCCAATTTAGCAGTATGGCCTTATTTTGCAAATACTCAAACTGTATATTAAGAAAATGTAAATATTTATATGATGATCCAAGTTCATTTATTGCCTTGTATCATCAGGGGAAGAATGTAACATATACATGTATATATGTTAGAATAGAAGATGAGTTATAGACTGTTTGCTATAAAAGTTTATACTGTGTGACAGACTCTTTCACTAATGTGGTAACATTCACTGAGCAACTGAAGTGCCCAAGTTGCCAGGAGACTCTCTAAAACTAGGCAGCATTAAACATATGAATGCTAAATGACTATGGCAGATGCAGTATATTTATATATGTATATTGTGGCTAAATTATTCAACAAAGAACATTGGTGACAGTGAGATGTTTTGATTGTAATGTGGACACTGGTTAAACAGCACTAGTATTGGTGCTGCCCCCTCAGTGAACTCTACTATGGGCTGCCAATCAACTTCTTTCAGTGAGTGTCCCCGAGGACACTAAATGTGCGGGAAATACAGAGGCTCGCGGCCTGGGCGGGAGAACAGCTGTTCTCGTGCCAGACAGCTGACCTCCCTGCCAGAGTATAAAAAAGGTGTCAGTACAGCCAGAGCTTAGCTCAGCTGTTCCCTCCTTCATGTGCTCACCTCTCCGCTGGCGGCTCTAGCTGTAAACAGAGCTGTATACATCCGCAGCGGAGTGAGAGCCTGAGAAGGAGCTGTCTTTCCACCTGGCCAAAGAAATAGAAGGCATAGATCCCCGTGTCACCAACGGCAGACAGAGATAGACACAGCGCCCAAGTATACCCCTCCACACCCAGAGCCTGTCAACAGCTATGACAGCGCCCTGAGGGAGACGGGAGGCGGTGGGGGAAGGAGAGCGTCGGAGACGCTGCAGCCAAGAAGGGACAGGTACCTTGCTGCCGTACGCTGCTGCCGGAGGGGAGAAAGTCACGCCGCATCTGCCAAGGAAGAAGCCGGAGAGTCCCGCCTGTGGAGGCCGCGCTGCATACAGCAAAGTGAAGGAGCCGCCTTTTCCCCGCCCACTACCGGCGACGGAGGTTAGAGCCGCCCAGCGTCAGTGATATACAAGACGCCCCCTCCAACCGCAGAGCCGCGCCGACTGGAGAACAGGGAGGCGCCGTACAAGCCAGCCGGAGGGGTAAGCTGTCAGTCAGAGGCACGCCTCCGCTAACGCCGCCCCCTGGTGACGCTGCTGCCGGGGACGAAGCAAAAGGACGTCCCTCTAACGCCCCTCTACACCCTGGTGCTGCTCACCAGCGGGAGACGGGAGGAGGCGTTGGAGAGGAGAGTGGGACGCCGGCCAGGGGACGCGTGGACAAGAGATAAGGACAGCGCCGCCTGGCAGCCAAAGCCACCGCCCACCAGCCTGTCATAGGCGCACCCCCACAAGCCGCTCCCTCATATCACCAGCCGCTGGAGCCAAGGGGCATCCCCTAGCACGCCCCTCTACACCCAGAGCCTGCTTGTCATCCAGCAGAGCTCTGAGGGAGACGGGAGGTGGCGTAGCCTGGGAGGGAGGAGTCGCACAACAAAGCACTCCCACTCAGCCATACAGCTGGAAGAACAGTGTCACCCCTGTGACAGAGAGATGTTTCTGCCGGGGCACAGCAAGAGAAACGCTGCCCACTCATCACCCTACCAAGAAGAAGAATAATCCATTGCAGCCTAGCACGGGAGCCTGTGCCCCTCTACACCCAGGTACTGCCTGCGGGAGACGGGAGGTGGCACCTACAGGCTCAAAGTCAAGCAACAAACCAAGCAAGAGAGAGACTTACAGGCACCATCCCATCGAAAGCTGCCAGACCGGTGAGCTAACCTCCTTATGCACCATAACACCACAGGAACCCCAGACATTTATGTTAGCTTCCATGAAGACAGCAGTGGTAACAGGAATAGCTCAAGCTTCCTGCTGCACTAAATAGGAGACTTTGTAGCTAATGCCCCTAAGCCCATAGCTAAACAATTACAGGAGTAAGATAGAAAGTATCAATCTTCTAAGGGAAAGCTAGACTATTGTATCTAAACTCAGTGATATTGATACGTAGTGTGGTTAATATCGCACATCAAAGGGACAGAGACATAGACTTCTACAGTGCTAGGGACACCTAGTGAAGACCATCGGAGAGACTTATTTAGACAGGTTGCTTATTAATCCATTCACACCTTCAGCACACCTAGGGCCCCAACGCGCGCCAACAAGTGTATTTATATGCAGTGTTTTTATGCTGGCCAGCACATGGTAGATTTTTGTGTAAATGCATGCATTATTATGTGTATAGGAAATATAGAGAGTATAGTAGTTTATTGAGTTTATATATGTCATGCCAAGTTATTTATTGAACCGTCATATTGTGTAAAGTTATGCTCTGCTTGTTCTACTGTTAAAGTAAATATTGAAGCTGCAAGTTATAAAAAAGTTGTTTATTGAATTCAAATGTTTGCATTGTAATGTTATACTCATCACAGTTTGAAAAGTAAACCTACCTTTTATATAATATGGTGGTACCTCTCGTCATTTGAGAATTCTGTAGAAAGTAAAATCAAAATAACCCTGTCAGTGGTATCCCCTGCCAATAGCATTACAAGAGGGGTTACAATGTGTTTACATCACAATATTTCTTATCATTTATCATGTATTTTTTTTATATTTTACTTTCATATGTGGCACTAGGGTTCCCAGGTTCTGCTAGGGAACGCTTCTTTTCACTAGGAGGGGGGACAACCACATTCATTTTTTTTATTTTGCAGGGCCAGAGTCCCTAGGGAATTCATATGCTAACCAGGCTTCCTGATATCATTGACCAGCCCAGCTTGGCATTATTGTTTTCTGGAGTCTAGTTATTAGAATAAAGATTGGGATGATGCTAGCTAATGCTACTGCTACAGTATATGTAATACTAATACTTATGATAAGTAAGATCAATTAATTTACAGAGCAATCACTGACAGTCAGGATGCCGATGTTGAATATACCGATGCCAGCATCCCGGCTGCTGTCAGAAGACCAGCACTGGAACCTTATAAGGATCAGGATGCCAACCACGGAATATGACAGTTGGCATCCCGATTGGTGAGTTTGCTAGGTGGGCTAGCACGTGGGCGGGACAGGGGTGGTTAGGTTTAGACACTAGAAGGGGGACTAGGAATTAGACTGCATGTGAGGGGGGTTGGAGGGGCTCTGTTCAGGTGTTGTGGTGCGCAGTTAGGTTTAGGCACTAGAGGGGAGGGTTAGGGACAGGATGCGGGGGA
Source organism: Crinia signifera (assembly GCF_055691185.1). Classification (NCBI taxonomy): domain Eukaryota; kingdom Metazoa; phylum Chordata; class Amphibia; order Anura; family Myobatrachidae; genus Crinia; species Crinia signifera. The sequence continues at coordinate 268,650,728 of NC_139220.1, read as the reverse complement.
GGCTTAGATTGCTGCAAGGGAGGATTGGGGCACTTGCTGAGCCCCTGTGGGCATTCTCCACACCAGAATACCAGGGTTCTTTTGACCGCCTTCATCACCACCACCAGGATATGATATGCATCAACTAGTATCAGCACTGGAAGCTCAAATAGATTGTCTGGAACAGTATGTTCTATGGATCTTTTATATTCTACATTTTATTTACAATAAATGCACTATATACAATATGTACCTAATCACCATATTTAATAAGCAAAGTAATAATGGTGTGACCTCAGTAAGGTAATACAGACTTTTCTATTGCAAGCTCTTTATTTTGTGTTCTAGCATCTGAGAAGATCTGTTTGATTTGTACAGCGCACAAGTTCATTTCAATCTCATTTTAATGCATCTAGTGGTTTGTCCTACATACGGTAACATTGCCAAAGGGACTTTATGGGAGTAAGTCACTCCAGTACATTCAGTACTGTCAACATTTTGTGAATAGGCCTAAAAACAACTCTAAATAATTAGCAATAATCAAAGGGTATGTATCGCCTGTATGACAGATTCATTCTTAACACTTTTATTTTATACAAGAATCATCAAAGTCTGTAGCAGAAATAAGATGCTGTCCATCTCACCTTTCTTTGCTATGAAAAGTCAGATAACACATAGTTGCCCACCCTCCTGCATTCTGCAGGAGACTCCCTGAAATAGCAGCAATCTCCCTCTCTCCCTCATTAGTCTAGCAATCTCCTTCATTTCACCTAGCCCACATTACACGGTTAAATTTTTTTTGGGGGAAAAAGGAATGAGAGATAGATAAATTAACATTGAATCATCTGCACAATTTCCCAGCACTTTAGCGAGTATAGTATCTCTTACTAACTGCTTTGGGGCTCATCTACATTTGGATATAAGTCATTTTAAGATGTAGAAATGCACACCCACACTTCTAGGTGCCACGTTCACAATCTCTTTTCACAATATCTCCATTTATGAAACTGGACACGTCCTTGGGTGGAGCATGACACGCCCCCTCAATGGGGCACTGTGCAAAATTCTACTACCAACTATAATCTCCCTGAAACTTGTTTTCAAAAGTAGGCAAGCATGAGATAACAGCATCTTGTTGAGTAACGCTATGACTTTTCCCAGTCAGCCACCATCTCACAGGTGTCAGGGGGCTGACCTTGAGTGGGAGGTTGGCTGTTATTGGCTGGTTTAATTAGCATGATAAACATCCTCCTGAGCATATTAATCAGTTGCTGGGGCTGAACAGCGTTTGTGGAGTTTTTCTTTTTTATATATACAGTATATAGTCTTCAACAGGTTTGTCAGCACCTGTACAAATGCATCCTCATCATACTTGCCTACCAGACTTTCACCCTGAATGAGAAAATGGTCTGTTCCTGGACTTCCCTGGTAATGTATGATTGGGGGGAGCTCTTGTTCAGAAGGAATCCATAGAGTACCTGTACAAAAATAATGCATTCTCACCTAATCCAGTGTAGATCAGTTATCTTTGTTCCACAAGGTTAAGCTTGTGGTTTGGCCTAATTAACCTTGTGGTTTTCTGTAAACCGCAAGATTCTCACAGATACATGGGGATATTTCCCAAATGCGCAAAACTGAAGGTGGATAAATTAGTGGGGCCAGATGGAATACATTTAAGGATGCTACGAGAGCTTAAAGGGATGATGGTAACAACATTAACAGAATTATTCAAACAGGAGTAATACCAATGGACTGGAAAAAGCAAATGCAGACCCACTGAACAAAAGTAGACGCAAGGAAGAAGTGAGTAATTACAGACCAGTAAGCCTTACTGTACATCAGTAGTAGGGTAGGTAATGAAAACACTATAAAAAATAAGAGTTTGGGAATATCTTAAATCAAACAAGGATCCTAAACAGTATGGATTTACTTGGGGAGATCATGTCAAACAAATCTTAGTGATTTTTGACTGGATGGCTTACAGATCAAAATAGAGTTGTAGACTGTATCTAGACTTTAGAAAGGCTTTAGACACTGTCCCATGTTGCAGACAAATAAACTTGGATTTCATGATGGTTGAATGGATAATATACGGCTTCAGGAAAAGAAACATTGGATTTAGGTAAATGGAGCGCAAACATAAGATTCACCGAACCTGTGAAGTACCGCAGCAATCTTTAGGTCAGTGGTTCTCAATATCGGGCCTCAAGTACCCCGAACAGTTCACGTTTTCCAGGTCACCTGGCAGGTGCACAGCTGCACTTATTACTGACTGACACATTTGAAAAGATCCACAAGTGGAGCCCATTATTTAATTTGTTATTCTGTATGGAGATCTGGAAAACTTGCATTGTTGGGGGTACATGAGGACCAAGTTTGAGAACCACTGATCTATTGTATGTAGACTAGAGGCATGGTCAAGAGCATGGTAACTATAGTCTAATGATAAAAAATACTAAATCATGCACTAGGGCCTTGATGGCCAACCTTGACACTCCAGGTGTTTTTAAACTACAAATCCCAGCATGCTCTGCTTCAGTTTTGCTATTTTGGCCATGCTAAGTCTGATGCAGAGCATGCTGGGATGTGTAGTTCAACAACAGCTGGATTGTCAAGGTTAGCCATAAATATTGTATTAGGGGAAATGTAGTGGTAACTATGGAGGAGGAAAGAGATATACTGTAGGAATCCCTATTTCATGTGATTTAAATTATGGGAAGCAATGTAACAAAGCAAGACAATTGGTGAAAGCAAGATGCTTGGTCGCATTGGGAGAGCAGAACGAAGAAATGATGCCACTGTATAGGTCATTGGATTACTGTCATCAGTCATTGTGCCAGATGGCTCATTAGGAATACTGTGTCCAGTTCTTGAGGACATATCTCCAAAAGGATATACAGTAAATACATTATAGACAAAGAAGGGCAACTAAAAGGGTGCATGATCAACACCACAAAATATACCCACAATACTAAAACATCTTAACATGTATAGTTTGGGGCAAAGAATTAAAAGAGGGGACATGATACAAATGTTCAAATATATCAAGGGCCAAAAGTAATAGGGTGTGAGAATCAGAAAGTGAGAGATTTGGGGAGAGTTTTCCCATTCTATTTAAAGCAGCAATCATTTAGACTGCAAAACCAGGTTGATTTTGCCATGTAATTGATTGCTGCTTTAAAAAAATGGGAAAACTCTCCCAAAATCTCTGACTTTATGATTCTCACACCCTATTACATTTGCGTTTCAATGAGGTCCAGGAGAGAAACATTTGTCAAAGAAAGAGAAGATTTACAACTCAAATACATGCACTGACACTGGAGGGAGGGTGGTTAAGGGGAAATGTTGGGAAAACGATTTTACAGAAAGAGTAGTGGACAAGTGGAATAGCCTCCCATCAAAGGTGGTAGAGGCTAAGACAGTAGAGCAAGTTAAATATACTTGTGTTTGACATATAAGGATCTTTTAAAAGATATTGGCGCAACCCAACTCACATGGCATGCTGAGAGGAGCTGTTTGGTTTGGCTCTAGCAATAGTGTATGAGGATGCAAATGAACTTAGCAAAAAAGTATATGTTATATGGGAGTTACAGTGTAAGACAATCCTCAAGGTTCTAATAACAAAAATAAACGATGATCTTTATATGTCGGAGAACATTCATATACTTAATAACAGACTTTCAGCTACAGTATAAAAATGTACATTTATTAGTGATTATTAGTGAACTTTAATGGGCAGGTCTTTCTTACAACTATTGTATACCTAACTGTGCACAGCCCTTTCATAATTATTGTACACTCCATAATGCAACTGTGGAAGTCGAAATTGCATCTCTACGCCATTAATGTATTACGACCGCCTTTTACGCAATTTAACCATGCCATCTGCGTCTCCTTAGCTTAAGTATAGCGACGAAGAACGGAAGTGAAAAATGAATGGTTAAATTGTAATTGCATGTCCCCTTTGATGATGTTTCTATGTAACTCCCCAAGTATTGGGATCTGACCATCCATACTTGGTTTCTTTAACTTTGTTATAATTACCGTCACAGACGCAAGGTCAGTATGGTGATTGTAATACAATCACAATACAATCACAATACGCGGGAGAGATAGTTGGACTGTGTTATCTCTTGATTCAATATGTGAAGACACCAAATAAAGGAACAATGGACTATAACTCCAGTAGAAACTAGTTTTCCCTTATGCTCAAGACAAAGGACCGCATGGCTTGGACGATACTCTCATGAACAGGAAGACGTTCCTGTGAAGTTGAGAGCCAATGAAGAGATGCGCAGTACCCATTCCTTTATCCAATGACCATCCAGTTTGAACCCACACCCCCTTGCTTTAAAAGCCTAATCCCGGGATCGCTGCAGCCAGATGTGATCTAATCAGAACACATGCCCAGGATCTTGGGGGAATACTATTTGATCGTGGTCTCTGCTTCTTTTGACGGTAATTGTTCTCCTTATATGTTAGTTGTTTTATGTTATCTGTACCTCCATTTATACCCATTGTAGTAATGTTTCTTTTCTATGTATAAGCTGTACTGCATAAGTCTATAGTTTATATATTGTTTGTTACCTTGTAATCACCTGTGTCCACTACGGACTTCAATATATTAAGACCTGTGATCTCCATGTAACTGAGTGTTTATGTGCATTATTTCTTATAATCATAACAGCGTCTCAGACGCAGTACCAGCTTTAGTGGTTATCAGAGTGTATGTCGACTGATACAGTCAGAGAATTGCCGGTAAACCCAAGGTTATAAATATATGTTCACTGCATAAAATATCTTTGAGAGTCTCATACGCTGATGCGTCTGAGTCCCACGCTTAAATATACGTGCGGCTGCATCTCACATTCCGTATCAGATTGCGGTTGACAGGGGTAACTGTGTATTGGTTAGAAGGTAACGGATACAGTGTAACTACCTCATTATCCCCTGGTTTATTAAAATAACTGTTTTAATACAACCCACTATAGTGCCATCAAATTGTAAACTCCATTGCATCACCACTGTTCACTGTAATTTCACCAGTATACTCCCTCTGATAAGCCTTCTGTAAAAGACCTATCTTGAATAGTCAATTTTATTTTTTGGAGCAATTGCTACAGTATCCCAATGTTCTGTTTTGAAAGCCTGAACACTTTATGCATAATGCTCTCTTTAAACTTACCCCCTGTATAATGAGTTGCCATATACAGATGGCAAAATAATCACACCTTTTACACAGTCTATTTAGAAAGATATTCACATGTATTTCATCTTGATTGTACACTATGAGGTAAATATAATAGTATACAAGATACAGTCATCAGTGAGTTCCTCGCGAGTTTGCCTGGTGTTTTAAAGGGGCAATCATTTTAAAGGCCTTTTAAGTGATTACCACCTTATAAAATTGGGCAAAATCTCTGAAATCTCATTGATGACTGCATCCTAAATGCCCTCAACAATTCTTGAAATAGCTCTCCCAATATAATTTCTGTCATTCTTCTCGGTCTTCTCCCAGCATTCTATCATCAATCACCCGTCTCTCTGCACTTTCTTGTGAATCATTATTTTTTTTTTACTTTGGTTTTCATGTGCACAGAAAGAATTTACTAGTTTTTCTGACAATGGCCCTTATTCTGATCGGTGCGGCCGGATCCGAATATGCGGCCAGGACCGTGTGTGCGAAACTCCGCCTTCCATACGGATCGCCAACTCCGTCCGTACGTGGTAAGAAGCTGGCCGAACGGACCGCACGTGTATTTTTCATGGAATACGCCTCCTCCATCTCAGGGAACCTCCCCCATCATTCGATGGTCGCAGACCATCGAATGCAGGACCGAGTGGTCCACCAGCTCCCGCAACCTCAGACCACACGGACATTTTTCCGTGGAAAAGCAGGGATCTGGGCGGGCATCAGACATCCGGCGATGTCATATGTCCGCCCCCTACACGTGCATCACAGCCGCATTACCATACGTACGCCCAGCAATTGCATGGGAACGCCCATGAAACGCGGGGCGTATGCATATGGTAATGAGCCCAAATAGCTCTTCACGCCCCTCTCCACCCCCTTTTCGGAGTGTTCACATTTCATGCGGGATTTGGCCGTACACCCGCTCGCACATGCGCAGAGACGCCTCTGCACATGCGCAGACACAAAACATCGGCGGCACGAACGCACACGGATATTACCGCACCAACCAGAATAAGGGCCAATGTGTAGTAGCATAAAAAGTGCACAACTTCACCATCGGTACCGCAGGAGCGTAGCGTTTGAGTTTGATGGTCGTGCAGGATTCTGGCTGAACTCAAACTTTTGTTAAAAGGATAATCATTTACAAGGCATGATTTTGCCTTGTAAATGATTGCCTCTTTAAAAAATGTATGGGGATTTATCTTTAATAGCATTTCTTTCTGCCTTTCCTTACAGTATGTTGTGCATCATTTGTGTCCCTTTGTATATTCTCTAGTAGACAACACAAGAATCAACGGTTTGTTAAAATAATTCACATTTACTTTCCACAAAATGTCAGTTAGTAAAAAGTAAAAAAGTCACATCTTGGGACTTAAATAAGAGGACAAAAAACATTCTTATCGATTGTGCTCATTGTAAACCTATTGATTTGTCATAAGAGTCATAAGAGATGATGAAGTCATAGAGGTAGATGCCATTTTAACATAGATGAAAACATTGTGTTTCTAGAGGAATATTAGAAATGAATAAGGCAGAGTTCTCTTCCTTTATAGAAACACATTACTTACATGTTACATGCCTCTATAATGTAGGGTGGAGGTTACTGGTAAATTATTTCAAGCATGGACTGACCGTAGGGGATGTAGTTGGCATCACATGATCGGGATGTAGTTGGCATCACATGATCAGGATGCCGGCAGACTGAAGACCAGCGCTGGAATACCGACACCTGCCAGAATGCCGATGGCATCATCATGACAGCCAAAATCCTAAACGTAAGTATGGGTAGTTTATGGTTAGGCTGCAGGGGTAGTGGTTAAGGGTAGGCTCTGTGATATTTTCCTGTTGTTTGTCTATTTGTCTTGGATTAAATATCCCTAAATCTCTTTTTTAATATTGAGTAAATAGAGAATACATTTTAATTTCAAATTGTATAAACTAAGCATGCCCCCACAAAAGAAGAGAGTACTCTCTTCTTCCAGCTTTCAGGGGAGCATCTCCACTTACGTGATTGATATAGCCCTTTCACATTTAATAGTTGTGGACTTACTATATCCATCTGGTGACATTCTACCTGATAATTACCGATATTACATGTGTAGTTTGTGCTTAGGTTAATCCCCCACCCCCTCTTACCCTCTTTATATGTGGGATATAAGGGTTCGGATGCCGGAGGGGTGATTAGGGTTAGGCTGCAGGCAGAAGGGGTAGGTTTAGGGGGAGGGGAGAAGTTATAATGTGTCCACTAGAACTATCTTAATTGTGGGTCTATGGATGCTGGGGTCGGTCTTCTGACCCAACAATACATGCTTACTATACAGGCTCCTAGCAAGGCTGATACAAGAAGAGCAGCTGCAGTTCTATCTGAAATAACTTAATTAATAATGGTAAAATGAGGTGCTTCAGGCAACCAGTTCCCAACTGGCATTTTTCAAACATATGTGTTCCATTATAGTGGCTTTTTAAGAATTCTGCATTGTACCAAGAAAACTGTTGATCATTGATCATATAAAAGTTATGAGCTGATTGACTGGAGAATGATTTATCACTCCAAGGAGTCTTATCATTCACAACAATTTTTATCACTCCTTGATAAATAAGCCCCATAATGATGGCGATTTATCAAACCTGGAGGTGTGGCCATAGCAACCAACCAGAATCTAGCTAATATTTATTATCTAGTATAGTACATGCTATAAAATGAATGCAAAAATCTGAGTGTTTGGTATACAAGAAATCCTCTTGTCCTTTTTAGGTGGTTTTATAAATATCCCTTTTAATCAACTACCCAAGTAGGTCTATATTGTACTTTACTGTGTATTTATGGTATAAATGTATTTCCTCCATAAAGTAGAATACAGGTTGAGTATCCCGTATCCGAATATCCGTTATCCGAATTATTCCGAAATACGGACATTCCGGAAAGTGAAGAAATTTTTTTTTTTTTGCTAAAACCTCACTGGGGACATTTGTAACAGCATCACTGGGGACATGATATGTAACTGGCACTATATATGTGCAAGACAATGATTGCTTGGCATTCAAATTCAGTGCTGAGATAGTACACACATTTTGTTTCACGTTTTGAAACCTTGTTTTTTGAACAATTAAAATATATTTGTGTGTATTTTATGTGGTAATAAAATATATTTGTGTGTATATTATGTGTTTATACAGCATAAATGCAAGATACTTCAAAATACATCAATGAAATATTAAAATATTCCGAAATACGGAATAATCCGTTATCCAAAATTCTCCTGGTCCCGAGCATTTTGGATAAGGGATACTCAACCTGTATTACCAACCCTAATTTGCATGTCATTAACCTAAATTTAACTCTACTGTAAACTGTATAAACAACAATCTTTTGCTGAATTCTCATTATGTAAGGGTTAATGATATAGGAAGATCATTGTGGCTTATTCGCTCCCCCACACAGTCGCATGGGGGAGCGATTTTTTGCTACTGCACACATGCATAAGCATATTTGCAGTGCGCGGGGGGGGGGGGGGGGCATTGATGCGGGCGATGGGCAGCATTTAGTTAGCGAAATTCAACGCTTTGTGAGTCAACCAGAATGACCCCCTAAGTGCTTTAGATACTGGTAATTGCAAAGTGCATTTTTGGTACACATTTCCCATTTAAGTATAGTTGAATGTTACATGGTCAGATTGCACATTGTAACTGGTGACCACACATACTGTACAGTACTTCAGTCTTTTGTATGAAGAAATGTTTCCCATCAAGGTCCACCACACACATAAATATGCCGTTTTGATTTAAAAATAAAAAAAGCATAAAATGAACCTTAGCAAAGATTAAACCAATAACTTACCAACTAAAAGTATGTTAAGTAAGTTTTAAAACATTGTTAAAGGCCTTTTAAAAATACAATAACGTTTTCAAATCAAAATAATAAAATATACTATTAATAATATTTTCATAGTGTTATTTTGTCAGGGTTGTGCTTTGGTTCTTCAATCATCCAATGTTGTCAGTCGGTTCCCCCTGCAGCTTGCCGGTCCTCAGGGTTTGGAGTGGTCTTCAGCTGATTGTGCGCATTTTCCATTCTCTTAGACTCAGAGGGTCTCCTAGTTTTCATCTTATCAAGCTCCTTTTGATTCTCTCCTGTTAGGACAATATGAGGAGGTTGTCACTCTTTATCCATGGATAGTAAAACCATGACTGGAACGGAGATACAATAAGCCTTAAAAGCAATGATAGATTAACTCCACCTCAACCTAAATTATTCAGCTTAGCACGACCTCCCTCAGGGAGAAAAACAATGATAGTGTAATGAGTGCGATTTCCGCTGTTTCTCCGATACACAATAAACCTGTATCTCTGTAATGGATGTTTCTGCAGCTAGAGAATTTAGAAGGACTTCCATTGATAAAGCCATGTCTAATCTTGTTTTGAGACCAATGATTGGCTGATTTCTATGACATCCAATCAGTGAGCTTTGAAAGGTCAGGCTAACAAAATGTTTTCATTCTTTCATACAGTATAGAGGTGCTGGTGAGGGGTATGGGTCATTGGATTGAACCATTAGGTTGACTTGCATTGGGTTGACTACTGAAGGCCGACATGGCTCTGACACATGAAATTCAGGATCAGAGTGGAATTATTTAATCTCCTCCAGAAAAAAACATAATTTATATTTTAAAAATCGGAAATAGAAAGATAGTAGTGGAGATATATTATTATTATAGTACAGAATGGTGTAAATCAGGGGTAGCCAACTCGGATACTCGAGAGATACCAACATTTCACGTTTTCCAGCTCACCTCACAGGTGCACAGGTGCTCTCATTACTGGCTAACACATTTTAAAAGATCCACAGGTGGAGCTAAATACTTCACTTTAAACGTTAACTGTTGGTAGCTCTCGAGGACTGGAGTTGGCTACCCCTGGTGTACATTTTAAAAGTATTTTTACACTGCTTAAAAACATCAACTTCTATGCAGATTAGGAGAAATAGAGCCACTGTAAAATGTCAGTTGAGAACATTAGTAAGCTACCAAATTAAAAATAAAATGTTAGAGGAATAGAAAATTCTATTTAACCCTAGAACACATACATCATTTTTGCAGCCAGTAATTTCAAGTTTATTTGGGGTATTATAATATTATTATTATATTATGTGTATGTATTCGAGGGATGGTTGCCTACCTGACCTTCTCCTTCAGGAAGAAAATGCTGGACTTCCCTGGTAATGTATGATTGCCATCACCTGTGGTGAGCTAGGTAATTGATAAGAAAGGGGTTTCACCACAGGTGATGGTAATCATATATTACCAGGGAAGGCAAGGAACAGAGCATTTTCTCCCTGATGGAGAGGGTCAGGTAGGCAACCCTGATTCTAGGGTTAAGATTCTATCTCAACTAGACATTTAGCTAATATACTGTATGGCATATACTTTATAGGTAGCACATAAGCAACTAGATGGATACATCAGTAGGGGAAAGTAATTTCACACATTAGAGAAGGAACATTAAAAATAATTAAAGAAGCTGGTGGCAGAACAGTTGAAGGGAGTCATCTGGGGAGCAACAGTTGGTTTTCCAGATCCAATTTTTCTTGTTTTTGTTTTTCAAACAAAACATCCAGCCATGTACTGCCTATAAAAACACTTGGATACAGGTGGACCAGCTGCACGATATAGCCATTAGATCAGCCATATACGGGATAAGATGATGAAATTATAAGGTTCCATGCTATTGTTTATTGTTTTTTGAATCTCTCATCATATTAAATCTCACCCAATGTCACTGTGCCAGCATAGCTATGAAGATCTATGGTTTTAATGAACGTTAATCATTTAACGTCTATTTTTTTTGGGGGGGGGGGGGGGGATGGGGAGCTCCCAGAGGGAAGGCCAAAGTGGATGTAAGAATATCTAGTGATTATCATGGCAGCCATTGATGGAGGCCCATTCACAATGCGATTCTTGTCTTAACTGAACCAACTGACAATCATAAAGCAGTAGCAGTCAGTAGCAGTTCATGCAGTCCCTGCTATTGGAGCCGGTGAGGATTGGGTGACCGACAGTCCTAATCCATTCATTTTGAGCTGATGCTCTTTGAAACTGTATGTAGGTTTTCAGTGGAGCATCAGTGTTGATCCTGCTTCTTAATCACTTCTTCAATGACTTGAATGCTTCCATTTTTCATAGACTTCTATTTTGAGATTAATTTAGGCCTTAATTAGTCTTTTCAATACTGTAAGAGGATATCTGCTCTGAATTTATTTCTAGTGTCATGATTTTAGATTTACATTTTTAATTTACATTACTTAGTGTATGCTGTTATAACTCTGCAGTACGTATAGGCACAGCTCTGCTAATGATAAAGCTGACTCACATCTGATCTATTTAGAACAAGTTGTCTAATAAGGCTATAAAGGTTCTATGGATTGCTGCTAAATGGTAAGTGCCTTTAAATCAGATTACGACCAGCAGGTCCCCTCACAAGACCTTCCCGAACAGTAGGGTCGCATGCGATACATCATATGCGGTCCTTGTGCATCAGACCCGCGGGGGCATTAAAGGCATCCAATTTGGGATGATTTCTCGGCCCAATAAGTCGGGAACGGGTAAAATCGGCCCAAATCGCTGTAGTGTATAGGGGCATATAACTGGGTACACCCTGAGCGATATACCATTAACACAATGGTTGATATAATGAACAATATATACTGCAAATCACTTATTGTGTACCCACTATATCATTAACGATGCGGGATAACACACATCAATGAACCCCCCCTCTGCTGTCTGCACATGCGTGATGTCATTGACCGATATCATGACCGATATCACCAGTGTGTATGCACTATACTGTTCTCCCGCAGCACCGCCAAAATAGTTAAGAATACTGGCGGTGGCAAAGATCGCTAGTGCTCCGTACACAATGTACAATATACGGCAACATCGATATCATTAATGATAATGGCGGTGCCATGAAAACTAACGACCTAGAGGTAAACACTAAACAATATTGTTAATGATATCCTTCGCTAATGTTACCCGGAGCCCAGATGAACAGATTGAACTGCATTTCCAGATGGGAGCGCACACCGTTAATGACATAATAGGTACACACTGAACCATATGCATGATGATATTGTAACAATATTGTGCATATCATTCATTAAAATGAGAAAGTGTGTTCACGGCTTTATGTATACCCAGTTTAAGTATGTTGTGTCTAGGGGCAGGATGTATAAACATATATCACCGCCCCTCACCACGCCCCCGTCGCGATGCTAGCACATATGTACATATGTGGCTAGCATCGAGGTGCGGTGACGGAGGCACCCCGCGATACCTGTAATGTGGTCACCTCCTGGGCTCTGCGGCGGTCCCCGGCATCTCCCCCCCCCTGCAGCCAAGGAGAAGGTGCAGCACGGAGGATGGAGAGGGGGGTAGGAGACTGTGGCGGTAGAAGCCCATAGGTGGCGATACCCTGCCCTGCGATGACGCGTTGGCCGGGGATTAATACATTTGAAAATGAGGTAAAACAAGGGTTTTACCTCATTTTTATCTTAGTACATCCCGCCCTAATCCCGTTTAAAGTTCATTTAGAAATTCAATAGAAAAATGCCTCCTTTCTGCAAATCACTCGTCATAATGAGGCAATATGTTCTCACTCCACAGATAATATAATGTCACAAAGCAAGGACAGGCTTATATACAGCGCTGATATCAAATGTCTGAGCTCAATCCATCTATTGAACATATATATATATATATATATATATATATATATTTATTATATATATTACATATTATACATGTATTTGTGTGTGTGTGTGTGTGGGGAGGTGATAAAGGTTTTGGTGTGGTTAAAATTCCACAATCTGCTCCAGAGTTCTAGACATATTAGTGGCAGAAAATCACGAATCAAATTAAATATGCCTTATGCATTAAGGGGGTTATTCTGGTCTGTTCACACGGATTGTTCATTTGCATGGCCACTGATAATTAGTCACACCCAGCATTCCATTGGCGTTCCCATTGCAATCGCCTGGTGATGTGCTTGCGGGTAGATGTCTATCTCAAGATGTCAGCTGCCCGCCTATTTCCTCCCGAGTATACACGCACATCTAAGTGACCTGAGAGTCACCGGCCATCCAATGATGTGGGAGTTTCCCCCTGGCCTGCGAATTGGTGCTTATGTTAAACATCCATTCTCAGCCAGTGCGTACGAAGGCGGTGTTTGAGGGGGAGGCGGATGCCCCGGCATCTGGTGGATTTGCAAGACTGCGAATGCGCAGCCTTTCGAATCAACCAGTCCGATTGCATTAAGGATATTAAATCTGTATGTGGCATTGTGACACAGAGAATTGTTACTTGACAGTATATTGTGACAGGATGTATAAATTGTATGTCTCCTGAATCTTTGAACCCTCTTGATGTCCTCTGTCAGATTTTGTATATATACTTAATTTAATGAGTTTGCTGCACAAATCTTTCTAACATCCGTTAACCAGTTGAAAGACTAAAAGGATCTACAGTATAACAGATACTGGAGACAACCCTTTTCCTACATACGGCACACAGACACATGCTACAGTATATGAAACAGCAAGCTGATATACAGTATCTAAGCTAGCTTAACAATGAAGTCTTAAATATTTTACAATCCCATAAAAACACAAATTCAAAGCAGTGAACATTGGTTAACGCAGAACTCCCAGGAAATGGTTTTCTGGAGAAATCTGTGCTTTATACAATACATTCTTTTAACTGTGCATCACCTGAGCCTATAGAATTAGTGTGGTTGGGGCCCAGCTACGCTGCTGTAGTCTACTGGGCCATCTGTTCCGTTCCGAAAACAGTGCAGTGGTATACTGTATACTGTATGTTGGGATGTAGGTGCCTTGCCTTTCACTATCCAACACTCAATCTGTATGTTCCAACCAATTTCATGTAATTACAGATGCAGAGTCATATACCTATCAGTCACACATCTGCTTAGTACTGACGAGATGGAACTTGGCCCATTCAGTGTTTAATTAAGGTGCCATCTTGGCCTTCTGATTCAAGTCCTTTCAATGTTGTTGCAATCACCACAATGTGCAAAGCCATGTAATATGTTGGTATTTGAAAAATATAAAGATACAGATAAAGCAGGGATGGGGAACCTTTGGCCCTCCAGATGTTGTTGAACTACACATCCCAGCATGCTCTGCTACAGTTTTGCTATTTGCCCATGCAAAAACTGTTGCAAAGCATGCTGGGATGTGAAGCTCAACAACAGCTGGAGGACCGAATGTTCCCCATCCCAGAGGTAAAGTATACAAGTAAGAATATGAAATTAAATATCAAGAAATAAAATATATTTGTAATGTTCTGTTGATTGGAAGTTAACTACTTTTAAGCATTATATAATGATTGACCATCTTGCAATGGATTCAGACAATGAACCTACATTATGCCACTACTCTAAATACAAATAATTGCATACTGAGGTTTACATCCAGTTTATCTGTGAAACCTTGACTCAAGCACAACCAGGTACAGTAGTCAAGTGATAATGACACAGGATACCCATTGTGTTTACTTAATAGAGCTGCATATATTTGTGAGAATGTCATTAGCGGACTGACAGGAGGAAGGAAGGATTAAATGAATGTAGAGCGACAATTGCTAATTCTGTTGCACATTATAATGCTGCCCTAAGTCTGTATCCTATAATGTGATTAATAAGATTCTGATGTTTTTCTGGTATCATTCAGGATATTAAAACAAACACCTGGGACATTCGTACAGCAGTTCAGTGACAGGAAGAGAGATCATCAACTGCCTACTACTGATACATTCCTGAGGATGCAGAAGCAGGTGCACAAAACACTTGTGGAACATTAGCCTCAGGAATGCTGGGAGATACCGTAACAAGATAGTGACTGGGGCCAGGATGAATCAGTGCGTTTCTGTCAATCCGCCACTTTCAATTTGTATTGATGAGTGGTTTGCTAACTGTATTACAGATAAAACTATCACACTGAAGCCAGCTAAGGTCAACCCACTGTGTCAGTTTTGAGATCTGACAAAAATAGAAAATGTAACTGAGATTCATCAACCGTGTGAAACAAGTCATACAGTATAATGTATATTTTCTTAGAAGTGAGAATGCGGTTTGAGAGAGGTGTCTATACAACGTTTTCGGTTTCCTTTAATTACCCTTTGAGTGCCAACATCTCTGTGAGAGGTGTGAAAAATATCGGCTAAAAATGCCAGCATCGCTCACATTTGTTATATAAATTCAAATAAAAAAATGTTGTGTAAGAAAAGATCATATTTCCTATATAAGGTAAACATTACAGGTCATTATGAATGATGAATACAAATGTTTGCTTGGCAATTTTCACACCAATTTTGCCAAATGCACTTTTCACTCAAAGGGTTAAGTCATCCCGTATATAAATAAGTAGTTAAGTATTTTGACATTTATCCTTCCCCAATTTCCTCAACAAGCTACAGAGCATCCAAAATAGATGTTATGGTTTATTAAAATGACTTGGGAAAATGTTTTATTCATTTGAACTTTAGTTTACAAATGTGTCCGTTATAATGTGTCTAATATGTTTATTTATTCACATTTTTGCACATTTGAAATAAAAGGCAGGGATCTTAGGGGCATGCAGTCCATTACATTAGAAATTAGAGCCTTCTATTATCTTAATTTATGGCGTTTTTTTTTCAATATATACAAAAAAACCTGAATGATTGATTCATTCACATACATGTAGGGGTACATTTACTAAGATGGGAGTTCCATTTCTTGCTATGGGCAACCAATCAGACTCTGCTTTGTATTTAATTAGCATCTGCTAGAAGATAATACATAGCAGACGATTGGTTGCTATAATAATAGCAACATCCCATCTGAAATAGATCCCATCTGAAATAGATCTCCTATCTTAATACATTTTCCCTGTAGCGTTAAAACGTAATTTGGCTTAACAACCTGAGGATTGTATTTACATGCTTCATTCTGCTTGTTAGAAAGCCACAACGTTAAACCCCAAGTTAGTACTTCCTGGCCTCCGTACACCCTTAGGGCAAATGTACTAAGCCTTGAAAAGTGATACAATGGAGAGTAATAAACATAGCTCCCAACTGTCCTGCTTTTCGCGGGCCCGTCCCGTTTTTTCGTGGCATACCCGCATCCCGCCCAGGGCCGGCAGTGTCCTGCGGTGGGGGGGGGGGGGAGATAAGCTGTGCACATAGCGTCTATTCTCGCAGCTAGAGGGGCCATGGCCAGCAGCTTACAGAAGTGCTCCACAGGAGCAAAATGTGGGAGGAGCATCATGAGTATAGGCTACGCCCCTTGCCACTAGGCCACATCCCCAAAATTCCGGGAGCGTGCCTTTGGGCTGCACGGTGTCCCATTTAGCTTGCATCTAATGTTGAGAGGTATGTGATAAACCACCAACCAACCAGCTCCCAACTGTCATTTTTTCAACCACAGCCTGTAACATGACAGTTAGGAGCAGATTGTCTGGTTGTTTATCACTCTCCATTTTATCATTTTTCAAGCTTAGTACACATGTGGCCCCAAGATTTCTTAGACATGGATCCGCCGCCTATAACCACAAGACTTATTACACCATTGCCTATACTGTATATCCTGCCTGCCCTTGTAATCAGCCCTGGGAAATGGTCTCTGGAAAATAGAGCTAAACCTTTTTTTTTTTCACATTTACAAAAGAAAACGAATACAGTAATTTACATTATACGCTTATGGGTGTATCTGTCAGGAAGGGACATTTTATAATATCACAATTCTCCACTTCACACCACTTAATGAAACAACACATTTATTTGTGAAAATACTGATATTTTTTTTTGTTTTTTGTTTGAACAGTGAAACATGTACAGCGATTTACAGAGATAACCAAGGCAGGTTATAGACATATGACAGCATTTCTACATAATTAGCTGATGGAGCACAACTTACAGAGTTATACAAGTAGTTATACAAGTTTACTGTGTTTATCAGAAAGGCTGCACAGAGTCTGGGTGCTGGCTTACAGCAAAGAATAAAAAAAATCGCTTTATTTCAAGAGACTATGTACGCGACAAACTAAAGCTAGAACCAGCCAATGGCTATATTCTATTCTGTGTCCCGTTAGAAGGGAACTTTTGACCGAGGAGCGTTGGTCAGAAGTTGCCATGGATACTGGTCTCCATCACAACCCAGCAGGGGAGGCTGGAGATAGGCTTTATTCACAAATATCTGTTATTCACATTCATATTTAGTAAATACTCTGTTAAAATGTTAGCATTAACACCATGAACAGCAAAAGGCATTTCAGAAGCATTGATTTTGCTGCTGCCACAAAATGATTTTCTTTTTTTATTTAGAAAAAAATGATATTATATAGTGTAAGCACAATAAGATCCACAAAAGCTAGGATGGAACACTTGACATCAATCGTATAAAAAAGCAGTGTCCCTTGAATGCAAAATACACTTTTAGGAGGAGTTATATATAATTTTTTGATCAATATTTCTGTTAGCATGTAGCATTGTGTACACCTGCAGGAATGTCCATTAAACACTGATTTTCCCTTTTCTTTAGATAAAAAAAAAATACATTTGGCACTAATTAGGTAAAGGAAACGTAAAGCAGAGGTGAGACATCCCATCACAATATACATGTCAAGTAACTCTCTAGTCATTTTAATTAGGTATTAAATGCACAATATTAATTTAATATTTCATTTAATATTTTGCGGCATATTTGCTACTGTAGATCAGGTTCAAACTTCCAAAGAGTCTCACTGAAACAATGGAAAGGGGAGGATTCCAAGAGCATAATATGTCATTGTGCGTTTTCAATAGAAGCAGTGACTTCTGGGTAGTGCACTTTGTAAGGCAGCCTTTGGGCTAACGTTCCACCCAATGAGTTGGGCACAATAATTAAGCATATTGTTGAGTGAAATAAAAATAAAATAAAGCAAGAGAGAGCAAGTAACTTTACGCCTGGGCGCACCATGATGTTGTAATGTAAGTTGCGTAAAAGCAATTCATGCAGGATGAATACTGTCATCTTTTGCGTAATGCTGGACAGGTTTTATTTTAGACTGCAGTTTATATTTTAGTTTGGACATGCCCCCTCCCATCTAATTTCCTCTGTAGACTTTGAATCTACCCCATCTATCAATACACACTGTAATAACTGGCAGTCGTGACCTCAAGTCTGATTGTCAGTATACACTCTGCAGTAGAGGACTGGGATGGAAATCCAGCCTGGGATATTGCTGGAAACAGCTCTAATGGGGGCAAAGTTTGTTAAGGGGGCGGTGTCTGTTAAAGGGGAGAGATGAGATACCTCCTCATAGGGCCTGATTCTGAGGTGAACATACTTGCAGCTTTCCTTGTGACTTTTGATGCAGTTGTATCTATGAACTTATGCTAATGCTTCTACAGTGCCTTTCCCTGGGGTACATCTGTGCATCCGAATATGCAGGGCTAAGATGCCACTATTGGTTGCACCATTTAAGCTTTCCACAGCCATATGCTCAGTGCAGACGATCTGTATGCGAATGGCCTCCAATATTTATGCACTTATATTTATTAACATGTATCTTATTTTGAACGTATATATTGTTATATTATATAATATACTGTTATATATTAATTATATTTGTTGCTGCAATGTAATAACACACGGCTGTGTATCAGTGACGTCATCCCCAATCGCTGGGCGAGGGGAGGCGCCTGACACTCGCCTACACATGGGAGATGCTATATAAGGTGTACACTTACTCCATGTTCTTTGTATCCTGATGATAGTGCCAATTAAAGCACTGAAACATTGACACAAAGACAGTTTCCTGTTGTCTTTTTTGTATGTTGATAGCTGAGTGCCGCACCCACCCAACTCTTCTATATATATATATATATATATATATATATATATATATATATATATATAGTATCCACTTTCAGCAAGAGAGCAGCAGAGACTCAGACAGCAAGAGAAAAAAAGAGCCCACAAGTGAGCAGCATAAAAAAACAGACAACATCAAGAGAGCAGCAGAGTAAGCAAGAGAACAGCAAGAAGAGCGAGACAGGCAGCAAGAGAGAAGCAGAGAGAGACAGGCAGCAATAGAGAAGACGAGAGATGTGAGCAGCAGAGCGAGAGAGAAACAGGAAAAGAGAAGCATAGAGCAACTGAGCAGCAGAGAGAGAGAGAGAGAGCAGCATAGATTCAGCAAATGCTGGTAAAAAAACAGACCCGGGAGTAACATCCATCACCCACCAGGCTGTAACTGTTCCTCATTGGCATAGTCCCTCTGCCCCAATGGGGCATCATGCCAATCTCTTGCAGGCAGTCCAATGGGGAATCAGCTCCCCCCCCCCCCCCCCCCCCCCACACACACACACACACTGGTGTGTCCCTTGTGTGAAGGTGATACTGGGAATACTCCACTCAAGCCCCTCTCAGACTGTGGACTACATGAAGTGCTCGCTAGCTGGCAAGATCACAGTTTCTGGTTTGTGTTCCACAGGTGGAATGCACATCATGGAAGTTCAGCTCCCGGCAGGGAAAAGATGCCTTTATCAGTCGGGGCAGGTAGACAGAGTGAGCTGGTACAACAGGGGGAGAAATGGACCTGGTTCAGCCAGAACTTATACACACGGGGTGATTTTGCCTATTTTCGAAGCAGTCTGTCCAGATTGCTTAGAAATTAAGCACATGTCACTCCATGTGTACCCGAGCAACGTCACATGCGATGACACAGCTCACCTGTACACACTAGGGGGCAATGTAGACGATTTGTTGTTTCTAAAATGGCAAACTATCCTGATATCACTCCAATATGGCTTTACTTGCTCTTTCTTGCTTTATTTCCAACACAGAATTAGAATAAGTGGTGACACTAACTTAAGGATCTGCCGTTATGAAGTTAATATTATAAAACCAGTTTCGTTGTTATGTTATATTCATTGGTAAAGAATAGCTAAAAATGGTTGTCTGTTATACTTAAGGAGAATTAAAGTAGAACCCTTGATACTTTCTATTTTAAGAATTGCAGGGCAATTTTGATTTGAATTGTTTATAGAACTAAACAGATATTCAATATATTTTTATTATACAAAATGTTGATTAAATTTACTATTTTTTCAGGTGTTCCTCTCCTTTAGTACATTGCTTTTTCATGGAAAACATGAACAGTAGAACCTGAAAGAATACTACCCAAAAGTGGTAAAGAGGATTTTCCTGACATAATGTGACAGTCAGGTAAATTGTTCTGCCATGTTGCAGCACTGGATTTAGACCACATGGAGCTCGAGATTCCTGCTGTCATTACACCGACATCGGAATCCCAACTGTTAAAAACCCGACAGTTGGGATGTCGAGTTACACGGGCTATTCTCCCTCACTGGGGTCACAACGGGCTTTGTTGCTCTCTTTCCGGCAGTCGGGATTCTGACGTCGGTGTAGTGACTATTGGAATCCCGATGAGCGGGACACATCATACCACACCAAAGAAGCTATAGACAAGATACTGGTTTGAGGCCTCCCTCTATCAAACAAACTATAGCACAATATTTTCCTTCCTAATTTATGCCCCTTACAGTACATTATATGTTAATTTTCCTCTGTATATTCATAGCTTTAAACATTACAGAAATGAACAATATGGTGTAATGGTTATCATTTCTACCTCACAGCATTGAGGTTATGGGTATTCGATTCCAACCATGGCCCTAACTGTGTGAAGCTTGTATGTTCTCCCTGTGTTTGGGTGGTGTCCTACGGTTTCCTTACACAATCAAAAAATATACTACCGTAGTAGGTTAACTGGCTCCCATGAAAAAAAAAAACTTTTAGTATTTTACAGCACTGTCCCACACATCTCGCTGACACCAAAGTAACTTTTTTCCCCATTCTAGTGTTTGGTCTAAGCAACAACTGAACCTCTTTGCCATTCTGAATGCTTTTATGCAAGGAGTTGCTGTCATACTGCACTAATATTGTGCATATTGTGTAATGTTATGAGTTGCTGAATCTGTCATCATACACCTGCACCCACAGCAAAGTAACTAATTAATTTGAATCTTGCCATGGTAAACCCATGGTCCAAGCTGTTGAAGCCTATGATAAGCTGTACAAAGACTCAGGTGCATAGGATGTTGCTTAGAATGTGATGCAGGGTGGGGGGGTTTGTTATGGGGCCCCCCCATGGGGAAAAATAGCTACGCCCCTGATTGAAGTGTATAAGGTCTACTAAGCTGTGTATGTAGTAATAGTCTACTACACAGGGCCGGCCCTAGGCATAGGCCAACTAGGCAATTGCCTAGGGCATTTGGAATGCCTAGGGGCATCAGCAGCTTCTGCTGATTAAAATGATATGCAGCATGCCTATATTCTGTGTGTGAGTGAGGCTGTATCTGCATATGAAATAGTGTATTCATGGAAATCACTGTAACATAGCATTCCGTATGCAGGTACAGCCACAGTTGTACACATACATGCTGCATATAATTTTAATCATTGGAAGCTCCTTGTGTGTGCTGGTCATAACAATGCAAATAAGACGAATTTTCAGCAAAAAAGGCACCCAACGTTAGCAGAACTGGCCAGGAGCTGCATGGCCTATTGAGACAAGATGTATGAGGAAACATCTGTATCCAAGCAGAGGCAGAGGTCACAGTGTTAGCGGCTGTGCGAGTGCTGTCTGTGGGTGGGTTGGTTGTGCAATAGTGTTCAGCAAATGTGTAAGGGGCATTATGTGTGTCATGTATAAATGCATTAATAATGTGCGACATATGTGTAACAGGCATTATGTGTGTCATGTGTATTAATAATGTGCAACATATGTGTAAGGGGCATTATGTGTGTCATTATGTGTATGAAGGGAATTAATAAAGGATGGCATAATGTGTAAGCGGCATTATGGTTATAAGGACATTAATAATGTGTGTCATGTGTAAGGGGCATTACTGTGTGGTATTATCAGGGGTGCCGAGAGAAAGGGGTAGTGGGTACAAATTACCCAGGCCAAAGTCTGATGGGAGGGCCCAGTGGGGGCCCCGGGCCCCCTCCCCTTAAGTAATAGCAACAGCTGCAGCTCTTCTGCTCTGCCCAGCACACACTGCTTTGTGCTGGGTTGCAGTGTGGCCATGGAGGTGCTTAAAATACAATATTTTCTCAGTATTTTTTTCTAAGGGTATAATGTGAATAATGTGAGGAATAATGTATATAAGGTAAAGTGGTACTACAGTGCGATGTAATGTGAATAAGGGACACCATCGCATGATATAATGTGAATAAAGTTGCACTACTGTGTGGCATAATTTGAATTGGGGGTAAAATTGTGTGGCCATGCCCCTTCCCAGCAAGAAAACACCCCTGTTTGGGCTGTGCACCAAATTTGTGCACTGTTTCTATTTAAAATATTGCGGGTAGGAGCACCAAAATGATGACTGCTATGATGAGGGTTGATGGTGCTGGGAAAGGGGAGCAGGGTCAGAGGCGGAACTAGTGGCGGTGCTAGGGGGCACCAGCCAAAATCTTGCCTAGGGCGTCATTTAGGCTAGGGCCGGCACTGCTACTACATACACAGCTAGTTCACTTATCAGGCAATCTAGACTCTGCTAGTGCCCAAATTAGGGTTGATCACCCTTGGGTCTGCCATTAGGGGTCAAGGTTTTTAAACCATCTATTGGAAAACATCAATGTTTTAACTTTAATTATGCACAGACCACAGCTGGCATTTGCTATTTGGAATCCCATCAATGGTATAATTAATTGGCATCACCATCAAACCACTGAAGGTTGTTCATCATTGATGTTCAATGGTCAATGGCCAACCTTAGCCCAGATTACTGTAATTGTTTTCTGAATGTTAATTTGACGGAAGAGGGGATGCAGGGAGTCCAAACCAGTATTTTCCCTAGAGCTCCATAAGGTCTTAATAAGGCTCTGCATACAGGAGATCTACAGTATTATTTCCGCAATTTCCATTTGTGTAGCTCTCTGTCACTTGACCTAAATACTTTCGTCAACTGAATTACTTTAAAAGCAATGAACAAAGCAGAACATCTGTAGGTGCTATTGGGAGTGTTCTACGCATGGTGCCGGAGAGTAAAACAATTCATACAATTACATTTGTGCAATTGTTCAAATGCTTTAAACTAATTAGTTCAATTATATTTAATTGTGTGCAATACATTTAATATTAGTTTAATATTATATTTTTATGGAATATTCCCTTTCTGATAAGATTCCGGTTTGTAGGTGGCATTATAGAATTATGCAACTACTTTTCCCGTTCAGTAGATTTATAGAAAGAATCAGAGCCGCTAATCATTAAGTGTTTGCCCAACTGGAAGACCACTGACCTTATGGGTGAGATTTAATAGGATGAGAGATTTAGAAAGTGAGAGATTTGGGAAGAAATCTCCAGTTTTTTAAAGCGGCAATCATTTACACTGCAAAATCAAACTGGTATTGCAGTATAAATGATTGCCGCTTTAAAAAAAACTGGTGATTTCTTCCCAAATCTCTCACTTTCTGAATCTCTCATCCTATTAAATCTCATCCTAAGTTTCTATTTCACAGGAACATTTCTAGAACCTGGCATAAGATCTGGCCATGTTCCATTATAGTGGCTTTTTAAGAATTCTGCATTGTACCAAGAAAACGGTTGACCCTACCCTGTTCACCACAGTTTGGTGCCTCCATTTTTAAGCATTCAAAAGTTGTATTAAACAAAATGGTGCAACTGGTTCCGGTTGATAGATCTACAGTGCCTAGACAGACAGTCAATAGTATCTACCCCAAAAGGTTGGCATTCAATAGGTCAACAGGGTCAAAAGGTTCGACATACTGTAGTCAAAGGTCAGCATGAAAAAGGTAGACACGTGACAAGGTCGATATGGTATATTTTAAACCGGCCTTTTCTTACTTCATCATCCATGTCGGCATAAAGGGATAATATAATAGAGTGCCGAGCATAGCAAGATACCGAGCCCAAAGCATGTTGAGTGAAGCGAGGGTATGCATTACATTAACTGGCTGACCATTTTGATGAGTTGTCGACATTAACACCCAAAAAATAATGTCAACTTTTTCACGTCTACCTTTTTTATGCTGACATTTTGACCATGTTGACTTTCCCCATGTCGAACTTTTAAACCTGTCCACCTATAGCATGTTGACCTCATCGGGTGAACATATTGACTAGCTAGACACAGTTCTATCAAAATCCCAGCAGGAGGTATAATACTCCACTTTTAGCACCTGTGAGATAATGATGTTTGTTATAAGCAAATACTTCATGAAAATACCTTCTGTAATAAGACAGCTCTTAATAAATGTTGCCATGTCCTGTAAATCATGTAAACCAATCAAAAGTTTGTTTCCAAAATCTACAGCTAAACTATGGGAGTACCCAGCAAGATCAGCATTGAATGGAAGAGGCTGTGCCGGCATTGGCAAGTGCATACACATCCACCAATGCCGGCCCCGTGAGCATAACTCTCACTAGTGATGTCTTCTGTCGTCCTGCATGTACAGATAAAGGAGGTTGTTGCTGATGACGCATGAGAGTGTGCATTTTCAGCAACATAGTGTGTACATAATGGACGATATTTACATTATCTCTTTCTGAACCGCCAGAATCAGCAAAATCATTTCAATACCGTCCAGTGTGCACCAACTTAAGATAATTGCCGCTAAACAAATGAAGCAAAGCAAATCCTTAAGCGCTCAACAAAGTCCTGCTGCTGTTAGTCCCCAAAAGATAGTTCAACTGTAAACTACCAAAAAAGACATACAACAAGGTTTTTTTTCTAGAGACCTCTCACAGCGCTGGACTCCTGAATTCAGAGTGAACTAGACGTTTACATGTATCTTTCTCAGCGATATCCTTATTTAAAGTAGCATAGTCCACTCCTCTTTTTTATTAAAGTTTTTCACGATTTTTTTGAATACATTTTTTTGACTTTTTATAAAAAAGAGGAGTGGACTATGCTACTTTAAATAAGGATATCGCTGAGGAAGATACATGTAAACGTCTAGTTCACTCTGAATTCAGAAGTCCAGCGCTGTGAGAGATCTCTAGAAAAAACCCTTGTTAAGATAATTGCTAATTGTTTGCTATTGGCTAAATTACAGTTTGTTATTTTAATCGTGATATTAAATAAATTATATTATTATTCTTTCTTTAAGGGCCGATTAACATTATCTAATGATGTCATATTTTAGGTTACAATTCAAAAGTTTACTTTTTACTTTCTTAAATAATAATTTATATTACTCTGAATAAAATACAAATATCTATTATAAATAAATCTATAGGCTTTGGTCAAATAACAATTAATGCAATTATGATTTGTTGGGTATTTCTTTTAGTAAAATAAGTTGTTTAAAAAAAAAAAAAGATGAAAATATTCTTAACTATATAATATTATAATATTTATCAAAGAACACTGACAACTCCCTGAGATTGAAATATCTCATTTTTGTTTTTTTTTCCTCCTGGGAATTTGTAAAAGGGATATTCGTCTTTGGAATACCCTCTTACAGTATGTAAAAGAGAAAAATGAATATGAAAGGTGGAAAAAAAAATGTAAACATGTTACAATCCTGCAGATGGGCTGTAAGCTCTTCAGGATGTAAACATCAGCGGAACAAAGAGAAAAGACACTGGATTTGTAAACAAAATCTCTTTCACTTGTAGCCTGACAAAAAAAAAAGAAAAAAAAAAGAATGGATCATGTCCCACCCCCAATAATAGGGTCTATCGGAGTTTCGAACCACAAGACAGACACCATCGGACAATGTTGGTGTCAGTGGATCATGATTTTTATGACAGGTTATTTGAATAGAAGCTGGATGAGTCAGACATGGTCTTACAAACACTGCGAGAGGAACCATTGGAAGTGAGGTCCAAGGAGAGACGTTTCTTGCTCTTCACATTCTCTTCTGCGTCTTCATCGTTGGTGCTTAGGACAGACGAAACGGTGGTTTCGATACGACTGATTTTGTACATGCTGCTCTGTGTTTGAAGGTAGCGTGTGGATTTCATTTCCAGACCTTCATACTCACCCGCACGGATGAACGGGCACCATCGAAACACGTGCTTAAAGCCAACACGGAACCTTAGAGTGAATAGGAAAACAAAAACAATGCATCAACCACCACTGACACTGACCGTGTCCCTCCGGTGTCATCATACCAACTCCTTAATTTAGAACCGAAGCTACAATACTGCCAGGAGGTTATCACAGCTGTTTAAAATTAAGGGAACCTCTCTGAACAAAGTTCAACTATGGCAACTGGGCTGAACAGAGGGTTTAGAAAGCCGATTTACATTCACCAACACAGAAACTATGTGAAGCCCTACATGAATATATCTTAATATTTAGATAAACACATAGTGGTACATTTAAGTATTAGTCAAGCAAAAGGATTATACACTCAGCGGATAGCACTACCTGGAGCACCTGCTAGTTTGGAGTCCCACTACAACCTCCAGAAAGATTCAAACACAAAAGACAAAAGTGGCAGCACCAGAGCTATTAAACAATACATAATAACTGTAAACTCCCATCCGCAATCATCAAGTATAGACAATATATTTTAATAGCAAATGGTGTTAGCCTACAAAACATGAAAAAAGAAAACAACTATTCCGATATAAAACATATAGTAATGTATCAAAAAAGAGCACAGTATGAAAAATTGCAAGGATTGTCAAGCTTAGTAACTATACTGATTATATATATATATATAGAGAGAGAGAGAGAGAGAGAGAGAGAGAGAGTAGCAGGAGATGCAGCACTCGGATGTAGAAGAAATAAATACGCTGTACAAGCAAATGTTTTAGCAACGTTTCATCGTTTAAGATTTTCGTCAGGTCTTAAACGATTTAAACGTTGCTAAAACTTTCGCTTATACAGCGTATTTATTTCTTCTACATCCGAGTGCCGCATCTCCTGCTACTCTATATGCCCAATATTGTGCTGGCACCGGAGCATTTATACAACATAGAGCGGAGTGCCGGTTCCCCCTGCTAAGCTATATATATATATATATATATATATATATATATATATATATATATATATATATATATATGCTCTTTCAAATAGATATCTGTAACTAATATTAGGAGTGTCCAATGCACGTATCAAGTCATACAGCAGATACAGCAGCCACATGTAGTGGCAGGACAATAAATAGAGGCACTCAGGGTTGTGGAAATAGTTACTACTGTAATTATATTAATGACCAATAGATACTTACGAACCAACCTCCTCAAATGTCAATTCCTGGTAGGGGTGACCAGGATGTAATGCAAATATATTAGCAAAGAGTTCCCCTAACTCCTCCATTATAATCCAAGTGTTAAGTGCTTGAATTCAGATGGTAAAACTGCTACTAAAACTGCAAGGATTTAGTAAACGGTCACTTACTAATAACATACCTTTTCGAATATCTCCTTATTCCTTCCTAATGTTGCACATTTAGGGGCTTATTCTGATTGATTCACTTGGATGCAAATTCGCACCCTTGTGAGTCAACCAGATTCCACCTTGCAAATGGCGGTACGCCGGTCCACCATTCCCACGGTGTGTACGTTTGCACGGCATGCTAATGGATGTTTTATATAAACATCCATTCGCAGACTGCGGGGGAACACCCACATCATTCGATGGTCTCCGACCACCGAATGATGTGGAACGTGTACGCATGTCTAAGGTTGCTCAGAGCAAACTAAAGCCCTGTACACACGCTTAGATTTGCTTTAGATTTGATGTTAGATTTGATTTTCTATTAGATCTGGCATTAGATCATCCCATTCGATTTGGCATTAGATCTGTACTTTTGCATTCGATTCGATTTCGATTTCACAATGTAGGCACAATGTACTCATTCGATTTACTGGATCGAATTCGAGATTTCCTTGGCTGCTCAGTAGATTTTTCTATTCGATTTTGAGAAAACAGGAGCGCGCATCGAATCGAATGCAGATCGAAAGTGTCCTAAAAACCATTCGACGTGGATTCGATTTTGCTTCTATAAGCAAAATCGAATCGAAAACAGGGAAAAATCTAAGCATGTGTACACAGCTTAACATCTGCATGAACATTCTGAGGGAAGTGGGCAGGCAGCTGACATCTGGTGATATTGTGAGTTCATATAGCCGCACTTGACATCCGGTGATAGTGTGAGTGCATGCAGCCGCACTTGACATCCGGTGATAGTGTGAGTGCATGCAGCCGCACTTGACATCCGGTGATAGTGTGAGTTCATGCAGCCGCACTTGACATTACGGCTGCATGAACTCACACTGATAGGACTCCGAACAGCTTTGTGCGAGTTTAGGCTAATTTCAGCCCACAAAGGTTGCAATTTTAGGTGTTATTGTCAGTTTTTAAATGCAGCGGCAACAGCACATCACAGCCATCATATTGATTAAGATTGACCACGTTGTGTCTGCTAAAAGCAGTGGTGGCTCCAGAGCAGGGGATTCAGCACAGTCCAAAATATAAATAGGAGAACCTAACCCATGCCATTCCAATATGACTCACTGGCAATTGGGGTGATTCCCTTATTTGAATAATTTAAATTGCCTATAATGATATCAGACTTGGGCCAGATGCACCACACCTCAAAAAGTAATAAAGTGGAAACCAGCCAAACAGGTTTTAACTGTCATTTTTTAAACCTAGCATGTTAAATTGCAGTTAGGGGCTGATTGTCTGGCTTTTAACACTTCCTACTTTATTACTTTTTGAAGCTTGGTGCATCTGGACCATCGAGAGAACCATTGTGTGATAATTGAGCACTTCAGATAATATAAGAGTTCGTGCATGAATCTGTCACACCAGAACCAATTGCAACAACTGTTAACACCTATAGGTGTTTCTATAATGGGTGCAATATGTGCGGCGCACACACATGCCCCTGTGCCCAAGGGGGTCCACACACTGCACACATTTTATAATACATCTCCGGAGTCCCGCACCAGGCACTGCATTCGTGGAAAAAAAGGCTGACAAATGTCCGTCGCCTCATGCACAGAATTGAATTTAGTCTCCAGAATATGGTGGGCACCATGTTTCCAGAGACCTGCTAATGCGCAATTCGCAGAGTCTACTGAATTACAGAGAGGAGGGAGCCCATCCAAAGTCTGCACACGGGACCCCTCCTCTGTTAAAGCACCCGTGCCCCTTATTCAAGCTGGCATATGGCCTTAGTGATGTATTAGAGCAACAAGAGAACCTGCAAGAGATAATAGCTATGATCGAAACTATTTCAAAAATGTCAAATAGAAAAACTTTCATTTTGGATAATTCTATTATACTCGCTTATTCCTTTCTTTTCCCTATCACTAATTTAACAATTAAAAAAGATTAGATATCATAATGCATACTAATAAAGCAATATACTTTTCATACAAATTG
The DNA here is from genome assembly GCF_055691185.1 of Crinia signifera. NCBI lineage: Eukaryota > Metazoa > Chordata > Amphibia > Anura > Myobatrachidae > Crinia > Crinia signifera. The sequence continues at coordinate 268,621,109 of NC_139220.1, read as the reverse complement.
TTTGATTCCCAGTGCACCCTGGTAAACTACTTATTTTATTCTTTTGTTCTACTGCAATATAAATCAATGTTATGTTTTATGGGCTACAACAGACATTTACTAATGAAACAGTTAACGGTGCAATAAGTATTATTAACAAACAAAAGTGGGTACTCTTTACCTAGTACGGCGCCCGTCGCGGGCATCGCGGGTACATTTATGTATGGCCGCGACGCGACCGACGCGATGCCCGCGATTTCCCATTGAAACCAATGTTAAACTTGGAAATCGTGTCGGTCGCGTCGCGGCCGGCCATAAATGCACCCGCGACGCGATGCTCCCGATTTCCCATAGGAATCAATGTTAAAAGCCGCGATGGACCCGATTTTACTGTTAAATGCCTCAATCCACCCGATTTTGCCATAGGAATCAATGTTAAATGGGCCACAGAGCCCATTAACCCTTAAATGTCCCCCCAAATTTTTAACGCCACCCCACGATCCACGCCAACCCGAAGCGTGGCGAGCGCAGCGAGCCCGCGAGGGGCGGCGGTACGCGTCCTCCGACCTTTTCATGCCCTACTATCCACGTCGGCGTGGTGTGAGAATATAATAGTGTGGCGAGCGCAGCGAGCCACCGAGCCCGAATCGTGGCGAGCGCAGCGAGCCCCGCGAGGGGACGCGGATACCTTCACAGGTATCCGCGTCCCCTCGCGGGCTTCACAGGTGTCCGTGGCGACCCAGACACCTGTGAAGCCCGCGAGGGGACGCGTCTACCTGTGAAGGTATCCGCGTCCGCTCGCCACGCTTCGGGCTCGGTGGCTCGCTGCGCTCGCCACACTATTATATTCTCACACCATGCCGACGTGGATAGTAGGGCATGAAAAGGTCGGAGGACGCGTACCGCCGCCCCTCGCGGGCTCGCTGCGCTCGCCACGCTTCGGGTTGGCGTGGATCGTGGGGTGGCGTTAAAAATTTGGGGGGACATTTAACGGTTCATTGGCCCTATTTGGGCTGTGTGGCCCATTTTACATTGATTTCTATGCCCAAATCGGGTCCATTGAGGCATTTAAGTGTAAAATCGCGGTCAATCAGGCTTTTTAACATTGTTCCCTATGGGAAAATCGCGGTAATCGTGGTCATCGCGGGCATCGCGGCCATCCCGATTTACCCGTGATGCCCGCGATGACCGCGATCACCGCGATTTTTACCCCCGACGCCCGCGATTTCAATCGTGGGCGCCGTTCTAGGTAAAGAGTACCCAAAAGTGCATAAAATAACATAACAGTTTGTCCAATAATAATACTGACAAGGTGGTAGTGCAATGTAATAGTATATGATCTAAGATGAATGAATGTCAATGACAAATATCTTGACCATACAGTAACAATATATGTATAATGCCAAATGCAATACATACAAATTACCCGAGTATTCGAGAGCAATAAATAAAGTGCCAATGATAAAGGAAGGAATCTCACCAGAGGGAGACTGTGCAGCGCGTTTCAGATAATTTACTTCCTCATGAGGAAGGAAATTATAATTGTCCAAAACGCGTTGTACGGTTCCTGTCCGCCATCTGGGATAGAACTATATCACCCTCATTGGTCTATTGCGGTGGTCCAGCACGGGACCTACCATTTGTAATTGACAAATCACCCACTGTAGCTGTCTCCCCCTGGTGAGATTCATTCTCACCAGGGGGAGAATATTGCTTCCGAATATCCGGGTAACTTGTATGAGCAGGTTGAGTATCCCTTATCCAAAATGCCCGAGACCAGGTGAATTTAGGATAATGGATTATTCCGTATTTCAGAATATTTTTATATTTCAATGATGTATCTTAAAGTATCTTGCATTTATGTTGTACAAACACAAACACATGAAATACACACAAATATATTTTATTTGTGTATAAAACAAGGTTTCAAAAACATGAAACAAAGTTTGTGTACAATATTATTGCATTTGGCATTATACCTATATTGTTACTGTATGGTCGAGATATTTGTCTTTGGCATTCATTAATCTTAGATATACTATTACATTGCACTGACACCTTGTCAGTATTATTATTGGACAAACTATTATTTTATGCACTTAATGCACTTTTTAAAAATACTCTTGGGTACATGTGAGTTATCCGGACGCCCGATTTCAAAATCGGGTCGGATCGGGCACATCGCATCGCATCGCATGCGACCATCGGATGCGATGCGATGCGATGCGATGCGATGACCCGATTTTTCCATAGGAATCAATGTTAAAATGGACTGAGTCCATTTTAACATGGAATTCAATGGGAAAAAGGGGTCCTTTTCATACCCCTACTATCCAAGTGGGCATGGAGTTGGATATAAACCTGTGGCGAGCGTAGCGAGCCACCGAGCCCGAAGCGTGGCGAGCGTAGCGAGCCCCGCGAGGGGACACGGAATACCGTCCCCTCGCGGGGCTCGCTTCGCTCGCCACGCTTCGGGCTCGGTGGCTCGCTACGCTCGCCACAGGTTTATATCCAACTCCATGCCCACTTGGATAGTAGGGGTATGAAAAGGACCCCTTTTTCCATAGGAATCATTTTAACATTGATTCCTATGGAAAAATCGGGTCATCGCATCCGATGGTCGCATGCGATGCGATGCGATATCGCATCGCATCGCATCTGATTGTATGCCTTAACTTAAGGCATACAATCAAAAAATCGGGCGTCCAGATAACTCACAAGTACCTACTCTTGCACTTTTCCCTGTTTATACACGTGTTATTTATTGCAATGTTAACACCTAAATATATAGCCCTCAAAAAGGCTATATCACATCCCTAATAGTAATTGGGGCACCCAAGGATACCTTATTTTGTTTTAACACGTTTCCTAATGGACAATTTTTTTATATTACATTTAAAATGTTAGCAAATGTGTGCATTAGCCACTGAAACATAACATTCATTTCTATTGACTGGGTTGACAGTTGAGGTGGGTTTATTGACCCTGATTCTAATTGACTTGCAGCTTACCAAGTCCTTATGATGCCACCCCAGCAAATACCCACCCCCCCTGCTGACATTTCCCCTCCCAACCATCATGAAGACACATCCCCTCGCATGTGCCCGCTGCTGGAGAAATCGCCGACCATCTAATGATATTTTCAGGGCTCGCAAATATGTCAGTGGAGACTGACTTATATTTGTGGGCTTACCGCTGAAGACAGGGCGGGCGGCTGACATCATGTGACGTCAGCCGCCTGCCCCAGCACAACTCGTCCTGCCCGCAATTCCATGGGAATGCCCATTGTTTTCATGGGGACACCCATAAAATGCTGGGCATTCCCATGGGCGACACCCGTCCCGACTGCCTCACGCCTCAAGACTGCACCACAGTAACAAAAAAACATCGGTCCCCCGTGCAAACACAGGGGACCAAAGCATTTAGAATGACCCCCGTTGTGTATTGTTCTGCCACATTTGGCCACAGTACCTACTGTACTATGTTACATTTGTTGAACAATCCTAATAATGTATTTTTTCTTTATGGAGCTTGTTTGGGTTGATTTTCTTTTTTGATACATTGCTACTTTTTGTCTGTATAGTTTTTTTTTTCACGATTTTATAGGCTTATACTAATTGCTATCAAATAATAGTCTATTTTTATATATGACTGCAGTTTGCAGCTATTGGCGCAGACCTACTAAGCCTTGGAGAGGGATAAAATTAAGAGAGATATAATACCAACCAATCAGCACCTAATTGCTATGGTACAAGCTTTTTATTTATTTTTGTTCTTTAAATGGCAGTTAGGAGCCAATTGGTTGGACATTTATTTCTCTCCACTTTATAACTCTCCAAGGCTTAGTATTGCACATATGCTCAGGGCCGTAACTAGGTGGGGGGCTGGGGGGTCACGCGCACCGGGCGCTGGAGGTGAGGGGCGCTGTGAGGTCCGGTGACAGGTATGTCCGTCCATCTCCTACTAGCGCGGCTGCAGGAAGCGCTGATGACTTCGAAAAGACTTGCCGGACGCTGATTGGCTGAATTCAGCCAATCAGCGTCCGGCAAGTCTTTTTGAAGTCATCAGCGCTTCCCGCCGCAGCGCTAGTAGGAGATGGACGGACATACCTGCGGCTTCAACGGTGAGAGGACTGTGCGGGGAGGGGGGGGGTCTCCGGCGCCAGGGACAAGGCGTCATTTGGTCGGTCCCCCCTGTCAGCTGCTAACTAAGCAGCGGGGAATAAACGCTGTGCGCATGCGCACAGCGTCTATTCCCGCAGCCAGGGGGCTGGGGGCATGGCTAGAGGCTCACAGAGCCTCTGGGTCATGCCCCCATAGCGGCAAAATGGGGGCGTGGCCTCGCGGGAGAGCAGCGATTATAGGCCATGCCCCCAAATTAGGCCACGCCCCCCGAAAATTTCGACGCGCCACCGGCGCGCATCAGCATCACTAGGGGGGGGGGGGGCACCAAAAGACTGCCTTGCCCCGGGCGCCGGAAACCCTAATTTCGGCCCTGATATGCTACTGTATCTTATTTAATAGGAGCACTGGTGAAGCCACTTTACTATAAATATATTTATATTTCTTTTCATCAGAGACCTTTAACAGTCATTTAAATGTGAACATAAAGGGTACATGTCACCTAACTAATATTTAAAAAATAGTTGTTCATTCTTGGAATAACTCCCAGCAGAGTGGGTAGAGACTAACAAAAATGTGCGGTAAAGCCTGAAGGTTGCAAAGCAATGTGGGTAAGGTAAGGAAGTGTGGTCTAAATGAGCTTCTGTAATCCAAACGGCATATCGGTATGCAGTGACAGATGATGTTACACAGATAAAAATATTTCAGTGTGGCAGCTTGTACCCAGTGGTACCAATGACCCTTTCTGTACTACCAGCCTTACAAAGGAATTGTGTCTGTACTGTAAACATTCTCATGTTCATCTCTTAAAGTTGTTTTATAAATGCAGTTATTTTATACAGTTTTCATTACCTGATATTCCTGATTTTGTGAGTGAATGGCAAATAATAACTGTAACAAATGGCAGAACTCTGGGAGGCCATGGAGTCATCTGCCGTCGGGCTCCTGCTCCCAAGGGGGCACCTCTCCTCCTTTGCTAGTTTAAATCAGTCGATTGAAAACCATTGATATCACTTCTGTGGGTGAGTTCTGAAATATATGTGTTCTCTCTCTATAGATAGATAGATAGATATATGTAGAACACACATATTTCAGAACAGACCTACATGTATATATTTATTTAAGATTGTGTGTGGGTGTGTGTGGGCAGGGCACCAATATACATTTTGCCTCCGGGACAACTGTGACAAACTTACGCCACTGACTGTAACAATATCATTTGAAAGCAGAATACTATATAGAAACATTGTGGTTCATGTCTCAACGCAAATATGTATGAAAGAGTTGCAAATTCTCAGCCTCTCTTTCATAGTGTCCTTCGGACAATTGATTTGTAAGACTATCTGGTGAACATTTATGGAAGAAGGCATCGGGGTGGCATCTGAGTCAATGGAGGTCTGGTGGGTTCTGATTCGGGGCAGAGTTGTCCAATAGGTGAATGCTGGGACATATGTGGCTCTCAGGTACCTCGGGAATCTACACTGCCTCTTTTCTATGACATCATTTTTCTTTCATTGAACCTTTTCCATTAACTCCAGTACGCCACCCAGTGGCCGAACTATAGGAAAAGAAATCCATTCAACTTACAGGGGCAATGTAGCACTAAAAATCCCAAACTAGACATATATATTTACATATACAGGCAATTGTCTGAGATTTACAGTAAGGGTTAAGCAAGGATACAATAATAGATATTTATTGTTGGTACTTATGTAGTATCTGGGCGCCCGATTTTTTGATTGTATGCCTTAAGTTAAGGCATACAATCAGATGCGATGCGATATCGCATCGCATGCGACCATCGGATGCGATGCGATGCGATGACCCGATTTTTCCATAGGAATCAATGTTAAAATGGACTGAGTCCATTTTAACATGGAATTCAATGGGAAAAAGGGGTCCTTTTCATACCCCTACTATCCAAGTGGGCATGGAGTTGGATATAAACCTGTGGCGAGCGTAGCGAGCCACCGAACCCGAAGCGTGGCGAGCCCCGCGAGGGGACGGTATTCTGTGTCCCCTCGCGGGCTCGCTACGCTCGCCACGCTTCGGGCTCGGTGGCTCGCTATGCTCGCCACAGGTTTATATCCAACTCCATGCCCACTTGGATAGTAGGGGTATGAAAAGGACCCCTTTTTCCCATTGACTTCCATGTTAAAATGGACTCAGTCCATTTTAACATTGATTCCTATGGAAAAATCGGGTCATCGCATCCGATGGACGCATGCGATGCGATGTGCCCGATCCGACCCGATTTCTAAATCGGGCGCCCAGATACTACATAAGTACCTTATTGTTTAATTTACTTTGATAAAACAAACTGATAATTGAGAATTTCTGAGTACTGTTTTGGACCAAAGGATTCCTGTAACCCCAATGATGAAGCAGAGACTGGGTGCTAATTGGTTACTGTCTTCATACAGTTGTGGGTGCAGATGCATCTTATGAAGGATGGTGCCCATGTGCAATCTCCGAGCAGACCCATCTCGTGCTGTTGCATACACATTCTTAACACAAGTATCTCTGATAATGTGGTGCAGATTTCTCTAATATGTTTGCACGTTTCTTCTTAAAAATTAAGCTAATGCCATTGTACAGTAGATTTGTTCTATGGAGGCTGCATGGTAAGCAGAGGGGCTGCAGAACATAGTTGCCTACCCTCCCGCATTCTGCAGGAGACTTCCTGAAATAACAGCAATCTCCCTCTCTCCCTTATTAGTTTAGAAATCTCCCTCATTTCCCCTAGCCCACATTACACTGTTATATTTTTTGGGGAAAAAGGAATGAGCGATAGATACATTTACATTGAATCATCAGCACAATTTCCCAACTCTTTATCAAGTATGGTAACTCTTACTAACTGCTTTGGGGCTCATCTACATTTGGATATATGTAATTTTAAATTACACACCCACGCTTATAGGTGCCACAAGTTCACAATCTATGTTTACAATCTTTCCATATATGGAACTAGCCATGCCCTTTGGGTGGAGCTTGACTCGCCCCCTGAATGGGGCGCTTTGCAAAACTCTATTACTAACTATAATCTCCCTAACACTAGTTTTAAAAATTAGGCAAGTATGCTGCAGAAGGAGGAGCCGCACCAAGGCCCTTATTCTGATCGGTGCGGATATTCCCGCATTCTTACGGAGCGGTCCGCACGCCACGGTGTTCTGCCGCGTGCGTCCATCGTCCGTAGAAACGCCCACGTGTCCTCCGCATTCGGACGGACTCACTCTTTAAGAACAGGGCGTGTTTACGGACGACATACAAACCATGCGTGTGCGGGAGAAACACTCCGATTCTGCACGGTATTACAGAGTATTACAGAGTATGCTCGGGAATACCGCATCCGAACGGGAGCCAAGCGGTGCTACCGCCCGTAAGCGGTGTATTTACGCCCAACAACCCACTATTATGTCAATTCTGCAATACATCACATGACCCACTTATTCAATTACCTATCCTCATCAAAAAATGCTTATTTGGAATTGGAATCAATTAGATTCCAATATATCCTTACAAGCATGCCTAACACATGCATTGCACACATTAACCCTTACAGCAATTGAAGTGCAATGGTTTGTATTAGACCCTGTGTAAAATATTATAAACAATCTACACATATACTGTTTAATGTGCAAAGAAAACCAACAACTTTGAACTTGCATAAATTATTTATTACCAGGAACAATTAAATATAAAAAAAACAAAGAAAAAATTATAGAATTAAATCGCGCAGGTCCTGCAGATCGGCTAATAACAGCCGTAAATGGTGTTCCGCACGCAGGAGGGCCCCACGAACCCCCTCATCTGGCGGTGTTGTGGCATCTGTGGGCATGTCAAAGGGGCAAAAATTAGTCATGATATTCATGCATACATTTCACATACTGCTACATACATTGCAGAAATGCTAGGTGACATGTGTGTGTGTATATATATATATATATATATATATATATATATATATATATATATATATATATATATATATATATATGTAGAGAGATAGAGACACACATAGATAAATAGATATGACACATACATATATACATACATGCAAACTTATTTACTACATACTGTGTTTTTTTCCCTCTACCCTTTACTCTGCAGAAGACATAACAGTCATAGTGTTTCTTCTCAGTCACAACCCACCCATGACTAACCAATGACAAGCATGTCATGGCCTCCGTCAATAAGAACTTGTCACAACCTCCTCAGTCTAAGTTCAGTGATGGTTCGTGGCATGGGAGTTATGCAAATGTCAGGAATGCACAGTACACATCCTCAAAATCATAATTCAGTCTAAACCAACCTACAATTCTGTGAGGCCAAAAAAACAATCTGAACTACAGGGGGTGTTTAGGTAGAGGAGGCTCCTGGGACACTGGCAACTTGTGACTCCATTCCAAGGTCGGCTGGGCCATACTCCATTTATAGCATACATCCTATAGTTTATAAATAACATTCACCAAAAATATAGATTCCACTATTTGATGGGTCATAATCAACGCTTGCAGCAGGTGAATTTAATCCACAAATGATCCACTCATCCCTTTACTCCAGGATCCAGTTTAACTGCAACGGTTATGTGGCAGTCAAAATGGAGCTCCAAGCCATCCCACAAACCTGTGTAATTCAGAGGTGTCCTGGATGAAAGGGATGCCTTGGACACCCCATCTAACCCGTACCTGTATCTGTAGCTACCCACTTTGGGGTCTGTATTAATAGTATTGTACCAAAATTTTTAATCACCAGTGCTACATAACAAATACCAGTCCAACTACTTCATGAATGATGCATTATGTAAACATACCGATCTGATGGGACTCCGGGGCCTCACACGCCTCCTCCCCCTCGGATTCGGACACCTCTGGGGCAACCGTGGCCTCCTCAGCCACCTCCTCCGCCAGCTCCTCCGCCACCATCACCTCCTCCACCTCCTCCGCCACAACCACCTCCTCCACCACCACCACCTCCTCCACCACCTCCTCCACCACCAACACCTCCTCCACCTCCTCCTCTGCCACCAACTCCTCTTCCACCTCCTCCACCACCACCTCCTCAGGCACCTCCTCCTCCTCCACCACCTCCTCCACCATCTCCTCCTCCTCCTCCACCATCTCCTCCACCTCCTCCACTTGCTCCTCCTCCACCCTCGCCGCCACCTCCTCATCACGCTCTTGCGCCTGCTCCTCCGCCAGGGCTGCCTCGGACTGCTCCCGTGCCTGTCGTGCTCGGGCTCGTGCTGTGTGGTAGAAAACAAAATCATGGTCAATGTCGGGTCATTGGGGCACATGTAGTAATCCATAACAAGACATACATGGAAGGGTGATAATGTTGGCAAACGATGCTTGAAAGTAGCTCCTTACTGTTAATGGACTCCAAAATGTGTCATTTAAGTTATTATGTGATTGTTAGTAATTTGTTCAATCATTACAACCCTGGCATTTATCAATGTTGAACACATATTAGATCTGGCACATTGTATGCATCTGAATCATGAATGCTATGTCATTACATATAAAAGCCACATGACTGCATGTTAACCAGGAAGAAGCACACATAACAGTCTATGGACTTTTAAACCCATGGACACCCACTTATCATGAGACACATTTTATTGTTTATAGATGGTATGATGTAAGTGCGAAATTTCATAGCTAAAATACTCACAATCAGCTATCTCGCCCCTAATTTGCTGGAGAAGCTGGGGCTGGCGCCTGCGGAGGTCCGACCACCGCCTCTCGAGCTGGCCGAGGCTCCTCCGCACCCGGGTGCGGGCGTAAATCCGGCGCCCTGCCGCAGCATAGGCCCGCCGCTTCTGCCCATTTGTGATAAAGGGCCCCGCACGGCCCAGCCTTGTCTCCATGACGGAGACCAGAGCCCTCAGCTCCGCAGGAGAAAATGGCTCTGCCCTGCGTGTCTCCGCCATGTTAACAATGGCATCAATCAACCAATCAGGTGGTGTCATTGGTTTATCACAGTTATTTGTGTTAATAACTTTATTGTTCATCTTTACATGAACAGCGTCTCTGCGCCAACACAAATGGTGACAATTTCGCATGCCTTAAAAACAGTAGTGCTGATGTATGGGAATGAGCAAATCTGATATATATAAAACACAGTGTGTATGCACTTAGCAAATCCAATAAGGCCTCGCTCCGCCAAGCAACGCGTGCTATAGCTTAGCAACGCATAGCTGTACTTAGCATTACTTACTCTATGCATCTATGTGTATGCGTACATTTATGTTTAAAAGACACATACACATACTTGCAGGTATCCTGAGTCCAGCATTATACACCAGCGCTGCCTGCCTGGCTGCCTGCCTGCCTGCCTGCCTGCTCCTTGAAATGTTTAAACATGTTAATAAATTGAAATATCATATATATATATATATATATATATATATATCTCTGCAAACCAATCATACATCAACACAGGAAAAAATCCCCAACACATTAGAGAATAAATCAATGTACTCACCAGTCATCAGGGATAGTATCAACTACAATAATGAAGATATAACAAACACATAAGATCCCTTGTACAAGGTATAATAATGATCACCTATATTGTCCTTCCCCCAAAACTAAGCACATATGATAAATATCTACTATTTCTTTGCCATTAGGAGGGCAGGCTGGCTAATTGTCGTTTTGTAACACTGACAACTACCACACTGTACTTATTTGAAGGGGTGATTTTTACAACAATTGGTGTGTTCTGGTCCACTAGATAAAATGTACCTGAAGTATCTTTGCGCCACAGAGTCCCGCAGCTGGTATCCCCTCCGGCATTCGGGGGCGCGGGATGGGCGCATGGGCGGATCTTGCGGCTCAGATGGAACCTCCCACTCATCAAAGGGTATCTCACGCCGCACAGCAATGTTATGGAAAAATATACACAGGCCCACGATCCTCGACACCATTTCAGGCGCATACTGTAAGTCACCACCAGTGCGGTGGAGCACTCTAAATCGACCCTTTAAAAGGCCAATTGAGCGCTCCACCACTTGCCTGGTGGCAACATGCGCCCGATTGAATGCCTCCTGTGGGCCCGGTGCTGGGTAGCTGTACGGCGTAAGTAGCCAGGGCGTACATGGGTAACCGGAGTCACCCAGAACCCACGCATCACGGCCTTCCAGCTCTTGTAGTCTTTGCCATATCCCGGTTTGTCGGATGACATGAGAGTCATGGGCACTTCCGGGAAACTTCGAGTTGAAGGCGAGAATTTCCATGGATGGGCCACATACCACCATCACGTTCAGTGAGTGGAACAATTTGCGGTTCCTATATATCTTCTCACTTCGAGATGGAGGCACAAATGGTACATGGGTGCCATCCACAGCCCCTATCACATTAGGGAAGCCAGCAATTTGATGGAAGGCCTGCTGGCTTCTGCGCAGGGTCTCGGTGGCAAATGTCATGGCCATGAAGTGCCCCTTGCGCCTGAACATGGCCGACGTCACACGCCTCAGGATTCGGCAGAAGGCCGGCTGAGATATTCCAGCAAGTACTGCCACTACTTGTTGGAATGATCCAGAGGCGCAGAAATGCAACACCGCCAGCAGCTGTGTGTGAGGCGGAATTGCTGTCGTGATCCCGTGTAGAGGTTCCAGATCACTCTCAATTAACGAGAGCAGATCCAGAATTACATGTGGCGGTAACCGGTACCTAGTAAGTACCTCATCATCGGGCATAGCAAACAGAGTCACCCGTGTGCGATAGATTCTAGCACGTCCTGGCCTCCTTGGGCGACGAGTGGGGAGAGCCGCAAGTGCCCTTAGCCTCCTTTCCATGTCCCGCATCATTGCTTCAGCAACCTATAAAGAAATGAACATAAATACTGATGCACCTATGCACATAATGGCCATATCCCACTACAAATAGATTTGTAGGCTTCAATACGTACAATAGATGGCCGCCCCGTAAAATCCCGAAGATCCATTTGACTCTATAATGATGTAACAATAATATGAACTCAATACACACCGTCCTAAACACACAGATGCTTACAACATCGAACTACTAAACACTACTTGAGTATCAAAGGTGTCTGCATTTGTTGCCGACATCATGTACTATGAGACATTCCAGCTATTGCTGGGACATGTTGTCCTGCAATAGATGAACACACACAGGTTTAAGACCTGTGAGTGAAATAGTGAACATGTGACATGTTGCAATAATGCTACAAAGACTTTGCAGGCCCAACAATCTGTAGTCAGTGAGGCAATGGTGCATACATTCATACACTTACATTGTTAATGGATAACATATCTACAAGGACCATGGAAGAGCTTACCTTAGACCCTGACAAGTCCAGATCTGGAGACAAATGATTCTAGCAGCAACTCACTATTTATAGGCCTGGCACATGTGTGGTCTAGAACAGTAGTGATGAGTATTGGATGACTTGTGGCCTGGATTTTCTAAGGGATTGGGCTACTTTTAGCTTGCAATCAAACGCCACAATACCACAGTAGTCATGAACCAAATGTCATGTCATGCTAGCAAATAGCATGTGTATTGTGCGATAGTCACAGGTGTATCAGAAGATTCTATGCAATGTTAGAATTGGTGACCAGTATTTCATGTAGAAGTTTCGCCAGGTTTTACACAATGGAATTTCCGCCACCGTATGCGGCGCGAAAAAACAGCGACGTACGCTCGTGCACGGAACGCAGCTGCCGCGGACGTCCGCCAAACAGGATACACAAACAGTATATAAAGGTGTATTAGAATGTGACAATGTTGCTGCTAACATGTCTGGATCACAACCAGAGGTGGACCAGGAGCTGCAGCAACTATTTGACCAGGTGGACTCCAGCACCACCTATGTGCCACTGCACATGCAGCCAGTGGGTAATGAGGAGGCTGCTGGCCCTTCTACAGCAGGGCAACCTGCACCTGACCATTCTACAGCAGGGCAACCTACACCTGGCCCTTCTGCAGCAGGGCAACCTGCAGCTGTCTCATATGCACCATCAGAAGAATCTTTTGGAACACAACCGGGGACTTCACAAGATAGTACCATGGCCAGCACTTCAAGTGCAGCGACACGTGCCAGGGGGCGTGGCCATGGACGTGGCAAGGGGAGAAAGAGGGCAACAGAGGAACCAACTACAAGAAATAAGGCATATGAAGCACAGGAGCTTGCCATCCTGGTTCCCCGAGCACGTGATTTGATTGAGTGTCCATCAGAGAGGCTGACACACACACGCAGATGGAAGATTTGGGAAGAGATAACGGCAGAGATTAATGAAGTTGCGCCACAAGTTCGTGAGGCCGACCATGTCAAGAAGAGGCAAGTTGTTTTGTGATACATGTGCCCAGTAATAGACAAGTAATGATTGAATTCATGCTTAGATGGATTTTGCAAATGGCCGGTGAGGTTGTTACCATACACAGACATTATTGACATGTTATTTGGTTGAGAGTTAGAGTAGGGTGATTGTGAATGTGTATTGTAACGGTTGATATCATAGTTGCATGTAATGTTATCTTTTGGACATTAAGCACATGTCGTAATATGTAGCACAGAGCAATGGCAGCAACAGCAAACATCTGGAGTGACATGTATTAATATGTCAACTTACATTGCAGGTGGCAGGACTTCAAAACCAACCTGAAGAGGAAGATGACCAAGCGGTGGCAACACAGCCAGACATCTGGGGCCGGGCCCATGCCATCAGGGCTAGAGTTCACCCCCCTGGAGTTGATGGCCGAGAGCTGTGTATCACTTGAGGAGGTCAGGGGGGTGAGCACGATGGATAGCGAGGCCCCAGCTGAAGTGTTTGCGTCTTTTATTGAAGGTAAATATTTGTCATGCCATAAAGTTGTGCAAGTAATTATCTTAGAATGTGTCCTAATTGTGTTTATCATTTTCCACAGACACGCCACTGCTTGGTGACGACTCTGGTCAGGAGGTGGAGGAGTCCGTGCCACCTGGCCCGAGTGGTAGGCCTGTGCAGCAGCAGCCATCGGCCCAACCCGATTTGGCCAGGTTGGCCCAGATGCTTGGGGACATAAACCAGCAGGGAGACTTGGCATCAGAACGGATGCATAGGACCGAGGAGATCATGGCGAGCTTGGTCAGCACCCAGCAGGCCATCGCTGGGAGCCTGCAGGCCATGGCTGAGGCGCATCAGGCCATGGCTGCAAGTGCTCAGGTGCTGGCCGAGCAAGCCACCCGCCAAAATGATCTCCTCCTCCACCATAATGAGCTTATGGTGGAGCTAGTTACCAGCAACAGGGTCCTAATGTCATCCGTTTCTGGTGCATTACCACCAGCAACACTCCCTGCTGGCAGGAGGGGTAGACCAGCCAACCCCTCACCAGCATCTGCTCCACCTGCCCCAGCATCTGGCCGTGCCCGAAGAGCTGCTGCACAGGCCAAGGAGCCTACCAAGGCCAAACGTGGTCGAAAATGAACTTGTGGCTGCATTAATCTCCACCGTTATCTCATCCCAAATCTTCCATTGTACTGTGTGTGTCAGCTTCTTGTGTCCAATCACGTGCTGAGGGTAACCAGATGAGCCCTTGCTTCAAATGTCCTTTTTGGTTCCCCTGTTGCCCTCTTTTGCCTGCCATTACTGTCAGCTGCACTTGATGTGATGTTGCTAAGTCCCCGGTTGTGTTCCAAATGATTCTGCTGATGGTGCATATGAGCCAGCTGCAGGTTGGCCTGCTGCAGAAGGGCCAGGTGTAGGTTGCCCTGCTGTAGAATGGTCAGGTGCAGGTTGGCCTGCTGTAGAAGGGCCAGCAGCCTCCTCATTTCCCACTGGCTGCATGTGCAGTGGCACATAGGAGGTGCTGGAGTCCATCTGTGTGCAATTATATTTGTTTTGTATTATAATTTATTTTTGTACATTCCTGCCATGGTTTGTTTTTTTTTGTATTTTTTTTTTTTTGTCATTGCATCACAGTGGCATTGACTGTGAAATGTCTATAAATAAATTTCTTTACTTTACAACAATTGTGTGGTTTAATTAGTACATGTCGCATACACATGTGTATTGATAGTATTAATATTCAGTCATGTCCATTGTTAGCAGGTTTAAAGTGTGTCCGAAGTACAGCATATGTGGGTGATTAGTAAGGTTTCCTTGAAGCAGCAATGGTTTCAATTAAAGCACTGACAAGCGTCCTATTAGTGAGTAATGAGTAAAGGAGACGATTTTATTGGGTTCAGGTGTTAATGCTTGTAGTCATTAGGCGGTCCGTTCGCCTCCCGCAGGAACGAGTGGTGTCCGCAAAGCAATAGTGGCCTTTTGGACACCGCACATTTCTTCCCTTTTTGTTCGCGTGCATTCGGAGTGGTATCCGAATGCACGCCCCCCAACATAAGTGTACTCCCCCGTGTCCGCCCATGTTTCCGCCCCGTTTTGCCCACTTTGAAACTACGCCCATGTGTCATTCCGCATGACGCCCATAATACGCCCATATTTCCCGAATGATTGCGGTGACCAGTTTTGTACGGGATTTGGCCGAACAGGTACGGAGTCAAGGCGTGGCACATGCGCGTAGCGTTCTCCACGCATGCGCAGACGCCGTAAAGACGCGATCCGAAAGTATGCGGTAAAGTACGCGTCAATCAGAATAAGGGCCCAACTGCTATTACAAACTGACTCATTGGCAGTTGGTGTTTCTCCCCTATTTGAATTTTGTACTGTACTGCAGCCCCACCTCTGGAGCCACCACAAGATACTGTATAAGTGTATTCAATGTGTGCAGCTATCCCTGTCTTTATCTCCGCTATCCCTGCTTTAGGAATACAGTGTTTATTTTCTCTCTATGGGCCCATTTAACAACGATCCAGCATACAGCATATATATATATATATACTGTTTAGTATCGCAGTGATAGCAACGATTACCCCGTCATTTAACATTACAGTACTTACCTCTGCACCAAGGTCCAGCGACATCCGCCACTCAGAGGCATCCTCCATACTGTTCAGCTTATTGTTGCCAGCAATGGGCTGTTATGTCATTTGCTTGATTCTTTCATCCGGCATGGACTCATCACTGAAGCCAAAAAGGTTGTTGATGGGTCCCGAGTGCCAGCAATAGGGCAATAGGGATCCTAATGCTATCACCATTTATAGATGGTATAAGCTGTTTGTTAAATACTGCTTCTATGCTAAAGGGGTAATTCCTAGTTGTTACTGTAAATGGGGCTCTGATTTATAGAAACTGATTTACTGGCTACCAAACACATATGTTTGCGCCCGCAAAGCAGTATATGGTAAATTAACCCCTGGGGCGTATTTAATGAAATGGTGCAATTAGAAGAATATTATTTCATAAGCCCACCCATGTGTGTCACCCGGTAATATGTGATGCTGTACGTTTGGCACTCACCTGTCATTCAGACAACAGTAAATTATGGGGTTGTACATGGTGGAGCTCATTGCCAGCCACATGATGGCCAGGTAGAGCTGCTGGTAGAGTTTTTGGTTTGTGTCATCGAGGGTCTGCAGCAGGAAATAGATGTGATACGGCAGCCAGCAGGTCGCAAATGTGCAAACAACCACGATCATCATCTTCACTACCTGCAGGGCACAGAGACAGGAAGCTTGTTAGTGACCCTCTAAGGCACTGGTGCCGCCAATTTCCAATTCCACAACAAAGGGACAAATGTATGAGAAGTGATAAAGTGGTGAAGTGATAAAGTGGTGATAAAGTGGTGAAGTGATAACGGACTAGCCAATCCTCTCCTTATTGTATTTTTTTTAACCCAGCCCATAACTTCACAATTAGGAGCTTATTGGCTAGTGCCTTATCACCACTTTATCACTTCTCCAGGCTTAATTCATCTCCCCCAAAAGGTTCTAAAATTGGCCAATCATATGAGCTTATACATTGTACTTCTGTGGTTGCATTGTGTCATATTGCTGAAATAATTTAGAGATCTCTACATAGT
The DNA here is from genome assembly GCF_055691185.1 of Crinia signifera. Taxonomy (NCBI): domain Eukaryota; kingdom Metazoa; phylum Chordata; class Amphibia; order Anura; family Myobatrachidae; genus Crinia; species Crinia signifera. Next base: position 268,604,077 of record NC_139220.1, on the reverse strand, counting down.
ATTTTAGGCGTTGGATTATTGAAGGTTTAGTTCATATTTGCAAATTAAAATAAACTGTATTAGGGTTCACTGATCCCAACCTAACACATAAACAACATGAAGGATTCTGTTGAATGTGTACTAGCCTAGAACACAAGAATAAAAGAGCAGAACATATAGAATTTGTCTTCCACCATCTGTTTGATACATGGTTAGCATGAGTATACATATTGTATTTGGCATGTGGATAAATGATAACTATTACAAGCTCCATTAGGTCTACATTCCACGGGATGCGGTCAATATGCCGGCGGTCGGAATCCTGACGGACGAAATCCCGACGCTGAAATCCCGACCACCGTATTGCCGGCACTTTGTCCCTCTATGGGTGTCCACGACATCCATAGAGGGAGAATAAAATAGTGTGCCGAGCGTAGCGAGGCACAGGGCCCGCTGCATGGCAAGCGCAGCGAGCGTGCAAGGGGGGGGGGATCCACGGCCCCCCTTTGTTGGCATTTCAGTGGCCGGGATTCCGACCGCCGGCATTTCATACCGAATCCCATTCCACATGCTGTTAACAAAGCCCAACACAGAAGGTCCTGTATGCAGCCACAGTAGAACACTGTAAGCCCCAAGAACTACAATGAATGTCTTAGTGTAAACTGCTGTATAACCAATACTTTTCCATAGCATTTTTTATTTATTCTTTATGTTAGCAGCCGTCTTCCCACAGTTACTGAGGTTATTGCAAGCAGTCAGAGCTATTCGTAAGGGATTTTCCTTGAAAGAGGAGAAATGGAAATGTGAACTTGTTTTTTGGATTATCCATATTCTTTGCACAGTATGTCATATTGTATAGCACAGTACAATATTGCAATTTGTCCTATACGGCCACCATTCCTTGTTATGTGGAGTAAGAATTGGACGTGATTTAATTAACATAATAAAATATTTATTATATGGACTACATGAAAAAACCTAGAAACAATTATTATTATTTTATGGTGCCACCATTGGCATTTATGATAACATGATTTATGAATACAATAATAAACACCCTAGCATCTGATGTGTGTGACCTCTAGCATGTATATACATTCACATTTCAAAACTTACAAACTAAACCTGAAATAAAGACTCGGAGACTTAGGTTTGGCAGAAATTGTTAGCTGATTTATTTTAGCACTTTTAAGCTAGATTAATTTATTAATAATTAATTAATTAATGGTGGCCCAGAAAGAACGGCTAATTAACTAAGCTCCACCCACACAATCTGCATACGTAATCAAGCCTACCCTAACAAGCGGTATCCGCTCAACCTACTGCATTGACTACCCACCCATCAGGGTGTGGTCGCTGTCCCCGAGCGGGTGATCCAGCGAAGGCCTAAGCCAATGAGAGGCGAGCGCACCGAAAAGCAAACATATACGTAGCATCATCATTTGAATAAGAACTAATTCTATTAACCTGTCATTCTTTATCAGCCAACGCAATTAAACACCCACCCAACCATAATAACACAAGGGAGGGATGGCAGGAAAACTTTCAGCAAAGAGAGAAAGACTCCTCCCTTTCCTGCACTGATATCCCAGCTAACACTGCCCTTCCATAAGTCCTTATTGGACCCCCGATTCACATGCTTCCCTAGGTCACACTACAGCCTTGGATGTTTAACCCACTCCATACCTATTGCAGTCATTACATTATTCTTAAGGGTTAAAGCCAACAGTACAAGAGCAACACCCCCCCACCGCCCCAAAGAAAAACAACAGAAAAAACACTTAATTATTGAACAATGTTAGGTGGACAAGAAGAACAGTGGGAAGTCACCGGAGACTAGGGTAGTGCAAGGTGAGGACCAAAGGGGTGGAGGGCCCTGCTTGTGAGACCTTATAAACTGAAGGATTCTATTAAGGTACTGCTGGTAACACACATTCCATTTTTGGGAATAGTCAGTTATAAAACAGCGCCCCTTCCTCTCTGTGCCATAAATGCCTTATATGTTATTTAAATTAGTGATTAAAATAACTTAATCCCCAATCGCCCCATATGCACACAGCAATCTAAATAGTGCAAGGAATGCTGGGGGCATACCTTCCACAGTGATAAAAACAGGGGGAGTGGTGCATAGTGCAAGGTTACACCCTCTTGCAGCGAGACTACACCTACATTTTGGCCACACACTGTAATGTTTGGAGGCATGTGATCATTCTGAACCAATTGTCAGCACCGGGGTTCCTTGTGTTCCCGGCTGTGACCGTGGTGGACCAGTGGAGGGCGCTGGGTAGCAGGACGAAGGAGGTCAGAGGTAGCTGGAGCTCATGCACGGAGGAGAGAGGATGAACTGCCGGGGACACAGAGGATTGGCTGAGACCTAGAGCAGAGGCGCGGGGTCTAAGCCGACAGTGGTATTCACCAGGGACCCCCGCAAGGGGATATGGACTTCGCTGCAACTGCCGACCAGGTCGCGGCCCTCTGCCCAGGTTCCCCTGTGGCTTTGGCAGGGTTTGAAATACAAGAGTCTTTAGAGGTGTACTTAAACCATCGATGGTGATCGATGGCACTGAATGCTATACAGCAACACGGAGGGTACTTGAGAATAGTGAGATGCGGCCTGGAAGCCGGGGATGACACGAAGATATCACAGGGAGACGCTGGAGACAATGAGAAACACTGGAGCGGATAGGGAGCCGATACTTGAGATCACTGGGGATCGCTGGAGCGGCTAGGGAGCCGATACTGGAGATCACTGGGGATCGCTGGAGCGGCTTGGGAGCCGGTACTGGGGATCACTGGGGATCGCTGAAGCGGCTAGGGAGCCGATACTGGAGATCACTGGGGATCGCTGGAGCGGCTTGGGAGCCGGTACTGGGGATCGCTGAAGCGGCCTGAGAGCCGAGGGGAGACGGGCACGGAACCCACGGATAACCGGACACTGAGTAAGTAACCTGGGCTGCACGAGAAGACAGGATCACACGGCAGATGGAAACACGTGGAGACTTCTGGCAGGAGTGGAATGACCAGGACGCTGAGAGTAACACAGGTGACAGCGGACTCAGGAAACCGGACCTCTGGAGCACGTGGGGAGTCTTGACAGGAGCTTAACGCTGGAGAACTCACAGGTAAACTGACGAGTTGTTCAAGACAAGGAGGAGACTGTGAGCTGGGCTTTTATCCTCCAGGTGATTGCTTGATTGTCTGCAGCTTGCAGCAGCAGACAGAACCAGGAAGTATGCCTTGAGTTACCTGGGATCATGTGACTGGTGCTGAACTCAGGGAGCTTCACAGGAGTTCTAATCACTGAAAATGCAGAGCAGCTGCAACAGCAGCAGCTAGGAAACAAACAGGCATAGAAACCTCAGGAAATAACTGTGAACCAAGTCAGGTTCATGACAGTACCTCCCCCTTAAGGGGTGGACTCCGAACACCCCAATGAACTTGGCAGGGACGGGAGGATCGGGCCCTTGAGGCTAGGACTCCACTATAGCTTAAGTTGCATCTAGTACGATAGCCAGGGGCTTTTGGATAGCAACTTGTAGAATTCAATTTAATTTTTTCCTGAGGCAAAACATGGTTTTCATCTTCGGAACAGGTGGACCATCCATCATTGACAAAAACTGATTTTACTGGAACACCTTCCTGGAGAAAAACATGGTCGGGAGGGATAGAACCTCCCGGGAAGGGAGTTTCATCATGAACTGGGTCATAATCGGAATCTGAGTCCAATTCTAATGGACGTATATGATCCTTTCTCTTGGAAGTATCAGTTAGAAAGTCCTGTAAATAATGTAAAGCAGAAGAACCAATACAGATTGCAGACTCTGAATGATCAGTATACTTCTCTTTAGAGACAGAAGTGATGTTAGCTGGTAGTTCCATGGGACTAGAATTTTTTAAAGGACCTGCAGAAGGACAGAGTGAAATTACACCCATCTTTAAGTCAAGGGACCGGGGTTTAGAAATATCTTTATTTCTGGAGATATGTTGACTCTTAATATATGGATCCTGGAGAGCCTGGTCTTGTTCAAGTTTAGATACTCCAGAAAATTGAGAACGCTGATATACACTGGGACAGGCAGAGTCCGGGCTGGAACCGGAACGGACTGAATCCGGACATTCAGATGGTCCATCTTGGACCTGGACTACACAGGGTGTAGACATAATGGCACAGGAAGAAGGCTGACCTGGAGTAAATGGCTTGGGTGCCATTTCTGGAACTGGAGAAACAGATACAGATGTTTTAGAAGTATTATGCATAAGAGCACTGCGGCATTGAGGCTTGTCACCCTTCCTGGATGTACAGAGGTTACAGTCTCTAATAAGGTGACTAGCACTACCACAATAGAAGCATAGGTGGAGCTTTCTGCGACGCTGGCGTTCAGCTTCCGAGCATTTGGAATGCGAGAATCTAATGACTTTGTCTTCACACTGCATGGAAGAGCATGGATTATTTCTAAGGGAGTTTATAACAGGAGATTGTTTCCTTGCAGTGGGTCGAGCAGAACTTCTTGCAGTAACTTGTGTACTCTGGAGGATTTCTGGTATTAGCAGAATAATAGTGGACAGAAGACTTTGCAGCTGTTCCAACAATCTATGAAAAACACTCAGAGGCTCAGAATCCCTTTGGCAAGGGAACTGGGAAATCCGTGGACAATTCATGGGTGACAGGGGACAGGAAACTGGAACAACCGGAGTTGAATTGGAACATGGACTAGAAGTACGCAGGAATTGCTGGAGATCGTCCAAACAGGAAGTGACAGCAGGTGATGCAAAAATTTTTTGGGCAGTCGACGCAGGAGGTGTCAACGACTGCTGTATAGTGTCCAATCGAGTGGATACTCCCTGGAGACTCTTCGTTATCCACTGCTGAGTGGCTTCTTGGATCTTCATACGAGCGGAGACATCTGGAAGAGCCGCTGGTCCCACACTTGGGTCGTGAGCCGAGTCCATCGGTCTTGAACAATCTGTCAGCACCGGGGTTCCTTGTGTTCCCGGCTGTGACCGTGGTGGACCAGTGGAGGGCGCTGGGTAGCAGGACGAAGGAGGTCAGAGGTAGCTGGAGCTCATGCACGGAGGAGAGAGGATGAACTGCCGGGGACACAGAGGATTGGCTGAGACCTAGAGCAGAGGCGCGGGGTCTAAGCCGACAGTGGTATTCACCAGGGACCCCCGCAAGGGGATATGGACTTCGCTGCAACTGCCGACCAGGTCGCGGCCCTCTGCCCAGGTTCCCCTGTGGCTTTGGCAGGGTTTGAAATACAAGAGTCTTTAGAGGTGTACTTAAACCATCGATGGTGATCGATGGCACTGAATGCTATACAGCAACACGGAGGGTACTTGAGAATAGTGAGATGCGGCCTGGAAGCCGGGGATGACACGAAGATATCACAGGGAGACGCTGGAGACAATGAGAAACACTGGAGCGGATAGGGAGCCGATACTTGAGATCACTGGGGATCGCTGGAGCGGCTAGGGAGCCGATACTGGAGATCACTGGGGATCGCTGGAGCGGCTTGGGAGCCGGTACTGGGGATCACTGGGGATCGCTGAAGCGGCTAGGGAGCCGATACTGGAGATCACTGGGGATCGCTGGAGCGGCTTGGGAGCCGGTACTGGGGATCGCTGAAGCGGCCTGAGAGCCGAGGGGAGACGGGCACGGAACCCACGGATAACCGGACACTGAGTAAGTAACCTGGGCTGCACGAGAAGACAGGATCACACGGCAGATGGAAACACGTGGAGACTTCTGGCAGGAGTGGAATGACCAGGACGCTGAGAGTAACACAGGTGACAGCGGACTCAGGAAACCGGACCTCTGGAGCACGTGGGGAGTCTTGACAGGAGCTTAACGCTGGAGAACTCACAGGTAAACTGACGAGTTGTTCAAGACAAGGAGGAGACTGTGAGCTGGGCTTTTATCCTCCAGGTGATTGCTTGATTGTCTGCAGCTTGCAGCAGCAGACAGAACCAGGAAGTATGCCTTGAGTTACCTGGGATCATGTGACTGGTGCTGAACTCAGGGAGCTTCACAGGAGTTCTAATCACTGAAAATGCAGAGCAGCTGCAACAGCAGCAGCTAGGAAACAAACAGGCATAGAAACCTCAGGAAATAACTGTGAACCAAGTCAGGTTCATGACACCAATCTAGTAACACCTGGCAGTTTAACGATGTCACAGGATGTCTCTCAGGAACTAAGGGGGCATGGCCATACCTGTCCATGGTCTATTCAAACCTTCATAAAAGCCACATACCCCCTGATATTTTACAGATGTTTAAGCCCAAAGTTAATTTCATATGCAGTTTAAAAGCTGCAAACAAATGAACATACAACTAGAAGGAACCATGTCTAAAGGTGCCCACACATGATGCTTTTTTGCCTTGCGATGTGATGTGCTTCCGCACACATCACATGACAACGTACAAAAAGTATGTGCAGTCCGTACTTTTTTTTACTATATTGCATCTAGTTCTATATTGCATCTAGTTCAAAACGCACACTGTTGCATTGTATTGCATGCGCTTAGAACTGGATGTGATGTGATCTAGTACAAAATGCACAGAGCGCATCACACCTTGTGATAGGTAATGTGCGCTTCAGAAAAGCACTGCAAAAAAAATATTGTTATGGGTTAATAAAAGGACATTTGTCATCTTCACCAGTTACCTAGCTTGGTGGTATGTGATGCAATCGAAGCCAGGAGTATGGCCCTTATTCTGGTTCACTCGCAAAGGCAAATTCCTTCTCAAATCGACAAAACCATTTACACTGCTGGGGGCCTTTGAGAGTGAACCAGAATAAGGGGCTATGTTATAGTGCCCTACAGCTAAGGGAACTAGTAGCACAATTTGCAGTTGCAGAGACAAGCTGCAGCAGGGGCAATTGATCATGGGCTCTGCATGTCGGGGATAGGGTGGGTGTGTATATGCCTATGGGGGTGGGGGAACACAGGAGAGATCTATAAGAAGTGGTACGGGAAAGGAGGAATATAAGGAATATAAAGTAAAGGATGCTAAAGTGTTGAAAGGTAAAATAATAAAATGAAAAAACAAAACATTGTGGGGGATGATGCAAAAAAGGGTATTTTTACAGGTGGGGGGAAAGTTGACAAAGTGCGTGTGAGGACTATTATCATTAGGTTTTTAGACCGCTGTGGGGTTTATTGTCAGTGCGGCATTGGGGGGTTATTTTATAATGGGGCCTATGCCAAAAAAAACATAGATATATATTTTTTAAATAAAATATTTTATTAAAAATACTTTTTCAACTTTTTAAAGTAAATAAGACATCAATTTCTGAGCATCAGCGGTTAAATATATTTTTAAGAAAAGTGAATGTTGTCTGCTGAGCATCTTCTCAGACTGGCGGCCCCTCTGCTTTTGTGCTGTTACTAGAACATTCCAAAAGCATTTTCAGCTTCTTCAAAAGAGCTTACGCCTTACTCTCCCAGATAAAGACTCAGGAGCCATTTGTCTTTGGCAGCAGTAAGGCTCCAAAATGTATTCTTTATTAAAACCATATACTGCAGAGATAAGAAATTACTTTCTGGAGTTCATTAACCCCTGCTGGGTCAGCATTTTTGTCCTGCAAAGGCTCCTATAGAAATAATATTTCACTATTCTGATTAGGAACCTTTACGGGACAGTGTGCTCTCTCTCTGGGCCTGATTCAGACCTGCATACTCTGCTGCGAATTCGCAGCATGAGCGATTATCGGACTACAGCACATCGTACCATGAACATGCGCAAGCCTTCCATACGAAGACAGCCAGTGAAGGCTACAACACACAAAAATAAGAATTAAAATAATAATTGGGAATCAGCAGAGATGCTAAAATAATGTCCTCCACCACTAGGTCTTGGAGGACATTATTTTAGCATCTCTGCTGATTCCCAATTACACCTGGGACCCCTCTCCCTTTTTTGGACTCTGAGGGGTGAAGGTTTTACATCAGCAGGTTTTTTACCCAATTTTTTTTACCCAATTGTATTGTTAACTGTTGTTCATCATTTGTGAGGACTGGATGTATTTTTATTGCCATTTTATGGAAGAACCATTACATTAAAAAGATTAACTTCAACCATTGGAGGCGTTATTTGTGAGGACTGCTGTGAATCCTTACCAAAGAAACCCTTATAGGAGTATAGGGACCCACATTGGGGTAAGTGTCCATCCTTACTCTAGTGTCCAGGAGGGAGGAGATGTGGTGTAACCACCCAAGGTGCCATAATTAAGAAAGAAACCTTTATGTGAACGTTAGCCTCTTTAGTGAGGTGGGTGTATACCAGCCAAGAACCATCTGATTTTCGTTTCACTAATCTGAAATACCCCTATTTCTTTTCTTCGTTTGGCACCCTGGTTGGAGGGAAGTGGATTCGATATATCAGTCCGAAAATAGAACCTTTGACAAGGCAGCGCTGAAGGGAACTCTTATTTTTGTGTGTTGTGGGTGTAAGGGTTGGTACCCCTAAGTATTCCCAAGCTATCTGGGGTGCAGGAGGTTGCTCTAATCTTAATCTTTGCTAGCCAGTGATGGCTAGCCTTCGCTGGCTGCTTGCAGAGTGATTGACACCCTGCAGCCATTTAGGGGCAGTAACCCAGCGTTTTCTGGAAGCATCCCAGAAAACGCAGGCATTCCTCAGCTGTTGGGGGGAGGGATGCAGAGGACTCCACCTCCCATAGACGTCACAGCACCAAGCAAGTCTACAGTTACACGGCGGCTGCACACTGGGGGGAAACCATTTGATTTGACCAGTGATTCCGAATGGATTTCCCATGTGCACTGCTCATTACGAGGAAGCTGGTGTGCCCCTATTCTGATAGAAAAGCTCCCGTGTGTACTTGCCGGGGAGCTTAGTTAGTTATGCACATGTGCAGCCGCTGTGTGCCAGCGACCGGGCGCTCGCACACAACAGTGCGGGCATGGGGCGGCGGGCCTATGGGATTCGCCCATGGAAACCCCCCAGCGTTTCATGGGCGTTCCCATGAAAACTCTGGTCGTTCTCATGGTAATTCCCCGAGAACGCAGGTGCATTAACCAGAATGACCTCCTAGGACCCCTAAGTTTATTAGAAAGCAAATAATGTGACATTAAAAACTTTATGTTTTCTGCCATTTAACAAACGTTCTAGTTTAATGTTTGCGTGAAAACCCCCTATACAATGCAGCTCTAGTGCTACTCTGATAGGGAACCTCACTCTTGACCTGATAGTGTGTATTGGCATATCTGGGCGATTTGCACAACTTACCTTGCGCTTTGCTACCACCTGCTCGTGGTATCGGTCAGATGAGTCTCCGGGGATCTCACTGGCCCACAGAGTCAGGCCAATAAAGGTGTACGCACACCCTATAATCAGCAGAGGCAGCACATATACAAGGCAAAACACTGCCACTTGATACCTAGAGGAATAAGACAAGGTCAGTGTGACAGCACCATATGCAATGGCATTATATTTAGAACACTATTTAATAGAACAAAATACATATCATCTGAGTTATGTACAGTACAGTAAATGCCTATAAGGAATTGTATATTGTGGGTGCTGGAGAGCTGGTACAGTGATATACAACATCAGCATTATTATCTGGCTGCTTTTGATCAGAGTATAATGGAGGTGATTGAGAGCAGGGGCGCCCCAGTAAAATGAAGGGGCGTGGGCAATGGGAGGAGGCATGGCCAGACATCTGCCTATAAAAAAATTACTTAGTGTGCGCTGCGCAGGCGCGCCATGTCTAAACTGGTGGGCGGCAAGTGGGTTGACAGTGTATGTTGGGCTGGGGAGAAAGGCTACTGCAGCGGCGTTTAGTTCTCACTTTCCCTCGCCAGCTCTCTGCAATGGGGGGTAGCAGGAAAAAAAGCTGGTAAAGAGAAGCGTCTCTCCCCCTCTCTGCGCTGCTGAATAGGAGCACCAAAGTGGCTGTAGCAAGAGGACAACCAATGGTCGATCAAACACAGGCACCAATCAGATTGGATTTTCTAAAGCAGCTGCTTGAGCAAGGGACTAGCTTTCCCCCCCTAAAAAAAAGATACATAGAAAAAATGCAATCGTGCATAACAGCGCTTAGATTTGTTATGCACAAATTAAAAAATATATATATTTGTAATTGATACATAAGAAATCTGAGCACTGCTTTGCACCTTTATTTGCTGTGACTGATGGCACTTTCTGATGTTTTATAAACTCTATCAAGGTTTTTATCAGATGGTTAATTTCTGATTCTACAAGAATGCACCTGGAACATTTACGCTTAGACCCCACAGTAGGGGCCCGATGTATCAAGCTTCAAAAAGTGATAAAATGGAGAGTGATAAACCAACAGCCAATCAGCTCCTACCTGTCATTTTTCATACCCAGCCTGTAACATGACAGTTAAAAACTGATTGGCTGGCTGTTTATCACTCTCAATTTTATCACATTGAAGCTTGTTACATCTGGCCCTACATAGCTGGCACTGAATGTTTCCTACGTGAAAATCCCCCATTACAGCCCAGCATAGTTGTGACAGAAAGGCACACAACTGTGTTGCCCATGTTTGCCTACAGTGACTTCTGCAGCAGAGAGTAATGCGGGCCTGATTCTAACAAATTCCCAGGGCTGTGAATTTGCTGATTATCAATAGGCCACGCATGTGCACGGTACGCTGTGTGCATGTGCAAGGTCCCCCTGCAAACATAGCCAGCAATGGCTAACCATCGCTGGCCGTTCGCAAGATGATTGTCAGCTGCCCGGTGTTTGTAGGCAGCACCCTGTAGTTTTTTTTCTTTTTTGGGAGAGTGCTGCTGAAAAATGAAGTTGGGCCTAGCCATTGGGAGGTAGGGACGCTGACATCATTAGCGGTCCCGATCTCCCCACGGCCATTGCAGCGCTGAATTAGTTTAGATCAGGTCTGAATCAGGTCTGCAGTGCAAAAAGAAACAAAATTGCGTGCTTCTAACTTTGTGGAAGAATTTGGGGAGGACCTTTCCTGAATCATCATGAGCACAAAACAAGGTCTATAAGCAGATGCTGAGTGGCGTAGAGCAGGGGTCTTCAACCCATGGCCCGCGGGCCACAAGTGGCCCGCTGAGTTGTTTTGAGTGGCCCGCCACCTGTCATTGCCATGTAAAAAAAAACCTTCCGCGCTAGTCCCCTTTGCACGTGGGACACGCCAGAGGTGAATCATGGTGTGTGGCATAATGTGTAATGGGCATCATGGTGTGTGGCATAATGTGTAATGGGCATTACGGATAAACAGTGTATATTGATTTAAGTAGCCTGTCATTGTTTGGGCTTGATTTGTGAGGAGTACTAGGTCACTGTGTGGGCCTTCATGTTTATATGTCACTGTGCGGCCTTTAGCCATCCAACTTAAGCGAGGAAAGACAACAACCATTCCTGCTGTAACCAATGTCTGGTCATGCAGGTTGCAAAAGTGAGATGTCAGGTAATGGTTTTCCTGCTAGTTCACACTCTTATAATTAGACAATGCCCCTTAGAATTAGGACACACCTTTTTGGGGCGCGCAATTTCTTCAATATATTATGTATGGGGGAGCTGCATTTTTTTTCTGTTCGCACTGGGACCCTAATTGTCTAGAAATAGCCCTGGTGCTGACTATATTTTGGAGGTGGGGTTTATGTGTATGGGCAGCTGTGCCAACTATGTATGCGGGGGCTGTGCTGTCTATCTATAAAGGGCTGTGCTTTATGGGGACTGTGATGTCTGTCTAGGAAGAGCTGTGCTAAATACCACAGTAGAGATTAGTGGCCCTCGGGCTTCGTTGAATTTTTTAATGTGGCCCACACTGTCGTAAAGGTTGAAGACCCCTGCTAGAGGAACGTGATTGGCCAGCAGCAGGCCCTGGCCTCAACCCTATAGAACATGAAATGGAATGCAGGCTACAAGCCCATACTTGCCTACTTTTGAGTATAGTTAGTAATATAATTTTACACATCGCCCTATTGAGGGGGCGTGTCATGATCCACCCAAAGGGCGTGTCTAGTTCCATATATAGAGAGATTGTGAAAAGAGATTGGGAACGTGGCACCTAGAAGCGTGGCTGTGTACTGCTACATCTGAGTCTGAGAGGAATCTTTTAAAATGACTTATATCCAAATGTAGATGAGCCCCAAAGCAGCTACTTTTTCCCCAAAAAATGTAACAGTGTAATGTGGGCTAGGTGAAATGAGGGAGATTGCTAGACTAATTAGGGAGAGAGGGAGATTGCTGCTATTTCAGGGAGTCTCCTACAGAATACAGGAGGGTAGGCAGCTATGTACAAGCCAAATCTTATTGCCCCAAGCAGTGCCCAACCTAGCACTCTCGTGGCTGATGTCGGTGCTTAGAATATTAAACGGCTGGCACAACTAGCAAATTCATTCTCAACACATAACCACATTTCTCTTATCCCCTGCACCATTGTACTGCTTCTACATTGTACAATTGTCCAATATTTCATGTTGTAGATGTGCCAAATCCTGTGTTTCTCAATAGGATCAACTGCGCACATTATGCCCTGTCATTTAACACTAATGTGTATTTACTGCAGAAACCTTTACCTGCCTATGACTACGTTCACTCACTCAGTGAAAACATTGAGGTCAGTAAACTAATTTACTACAAATTACCCAGAATGCTTTATAGCAGCTTAAGCAGCCTTCTTGACAAGTGTAAAAAAAAAAATCATGGATATTTAATGTAAATCCCAAACACCCAGCTGTCTCTGCTTTATGTGAAAGAGCCACTGGGAATAGTTGTGAAGTTTTCATGGGTGATTTAAACATTATCTGAACTGCCTTCCTGCAGTTTCCTTGAGAAGCCTCCAGCTTCTTTCACAATAGTGCATACATACACAGGAGGTTTCCGAGATGAAGCCTCAGGCACCTCTGTCTTCAATCGTCGTTAGTGTTGGGACTGTGCAAATGTATACAGTGCTGATAAATATTCCTGCTTTGGTGCAGCAGCTCTCAGAGGGACAGATAAGTTTGCATTGTATTAACATCACTTAAAGTCCCCAAAATGTCTTATGAGCTTATACTGTAAGAAAACATCATTAACATTAATCATCACACATGAAAAGCCTATTACATTATTTCACCAGAAACAGTCTATTTTGTGTGATCTTAAAGATGTATTTCCAATATGTAGGACTGAGAGAAAAGCAAGTTTGTTTATTACCCAAGGAGAAGGAAATAAAAAATGGAAATACATACCTCCCAACTGTCACGATTACAGCGGGACAGTCCCGATTTTCGGGTCCTGTCCCGCTGTCCCACCCGCGGCAGGCATTGTCCCGCTGCGGGGGGTGGCAGTTGGGAGACCCCCTAATCTAATAGAATAGACGCTGTGCGCATGCGCACAGCGTCTATTCTCGTATGAAAATGAGGTTGCGGCTAATTAGCATAAACTGCGCCCTCATTTGCATACGCCCCGTCCCCTTTTCGGGCCCTATAGTGTCCCTATTTCTGAAGCAAAGAAGTTGGGAGGTATGGAAATACAAATGATGAGCTCAAACAAAATTATATATGACAGGTATCGTGTGTTATTATGTTCCCCTATGACACACTGCTTACTGTCTGTATTCAGTAAAACAACCTTTATTCCGAGTCAACGTTTTAAAGGCCATATCCCCTTTCTCAGGACATAAAGACAACATCTTCTGTTCTGAGGAAGGGGATACGGTTCCTGAAACGTTGTTTGTGAAAAGGCTATTGTATTGATATGTTCTCCAAATGTCAGCAACAACCCATGCAATCCGCATATACAAATAAATCAATTTGAATCAATAATAATTTAAAGTGACACAGGGAAAAAGTACAAACACATGCAGAAAGGGAGATGCAAAACGGTATGAAATCTATCAGTAACTAGAAAGCAACCCTGTCCCTTGTCAGTGCAAATTAATATAAGCTGGTTCAGTCCCAACTCAGAGGCGGAACTACCATTGGTGCAGCAGGTGCACCGGGGCCCCTGAGAACTAAGGGGACCAAAGCTTCCACCCACTGTTGTGTGGCATATTGTGAACTTGGGTTAAAGTGGAGGAGGGGGGGGGGGGGCAAATTATATTTTTGCACCTAGAACAACCAATCACAATTTCCACCACTGTCCCAACTGACGGCCTATAAAAAGGTTTCCCAATATCACACGAGAAACATCTCATGATGGTTAAAAGCAAACAGCTCTCTCGGGACCTTCGCTCCCTTGTTGCAAAACATACTGATGGCATTGGTTACAGAAGGATTTCCAAACTTCTGAATGTTCCATTGAGCATTGTTGGGCCATAACTGTGTAAAGAGCATAATTTCACCATAAACCAGCCACAACCAGGTGTTTCTCACAAGATTTCTGATTATAGGAGTGTTAAGAAGAGTTGTCCAACAGCCAAGGACACCTTGTGGAGAACTTAAACATGTTGACAGGCCCCAAGAACCCTGTTGTCCATAGGTAGCTGCCTATACTGCCTTGTGGGTAATTTGAACTAAACAACTAGCAGCCCATGGTGGTTCTCGAACCGGCCTGTCCAGCTGCTAGTTGTCCAAAGTCGGACACGCTACACTTGAGCCATGAGGGCTCTTGTAGTTGAATGAATGATAAATGATATATTTAAGTTTCATGGGTTTCTCCGTAAAAAAACGTTTGATGATGCCAAAATGAATAATAACAATAAAAATAAGAAATAATTTTTAAAGGTTGTGTGTATATATATATATATATATATATGGTACTTATGTAGTATCTGGGCTGCCGATTTTTTGATTGTATGCCTTAAGTTAAGGCATACAATCAGATGCGATGCGATGCGATATCGCATCGCATCGCATCGCATCCGATATCGGATGCGATGACCCGATTTTTCCATAGGAATCAATGTTAAAATGATTCCTATGGAAAAATGGGTCCTTTTCATACCCCTACTATCCAAGTGGGCATGGAGTTGGATATAAACCTGTGGCGAGCGTAGCGAGCCACCGAGCCCGAAGCGTGGCGAGCGAAGCGAGCCCCGCGAGGGGACGGTATTCGTCCCCTCGCGGGGCTCGCTTCGCTCGCCACGCTTCGGGCTCGGTGGCTCGCTACGCTCGCCACAGGTTTATATCCAACTCCATGCCCACTTGGATAGTAGGGGTATGAAAAGGACCCATTTTTCCCATTGAATTCCATGTTAAAATGGACTCAGTCCATTTTAACATTGATTCCTATGGAAAAATCGGGTCATCGCATCGCATCGCATCGCATCGCATCGAATCGCATGGTCGCATGCGATGCGATGCGATCTCCCGATCCGACCCGATTTAGAAATCGGCAGCCCAGATACTACATAAGTACCATATATATATATATATATATAAAATGGGGAATACCTAACCGTCCGCGCCTTAAAGGCCAGTTGATATATTGGAAAAATTGTACACTATGTCATCTTCAAAAAGACTATATGTATTTGTGTATTTTTTATGAGCCGAATTGTTAAGGCTTTTACTGAATAAATGTTTTAAACAAATGTGAGGAATAAGCTTTGTACCTTCACTTATAAGCGCACTCTGTTCCTTTGTCTTTATATATATATATATATATAAAATATTTTATGAGAATAATAAGAATATGATTATATATATATATATATATGTATGTATGTTTTAAAAGTTTACAATGGTCCGCAATCCACAGAGCTCCACAGAAATACATGCTCAGACTACCTGACTAATGATTGACCAGGTGCACCCACAGGTGCAATTTAATTGATGTTTTCCACTGATTGGACAGTTCACCTTTTTAAACCTGGTCAGACAACAGATAGACCATCTTCTGAGGAAACCGTCAGATTTACCACAGACGGAGAAACGCGTCAAGAGTCTATCTCATTCCGACACCCGCTTCCCATCTGATACAGCCCTAATTACCATCTATTGGCTGCCCGATTCCCAACCCAGCTGGACTGATTCCACCTTGCTCCAACGGCACAGCAGCGCTAAGAGGCGTCTCTCCATCTAAGACACCCGGGTGAGAGCTACCATCCTGCCGTGTCAGCTCCCAGCGCCGGCTCCCCCAACATCGGGCCATGCTGGTTGTTCAGCAGATCGGCCACCACTCTCTCCCAAGTGCCTGCTCCCAGCGAGAGTTACCGTTCCATCTCTGTGTCAGCTCCCAGCGCCGGCTCCCTCAACATCGGTGCTACGCTGGTTGCCAGCAGACCGGCCACCATCTGCATCTGGAGTGTCTGCTCCCGGTACCAGCTCCCTTGCCATCGGAGCAACACCGGTGGAAGCCAACACCAAAAAGCACTGGATCTCTGCCGCAATTTCATCACGCACACCAGCAGGTAATACTGTATATACCATAAAAACATTGAATTTATACAACTAAAAACTGCTACAACAATTATAATTTAAAGGGGAACACTCATATTGCCATTATCCAATTTGAGAACTTTCTTATTATTGGCAACAAAATACCAATATGGGCTCTGAGGGCCTTATTCTGGTTGGAGCGGCCGGGCCGTACGCGTACGTCCCGGGATTTTTTATGATCTGCGCATGCGTACATTCGCTAATGCGCAGGCGCGAACACTCCACAACGCTTACGGACGGGTCTCTACGAGCGAAAAAACCTATACGCGAGTGTACGGGCATTGGGGGCGGCATAGGGGCGTGATGAGGGGAGCGGCCGAAATAATGAGGGAAAATGGGCGTAAATATGGGCGTACACGGGGGTGTGCACCAAAAATGAGCGGTGCTACTACCGCACGATCGTCTAAAGCACCGTTCATTTCGGACACAAAACAGGCGGCCGCCAACCGCCATCTCAAACCACCCCTACAGATACCGCATGCCAGCGTGCGCCTGGATTTGCTAATTTACGCTGATTACTACCAAACACATACACCTGAATGTAATAACCAATGCTGCAGTCTATTAAGTCCAAACCATGATTTCACTACCTGCAAGCCTACACACAGCACTCAAACACATTGGAAGCTTATCTTTCGAAACTTCTCTACATTTAAAGGTTTGTTTAATTTAAGGTAAGAATCTTTGCAAGACCTGCTTATATATGCTAAGGTAGGTATTTGTTAAACAGTTATACACATTCACTACGTGCTTTCATAGACTTTACACAGTAGCACACTCAATCTACACAAGTCGACATGTGTCAACGTGTTCACTCTAATACAAACATAGGTTTTGTATTTAGGATACAATAACATAAACCACATCTAACACCTACAAAGGATGTTTCAGCAATGTTTTAAGCCCATGGCCACTATTTTGCACATTAATTAATTCAATCAATTAATTAATTTTAATAATTATAGTTGAAAGGCAAGATTTGCAGGTCCATATATGTGAAGGGTATGTCAGCGTACACGGACGTACGCTCACTCTCACGAGCGGTGACATAAGCTGACTTTTCTATTGAAAACAATAGGGACCCGTCCGTGCAAGCTGGCGTACGCTCAGATAGCCGCAAGAAGTCGGTGGGAAGATGGACGAGAGACGTCCGTAAACGGTGGTGTACGCTCAATTGTACGCCAGTTGTCGGAGTGTAAGGGCTGGTCCGTCCGTGTACGTTGGCGTACGCACATTTGTACGCCACTCCCCTTCGACGTTGTTTCTGGCCGTACGTATGCGGCTGAGTTGTGGGTGGACTTAACCCCAACGGCCGCGTACGGATAGCGTACGTTGTTTTGGAGCGTACGCACGTTTGGCCGCTACGATCAGAATAAGGCCCTTAAGTGTTGCTAGTCGGAACCATTATTTTATTGTATATGTATGTATTTTTTAGTTTTTCAATTTTATTGTATAATAACTGTATTAAATAATATTGAGTAAAGAATAATAACAAAGATCAACACAGTGTGCTCTCTTTTATCTTGTCTCTCTTTTATCTTGTTGTATTTTGTGGGTAATTTGGCTCTAGTGACAGGAACATATAATTTACGTGCTAGTAATTGTACAAAAAAAAGATAAAATAAAAAAGTAAAAACCTAAAGTGGCGCTACACTGAACTCATAAAGGTCAGGAGTGCCCTACCATAAGGCAAATCCAAAGTAAGCTCATGTAAGAATCATTTAGAAAAAATAAGTACACTACATGTACATTTTTTCGCATGTATGACAGAATGAGTTTATATATTCTCCCCATGCTTGAGTGGGTTTCCTCTGTGTACTCTGGTTTCCTCTCACAATCCAAAAATATACTGGTAGGCAAATTGGCTCGCAACAAATTGACCCTAGAATGTCTGTGTGTACATGTGGTAGAGAATATAGATTGTAAGCTCCACTGGGGCAGGGACTGATGTGAGTGTTCAAATATTCTCTGTAAAGCGCTGCAGAATATGTGTGCGCTATATAAGAAACTGTTAATAAAGAAATAAAATAAATACAGAAAGGCTTACTTTTGCTGAGCAAAAACAAAACTAAGACTCCAATCTCTGGGAGTATTATACACTATGTGATTTGGGCCCGATTTCACCCGATTCTGGAGGATCAGTCCGAGAAATCGGGTAAAGTAGGGCCAAGTTGCATAGTGAATGACATCCGACATCCATTGTGATAAATCTTATGTGCAGCCATCAATGCGGCAGGGAGCAAGGTCCAGGGGAGTGGGGCTTTGCTGCGGTGGGCGAGGACCAGAGAGCAGGGTCTGGGGTAGCGGCGAGCGGCGGGAGAATAGAAAAAAAAAGCTATGCCAATCAGCAGCCGCCCAGTATTTTGAATAGGATTTTTTCACTTCTCCCACCGCTCGCCGCTACCCCGGACCCTGCTCTCCTGCCACTACCCCGCCTGCAGCTCACCTGGGTGAATCACATCCGATTTATCACACATAAGAATTAGCACATCAAGTGCCAACTCTTATCAAGCTCTCCTGGGGAGCTGCTGGGGGAGCTCAGGACATGTCGGGCCGACTTATCCTTAGGACAAGTCGGTCCAATGTATGGGGGCCATAAGTGTTGAGCTACAGTATCTATGGTGTTTGACATAAATGGCAGAATACTGTACATTTTATTTATAACTTCAATTTGCTAAATAAATAACGAGACAAAGCTTTTGCTCTTGACTGCAAACGAATGAAATATCATAGCTTTAACCAAATGTGTTGCAAGACACATTCTGTTATAGTCCAGCCTTCTCTTGCGTATAATATGGAGGAGTTGCGGACCATTGTGCAACCTGAGGCTCTTTCCAATGCCAGCTGCTGGTGCTTCTGTGACCAATGATTCTGAATTGAAATGTACAGTCATACACTGTATAACAATATGCTCTGCTCTTGGATGCACTACATTCCTCATATTCCTGCCTGTCAGTCATCATGCTGCTCTCCTATTGGCAATAGGATTATATATGTATGGCTGTGAGATTCCACCTGCAGTCATTGCTTGTGGAAGTAGTGATTGCTGCGGGAGGAAGAAGTCACTGGGCCAACTTGTATGTGGAACCATCCAATTTGTTCTAGGACCGTGTAGCAGAAATGATGCTACAGACTAAGGGGTAGATGTATGAAGCAGTGATAAGGGAGAAGAAGTGAGCCAGAGGCCAAGTGGCCCATGGCAACCAATTGCCTGTTCTGTATAATATTATATTATGCAAATTATAGATGTTAAGTCAGTGCTGATTGGTTGCCATGGGACACTTCTCCTCTGGCCCACTTCTCCCTTATCACTGATTCATACATCTACCCCATTATAGACTAAGGGCGGGATGTATTAATATACATCGCCACCCCTAGCCGCCCAGCCGCCGCGATGCTACCGCATATGTACTAACATATGTGGCTAGCATCGGGGTGCGGTGACGGAGACCCCCGCGATACCTGTAATGTGGTGTGCGGGGGTCTCCGTCACATCCCGGCGGCTGTCAGTGTCCCCGGGGTCTCCTCCTCCCCCCTTCAGCCGGATGTCCTCCCGGCTGTGACACCTGCTGGGGGAGGAAGAGATCGATGGAGGATGGGAGGGGGGGTCGTGCGGACGGTGGGCAGCGATAGTGTAATGGTACATAGGAAAATGCGGTAATATCCCTGTTTTACCGCATTTTCCCTTTAGTACATCCCGCCCTATATCCTGAATCCTATGTTCATTATCACTTTTTATCTGACTTTCACCAACACCATAATCAGTGAAATGGTATTCTTTCAATGCCATATACTGTATACTTAACTGGTGCTTAGTAAATAAGCAGTGACCCATAGTTTCACAGTGGTCAGAGGGATTCTGAACAGATAGCCAACCTTTTAGATCACTTGAAAAAATAGCCATTAATGTAACCATACTGTATTTAAAACAGTATTTGTAAACACAAAATAGTACTATAAAATCAAAAGCATCTGAAAGGTGACTGGTAACTTTATACACAAAGGGGTTAATTTACTAAAATGGAAGTTCTATTGAAGATGGTATGCTGCTATGGGTAACCAATCAGATTATATCTATTATCTTCTAGAACAGGCCTGGCCAATATGTGCCTCTCCAGCTGTTTTGAAACTACAAGTCCCAGCATGCCATGCCACAGTTTTGCTATTATAGAATGCTAGAACTCTGGCAAAGCATGCTGGGATGTGTAGTTTCACAAAATCTGGAGAGGTTGGTCGGGCCTGTTTTAAAAGGTTCATTCTGATCGGTTGCTATAGGCAACATCCAATCTTCCATAGAACTCCCATCTTAGTAAATAAACACCAACATGTTTGCAGATAGTAGTATATAAAGTATGCACGATGAATAATCTTGAGATGCATGGGACCTTTTATTACAATGTCCAAAAACACATTTTTTTCTCAGAATTGGTACATGTGATGAGGTGTGGCATAATCAGTAGTATTTACGTTTTCCAGTCTGCATAATTGACTTTGAGAAGTAATAATGCCACTTTTAGCAATATTATATGACAATAGTATTTTATACTGCTTCTACAGTATTTGTTGATTGTTAAATATTTTCAACTGGGATGTTACCATACTCACCCTAAGTCACCTCACCATATCCTACCAACTGCACCGTGCTGGTCGTCGGAACCAGAAGTGCCACGTGCCTGATGCTGCAATTACGAAGCTGGCATTTCAGCATCAGAAATGTGGTACTTCTGGAAAGGACGTTCCTGATATATTATCGTCTACTAATACATGATTGTGTTCTGTAAAGTATATTAACTACATTTCCTGTGGAGCAAAATGGTAGATGGTCACAGCGAGGTATGTTCATGGTACACTATTGCAGCCTGAGGCTGTTCAAATAGATTAACCCCCTTCAGTGGAGGATTTTTTTTTAGGGAGCGCTCCTCACTGGGCAAGTTTTTTTCTGGAGAGCGCTCCCTAAAAAAAAAAAAACACTACTGTGTCCCCTGGTCCGGACGGCGGTGCTGATCTGTGTAATAACCAGGCAGCCGCTGAAGCTGAGTGCGGCGCTGATCTCAGCGCTCAGCTCAGCGGCGCTGCCCGGCAAGGGGGAGCGCAGGCAGTGGCACTCCCAAGAATTTTTTGGGTTTGCCAGTCTGCGAACTGGAGCAAACCCCGGAAAATTCTCGGGAGAACCAGGGAAGGGGTTAATAGTGTGGGCATCTGATATGGAGAAAAGTCCAATCTTAGTATGACACATGCCCAGCCACGTGTGATTAGACACATCTGCCTGCCAGCAAAGTGTCAATGCAATTTATTTGAAAATGCTGGCATCTTTGCACTCAGACTAGAACAAAAATATGTCATACAGCTAGACTAATCTGGAATCAATCAGAACGTTTAAATGTTCCTAAAACTGTTACTAAACCAGAACCAACGAAGAGTCCCTCATAACATTAGAATGATCATAGAACTAGAACAATACAACTAGATAAATCAATCATATACATTTTTAGTTATATAGAATACCCTGGATACACTCGGGCCACAGGACAAGACCAAACTGATCAATCAGAACATTTAAATGTTCCTAAAACTGTTACTAAACCAAAACCAACGAAGAGTCCCTCAGAACATTAGAATGATCATAGAACTAGAACAATACAACCAGATAAATCAAACATGTACATTTTTAGTTATGTAGAATGCCCTGGATACACTCGGGCCATTAGAATGTTTACAGGACAAAACAACCTGATCAATCAGAACATTTAAATGTTCATAAAAGTAGACCAAAAAAGGGTCACTCAGAACATTACTTTACTAGACCAACCTAGAGTCGGAGTCAGAGCATTACAATATTCGCAGAACAAGACCTTCTTAGCCAATAAGAACATTTATATGTTTACAGAAGTAGAGCAACCTGGAGTCAACCAAAACATTAGAAAGTTCACAGAACAGGACCAACCGGGTCCATCAGAGCATTTGAATGTTCACAGAACTATTTAGGTGAAAACAGTCCCTAGGTCGACTCCATATGGTCGACATTTAAAAGGTAGACAGGTAAAGTGGTCAAGAGGTACAAAAAGTTGAAACAGTTAAAAGGTTGACATGGTCACAAAATAGTTTAACACCTTTTTTTTGTTTTTTTTTAGGTGCCATTTACCATTTGAAGCCGCATGTAACCCTAATTACATAGTAACATAGTTTGTGAGGTTGAAAAAAGACCATTTAGTTCCACCTAGTTATACAATTATACTATCTCCAGTATTCCCTGAACCCTTGGCTGATATTTGCCCTACTGGACCTCCCACTATGCAATATAATTAATGGCATACTTGTCTACTTTTGAAAACTAGTTTCAGGGAG
This sequence comes from Crinia signifera, assembly GCF_055691185.1. Classification (NCBI taxonomy): domain Eukaryota; kingdom Metazoa; phylum Chordata; class Amphibia; order Anura; family Myobatrachidae; genus Crinia; species Crinia signifera. The sequence continues at coordinate 268,581,430 of NC_139220.1, read as the reverse complement.
ATAATAGTTGGAAATAGAATTTTGCAAAGCACCGCATTGAAGGGGCGTGTCATGTTCCACCCAAAAGGCGTGTCTAGTTTCATATATGGAGAGATTGTGAAAAGAGATTATGAACGTGGCACCTAGAAGCGTGGCTGTGTACTGCTACATCTGAGAGGAGTCTTTTAAAATGACTTATATCCAAATTTAGATGCGCCCAAAGCAGTTAGTAATAGATCCTTTACTTGGGAAATGGTGCTGATGATTCAATGTAAATGTATCTGTCTCTCATTCCTTTTTTCCCCAAAAATGTAACAGTGTAATGTGGGCTAGGTGACATGAGGGAGATTAATAGACTAATGAGGGAGAGAGGGAGATTGCTGTTATTTCAGGGAGTCTCCTGCAGAATGCAGGAGGGTAGGCAACTATGATTAATGGTTGTATCCCTGGATGTCTCTTCGTTAAAAATTGGTCCACCCCTTTCTTAAATATATTAAGTGAATCAGCCATCACAACCTATTCTGGCAGATAATTCCAGATCTTAACTGCCCTAACTGTGAAGAACCCTTTCCTTCGCTGCACGTGAAATCTCCTTTCCACAAGCCTTAAGGAATGCCCGCATGTCCTGTGCATAGATCTCATGGTAAACAGAGCACCTGACAGTTCTCTGCATTGGCCCTTGATGGACCTGTTGACCTTTTACACCAGTCGACCTTTCACATGTCAACATATTGACTGTGTCAACCTTTTGGCCATTTCAACTGAATGCATGTTGACCATATGGGGGTCGACCTATCAACCTTCCATCTAATTAAGTCGACCTATTATCCAGATACCAACATAATCATAACCAGTATTATTTTCTCTGGAAAAACAGGTTCAGGAACTCTAAGGATTGAGCTATTCAACAAAAACACACAAGAGATTGATTAATAAAATGGAGAACCTAGGATTGGGTGAAAATATCTGCAGATGGGTAGGGAATTGGCTATGTAATAGAGAACAAAGAGTGGTTGTGAATGGTGCCGTATCAGACATGATACCGGTACTAAGTGGAGTGCCCCAGGGTTCGGTTTTGGGGCCCATTTTGTTTAACATTTTTATTAACGATATTGGGATAGGGTTGCTCAGCAATGTATCCATCTTTGCGGACGATACAAAACTTAGCAAAGTCATCAAATCATCAGAAGATGTCACCATGCTTCAAAATGATCTTGCAATTCTAGATGAGTGGGCAAAAAAATTGAAGATGAGGTTCAATGTAGATAAATGTAAGGTTATGCACCTTGGGAGACACAACCAGTGTGCAAGTTACAACCTTAGCGGAGAGGAACTGGGTAATTCCATACTTGAAAAGGATCTAGGAGTCCAAATAGACAGCAAACTAGGATGTAGTGCCCATTGTAATGTAGCTACAAAAAAGGCCAACAAAATTCTGGCATGTATTAAGAGGGGAATGGAAACTAGGGACTCGAGGGTAATTATGCCACTATATAAAGCATTGGTGAGACCTCACCTAGAGTACGGAGTACTGTTCTGGGCCCCACACTATAAAAAGGACATCATAGAATTAGAAAAAGTCCAAAGGCGAGCAACAAAGCTTATTAGGGGAATGGAGAATTTAAGCTACGGGGAGAGATTAAGCAATTTGGGACTATTTACATTAGAAAAGAGACGTTTAAGGGGGGACATGCTCAACATGTACAAGTATATCAAGGGCCAATATAAGGAACTGTCACGCACCCTCTTTTCTACTAGAAAGGAATCTAGGACGCGAGGGCATGAGCATAGATTAGAAGAAAAAAGATTTCATTCAGCTAGTAGAAAGAATTTCTTTACGGTCAGAACAGTCAAACTCTGGAACTCTCTTCCCAGAGAGGTGGTAACGGCTGGCTCATTAAATGCGTTCAAGGCAAAGTTGGACAAACATTTACTGGAGAAAAACATCCATGGGTACAAATAAGAAATATAATTTGTCTGTAAAATACCAGAACCTACCAAATCAGCAATGGATATCTATACCAGGTTGAACTAGATGGACGCAAGTCTTTTTTCAGCCTTACCTACTATGTAACTATGTAACTATACACACACAAACACACACACACACACACCTGGGGCATAATTCAGACCTGATCGCTGAGCAAATTTGTTTTCAAAATGGGCAAAACCATGTGCATTGCAGGTGGTGAAAACGTAACATGCAGAGAGAGGTAGATCCGGCCACTCAGCTACTACAGAGATTGCCAAACCTCATGGATTATTTATATATAAAATATAGAAAAGATTAAAAATAAAAATAAAGTTTATTTTATGGAAAGTACATTTTGGCCCCGTTCCTGATTATATCATATTTAATGAGAGGTTCAGAAACAGTTGAAAAACAGCGCTGACCGTAAGAAACTAGCAGTGCCAGGTTAAGGTGGTTTAAAAGCGGATCAGTGTACAGCGCAGGGCAGAGGAAGAAGATTAGTGGGTTCTGGTACAGGACCTTGGACGGTGCATGATAGGTAGAAAGTGGAGCTAGGTCTGAGCAGAAAAGATAGAAGATTATAGTTCCTCTGCGATACAGAATAAGACGTCCTCAAAGCTTTTCTAACGCTACATGCTGTGTAGCACACTTTCTAAATCTTGTGCACATTATCGGATTAGTTGAAGATTACAGTAATTAAGAGAAGGACCAAATTAACCATGTTTCCAGCTGTTTTTTGGAAAGAGCATGGGACTGACGTGACGGTAAAGTAGCACTAGGATATTAAAGCTTACAGTAATACCAACCCTGTTTCAATTTGTATAGTTCTGTGGTAGAAAATCATTGCAATTCTCTTTTATATTATTAAAGAACTTGTATTAGATGGCGGTTGTGGTTAAATCATTGTTTACAGTTGTATGGTATTGGTATCTTATAAAAAGACATTAGCACAATAATATCTCACCCTACACTCAATAATCCTTGACAGATACTAGGTTATTTTATGTAAATGAGCTTTACTGTGCAATGGTCACACTAAAGCGACTTTTAATGTTACCTTACCCTGTTTTTTTATAGAGAATCTTTAAAATACTAACATGTGTATGAGATGTCACTGTACTGCGGTGGAATGTCAGACCACTTTACCACTTCCTTTCCAATTGCCCTCTGTACCTCACCAGGCAGGGAGGTAAGTCTACTTTATTGTGACCCAGAACCAACATCTACCATGAAAGCAATTCAGCTTGTGTAATTCCTATGTGTCATAACAGAGGCACAGGCAACAAATGGATTTCACATATTGGGGCAGATGCATTAAGCCTTAACAAGAGATAAATGCAAGGGTGATAAGGAGAGATAAACATCCAGCCAATCAGCTCCTTACTGACTTTTTCAAACACAGGCTGTAACATGGCAGTTAGCAGGTGATTGGCTGGACGTTTATCTCTCCTTATCACCCTTGGATATATCTCTTGTTAAAGCTTAATACATCTGACCCATAGTTTCATATTACTAATACTGGAGTTCTCAATGTGTCTACTTATCTACAGTATAAATGCATATAGAAAATAGCACAAACTTAAACATCAATGGAACACAAATCAAACTTGGAACACTATACCCAGACTATGAAGAAGAAATCTACAGCTCACAAATGGCCTTTAACCCTTTTAATGGGGGTTGTTACTTAGATACCGTACATGATGTCATGCATAAGTAATGTATGTGTTAGCATCTGCTTCTGTAATTCTTTCATTTGTTCCAATGACATTTAGATTGATACCAGAAATATTTATATTAATAGATTAGCATTGCTTTAATTAATCTGGCACCCATTACGAATCATTGGGGATCTCTAGTGTATTGGACACATTTTACTTCCCAAATACAGTAAGACATAGTTTTCTGTCTCCAGTATATAGGAGCCATATGCTCTAACTGTCATTGTATCCAGATTGTTTGGTAGATTTACTATCTCATAACGGAGAGGCTTTTGATCGGTTGTTATTAAGACAGAGGGAAGAGTCTGGATATCTATGGACACTAGGGGGTGGATTCTGGGGCTCTGCAGGAGTTAAATACCATACATAATTCCATAGCCAAGCTCAGTCATGTTCACATTTTCAGGTTCTGAAGGGCAAATTCACAATAATGGTGTTTTCATGATCTTTCTGGCTTTCATTATAGTCAGTTTTGCAGAATTATGCTTGCTCTGACAAGAGGTCATTCATAATTATACTAAATGCTTCTCTACATACATCTATATAGATTCCTGACTACTCTCTGCTCTGTCAAACAGAACTAAATAGAATTAAAGTTTATTGGGATTTAGGTTTATGCCAAAAACCACAACAAAGTTAATTACTGTGATATACGTCACCCAACAGATTTATCACTCATCAATGTGACTATGTCACCATTTCTGTAACCTTCTCTAGGCTAAAGAGTCATAGTCACTATGACTCTTTAGCCTAGAGAAAGTTACAGAAATGGTGGTTGGACAAGGTTTATAAGAGCAGTCCGGGCTTGCCTGCATCATTCAAACCGTTCTTCCCACAAAACGAACGGTCGCCACCAAGTGAACACAAATGATCACCCCCCCCCCCCCCATTGCATTTCCAGTCGCATCTTTGCCACCACCAGTGACAGTGTTGACATGTCACTCACTCTCCATTATGTACAGGCCGTATTATTTATATACTCGGAAAGGCACAATCACTCTCTAATGGATAAAACCATGTTCACTGCAGGTGGGGCAGATGTAACCTGTGCAGAGAGAGTTAGATTTGGGTGGGTTTTTACTTTAAACTGATATCTATATTGCAGTGTAAAAATAAAGCAGCAAGTATTTACCCTGCACATAAACAATAAAACACCCAAATCTGACTCTCTCTGCACATGTTACATCAGCCCCACCTGCAGTGCACATGGTTTTGTCCATTAGAGAGTGATTGTGCCTTTCCGGGTGAACTAGAATAACCCACTCAGTTCCACCAGCTCTAATGGTAGGGGCTTCTTAATTGTGGAGTAATTTAAATTGGGTGTAATATTGTGTGACTACTGCCCCTGAGAGGTACGGCTCAAATTTATAGTTTGCAGACACTGGCCTAGGCTCGCCTAATTGGGAAGGAGGATTGTAGGCTGGAGCAAGAACTGATGTGTATCAATAAAGGGTACTTGTGTAGTTTCACGGCGCCCGATATATCGGATGCGATATCGGCAAATACACTGAAATCCCGACCCGTGCAAGCCTACCAAGCCTGCCAATTGCTTGGCAGGGCTTAGAAACTATTGCAGGCCTGCGATTAGCTGCATATCCATTTGCAAGCCCATTCGTCCTGGTACCCAATAAAGTTCTCTTACTTGTACAATTATACAATCTGGGCAATGTGCTGGTGCTGTAAAAATAGAGGATAAATAAAACTACATTTCCCCATAAGATGTAGTAAAAATTTGGCTAAGAGATGCTTGGTGAGAAATATTATGTCACTGAATATAATTAGCAGCTGTCATGATATAGAGGTGCACATGGGCATATGCATGTTTAATAAAAATATAAGAAATGTTTTGTGTGTGGGTGTGCCTGCCCTGCGTATATACATATGTACCGAGCATGCCGCAGGCGGTATTTTTAGTGATATATTTTTACTTGTAGAACAAGGCGATTTAAATTTCTCTTAGTTGTTCTAAAGAAAAATCAGCTCATACTGCCTGCGGCTCTTATGTTTCAGTCACACGCAGCAGAGTCCATGACGGCCTCTTTTTTGGTTGCATGCCTGGGACTTTGGGCAAACACCACTACGAACCTTTCCTTGGTTGCTATGGACAACATCCCATCTTCAATAGAACGCCCATCTCAGCAAATTTACCTCCCAGAATCAGCCCCAATATACTTACAGCCTCCTCGCTCACAACAATTTACTTGTGAAATTCTCCACAGCTTATTAAATGTAATAAAACCATACCTGACACATATCAACTTCCATAACAGAAAGACCCGGGGAAAAGAATTTGGACTAGGAATGTACAAATGAGCTTGTTTGTATCCTCTTTTTTTTTAAAGGCTTTATCTTACACAGTGATCCAATATAGAACACAGAGTGTTGTTGTAATTATTCACCAATTAATTCCAAAGGTTTACAGCTTTGTTAACATATCTATTAGTCTAATTAAAATGTTTGCACTAATTTTGATTGCCGCCTTCTTTGTATGGAGTTGCTGCATGACGCAGAACTGGACAGTCCCAGGCTTGCAATGAAAATAACAAAAACTAAAACAAAAAAGAAATACAATATTGTGAGTCCTTTGGATAAACTGTTTGTATTCCACAGGTAATATAGACAAAAAAGTGTTATGGATCTGTATCAAGCCTTGGAGAGTACCAGCCAGGGCCGGACTGGCCATCTGGCACTTCTGGTAAATGCCAGAAGGGCCGATGGCTGATGTCTTCATTGTGTTGAGCGCACGGAGCTCCGGGGTCAGCGCGACACCGGGTGACGTCATCGGAGAGCGCCGTCTCACCCGGAAGCCGCCGAGCTCTGTGCTGTGGGGATGGACGCTGCCTGCCTGCAGTGCACGCAGGAGGCATCTACAACAAGGACACCGCCGAGGGACGGAACAAACTACGGGGGACTACGGGGGACCTGTGGTCACACTACATCCGCCAAGGTACTGCTGTGGAGGCTGACTATAAGTGACTGGGACGCCAGTTCAACTTAAGCAGCTCCTGAGATCTGCGTGTATCTGGCACTGTGGGGCATGTGTATCTGGCACTGTGGGGCATGTGTATCTGGCACTGTGGGGCATATGTATCTGGCACTGTGGGGCATGTGTATCTGGCAATGTATAATGGACATTACAGTGCCTTCCTTTTTGTGATGCCACGCCTCCTTTCCATGAGGCCATGCCCCCTTTTTGCGGCGCGGCTTTGCCGTGCAAGGGCCCCGCCCACGTCGAGTGGGCCTATGTGCTCAAAATGCCAGGGCCTATTTCTGGTCCCAGTCCAGCCCTTGTACCAGCCAATCAGCTTCTGTCCTTTTCCTGGGACACATACAATATCCTATTGGTGGGGATGTTGGTGGTCAAAAGACCTACCGCTGCATCCCGGTAAGGTGAATCCAGATAAGGGCTCATTAATATACATAACCCTCCACCCCTAACCCTCTCTAATCCTAACCCTCCCCACCAATGCCTAACTCTGGGGGAGATTCTCTAAGCGAAAAATAAGGTAAAAACTCCGTTATCGGGGTTTTTACCGCATTTTGGGATGCTGTAAGCATCCCCCGCCGGGTTACCGCGGCGGGGGGCATCGCCAGAAAAATCTGGCGATGCCCCATAGAAGCCAACGGGCTTCTACTCCATACGCGCCACCCCCCGCCCCGCATCGCCCCCTCACCTGTGTCCGGGCAGCACAGAGCTGTGCTGCCCGGACCTGTGACCTCCTCCCTGCACTGATCCTCTTCCGGGTGCAGGGAGGAGGAGAGCCCGGCGCAGCAGCAGCAGCAGCGCCGGGTGTGTGAGGGAGGGGGGAGCCACCGGGACCTGCTGGGACCCGGCGACTCTCACCGCAAAGGACAGCTCTTAACGCAAGAGCTGTCCTTTGCTATAATTATCGCATATGTTACAACATATGCAATAATTATAAATGCGATTGGCGGCGAAGGGGGGCGGAGATTCTTAGAGACTCTCCCCCTCTAACTTCCATACCTTACTGCCTAAACCTAACCCTCCCTTCCCATAGTCTAACCCTAAACTCCCCCCTTCCCCCCCCCAGTCTAAACCTAAATTCCCCTATAATGCAGAAACTTAACCCCCCTCTTCCCTGGCCTGACCCTAACCCACCCCGGCATAATATGCCGGCACCCTTATCCATGTCAAAGTTCCGGCACTGGTGTTCTGACGGCAATCTAATGTCCGACAAGGGATTAATTCACCCGGCAGTACTGTAATTGCATCCCCTTATCGTAGCACAGCCTGTAGAATGACAGCTAGGAACAGATTGGTTAGTGCTTCATCTCTCTCCGCCTTATATCTCTCCAAGAATTGATACATCCCTTGGGTTTGATGAAGAGTTCAAAGGAAGTCAGTTTACCAAGGACATTTTGCATGTTTATGCACTGCATATGCTGCAGGACAAAGTGACGCAGAGTTGTACACATGTCAGTTGCACCATTGTGGGAGCTTGAAGGGCATTACATCTCTTTGAAGGGGTATTGTGATCATGGGAGGCTCCAGAGGCTTGGGCGCGGTTCAATATTTAAATAGGGGAGGCACAGCAACTGCCACCAACTGCCATTCCAAACAGACTCAGACTTTGCATTTTGGACTGTGCTGCAGCCCCTCCTCTGGAGCTGCCACTGATTGTATTGTAGGCTTTGCAAATGATGCATCCAGACGAGTCCCACCAGAGACATACTGTAAGCAGTCCAAACAGTTGTCTCATCGCCAGTAAGAGGCCTCCTTTTCTGGCTAGTCACATGAGGCATTAAGTGAGAAGGCACCAGGAAGTCTGTTTGGACTCCAGTATAACCAAGTGATAAAAGCTGGGATCCTTGGTAGGAGAGATGATGGGAAAATCCACATGGGTTTATTGAAGAAAATGAATACACATACATATATATATATATACATTTGCAAGTGTGTTTAGCTCCTGCCGTATCCTTCTGCTAATACCACTGCATTCCTGCATACCTCCCATAAATCTATATCCTTTATCTGCTGCAGAGGAAATACATTTGTATACATAGTATATTTATATTAAAAAGTATACATTGAACCTGTTTCTAATGTTTGTTTCTAAGGGCCAGATTCAGACCTGGTACCAATGAAATTCTGTCTTTTTCTTCCATTGCAAGGTGTCTGACAGGAAGTAGGCATAGCGGTGTTATAATTGCCCATTTAATGGGAGTGCTAAGGACGCAGGTGTGCCAAGGCCTGGTAGGGGAGGTTGTTTGACATCAGGTTCAGGCCAGATATGCCTGCATTCATCGCAGCCGCCGATTAAATCCCTGGCTACTCCTAGCTTGCCATGACCGGTGCCCAGTGGAAAAATCATTAGATGGTGACCCTGTAACAAAGGATGTTGGACATTATTGTTCGGCTAGGCGTACACATCCATTCTCACATTTAGCAAATTAATTAAAACGGCGGGATTTCACTATAGTGGGATGGCGTCTTTCTGATCGCCGGACATTGTTATAAGCTCATTAGCAATCATGTCTGAGTTATCCCTTAAGGACAGTACATATGGTGCTTGGCTGACCGTAACACTGTTTGTGGACACAGGTAACAGGTGACTGAAGCATTCTCTTATCGCTGTTTGCAGGACCAGTTTCCCGGAGGCAAGAAAAATAATGGTGTCACCCAAATAGCTCAATCAGTAAGGTGTCTGTCTCCAGTAAGATAGACACCGCAAATGCGCAGATACACCTCTGCACATGCGCAAACACCAACCATCGGCCGTCCGTCCACATTCGGGGCCATCCGACTCAATCAGAATAAGGGCCATTGTGACACATTAGCAAAAATGATGCTAGGAGGGGAAGTCAGCCACAGAAATGATATCAACGGCTTTCAATTAACTGATTCAAACTCGCAGGGGATGAGAGGTGCCCCCTTGGGAGCAGAAGCCCGGCGGCAGATGACTCCATTGCCTCCCAGAGTTACGCCTCTGTGCAGGATACATCTGGAAATTTTCATGGCAGTAGAGACCATTTCCAAAAAATCAGGGCTGTCCCAGGGACTGAATGAGAGATGTAAGCAACCCCCATTTTTTGGCAATTGCTTGACTATTGGATGAGTGCGCATTAGTCTAAGCGCACAGCGCATGTGTCACAATGCTGTTGCGATGGCAGTCAGGGAGTGGTTATGGAAAGTGAAGTAACAAATGCAGACGGGTCATGTCTGTTTTCAGACATGACACGTTTTATCCTTGATACCTGCATGCTGATTCTCCAATGCTGATATGTATTGGGGATTATGCTGCAGGTGCCTTATGCTCCAATAGAATAATCTGCAATAAGTAGCCCTCAATAACACATTGGTCTGGATACTTATCTTGGATACCATCTATTATCACTTGAATATCACCATCAGGCAGGCTACATTGCAATATTAGACGTTTTTGGATGAAAAATTATCAGGGCTAATAGGATCCCCCCCCCCTTACTAAGTATATCCAGAGGATTTATTCTTGAAAATAGAATCAATATCATGAATACCCAATTTACTTTGTGCCCACAACTTATATGAAAGCAGGCTGCCTTGCTGTGTAATTTGTCTACAGACCTTGTGTTCCAGATATTATGGGAGAAACAATAAGATAGGAGAGAAAAATTGAATTTAGACTTAATGTCTGAGGATCTCTGCTGTGCACTGCGTCTGCTTGTTTTATCTGCTACAACAAGAAAATAAAGTATTCAACCGGCTTATTCGGCTAAAGTCAAGTCACAGCCTCCGCTAATGCTGGCTAGCAGACGTGCTTGGTCAGGAAGCCAAACAGGAGCAGTGCATAAAATATATGTATTACCAGTCTACAAGTTAAAATAAAAATATCAAGATACAGTTTAAATTACAGGTCGGGTCTCCCTCACCCCGTGTATTTCAGAATATTTCTGTGGGTTTTTTTTTTTGGGGGGGGGGGTCATATTTGCCTCGTCCCCTGATGTCCATGGCAGCCTTGAGGATCCTCTTCAGCAGGATCTCCGGTCCCAGGGGTGCATTGCGCGAGTGCAGCTGAGGAGGATCATGAAGGCCGCTGTGGATGCCAGGGGACACCGTGGACGTCGGGGGACCATTGGGGCACCAACAGGGGACCAGGTAAGTAAGGAGAAACAATATTCCAAAATCCAGAATAATCCCTTATCCAAAATACTTGTGGTCCAAGCATTTCGGATAAGGGATACTCAACCTGTACAATGTCAAACAAGATGGATGCGTGAACTTAATGCTAAATGCAGTTTTCTGGCAGCAGTGTGACAAGACTACAGTTTCACTATCTTGTGGTACATGCAACATCCATTTTGAATTTCTGATTGGTTACTGGTTGTTTTATTCCCGCCCACTAAGGACATTCTGGATAAGCATGAAATAAAGAGTTATGGCAATGAGGATATTGGATCCTACATTGATAATAGGTGAATAATAATATAGTATAGTGAATAATCAATAATAGATGAAAAGCGAAACACATGTCATAAATTAAATTGAGAGTTTAACAAACTGAACGTGGATTTTGTGGACTAGTGACAACTGTATCTCCAACATTGGCAAATAAATCCCAAATAAAATCTCCTACTCCTAACACACACAGCAATGCACAAAGGGTGGACAGTCAATAGTCCGACACCACATGTAAACTCGCAGAAAATCAACACATACAAAAAGTTAACAAAGAGGTCAACAAATACAAAAGGTCAACATGGTCAAAATGTCTACACATGTTTTTCTTTCCATTTTTGGGGGGTCAAATCTTGAATGTTTGGTAATATATGACAACATCAGTAAAAAAGGTGTACCCTTGTGGACTCAGTTTAGGCAAGGCGACTATTCCCAATGTGGATAGAAAATCAAGCAAATGTTGGGAAAACACAAAAAACATATCAACACTTGTGTTTCAACCATCGTCATATTGACCTTTGCACCTGTTTATCTTTTGCACCCATCAACTTTAAGCACAATTGATCTTTCATTTGTCTACCATATGATGTTGACCTATTGACTGTCATTCTAGACACTGTCTATCTATCATCCGAGTACTGTTTGCTACAGGGGGTAACAAGTGAATGTCCTAGCTTTGGATATACACACAAATATTGTTAGGACATTCAATATTGGATGTAATACCCCACTATGCAAGATATTATGTCTGACACCGTGCATGGTGCTACAGTGTATGTCTGTCATTACACAGGCTGACAATCCCCAGCAGCTGCTCAAAGAGAAATGCTTGCCTACCTTCCCAGAATGGCCGTGAAGCTCACAAAAATTGTGTCCCCCTTCTGGCCCTCCAGGAAGGTGGGCAAGTCTTCTGCCCGCTCCACCGGGACCCGTGTCCCACTTTCCCACTGAAACAAATACCAGACTTTACAACAAAATTGCTCGTCGGGTAACAATGGAGTAGGGATGAAAGGCTTCTCAGAACTCTTTCACCCATAGATGCAAACCACAAAGTTGTGAACAGGAGACCAATGAGCAAGGTAGGAATAGTAAGCCACCCCCAAGTTCCCTACGGATCAGCCCCAGTACACTACACAGTATATCAAAACAGTATATGCCAGAGTTCTTTATGTAAAGAGAGAAATAATCTAAATTCTCTTCATGAAATACACTAGTAATATCCCTTTCAAACATACGCAAAAATTTGGGATTTTTCACGTGCATGTGCATCATCCCGGGACTAGTGTATGTCTGAAAGGCTATTCCTGGGATTTTAGTCAACTAAAATCCCATGTCCTGCACACCTGGGAACCTGGGATTGTATCGGGTTTAAAATTGGTCTGAAAGGGGTATAAGTGACCAAGTTGCTGAAAAATAATGATTCAGAGTTATTGTATCTATTTGTGTACAGAGCTTGTCCTTAGGACGGACATTACAGTATACAGAAAAGGTATTACAAGCAGGCAACGCTGATATATATCTGCCATCAAGAATCCTCCCACCTCTGCACAATAAACCCCAAATATAAATACATTCATCAGATAACAGATACAATAACAGCAGAGAGATGAAAATCCTTATTTGTTATTATTACAACTTTTTCTCATTTTCTCTACGATCTGATTACAATTTGATATGCCAGATACATTAAAGTTTGGGCTTCCTTGAACAAGAGGCAAATGAAAGGAAGGATCCGTTCTTATCGGAGATGTAGAGGTTGATGGCAGTGAACCCATTATTCGGTACTTGTTTCCTAGCACGGCGCCCATCGCATACCATGGCATAACGTATGCGATGGTATACGATGTGATGCAATATTTGGGTAAATTAAATATCGCATAGCATTGCATGCCAGCGAAAGGCATGTGATGCGATTTTTAATTGTACAATAACCCTGATGGGTGCTTACAATGTTAAATGCACCCCCATTGTCAATGCCACCGCCACTATCATCGCCAACCCGAAGTGTGGTCAGTGCAGCGAACCCGCGAGGGGCGGCGGTACGTGTCCTTCAACCTTTTCATACCCCCACTATCCACGTTGGCGTGGAGTTGAATTTAGATAGTGTGGGGAGCGCAGCGAGCCACCAAGCCCGAAGCGTGGCGAGCGTAGCGAGCCCCGCGATGGGACGCGGAATACATGTTAAGTAATCCGCGCCCCCACTTAACCCCCAGGTAAGTTTGCAGAGTTGGGCTGCGGGCTGCCTGGTGCCCCTCCCCCTTATCTGGCTTCAGTGGCCATTTTGGCTACCTTCGCCCCACCAAACCTATTCGAGGTCTGTTTAAGTGTGGAGCAACTCTTGTTGGAGGAATACTGACTAAAGTGTGGGAGTGTGAAGAAGTGTTATATTTCACAAGAGCCAGACTGGCAATGCTGTTTACAGCTTTAATAAAAACATTCACACCATTAATAAAAATATTGGGTAAGAGGGCACAGTGATGTGAGCACAGCAGAAAGGTAGTGACTGTGGCCGGACGAATTTAGCCTTGAAAAATGATGAAGCGGAGGGAGATAAACTACCTCCCAATCAGCTTCTGTCATTTTTCAAACACAGCCAGTACCAGGCAGTTAGGAGCTGATTGGTTGGTATGTGCAGGTTTACAGAGGTAGAAATGTTTCTAAAAAGGAACCAAATCAGATTGTAGCTATTGGGGGAAATTTACTAAGATGTGAGTTCTATTTCACATGGGATGTTGCTATGGACAACCAATCAGAATCTACCTTATTTATTTAGCACCTTCTAGAAGATAATAGTATCTGATAGGGTGCCCATAGCAAAATCCCATGTGAAACAGCATACCTCCCAACTTTAGCAACAGTAGAATAGGGACACTCGCCGCAAAGGGGGCGTGGCGTATGTAAATGAGGGTGTGGCATATGCAAATTATGCCACACCCCTTTTCAGTTTAATTAGGTTATGTAAGATGCATATTACTAGACTCTATCTCAGGCATGGCCAAACTATGGCCCTCCCATCATGCCTTGCCACAGTTTTACTATTAGGGAATGTTATAACTATGTCGAGGCATGCTGGGATGTGTAGTTTCAAAAAAGCTGGCCATGCCTGCTGTAGCTAGATCATTCTTTGTTTGGCATATTGTTCAGTGTGTATGCACAATATACTTTGTCCAGAACAATGGAAAGTTCAAGGGAAATTGTTCAGCAATATAGTTTATTGAGCACATCCTTTAGTGTGTATGGGCCTTTAGAAAAGGATAAATGTAACCTGATTGGTTGCTGTGGGGCAGGGGCGGATCTAGACTTTTATTCTGGGGGGGCCCCATTTACCCACCTCTGTATCCGCACCTGCTTTGGGGCAACATTTCCACTTCTGTAAACCCGCACATTGACAAATACTGTGTACCCCTAAGTCCCCAATTTGTTATGTAAATATGATGAGTCCATTCCAGCTCCTGGGGCCCAGTGTAAGCGGTTGCACATTTATCATGTAATAGGAATGTTAAGTACATAATGTAAACGTGCAGTAATTCTATCTGTTTCCTATACCCATCTGTCATTCTATAAGAGCAGGAAAAATAAAAGCAGGGCAGATAAAATCAGATTCATTATTCAGCAGGATGATACTGTTATGACATGTATACCAGGGTGTAGTGCACAGAGTTCATTCTGGAAGGTAATAAGCTACTGAATGTACAGTGTATAGCCGATAAACACATGATGTATAGCCCTAGTCAGACTAAACACTTACGGATGAGATGATCAGCTAAGATTATAAAGCCTTCCAAGCAAAATGTAATGACAGTCATGTGGTGCCACATACCTCCCAACTGTCACGATTTTAGAGGGACAGTCCCGATTTTCGGGTCCTGCCCCGCTGTCCCACCCGCGGCAGGCATTGTCCCGCTGCGGGGGGTGGCAATTGGGAGACCCCCCAATCTAGTAGAATAGACGCTGTGCGCATGCGCACAGCGTCTATTCTCGTATGAAAATGAGTTCGCGGCTAATTAGCATAAGCCGCGCCCTCATTTGCATACGCCCCGCCCCCTTTTCGGGCGCTCAATCCGGACACAAGTTGGGAGGTATGTGTACAAGCATAGGCGAATCTAAGGGGTGGTCCGGTGGTGCACCCATTCGATCCGGCTGCTAACAGTGAGGCACATGATGGCAGTGGCGGCTCTGCTTCTGAGCGCTGAGCCGCCTGCACGCAAGTTGTGCCGGGTGGAGCGGGTGTTAGCAGCAGCGCTACCCTCCATATAGAGTCCCTCCCAAACCCCGGCCTGCCCACACACTTCCTGCATGGCACAGCACAGTTTGTCTCTAGGGGTTGATTTATTAAGCTCGGTGAAGTGATAAAGTGTCTGTTTTTTATTACCGGCCAATCAGCTCCTACCTGTCATTTTTCAAACCAAGCCTGTAACTTCAAACTTAGGGGCTGATTGGCCGGTGATAAAAACCAGACACTTTATCACTTCACCGAGCTTAATAAATCTGCCCCTCAGTGCGGCCGCACTGCGATGACACAAGCACCGACCTAACACCATCACCATGCTGCTGAGCTTCTGTAGGCTTCCCTGCAGGCAGCAGATTCCTGGCAGCAGCATGTACGCACTGGAGCTGCGGAGACCAGGACCCGCAGAGGTTACCGGTAGTTTATAATAGCATATGGGGGAAGGAGAGGAGGTATTACCATTAAATATATTTTATAAGGCGGGGTTGGGAAAAATTTATTATATATATAGGATATCACTGCTAAGCCACGCCCCTTTATCTGAAGCCACACACCCTTTTTGGCACGCGTGGCTACACCTCACAAGGGTACCTGGTCTTCTGCAGCAGTACTTGCATTAAGGACCACCCATTAGCGCATTTCTAGATTCGCCAGTGGGTACAAGGTACAGTACCCATAAACAAGAGACAGGATAATTTAGGATATGAAAGATCAGACTGCGGGGTGGAGACAGGGGGTGGGGGGTGGAGATAGGGTGGGTGGGTGGCAGTGAAGGGGGGGGTTAAGGGGCAGAAGAGGCAGCCGACCTGGGCACGGGGGGGGGATCATTGGTTTACTACTGCTTTTTACAACTTTTTACACTTGTTGGATGTTAATGTCACACTGATTTGGCATTTTTGTCACCAGCAAAGTTATCAATGGCTGTCCATTACTGACCATTCGCAAGTTCAGTGGCAGGCGCTGGGTGTTTGGGGGCGGCAGTGCCTTGAAAAATGCAGGCATTGCCGGTCGTTGGGAAGGAGGGCCGTTGACATCATTAGCGGCCTCCTTCTCCCCACGGTCATCACAGCACAGAGTAAGTCTAGACTAAATGCCGCGAACAGGAGGAAATTCATTCATGGGTGAGTGATTGCGAATGGTTTTTCCCCTGTGACGTATCCACAGCTGTGCACAGGGGTGGGGAAAATCTCTGGCGGGGCTGTGTTTACCTAATCACTGGGCTCCGGAGACTTGCAGCCCAGCAATCAGGTCTGAATCAGGCCCACAGTACGGTGATAACTGAGGTTCATCCTTTTTTAGCATATGACTACTGTACATACAATATATATCCTCAGGTAATGTAACAGGAGCTTACCATGCTATTCCTATTCAGACATACCTCAGCCAATAGATAAATATCCACCCACAGAAATTTTGATGCAAGACACTGGATTGGCTGAACGTCTTCCTATCACTTGTCACTGTTCTAGTGAGACTGCTGCTCTTAGCAAGGAACATAGAAGGAGACCTACAGTATAAGGGATCTATACCCCCAAACTACGCTATGCCCATGGCAGCTGCTTCCTGACTATCCCTAGTCCTGCGTCAGATGTTATTATTACAATGCAACTAAACAAATATATAGAATGTATCTTCTGGTCATTTGTTGCTAAACTGTGTATAATACTATACTTATACACACAGAAGTGCTTCAAATCCCACTCTATGAACACAAGAAAAGCACATTCTGTGGGAGAGAGGTGTGCAATCTGTCACTCTACTATAATGGTGAATCTAGGGTGTGGATCACTGGATCAGTATTAGGTCAACAGGCTGTGTGGACAGGGTCATTGGGTTGTCATTTAAAAGGAAGACACATGAAAGAGTTGACAGGTACAAAAGGTCAATACAGTCAATAGATCAACATGTGAATGGTCGACACCAAAAAATTACATAATTTATATATTTTTGGGGTGTACTCTATTAGTGTGCCACTTAATTTGCCACACTTGGGCAAGGTTTCTATTCCCTATTATATTGTACATGAATGGTAAAGGATGAAAGAATTGTCGACCTATATGTTTATTGATCACTAGCTGACCCGCCCGGCGTTGCCCGGGACAACCTTGGTTTTTTTTAAATTTCCAAAATTGCTGTAAAATGTTGTCTTATGCTGCATTTATGGCTCAAGATTGTAATTTATTAAAGCCTCCACCATAATGTTAGAATGTGTTTGCATTGATACTCAATGCTAGCAATGAAATCAGGTGTGGTATTGTTGTTGTTTGAAACGCACCACTCCTGACTTCATAGCTTGTGTGTGTTGATGAATTCCCCATCCACTCCTGAGATTTAGCACCTATGATGCATTTATTTTTGTGTGTTTGTGTGCGTTGTACTGTTTTTGTGTGTGTTGTAGTGTATGTGGGTGTGTGTACTGTGGTGTGGTGTAATGTGTTGCATCTGTCCAATGTGTAAGTGTGTGAGGTGTGCTACGTATAAATATGTGTGTGCAATGGTCGAAGTGGGAATTTTGAAGTGGGGGTATGGTAAGGTATGGGAAATTAAAGGCTGAAGTTATGTGCACACTCCAGAAAAAGAGGGTGCTGCCACTCAAAAGGGGGCAAGTCCTTGAGTGTAGTGTACCATGCTGTATGCCCCTTATACACATTATGCAAAACAGTAGTAGACTCCCTTACACTTGCCCCTTAATTATTATGCCATGCAGAAATAGACAAAATCCCCTTATGCGACACAGAATGAGCAAAAAAAATCACATTATACCACCCAGAAAGAGCCAAAATTCCCATTATGCTACATAAATTGAGCCAAAATTCACGTTATGCAACATGGATTGAGGCAAAATTGACATCAGGCCACCTGGAATAAACCCAAATTCACATCATGCCAACTGGATTGAGCCAAAATTCACATTATGCGACACAGAAAGTGGCAAAATTCACTTTATGGCACACGGATTGAGCAAAAATTCACATTATGCCACCCGGATTGAGCCAAAATTCACATTATGCCACCTGGATTGAGCCAAACTTCACATTATGCCACATGGCTTGGTGACGCATGGACAGAGACGGTGGGGTGATACAGGGGCAGAGATGGCGGGGTGATGCAGGGACAGAGATGGCGTGGTGATGCAGGGACAGAGATGACGGGGTGATGCAGGGACAGAGATGGAGGGGTGATGCAGGGACAGAGATGGAGGGGTGATGCAGGGACAGAGATGGCTGGGTGATGCAGGGACAGAGATGGCTGGGTGATGCAGGGACAGAGATGGCTGGGTGATGCAGGGCAGAGATGGCGGGGTAATGCAGGGACAGAGATGGTGGGGTGATGCAGGGACATGCACCTCTATGTCACACTACATGTCACATTCATCCCACCTGCTACCTGTCACATTCATCTGACCCGACTCCTGTTTACATCAATGGGGGAAGCCCAACCTCCAGACCGCAGCATCCTGTGGTCAGTATGGAGGTTGGATGGGGGTCACACACCGCTAGGGTTGCCACCTCATCCCTTTAAAACTGGAGACATATTAATGGCTGATTGGAATGAAGTCTGATGGCTGTTTAAACAAAAAACAGTTGACATTAAGTCTTGAAGTAAGCCAGCCATAGAACCTGTGTAATTAATATGTCTCCAGTTTTAAAGATATGAGGTGGCAACCCTATACACCGCCTCTGCTGTTGTACTCTGCAGACTGCAGCGGAGTCAGGGAGGAGGTGAATGGATGTCTGTGTGCGGCATGTATGCACTATGTATATATTAGTGTGTAGTGTGCTGTGTGTATCTGCGCAATGTCTAAATGTGTGTTCTGTGTGTTTCTGTATGTGTGCAATATTTAAGTGTGTGTGCGTGTATTTGTGAGTGTTGTACTCTTTTAGGGTGTGTGTTGCAGTGTTTGTGGGTGTATGTTGTACTGCATGTGGAGTGTTGTGTGTATCTAACTAATGTATAAGTGTGTGTAGAGCGCTATGTATCTATGTGTGTGGTGTGCTGTGTGTAGGGTGACCAACTCATCCCTTTAATCCGGGACACATATTAATTACACAGGTTCTGTGGCAGTTTAAAACCAGGTGAAATGGAGTCTTGAAGTGTGGTAGTTTAAAACCAGGTGAAAGCCAGCCACAGAACCTGAGTAATTAATATGTGTCCCGGATTAAAGGAATGAGTTTGTCACCCTAGCTGTGTGTGCGTATGTGGTGTACTGTGTGTGTTATGTGTGTGTGAAACTTGCCTACCTGACTCTCTCTTTCAGGGAGAAAATGCTCTGTTCCTGGACTTTCCTGGTAATGTTGAAATGTGTTTGCATTATTTTTCAATGGGAGCAATGAATTCAGGTGTGGTGTTGTTCCGTCAGCATCTGTTTCCCAGATCGTCAATCTTTTTTTTCCAGATCCTGATTCAAGGCAAATTGAATCTTGGTGTTTTTTAAATTTCTGAGTGAAATTTCCCAAAAACGGCTTCGAGGTGCACACCAGCGGGTATAGAGGTACCTTGTTGCCAAATTTGGGGGCTCTGAGTGCAACGGTGTGTCCGCAATGCACCGGACACGCACGCACGCACACAGACTCTTCAACTTATTATATAGATTGCCATGTCGGCCATTTTAACCTGTCTACCTTTTGAGTGTTGGCCTCTCAACCGGATACTTCAAATCTACGGTTATTGAGGTCTCTGAGCAAACTTACATATGCGTGCACCCTTGGGAGGAAATGGGCGGGCAGCTGACATCCGGTGATGTCCCCCCCCCCACGTCACGGCCTCATTACCATGAGAATGCCCAGCGTTCTCATGAGAACGCCCATGAAATGGTGGCCATTCACATATGGTAATGGGGCTGCCCGCCGCCCCATGCTCCTCTCCACCCCCACCCATTGTCCTGGATGCGTGCACCTAGCGATCCCACTATTCGCAGTGGGTGAAACCGTCAGTCTGGCTGCGAACTTATTCTGGTTGCGAAGTAACCAGAATACCCCCCTTTGTCTGATGTAGACTATAGCTAATTATGCATCCGTCATGGGCTGGCAACAATCGCTGTGAAAATCAAACATTTGGAAACACCCCCTCTCCAGAAATCCTGCATTTTCCCCTGCTCTCTACTGTAAAATCAGACAGTTAAATAGTGATAAATCTAAGTGTTACATGAAATGAAAACTATAGATATTAAACTGTAGGACCTTATATTCTTGCCAAGCAGAATCTCAGCTGTTGCATCTTGTGCATCTTGTGTATCTGGTTCAAGGTCTGTCTCTTTCTATTTCTGACAATGCCACCTGCCGAATGACCCAAGGGTTTGGCTGCGGTGGTGAGAACATTCCCTCCTGTACAGTACATGCACAATGTTTTACCATCAGTTCTCCAATCCCACAAGCTGCTATCTTTGCTGCTGGCACATTACATTGCTCCCTTGCTGAGACCACATCTGAATCGTCGGAGTTAAGGGAGAAGAATGACTTTAGTTAATTTATAAAGAAGTTCTATATCCTTATTACCCCCACAGATGGTGACTTTTGTGAGTTAGTTTCAGCGAACAGTATTGGCCTTTCCTGAAGAATTTATTAGGAGCACTAAATTACAAAATGAATATTTTAATATGTTACCATACTTGCCTACTGAAAACTAGTTTCAGGGAGATTATAGTTGGTAATAGAATTTTGCACAGTGCCCCACTGAGGGTGTGTGTCATGCTCCACCCAAAGGGCGTGTCTAGTTCCATATATGGAGAGATTGTGAAAAGAGATTGTGAACATGGCACCTAGAAGCGTGGGTGTGCACTACTACACCTGAGAGGAATATTTTAAACTGACTTATATCCAAATGTAGATGAGCCCCAAAGCAGTTAGCAAGAGCTACTGGGAAATGGTGCTGATGACTCAATGTACATGTATCTGTCTCTCATTCCGTTTTTACCCCAAAAATGTAACAGTGTAATGTGGGAAAGGTGAAATGAGGGAGATTGGTAGACCAATGAGGGAGAGAGGGAGATTGCTGTTATTTCAGGGAGTCTCCTGTAGGGGTTTGGATCATTAGGTCACCAGCATTATGCTCGACAAGCATTAAGTCTACATCATTAGGTCAACATGCATTTAGGTCGACATGAGTTAAGGTCAAAACAGTCAACATAAACACTAAAACATAGAACCATGTCCCCTCGCATCGTTCACTGCGCCGCTAGCCATGCTTTGGGCGCAGTGCTTCGCTACGCTCGGTACACTATTTTATTCTCCAACCACGCCTTAGTGGATGGTAGGGCATGAAATACTGCCTGTTGGCACATGTCGTGTCGACATGGACACCGAAACGTAGCACTACGTCCCCACTGAAATGTCACAACAGTCAACATAAACACTGAAAGATTGAACTGCATCCCCTTGTATTGCTCACTGCGCTTGCCATGCTTCGGGCACGGTGCCTTGCTACACTCGGCACACTATTTTATTCTCCCACCACGCCCTAGTAGATGGTAGGGCATGAAATACTGCCCGTCGGCACATTTTGGCTCAAATAACAGTAAAAAAAAAACCATGTCGAGCTTATGATCCTGTCGACCTTACCCATGTTGACCTAATGACCCAGTCGACCTTACGTCATGTCGACCTAATGCTTGTCGATCATCATGCTGGTGACCCAATGACCCAATATCCCTCCTGTAGAATGCAGGAGGGTAGGCAAACACCTATGTGTTAAACACCAAGGGAAAGTACATTATTCCATTGTAGTTCAGAGTGGTAACATTTAATGAAGCGGTAATTCCCACATATAATAACACTAAAATAATCTGATACTTGACAGAAAGCTGAAATGCCAATCAGCTAAACTAACCTGACATCACCGGTCTGCATAGTTGCCGATTTATGTTTTTGCTGGTGGGTGCTCAAGTCAAAAATATAGGGGAGTGGCTTCAAGGGGAAGGGGCATGGCCACAAAATAATACCAGTATGCAGCATAGTTGTCTCCAATATTCAAATTACGGCAACAGTGTTCCCCTTTTTACACATAACTTGTGGACCTTCAGCCGTTTCTCTATGATAATGCCGGGAAGATGCTTCTGTCAGCTCTGTTAATGGCGCTGGGCAGCATCTTTTATGCGGCAGCCACTGGCTCACTATAGAGCGGACGGAATACGCTCTTCCCGGCATACTGTTTGCCAGGCGGCAGGGCTGGCGATGTGGGTGCTGCAGCTGCAAATTAGCAAGTTGATATGGTGGCCCAGCAGCGCGACTCAGGCCTGTGGGTGCTCATCAATTTCCGTGGGTGCTCGGGCCCTTGAGCACCCACAGAATCGGCACCTATGCTGTTCTGTCCTGTGTTTAACCCTTTTTGTTCCAACATCTGTTAGAGATGTGCGAAATATTCATTAAAAAAGCCAACGTCGATCACATTTGTTATATAAAAAATAAAATAAAAAAAAAGGTTGTGTAAAAAAAAAAAGATTATGGGGGAAATTTACCAATATGAAAAACCTAGTTTTTCGTATTGGTATTTCCCCTACGGCTGCATACGACTGTTTTAGTCGTATGCAAAGTCGTGTTCCGGAGGGGAAATTACAAAGCAGTCAGATACGACTGCTTTGTAACCCTCCGATGGTGTAACCATTCGTATTAGCTGGCCATATATACGGCCGCTAATACGAATGTTTCTGGCAGTCTGCATGGATCAGTCAGATCCGTGCAGGCTGCAAGGTGTAAAAAAAATAGAAAAAAACAAAAAAACAAAAAAAACAGCGTGGGGTCCCCCCCACAGCCGTAACCAGCACCAGGCTGAAGGAGCCGGGGCCGGTAATTAAAAATCAGGGAACCCGACAAATAGGGGTTCCCCGATTTTTAACAACCAGCCCCAGGCTCAAGGTCCGGGGCTGGTTCCCAAAATACGGGGGACAAAATGACTAGGGGTCCCCCGTATTTTAAGAACCAGCCCCAGGCACAACCAGCCAGCAGGGTAATGTCACAGCCGGGGGACACTTATGATATAAGGTCCCGTGGCCAAAACATTAACCCCCTGACCGGTCAGCCTGGCCAAGGGCCCTGGGGGAGTGGGGACCCCCCCAATGAAGGGGTCCCCCCCCTCCAGGACTTACCTGACCAGGCTGAAGCCTGGTACTGTCCCCGATGCCCCTGGGCGGTGGGCATCGGGCTGATTCAAGTGTAAAAAATAGATGAAACTATTGTTTTTTACTGTGGCACTACAAGTGCCAGCAAGCCTCCCCAGCAAGCTGGGACTTGGAGAACCACAAGTCCCAGCCTGCTGGGCATTAAAGGGCCCGCTGGCACTTGTAGTTCCACAGTTAAAAAAATAGTACACAAAACACACTGACACACATTTTAAATAAAACTTTAATACATACAAAGCCCACACATACTAATACTTAACTATCTTCTTTCCGTAGGTAGCCCTGGTCCTGTGTCGTCTTCTGGTCCTGTGTCGTCTTCTGCCTCCATGTCGACGTCGCTGTCCATGTCGGCGATGGCGTCCCCGTCCGGATCCGACGAAATCCATGGAGGAAGCTGTGGAAGGAAACCATACTCACCTGTCCCAGCGCGACGTAGTCCAGGTAAGTGTCTTGGCAAAAAAACAAACCGACACCCGAAACCAGCCCGGACAGCAGGGAGCCGCACTGTGTTTGTGTACATCGTGCGGCTCCGCCCCCGAATGCCGCTATTGGCCGCCTTGCGGCCTAGCGGCCAATCAGGAGCCGCAAGGCGGCCAATAGCGGCATTCGGGAGGCGGAGCCGCACGATGTACACAAACACCGTGCGGCTCCCTGCTGTCCGGGCTGGTTTCGGGTGTTCGGTTTGTTTTTTTGCCAAGACACTTACCTGGACTACGTCGCGCTGGGACAGGTGAGTATGGTTTCCTTCCACAGCTTCCTCCATGGATTTCGTCGGATCCGGACGGGGACGCCATCGCCGACATGGACAGCGACGTCGACATGGAGGCAGAAGACGACACAGGACCAGAAGACGACACAGGACCAGGGCTACCTACGGAAAGAAGATAGGTAAGTATTAGTATGTGTGGGCTTTGTATGTATTAAAGTTTTATTTAAAATGTGTGTCAGTGTGTTTTGTGTACTATTTTTTTTAACTGTGGAACTACAAGTGCCAGTGGGCCCTTTAATGCCCAGCAGGCTGGGACTTGTGGTTCTCCAAGTCCCAGCTTGCTGGCACTTGTAGTGCCACAGTAAAAAACAATAGTTTAATCTTTTTTTTTACACCATAATCAGCCCGATGCCCACCGCCCAGGGGCATCGGGGACAGTACCAGGCTTCAGCCTGGTCAGGTAAGTCCTGGAGGGGGGGGACCCCTTCATTGGGGGGGTCCCCACTCCCCCAGGGCCCCTGGCCAGGCTGACCGGTCAGGGGGTTAATGTTTTGGCCGCGGGACCTTATATCATAAGTGTCCCCCGGCTGTGATATTACCCTGCTGGCTGGTTGTGCCTGGGACTGGTTCTTGAAATACGGGGGACCCCTAGTCATTTTGTCCCCCGTATTTTGGGAACCAGCCCCGGACCTTGAGCCTGGGGCTGGTTGTTAAAAATCGGGGAACCCCTATTTGTCGGGTTCCCTGATTTTTAATTACCGGCCCCGGCTCCTTCAGCCTGGTGCTGGTTTCGGCTGTGGGGGGGGACCCCACGCCGGGTTTTTTTTGGATTTATTTAATTTTTCTATTTTTTTACACTGAAGCCTGCACAGATCTGACTGATCCGTGCAGGCTTAAAGCAAATAGAACAGGAAAATGGTGTTCTATTTTCCTGTCGTATTTGCGTGGGTGTTTCACACGACTTAGCAGCCGTATTATCAGTACGGCTGCTTAGTACATCAGGAACCACCATTCTTTTGAATGGTGATTTCTGTCGTATCCTATCGATGGTGTAGGACATTCGTATTTGTAAATACAAATACGAATGTTCCATCTTTAGGAATACGAATTGTTGTATTTTGGGGATTGTAAATCCCCAAAATACAAATTCTTAAAAAAAAGGTGTATTTCTCCCTAAGAATACACCTTTTTTCTACGAATCCATTTTGGTAAATGTCCCCCTATATTTCCTATATAAAGGTAACCAGTACAGGTCATAATGATAAATAAAAATGTTTGCTTGCCAATTTTCACACCTATTTTGACAAATCCCTTGGTACTCAAAGGGATAAGTGCACATTTCTGAACCCCATCAATAGCAACACTCTACCAGGGCCGCCGAGAGGGGGGGGGGGGTGTGTGCTAATTACCTGGACTTGATGGAGGGGCCAGGCGGGGGCCCTGGTCCACCCCCCCCCCCCCCGTCCCTCCTGTGCAGCAGCAGCACACACACCTACAGCAGGCTCAGCATGAACTCACTGACAGTGTGAGTGCTCATGCTGAGCCTGCTGTCAGCACAGCACATACTGTAGGTGTGCTGCTGCTGAGGGGGGGGGGGGGGGGGCAATAACACTCCCCCATCGACTTTAGAATTACTTTTTATCACCCCCTAAACATTTAGAGGGCGTGGCCTAATTGTGGTTGGTGGCCACGCCTCCCGTGATTAGGCCATGCCTCTGGAATTTTACCGGGGCCCGGCATACCTCTCGGCAGCCCTGCCTTCTACCAGTGCAGCAACCTGCAGCAAGAGGGTGAAAGACAGCGTGATACTAACATTTACATAAGCATAAACCCTTCAGCTATTTCCTGTACTTTATTTCGTTCAGTTATATACAACATTTGATATTTATTATTATCACATTATTACTCTAACTGCTTTTTGGCAGGTGTACACTACTGTAATGGCAGGTGCCTTGTCAAAAGTTTCCAATTTGTTTTGTGAAGTGCGCCAATGTTACTAATATTTACACTGTGACATTTGTTTATCCTCAGAAATGGATGTGAGAGGCTTCGTGCTCAGTACATTATCTCGGCATCTTTCCCATTATGGAGCAGGTTGCCACCCCACAGAGCTGAGCTTTCACGTTCACATCCAACATACGTGCCCTATGACCAATATAGGTCAATATGTCGTGTATGGATCAGATCATAGACAATATCTAGGTCAACACTGACAAAAAGTCAACATGCACAAAGTCGACAGTGACAAAGGTTGACATGAACAAGGTTAACAGTGACGTGGATGGTAAAGTATGAAAGAATACCCCCAAAAATAAAATAAAAAAATCCACGAAAAGCACATCAACCTTTTCATGTTCACATTTTGCTTGTGTGACCTATTGACTGTTGACCTAGACATTGTCTGTCAGCCACCTGAATACACAATATTTTTGGGGATGATATAAGGCTGCCAAAGGCAAGTTGTCTGTTCACCAATCATGAGACATTCATAAAAAAAAAACGTAACAGTTGAAAAAGAGGGTACTTATGTAATATCTGGGCTCCCGTTTTTCTTATGAGACCGCGTCCCCTCGCGGGGCGCGCTGCGCTCGCCACGCTTCGGGCACGGTGGCTCGCTGCGCTCGCCACACTATATAAAATCAACTCCATGCGTAGTTGGATAGTAGGGTTATGAAAAAATGGGGTGCATTTAACATGGGAGCCCAGATAATACATAAGTACCAAAAAGAGTTCTAACAATAACATATCATACTGACACAGACAAAGTACACATAACCTGCCAAATGGCAACGGGAGCAGTAAAGGATACAGTCCCCTCTTTTTCTATTCAGGGGCTCCTCCATTGGATTATTATTACATTTAATTTATAAGGCGCCACAAGTGGTTGGCAGCACCGTACATAGGGCACACATTAGAACAATACAGTGAGCACAGCAGTAAACCTAACAGTAACTGAAAAACTAGAGCACAGGCTCCAACTATCAGATTCTTAGTATCCAATGCAGAGGAGCAGTCTGCGTACTACCAGGGGCAGGTTGTCATTGGTAGAGATGACTGAACACAAGTGAGAAGAGATGCGGGTATAGATGGTAGTTAAGTAAGAGAGCTGAAATTGTAGTGCGAGAAGAGGGCTTTGAGAACAGGGGGAAGAATGCCCTGCTCCAAGGAGCTTACAGTCCAGAGGAAGAGGGAGACAGGCAGGCAACATGAGTTGCAGGTAAGAAGGCCTGAGGGCAGAAGTTGGGCATGGCAGGAATGGGCAAGACACGAAGTGGCAGGTATGGAGAGCAGACTAGGTACTAGATTATGCAGGAGGGTATGCCTTGATGAACAGGTGGGTTTTCAGTGCCCATTGGATGATTGCAATTGCATATTTATATTAAATACCGTAATTGCCAATGTAGAAAAGGCACAAGATAAGTCTAAAGTGAATACAATTACATTTTAGATCATATATATTTATGGCATATATCTACATTTACACAACAAAATGCACAATTGAAGCCATTACTCAGCATGAAACCATTATTCATTATAACTTTGAATGTGCAGGACAGGTGCTGTAAATATTCAAATGTGTTGAATTGGAACCTCCGCAGCACTTTATGGTATATAAAGAACAGATATGACTACTCCCTAGCTTGAATTATTATCCATCTAATGCTGTACACATGTTATATCCTGATATTACTGCCAGCATACTGTAGGTCAGCCCCTCTATTTTGAGGTTCACCTCACATACATCAGCTCATACACCAGAATCTTCCGCATCACGATTGTTGTACTGTCATTGTCATTACCATTGTGCCCTGCTTAATTAAGTATAAATGTAACCATTGTCATTCTGTGTTACGGCGAATCAATTCAGAGCTGATAGCTCATGCAGGAAATTAAATCCTGGCTCACAGTAAAAAAACAACCCATTAAACATTAAAGTTGTTTTCTCTCATTTAAACGTTTTGCTCATTGTGAGATGTTATTTAAAAATAGTGACATTTAAATAAGATACCGTAAAAAAAGCAATCCAGTTGTGGGAATGCAGGTTTCATTTAATATGGTAATTGATATATACTGCACATACTGTAACTATACTGTATACTGTAGGTCTCATTCTGAGTTGCTTCGAAACCGCACACAATTCCGATGTTCGTGTATATTTACTGCTGCCCATGTGTAAGAAACTGGAAAAAAAAACCTACGGGACATGTGTTACCTTAAGTAGGCACCCAAAGGCGCTGCAGTGCATGCTCCTTGCACATTAAGGGCCTTATTCTAGTTCACTCTTAGAGGCAAATTCCTTCTCAGATAGACAAAACCATGTGCACTGCAGGGGGACAGATGTAACAGGTGCAGATAGAATTAGATTTGGGTGAGTTATTTTGTTTCGGTGCAGGGATACTAACTGACTGCTTTATTTTACACTGCAATATAGATCTCACTTTGAAGAAAAACCCCACCCAAATCTAATTCTCTCTGCACAAGTAACATCTACCCCACCTGCAGTGCACATGGTTTTGTCCATTTGAGAAGGAATTTGCCTCTAAGAGTGAACTAGAATAAGGCCCTAAGTCACACGTTACTACACAAGTGGCAGGCAGAAACTAGCATTGCACATTATCCATACCCTCCAACATGACCCATTCCATTAGGTACAAAATGCTCTGTTCCTGGACTTCCCTGCCAGTGGCAGTTACAGATGTGAGCCTGCAGCACAGTCCAATATTCAAAAAGGGGAGCCACACCAGCTGCCATACCAAACATCACTGAGAGTTGATGTGACCCCCCCTCTTTGAATATTGGACTGTGCTGTAGGCTCACATCTGTAACTGTCACTGGCAGGGAAGTCCAGGAACAGAGCATTTTGTACCTAATGGGATGGGTCATGTTGGAGGGTATGATTATCTCACCTGCAACCACGGCAACAGATGCCAAACACCTACATGCATGCAAATGGCATCGTGTGGTAACATTTATTTAATGAGTCCCTGAAGACAATATCTGAATTACTGAAACTTTGGATAATTGACTCAAATGCTGATTATATTAGGTAAGCTCCTGCTCCTTCTGAAAATAGTAGTAACTGAATTATGTGATGCATCATTACCACATATAGGACGATTTATTCAGTCCTCCGTGCATTTGCACTTGAAGAAAAGAGATCAGGTCTGAATCAGGCCCATAGGGGTTGATACAGGGGTTACAGGGATGCGAATTAGCAGCCTTGTCAATTATCGGAGATCCACAGTGGGCATGCGTGAGCCCTCCTTGCTGCTATAGCTACAGCCTGTGAGAGTAATATATACTGTACTTACAGCTGAACACAGATACTCTATCAAAGTTTATACATTTGAAAAAAGTTTTTAAACAGTTTCCCTGAAATGTTCTTGGCCACGATTGGTTCTGACTGCACTAGCAGCATTATGATCTTTAGCTTAGCCCGGGAAAACTCTCCCTCATTAGGAATGGATGCCCTTTACATGTCCAGAAATAGCATATAAAGGACAGGTGACCACTAGAGCATGACAGTGGTGGAGCAGGAATAGAACCCAGCAAGCCTTGAGCAGTTAACCTTTACAACTATAGAGGAGGGGTGTTTATGAATATATATATATATATATATATATATATATATATATATATATATATATATATATATATATATAGCGCCTTTTAATACAAGAGAATATGTACTGTACATCTAAATGTTAAATTATCACCAGGTCTCCATTCAGAAAATTGATACAGATTGAGTATCCCTTATCCAAATATCCCTTATCCATAGTTTCCAGAATGTAATTTTATTTTAATTTTATTTTTTTCTGAAAACCTACTGGGACATCTGTACTGGGCACTACTGGGGAAATGTTATGTAACTGACACTAAGAGGGGTATTCAATGCCGCAGCGAGCGGCCGGCGAGGGGGTTAAACAGCGAGGATTGCTTCTGGAGCCGCATCCGCCAATTCCCCCTCGCTCAAAAAACGGAGCGAGGGGGAATTGGCGGATGCGGAGGCTGTGTTGAATGCTGTCAGGGTGAGTGGTGACAGCGAGCAGGAAGCAATGCTCGCTGTCACCACTCGCAAACAGCATTGAATACCTGCCTAAATATATGCATGAAATGATTGCTTGGCATTTCAATTCAGTGCCTGAGATACTGTAGTACACAAACTTTGTTTCATCTTTTGAAACTTTGTTTCATGCACAAATAAAATATATTTGTGTGTATTTCATGTGTTTGTACAACATAAATGCAAGATATGTTTTAAATGTAAAAATGCTCCAGATGAAAGACCACTGTGCAGAAAAATGAATGAGTTGGACACACTGCTTAAACAGTATAAATTTTATATTAAAAATGCATCAAATAATACACAGAATACAATACATAATAAAAATACAAAATGCAATAGAAAAAATAATAAATAAAAATACAAATAATATTAAAGAAAAAAAGGGGGGGAGAGTATATACTGTAGATATAGATCTTAAAAAGATTGGTTCTAAAATAGAACTAGGGCTGGACTTATGCTTGGGGAGCTCCGCTGTTAGTAAGCAACATAAATGGTTAAAGCCAGTTAGTAGATAAGCACATAGCAAATGCTGATATCCGGATGTTATTAGTATTTTGTTAATAATTTGAAAGATCCAAAAAACAGTTATTTTTTAGTAAGTATGCAACAGTGAGATGTTGGGCCGGCAGTCAATTAGCATGTGGGAAAACACACATTTGAAGGAGGATGTGGAAATTTGTAAAAAATAGGTGTATTTGTATCCAGAAATACACTTATTTTTGACATTTACTATCCCGAAAATATTCCCGAATATTCCTGAAAAATTCATATTCGTATTGATAGCACATCAATACGCATATGATTTGCCGTATTTTCGGGATAGTAAATGTCAAAAATAAGTGTATGTCTGGATACAAATACACCTATTTTTTACAAATTTCCTTTAGTAAATTTCCCCCTAACAGTTAATATGCAATATTGTGAAACGGGGCTCTAGGATTATCTCACCCCTTTTTAACAGCAGTCTGTAGTGTTGCCTGGTCTGCTGGTTGCTCCATTCGAGGAGGAGAGAGGGCGGCCGGTAGTTGTCCTCTGTGGGTCACCTCTCCTGGGTGCCGGCAGCCGATATTTCCTTCTTTCCTTGAAAAGGCTGTGGATACAGCACGCTCGTAAGCAGCAGCAGACAGCCTAAAACGTCCTGGGATGATGACGTCAACGCATTTCGTCTCCTAGGTTACGTGGAGACTTTCTCAAGACGCTGCAGCTTACGAGCGTGCTGTATCCACAGCCTTTTGGCCCTCTATCAGGGCTCGCGCCCAGCTACCCTCACTTCCGTCTGTCTAATTGGGACGCTCCTGCCACACGAGAAGGAAATATCGGCTGCCGGCACCCAGGAGAGGTGACCCACAGAGGACAACTACCGGCCGCCCTCTCTCCTCCTCGAACGGAGCAACCAGCAGACCGTTCCTCTGCTCCGAATAACATACACAAAAGTCCACTTTACAGGATTTTCCCTGTTGAACTGCGACATTTCACTCAGTGTCATTTATCCGGTGTTCATATAGGGAAATTTGAAACTGTGGAGAAATGACGGTTTGTAATTACCAGATGTACAGTATATGAGAATTCCGTTTAAAGAGATTTTCATATAAGACATGGGTATAGAAGATCCAGATGGAGTGCATCCCAGCCAGCCTGCAGGATTACCCAGCTTTTCCAGCGCCGGTATATTCGGCCGCTCGCTGTCAGACCCCCCTTCACACAGGAGAGGAAATCGCCTGGTCTAAAATTTAGACCTGGAGATTTCCTCTATTACATGGGTTTTTCTCCTGTGTGAAAGAGTTGAGTTTAAGATCCGGACTGACCCTTTCAAACAGAAAGATAACCCGCGTTTTTAATGAAATTCCCGTTGGAACTGCTCTTTAATTTTCTGGGTAAAACGGATATAACTTTCAGATGCCAAACATCATTACTGTATCTCGCTCCAAGATTTGATACATCTCCCCCCTTTATATATTGTGGTTTGAAAAGTAGCTTTAATATGCGCTGTCAATCACTTGTATCTTTAAAGTCAGGCCTCATTACAATAACCAGGCAACACACATTATGCTGTACGCGTCCTGAACATTGCACACTGTCTGTTTCTGTGGCACCTGCTGTGCTCATACATAGTACGTGACAGTTCGAACCCATAGCAAATTTGCTGCACATTCTCTAAACAGATAAAGGGCTGAGTGTCTGGGAATTCCTCTGATACAGTCATTACCATTAAACAAGACATTTAATTGATAATGATGCTCAATTTCAATGATACAAAACAAGATTGACAGATATAATAGATAAGAGAAATTTGTAGCCACGGCACATACCTGACACTTAAGCAATGAATATTTGTACTTTTCCTGAAAAGACGTGGCTTTGAATGCCAAGTACTGATCTTATTGATATGAATGATACATTGGGGCTTAGCACTGTTTAAGATCTCTGCTTCCCATATAAGAAAATGTAATCAAAAAGTTAAGGTTTCAACTATGGAAAGCTGGGCGTGACATTTCTTGTGCAAACAGCAAGACAGTGAAAGAGATTAATTTAATAGAAAATGTACACAGGGAGAAAATGGCAAAAGAAAGACTGAAAGGTGGAAGGTAAACACCGGGATCAGCTGGTGGCATTTATTAAACTCAGGAAGGGAGGGTGCTTCCTGTCTGGAGTATAAACTGATGTAAAACATGCTGTATAGTAAGCATCAGCAGGAAATCATTACTCAGGAGGGGGAACACACTCTTTATAAACTCAACGCGTCCAGTTTACAGTACACACAGAATTCTGTACAGAAACATATTGTCACATCACATTACAGTATAGGATGTATTGGCATGCCTAAATCAACAAGGGGTCTAGTGGAGGTGAACTTCCAAGCCCTATTCACTTATTAGCTCGACTAAACCTGTGCCGACAGGCGGTATTTCATGCCCTACCATGCACTAGGGCAGGCATACCCAACCACGGTCCTCAAGGCACACCAACAATGCAGGTTTTGTAGATATCCAGGCTTGAGCACAGGTGACTTAATTAGTATCTGAGGGATTCTGATTAAACCATCTGTGCTGAAGCCTGGATATCACTAAAACCTGCATTGTTGGTGTGCCTTGAGGACCGTGGTTGGGAAAGCCTGCCCTAGGGCGTGGAGGGAGAATAGAATAGTGTGCTGAGTGTAGCGAGGCACCGTGCCCGAAGCATTGCCAGCGAAGCGAGCCATACAAGGGGACTTTTACTGTGTCCATGTCGACTATGTCATCATTCGGGACACAGAAAACATGAAAAACCCATTTGACCTTTTGACTGCCGACCTTCTCAATGTCGACCTTTTGACCTTATGCATGTCAACCTTTTTCATGTGTCGACCTAAGGTGTGTCGACCTTTGGTCGACCCAATGTATGTTAACCTTAATTTGGTTGACCCAATGACCCATACTCGCCTGTTCCCTCGATCAGTACTGTAGCAGGCAGGCCCCAGACTGTCAGTGCATTCCCCACCACCCCACCCCCTAGTGCATGTGATGTCATGATAACACATTCTCAAACAGTATCATTTGTGTCAATTGTAGCATATAATATTTACTCCTTTCTCTTGTGCTGCTAAATCTAGAAAACACATTTCACTCTATATTGTTGTTGTTTAAGTTCTCTTTTCTTTTGCAAAGGTATATTGTGACCATACTTGCCAACTCAACAGGAATGCCTTGGAGAATTATGAAATAGTTGGTGATCTTCTTGGACTAAAGTGTGATACTGGCAATCAAACCAGGCAAGGCTTTACAGAGAAGCACAATGTGATGTCATCATCTGGTCATGACAGAAACATTGGGTAGAAGAAATAAGTGATGCCTACATCTGTGTGCTGGAGAACAGGAGCCATTTTCTTGTAGCACAACTACTCCTGCTACTGTGAATAAAGTTTCTGTTTCTCTCTAGCACACAGATGTAGACATTACTTATCCTTCTTCTTAGGGTTTATTTTTCAGGATAACTGGCCAGTGAGTGACATTGTTCGTGTGAGAGTCAGCACCAGATCTTTACAGTAAACTAGACTCTTATTTAACATTTCGGTGCAAGTGTCTATTCTCAAAAATGAAAAGAAGGATCCTAGAATTTTGGCTATGCCTCTCTGACTCCCGAGAAGATATGATTGTCTCTTGAATCTGCACTGTACTTTGCTGTCTGCCTGTGCCACAAACACAGGGTACAGGGCCATTGCTCCTCCTCCTTCCCTACAATGAATGTCTGTCAGCACTCTGATTGGTCGATAGCTCCAGCCATCCACCAATCAGCATTTTGAAGGATATTCACTGTCTGGCTGCAGAATGGGAGACAGGTAGAGAATGCTGTAATTCACAATCAGAGTGACCAGGCAGCATGCTTCCCAATAAGCTCAGGAGGCAGATGCGCACAATCCAATTCACACCAAAGGCCCCTAGAATTGAGGGGGCCTTGGGCAGCTGCCCATTGAGCTCATATGTTAAGTTGACCCTGCTCCTGCATCCTGCTTCCCAGTGGAGCCGGCAGGATTTTATGTTACTCACTGGCAATTACGGGAGCCGAGGGAAGGGGCTGGGGCTAAATGACTGGACCCCGGTAGATAAGTATGGACTGAATAATCAGTGATGCACAGGTGACAGAGGGTGAAAGATGAATGGGTGCAGCAGTTGCTATAATGAACAGTGAGTGATACGAATGTGGGATAGAGAATTGAGGTGAGAGAAAATCTGCTGCAGAAGGAAGAGAAAATGGGAACAAAGAAATAGAGAAGGGGGGGGAGATTAGGTGAAAGGTCTGGTGAGGTGTGGACACAGTAATGAGGGAAGGGCAGTGAGAAGAGCTGGGGGAATGGTGGACGTTGTGAGAGGGGCCAGTGCTAGACCGAGTTCTGCTAAATATGTTACATGTGCCAAAGCAGTTCACACTCCTTTGTAAAAGCAGGTTTGTGGTTGGTGCCCGTCACAATGGAGCGGAAGCTTCTCTCCAGCATACTTCGTGCTTTGTGCAATTGCTGAACCTACCATCTGCAACATACTAAATCAGAACTATCATTTACTTCAGGCATGTCCAACCTCCGGCTGTTGTGAAACTACAAGTCTCATCATGCTTTGCCAAAGTTTTGCTATTAGGGAATGCTAATAATATGGCAAGGCATGCTGGGATGTGTAGTTTCACAACAGCTGGAGGGACACAGGTTGGACATGCCTGATTTACTTCTCCTTATGATGATCTGTTGTGCCTTTCTGTGCTGATACTGCCACCTACTGTCCATCCACTGCAGCTGTTCTATTCTTTCTGCAATCTCCCACTGTGTGCTGCACTTCAATGGACTTGTCACCCCGCCCACTGCAAGGCTTAAATTAGTTTTGTTTCCCAGGTTAAGGCAGTAATTTGTCTATTTGTCTCCGCTCTCCGGCATGCAGGCTAGGGTTAATTCTATTGGGAGCCCATTAATCTAACAGTATATTTCAGGATTGTGAGAAGAAACCAGGTTACCTAGAAGAAATACACGGTGAGAATATAAAAACTCCACACAGTTAAGTTGTAGAAACCGACCTCATGACCTAAAAGGTGCGTACACACGGGGGCGATTTTGTCCCAAATCGCGGGAAATATGGTCGCTCAGCGACCATATTGCCCGCAATGGGAGTGTGCACCGGCGATATATCGCCGGGTGCGCGCTCCCGTTTTTGCCCCTATGGTGATCGCTGGTCGCAGGAACATGCTCCTGCGACCAGCTGATTACCACTGCCGGGCTCCCCCCCGGCAGTTTCTTTTTCATCAGCGACCATCTCTGGTCGCTGATGAACAGGAGAAACTGAGCAATATATCTCCCCCGTGTGTACACAGCATTAGTAATGCTAACCATTACACCACAGGTTCTCAAACTCGGTCCTCAGGACCCCGCACAGTGCATGTTTTGCAGGTCTCCTCACGGAATTGCAAGTTAAATAACTAGCTCCACCTGTGGATCATTTAAAATGTGTCAGTGAGTAATGAGTGCACCTGCGCACCTGTCGGGTGACCTGGAAAACGTGAACTGTGTGGGGTCTTGGGGACTGAGTTTGAGAACCCCTGCATTACACCATCCGTGCTGCCCATCTTCTGACAAAGCTCACACTTATTCAAACACTCATGGAATTATAATGCTACAGTAATTATGGAAAAGTTTCTAAAAAAATGTAGCCAAATGTGGAAAAAGACGTATAATCCACCAATAAACTGTGACAATGTTGCTCATCTCTACATGAAAGCACTGATATAATTGGCTAAACAAAAAAACAAGAATGGATTAATGGCTCACCGTGAATACTTGGAAATAATGCATGCTACTACAGTATATTCTGTTTAATGCAGCATTATAAAAAAAAAAAAGTTTACACATTAAATATGGCAATCTCCCTTCTCCAGATTAATCCCATGAATGCCCATGCTGTGTTAATCAGGCAATTTGGGATCAAATAACTTTCAAAAACAAACAATTCACGATGCATGTCGGCTTTTTCCAAGCCATTGGCAGCTACCGCCTGTGCATACTGTATGTAAACTCCAGTCTATGGCATATTATAGCACAAAGCAAAGAACATATAGATGGCACATGTCGCAGCAATCCAGTAAAGTTATATTGATTTCCTGTCAGCAGGAAGACATTGTAACACTGAGCAGAGATGGTTAGTGCAGGGGATTACCATTGCAGACCAATGACAGATACATTCTGCAATGTTCTAGTAAAACTACAGGATTTGATTATGATAACAACTCATGTAGCCAATTTGAGAAGGCTTAGTGCGGCGCTGAACTAAACAGAACGTTGTGGGCTTTGAAGGCTTCCAAAACTAAGTTTTGCAATGCTAAATGCTTGTGAATAGTTATAGAACGGTTAAAGGGCTAGATGTTTTAAGCTTGAAAAGGGATAAAATGGAGAGTGATAAACCACCAGCCAATCAGCTCCTGATTGCCATGTCACAGGCTGTGTTTCAAATATGACAGGAAGAAGCTGATTGGTTGGTGGTTTATCACTCTCCATTTTATAACTTTTCAAGCTTAGTACATCTCGCCCAAAATGTGGGGATGGCTTTAAACTATATTTGCCTACTTTTATAATATAATTTCCAGGAGAAGCCGAGAGAGAGGATGCAGGTGGCCAGTGATGGGGGTGGTGTGGACTGTTCACATCATTAGTCCCCACCCCTCACCACAAAATCGTGCATATATGAATAGGTGGCAGGACCCAAAAGACACAGATATAGATTTGTGTAATAAGCCAACAAAAGCCAATGTCAATCCCTACATCCATTTTTCACTATGAAGGGGTCAACTACAGCAGGAAAAGTTACTCTTCCAGAAGACCAACAAATCCTGAGTCTCTCACAGGGCCTGAGAAAATAGACAGCAGAAGTATGCATTACTAGTAAGCCTGCATTGCAGGGATGGGGAACCTTTGGCCCTCCAGCTGTTGTTGAACTACACATTCCAGCATGCCCTGCAACAGTTGAAGCATGGCCACATAGCAAAACTGTAACATGGCATATTGGGCGTAGCTGCCTACCCCATTCTGCAGGAAACTCCCTGAAATAGCAGCAATCTCCCTCTCTTCCTCATTAGTCTAGCAATCTCCCTCATGTCACCTAGCCCACATTACACTGTTACATTTTTTTGGGGAAAAAGGAATGAGATAGATACATTTACATAGACTCATCAGCACCATTTCCCAGCACTGTACCAAGTATAATATCTCTTACTAACGGCTTTGGGGCTCATCTACATTTGGATATAAGTAATTTTAAAAGATTCCTCTCAGATGTAGCAGTACACACCCACGCTTCTAGGTGCCATGTTAACAATCTCTTTTCACAATCTCTCCATATATGGAACTAGGCACGCCCAATGGGTGGAGCATGACATGATAATACTATGTCTTGAGCTTTTCCTACTTGGGTCCAGATGCACCAAGCTTTAAAAATTAATAAGGTGAAGAGTGATAAACAACCTGCCAATAAGCTCCTAACTGCCCATGGCTGGGTTTGAAAAAGGCCTGAGACAATAGACAGCAGTATGCATTACTAGTAAGCCTGCTCGAAGTAAAAGCTTTAAATGCTACTGTAGTAGTCTGCTACCTTCTGTGTTTGTGCATGTGTGAGAAGGAGATGTAGTTTCACTCTCTGCCAGCGGATGGCAGTGTTTCAGAGACTCGTGGACACTATATAGATGATACTAGCATCAGATGAAAGTGTGCCTATGCCACATGCAGTGCTGCTACTGTTCGTGTGAACAGCATTGCATTTTTGCACTGATTCCAATAGTACATGATCATGTCCCCTATGTAGACTGGCCACACCCCTAAGTATGGGTACATGTCAATGCATTTCCCTGGTGGGTCCTTCATGCCCCAGTTTACCGCTGCAAATGGGTTGAATTGAAGACACCTTTGTATGTTATTTTCCAGTATATCCAAAAATAAACTAAGAGTATAAAAATATACAATTGAGTTAATTCTACTTAAAAAATAGCATTTTATCTTCTGTAAATAAGAAACTGTTAGACTTAGGGGTTAATATTAGTCCAGGTGCATCAGACTGAATATATTGCTGTACTTGCATTGCTTCCGTCCGTCCGTTGTTTATAGCCTTGTCTGTATTGTATCACATTGTTTATACCCACTGCCATGGGATATGGCACGCTCTGCACTGGTTACCATTGTGTCCAGAGACCAGCTTTGTGTTGTATCCCAGGACAATTTATATACACATAGAAAAATATGGCACAGGCAGAAGTTAGATTACCCCAACCGAGAGAAAGAAGATAAAACAGCTAAAAGATGCTGAGGGTCTTGGGTCTTCAAACTAAAATTGATGGGCCTTATTCAGACTTGTACTATGAAGCTGCAGCGCAATACTGTACAGCTATAGGCGAATGCACCAGGAGGCATCTGGGGTAAATAGGCGCCTCTTGGCTGCTTTTATTATCCCCTGATGCATCTCAAGACGCACCATTGGATCAGTCTGCGTGAACATCAGTTATCCTGTTCTGTAAATTCCTCACCATTGGACTTGTACTCTTACCATCGGATTAGCATACAAGTCTGAATGAGGCCCTATGTGTGTGATGCAAGAAGATGGCCTCACCTTATCTCCCTGTTGATAGTTTAAAGAACCCATCTTTTATGTTGTGACACTGCTTGTCCATCACCCCTAGATGCATGAGTGTAATTAGTCTATGGGAATCAGGGTCTTAAGGGGCCCTGGATCCAAGCCTTGGTGTGAGGACCCTGCAGATGTGCTGCTGATTGGGTTGTAGCAATATACGTGTTGCTGTGCTAAATAAGGTAAAACATTTAATGATTTTTTTTTTTAATTAGGGCACCACTCCAGGCCATAACTTTAACTAGGTCGCAAGTATAGGGAATAACATTAGCTAGGGCACATGTATGGGGCATAACATTAAATAGGGCACATGTATTTGCATTACATTAACTAGGCCACTAATAATGGGCAAAACATTAATTAGGGCACTACTGTGGTACATACCATACTCTGGGGCACTACAATGGGTCATAACAGTAGCTTGAGCACATGTCTATGGCATATTATTAACTAGGGCACTACTGATGGCCATAATATTAACTAGGGCACTACTATGGGGTATAACATTAACCAGGGCACTACTGTGGGGCATAACATTAACTAAGGCACAACAATGGGGCATAACATTAACTAGGGCACACGTATTGGGCATAACATCAGCTAGGGCACATTTTGGAGGCATAACATTAATTAGGACACATGTATGGTGTATAATATTAACTAGGAAACCACTATGGAGCATAACATTAAAGAGGGAACTACTGTTGGGTTTATCACTACCTAGGATCCTACTACCTACCTCCTGTCCACTTTCCATGGGAACTTTCCATTTTTTTGGGAACATTACTATGTCCTACTCGGTGGCCGGCAGCGTCCCGCGTGGGGGAGGGGGGGGGGGGGGAGTTGGTAGTCTTCTCTTTTACCCGCTGAACAGTTGTAAATATACACTGCGCACAGAAATTTTGGGCTATAGGGATTATAATGTTCTGGCTAAGTCTTTGACTAGAAGCACCAGTGAAGTACTGTAATTGCCACATGCTTTTTCAGTGCTGGTACAGAATCTCGCATGGTGGGTCTGGCACAGTGTCTGTGTGTACCACACAGTACCATATGGGGGCATTAATGAAAATCGATGCAGAGAAAAAAAAAAATCACTTTTAGAAAAAAGTGTAATTGTAGATGTAATAAAGTACACCAACACATGATCTTACATAGGAGAAGCTTTCAGTCTATTTTCTGCATTGTTGAAGATAGACTTCCAGCAGCAGTGACTCCAAAGGAGGGGCTGTACTGCAATTCAACATTTAAATATGGAAGCCACACCAACTGGCACCCCAATCACTGCCACACATCACCAGCGGGGATCTGAGCCTTACACTGGCTTTGCATTTGAAAGAAATTTCGGTACTTGTTTCCTAGCACGGCCACACCGATTCAGATCGGGGTGGTCGAGTCGGAAAAATCAGGTCGATCGCATCGCATGCGATTTGGTCGCATGCGATGCGATCGACGCGACCGACCGATTTTTGACCCGATTTTTTTCATTGAATCCAATGTAAATTGGGTCCCTGGGACCCAATTTTACATTGGATTCAATGAAAAAAATTCCCAACCCCCCCAAATTTAAGCGCGTTAACCCCAGGTCACGATAGACGCCAACCCGAAGCGTGGCGAGCGCAGCGAGCCCGCGAGGGGCGGCGGTACGCGTCCTCCGACCTTTTCATGCCCTACTATCCACGTCGGCGTGGAGTGACAATAGAATAGTGTGGCGAGCGCAGCGAGCCACCGAGCCCGAAGCGTGGCGAGCGCAGCGAGCCCCGCGAGGGGACGCGGATACCTTCACAGGTAAACGCGTCCCTTCACGGCCTTCACAGGTGTCCGCGTCGCCACGGACACCTGTGAAGCCCGCAAGGGGACGCGTATAACTGTGAAGGTATCCGCGTCCCCTCGCGGGGCTCGCTGCGCTCGCCACGCTTCGGGCTCGGTGGCTCGCTGCGCTCGCCACACTATTCTATTCTCACTCCACGCCGACGTGGATAGTAGGGCATGAAAAGGTCGGAGGACGCGTACCGCCGCCCCTCGCGGGCTCGCTGCGCTCGCCACGCTTCGGGTTGGCGTCTATAGTGGGGTGACGACGGGGACATCTATAATGTGAAATGGGTCATATTGGCCCATTTCACATTTTTTCACATTTTTACAGCATTTCAATGTTAAAATTTTTTTTAACATTGAAGCCTATGCAAAAATCGGGTGCATCGCGTCGCATCGCGTCGGGACCAATGTTAATGGTCCCGACCGACGCGATGCCCCCGATATTTTACCTTTCCCGACAAGATTTCAATGTTAAAATATTTTTTAACATTGAAGCCTATGGAAATATCGGGGGCATCGCGTCGGTCGCGTCGGGACCAATGTTAATGGTCCCGACCGACGCGATGCCCCCGATATTGTCTCCTAGCCGGCAAAAAGGACCTGATTTCAAAAGAAATCGGGTCCATCGGGGGTAATCGTGTCCCTTAATTAAGGGACACGATTACTTAAGATTGTGGCCGTGCTAGGAAACAAGTACCGAAATTTCTCCAGAATTCAGTGATAAATTTTAACTGTCATTTCTTAGGCTATGCCAGATAAATGAGACTAAGAAGCTGATTGGTTTCATTGGACATCTGCTCCACCGTACGTTATCTCAAAGCGTTGATACATTTCACCATGTGCTTATGTGCATTCATTGCTTGCTGGCTCTACGACTTTGTAGTTTGTACACCTACAGTATGATAATACTTTGCTTGAGCTTTTCATACTTGGGTCCAGATGCACCAAGCTTTAAAAAGTGATAAGGTGAAGAGCGATAAACAACCTGACAATCAGCTCCTAGCTCTCATGGCTGGGTTTGAAAAAGGAGTTGATTGGCTGGTTGTTTATCACTCTCCACCAATCACTTTTTGAAGCTTGGTGCAGCTGGACCTTGGGGTAGAGAGTTATCTGTACCAACCAATCAGGATTAACTGTCATTCTACAGGCTGTGGTTGAATAATGACATGAGCTGATTGGTACTTTATCTCTCTCTACGGTATCTCTCTTCAAGCGTTGTGAAATCTCTCCCTTGGTTTCAGACTGCAATCAATTGGATAATGGTATTAAAGAAGTTTTTAATATTAGCTTACAAATTCAGATAAAAATATGTGTTAATGGGCCATTATGCTGACACGATTACCCCACACAAATTAGCTATGTCCTTTCTTCATTAAATTCAAGTTTGCCTGACTGTAACAATATCTAATTCAGTCATAACCATCTCTGATATCATTTTGTATAACTTACAGTATTTTAATGGTACGTTGAATTGTACTCATTAGATGATCTGGGGAAGAAACCACATGGCACATAATGCATATACTAAGTGTCGTACCTGCCAATACGGTCAATGTTGCCCAGAACTCTTCCCATGTGCTTCCTAGTTTCCTGGCTCAGGTTACCAGGATCTTTAAAACACTTGTGGCAGCAACTATTTAAGTCAGTGTAGGTTATGATGCACAATTAAAATTTGGCAGGTACAATATGCAGCCCTTGCTGTCCCTAGTTGTCAAACTAATTATATATACAGGTCGAGTATCCCGTATCCGAATATCCGTTATCCGAATTATTCCGAAAACCATACATTCCAGAAAGTGAAAACATTTTTTTATTTTTGCTAAAAACTCACTGGGAACATTTGTAACAGCACTACTGAGGACATGATATGTAACTGGCACTATATATGTACAAGACAATGATTGCTTGGCATTCAAATTCAATATCTGAGATAGTACACAAATTTTGTTTCATGTTTTGAAACCTTGTTTTTTGAACAAATAAAATATCTGTGTGTATTTTATGTGGTAATAAAATATATTTGTGTGTATTTTATGTGTTTATACAGCATAAATGCAAGATACTTCAAAATACATCATTGAAATATTAAAATATTCCGAAATACGGAATAATCCTGTTATCCAAAATTCTCCTGGTCCCGAGCATTTTGGATAAGGGATACTCAACCTTTATATATATATATATATATATATATATATATATATATATATATATATATATATATATATATATATATATATATATATATATATATATATATATATATATATATATATATATATATATATATATATATATATAAACTCACTCACCCAATCTCCGTTTGTAAGCAGACCAAGCAAGAAGGGACCAGCACTCGTTTAGGTGAAAAAAGGGTTGTATTGAAGTTTACAGTGCAGGCATGTTTAGCGTACAGACATCATGTACAGCTGACCCAACAGCCGTTTCAACCAGAACTTCTGGTTTTCGTCAGGGGTAACACATACTGAAAGCAGCAGACATAAATGCATTTGAAAAGGGCGCCAGTTCCTCCCACGTAGAACCTGTCAGCTGGTGCTGCCAGCGGGTTCAGGGGTGACTGACAGCCGCAGTAGCGGGGCTGCCGTCAATGGCTCTGACGTCAGCAGGGAGTTCCCTGGTTACGTCTCACAGTATGCGATCAGCTGAGTGGAGCTGTCAAACGTACGCGCGCCGGGCTGCTTGTTCCTAAGGCAACAAGCTGGACATACATCAGGGTGGGGGTGAGACAGTGCTGTGTGCTAAGGGACGCTTGCGCTGTCACGACAAACTGACAGCTTGTGTGTGCTGGGATGGTGATT
Organism: Crinia signifera; assembly: GCF_055691185.1. Taxonomy (NCBI): domain Eukaryota; kingdom Metazoa; phylum Chordata; class Amphibia; order Anura; family Myobatrachidae; genus Crinia; species Crinia signifera. The sequence goes on along the minus strand of NC_139220.1, from coordinate 268,537,489 downwards.
GAAAAAGGGGCATAGCACAATGTGAAATAAAACGGGACCAATGCAATGGATATCATGGGAGAGCCGTATGGCAGTGTGCAGGTGCTGGTGACTCTAGGGATGTGGCATCGCTGATGGTGTAACACAGCAGTAAAACAGAGCTTGTGGGTACCGCAATACATAATACACAACTTTGCATATACAGTGAGCAAACTACAACGGTGGGCTGGTGCATATGGCTATGCTCACCCATAGGTAGCACACTCAGGTGCTGTTAGTTGGCTCCAACCGTTTAGTGCTGTCTAAGTGCTCTGTGTGTCGGCTACCTCCATGCAGATGCCACCCAAGGCTGGTACATTTGGCAATGCTCCCCTTAGTCAAGCACACTCAGGCGCTGTTCGTGTGCCTTGGTGTGCGTACCGCATGAGGAAGCCAGTCAGCACTGAAAGTACAAATGTCAGATTAAACAAGATGGGGAGTGCTGCATATAGTCCGAAATATATATGCAGGGAATTCCGCAACAGGCATATATATATATATATTTATTATACATACATACTGTATATGCATTAAACTGTGTGCTAATATTCTGGTCTTGCTTAATGCCCAATTGCAATAAGATGATGTAAAGCTGTGTATGCATGGGCATAAATCGCTGGCAATATGGTCGCTGAGCGATTGGAGTGTGCACCAGCGATAAATCGCTGGGTGCACGATCATGTTTTTAGCCCCCTAATGGTCACTGGTCGGAGGAGCATGCTCTCACAATGCCTCTCACAATGAACTGAGGTATTAATTTACTTTGTCATTAAGCTTTGTGTAATGTGCGTGGTACCCTCTTGTGCAGCTCTAGATTCAGCCATGAATAACAGTTAAAGGATGATTATTTTGGGCACCATTTTTTATGTCCCCCAATGTAAATCATACAGGTGTTAAATACAGTATAGTATAGGAGACCCTCTAGCCTGGCAAAGTGCATCAATTCCACAAGTACAGTAGATGAAAGCCCTCTGGAAAGAGGTTGACCCATGCAGTCTAGATAGCTTCCCACATTGTATTTGTACAGTAGTTGCAGAATCTTGGGTATGAATAGATCTGTCGGGCAAATGTAGTCATCAATGGTCAACAAGCAATACAATGTAGCAGTTACCGTTCAATTACATTTTCAGGTAGACCGATGGACCCAACCCATGTCACATGAACACACCACACACCATAAAGGAACAACCACCACCCTGTACGGTGCCATGAACTGGGGTCCATGACCTCGTGGTGTCTGCACCTCACCTGAACCCATCAGCCTAAAACAACTGGAGCTGTGACTCATCAGACCACCAGTCCTCCAGGGTCCAATTAGCTATGCCAGAAGTTAAGTGTTAACAGGAGAACTCTGGTGGATCCTGCTCCCATATGCCACGGAACAAAAGAACGGTGCACTGACCTGCTGGTTATGTGTCTGGTACCTCCTGCATTTAATGTCATTCAGTCAGTGTCACTTGTCTGTTGCCAAGGACAATGCTGGCCACACGCCACTGGTCATGCTTATTAAGCATCCATGGTTGGCCACTGAGCTGTCTATGTGGTAATGCTTTCTATGAGGTATTCTCAATACACATGTGACACCACAGATCAATTAATGTTAAATGTCCGCACAACTTCGGAAATGGAATGTCCGTTCTGTTGGGCACCCTCTATAATAACAAGTTCAAGCTCCAAAGATTTCTGTTGGCTTGCCATGAGCGGCCTAGCCAGTGTCCAAACTGACTCACAAGATGCCAGATTACAACTGATGCATTCCCAAGACATCACAGTATGGAGGCACTATTTACCTTTACATACATATTAATGGATGTTTTATGAGGTGCATTAATAATATGCATTTGTTTATAGCAGTCACAATGATCAATCTCAGAGCAAAATCCACCATCTGCCTGTGAGGGCTCCCATTGCTTTGTATCCAATCTCCGCAGACATTGAGCTTTCTAGACTTACTCTCCGCTGTGTGGGATCTCATCCAGATATAAACAGCGAAGATCACAACCTGTCATGTGGGGGCTGTTTTATGTCCCAGAGCATTGTAATGGAACAAATGTCACCCGAATGAATGGTAATTGTTTCTGTGGTGCACTGCTACATGTCTTCCATAAGTATTCCCATGATCTATGTACGCAGCACTTAGCTCTAGATTTGTGTTCACTATGCGGCCATGATGCTGAAGTTCCACTGAGCACAGAGGAACAATGGACAAGAACACGTACTCCTATTAGTCCAACACCCATTGTGTCCCATCTGTATATAACATGCCAATAATGAAATACTTGTATACAAAATTAAAAATAAATTTGGACAGCAATGACAATCTGATCAGATCTCAGATGCTTAGATATCCTCGGCACAAAGAAACTTCCTGAAATCCAGGTAATCATTCCAGGGCAATCTGTGTGTATGTGCATGTGCAACCACTCCAGGTACACTCACTTTTCTTAGTGAGTAAAATGACTCTTTATCCTGAGCGGTATTGGATTTTCTGAAGAGGCTACTGCATTCTAATGAATGATGTCCAATGCCAGCCACTACAGAGGTTTGGCTAACCAATAGAGAGCGCATGCTGTGGATTAACAATAGCCCCGCAGACCCCGCGTGGTGGGGAGGCACTGAGTAAGTGTGGGTGCCAGGGGTCTGCGGGACTATTGGAAAAAGAGAAAAGGAAGGGTGAGCAGCGTTGGGTTTCACCGAAAGTATTAATATACACAATGTGTATATTAATACAGACTTGCTAGACACACGGATACACACAGCGGACCTGCACAACCCAACAGGGTAATTATCTCACCAGAAAGCTGGGTATTATACCAGAACTTTCTTTTACATTGGCAATATTTACATGCCCTGCTCCTCCACCAACACAAGGAGCCTTTATTGCACTGCCAAATGAACTCTGGTTTGAGCACCCAATTTCCCCAAAGGTTTTGTGCATGGGAGTGGGGTAATGCTGCAGCTTCACCTATCTGCCAATGTGACAGCAATTAATGGTGCTGAGCATCGGGAGCCAAAGCAAACTGACGGTACAAGTGTGCAGTGCATGACTGGGAGTTGACTAAGTCCCATGAGACTGTTGAGCTCTGATTGGTGGAGCTCATCACATGCTTCTCAGGCCCATGGAGGACAGCAGCAACACATCATAGGAGGGTTTTTTAATCAGAGGCAGCACTGAGCCTGTGCGGTCTCTAACAGAGTAAGGTACAGAGGAACAAACACGGGTTTTTCATGTGGTGTGTATTTATTAATCCCCACTCGCAGTTACCCATTGACCAAGTTTATACTGCCATTACTCAGTGTTTTGACAGTGTAATATTCTCCCGTGCAGTTTGCGGCCAGAAATGACAAGTGGGAGGGGGCCCCCCTGTCTAAAGTGGCCCGGGCCCCCCTGTCTAAAGTGGCCCGGGCCCCCCGAAGGCTTAATTTGGTCCTGTGTATAGGACTGAATGGAGATAGAGGAGTAAGACGCAGTGGATGAAGAAGTCAATCATTTGCAATATGGTTGGCGTCTAATAGAAATAAGAGGTGTAATGTTTGAAAAGGGTCAGTGAACTGCTCTGCAATCAAATTAAGGTGCAGCTGGCTGGTCAACGTGTGACTCGCTCACAATAACACATAAATCACCACTATGAACACTCTGTGCAAATGACACAGGTCACTGAGAATTCACAGTCTAGGAGGTTATTTTTATCAATGTTGATGCTGATAAATGCTGGGTACTGTATGTGCCACCTATTAGCACATTGCGGTAATGTCACAATAGATACATTTCACAAGCATACTGTAAATACAATTGGACTAATGCCTATTTCCCATAGCCACAAGTGGTAACACAATACACAGCAGGAAGCGGGTTAAATGTAAACTAAACCCCAAACACTATAAAGCTGAATTTTGTAGCATTTTTACATACATGTTAGTTATGCACCGAATCCTCCATTGGGAACAGCTGCATAACAAATGCAAATCTTATTTTGATTGTGCAAGATTTCCACTCTCAAAAAGAAAAATGCAGATGGGCTCAGTCATGGTTGTGGCCTTCTGCATCTAATCTTGTAAGATTCCTGCTTATTTGTGAATTGGAATAACTCTTTGCAGAAGATATACTGTAGCATGTTGCGGAGTGATAGAACCCTACAATGGATTATATGTACATGACATGGACAGCTATTTAATGCATACTTGCCTACTTTTAATTTCACCTCTCTGGGAGAAGCCCGGAGAGGCAACACGTCAGGGGGGTGGGAGCAAGTCTGACATCACTTGGCCCCGCCCCCATGCTGGAAAAGAGGGGATCGGGCGCAATTAGCAGAATGCGGGAGACTTGCCCACCTTCCCGGGGGGCCGGGAGAAGGACCCAATTTCCGGGAGGCTCCCGGCCATACCGGGAGGGTAGGAAAGCCTGATTTAATGAGCTTTAGCTGGTACAGTACTAGCAGGGCCGGATTAACAATGGGCCTGATGGAACTTTAGCTCCAGGACCACTCTCCAAATAGGCCCATTCTGTAGATGAGGACAGGGGCTATACCATAAATATGCGCTTTATATTGCCACTTAGTTCTAGTTAGCACTTTACACTCAGATTTACTAGTCCCACTCAATGCCCATTTCTTTAAGCATTAGCGCAACACATCATTTCACCTAAACTCCTTAGTTTACACGCACAGCTCTGGCTACCCCAGGAGCTGTGCGTTCCAATCTGCGGTCCAGCAGCCGGGCACCTGACCGCCGAACTTCCGGTTTCACAGGAAGTTCCATTGCGCTCCACAGCAGCCTGTCATTCGGGCTGGTGAGCGCAAGCAGACAGGTATATGTTGCGGGTCTGGCAGGCAGCCTGGCTGGCTTGCAGACCCTAACTACCATTAGGCATCTCACTAACCATTAGGTTATCTCACTGTAATGCAGGTACTACATGTAAATGTGCACCAGAGAGCTAGATAACCAGTGGCTTCAGTTTTGTAGAACCCTCATGTACCAGCATTGCCGGTCAGCTTCTGGCTTGGTTCGCACAGGCAGTTCCAGATCTGAAGCTCCACAACAGCTGGGGAACCAGGTTGCCTGCCTCTGGCCTATCATATATTGTATGTAGCCTATACCATAAAAAATGTACACTGTACTCTATAAACAATTCCCAGTGCTATTGCAATATTTATTGGTCCTGTGTAATGCATTTACAAGCTGGTCTGTGGAAATAGAGCTCTAGATGGTAGGTGACAAACAGATGGGAAGAAAATGTAATTTATTGCTTTAATATCTCAGAGCAATAAGCAAACCTGCCTTTCAATGAGCCATTAATAAAGATGCATGCTTGGGCTGGATTCCTCTTAGAACAGGCATACACACAGAGGTTAGTGTGTAATAGCAGATCAGGGGATTGTGGCAGAGAACAGAGTGCAGATTAAACGCACATCCTTGGAGGTACTGTATGTGGGCACCTTCTTTAGTCTTATGCAGAAGACATGCATTGCCATTGGGTCTGCACAAAATAATAAACACCAGGAATATATGGTCACAGTAGATCCTGGAGCAGACCTCAGTCACACAGGCTTGGGAAGGGCCTTCTGGTATAACAGAGGGGATTCCAGCTCTTATGTCTGCAGTGTTATGCTGGGTACACACCAGGACGACTAGGGCACGATTCTGTCAATTTAGATCCAATTCCGACCGGTTGTATGCAGATTGTATGTACTATCGTGTGTTTTTGACATTTATTTGATCCGATTCCGATCAAATGCGCGTTCACGCCGCTCGTTTGGTCGCATCTTTGGTCCTACGTGCTGCAGGTAGGATCTGTCAATCCCAGGCCGACCGACCGTCAATCGTATGCAGATCGTGAGTGTTTTTTGCCGCCTCCGTCGTCCGTCCGTCGGTGCGTCCGTCGTTTGATCCAGCCTATTTGAGTGGCATTTCCTAAACACTCCCCCGGCGCCATGTTTTTCCACATAGCAAACAGCGCTGGCGCAGCAGTTGGACTCTCCTTCTTGTCTCATCTCCCAGAACAACAACCTGGTATGTTTGCACTCCCAATGCTCTTCTATGCATGCCCACTGTTGCCACCAATGTATATAGTGTGTATAAAGCACTGGTTTGGCAACCGTGCACCCGACCATGTCACTGTTTTTTTTGGGTGGGCCCCATGTCTGTGTGTATACATATAACCAATGTCCACCATTGCAGTATTCCAAGCACTCCTCTCTGCTAGGCCCCATTCACCTGTGTGTGTGTGTTTGTGTATATATAGATATATATACATAAACCATTGTCCACCATTGCAGTATTCCAAGCACTCCTCTCTGCTAGGCCCCATTCACCTGTGTGTGTGTGTTTGTGTATATATAGATATATATACATAAACCATTGTCCACCATTGCAGTATTCCAAGCACTCCTCTCTGCTAGGCCCCATTCACCTGTGTGTGTGTGTTTGTGTATATATAGATATATATACATAAACCATTGTCCACCATTGCAGTATTCCAAGCACTCCTCTCTGCTAGGCCCCATTCACCTGTGTGTGTGTGTTTGTGTATATATAGATATATATACATAAACCATTGTCCACCATTGCAGTATTCCAAGCACTCCTCTCTGCTAGGCCCCATTCACCTGTGTGTGTGTGTTTGTGTATATATAGATATATATACATAAACCATTGTCCACCATTGCAGTATTCCAAGCACTCCTCTCTGCTAGGCCCCATTCACCTGTGTGTGTGTGTTTGTGTATATATAGATATATATACATAAACCATTGTCCACCATTGCAGTATTCCAAGCACTCCTCTCTGCTAGGCCCCATTCACCTGTGTGTGTGTGTTTGTGTATATATAGATATATATACATAAACCATTGTCCACCATTGCAGTATTCCAAGCACTCCTCTCTGCTAGGCCCCATTCACCTGTGTGTGTGTGTTTGTGTATATATAGATATATATACATAAACCATTGTCCACCATTGCAGTATTCCAAGCACTCCTCTCTGCTAGGCCCCATTCACCTGTGTGTGTGTGTTTGTGTATATATAGATATATATACATAAACCATTGTCCACCATTGCAGTATTCCAAGCACTCCTCTCTGCTAGGCCCCATTCACCTGTGTGTGTGTGTTTGTGTATATATAGATATATATACATAAACCATTGTCCACCATTGCAGTATTCCAAGCACTCCTCTCTGCTAGGCCCCATTCACCTGTGTGTGTGTGTTTGTGTATATATAGATATATATACATAAACCATTGTCCACCATTGCAGTATTCCAAGCACTCCTCTCTGCTAGGCCCCATTCACCTGTGTGTGTGTGTTTGTGTATATATAGATATATATACATAAACCATTGTCCACCATTGCAGTATTCCAAGCACTCCTCTCTGCTAGGCCCCATTCACCTGTGTGTGTGTGTTTGTGTATATATAGATATATATACATAAACCATTGTCCACCATTGCAGTATTCCAAGCACTCCTCTCTGCTAGGCCCCATTCACCTGTGTGTGTGAATAGCAATCTGCACAATAAAATGTATAGTGGTTTTCATAAAAGTTTATTAACATTTTAAATACTTAAAACATAAGAACTAGGTAAACTGGTAACTATAACTATAAAAATTTAAATATGAAACAAAACATGGGTATAACTATAACAACTAAAATGGTTTTATCTTTTTACAGTCCCAATGTCCAACGCAAAGGAACAAGAGTTTTTGGAAGGGTTTATTGAAAAATATCGTACACACGAATGCCTGTGGAGAACCAAATCCAAGGAGTATTCAAACAAAATGAAAAGAAACCAAGCCTTGGAGGAGTTGGCACGCTACAGTCTTCCATTTCACCCAGAGGCCAATGTTGAATGGGTGAGGAAACGCATCCAGAATATGCGCACGGTGTTCTTAAAGGAACACAAGAAGATGGAGGCTGCAAAGAAGTCTGGTGCTGGAGTCGACGAGATGTATCAAACATCGCTCTGGTACTATGACCGGTTGACATTCACCCTCAGCCAGGAGTCGATGAGGACAGGAGTAGTCCTTATGGTCGAACAGGAAAACCAAGAAGTCGCGGCGCAGGAGGAGGAGGAGAATTCGCAGTCTGCATCGGTGAGTCTATTTTTTTGGCTATCTAATTGATTCCTCCTGCCAATCCACAGCGCCCTCCCCATTAAAGTAGGCCATGTACTCTTCCCTCACCTGTTTGGCTCGTGCACTCCCTGTGTAGCGTTGTGTTGGGGTTTGCAAGGAGGATATCTGCACTACCTCCTCTGGCAGTTCTTGGTCTTCTTGGAGTGCTGTGCCTGTAGCCCTTTGCTGTGTGGCTTTTCTGCGGAGCAAATTGTGCAGGACACAGCACGCCGTGACAACCCAGTCAATTTTGTCCACCCTCAGGTTAATGGCAGTGTGAAAAATGCGAAACCGGCTTGCCAGGATGCCAAAAGCATTTTCCACAACACGCCGTGCCCTGGATAGCCTGTAGTTAAAGATCCTTTTGTCATGGTTCAGGCCCCTTTGCGCATATGGCTTCATGACATGCTCGTGCAGGCCAAAAGCCTCGTCAGCCACAAAAACAAAGTTAAGCCCCTGTTTAGTTTCCTGGACAGACGGCAAGTGAAGGGTGTTCGCTATGAGCCTTTCGTAGAACTTTGTGTCCTTGAAAGTGCCACCATCCGATGCACGGCCATTCCTTCCTACATCCAGGAAGATAAACTCATAGTTGGCATTCACCACAGCCATTAGTACAATGCTAAAATAGCCCTTGTAATTAAAATAGTAGGAACCACTATTGATAGGCTGGGCTATGCGGACATGTTTGCCATCAATGGCTCCACCGCAATTTGGGAAGTTCCATCGCTGTTCAAACTCCTCTGCGATGACTTTCCATTCATTCACGCTGGTAGGGAACTGAAATTAGAAGTAAATAGAATTGATTAGTAAACATGTTCAATTTTTTTACAGCTTGGTGACTACCCACCTGCAACCCCAGACCTATCTGTCCTATCTGATAATGCATGCACATCTAACGAAGTTCCTACTCCGGCACGCACTCCGCCACCCACCCTGGAACCCACTCCACCACTCCCCCGTGCCAAAAAAATGCGTGGCAAAGGAAAAAAAGGAGAAGCAGCGGCACATGAAGAATTTATGATGCGGGCACATCAAGTCCTGCAAAGAAACCCGGACAAACATGACAACTACTTCACTTATGTGGCAGAGTGTGTTCGCAACATGGCTCCTGACCAGCAACTTACTTTTGAAAAGTTATGCATGGAGTTGGTGTATAATGGCAGTTTAGGGTATCTCAACAGTGGCACTAAAATAGTTGGCATTGGTAGTGCACCAGACACACCACTGTCATTAGAATCACCAGTGCCTACTCCGCCTGCCACCGTAGCAGGCCAGTCGAGCACAATTCCAACACATACCCAGTCAACACCTACACAGCCTTCTCAACCCCCCCAGTACCGTCAATTCTACAGTTCTTTACTGATAGAAGATCCAGAGTGTCCTGTTTTTGAGGATCTGTCTTAAAAAATAGGCTACTTTATCATTTACCATCGACATGGTCTCAGCTGCAGGTATGTGATGGCCACTGCTCACATGGCGTATGGCGCACATCAATGGGGCCGGGACCATTGCATCTGCGCCATGCGCCATGTGGGCCGCAGCCTTTACATATCTGCAGCAGACATCCTCTGCCACACAAGGGCCACAGTGTGTATTTTTGTTTATTTATATGCTGCTACCTGTACCTGCATTACCAGAGGGAGAACAGGATTCTCCTCAATCTGGATAGCAAACTCCATTTATTGCCCTTTTGTCTTTACCAATAGTATGGGGTACTGTGCGGCAGACATGGTCTCGGCTGCAGGTATGTGATGGCCACTGCTCACATGGCGTATGGCGCACATCAATGGGGCGGGGGCCATTGCATCTGCGCCATGCGCCATGTGGGCCGCAGCCTTTACATATCTGCAGCAGACATCCTCTGCCGCACAGTACCTTATCCCTACTGTTGTAAGGGCATGTTCCAGAAGTTACCAGAGTGTCTTTTGTCTTGGTTTTCTACATATATGCTGCTACCTGTACCTGCATTACCAGAGGGAGAACAGGATTCTCCTCAATCTGGATAGCAAACTCCATTTATTGCCCTTTTTTCTTTGCCAATAGTATGGGGTACTGTGCCGAAGACATGGTCTCAGCTGCAGGTATGTGATGGCCACTGCTCACATGGTGTATGGCGCACATCAATGGGGCGGGGGCCATTGCATCTGCGCCATGCGCCATGTGGGCCGCAGCCTTTACATATCTGCAGCAGACATCCTCTGCCACACAGTACCTTATCCCTACTGTTGTAAGTGCCTGTTCCAGAAGTTACCAGAGTGTGTTTTTTGTTTTTTTATATGCTGCTACCTGTACCTGCATTACCAGAGGGAGAACAGGATTCTCCTCAATCTGGATAGCAAACTCCATTTATTGCCCTTTTGTCTTTACCAATAGTATGGGGTACTGTGCGGCAGACATGGTCTCAGCTGCAGGTATGTGATGGCCACTGCTCACATGGCGTATGGCGCACATCAATGTGGCCGGGACCATTGCATCTGCGCCATGCGCCATGTGGGCCGCAGCCTTTACTTATCTGCGGCAGACATCCTCTGCCACACAGTAGCCCGTACTTATTGGGAAAGTTTAAACTGGGTCATACATACTTAAATCTTTATATATAGTGTGTGTTTTTGTACAATATCTTTTATATATGGTATTATAATATATTTTTGTTGACACAATCTATTTACTATTTTACATGTTTTAACCATGAAAGGCCTAAAAAACCTGTTTCTGTCCTAGGCCTAAATTATAAATAAAAATATTTTGTTTGCACAATAAAGTGTACAGTGTATATTTCATCCTTACCTTGCAATACTGGTACTGCAGCACCTTCACAATGGCTTTGCAGGTCTCCGGGATGATGAGGCCCAAAGCTTGCGGGGAGATGAGGGATCCAAACTTTAGGTCAGCAAGAGACCGTCCTGTCGCCAGAAACCTCAGGGTGACCACCAGCCGTTCCTCAGCAGGGATAGCCATGCGATACTTGGTATCCTGCTTCTCGATGTGGGGAGTCACCAGACGCAGCAATTCCTGGAATGTGGCATCATCCATCCTCAAGAAGTTACGGAAATCGTCTGGGTTATTCTCCCTGATGTCCCTGAGCAGTGGCATGTGCGAACGAGTCTGACGCTGAAGTAGCCACTGCTTTGTCCAGCATGATCTTTCTCTCCTGCGCTGGGCTCTCTGACGCCTGAGCTTCAAAACTGCATAATAGAGCAGGTACTGTTGCTGGTGACTACCCATCACTGCATTCTCCATAGTGCAGGGTTAAAAGACACTTTGTAATGGCAGGCAAAACAAAGTAATGTGTAAATAGCTATGTCCAGCGTTCAGCAGGTATAAACCAAGCCTCACTAGTAACAAAGCAGAAATACACTGGTTTAAAATGGCTGCTGCTATTCCTATCCCCCTCTGCTAGTCCTCCCCCTCTGCTAGTCCAGCCCCTTCATTCAAATTTCAAAGGCCCATCTGACGACGGTCGCATGTGTTCTTGCAAAAAAAACAAAAACCAGCGATCCGACCGTCTTAACGACCATCGCGGGCGCATCGGGATCGGATCTAGATCGTTCCGCAAAAAAACACAATTTTTGCTAATCGTTTGCTGGGGACTGCCTGGGAGCTCCCGGGAAGTCCAAGGGAAATCGTTCCATGGTCGTCTATCGGTCGTGAACGACGGTGGTCGTCCTGGTGTGTACCCCACATTAGTGATAAGATTGACGTCCTGGGGATGTACAGATGTACAGTGCGTTGGAGGATTATCCTGTAATGTTTATTATTATTTTTTTTTTAATATATGTTCTTTGAGCAATGATTAAAGAATATATACATTTATACACGTACAGCTATATTCCCCAATGGACTACAAAACTATTTATAAATATTATTTGTTTTTTTTCCTACCTTTTGGTTTAAACAACTTTAGATTTATATTGGCTTATTGCATATTGCCTTATGTGGAACATTGTATTACAAGGAGAAAAAAGGATGTACTCTTGTACCTACTGTAGCACACAGTGGACAGTAGGCACAGATTCTGGGGAAAATATGTTAACCCCTTTGAGAGAGATAAAGTTGAGAGAGATAAAGTACTAAAAAATCTCTAACGGTCATTTTACAGGCTTTGGGGCAGATTAAAAAATTAGTGATATTCTTATTATTACTCATCATGGGCCAGATGCACTAAGCTTTAATAGCGATAAAATGGAGAGTGATAAACAGCCAGCCAATCAGCTCCTGCCTGCCATGTCACAGACTGTGTTTGAAAAATGTCAGGCAGGAGCTGATTGGTTGGTTGTTTATCACTCTCCATTTTATCACTTTTTGAAGCTTAGTGCATCTGGCCCCATTAATGTTAACCATTTGCTGTAATAAGTGATAACAAAACTATCTCCCGCTGATTATTCTGCCCCTGTATTTTAACATTTATACTTTATGTCTACGGTTTGTTACATCTCCCCCCCCATGACTACCCTTGAGGTTCAGAAGGTCCAGTGCTAGATGACATGATCCATGGGACACAATTCAATGGTGCAGGTAAGTCGTTACACTGCGCACAGTACACGACCCTGCGATAAGATATAATAAATTGCCAAACTAAGCAGCTTATCAATTCCTTTGTCAATTGAGAAATCTGATAACAAAATTCTGAGAGGTAATTTTGGGGGAGGCGATGACAGCGCTGGACTATGGGAACGCCCAGCGTTTTATGGGTGGTTCCGTCTGAGCGCTCGTAAATAAAAGTCAGTTTTCACTGACATTTATTTGCGAAGGCAGGAGCAATCATTCGATGGTCGGCGATCATCGAATGATTTCTCCTGCTAGTGGAGGCATGGGAGGGGATGTGTTCTCGTACACATCCCCCCTTGCATGTTAACAAGGGGATTCGGCGGCAGGTGGGGGGCAGGTATTCGGCCAGTAGGTCCTGCAGAATGGCCATGCAAATTGGGTAAGAGGAGGAAACTCGGGTGCCGGATGACTGCCCGACAGTTGGGATTCTGACGGTCAGTACTCCGACATCGCAATCCCGATTGCCGGAGCTCCAACAGAGGGGATCCAGACTGACCGGGGCTATTCTTCCCTTCGGGGGTCCACGACCCCCATAAAGGGAGAATAGAACCTGTGGCAAGTGAAGTGAGCCACCGAGTCCCCAGCGTGGCTTCTTTGTGCTCATCCCCCTGTCGGAGCACCGGTGGTTGGGATTCCGATGTCGGCATACTGATCGTTGGAATCCCAATTGTCGGACCGCCATACCACACCCAAGAAACTCATAGTACAATAGGATATTGTCTAATTATCTTATAAATAAATCGCATAAAAAGAACATCGCACATTAGCAGCATTCCAAGTAAACTAGTCATAAAAGAAGAAAAACTTTTCTGAGACTTTTTGATACTCACATTTTTTCATACTTCCGGCCTAATTCATAGCCAGGCCAGTCCAAGTAACACACGTCACGGCCTAGCATAGTGTCCACATCCGCATGGTAACCCAGAGGGAAGGCCATGCAAAAGGAAAAACTCCAAATGACACAGATGACAATCTTGGTGGCGGTAGCAGATAGCCTTGGTTTCAGCGGGTGGATGATAGCCATATACCTGGAATGAAAGACAGAAACAGCGAGAGTAAATGTGCTATTCTAAATGATTATTGAATGATGTTTTGTTCTACAGATGCTGTATCAATAAGCAGCAGATTGCTGGGCCGAGCTGCCCATCTGGAACATATACACATAACAGCATGTGCTTTAACCTTAGTGTATCCATCAAGAATTGTTTTATGGCACAGAACAGATGTGTAATCTAATGCATTGTCTTCTAAACATATTACCTTAAATGGCATCTACAATTCAGAATATTCCAGAGTGAAGGTTACAAAACACATTTAAATCACGTTTCAGTTGAACAGTTTTGATTGTTTTTGAAGAAAAACAAAGAAAATTAATTCTTGCCAAAAGTCAGAGGCCCTGTCCTGGCGATAGGTTACTGGTAGCCCTGGCACACTATACAGAAGCCCCGTCAGGTGATAGGTTACTGGTAGCCCTGCCACACTATACAGAAGCCCCGTCAGGTGATAGGTTACTGGAGCCCTGCCACACTATACAGAAGCCCCGTCAGGTGATAGGTTACTGTAGCCCTCTCACACTGTACAGAAGCCCCATCAGGTGATAGGTTACTGGAACCCTGCCACACTATACAGAAGCCCCGTCAGGTGATAGGTTACTGGTAGCCCTGCCACACTATACAGAAGCCCCGTCAGGTGATAGGTTACTGGAGCCCTGCCACACTATACAGAAGCCCCGTAAGGTGATAGGTTACTGTAGCCCTCTCACACTGTACAGAAGCCCCATCAGGTGATAGGTTACTGGAACCCTGCCACACTATACAGAAGCCCCGTCAGGCGATAGGTTACTGGTAGCCCTGCCACACTATACAGAAGCCCCGTCAGGTGATAGGTTACTGTAGCCCTGTCACACTGTACAGAAGCCCCATCAGGTGATAGGTTACTGGAGCCCTGCCACACTATACAGAAGCCCCGTCAGGTGATAGGTTACTGGAGCCCTGCCACACTATACAGAAGCCCCGTCAGGTGATAGGTTACTGGAGCCCTGCCACACTATACAGAAGCCCCGTCAGGTGATAGGTTACTGTAGCCCTGTCACACTGTACAGAAGCCCCATCAGGCCCTTGAGAACAACCTATTTTGTCAGGAAGTAGGTGTCCCACTCTCTTCTGACAGCCCCTGGAACCTGACATTCTGGGGGGGAACAGATAAGTATGAGAATTTTGTGTATTGATACTTCTCAATACTAGAAGCAGAACTATCGGTGGTTCAGTCGGTACCGGGGTCCTTAGTTGAAAAGGGGCCCGAAGCCAGTGACATTACAGTGAGATAGTCTAACTCATTATGAGTATTTGTTTGTTGGCTGTCAGTCCACTAGTATGCAGGGATGGTCATTGATGTTTCCTAATCATTTATGGTCAATGCCTGATGATGAATACTTTTACTATCAATGGGGGAGAACCAAATGTTTTCTACCAACGATAGTAAAGAAGCACCAGATGGTTCTTTTCTACAAGGTACTGGGGCATGGAGCGAAACCCCGCCCCAGGCTTTGCTTGGTCCACAGCCCAGGTAATATTAAACCATCCCTACCAGTAAGTTAGGCTGGATGAGCTGCTGTCTGCCTGCACAGTCCAGGCCTGGTTGGAGGGGGAGGAGAGGACGGTCTCACATCTATTCCCCTCACTACTCAGCTCCTCCCTATTTCTCTGAGCTCTCTCTATGCCCAAGGCTGTCCTTTGATCTGATGTAGTTGTGATTTTGAAGTGATGGTTTTCTTAAGGTGGCATTGCTTACAATATATCTCCACCTGCCTCTCTCCTCAATTCACTGGTTAACTGCTCTCAGCATGCAGTGTCAAGCAGTCTACTGTTAGAGATAAGCTCAAATTACTTTGAGGAATAATGTGTAGGTGGCACTATGACTTTTGGCAAAATGTGAAAAGGGACACTACTATCTGTGGACATAATGTGCAGGGGGTATTGCTACTGTGTTATCATAATGTTTAAAGGGCACTAATAAGTGGTTTTATGAGTAAAGGAGTTCTTCTGTGTGGCATAAGGTTAGGATGAGTTATACCGTGTGGTGTAATGTGAATAAGGGACACTACTGCATAAGGTTAGAATGAGTTATATACTGTGTGGTGTAATGTGAATAAGGGACACTACTGTGTGGTGTAACCTGCATAAAGACTTCTACAATGTGGCATAAGGTTATAAGGAGTATTTCCTGTGGCGTAATGAGAATAGGAGTATTACTTTATGGCATAATGCAGATAGAGAAGCTACTGTGTGGCGTAAGGTTACAAGGAGTAATATTGTGTGGTATAACATGTAAAAGGGGCCCTACTGTATGGCCCAATGTGCAGCAGGTGCCTCACAGAGCAATGGCCATAGTTGTATTCCACTGCGAACTGCACAACTGCTGCTGTACATGCAGATGCCCCTTCAGGACTTTTATCCCAGAGGCAGGAGACTCCATTGTCTTTGGGAGTTACAGTCCTGCTTGAAACCCTGTACACACCACAGGCTGGATCAGAGTTAGTGGTGGTTCTTCCCTTTGAGGCATAATGTAGAGAGGGCTCTTTGCCTCAACTCGATATTGCGATCTCAAAGTCCTGTACCAACTGCACCTTCTCCAGTATTCAGTGTCTGGCTAACACAAGCACAAATATCCTCAATGACATAAAACAGACTGCTCACATAAGAAATTACGATACATACTATAAAACATGCGTTCCTCTCTGAGTATGGTAGTAGGCTACTTCAGAGAGAAACACTCTTTTAAATTCATGACGTGGCTTATCATCTCAATTAGAGGTGAGTAATTATGTTAACTGTATTAAATACACTCCTCCATAAAGCCTGAAACACAGTATAAATAAATAAGCATCATTAAGCCTGGGCTCATTCCTTGCTCCACTGATTCACAGTGATAGATACTGGGTAGCAGGCTGGACAAATAACTGTTTCAAGAACATAAGAACTCACATTATAGTTCTATCACTGTGCATGAAAATGGGTAAACACAGGATCTTACAATCTAGTGGCATTATGGGAAATTCTGCCTTGATTGGTTAAAAATGAAATATGACATTATTCAGCTTGAAATAATAATAAAAAAAAATGGGATTCAGTAAACGAAAATATGCAAATATCACATCCAATGGGATTTGTATTAAGATACTCACAGGAGGCGTTTTGGATCCACTATTTGTGTATGAGGATGTAGACATAGGACTCACATCAGGCGATACTCAACATGCTGAGAAACCCTACAATATGTTCATGCAGCCTGGCTAATGAATTTTGGTATGTGCTGCAGCTTCACTCCTGTAGCCACCACTAATCCTAACTGTGATCGCTAATTGCTGTGTAGTTCAACTTATGCCCCTTTCACACTAGCACCTAAATCCCGGGTATTTGCGTGTATACGAGCATCAACCCAGGAGTTTGGTAGGTCTAACGCAAAATACTCTTGCCTGCTCTGTACCAGAGTTGAGGCGAGACTTGGAAATTTCCTGGTTTCAAACCTGATAAATTCCTGACAAGCATATATTACAGTATATACACATGCACAGGGAAAAAAAAAATCTCTCTGCTGCGTACAACATGGATAATACATCCATCTCTAAATAAACCCCTAAGGCTTGATTAAGAGAGTGGGACATATACAAAACTCTGGGTGCATTTTGATCAAAAGGGGTGTTACAGTGCAGGTTTAGTGATATCCAGGCAATGTACAGATGGCTAAATCAATATAATTCAGGTGCAGAGTAAGTCATCTGTGCTCAAGCATGGATATCACTACAACCTGCACTGTTGGTATGCCTTGAGGAAAGAAGTTGAATGCTCTAAACCAGGCTTGTCCAAACTGTGGCCCTCCAGCATGCCTTGCCATAGTTTTAGCAGTCCCTAATAGCAAAACTCTGGCAAGGCATGGTGGGATGTGTAGTTTCACAACAGCTGGAGGGCCGCAGGTTGGACAAGCCTGCTCTAAACCATCAAAGTATGTATTGCAGTCCAGGAATATATCCCAAGTTATACAGTGTTTTAATCAGTGACGTAACAATAGCCCCGCTATTGTAATGCCGCTGTGTCTGCGCTGCGGCCGGGACCCGCAGATTTACCTGTCTGTGCAGCGGTCCCGGCACCCCTCTTGGTTTCTGCTGAAATGAAAATGGACCATCATTAAATGTCCGCCCCCATACAGCAGACAGTTTTCTGAAACTGTCTGCTGTATGGGGGCGGACATTTTGTGATGGTCCGTTTTCATACCAGCAGAAGCCGGGAGGGGAGCTGGGACCGCAGACAAAATCTGTGGGTCTCTGGCACGGAAGCAGAGTGGAGGGAAAGGCAAGGGGGGCACGGGGGGCTTGGGCGGTGAGAGGGTTGTTAACTTTACTGGGGGGGGGGGGGGGCGCTGCTGACATTTTCGGCGGGGGTGCAATTTTGATAGTTACACCACTGAATAGTGGCACAAGCTATAAGTAGTTCTGTGCTGCTGGTTAATGAAAAACCCCTTCTGAGCTGAGTCTCAGTTGAATTTGGGAAGTACAGTACATCAAAGACATCTCATTATGGCATAAAGATGGACAAAGCCCCTTCATTTAATACAGTAGTGCTATCTAGCAAGCTACTCATTAATTTTAAAGGTTCACCAGCAACAAGTAGACTGAATTTTCCACATCTTAAATAATTGTTTTGTTTGCCTAGGGTTCCAGCAAGGCAGATAAATGGAAAGAAAATCATTTAAAGAGAGAAATCTGATTGTAGTCGTTAAGGACGAGTTTAGGTTTCTGTTTAATCGAGGATAGCACAGAATAATGAAGGGAGAAGACAGAGGCTGGCAGCAGGCGCTTGAGTTTACTTGAAAAATGAATCTTTTTAGGATCAGAATGCATTGTACTTCTGCCAATCTCTACCACTGCACAGTCACAGTATCTGTCATCTGCTGCTCATAAATCAGAAGATTGTGCAAGGGATTATGGACCTTATTCTGGTCCACACGCAACGCTGCGCATTTCGCAGCATTGTGTGTGGACTAAATGCCACCCACCGCCTGCAGAGTTGCCCCCCCCCCCTGCACGCCACGATTCCTCGCACTGCTGCGAATGGATGATATGAATAATCATTAATTCGCAGCCTTGGGTGTGGGGAACTAATCATTCGATGTTGGCGACTATCAAATTATTTTTCACGCAGATCTGACACACCTCTATGGTGTCTCTGTTCTGCGAGCGGCCTGTGCGAGAAGCGGGCGGGCAGCTGGCATCCACTGACGTTAGTTGTCTAGAACGCTTAGATAATGTCCCTACATCTCTCCATGTGTAGGGGCCATAGCGATAGCGATGTGCTGCCCCGCGTGTCGCTATCGCCCAGCGATTAATATTCAGCATGCTGGATAAATTGATTTAATCGCCGGTCAGGGCCAGTGTTCTCACATTGCTGTGTGCTGAGTGATCTTGCTGAGCGCTCTGAGTCATCTAGCATCGCTCAAAATGCTCAGCACCCCGTGTGTAGGCCCCATTAGAGTAGACCATATGCATTTGTAAGCCCCGGACACGGGGGTGGGGTTACCTTACTTTGCCGGCTACCACCGGTCCTCACCAAGTCTTCTCCGTTCCGGTCAGGAGTCTTCTCGCTCTGCGGGATGGGTAGCAAAAACCAGACAACACAGCTCTGCTTTTGACCTTTTATTCTGGGCCCGCGACTAGGGGCGCCAACCTTTTTAGCCTTAGAGCAAGGCGAATACCTCATCATAAATTACATCAATATAAGGATACAAATACAAATTCACGATACACAATATCCAGACTTTTCAAAGGCATCACCATAACATTACAATATAACTTGCCCTACGTACCCGGGTACACTCTACTGTTTAAGCCGGCAAGTCCTACACGGAGCCTGTGTCAGACTCACGGTCCAAGAAGAATATCGCAGGCCGAACATTAAAGATATTTTCCTATCCTATAAATGGCTGTACTTTGCTACTGTAGCCATCGGGTGGCACTATCGCTCCATGGGCTAAGAGTTGAAGTTCCAATAGTAAACTATGCAAGTCCTAGTAAATTGTCCCCTGCCTTCCAGGAACTTACACAGGGTTTAACTCCAGGGCTGTCGAGGGGAATGGGTATGTACTGTATAGGAAAGGAGTCTCTGGATGCCAGTTACGGGGCGGAATCCATCAGTGGGGTGAATCGGCCTTCGCCAGGTACTGTGCACCCTCCAGGGATTGCTAGTATTGGCGCAGAGCGTTGCCACACTCAGCTACACAGGGATGCCGGCTGGTACCAAACAGTCATACGGGCAGGGAATATTCACATGTCTCTGGGCATATAATGTAGCCTGTGGGCCCCCTAGGTTGGCTGGTAGGTGTGGGTACAGGTGGGGAGTGGTCTACCTGTATCTGCTGCGGGTGCCGGCTCCAGCCAGTCTCGATCCTCCGGCCGTGGTCACTGCTGGGCCTGCTGCTGGGGCTTCCTGCCTGGGGTATTCTTTCTGGGGTCAGCACGAGTCACAGCCCCTCTCCGGGCGGCGAGTCCCTGCACTCCTGCTCCTCTCTCCCTCTGTGCGCCCATCTCCCGGCGCTCACCGTGTGCAGAGGTCGGCGGGGGTCACAGCCTCCCGCGCACACTTATCCGGCTCACCCTGCGAGTCAGGCGCTGCTGTCCTGCGCCTCCCGTCTCTCTTCCCCTGCTGGAGGTCAGCGGGGGTCACCGTTACGCGCGCTCGTGACGTCACTCTGCTCTCCCCAGCTGAACTGCCAGTCCTCTGCTGGCGTTAGACACTCCTGCGGCTTAGCACACTGCCGCTCTTCTCCTCCTCCTCACGTGAGTCCTCCCCTCCTCCTTCTTTAACCCTTTAGGGATTGCTAGCTGCCCAAGGTGCTGGGGGGATATTTTAACCCCTGGTGAGCTGGAGGGTATGGTGCCTTATAATCCTACGATTATGGGGTGTTACATCCGCCCATATTTTTTTATGTGCGTGTCCTCGCGCACACCAATGCGAACACAAGTTTTGAACGGTTATAAATTTCCGGAACCACAAAGTCCCTTTGACGAGTCCGATATAACTCACCAAAAGATATACAACATTGCAAGAGATTATTACACGTGCTGACAATATAATCCACAACTGAACAACAGTGCGCAAGCATTCAATAACATGAGGAATGATGCAGTTCAATTACATTTCTATAAGTGACACCACGCTCTATACTGCAAAGGTGGCACCCCTGTTGGGAGGAATGTTGACCACCCTCTATTCGGTGACGGTTCCACTGTGCTTCGCAACCTGCTCGGGACGAGACTCTTGTCGTCATAATCATTTCCTTTGCTGCTTGATTCAAGGGGCAACTGGGTTCGGTTGGGGTATGATTTACGATGGTTGCGATGAACCCGCTGCTGTCTGGTTCCTTCTGGATCTCTACTCTGGTAGCTCCCGGTTGTCGACGTCGGTCTCTTAGTGGCCATATAAGGGCAGGTTTTCCATTTGGGGTGCACTTCATTTCGTGACGGGTCCTTTTTCATCATCCCGTTCTGCACTCGGGCATGAGAGTACCACTGGCTACATACATATGGCCTCTTCCTTGCGTTTCCTGCCATGCTTTCTGTTTTCTTGAAGTGCATACTATTCCCCTGCGGTTGGTCTTGTGTTTGGCTGCGGTGGCGTGGGTAACTCCCATACCCCTTGCTTCTTGCCACGTATCTGCTGCCTTGAACAGGAGTACCACCAGGGCCAGTGACGTTTACAGCTTGGAGACCCTTTTCACCCTGGACGATGTCAAACTCTACCATCTCTCCAGCCCTGAGGCTTCGGTATAATTTTCTTGGGTCACTCTTCTGGATGGCGGTGTAGTGGACGAAAATGTCTCGCTTTGGCTCAATACACTCGACGAACCCATATCCACGTTGTACGTGGAACCAGATAACTTTCGCTAGACTCTTCATGCGAACGGGAGGGTCACGGTTTAACCTGGCAGATAATTCGCCTGCACTTATATGGCATTGTCTGCCACAGTAGGTCTGTCTGTCTTCCTCTGGACCTATTCTTCTTGTTCTCCCCGAGGTTAAGCCCTCCCCCTCGGGGCATTGGAGTTTAAATGGTCAGATGAAGGGCAGTTCCTCTCAACAAGCCCTGCTTCTTGACACCCTTGACAACTGGGTCGGCCCTGCTGGTCAAATTGGCCGGTCGCCCGTTGTCCATATTCCTGAGGTGGGTCCCAGCGGCTCTGGTTCGACTGTTGTCGTTCTTTCTTCCATCTGGCTCCTCCGCTGTTTGGAGCGGTTTGCTGCGCAAACTGGCGCATTTCTCGCTGCATCACGGCCATCCCGAGGGCTAGGTCTTCTACCTGGCGCTGGAGGGACTGACCGGAATCTCCCAATGGCTGTTGGCTATTCTGCATGGCCCGGTCCTTCGGCTGTCTGGTTTGTTCGGGGCTCGTAGTCTCGGGTCTTTGAAAGCCCGCCATCTCCGGATACTCCACCTCTCCGTCGGCGTGGTTCCCGATTGTGAGGATGGCAGTGTTTTTAAAGTCGGCGAAGGGTTTACCCGGCATTTGCATCTTCAGGAGACGTAGCTGGGTCTTAATGTTGGGGTTTGATGCTCCTTCCACAAACTGTATGGTAAGGGCTTCATCGCTGTGGCGAATTTCATCTTGATCGGCCTCTTGTATGAGCTTCAGGGTCGCCTGTAGACTCAGGGCGAAATCTCGGAGAGTCTCGCCTGGCCGTTGTTTTCGGCCGTACAGCTTCGTCTTCAGCTCAGGGAGGGTGGTGGTCTCGAATATCGCGGCTAATCGCTTAAGGATCTCGTCAGCATCTGTTTTCTTGTCGTCCGGCCAAGATTCGACCTCGCGGAGGGCGGAACCCGTTAATTGGCCTATCAGAACCTCGACCTTCTGTTCTTCGCTCAGGGTGGAAAGACGATACATTGACTTGAGCCTGTTCCTGAAGGCAGTGAACGTGGCGCACGGCGCCTCGCTGGAGTCCCCACTGTAGAGAAGCATCCATGGGGCTCCGAAATAGTACGGTAATGTGATGGGGGTATGAGGAGTCGCTGCTGGAGCTGCCAGTAGCGGGGCAGCCTGTTGTTCGTCGTTGGGGGGTACAGCGGGTGGCTGTCTGCCCTCAACCTGTGGTGCTTCCATCCTTGGATTGGATTATACTCCTAGTTGACCGGATCCTGTTCGTGACGCCACTGAAAGGTGTAAGCCCCGGACACGGGGGTGGGGTTACCTTACTTTGCCGGCTACCACCGGTCCTCACCAAGTCTTCTCCGTCCGGTCAGGAGTCTTCTCGCTCTGCGGGATGGGTAGCAAAAACCAGACAACACAGCTCTGCTTTTGACCTTTTATTCTGGGCCCGCGACTAGGGGCGCCAACCTTTTTAGCCTTAGAGCAAGGCGAATACCTCAACATAAATTACATCAATATAAGGATACAAATACAAATTCACGATACACAATATCCAGACTTTTCAAAGGCATCACCATAACATTACAATATAACTTGCCCTACGTACCCGGGTACACTCTATTGTTTAAGCCGGCAAGTCCTACACGGAGCCTGTGTCAGACTCACGGTCCAAGAAGAATATCGCAGGCCGAACATTAAAGATATTTTCCTATCCTATAAATGGCTGTACTTTGCTACTGTTGCCATCGGGTGGCACTATCGCTCCATGGGCTAAGAGTTGAAGTTCCAATAGTAAACTATGCAAGTCCTAGTAAATTGTCCCCTGCCTTCCAGGAACTTACACAGGGTTTAACTCCAGGGCTGTCGAGGGGAATGGGTATGTACTGTATAGGAAAGGAGTCTCTGGATGCCAGTTACGGGGCGGAATCCATCAGTGGGGTGAATCGGCCTTCGCCAGGTACTGTGCACCCTCCAGGGATTGCTAGTGTGGGCGCAGAGCTTTGCCACACTCAGCTACACAGGGATGCCGGCTGGTACCAAACAGTCATACGGGCAGGGAATATTCACATGTCTCTGGGCATATAATGTAGCCTGTGGGCCCCCTAGGTTGGCTGGTAGGTGTGGGTACAGGTGGGGAGTGGTCTACCTGTATCTGCTGCGGGTGCCGGCTCCAGCCAGTCTCGATCCTCCGGCCGTGGTCACTGCTGGGCCTGCTGCTGGGGCTTCCTGCCTGGGGTATTCTTTCTGGGGTCAGCACGAGTCACAGCCCCTCTCCGGGCGGCGAGTCCCTGCACTCCTGCTCCTCTCTCCCTCTGTGCGCCCATCTCCCGGCGCTCACCGTGTGCAGAGGTCGGCGGGGGTCACAGCCTCCCGCGCACACTTATCCGGCTCACCCTGCGAGTCAGGCGCTGCTGTCCTGCGCCTCCCGTCTCTCTTCCCCTGCTGGAGGTCAGCGGGGGTCACCGTTACGCGCGCTCTCCTGTCCCCCCGGCGCGCCGGTGATGTCACTCCGCTCTCCCCAGCTGAACTGCCAGTCCTCTGCTGGCGTTAGACACTCCTGCGGCTTAGCACACTGCCGCTCTTCTCCTCCTCCTCACGTGAGTCCTCCCCTCCTCCTTCTTTAACCCTTTAGGGATTGCTAGCTGCCCAAGGTGCTGGGGGGATATTTTAACCCCTGGTGAGCTGGAGGGTATGGTGCCTTATAATCCTACGATTATGGGGTGTTACACATTCATATGTGACAAGCAATTCTGCTTCAGAGCCAGGGTAGGACCAGGAATACTTTGCAGAACAGTTTATAGTCTGTAGCTGTTGAAATAGACTGTCATCTATATGTCTAGTGTCCATGAGTCTCCGAAACACTGCCATCTGCTGGCAGAGAGTGAAACTACATCTCTTTCTCACAGTTTGTGTAAATGATTGCCGCTTTAAAAAACAAACAAACTGGTGATTTCTTACCAAATCTCTCACTTTCTGAATCTCTCATCCTATTACATCTCACCCAAAGTGTAGTCAGCTGGTTTGCCTTAAAGCAGGAGCAAAGTTTTATCTGAGGGATAGAAATATTTCATATCTTGACTTTGCTGAACATTCAGATCCAAGTAGTGAATTACACTGCAGCAGATTACAATGAAGGAATCTGTGTTTGGTGCTGCTCATATCATCTTTGACTTACAGACTGCAGCTATAATTATAGATATCTGCATCTCCAGACTTTGCCAAGTAGTGTGGCAGCTAATTAAGATGTATATAGACAAGGTGAGCCATCAGATTGCGTAGAAGCCTAATAAGCCGGCAGTAAAGCCTGTGCTCTAATAGCAAAGCATTTAAGCTATTTGGGGTTTGATTATTCAGAGTATTCCTTATTTCCTAATGTCAATATGCAGCCGTCAGCCTTATACCCATGCAATCATGGAAACCTCAACTTTGAAATGAACTCAGTGCTCTCTTAAACAAGTCATTATTATTCCTGCAGGATGTTTACATTTGTATGACAATTGTAATATTGTAGGTATCATTGTCTTGACAAGTTGTCAAACTCATGCAGATAAAGCACAAACTAACATATATTTCTGACAATCTAGCACTGGATGAATCCTTTACCTCATCACTTTTATATAAATTCACATTCGGCGGCTAAAAAAAGTACTACATACATTAAAGTGTGACTGTATCATTATGGTATCTTATTACTAGTTAGCACAGTATCATTCTTACATGGTTGCCTACCCTCCTGCATTCTGCAGGAGACTCACTGAAATAGCAGCAATCTCCCTCTCTCCCTCATTAGTCTAGCAATCTCCCCCATGTCACATAGCCCACATTACACTTACATTTTGGGGGGAAAAAAGGAATGAGGGACAGATACATTTTCATTGAATCAGCACAATTTCCCAGCACTTTACCAAGTATAGTAGCTCTTACTTACTGCTTTGGGGCTCATCTATATTTGGATACAAGTCATTTAAAAAAATTCCTCTCAGATGTAGCAGTACACACCCACAATCTCTTTTCACAATCTTTTCCTATATGGAACTAGCCACGCCCTCTGGGTGGAGCATGACACGCCCCCCTCAATGGGGTGCTGTGCAACATTCTTTTGTCAACTATAATCTCCCTGAAACTAGTTTTCAAAAGTAGGTAAGTATGCATTCTTACCGAAGCAGAAAACCCCCACCCCCCACCTCCACCACCCAAATTCTACCCAATGATTGTAGAAAATACAGAAATAAAAATTAGTTAGAAAATCATCCCTCTGCTCCAAGCCCCTAATTCAGCTGGGATCATAGGCGTGCGCACAGGGGGTGCCAGGGGTGCACAGGCACCTCCTAATGATGGGCACCCCCCTCACAATTGCAGCCAGAGCCGACATCGGGGAGCAAGCTCGGGCCGGCTGCAGTGTGTGACAGACGTGGCCGAGGCTTCTGCAGCAGGATACTACAGTACTATCTGTATCTAGTGACTCCCCTGGCTGCCTCTAGGGGGAGCTGACGTGCACAGCTTCGCTGCCTGGGTGAGGAGGGACGGAGGAGTGAGGACTTCCTGCCTGCTGATTGAAATTTGCTGCAGGTGTGCTCAACTTATCGGGACTCGGGAGGTGCTGCAACAGGGGGATTTGTATGTTATCTGGGCAGTTAATGGCTTTGTTTTATGGGGGGGGGGGTGTATAAAAAGTTTTTTTTATATTTGTCTTTAATCATGCTGCCTGCTTTTTATTATATCAAAAAGGTGTGTGTATATGTATCAGCTTTTTGTATGTACTGTATACTGCATGTGTGTCTGCATAGAGGGGCTGTGTATACTGTATGTATGTTGTGTGGGTGTGTGGGAGGGGGCTCTGTGTATACTAAAATACATCTGTGTGTGTGTGTGTGTATATGTGTGTGCATGCTGTGCCTGTATGTATAATGTGTGTGTGTGCATGCATAGAGGGGGTGTATGTGTGTATATGTGTGAGCATACTGTAGGGGGCTGTGTATATGTATACTATGTGTGTGGGAGCTCTGTATGTATATACCTGTGTGTGCATAGGGGGCATGTGTGATGGGCATTACAGTGTGTGGCATTATGTTTAATAATAGGCAATGATAAACATGCCCAGTAGGCGGTGATGGACACGCCCCTCCAATGGTGCACCCCCTAAGAAAATGGGCTACGCACGCCTATGGCTGGGATCACTTATGTGATCCCACGCTCAGTTTCCCAGTGTTCGCAGGACCCATACTATAAATGTGCAGGATATGTCCTGCTATCCGAACGCTATATTGTTTGAGCCACATGTGGCTCTTTTGTAAATGAGATGAGGCTCCTGCAGGGCATGCTGTACCAATGTCAGGAAGTGGCCACAGAGAACATGAGGAATGAAAGGTTGGGCGTCTGGACAGCAGAACGGGTGCGGTAGCCAGATGGCGGAGCTGGTATCTGGACGGACATCAGAGCAGGCGTGGGCGCTGTCTACTTTGTGAGTCGCTTTTTTTCAACACTGAAATAAGTGAAATCAAAACATCGATCTCTTCCTACAGACACACATAAGAGAATTACTGCGAGTAGCTTCTCATGCAAGCCAGAATTTAAAAAAATATATTGAAAACCAGGATTATTAAAAGTCCCACTAATAAAAATATTACAGCAAAAGTGAAAAGATAACGTAAATTGTGCATTCTCACCCCCAGCCTAACTAAAAACTAAGGTTTGACACAAGGCCATGCTCCTACAAGTGTAAATCCAAAGGTGTGACATGGGGGCATGGCCTTGTGCCAGATAGGCCACAACCCATTTAGAAATTGGGCGTGGCCTTGTGGGAGCTAAGCCTAACAAATATTTTTTGGCTCATTGCCTCTAATTGGTTGGCCACCCCTGCTATAATGCAAATGACTGAATGGCAGGCGGAGGCATTCATGGGAAGGGATGAAGGGGGTGTGTGTCGGCAGCTATCCTTCGGGAAACCGGAAGCGTGTTTCCTGAGCATGGTGAACACAGTTTCCTTGACCTTGCAAGGCTCCTTGTGAACAGAAGCCTGAGTAAGGTCAGACTTACCCTGGCTGCAGGTGCATAGGAACATCAAGAACGATGGTCACGATGTTCCTCCTAGAACTGCAATCACATTGCAGTTTAATGCAATTGCTTATGCAGACAGGATGTGATATGTAGGTCCTGAATTTGCATTGTTAAGGATGGCATATGCTAAGCAGCTAGAAGCAGCTAGCTTGTGCAATCCATGCTGAATCAGGCCCAGGGCTGCCGCCAGGAATTTTGGGCCTGGGACTCAATTCCAGTCCGGGCCCTGGGCCCCCCTCCTCCCTTCACTTACCATAACCCGGTTCCTGCTCCCCCATCTCCTCTTCTGCTGAGCTACAGCCCAGAGGTCCCAGAGCGCAGGCTTCTTCAACCGGCAGCCAATTAAAATGCAGCACCGGCTGTTGAGTCAATCAGAGCTTGCGTACCGGCATTTTAATTGGCTACCAGTGTCCTGGGTTCAGCACACTGTGCGCAGTGGAGGCAGTCGGGGGGGGTGCGGTGGGCAAAATGAGCTGAGCAGGCCCTTCCAGAGCCGGGGCCCGGGACAACTGTACCCACAGCACCCCCCTATTGACGGCCCTGATCAGGCCCCAAGTCTGGAATGGAGCGTGGCTCAGAAAGCGGATGGAGGCAGGGTTGCACCACGTCACAGAATAGATGTGTGCTATGAAACGTATTATAATTCTGCATGTTTTGTGGTTTCTAGTTGTGCTTTGCTGTAAAACAGAATAAAAGGTAAAAGCTTGAAGGCATTCTTTCTACAGTACATCAAGATCAATGCTCCACTCGAGTCTTCCCAACAAACTGATGTACTTGGCAGAATTACTGTACTGTGTTTTCATAGGGAAATGCTTCTTGCACTAATATTCCGATTTACAGTGGCTATAAAAAGCATTGATCTCTTTTGGTATTTGCATATTTTATTCTATTACATAATGTAATCAAGACATTGATTGAGGAATTCTTACCACTAAACAACACAAAATACTCAGTAGCATCCAATAAAATTAAATAATCAACTTTTGATTTGATTTTTACAATATCCGATGACAGGGGCGGTGCTAGGGTGTTCGGCGCCTCCCTACAAACTCAAACGCGCGCTAGGGGCAAACGCCACAAAAATGGAGTTGTGTTCTCACAAGGAATGTTTTTTAAAATTACACCACACAGTAGCACAATGTTATTTGCATGTAGTGCCACTGGTTCACATTATGCCACACATCAGTTGCCCTTATTGCCAATACGAAACACAGTAGAGTACATTATTTATGTAACTTCAGGCATGACCACAGTAATGCCACTTATACATAATTTCCATGTACATCCCCTTGCATGATACCGAGGGAATTTGGGGGACCGGCATTCGGCTAGGCATCGAATGATCGCTGCTTAGCGAGTGGTGTTGAATCCCCCCCATAATGCCCAGAGTAATGCAGGTTTATTTATTTTTATTTAGTAACAGTTATTATATTCACATCAGTCCCTGCCCCAGTGGAGCTTACAATCTTTATTCCCTATCACATGTACACGCGCACACACATTTATTCTAGGGTTCATTTTGTATATTTTTTTGAATTTTAGGAGGAAACCGGAGTACCCGGGGGAAACCCACCCAAGCACGGGGAGAATATACAAACTCCACACAGTTAGGGCCATGGTGGGAATCGAACTCATGACCTCAGCATTGGGATGCAGTAATGCTAACCATTACACCATCCGTACTGCCCCATTACACCTAATACCCGCAATAATTCCGCTTACACATAATGCCCAGAGTAATGCAGGTTACACATAATACCCACAGTACAGTTGCTTATACATAATGCCTAGATTAGAGGAATGCAGGTTACACATAAGGCCCACAATAATGCTGCTTACATATAATGCCCAGAGTAATGTACACAAACAGTAATGCAGCTTACACATTGGGTGGAATTTAATGCTGCCCAAGTTCAGCGGCAGTGCGAGATGTCCACCGAACTCAGACTTTTTTAAAGGGGAATTAACTTTACTGCTTACACATTACAGTATGCCCAGAATAGTGCCCTTTCACATAATGCCAACAATTCACTGTATTAACCCCTTCACGACATATGACGTATATATACGTCATATGTCGGTTGCGGGGGAATCAAGCCAGCTCACGGAGTGAGCTGGCTTGAAAGAGAGCAGGTTATGGCTGTATATTACAGCCAGGTCCCTGCTCTCACGGCCACGAGCGGCGAGTTCGCCGATCGTGGCCGTTTAACCCTTTAAGCACCGCGGGCAAAGCGCCCGCAGTGCTTAAATAGCTGATCGGAGGGGGGGCGCCCCCCTCCGGCGCCGATCGGGGCCCCCCGCAGTGAGATCGGAGGGTGCCGATCGGTTGCCATGGTAGCCAGGGGTCTAATGTAGACCCCTGTGCTGGCCGTGTATGCATACCTATTACATCCTGCCTCAGGCAGGATGTAATAGGAAGTGCATAAAATCACTACGTTCAGCCATAGAGCTCTATGGCTGAACATAGTACAGGCGATCGCGCCCCCTAGTGGTCAAGTACACTAGGGGGCCTTGTAGTAAAAGTAAAAAAAAAAAAAAAAAAAAGTTTAAAAATAAAAAAAAAAAAAAAATATTAAAAGTTCAAATCACCCCCCTTTCCCCATTTCCCAAATAAAAATAAATAAAAAATAAAAAAAATAAACATATTTGGTATCGCCGCGTTCCTAAAAGTCCGATCTATTAAAATATAACATTAGTTATCCCGCACGGTTAAAGGCGTAAACGGAAAATAATCCCCAACGCCAAAACTACGTTTTTTGGTCGCATCGCCTACCCAAAAAAAAATAGCTAAAAGAGATCAGAAAGTCGCCCATATCCCATAATGGTATTAATTAAAAAGTACACTTCAGCCCGCAAAAAATGAGCCCTCACCCAGGTCCGTAGGTGGAAAAATAAAAAAGTTATAAGCCGCAGAACATGGCGACGCGACGCAAATTCGAAAAACCGTAACATATTCTATTTTTTTTTTTAGTCGTAAAACGTAACGAAAACTATATAAGTTTGGTATCACCGGAATCGTAACGACCCATAGAATAAAGATAACCCATCATTTTAAACGAACTATGAACTCCAAAAAAACCGTAACCAGCGCAAAATTGTGGAATTGCGTTTTTTTTTTCTTTTTACCCCACATTGAATTATTTCCTGATTCCCCAGAATATTATACGGTATAGTAAATGGTACCATTAAAAAGTACAACTTGTCCCACAAAAAAAAAGCCCTCATGTGTCTATATAGCCGGAAAATTAAAAAAGTTACGCTTATTTGAACGCAAGGAGGGAAAAAAAAAAAATTACCTTAAAAGGCAATGTCGTGAAGGGGTTAACAGGGGTGGCAGGGGCACTCACAAAATTAAGCTTATGAATAAACACTCATAGACACTTCTCTATCTCAACTAATTCTAATTAATAGTGGGGAGATTCTCTAAACTAAAAATGTGGTAAAACCCCCGTTATCAGGGTTTTTACCGCATTTTGGGATGCTCTAAGCATTCCCCCGCGGGGTTACCGTGACGGGTGGGATCACCAGAAACATCTGGCGATGCCCCATAGAAGCCTATGGGCTTCTAACGCGACCCCCCGCACCAACCCCCACCGCCCTGCACCAACCCCCCCTCACCTGTGTCCGGGCAGCACAGAGCTGTGCTGCCTGGACCTGTGACCTCCTCCTCCCTGCACTGTACATCCTCTTCCGGGTGCAGGGAGGAGGAGGAGAGCCAGCCCCCCCCTGCAGCAGCAGCATCCGGGCCGGGTAAGAGAGGGAGGGGGGAGCCGCCGCTCATCGCCGGGTCACCGCAAAAGACAGCTCTTAACGCAAGAGCTGTCTTTTGCCATAATTATCGCATGTTAGATCATATGCGATAATTAATAATGGGTTGCGGTAAGGGGGCGTGGATTTTAGAGCATCCACCCCAGTGCCACCTCTGTGTTAATACAGATTGTGCCTCTCACATCATTTGGGAGGCCGCAGTGTCTATAATAGTGGCCCACCATTCTAGCCCTGAATAATTTCCCCCCTTTATTACTGTAGCGCGCACCTTAGTTAGACACTCTGTCACTCAGATGTGGCCTACCTGACTGTGTCCTGGGCGGCTCCTGCAGCATCTCTCCAAATTACCTGCTGCGCGCTGCAACAGCGTCATCATGAGCTCCCCTTTCCGACTTGACCCGGACAGGAGTTGGGCAGCATCACACAACACGGGTCTATGAATTGGGCGGCAGCATTTAATTTAATTAAATGCCCCCCCCTCCATGTCCGGCAGGAATATGGTCATTTGGTCTACAGCATGATGATCGACAGTCATTAGGTCGACACCATTAGATAGACATGGCTAAAGGTCGACATAGGAAAAGGTAGACATGGTTCTAGGTCAAAAGGTCATTAGTTCGACAGGTCGTTAGTTTGACAGGTCATTAGTTCGACAATGCCTAGGTCGACATGGGGTTTTCCACTGTTTTTCTTGCTAACGTGCCGACAGGAGGTATTTCATGCCCTACCATCCACTAGGGCGTGGTGGGAGAATAAAATAGTGTGCCCGACGCATATCGAGCACAGCGAGCGATGCAAGGGGACGCGGTGCACTTGAAACTGTGTCCATGTCAACTGTGTTGACATTCAGGTAAAAAAAACAGTGAAAAACCCCATGTCGACCTTTTGACTGCCGACATAGACATTGTCGAACTAATGACCTGTCGAACTAACGACCTGTTGAACTACTGACCTTTCGACCTAGAACCATGTTGACATTTTCCCATGTCGACCTAGACCCATCTCAACCTTTTCCCATGTCGAACTAATGGTGTCGACCTAATGACTGTCCACCATCATGCTGTAAACCAAATGATCCCAACCTGTCCAGCACCCTCTGCGATGCACTAAGCTTGCTGCCGCTGCCGCTGTCTGATATATACTTTGACAGGCGCAGGCTGCGGCACCCGGCAGCTCGCAACGACAGTCAGAGGAGGGGGGGAAGGAAGCATCTCTAAGGGTCAGCACCTACCTGCTTTGCAGGCAATGCTGAGAGGGTAGAGTCGGCCCTGACCGATGACATAAATATTCAACTCTTGTTTTAGGCTTTTACACATGAGGACACTGCATTTTCTCCCATTCTACAAGGATTTTTGTCATCTGGGGCACGGCAGTCATTTGGATCCACCCTGTCTCCTCAGACCCCCTGCAAGCACGTATCAGTATAACATCTAGCACCCGGGGCATGCGACCATGTATCCCCCTTTCTAGTTGCGGCTCTGACAAACACACACACACACACTGCAGCAAATGCCATTATTCATGACATCACACAACGTGATATGGGATGAACATTATGTGATCCTCATTCAATCACAGCATTGCTATCCCACTCCACATGAAGAGGGAATGGGAAGTGCATGGGAACCAAGATGCTGGTCTATTGTCCCGGGAATCTTTTTCCTGCGGGTTGTTAATTTTCGCGTCACCTCCGATGTGCAAGTCCCCCCTCCCCGCCCCAGACAAATCCAAAATGTGTCCATTTGAGAAGGAATTTGCCTCTGAGAGTGAACCAGAATAAGGTCCTGTAGCCTATGACATGGTAGGTAGGAGCTGATTGGCTGGTGGTTTATAACTCTCCATTTTATCACTTTTCAAGCTTAGTTCATCTGGCCCTATGTCCCTAGGTGTCTACATTGAACCTTAAAAAAATGTGAAAAAATCCTAAACAAGCATTTCATGTGTCAAAACTTTTCCGTGTCGACCTTTTGGTGTTGACCTAATATACCACAGTGATAGATAGAAGCAGATTGGTTTACATAGGCAGCGTCTCCGCTTGTCCTTTTAGGAAGGGTTAAGACACGTCCCCCATGTATAACTGTGAGCTTTGACATTCTTCCGCACTGAAAACAAGGTTTTTCTTGATTTTCTTCTACCACTCTATGCTTACAGGCAATAAGTGACAAGTTCTGCAGAGTAACTACTGAATCTCCTTGTATTGATGGCCAGCACTACTTTACCATCATTTAGTTAAATCAGCCAGATTGGCACCTTGAGCACCTACTTACACCACCCCAGTAGTCGCATGATGTCCTGAAGTGGAAGGTTTGCTGTATTAGGTGGTGATGTAGCTTTAAGCAACTCCCACACACTTCCTGGTTCCCAGAGGGCAAGGTGTTTATATCATGCCATTCTCTGGAAGGTCTAGAAAGAGACTAAATCCATCTATGTCAGAGCAAGGCATCAGCCAGTGACAAGAATCAATACACTGAAGGGAACTTTCCTGTTTGTCCTGAAGCTTTTATTTGTTTTGGAACATAACAGATCACTTGGAATCCAAATAAACGTATACTAAATCTCTTCTGACGCTGAACAATAGACAAAAAAGTAAGCTGGAAGAATGAGGCAGAGGAGAAATAATAGCACTGACCTTCCTTAAGGTTTAATACAGATGATTATATAATTTTGTGTGGCATTGATGTACATAAGACAATATTATAATGTGTTATATTATTAAAGGGGTCTTTGTATGATGATACACTGAAAGGAGTAAAGAAGTTGCCCATGGCAACCAATTAGCTGCTACTTATAATTTTATAGGAAGCACTTCATAAATGTTACCTCAAAGCTGATTGGTTGCCATGGACAACATCCCCACTGGCTCCCTTCACCATTTTTCACTGCTTCATGAAGTGAGCCCATAAGCTTTACAGAAACCGTCAACGTATTTTTCTTGGTTATGAATGTTAGGATAATCTGTGCCTCGTAAATTTATTGAGTTCAAATTATTGGTGAAACCAGAAATCATGGCATGATTACGGCTATATTGTACTTCAAATCATGTGATTTAGAAGGTAAATTGGAAACTTGCTGCAATGGGCATGTTTGGATGTTTTTGCATATTTGGAAGCAGCTGCTGTGAAAAAATAGGCTAATCGTTGCACGAGGCGTCTATCATGCTGACAAGGCAAGTGAAGCAGAAGCAGACCAGTAGATGTGTGGTGCATGATCTGGTGGCCGTTATTCAAGTTACACCATACAGTTGTACCTCTTATACACATTACAACACAGAGCCCCTTATATATTTAACACCACACAAGAACCCCTTAGACATGTAACACCACAGAAAAGCCCCTTACACATATTATGGGAGGGAGGGTAAAAGAGAGAGAGAAAGTGTGTGCATCAATTACCTTACATTAGCTAGGGCTGGGGGCACCATAATTACCATAATACAGAGGTAAGGTAGGACAGGGGCTCCCCCACCACAGTACCAGCCATAGGCTGGACCACACAGGGGCTTTTCTCCAAATCCCTGAGAGCGGTGGGAAGTTAATAACTTGTTGTAGAATATAGAATTACAACTTATTTACCCATCAAAATGGCTGCCTTGCCTGGTCAGTGACGCCAAGAGGGTGGGTATTCTTTACCCGTGCTCTGGTCTGATGGAGGGGCCCAGAGCCCGCTATCTCCTTCCTTGTTGAAGGGAGCCGGGCAGTGGGAGAGAGAAGAGAGGC
Organism: Crinia signifera; assembly: GCF_055691185.1. Classification (NCBI taxonomy): domain Eukaryota; kingdom Metazoa; phylum Chordata; class Amphibia; order Anura; family Myobatrachidae; genus Crinia; species Crinia signifera. Next base: position 268,502,356 of record NC_139220.1, on the reverse strand, counting down.
TGCCAATGCGGCACAGCCTCTCTCCCCAGCCCAGCACATGTTGCTTGGTGCTCTGTGTTGAGCTGGGGAGAGAGGCATAGGCAGCCTGTCCTCTCTCTCCCTGAGTGGGTGTGCTATCCCAAATAGAGGCCAACGCCACCCCCTTCCTGCCACCACATCTGAATAAGGACCTATGTGAGCATACCACACACCTACCCTTGCTTTGCATCGGTTTTATACAGTATGCGCCTAATGTGTACCAGTTTCCCTTATGCACACCTTTGCTTTCTATGCTATGCAAACTGTGTAGTTGTAGTATTTTCTCTGCATCAGCCCCTTGATGAGGTCAGGTTGAAGTGTTCTGCGCTTTCTCTGTATTCAGTCAGTACTGTCAGCAAAAGGATATCCAGCTGCTTTGGGATGAATACAGAAGAGTCCATTGAAAGATGTGTTTTAAACTAGCAGCCAGACAATTATTTCATTGTCTCTCTATGACCAGAGAGTTAAGAGCTACAGTAATTGCTGATCGGCTAATCGGCTGCTCTCTGGCTCAGTGAAAATATCAATGGGCCTGATTAGTACGCAGGTCTGGATGTTTTCGCATCTAGCGCCTTCTAGCAAACTGCATACGTGCTCCAGTGAACGCACAGATCAGTGGTGTCAAACTCATGGTCCTCCAGTTGTTGTGGAACTACACGTCCCATCATGCCTTGGCACAGTTTTAGCAATCCATTATATAAAATATGTGGCAGGGCATGCTGGGACATGTAGTTCCACAACAGCTGGAGGGCCATGAGTTTGACACCACTGACACAGATCTGTGCATATATACAGGTAATTAGCATTCTGTATGCAATCCATATGTATTCTGACCTGAGCAAACACAGAATCAGGTCGTGTGTCATTAAACACGCTTTAGAATCGAACAATAGAAACGAAAATGTATCAGGTAGTACTACACCTGCTGGCACTGCTGTTAAGAGGGTGGGTGTGGGTACTATTTGCCCGGGCATGATAGAGGATCCTGGGTCTGCCGATACCTCACTGCCCTCCTTACCTGTCATCAGCAACAGCTTTCCACCTCTCTGCAACAAGAACTCTCACTAATTACTACATTGACCTCTCCTGACTGCCTTTTCCCACCTGTACCAGACTCTTGAAACAGCCCTTGATGAAGTAGCTCCAGCTTCCCATTACACCCCACGCAGGCTTAGATGCCAGCCGTGGCACTCCAAAATAACAAGACAACTACGAAATCAGTCAAGTGCAGTAGAACGCCAATGGCGTAAATCTCATAATATGACTGATTTCCTCACATATACTGTAAGTCTATCTACCATTCCTGCTGCAATACTTTGGATACTGCCAAACAAACGTACTTCCAATCTCTCATCTCTTCTCATGCCACCAACCCTAAGTGACTTTTTAACACATTTAAGTCTCTTCTGTACCCTCCCCCTAATCCCCCACTGGCTACCATCAGTGCACAAGAACTTGCCTCCTACTTTAAGGACAAGATTGATAACATCCGAGACAAAATGGTATGCTCTTCCGCAACCTCTTTCTTCCCCACCTGAACCCTCTGGTACTTTCTCTTCATTTGAGCCCACAAATAAAAAGAACGTATCCACACTCTTTTTTTCCTCCTACTCCTACTCCCATTCTGAAAAAACACAATTCTGACCCTAACTCTCTTTCTAACTACCATCCTATCTCTCAGCTCCCATGCCTCTCAGTTTTAGGTCTCTGCTTTTCTCAATCTATACCTCATCTCTTGGCAAACTAATCAGCTCTTTCGGATTTCAGTATCAATTGTATGCGGACGATACTCAAATCTATCTATCAACCCCAGAGTTGTTGTCACCAGTGGTCTGGGCCGAGTCTCTGAATACCTCTCTGCCATCTCATACTGGATGTCTTCTCGCTATCTTAAACTCAATATTTTGAAAACGGAATTACTCATATTCTCACCAGTCAAGAACAGTTACCTTCCTGATATCTCCCTAACTGTTGACAACTCAATAATCTACCCTACCCCACAAGCCCTTTGCCTAGGAATCATCCTCGACTCTGAACTGTCCTTTGTTCCCCACATTCAATTGGTCTCCAAATCATGTTGCATGCATCTAATAAACATATCCAAAATACGACCCAATCTCACACAAGACACTACTAAATCTCTTATCCATGCACTCATTATAGCCCGCATTGATTATTTCATTAGTCTCCTAACTGATCTTCCCAAGAACAGACTCATCCCACTGCAATCCATTTTGAATGCTGCTGCTAGGCTGATCTTCCTTGCAAGACGCTCATCGTCTGTTGATCCGCTCTGCCAGTCCCTCCATTGGTTACCTGTGTTTTACTGTATTCAATATAAAACCCTTCTGCTAGCATATAAAGCTATTAACCATACTGCACCAGCATATATCTCTTTACTTATCACAAAATATCTCCCATCTCTGCCACTCCGCTCTAAGCAAGATCTGCGTCTCTCTTCTGCACAGATCACCAGCTCCCATTCACTATTACAGAACTTTGATCTCCTGCTCCCACCCTATGGAATGCCCTTTCATGCACAATAAAACTCTCTACTAGCCTCCAAACTTTCAAGCGTTCCCTGAAAACGTACCTCTTCAGGCAAGCCTATCATATTTAATTACCACACGCATAACCCTCTGAGGAACTTATGTATTATATATATATTTTCTTCTGGACTTGTAACTTGGTGGGACTGCTATGCTCTTACTGGTGCCTGTCCTTGTGTTTCCCTCCTATGTCCCTATCAATTGTAAGCTTGCAGCAGGGGCCTCTTACTTCCAAGTCTGTCTGTTTTTACCCAGTTTGTTTTATCAGTGTCTACAAATGTAAAGCACAACGGAATCTGCTGCTAGGGTCGGATTAAAAGGGTGGCACGGGGGGGGGGGGTTTAGCTAAAGGTTTTGTGGATGGGATTGGGATAGTGCTGCAGCTTCACCTTTCTGCCAATTTGACAATGATTAATGGTGCTGAGCATCGAGAACCAAGGCACACCGACCAGTGCGTTACTGGGAGGTGACTAAGGGCCTTATTCAGATCTGAGCTCATTACACCTTTGTTTGGAAAATGGGCAAAACCATGTGCACTGCAGGTGGGGCAGATGTAACATGTATAGAGAGAGTTAGATTTGTGTGAGGTATTTTGTTTCTGTGCAGGGTAAATACTGGCTGCATTATTTTTACTATGCAATTAAGATTTCAGTTTCAGCATACCCCACCCAAATTTAACTCTCTTTGCACAGGTTACCTCTGCCCCACCTGCAGTGCACATGGTTTTGCCCATTTTTTTAAACAAATGTGTACTGAGCTCAGATCTGATTAAGGCCCTAAGTCCCATGACTTTGCACAAGAGGTCAGAGGCTGAAAGGCTTGTTCTGGGCTCTGCTTGGTGGAGCTCATCCTATGCTTCCCAGGCCCATGGAGGATAGCAGCAGTAGCGGCCTCGTCATGGGAGGGGTTTTAATCAGAGGCAGCACTGAGCCTTTCAGGGCTCCTACAGAGAAAGGTACAGAGGGACAAACACAGGTTTTTCATGTGGTATTATATATTGATTTATTTTTATATTTACCCACCACCTACTCTGCAGTTACCCATTGACCAAGTTTATGCTGCCTTTACCCTGTGTTTTGACAGTGTAATATTCTCCTGTACAGTTTGCGGCCAGTAATGACAAGTGGGAGGGGCCCCCCTGTCTAAAGTGCCCCAGGCTCCCCGAAGGCTTTATCCGGCCCTGTCTGCTGCGCTATATAAGAAACGAAATAATAAATAAATGACTGGTGACCATGCTTAGTGAAATCAATTAGACAACATCCCCCTTAGCAGCAAAGAGGGACATTTGCACCACCCCCCAGCAACCTTCCTGAGCCTTTCCAACTAGGGCCTGTGTAATTAGTACCCATTGTCAGTGACTCTGTCTGTCCATTGACTTGATAAATGTATTTGCACATGTGACATCTGTGTTCAATAATTTTGTAATTTAAATATTGAACACTACAGCTGGGTACATAATAGATGACAAGCTGGCAGGCACAATACCGGAATGCATCCCATCTTAGCATATGCGATTCTTAGCAATATAAATGTAGGAGAAGAAAAGGTGCATACTACCACCTTCCTGCTTTTGCGAATTACTAAAACTGTGATCCAACTGCAATTCAGGATGATGGTCACTCTGCCACTCTCTGGAAATGAGGGGAAGCACACGCCAGTTTTCCCAAAACACATCTGCCTCCGACCTTCACTGCGAATGGCTCTGCCTGTTAGGCATATGCTTTCACATTTCTGAGATATGATCGCAGGACCCATTTTGAACATGTGCGTAGATTCCAAATTGGGAAACTGCTGGTTGAATGGCTTTTTTACGATCCAACCTGAATTACCCCCATAGTGCATACACACTGTGCAATCCTGCCACAACCATGAGTATACTGTTGACAATATACTCAGAGGGGGAGATTCTCTAAGAATCTCTGCCCCCCTTCGCCTGTCCTCGCAATTATAATTATTGCATATGTTGTAACATATGCGATAATTAAGGCAAAGGACAGCTCTTGCGTTAAGAGCTGTCCTTTGCGGTAAGAGTCGCCGGGTCCCAGCAGGTCCCGGCGGCTCCCTCCCACACCCGGCGCTGCTGCTGCTGCACCGGGCTCTCCTCCTCCCTGCACCCGGAAGAGGATCAGTGCAGGGAGGAGGTCACAGGTCTGGGCAGCACTGCGCTGTGCTGCCCGGACACAGGTGAGGGGGCGATGCGGGGCGGCGGGGGTCCGTGCGGGGCGGCGGAGGGATGCGGTAGAAGCCCATTGGCTTCTATGGGGCATCGCCAGATTTTTCTGGCGATGCCCCCCGCCGCGTTAACCCGGCGGGGGATGCTTAGAGCATCCCAAAATGCGGTAAAAACCCCGATAACGGGGTTTTTACCGCATTTCTTATTTAGAGAATCTCCCCCATTGTGAGCTGCATGTACAGACAACAGAGGACATCGCTAGCGTACTTGCGGGAACGCGCATCGCTAGCGATATGGTGCTTACACACTGACAATTTTTTTTTTTTTTAAAAAGGGTAATTATCAGCAAATTGTTTATACTGTAGTGTGTACCCGGCTTAGCCCTTTGAGTGCCAACATCTTTGTAAGATATGTGGAAAATATCCGCTAAAAATGCCAGTGTCCCTCACATCTGTTATTTCCTATATAAGGTAAATATTACAGATCATTATGATGAATACAAATGTTTCCTTGGCAATTTTTCACACCAATTTTGAAAAATTCACTTGGCACTCAAAGGGGTAAGAAACACCTGCCAGACTGGGTTGCACTGAGCAGCAGATTCTCCGTGCAGAGATACATTCATTGGATTACTAGATTGCTCGGTTTATATGCACCATTGCTACAATATTTTTGTGCAATAGCGAGGAAAGCTGCCATAATAGAAAATAGATTTACACTGCATTTTATTCCTGAGGACGGAAACATGACGCTTGTGTTTATGTCCTAGAGCTGTATGTCCGTGCTCAGAGTTACTCATTCACAGTTAAGATTTGATCGTTCTTCATTTTTTTATGTATCGAGCATCAAGGCTGTTAAACCTAGTCTGCAGATCCCTCAGAGGCCATATTATGTAACAGTTTGTTCCTCGTGTGATTGCTGCTTATTATGTGCTCTGCTGGGTGGTATGACAGATACAGTGTTTCTGTAAGAAAAAATAACATCTGATGCACTGATTGATCAGCAACATACTGATTTCTGTGAACAAATGTATCTAGAATTACTTGTCTTCATGATCAATGTATCTACTTTCAGCATACAATGTAAAACTACTCACAAAGGGCCTTATTTTGGTTCATTCTTTCTGACAAAATCCTTCTTAGATGGACAAAACCATGTGCACTGCAGGGGGGGCAGATGTAACATGTACAGAGAGAATTAGATTTGGGTGAGTAATTTTGTTTCTGTGCAGGGAAAATACTGACTGCTTTATTTTTACACTGCAATATAGATCTCACTTTGAAGTAAAACCCCACCCAAATCTATTTCTCTCTGCACAAGTAACACCTGCCCCACCTGCAGTGCACATGGTTTTGCCCATCTAAGAAGGATTTTGTCAGAAAGAATGAACCAAAATAAGGCCCAAAGAGAGATTTAACACTTTCAGGGGCATATTTATCACTCAATATTTGCAAGATATCCAACCAAAACAGGCATTTTTTTAAGGAAAGGGGGGTGGAGGAAACATGAACCCTGAAGTAGCTTGATAGAGTAAGCCAGGGCTGGCCAAACCAGTCCTCAAGCTCTTCCAACAGTTCATGTTTATCAGGCAACCTGTGGGTCTATAGTAGGAATGAATACAGCATGTTTGAAAATGTGACAGTTAGTAATGACTACAGCTGTGCTCCAGCTACGGAGTCTGGGAAATGTGACATTTAGTAATGACTATAGCTGTGCACCAGCTAGGGAGTCTGGAAAATGTGACAGTTAGTAATGACTCCAGCTGTACTCCAGCTAGGGAGTCTGGGAAATGTGACAGTTAGTAATGACTACAGCTGTGCACCAGGATTTGGATAACGTGGACCAGTTTGGCTAACCCTGGCATAGGCTATTACACTAGGGATGGTCATCGATGGGTTAACAATCACTGGTGGTTAAACTCGATAAATATGAAACCATTGACAGCGAGCCATCAATGGTTTTGTACTGATGGTTATACCGGTACTTATGTAGTATCTGGGCTGCCGATTTTTTGATTGTATGCCTTAAGTTAAGGCATACAATCAGATGCGATGCGATATCGCATCGCATCGCATACGATGCGATACGATGCGATGCGATGCGATGACCCGATTTTTCCATAGGATTCAATGTTAAAATGGACTGAGTCCATTTTAACATGGAATTCAATGGGAAAAAGGGGTCCTTTTCATACCCCTACTATCCAAGTGGGCATGGAGTTGGATATAAACCTGTGGCGAGCGTAGCGAGCCACCGAGCCCGAAGCGTGGCGAGCGAAGCGAGCCCCGCGAGGGGACGGTATTCTGTGTCCCCTCGCGGGGCTCGCTACGCTCGCCACGCTTCGGGCTCGGTGGCTCGCTACGCTCGCCACAGGTTTATATCCAACTCCATGCCCACTTGGATAGTAGGGGTATGAAAAGGACCCCTTTTTCCCATTGAATTCCATGTTAAAATGGACTCAGTCCATTTTAACATTGAATCCTATGGAAAAATCGGGTCCATCGCATCGCATCGCATCGCATGCGATTTGGTCGGGTGCGATGCGATGCGATGGACCCGATTTCAAAATCGGCAGCCCAGTTACTACATAAGTACCGTTATACCTGCTCTACTACACACCTAGCAGCAGAGTTGGGGTCATATTGGGGTGCGAAGCTAGACTCCTTTCCCTGGTTCAAATTAGAAGAATAAAAGAACACTGTGGTGTTCAGTGCCATCAACGGCAGAGACTCAGAACAGGCTCTTAGCAGTGTCCATATCCAGACAAGAGGAAAATCATGAATTGGTGAATTACTCAAAAGATATTTATCACATCCTGATTAAAAATGTGGACTGTGATAAATATGCCTCCTTGGGTTGTATGGCTTATGAATCTGTCTGTTTCCTCACTTTTATTCAAGCAATACTGTACTACAAACCAGGGCACTCAGGGGCACCAAGATTGGGGCAAATACTAATTAACTGGAATTGACATTTTCAATGAGGCCAGATGGGTGCCTGGACCAATTGTTCAGGAGGACAAACAGGGCTGCCATCAGGGGGGACTGACAGGAACTCCAGCCCCAGGCCCAGACATAAAGGGGGCCCATGACTGGAATTTATCAAGTATAATTTGTCATAAACAAAGTTCACATTTCCCTTGAAGTAATATTGTGGACACCATAGGTTTCATCAGACACGTTTTGAGTTTGAGAAGGAGCCCTGCCTATTTTGTCTGTCCTGGTGGCCACCATTTTTAATTGCAGCACTGAGGACAAATACAACTCCAGAGCACATGCCACTGTTTAACAGCGGAACCCACAGTACTATCCAGTAATTCATGATCACCCCTCCCAAAATCGGCCATGTCCTCTTTGTATTTGCCAGGTCCATCATATGTTTCAGTTGAACTGTCGACACACAATATCATGCCTATATGTTTAAAATAATATAGTTTACTAGAAATGGAGTCCTGGGATAATGCTGAAGGCATTTCTTTGCAACTCTTTAGGGAGATTGCACAGTATAAACAAAGGTAATATCCAGGGATGGCAGCAAGATGGTCAGTAAAGCAGCTGTTCCTTTTATGGCTACAGATGCCTATGTCTGCAATAATATAGGTGTGTCAAAAAAAGGTGTGGCCTCACTGCAAGAGGTGTGACCTTGCAGTAAAAGTCTACCTTACACCCCAGTTTCGCACCCTACCTTCCACTAACATTTGAGACCACAGGGGAAAAAAATCCATGCTTCTTACATTTTTTTCCTTATAGTGATTCCCCTTACAAATTATGCCACATGCTATAATGCCAATTACACATTATGCCACACACCAAAATACCCCTTACATATTATGCCACACACTGTAAAGCCCATTACACATTATGCCACACACCGTAATGCCCATTACACATTATCTCCCTAAAATGGACTCTTTCTGTCAATCACTCTGCAACAGGTTCTGTACTGCAAGTGGTATTGCAAAGGTCCCTTGGTGCATGTACACTGTGGCTGAGCTTCGTGCGCAGTCTACTGATAATTTCTCAGTTGCCCAGTATGGGCCACATTAGGTTTTAAAGTTTTATAGCTGAAATATGCAGTTATTATTATACTTCCCTCCTTATATTAGAAAATAGTAATAATAATAATAATTATTGTTTCAGGAATTACACTAGTGAAAAGGATTAATCAAAAAATATACTGCAGTGTCTTCCCACTGCCAGCTAGCTGCTGTTTCATCCCAAAGTGGTTTATCCTGTCAGGCAAAAGAGATTAGAGATTGCAGTTCATTGTTAACCAATATATGCATTTCTCCTAATTGCTCTGACACCCCATCAGACACATCCACAAATTAATCTCAGATCCCTGCACTGTAAAATGACATGTTTTATTACTACCAAAATTAATAATTACTGCTCCAAGTCATTTCAATTCACAGCCATGCACCACGAGAGCAGGACCGAGGTATTGTGAGGAGATTAAATCACAGTTTCTCCTTCAGCGTTTTGCAAACCAAATGTAACATTTGTTATGACTAGACAAATTACTGGTAAAACATTTCCGTACTTCATACAGATATTTTTATTTTCTAGCATAAGTGCTGATGTCTAGTTGGACGGCAGTAAAATATGCACAGTTGTACTGAGCTGCCCAGAGATCAGCACATTTTTTTTGCCTGTACAAACCAGAAATAATCTGATGACGAAGATGAATACCACAAGTACCTAACTGTTTTGATTGTCTGATGGCAGGTGTATTCCAAAAGCTGATACTGTGGGTGCTTTCTTTGTCACATGTGCTTTTTTATACATTTTATATATTTTTATTTTTTATGTAATGGCCAAGCAAACACAGTAAACCTGTATCAGATGTGTTTGGAGATGCTATCACTGCTGTGTAAATTGAAATGCATCTGATATAAGTAGACTCCTCCTGCTTGCATTAGTGATTTGTGCTGCAGTTGAGGACATCTCATCAGCTCACTTGCAACACTATTGGCTGCACCAGCAGGATGTCAAACAAAGAGGTCAGAAAATCTTGGTTTTCTGACAGAGATGTTGGCCTTGCAACTCCCTCAAAATGGTGGATCCATTTTGGGAAACGTCAGCCTTCACCACCACTCTCAATCACCAATTAGGAGCAGCAGACTGTCAATCACTGATATTCTGACGTTACAGACCCACTGCCACCAATAATAAACAGACTCCATATGTGTCACTATGTCACCTCCCCTCACTAAAAGACAAAATAATTGTATCTGGGTAGATAGAAATAGACATTAGCATTGCTTTAATACAAAGCAAATATATTTAAAAAAAAACTGCTGCCATATGTCAGCAGCTGATTGGCTGATTTAAATTCCACCTATAACTGGATGTGGTGCACCATTCCATGTGATATTGTAACAATCAATGTTGGTGCTACTGAAATACAGTTTTGTTCTGGTATTTTATTGTCTACATGTCACTCTCAAAATGTCTGTCTACATCCTGTTAACAGGTTAATTATTTTCCTGTCTCGAACATCTCTATAAATTATTCTGCTACAGCCAGTCCTCAGGTATTTATCAGCCACTAATGACAAGGAAGTAAAAGATACAGATCAATTTATAAACATTAACTGGCACCGAGCTTCATGCGTTTGGAAAAGTTCCAGATTTTTTTTTTTTTCGCAAATGATGAATGAAGTCACTTTATAATGTGAGGCTGTTAGCAAGAAAGAATCAATAAACGTAATACTGTATAGATCCTCACATAGGAGAGGGGATGAATGTAAAGGGAGGGCTCAAATACGATTTGGCACTTGACATGCAAATGTAACTTCTGGGGAGCTGAAGGCTGGGGGCAGTAGAAAAAAAAAACATTCAAAAGTATGGGCGGCTGCTGATGCCCCATTTTTGTGATCACGCCTTTGGTATGAGATTTGTTGGAGCAAGACCTTGTGTCCAACAAACCTCAGTTTTTAGTTATTGCTGGGGGTGAGACAATGCACAATTGTTTTTCCAGCAGATGAGTGACAAGGTGGGTGGCTTTCTGTAGCATCCTGCCACCCCCTCAGAAAAAGATCAATGTTTTGATTTCACTTATTTCAGTGTTGAAAAAAATACTCACAAATGCAAGTAGACAGCCCCCACACCCGCTTTGCTATGCAGCAGCAGACCCGCCCTGACCTCTGTCCGCCGCACGACCCTTCTCTCCAGCTGCCGCACTCAGCCTCGCCCCCTCGCGGTCTCTTTTCTCGCTTCCTGATGCTGGGTACAACATGCTCCTCCTGCGACGTGACGTCATGACATCACGTTGAGCACAGAGCAAATTAGAGAGCAATTAGTGGAGACAAGCGGCAATGCTGTGGGTGCGGGAGCCAGCACACGGCGGAGTTGTGCACAGTCAGAGGAGGCATGCAGCAGCGCCGCGGGTGTGGGAGCCACATCTCATTGAGAAAAGAGCCACAAGTTGGCCACTGCTGCTCTAACAGATAAAGGCGTGCACTTATTTGCCAATGTTCTTATGTATGGGTAGACTCAGCCTCATATTGAGCAACGTGCCAGTAAAAGAACAATAAAACCATTCAGAACAAGGTACTGACATCAGCCTGGGTAGAACAGGAGATGGATCCTCAGAAATTGTGTAATTAGAGGGGCCATCTTGGAGGATTCCGATTCCCTATCAGTTTCTATAGCAATGGTTTTCAATTCAGTTTCTCGGACTACCAACCATGACTTTGTTCAAGATGCTCTCACTGTACTTTAAAGCCCAGAAGTGTGAATGACCCACTCACTGACTGACTAGCATGTAGCTGTCTGAGAGAAGCCTGAATGTCCTATGGAGAGATCACTGTACAATGTGTTGTACCTGCACTAGCCACAGGAGAATCTAATTCCCAGCCCGTCTCCTGTCCCCAGATAGAGAGTGAGAGTACAAGACAATGATTACCTAAAGTACAGCCTGCTATGAGCGCTCTCCCTGTACACTGCACTTTAGATGCCTCTATTTATCTACCTGTCCCTTGAGTATGTCATTCTTGAATTGAAAATACACCATGTTCCTTTCTCCTTTCTGCTGCAGATTGTCTGTGCGGTGCCCGCGTCCCTGCTGTTCCAAGTGCATTTCCTCCTCTGCTGCTACCTGAAATCAAGTTTCTCACAAGCCTCAGGCAACACTGTGCTACTGTTTACCCATTATCCTATCTCAGAACGATGGATTTGACGTTACTAAAAAAAAATATACATCCAGTAGCTCTGGATTAATTTTTTCTTTGCAGAGGTATAAACAGTGTATGTATCAAAGCTTGGAGATAGATGCAGTGGAGAAAGATAAAGTAGAAACCAATAAACTTCTGTCATTTTGTAAACACAGCTTGTAAAATGACAGTTAAAAGCATTTTGGATGATACAGAAGGGGATGGCGGAAGATTCGCCATCCGCCATCCCCCGCCAGCCGTCGTAAGGGGATGTGCGCGCACGAGATGTGCGCACGTCGCCTTACAACGGGGCTCCCCCCGGGTCCCTGCCGCCTCTCCGAGAGTCACCCCGGGTCCCCGCCACCCCCCCCCCCAACCCTGTCTGTCTACCTGAAGCAGAGACGGACAGGGTTCCTGTCCCCCCGCCGACGGGAAACTGAGACGCGCGTGCGTGTGAGACGCACGCGCAGCTCAGTCAGATGGAGCACCTCTCCACCGGCGATCGCCAGCGGACAGATTCTGGCGCTGGCGGAGCAAGAGCGAGAGGCGCTCAATCTGTACTTTGGGGGGTATTTAATCTGGGGGCATGGCTGTCGAGCTGGCCCGACAGCCGTGACCCTGTCCCATTCTCGGTCTGCTCGACCGAGAACAAGCAGGTGGGATTCAATGTCCCACCTGCTGCGGGACGAGAAGGGGGCGTGGCTGTGAGCTGCGGCCGGGAAGAGATGAGAAGAGACTGCTTGTGAAGTCGGGCTCGTTCTGCCGAGATACCCTGTTCAATGCTATCAGGGAAGTCAGCATTGAATAGAGCCCCACAGCTATCTCCCGACAAGGATTGAATTACCCCCCTTAATCTCTCTTCACTTTTTCTTCCTCCAAGGTTTGATAGATATCCTAGATTGTGCATTAATATGCATTTTTAATAAGAAACATAACATAGAAACATAGAATATGACAGCAGATAAGAACCACTTGGCCTGTCTAGTCTGTCCCTTTTTTTAAACATGTTACCTCAAACCATATTTGATCCCTATTTTTGTAAGGATATCAATATGCTGATGGGAGGCTATTCCACTTAGCTACTACTCTTTCTGTGAAGTAATTTTTCCTCAAATTTCCCCTGAATCTTCCTCCCTCTAGTCAGTGCATGCCCTCTTGTTCTGTTGCTCCTCTTCCTGTGAAGAATGTCTCACACCATAAGTGTTTTAGTTTTAATATAAGTATGTTATTCATGTATGTATCTGTGTCCATGTCTCTGTCACCCAGAATCCTTTGCCAGTCAGTTTAGAACACACATTAAGACTTTTTTAAATTTACCATCTGGTAGAGTGCAAGGGGTGTGTGATGCAGTGGGATCTTCATTGTAGCCCTACCTCATGCAGTGTGCTGCCTTAGTTCACATCATTGTGTAGTTTAGTTTATGGGTGCTCATGGCTACAATTGACATCAAGCCACCTGAACCAAAAGCAACAATGCCTGCTCAAATTTAGCAAGTGAAGGAAAAAAGGTGAACCTCTAAACCAGTGGTGGGGAACCTCAGGCCCGGGGGCCGTATGCGGCCCCCGTAGCCGGTCTGAGTGGCCCTCCTACCCACCCAGCAGCTTTGCCGGGAGTCAAGTACAGGGGACTTCTCGCGAGATTCCTCTTAATTAACAGCAGCCGGAGACTGTCAGTCCTATTCAGCGGCAGCCGCCGGAGCGTGTGATGGCTGCAGCAGGACAATTTGTAAGAGAAATTTTTACATATGGCCCCCGAAGGATTTTTCCACCATACAATTGGCCCTTGGCACAAAAAAGGTTCCCCACCCCTGCTCTAAACCATCTGAGGCTTATTGGATCCATATGCTGGGAATTAAACCAGAACTATTCTCAATTCACCAGATGAGGCCCTGACGTTTTGACCATCATTGGTGGTAACTATAATAAATAAATTGGCCTATTGAACTGCCTTTTCTTCCCTTCTGGAGCCATGTGCATGCACTGACTGTTTTTTAATCTTCCCCCTTCTTCTTTTTTATCCATTGTGCAATTTTTTCACTATATTTTTTTATATATTTTTCATATAGAGAATTCTCTTAATTGTTGTATAATGAAATAAATGTATATGTACTTTATTATCACATTTGTGTTTGGTCATCATTCAGACTAACCCAAGCGCTGTATACCCTTTCTTCAAGTTTAGCAAGTGGCTGCATTTCTACTATATTCTTCTGCATTTCTACTATACTCTCCTCCTCCACACACTCCAAAACATTGGCCTCTCTGGCACAGTCTTCAACTGGTTTTCCTCTTACCTCTTCAACCGTTCCTTCTCAGTCTCTGCCTCTGGCTCTACCTCACCACCTTCTATCCTTCCTGTCGGGGTCCCTCAGGGTTCCGTCCTTGGCCCCATTCTGTTCTCTCTGTACACCTCCTCTCTGGGTGCACTCATTAACTCCTTTGGCTTCCAATATCACCTCTATGCAGATGACACCCAAATCTACCTCTCCTCTCCTGATCTGTCCCCCACTGTTTTCTCTCAAGTTTCCAACTGCCTCGCTGCCATCTCTACCTGGATGTCTGAGCGATTTCTGAAGCTGAATATGGACAAAACCGAACTTATTATCTTTCCCCCACCCAGAGCTATGCCCCCTACTAATATCTCTATCACTGTTAACAAAACCATCATCTCCCCTGTTCCCCAACTCCGCTGCCTGGGTGTCACACTTGACTCCTCCCTCTCCTTTGCACCCCACATCCAAGCCCTGGCCCATTCTTGCCGGTTCCAGTTACGCAACATTGCTCGCATCAGGCCCTTTCTCTCACAGAGTGCAACTAAGCTGATCATCCACTCATTAGTCATCTCACGGCTTGACTACTGTAATGCTCTTCTCACTGGCCTCGCTCAATCCCAACTAGCTCCTCTCCAATCTGTCCTCAATGCTGCAGCCAGGCTTATCTTCCTCTCCCGCCGCTCTAACTCTGCTACTCCCCTTCAACAAAATCTGCACTGGCTTCCATTCCCCTACAGAATCCTCTTCAAACACCTCACACTCACATACAGGGCCATCTCTAATTCCATTGCTCCATATATCTCTAACCTCATCTCCATTCATACACCCTCCCGCCCTCTACGGTCAGCTGACGACTGTCGTCTCTCCTCCACCCTGATCACTGCTTCCCATGCTAGAGTACAGGACTTTGCCCGTGCTGCACCCCTTCAGTGGAACGCACTCCCTCGCCCCATTAGACTCTCCCCGACCTTGCAAAGCTTCAAACGGGCACTGAAAACTCACCTATTCATCAAAGCGTACCCTTCCACTGCATAAACCAGCTGGTTCTCCGACCCCTTGCCTGTTTCCTGTTTACATCCTGCTATCTAACCACCACCCCCTCGCTTGCACCTCTTGTAATCTGTCTGTCTCCCCTTCCTACTAGATTGTAAGCTCCTCCGAGTAGGGCCCTCTTCCCTCCTGTTGTCAAAGCCCACTTCTCTTCACATGTCACTCACAGCTCTCCTATACTCCAACACTCAGTGACCATCTTCATACTCATCTCCATCATTGGCCTCAAGCCTCTAGTTGTATGTTGATTGAGTCCTCACTACTTATATCCAAGCTGTAATGTGTATTGAACTGTGGTGCTCTTTATTCGTACTGTATTTTTGTTATTTATTCAATGTTATGCCAAGTTTTGTCTCCCTGTATTGTTCCTTTGTACGGCGCTGCGAAACACTTGTGGCGCCTTATAAATAAAATTATAATAATAATAATAATAATTCTTATGTTTGCTGAGGTCCCTCCATTCTCGGCTGCAAAATGGTTTTCATGGGTGCTCCAGTGCGGATGGATTTACAAGCTCACATTCCGAAGCAGGTCCCGTAAGGTCAGCTTCGGATGGTGTTACCTTATAGTAGCCTATGGGCTACTATTTCAAACAGAATACTGGGAAATGGTTCCTCTGGAATGCTTCCTACCAATGGCCACACGACACATGCCTGGTCAGCAGAACCTGCATGCACTGAGCAGCCCCAGCTCACAAAATGGATATAACTGCAGTCACATCTTCATACCTCCCAACTGTCCCATTTACCCTGGGAGTGTCCCGGTTTTTGGGAATGTTCCCGCGTCCCGCCCGGGGCCAGCAGTGTCCTGTGGTGAGGGGTGGGGGGTCAGTTGGGAGTCCCTGCTGCCACCCGCTTGTCAGCTGTGAATCCCCACCAGCAGAGGGGCAGCAGCGGCAAAACTGGGGGCGATTGAAGGCCACGCCCTAATTGGACCACCATTGAAAGTTGGGAGGTATGCATCTTGGATACTGCAAGTTACATATACAATATAGAGCACTAAATATGCAGGGCAGTGCCACTGGGCATCATTATTTTAGTACTGGTTAAGGGTGAGATGTATTAATATACATCGTCGCCCGGCCACCGCGATGCGAGCACATATGTACTAACATATGCGGCTGGCGGTGCGGTGACGGAGGCCCCCCCCCGCGATACTTGTAATGTGGTGTGCGGGGGGTCTCTGTCACCTCCCAGCTGCCTCCTGGTCCCTTCACACATGGACAGCTCAGCGTGGCTGTCCCCGGGCACTTCCTCCCCACTGCAGCCGGAAGGACGTCTGGCTGCATTGCTAGGGGGAGGAAGGGTTTTACCTTCCGGGGTGCAGGAGGACCTGCAGGAAGGTAAGCCGGAGGGAGGGGGAGAGGGGGTCGGCGAGGCGGCAGGGGTTGCAGCGGAGGGCGAAAAGAAGCCCATAGGCTTCTATAGGGTATCCCTACCCAAAGGTGGCGATACCCTACTATGCAGTAACGTGGCGGCGGGGTATTGGTACATATGAAAATGCAGTAAAACAGGGGTTTTACCACATTTCCGGCTTAATACATCCCGCCCTAAGTATGTCTTAAATGCTGGGGACAGGAGAATTTTGCTTAAGGGATTATAAGCAAAATATTTTTATAGTCACCTGGTACATAGGCGTCCTTCAGTATCCACAGTGTCCCCCGGCTTCCAATGTGTCCCACTGCATCCATCTCCTGAGCATTCTTGGTCCCAATGATGCATTGCACGGGTGACGTCATGACTTCACCAACGCAATGCTTGAAGGTGAATGCACACAGGCATCCATTCACTTCCTCCCTGCCTCCATGTTGACTGCAGGACGCTGCGTTCTGAAGTTTGGGCTTCCGCCATTGCTGTAAAATGGGAACCGGGCCAGCGTACCCGGTTACACTGCCCTTTACCCAGGTCCTGCCTGTGTTCTACCCTGGTCAGGACCTGGGTAGAAGTCCCATGTAAAGGGACACAGGTTAACCTCATTTACGCTGCTGCTGACCCGGGTCCACAGGGCAAAAACCTGGGTTTTTGCGGCGGTGTAAAAGGGGTATTAGAGGAGAGTTCTACAAAAGATGAGATGTTGACCATAGCAACTAGTCAAATTCTACTTCTTTATATAGCACCTTCTAGAAGGTAATATAGATAATCTGATTGCAAATCATGGCATTATGCCATGAGGGGGAAGGGTGTAGTTGTGTGGATGCGCCACCGGTATCTACAAACTTATCCAGTGTGTGGAAAGAACTATAAATATTGCAATACCATATTACTTTAGGTGAGTTTTGGAACCATTTTCCATAGAAAAAAAACACTGCCCTGTCTATTTGGTATGTCTGCTCATTTGGCCACAATATTAATATAATATCTTTATGGTGGCCTTAGTCTATAAGTTTTGACATCAGTGTTTATGTCCCCTGGTTAAAGTGTATTGCCAGCCGGGGGTGAGGCCATGCAACATAATGGGGTACGGTCAACTATTAGGGAGGACATGCAAAGAACAAGGCCTCTTTACAATGCAAGAGACAGAGGTGTGTCAGGAGCGGACCACCCATGTTGATTGACAGGATGGCAGATATTGCTATATTTAAGTTCCAGTATGATCCTGCTCCACCAAATCACTAACCCTAGGAGGAGGGGGCCGGGCCAGTGAACCAACCCAACCTTGTTTGGGTGTTTAGTAAAACACTGCTATACTACAACAGACACAACGTACAATTAAAGTGTATAACTTTCATAGTATCTAGTACAGTAGCTCATTATTGATAATGTGATTAAGTACACTGAGCCAGGAATGGGTGATATAGCCTGTCAGGTTCTCTTTAAATAGGTTAGTCGCACATCTATCCACAAATAATGATGTCACATGAAGCAAGGCGTGCTTATTGAGTACATACATCCTGACAGACAGATCAATAAGTGTTTCTTCCTTTAGGCTAAATACAACAAGCAAGGTGACAGTTCCTTATAGCAGATGTGCGGCTGCAGCCAGTGACCCGCATCATCAGTGGTGTCAAACCTTAGCCTAGAGGCAAGCACGTACCACTGGTCCATGAGCAGCATCATTCAGAGGTGGTTTTATGTTTGGTGCACAGGAACGGATCTGGGGACAAATGTTACTGTGAAGATTTAGACATTAGGTTTAGAGATTACATTTTTTTAAAACCATCCTACTTTAACGCGAATGCTGGTAATAATGGGTTTTCATGCTTTCATTAAATGTGCCTTGTAGTGAATGTGAATCCCTGACCGGCAATGTCTCAGAACTCCAGTAGAGCATGTACTAATGGGTTTTTGAACTTGCTGAATAGGATCCGTAATGTATAAAAAAAAAATTTACTATTCCGGTCTTTCAGCACTGGAAACAGTTGTGTAGGACTAGTGGAAGAAGGAATAAGCAGAAGGTAGTCTGCAATAGGAAATGCATGATGGATGGGATAAATTGCAGAAGATGTGTCGGATAGAAGGGTAAAAGGAGACAGACACACAAAGGAGAAGTACAGTAAGAAAGGGGTAGACAATGAAGAGATATGCAAATACAGAAAGAAAGACAGTGATGTACCAGATAGAGCAGCTCACATTGGAGCTGTTCCTGGCGATTCTATCGTCATTTGCCAGCCGCCGCTACTCGCCGCCAGCTGACAGAAGGGGGTGCGCGTGCATGAGATGCTTGCGCGCACCGTTCTGTCAGAGCCTGCCGCCACCCTTCGCCGGTTTCCTGCCGCTCCCCCGCACTCGCCCTGCCCATGTCACTGAAGCGGAGACAGGCAGGGACTCCGCTCCCCGTCACCGTGCTGACGGGGACTCCCGAATGTGTGAGACGCTCACACGTCCCCGTCAGATTGAGCTCATGTCCGCTAGCCTGCGACAGCTCAGGAGATCTGGTGATTATAAAGGCTGTCTGACAGGCGCTCCTCCTGTACATACAAATTAGACAAGCACAATGACTGGCAAGAGATGGTCAGAGAAACCGCTTCAGTCAGAGGAAGGGCAGAGTGTTAAGCACATACAGATGCTAGATTTGGCTACTTCCCCCTCTACACAAGCCTGATTTCCGTGAGCCCACGGCTCTTCCGGGAGGATAGGCGAGTTTGGCTTCATCAGACGCGTATATTCTTCTTTAGTTCACAGTCAAAGTATTTTAAAACCCTTTTGCAATGAATGTTTTATGGCTCCTTATAGTGAACAGCTAAATTCTGGCAGTCACCCAGCTTGTGGCCACGACAAGTCGATTGTGTTAGCGCATAGAAGGATGATTTATGCTATGCAAAAGCTGGGGAGCGATCTGTGTTTATGTAGCATAAGTGTGCTGATGTGTAATATCACACCATGTGCGAAGGATAAACAAACCTTTGGGGCGGCAGACTTAAGAATTCAAGAATTACAGCTTGGGTGAACCAAGTTCAGATTCATTTGTTCACTGACCCTTGCCCAATGCCAAAATTGTATTATGAACAGTCATAAACACAGAATAATCCCATAGTTGCAATGTTTGTATAAATGACAATATTGTTTTCTTCTTATTGAGAGCAGTGTAATATGAATATACAGCAATCCAGATGCACACGGGGTGTAATTCTGATCCCATAGAAAGTGCTATGGGATAGAAATTATTGGCACAGCGCATTTGTTGTAGCACTGGCATCAGGCTGTCAGTGTTTGAGAGTCTGATGCCCTTTCATGGGCTGGAAAAGGGGGGCGACGGACACCATTTGGGAAAGCAGAGGTGTGACGCCCCCCATTTGGGGGGAGTGAAAAAGTCAGAAATCTCTGTTGTTCGAAGTTCAGTGATTCAATGCTGCATCCTAGGATACAGGTTGAATCACTACTGCAGCAGGAGGCGTCTGCTTTTAATAGACACCTCCTGCTGCATTACCATACAGCGCTATCATTTGTGCTTGGTGATCGTAGCTCCAACCACATCTGAATTATCCCCAATAAGAAGTGCACACAGTTACATGCAACATTGCGAATTCACTTACAGTACATGACCCACTACTGGCGTCTCACACATGGCACTCACATAAGTGGGAAAATCAGAAACATTGGACATACACTGGTCACATGATCGAATCTGAGCAACCCTATGGTTTCTCAGACTGAATGGCTCAAATAAGTTGCAGAGGCCTCTCCAATTGCAAATAAATTGCAGTTGTTGACTACGGCACGCCCAGAAAACAGTCCAATCATGACTGCGTTTTTCTTGCCACAATCCTAGGGTGGCCACATGACTAGGGTGGCCAATCCTAGGATCGGTGGGATCCTGGTATATTTGGGCCCAAAATCGCCAGGGATTTGAATCATAGGATTGGAGCCTACTGTAAGTATGCGTAAGTCTTATGCCGGGCAGCGCTGGGCACCCGCTCAGATGCTACCCGGCTGCTCATGACTCCTTTGCTCCTCCTGTGAATTGTCTGCAGAGTACAATCGTAACGGCTGTTAACGTCCTCCCTCCCTGACAGATCAGCGGCTTCCACCAGTGACATCTATCAGCAGCTGACCTCCGGCACTCACCAATTGCCAAGTTTCGGCAAGTGTCAGCAGCTGCTGAAGGGCTCCCACCAGCAGCTTCTAATCAGCAATCATCAGTACAGTAGCCGCACGGACAACACCGGCAGATTTGACGTCACCTGCGATCACTGTCCAGTGCAGGACAAGTAATTAAGAACAAATGGTCCCTGGAATTATGTGTTTTTCCCGGTTGGAGGACTTCATCATATCTGTGTGGTGAGAATTGATCAAAAGCCTAAAGTGGAGGTAGAGCACAGCACTTACATTATTGCAATCTAAAAGAGACTGGGTGACTGTGTCTGTTCATCTGCACAGGTATAAGTGACACTTCCTTTCTTGGTCAATCATTGGTATCCCGGGAATCCCAGGATTGAGTATTTTTCAATTCCCGAATCCAGGAAATGAAAAAATGCCCTGGGATTAGCATTCCTAGTCATGACTACATCGCCATTGCTGATGATAGCCTGGTAACAGAAAGCGCTGCGGAATATGTGTGCGCTATATAAGAAACTGTTAATAAATAAATAAAATAACATTTACTTTCATTTTGTTCGCCACATAGCAGAATTGGTTTTATATACTGTTTTTGTCTAAAAGTCCCACAAAATAAATAGAAAAAAAACTACAATACAAATAACATTTTACAGTATTGCTAGACATTTACAATGCCAAGATGAAAAAAATAAATTATGTAAAAAAGTAAAACAAATAAATAAAAATCTGACACAATTTTAGAGAAATGCAAGTGAAATGCAAATGCAAGTGATTTTTTAACCTATTGCAAATGTTGTGCTGAGGCTCTACCTCTAGTCACTTTTAGACTAAGCAGACATGTTTTCTGCAGAAGTCGCTGAAAATGGATAATATAGCAGTACAATATGTACAAGTCGGAGGTCTGAGACGGACCTGATGATGCAATTCGCAATGAATTTAGTCATCATAGCTCCACCCCTCACTGTAGCCGGGGTGCAGCCACTATGACGCAATCGTGAAACCAAGTGGGTCAGCCCACTTTCCCGCTTGGTCACGCCCCTAACTCCCTGCCATGCTGCCCTTGTATTATTTGTAAAATAAGAGGGTGGTTCAATAAGTAAAGTAACAAACCCTCTCACGTATGCATTTAGTGCCTATGCCTATGCCTCTTCCAATAAGCGCTGTCCTTTGTGATCAGCACCGGCCATGGACTTCCAGGTTTATGAACTGGGAGTCCGTCTGTACATGTGCAGAAGGACGCAGCAACCACATGGGATGCTGGGAGGGATTGTGCACCCCGCCCATACTATCCCAACATCGGCTGCAAGACAGCGGGGCTGGTGGAAACATGGTCAAACATTGAGATGCATAGTGTGTACGGTGATAATATCATGTTACAGAAACAGGTTTAGTGCAATGCCTTTAATAATGGCAGGACAGACATTCCACGATGAGCATAGACCTGGCGGACAAGCACAGCCACCATGAAGCCAGACATAGGCACTTATTCTGATCGGTGCGGCCGGATCCGATTATGCGGCCAGGACCGTGCATGCGAAACCCCGCCTTCCATACGGATCGCCAACTCCGTCCGTACGCGGTAAGAAGCTGGCCGAACGGACCGCACGTGTATTTTTCATGGAATACGCCTCCTCCATCTCAGGGAACCTCCCCCATCATTCGATGGTCGCAGACCATCGAATGCAGGACCGAGTGCTCCACCAGCTCCCGCAACCTCAGAGCACACGGACATTTTTCCGTGCAAAAGCAGGGATCTGGGCAGGCAGCTGACATCCGGTGATGTCATATGTCCGCCCCCTACACGTGCGTCACGGCCGCATTACCATACGTACGCCCAGCGTTTGCATGGGAACGCCCATGAAATGCGGGGCGTATGCATATGGTAATGAGCCCAAATAGCCCTTCACGCCCCTCTCCACCCCCTGTACGGAGTGTTCACATATCATGCGGGATTTGGCCGTACGCCCCGCTCGCACATGCGCAGAGACGCCTCTGCACATGCGCAGACACAAAACATCGGCGGCACCAACGCACGCGGATATTACCGCCCCGATCAGAATAAGGGCCATAGTTATTTGCTGATGCAGTGTACATCTCAGTCAGCAGTAGCATCACTACCCAGGTGTGGGGGGAGCAGTCCCCTTCAGGTGTCTCCATCAAAGTACTGCTCCCTCTGGTGACACCCGGTAGCAGCAGACATTTTTGAGGATGCTGGCCAGGCCCCAGGAGTGATGAACATGGATTTCACAGGAGGTCGCACCCCTTTAAAATAGGCCAGGACCCTTTTCAAGGGGGGAGGGGGTGAAAATGCAAAGTTTGGATCGATTGTCACAACACCTGGTGATGCCTCTAAGTGAGAACTGTGCAAGGGATGCAGTATTTCATGCCCTACCATCCACTAGGGCGTGGCGGGAGAATAAAATAGTGTGCCGAGCGCAGCAAGGCGCCGTGCCCGACGCATTGCGAGTGCAGCGAGCGATGCGAGGGGATGCGGTGCACTTGAAACTGTGTCCAGGTCGACTGTGTTGACATTCAGGTTAAAAACTGTGAAAAATCCCATGTCGACCTTTTGACTGTCGACGTAGACATTATCGAACTGATGACCTGTCGAACTAATGACCTTTCGACCTAGAACCATGTCGACATTTCCCCATGTCGACAATTTCCCATGTCGTCATTTCCCCATGTCGACATAATGGTGTCGACCATCATGCTGTAGACCAAATGATCCCAACTCCTGTGCAAAACATTGTTCATGAGCAATTGGGGTACAAGAAACATTGTTGAACTGATTTCTTCTATGCTGGGACAGATGCTCTGGTGGGATAGACGCTCTGGTGGGATTAGGGATGCCAATACCGGGGCATTTTTTCAATCCCGGGATTGAAAAATGCTCGATCCCGGGATTGGCTTCCCTAATAATAAAAAACACCCTGGCCGCCCGAGCGCTGGGTGGGTGGGCGGGTGGCAGGGAGCGCTGGGTGGGTGGGTGGCAGGGAGCGCTGGGTGGGTGGGTGGGCGGGCGGGTGGCAGGGAGCGCTGGGTGGGTGGGCGGGCGGGTGGCAGGGAGCGTTGGCTGGGTGGGTGGGTGGGTGGCAGGGAGCGCTGGCTGGGTGGGCGGGTGGGTGGCAGGGAGCGCTGGCTGAGTGGGCGGGTGGGTGGCAGGGAGCGCTGGGTGCCCGGGAGCGCTGGGTGGGCGGGTGGCCGGGAGCGCTGGGTGGGCGGGCGGGTGGCTGATTCGGTGGATGTGCGGCTGTGCCCTGCTCAGCGTGACCTCGCAGCGTCACCTCGTCACGCTGCGCACTGCGGGGTATGGGAGAAGCCGGGCAGCATCTGAGTGCTCAGACGCTGCCCGGCATTAAACTGCGCATGCACAGTTTAATCCCGAAATCCCGGGATTGGAAATTCCAATCCCAGGATTGAAATCCCGGCGTTTTGGGGGCCAAATCCCGGGATCCCGCCGATCCCGATCCCGGGATTCGCCACCCTAGGTGGGATAGATGCTCTAGTGCAGGGCTGGGCAACACCGGCCCTCCGGATGTTAATGAACTACACATCCCAGGATGCTTTGCATTAGTTTTGCTATGTGGCCATGCTGAAACTGATGCAAGGCATGCTGGGATGTGTAGTTCATCAACATCTGGAGGGCCGGTGTTGCCCATCCCTGCGTCTAGTGTGACAGATACTTTGGTGGGATAGATGCTCTGGTGGGAAAGATACTCTGGGACAGATGCTCTGGTAGGAAAAATGCTCTGATAGGAAAGATGCTCTAATGGGACAAATGCTTTGATGAGTATGGGGACTATGTGGAAATGTTCTATGTACCAAGGCAATATTATTGATTATATGCAATATGTGGAAGATTAATAAATTCATACAATGAGAGGTCTTGTTACCTTATTTATTAACACACCCTTCTACTTTCATTAACCGCTTTATCACTACTTTATCACTTTACCAGTCTTAATACAACTGCCCCACCATTTTTGACAGGATGCAAGTGTCTAGCACAATGGCCCTTATTCTGATCGGTGCGGCCGGATCCGATTATGCGGCCAGGACCGTGCGTGCGAAACCCCGCCTTCCATACGGATCGCCAACTCCGTCCGTACGCGGTAAGAAGCTGGCCGAACGGACCGCACGTGTATTTTACACGGAATACGCCTCCTCCATCTCAGGGAACCTCCCCCATCATTCGATGGTCGCAGACCTTCAAATGCAGGACCGAGTGGTCCACCAGCTCCCGCAACCTCAGACCACACGGACATTTCTCCGTGCAAAAGCAGGGATCTGGGCGGGCAGCTGACATCCGGCGATGTCATATGTCCGCCCCCTACACGTGCGTCACGGCCGCATTACCATACGTACGCCCAGCGTTTGCATGGGAATGCCCATGAAACACGGGGCGTATGCATATGGTAATGAGCCCAAATAGCCCTTCACGCCCCTCTCCACCCCCTGTTCGGAGTGTTCACATATCATGCGGGATTTGGCCGTACGCCCCGCTCGCACATGCGCAGAGACGCCTCTGCACATGCGCAGACACAAAACATCGGCGGGCCGAACGCACGCGGATATATCCGCACCAACCAGAATAAGGGCCAATGTGACAACTCCAATTCCTTTCACAGCCAACACATTAGAAGTGAGGGGCTTCATGACTGACAAGAATCTGGCAATGTAATCAAGCAAATGACAATCAACCATTTTCTCCCAAATGCTGGAAAAAAGGACAATAGTCACTCAGATAAATTAGACAAATCTGTTTGATTTAATAAAGTTCTAAGAATAATTGGCTTTTTGGGAGCAAATGTTTGATTGTCATTTGCTCAATTACCCAATTTTTGTTTCCACAAGACAGATTGGACAGATACTGTAAATCTTTAGGTGTGTACCCAGCTTTACAGTTGATGCTACATTAAAAGCATTCAGCTACAGTCAGACTCTTTATTGCAGTGAAAAGCAAAAAATCTGATCAGCGAATCCATCCGTTTTCACCAAATTGCCGTTGTTTTGCATGGTTTTCAGTCATTATTGGCCCATGCCTTTTCAATCAAAAAAACAAAACCAAAAAATACTACAAGGCATCGGTGCAAAATTATTTAAAAAAAATGCGCATTGCAATTGACTAGTCACTGGTCAAGTTGGTTCCTTTTTTCAGCTAACCGCAAAAATGGGACCTTTTGAATACACCTTTAGTCTAAAAGGTACATGAACCATCTACATACCTCCCAACATGACCCTCTTCAGGAGGGACACAATACTCTGTTTGTGGACTTCCCTCTGAACGTATGATTGCCATCACCTGTGTTGAACCGGGTTCAATGATATGATAGGTGTTTCACCACAGGTGAGGGCAATCATAAATTAAGAGGGAAGTCAGGAACAGAGCATACTATTTCCTGGAGAGGGTCATGTTGAGAGGTATGCATCTATAATAGGCTTGTAGAAAAGGATGCATATACTGTAAAAGGGTTTCCTGTTTTGTATTGCAATACACTGCCTTGTACTGCGGGAGGTTAGGGGGTAAAGCAATACTTACTGGCCCTTATTCAGATCTGATCGCAGTACAAATTTGTTCTCAAAATGGGCAAAACCATGTGCCCTGCTGGTGGGGCAGATGTTAAGTGCAGAGAGAGTTAAATTTGGGTGGGGTATGCTAAAACTGAAATCTAAATTGCAGTGTAAAAATAATGCAGCCAGTATTTACCATGCACAGAAACAAAATAACTCACACAAATCTAACTCTCTCTATACATGTTACAATTGCCCAACCTGCAGTGCACATGGTTTTGCCCATTTTGAGAACAAATTTGTACTGCGATCAGATCTGAATAAGGGCCACTGTGTAGACCACAGGTTCTCAAACTCTGTGCTCAGGATGCCTAATGCTGCCCATACACTAGAACAACTTTCATCCAACCATCCAACTACTGTAGTTGGTTGGTTGGACTGAAAATATGGTACTGTATGGGGCAAATGCCAAATAGCAATTTGCTCACAAATTGTAGGTCCAACTACAGTACATTGTCTGAGTGACAGTTGTCCATTTTCATATTTGAGCACACCTGTGCTCCTACTAGGTAACCTGGAAATTGTGAACTGCTTGGAGTCCTTAAGGTACACTGTGCGATGAACTCTGTGCTTTTAGTACTAGATTGCATTGTATCTAGTATTAAAAGCATACAATGTGCTACATCACATATAATGCCTTCTAGTACTAAAAGCACGGGCTGCACAGACTTTCTGCGCTGTGTGATGTGCGCGGGAGCGCGCATCATACCCAAAAAAGTCACAGTGTATGGGCACCGTAAGGACCGTGTTTTAGAATCACTGATGTAAGCTAAATCACATGCAGTGTGTGTGGCTTATTTTGCAGATATATTTGGACAACCCAAGAAAATATTTGTCATGCAGCCCAGATGTCCATTTATTATCAAGCCTTAGAAAACATTAACAACATAGCAGTATTTTTGTCCAAACCATCTTCCAAGCTGCATCGCTGACAACATTGTGAAATGATGTGCAGTGACAATTTGCTGCTGAGCAGCTACATCTATGCTGCCTACCTGGGTAATACAGTCACTCTCAGGTTATGTGTACAGAGCTCACTTACTTCCTGCATTTTAAAATCTCCAGTAAATATTTAATCAGAAGGTTCTGGCAATAAGAATATTCAAAGTTTAAACTATTTTTGAGGGGCTGATAACTGGAACTGGAAACCTAATGCAGCCCACACACGCGCCGATGCCGGCGGTGCGATGCTGTACGATGGGGTGCGCACTCCCGCGGCACCTCATCGTACAGTACAAAAAGTATGTGCTGCACATACTTTTTGTACTAGCTTTTTCTAGCACAGCATCGCATCGCATGCACATCGTATGCACAAGGCATACGATGCAATGCTGTGTGTGCTAGTTAAGCCCACAACGCACGCTGGAATCAGTGCGTGTGTGGGCTGCATAAGGCTCATTCTGGTCAACTGGTCAACAAAAAACTGGTCAACAAAAAAAGTGTTCTGAGGACCCTGGTGCCAGCCAGTACCCTCCCCCAGCTTTCCTGGTACAGTAAATCTGGGTAAGATATACGTATTTTCTTTTGTGGCAATAGAAAATATTTGTTATTCTCTTATTAAATAATACTGTGGAAGACTGGACTGAGAGTGGTTAAAGATAGATGCTGTGTAAGGTGCTAAGATTTCCCAAACTTTTTGTGTATAATAAAAATGTCAAGAGCAGCCTAGTCAGGTTCCGTTCAAGAGACAAAGGAGCCAGTGTGCCCTCTCTGGAGGGCCCCCTCCTGTCTCGCTGGCAGAACAGATGAGTACATGCGCAGGTCTCCAGAAATATGGAGAATATATCTTCTCCATGTCTTCACAACCTAATCTTTGTCTGATTCCAGCAACTGCATATTTTAAGTGTAGACATGTAAAAGTAATTAAAATAAACACACACACAAGATGTCCTGTATGATGGTCATAATCAGGTGCGGCTCCTGCCTTTCTGTAGGAGGGTGGCTGCCGTTTCCCGCTTCCTGCCCCTTGCCACCATGTCCAGCTCCCCGCCATGCCTCGCTGCAGTCCAGGGACAAGGTGTAATTATGTAATAATGAAGGTGGAAATTTACTAAAGGAAATTTGTAAAAAAATAGATGTATTTGTATTCAGAAATAAACTCATTTTTGACATTTTCTATCCCTAAAATACGGCAATTCGTATTGATGTGCTATCAATACGAATACTAATTGCTGTATTTTAGGGATAGTAAAAGTCAAAAATAAGTGTATTTCTGGATACAAATACACCTATTTTTTACAAATTTACTTTAGTAAATTTCCCCCAAAATGTTTAATTGAATAGTTATGAAGTCATAATGGAGGAGTGAGTGTGGGGAGGATACCTTTAGCTTCTTTGACGGTGAGAGGAACTTTTCCAGCTGTATACCCGGGCTCATCCTACTGTTCAAACATCTTGTAAGCTGGACTGTTTATCTACCTGATTTGAGGTATACACTAAGTGCATCCTGCCTTTTTTATACATTTTAATTGTTGTGAAGAAATAAATTGTTTTTGGTACTGCACCATTAGATCCTTTTCCCTTTTGTTGCATGAAAACTGGAAAGGAGATTGGGAAAAGAAACCTTGATGTATGTGTTCGAGATGATGCTAATGTAAGCTTATGTTAGCATCATTATCATATATATTTTTTAAACACCTTTATTGGATTGAAAGAAACCTTTATGCGCTTATCTACATTTGTTGACATGTAAGATAAATGTAAGCGTATATATACACATCTTCACTGTGGTGTATTTTGGAGGTTTCCGGGTCCTTTCTGACAACACAGGTGACATCTACCTTCGAGGGTGTTAAAGATACCTTTACAGGCTTTATATGTAAGCTTCATGTGAGCATCCAGTAGTAAAAACTTTTTAAAAAGTTTCCATTTATCGATAAACATTAATCGCATCCCGTTATACCCTTCTTTTACATGTTAAATCGTGGGGAATATTTGAGGATATACCTGAGGAGACCTGTTTATAAGATCTTCTAGGAACTTTTAGCGCAGGACTTTGTCATCTGTTTTCTTTTACATATTGTCTATTTATAGTGTTTGTAGAACTATTTGTGTTGATAACCTGCAGAAGAAGTTAGCGCTAGTTTAATAGCAAAAAAATATTTTCTATATTATGTATTATACAGCAGAGATTGGTGTGAAGACACACAGAATGTAAGGGGACATATACACAGATATCTTGAGACCTTTTTGAGGGTCCCCAAGAAGAATGTGTCACTCACTCGGCTGGGCATTTTAGAGCATTTTTAAGGTGCACATGAAAAACATCTATAGAATATCGTCAAAACATCGTCAACGGTTCAAGACTTTTTCAGTCTTTTCATCAGGACGTTTGTGGAAGGTGCAAGAGTGCTATGCACATGTCTACATTTATTATACGCTGGTGAACAGTGTGTATGGTCATAGACCTCCAGCATATCTGAGTTCATCCCCTGAAAGAAGTCATCAGTGGATATTCTATCTATTTATTGGAGATCCTGACAGAAGATTGCTCCCCTCTTTTTTATGCGGCACTGGAATCCACTATTACTAAAAAATCTAGTCAAACGCATCGGTTTTCGCCCCTGAGAAAGTCATGTTTTGACGAAATGCGTTGGGATCCTGACACCGACTGATTAAATTCTTGTCGCCCGTCCACCAAAGTTATTTCCATATTGACATACTATGGATATGCATATGTGAAGTGTATTTGTTTTTATATGCCTAAAAGGGCAACTTCTATGTTATGTTTTAGACCCTATGTATTAAATTTCTTTTGAATACAGTGGTTCATAAATTTCATAGCGCACCCTGAAAGCCTCTTTCTTTAACCATACCTATCTATTAGATTCTGTCTAAAAGAGAATCTTTCAGAGGTGCTGCTGCATACTAGTTTGAGCGCAGATTGGGGAACCCTCTCTCTCTCTCTCTCTCTCTCTCTCTCTCTCTCTCTCTCTCTCTCTCTCTCTCTATATATATATATATATAATGTTTTCCTCTAGAGTGGAATTACTTGCATGGGTATTATTACACTGATACTGTTGTTTTTGTTACCAACATGTGTGATTGTGTATCCTATTGAACTGTTCTTGTGTGACACCTTCACCTATATCATCCATATATGCTATAAGATGGTGGATGTCAGTTTATATTGTTTATTTACATTTATTTACTCTTTTTGATGGTGGCTGGTTTTTTTCACTTTAATTGCTCAAAGTAGGGGTTCTGGGGTCTGCCAGATCAGTTACAGTAGTAGGTCTCTACTATGTGGTACTAGCTATAAAAAACCTTTTTCCCTTGTATATATGTTTTTCATCTTGCAGTACATGGTAGAATACTGCGGCCAATCATATGGATATGTTATCTAGCCCTGCCCAGCCGAAGTTCAGGTGCAGCGTTTACGAGTTAGCTAATGGATTATGCAGGCAAGATGGCCGTGCGTTCCACAGCCGACTGCCTTGCGTTCCAGCTGCCGTTCGTTATACATATGTTGATGGTACAGATTGAGCACAGGGTGTGGGCTACAGATTGTGGTCCCCGCTCTGGAGCTCTCTGTCCCACATGTGTGCAAGCACCATGGTGAAAAACGGCAGGCGGGGAAGAGGCTACTAGACGCACACAGGAAGCGGAAGTGCGTGCGTGTCACGCGCCGCGATGTGCGTTCCACTGCAATGATAGCGGTAATTCTACATGGGTTTGGACGGCTAGTGAGCTCTGGACCACAGGTGAGACTTATTGGGCTGATTTTGGCGGGCCTCTGTGCCCTATTTATATGGTGACTGCTCAGTTATGTTTGTGCTCTTGAAAAAGGTGATTCTCCCACCGAAACAGGCTGTCGAGCAGATTGGTTTTTGGGACCAGCGTGGAGTTCCACGGGCACTATGGTGATGGCCCGTTAAGGATAAGTGACCCACTGCTTTTTTCCTTATGCAATATGTTGCCATGTGTTTTTAAGTATTGTTCAACTATGGACTTGCAAATATATGCTTAAAAAATCAATGATGAGCATTTTTGGTGTGCAGATGTCGTTTTTCTCTGATGAGGAAATATTGGCTGTGTAATTGAATATGGGATCTGGCACCCAACAAATTGGATACCAAGTGGAGTGCGGTTTTTCTCTGTGCATCTTTGTATAATTACTATATGTGGAGCCAGCACCTGCAAACAGTGTTGTTTGATGTAAATAGACTTTTGTATATACTTTTTTTTCGGGTATTTTTTCTTTCACTTTTTTTCAATTAATTGAAATACTACCATTCCATCTGTATACAAAAATGGATCTTGATGCTAATGATCTGGCTGGCACAAAGCGGTTCTTGGAAAAGGACATTAAGCAGATTTTATTCTCTAATACCGACTCACTGCATTTTGATGTCGATAGTCCTCAAGAGATATTCGATGATTTGATGAAAATGAGGAAAAGATTGGTGGAATTAAATTTGCATGGTTTAACACTGTCACAATACCATCGTGAGAAGCTTATTCCCAGGGGATTTAGGATCAAAAATCAGCCTACCCTTGGTAGAAATAATAAAGACTTTTGTAAACAGTGGTGCCATATACTTAACCAGTGTAGCTTGGATCTAATGGTGCTAGTAATTCAACAGGTGAACACTGACATTGCAAATTTGGAAAAAGAAATAGGTGATTGTGAAAAACAGGGACTGGAGGTTCTTAGGAATGACGCATCCACTGAATGGTTAAACAAGCTGGAGAGTGCAATAGGATCCTTTAAAGAGGAATTATTGTCTTTTAAAAAAAACAAATACAAAAAAGTCAGAGATGACTATAAAGAGGTGAGAGTGTATCCTTGGATATTTTCTCAAACTAATGCCCGTTCTTGGAGGCCACGTCCAGGAGGGAGAAGGAGGACAGCACGACCATACACTGACATTGAATCACAAACATCTGATTCAGATCAATCGTCTGCTAACACCAGTGCCCATTTTTTAAAAGAGGGAGGGTACTCCAGGGCCAGAAACAAAGGAAAAAATGCAGGCGGAGCCGCCGCAAAGGGAGATCAACCGCAACGCCCCCCATACACCAGGGGGAAATGACGGTATTTAATATCTCGGATTATACATTATCCCCCATTGAAGAACAGGTAGTGGCCAGAGGTCTGTCTTTTGTACAGACCCATAAACAGAAGACCTTTAATTGTGAGGTAGAGCTTCATAGATTTCAAAGACAGCTTAAATTAAAAGATCATTTTGCCACACATGGCAACACTGTAGCTGAGAAAAAAATCTTTAAAAAGAAAAGCACATTTGATCCACCTTGTACGAATCCCTCCATTGCCACATTTATGAGGGTGGTAAGACATGACTTGATCCCCTTTATGACTAAACAAAAATTTTCATTTTCCAATGTAAGTCCTGAAGAAAGAAGCGCCATCAAATCCCTTAAAGCCAACAGACAGATAATAATACGCGCGGCCGACAAGGGCGGCGGCGTGGTCGTGCTGAATAGAAATGACTATGTTGAAGAGGTACAGCGTCAGCTGTCCGACTCAACGTGCTACAAAGCCCTACGATATGATCCCACCACTGGGTATAGCAAGGAACTTGAGAGCATTTTAACAATGGGGTTGACCAATGAATGGATTGATGAGGCCACTTTTGAATTTCTTCAACAGCCTCATCCGGTCACCCCATTGTTATATATATTGCCCAAGATCCATAAGTCCCTCCATAGACCACCGGGGAGACCAATAATTTCATCTAGGAACTCCCTGTGTCAAAACTTATCGCAGTACGTTGACTTCTTTTTACAGGCAGTGGTACAGAATATTGATAATATTCTGAAAGATACCACAGACTTTCTGATACGCATCAAAAACCTCAATTCAGTACCTCCAAATTGTTTATTAGTCACTTGTGACATCAACAGTTTATACACCAACATCAGCCACAAAGAAGGCATAGAGGCAATTAGGAGAGTGATTACCATGAATCCAATCTTCAAAGGCCCCCAGGTCGAATTTTTTCTGTTATTGATTGAATTTATTTTGCATAAAAATTATTTTTTGTTTGATAACTCCTTTTACTTGCAATTACAAGGGACGGCCATGGGGTCAAACATGGCCCCGGCCTATGCAAATTTATTTATGCATCATTATGAAACATCTTTTCTTTTACATAACAGAACCTTTTCACCATTTATTTTGTCATATGTAAGATTTATTGACGATATTTTTTTTCTGTGGACGGGGGGTCCGGAGAGATTGGATTCGTTCATGGCATACCTTAATGTATTACCTGGCACCATTAGGTTCACCCATGCAAGTAGTCCCACACAAATAAGTTTTTTGGATGTTAATGTCTGCATTAATAATGGTAGTTTTGAAACCTCAGTTTATAAAAAACAAACGGACATTAACTCCGTATTACGAGCAGAGAGTTTTCATCCATTACCGCTTAAGCGCGGATTGCCATACTCTCAGCTACTGAGGGTTGTGAGGATCACTTCGGATGCTGGCAAATTACCCCATGAGCTCAATAAAATGGGTAATGACTTTCTCCAAAGGGGCTACAATAAAGAAGAGGTGGAACAATCAATCAAACGATGCCTACAAATGGACAGGAACATCCTTTTGGAGCAGGAGAAACGAGACAGGACTGTCAGTCGGATGATTCTACCTACGACTTTCTCCATTGCATCTCCTAAATTAAGAGAAGTAGTCCTTAAACACTGGCACATATTGCAGACTGACCCAATTATGGGCCAGTTTTGTCAAGAATATCCACTCTTCGCATACAAACGTAGTAGTAACCTGAAGGATGAAATCACTTATTCTGATATTAGTTATACTCCCGACAATACCAACTGGTTGAGTATGAAGAATGGAGCTTATAAATGCAGCGGGTGTGTGAATTGTCAACATCTAATCTTGGGAGAACAGTTTAAGCACCCTTCAACAGGCTATAAATACAAGCTACAACATCGCATGACCTGTGAGAGCAAGTACATTGTGTACGTAATTGTTTGCCCTTGCCCATACTTATACATCGGCAAAACAATTAGGATGCTTAAAGAGAGGATCGGCATGCATCGGTCCTCTATCAAAAAAGCTATGACCATCCGGGACCAAACTACACCACCGGTTGCCAGACACTTTTTTGATGCCGGGCATACTATAAAGGACTTTAAGTTCATGCCCCTTTACCATGTAAAGAATCCTAAAAGGGGAGGTGATCGTCACCTCACTCTCCTACGTAAGGAAAGTGAATTTATATATGACTTAAATTCACTTAACCCCTCTGGTCTAAATGAGGAACTTAACTTAAATGTTTTCCTCTAGAGTGGAATTACTTGCATGGGTATTATTACACTGATACTGTTGTTTTTGTTACCAACATGTGTGATTGTGTATCCTATTGAACTGTTCTTGTGTGACACCTTCACCTATATCATCCATATATGCTATAAGATGGTGGATGTCAGTTTATATTGTTTATTTACATTTATTTACTCTTTTTGATGGTGGCTGGTTTTTTTCACTTTAATTGCTCAAAGTAGGGGTTCTGGGGTCTGCCAGATCAGTTACAGTAGTAGGTCTCTACTATGTGGTACTAGCTATAAAAAACCTTTTTCCCTTGTATATATGTTTTTCATCTTGCAGTACATGGTAGAATACTGCGGCCAATCATATGGATATGTTATCTAGCCCTGCCCAGCCGAAGTTCAGGTGCAGCGTTTACGAGTTAGCTAATGGATTATGCAGGCAAGATGGCCGTGCGTTCCACAGCCGACTGCCTTGCGTTCCAGCTGCCGTTCGTTATACATATGTTGATGGTACAGATTGAGCACAGGGTGTGGGCTACAGATTGTGGTCCCCGCTCTGGAGCTCTCTGTCCCACATGTGTGCAAGCACCATGGTGAAAAACGGCAGGCGGGGAAGAGGCTACTAGACGCACACAGGAAGCGGAAGTGCGTGCGTGTCACGCGCCGCGATGTGCGTTCCACTGCAATGATAGCGGTAATTCTACATGGGTTTGGACGGCTAGTGAGCTCTGGACCACAGGTGAGACTTATTGGGCTGATTTTGGCGGGCCTCTGTGCCCTATTTATATGGTGACTGCTCAGTTATGTTTGTGCTCTTGAAAAAGGTGATTCTCCCACCGAAACAGGCTGTCGAGCAGATTGGTTTTTGGGACCAGCGTGGAGTTCCACGGGCACTATGGTGATGGCCCGTTAAGGATAAGTGACCCACTGCTTTTTTCCTTATGCAATATGTTGCCATGTGTTTTTAAGTATTGTTCAACTATGGACTTGCAAATATATGCTTAAAAAATCAATGATGAGCATTTTTGGTGTGCAGATGTCGTTTTTCTCTGATGAGGAAATATTGGCTATATATATATATATATATATATATATATATACACATACATTGGGATTCTAAGCATAAAACTCCATTGAAGGGACTCTATCTTATTATATGTGTTTGTACAAAAGATTGTTTTTATATTTTTTATGCAATAAATGTGCAAAAGTTCCTCCATATGTATGAGGTGTTATCTTGATAGGTGGTGGTATAAGTCTAAGTGCTACTACTACTACTACTATTTACATACATATATACATAGCGCGCATGCAATACCGTGCCAACTCTCCCGCACGCTTCGGGCTCGGTGGCTCGCTGCGCTCGCCACACTTTCTATTCTCAACTCCACGCCGACGTGGATAGTGGGGGTATGAAAAGGTCGGAGGACGCGTACCGCCGCCCCTCGCAGGCTCGCTGCGCTCGCCACGCTTCGGGTTCACGTTTATAGTGAGGGGGGGTGGCGGGGGCAAAAATCGTATAACATATAAGTACCGATCCTATTCATGGAAATCCAATAGATCCTTGTGGCGGCCATTGCAATTGCAGGAAAATGACACTTTTCATGCGATCCGTCGCAACAATGAGTCCGAATTGCATGAAAAGTGCCCATATCGCACCAGTGTACCCCCCTTTAAGGTTTGAATATGTATACTATTTAAGGAGGGCACTGCGGTATTTGCAAAGTATCACCCAGAGTGCTTTGTGTCCGTATTGTGTATGTTTACTCCTAGTTGGAAGTCCTGGCTTGTGATAAAAAAAGATTAGCCCAAGGACAGAACAGTAGGTGCCAGCTCCATTGTGTTGGGAATGGTCAGGCTGACATTGTTCGGAACTACTGAACACGTTGCTTGTAGCACTGATAAGAGATGACTAGGCAGCGTGAATTTTGGCAATCTGACAGACCAGTGAGTGAGAAGCAGAGCGGCAAGGGCAAGGACTGGTGCGCACAATATGCCGAATGTTAGTATCAAGAAGCATAGAAAACCCTCAATGCATTAAGTAGTTTGGACAGTGTTAGAAAGAACATCGCTCATTCTGTCCAGGGTGCGGTGACTCATGTAGGGTGCTCACACTATAGAACATAATGATGTGATACCTTGCTGCTGTTCTTATCCTTCCATCAGGAATGTGCTGAGATTGTGTGTGGGATACTACTAACACAAGATATAACACTAGGGTCAGGACTTGCATTACAAACACTTATGGAGCCTGTCAGCACGTATTGCACAGTGTGGTACTTGCATGTGTGACCTTCTGCTTGCCAAGGAACTTGTCCAATGTGAGACATTACAGGTACAATGCATCATATACACCCCCTTGTGATTAGAGATGTGTGTCCAAATCCACCATAATGGTGTGGTTCTTCCCACGGCTTGGAATTGGGTTTTAAATCCTAATTTGGGCTCTGGATTAGAAAAATGACATTATTTTATTAGAGATGAGCGCAGTTTTTTTTCTCATAAGGGGCGCAAGTTCAGATTCACCTCATTGACTATCCTAAACAAAGGAGTGCAGGTAGTCAGTAATACCGCTTTCAGACCGCACTGTAGACCCGGGTTATTGCCGTGTTCTTGCGGCCCCAACACGGGTCAAGGTGCGGTCTGAAAAGGACACCACGGGTCGAGCAACATGGGTGTTCAACCCTGGTAATGACCAGGGTTGAACACGGCTATGACCAGTGTCAAGTGCAGTGTGAACGGGTGCCTGGGTCGAGCGACCCATGTCCCGTTCACAGTATGGAGGAGGCAGCACTTTCAGCTCCAAGTACTGCCTCCTCCCAAGCCCCCGATGACACGCCGCCACCCAGCTCCACCCCATGTGACGTCACTGATTCTGCAATATGCCGTGTCGGAACTTTCAGACCGCATATGCTGTGTTGCTCTGGGGATGGGACCCGAGTCCTAATCCTGTGTGCAACACGCCATTTGCTGTCTGAAAGTAGTATAAGATGCTGTTTTGTATTCATTCCATGTCCTGTGGAAGCACACCCTCTTTAATCTTCACCGATACGATAAGGTGTTAAATTCCTAAATGAGGGTTAATGGGGCAGATGTATGAAGCCTTAACAAGAGATAAATCCAAGGGTGATAAGGAGAGATAAACATCCAGCCAATCACCTGCTAACTGCCATGTTACAGGCTGTGTTTGAAAAAAGTCAGTAAGGAGCTGATTGGCTGGATGTTTATCTATCTTTATCACCCTTGTATTTATCTCTTGTTAAGGCTTAATACATCTGCCCCATTGTCTGTTAACTACTAACCACATATTCCGCCTGTGCGACTGACATCTCTTCCTTTTCTTTCTGTCTGCAGTGAAGGCCTGCACATGTGCATTAGCGATTATGCGCCTGCGCAGGCAGAAAATATCGGTCGCCAATGCGAATTTGCAATGTAATGTACGACCAGAATCAGAGCCATAGTACGTAAAAGCCTAGGCTGGGATGTAGCAGTATGTATTAGCAACCAGATTTATTAAAAGTCCGAGCTTTCCAGCTCCGAAAATGAGCAATCGGTAAAAAGTCTTATCGAGATTAATTGTCCATGTTATACAGACAACTCAGCCGATGTAATGGAGTTAGAAGGTTAGCTTTTTTTTTTGTTTGGGGGGGGGGTGGGGTGGGGTGAGTTGTAGTAACAGTGTTTAAAATAGCTTACAAGTACACAATATTACAATATTACAGCACATTAGTAACAAACTTTGTAATGTGAATACGATGCACAGGGGCAACTTCCGGTGATTAAAATTATATGCAGCATGCCTATACTCTGTAATTGTAACCAAATTATGTTGCAGTGTTTTGCTGGA
Source organism: Crinia signifera (assembly GCF_055691185.1). NCBI lineage: Eukaryota > Metazoa > Chordata > Amphibia > Anura > Myobatrachidae > Crinia > Crinia signifera. Next base: position 268,463,961 of record NC_139220.1, on the reverse strand, counting down.
AAACACTGTAACATTGTAACATAACGTTTTCTATGCAGAGACAGTTACATGCAGAATATAGGCATAATCAGTAGAAATTGCTAGTGTGGTAAATTTCCATAGCGATACAAACGATGCATTTAAAGGGATAAAGTGTAAAAGTGACATACACAGTACAGTACATGACCTATTTTGAAAGATCAAAGTATATCTTGAATTTTTAAGGTTGCAAATGTACTGTAATTGTAGATTTGCAATTGACTTACTTTATATCATTGACGAATACTACTTATCCCCCCCCCCCCCCCCCCAATTTATGTATGAGATGGAGATGTTTGTTTGACACTTTCTAACTATGGCTCCCATTACATCCTGGCCAGCAACTGTTATACTATACATTCCGGTTGGTCTGAAAAAGTTGGACACATCCTGCTCTAAAAATACTATGACAAGCTGGATCCAATTAGCATTCGGGGTAGGGATGCCAATCCCGGAATCCGTGATTGAAAAATGACCCAATCAAGGGACTCGCCGGGATAGGCTTCCCTTATACAAAAACCCGCCCCGGCCGGCCGCATATTTACTTACAGGTGCGGCGCGGCTGGGCGGGTGGACGATGGAGCTGGGCTGTAGGCATGAGGATGCTGCCTGGGTGGGTGGGCTTTGGGCGATGGTATGGGGTCCGGAAAGAGCCGAATGCAGGCAGGCTTATGGCGGGAGGTCAGCATGGTAAATAATTAAAAAGTAGATTCTGATTGGTTGCTATGGGCATCTAAAATCGGCTCCCATTACATTCCAGCCTATATCTGTATTCTTCAATGATGCATAAAATAGACACAGAGAAGGACACAGTGTAATACATTTTAAGAATGGATGGTGTACACCCTTATTGTGCATGTAAGCTGCAATTACTCAGCTAATTGCACGTACATTATGGGTGTACACCATTCTTTCTTAAAACATCCAGGGATAGAGGGATGCTCTATATGCTGATGGGATACAGGCTGTCATTGCCAGGTGTATGTCTGCACCATTATTCTGTAGTTGGTCAGTCAGCAAAGTGTGGCTACTACATATAATACATACATGGTTTATGGCCAGTGATTCCAGTAAACATGGAGATCATGACAAAGAATCTCCACACTGGGATCAAAATTTCCACCTGTGCTCGTTCTGCCGATAACGGCCTTGGATTGTCACGATCCTGGCCGGAGATAGCCTATCCACAGCAGTTTTCGTGGCCACACCCCCTTTGTGCAGATCAGCAGGCGGGACATTGAATCCCGCCTGTCGTTCAGCTGTCGGGCTGACCGCAAATGGGCCAGCATCACAGCTGTCGACATGGATCGACAGCCGTGATCCTATATTGAATACCCCCATAAATATGCACAGGCTTCAAAGCTGCAAATGTTAGGTCTTGTTTTATGCACATGTTTATTTACTGTCATTTAAGTGTTATGTATTTAAATTAAATGTTACAGTATATCTTTAAATGTTGCGTATTGTGCCATTTCAGTGTTAAAACACATTGGGATAGTTGCTGCAGGTGAGTAGAATTTACCTAGATGGAACCAACTCTACAGTTTAGAACCTCAGAGGTGTTGTTAATATCTAGTCATTCCATGAGGTGAAAACAGTTCTATGATACCTTTCAAATTAGAATGTGTGAAGGCTGCCTGTAGCTCATTAACATAATGTGCACTTAATGAAATATAATTGTGCATAGTCTGTAACATAATTGTAATTAATTTGATATTACTAGGAATACCCCATCTGATTATCTAGAGCAGTTTGTTATTTATATTCATTATACATTGTAAATCCACAGTGGTGAGAAGATGTGTGATATCTCAGTAGGATAGATATAGCTATGGTGCATACTGTACGCAGTACTATCTCCAAGTCTTGCATCACCTTCAGTTACATCAGGGGGGCGGGGGGGGGGGAATCCTTCGGGGGCCATATGTAAAAATTTCTCTTACAAATTGTCCTGCTGCAGCCATCCCACGCTCTGGCGGCTGCCGCTGAATAGGACTGACAGTCTCCAGCTGCTGTTGATTAAGAGAAATATCACAAGAACTACGACCTCTCGCGAGAATTCACCTGTACTTGACTCCCGGCAAAGCCACCGGGCGGGCAACTTAGACTGGCTACGGGGGCCACATACGGCCCCCGGGCCTGAGGTTCCCCACCCCTGATTACAGTGTCTAGACCACCAGTGGTGTCAAACTCATGGCCCTCCAGCTGTTGTGGAACTACACATCCCAGCATGCCCTGCCACAGTTTTAGCAATCCATTATATATAAAATCTGTGGCAGGGCATGCTGGGACATGTAGTTCCACAACAGCTAGAGGGCCATGCATTTGGCAACACTGATCTAGACAGTTTGTCTCTGCAGAGTCACTGGTGGGTTCCTATCTGCGAATGTATGGATGATGAAATGGTTAGCACTGCTGCCTCACAACACTGAGGTAGTGGGTTTATTTCCCGCCATAACTGTAAGCAGTTTTTATACGCTCCCTGTGCTTTTGTGGGTTTCCTCCAGGTCCTCCGGGTTCCTACCACAATAAAAATATGCGGTAAGTTAATTGGCTCCAGACGAAAATTCACCCTAGCCAGTAAGTGTGTGCATGTACACAGGCAGACAAGAGGGGCCACGTGATTCTTATCAGCTGTCAAATTCTATCTATAGGAGCCCATTCACGGTCCGTTGTGTATGGCTCCGTTCTGTACTATGCGATGCGCGCTCCCACGCATCACATAGTACGGTACAAAAAGTATGTGCTGCACATACTTTTTGTACTAGGTACACATCGGGTCGGATCGCAGTGCATGCACACTGTATGCACTAGGGATCCGATGTGTGCTAATTAAGTTCCAAACGGATCCGTTAAACGGACCGTGTATGGGCTGCTTATCTCTTATTATTTTAGAACAATTTGATACATTTTCCTTGCTTCATGTTTCGATTTTAAGTAGACGAAAATGTCTGTATGATGTGATCCTAAAACATCCAATTTCATCTTCACTAATAGATGGCATGTCATTTTTAGAGCCTGTTCAAGTAATTGAAATGTGTGTCTATGCAGATTGTGGTGTGTGTGCATTATTGGTGTGACTCTAAGTAGTGTATATTGATTTTGCTGCAGTTAATGTTTGGGAAGTACGTTCTAACCAGGGGTGAGGCATGACATCAGTGCCGAAGAGCTGTAACAGAGAGTCTAATCATACTTCCCAACTTTGCTGATTTAGCCGGGACAGCCCTGACAGGCACCTGTCCTGCCCTCCAACCTAGGAACATGTTCCTTGGTTGTAAAAATTTGGAGGTACATGCTGATACCTGCTTTACAAGTGTGCGTGGCAATAAATGGCTGTTCAGAAGGGAAAGGAGGTGTATTGCTGATTAATTCTAGGAATAACTTGGATACCATGTTCTGATACATACTGAATGACTGCAACATGTTGATTTTGTACATGGCAGTCTATAGATTGTTCTGTATTAAAGTGTCTTAGATCAGATTGGTCTGGTTCAACCATGCTTCAGCTAGGACACCAATGAGATTATTTTAAAGTGTTCACATTTGATTAATGGATGTAAATAGGAAACCACTCACACAGAAATACAGTATGGCAACTGCAAAAAAGCAACCAATGTATCAGTATAACATTGGTTAAAATGATAACATTAACATTAATAGTGACAGGGACCCCTAAAACAGAAATGAAGATCTGAAATGAGATGATGAGACAGGTTTGGCATTTCTGCCTTATTTTGAGCCCACAAATTCCTCCCCCTACATATTTTAAATTTAATTTGGATTAATAGTGTGTATTTTATGGCAGTGGCGGGTTTCCCACTAGGTCAGTGACGTCCACGCCTAGAGGCGCCACTGTGGTGGGGAGTGGCACACCAGGCTCCCCTACATGAGAGTCCTGCTAAGATGCTAGCCAGATATAGCCAGGGGGGGGAATATAATAGGGTGAGAGATTCAGAAAGTGAGAGATTTGCTAAGAACTCTCCAGTTTTTTTAAAGCGCCAATCATTTACACTCCAAAACCAGTTTGATTTTGAAGTGGAAATGATTGGCGATTTAAAAAACTTGGAGATTTCTTAACAAATCTCTCACTTTCTGATTCTCTCATCCTATTACATTTCACCCCAGGTGTTTCTTTTTTATTTTTGTCATTTCGACTTATGATTCTATTTTGAAACTAGTGGAGGGATATCAACAGGAGGTGCTAGAGGTAATGTTGGGGCTGCCTTGGTATTCTGGAGGTATCATGACCAGCCCGACATGAAGGGTGCGAAAGAGGCATTGACGTAATAGGGTAGAGCAATAATATTGTGATTAGGCATAGCCTGACCCTCAATTCCTCAATTTTATCCCTGCATTACAGTATGTAACACTCAAAAAGAAACATGGGGAGACTTTTAGTAAATAACCAACTTTTATATCCGTTTTGTGTTTCCACCTTTATGCAAGCACTGACTGACCCTCCGGCGCCAGTCACAGCCAGCTTATATAAATAGTCTGAGGACAATGTATTCCCAATGCTGCTACAGTAATGCAGTAAGACAGGGAAATGTACAGGTATTCTTAGCAGTTGGATGAGTGAGCCGGCTTTGGGTAACGTGGCACTGGCAGAGATCACTGCACACAGGACGGAAAAAATACTTCTGTGAGTGAGATTAATGAGAAGCCAGCCTTAAAGTATATTACTGCCTAAACACAGAGGCCGTTTCACTTTTTCTTACTAATGGGGTCAGAATCACAATGAATAGCAAGTGTTTAACAGAGCTAAATTTAAACAGCATTGTGGCAAAAAGAAATATTTAACTTAAAGGGAACTTTTATATACAGTACTAAAAGCATATTTGAAATAGAGATCTCTGAATAGTTTCCTTGTTTCCTATAACCAACAGAAGTGCATATTGCGGCATATATCGGTGTATATTCTACAGTAGGCTGTATATGACTATGTAGGAGAATGACAGCCAGAGACACGGTATGAATGATGGCTATGTTCATTTACTTTTGTGGTGTCATCAAGATAAGAATCATTGCTACAGGATGTCAGTCATTTTTATGAACAATCCCAAACTGTAAAGGGTTAAAGGAGGGTTGTATATCTTTACACAATTCCTTGCAATTAGGTATACAGACAGTACTCACTTTAATAGACCTCTTCTAGACTCGATGACAGTTTTAAGGCCCATACACACTATGCGACTTTGAGCTGAAAGCCGCTCAACACAGCCTGTTTGAGCGTCTTTCTGCTCAAAGCCGCCAGTGTGTATGGCCCGGCGATGAGCGGTGAGCGCTGCTGCACGCACCCACGTTATCGCCTGGAAAGCCATTCACCTGCTGTTTATACCAGCAGATGAGCAGCGTTGAGGATGGCTTTGCATAGCTTTGCGCTATGCAATGCCGTCCCCCCCCCATCCAGGGGAAAAGGCGCTCAGTGTGTATGCACTAAGCGGCTTTCCCCACAGCGGTGATTGACATCATCGCTGTCCATACACACACACTGGGCATAGTCGCCCAGTGTGTATGGACCTTTAAGCTCCATACTCACAGAGCAATATGCTCCTGCGACCAGCGACCATTGCAGGGCTGGCCCTGGGAGTGCGCTCCCGGTGACAGTCACCCCATATGCACAGAGATATGGTCGCTCAGCGACCATATCCTCAGCGATTCTTGCTAGAATCGCACAGTGTGTACAGGGCTTAAAACTGTTTTGGGGGCTGGTAAAGGGCGGCGATGGACCCTGTTTGGTAAAATAGAGGCATACAGTATTTGGGTGCTGTTTAGAGGGTAGGAAGAGGCCAGGAATCTCCATCGTAGGACAGATATTTCCTGGCCTCTACAACAGTTGTTCTGCAGCATCATGGGTGCCCCAAGCTGCCCGATTTTAGGTGCTTTGATCCAATGACCTGTGTTGCAGGTCAGATCACTACTGCAGCAGGAGGCATCTGCTTGGAATAGACGCCTCCTGCTGCATTACCATACTGGAGCAGCAGTGATAGCAACTCCAACTGCACGTGAATGACCCCCATTGTGCAATGCAGCTGGGGTGACAGTACAGAAGGGGGAGCAAAAATAACAGGATGAGAGGGGACAGGATCAGAAGGGAAGCAGCACTGCATGGCAATGGAGTATCACAGTGTTTTAGAAGCTTTAGTAAATCTACTCCCAGGTGCTTAGTTGGAGATATAAGAAGTATATATTTTACTTGTTGTCAGCCAGACCATATCAAGTCAAACACAGACCATAATTATATGGGTTTGGTATTGGATACCGGCACTGAAAATACCAACAATCAGAAGACGACCCTAAATCCAATGGCTACGATCACGACAATTCTAATATAAGAATTCTAAACTTTTCCCCTCCCTCCTTCTAACCCTCTTTTCCCGCAGTGTACCCCTAACCCATCCCCTCACAGCTTAAATGTTAGCAGTGTTAAAAGGGCCTAGCTACACATTTATATTGGCTGCCTACAGCTAGAGATGACATATTTGGATGTGTAAGGCATCTCCGGATACCGCTTCACACTTGACCTCACAGTTATCAAAAACAGTACATGCGCTGCACTGCTGCAACGAGTACTACCCATCAGTGCTGCGTGTTGAATTTTTTCATGTCTATATGTTTGTCTAGTGTATATTTTAAAATGTTTAATCAAAAGTTACATTTTAATACATTACATTTCATTTTCTACCAGGGCACTTACCTAGTCCCTACAGAATCGTAACACTAGCACTCCATTTAACTTCGGCCTTTATTTAGTTTTTTTTTTTTGTGTTTTCTCTTATTCAATCTTCAAATTGCAACATAACCTACACACATCAATTTTACATTTGTAAATTTTGATATAAGAGTGCCCCACCAAAAAAGAGAGTCTTTTTTCTTCTTTCTCTTCAAGTGTTAAAAGGGCGACATGAAAAGGATTGACACAAAAAAATCAACACAAGTTTATATTTCTGTACTAAAATGTTGACCTTTTGTACCTGTCCCTTTGACCATGTGGCCATATTGGGTCATGCTACTGACTGACTAACTAGACTCCGTCTATCCATTGACTGGAAGCGTAATTTCCTTGTCAGCAGAATAGCCTGAGCCTGTTCATGAGGTATTGCGATTTAAACATGAATGAGTCTCAGGGAGTGTAACACAGCAGGGCCTTGCATAAAATGCTTACTTATATAACTGTCAGACAGTGGGGTAACACATAATACCACATGACCAAGGAGAGCAGATTACAAAAAATATAAAAATAATCTTTTACCTTAGAAAATCCCCAGTGGCAAACTGGACAAATCCAATGTTATTTCTAAGGGGACGGAATGAATAAAGTGTTTAATAAACCTGTCTGCTTGATAAACGACTTCCATAGAATAACCCCAGAAATGAAGACGTTTTCTGATTTCATAAGTGTAGATTAAAGGATAGCAGGGAGTTACTGCTGCTGGCACTGCATTTCCTGTGGTGCTCGTCTTGTGTCTCTCCACCTTCCATTGATTCTTCTTGTTCCATCTGTGCTGTAGCACTGGCCTATCATATGCAGAGGAATGGCACTCACTATTATTATTGGTGGCTTCTGTATTACAGTAGCCACAAGCATTCCCCCTGACACCTGCTGCAATTGGTAATCGCAAGTGATTTTCCTTAAGCTGTGTACACGCGGTGCGATAGCCTTGCTATTAGATCCCAATTCCATCCCGATCGAATTGCACGGCAAGCCAAAATGCATCCATTCAGTTTTGACTATATACAGTAGTACAGATCTGTACTATATACTCATTGCTGCGCTGTCTACTGTATTTGGCTATTCAATTTCCGCTGAACGGGAGTGCGCATCGACATCGAATCGGGATTGAAAGATTAAACACATGTTCTATTTGATGTTTATGCAATCCTGATTCGATTTTATTAATATCGTCAAAATCGAGTAATATAGTCAAAATCGAATGTCAAATTGTCCCTTGTGTACACAGCATAACACTGCCCATTGGGTGTGTCTTATACCACCAATCAGGCGCGTCTACCATCATCTATTGGCACTCGCTACAATATAAAATGTCTCTCGGCCACAACATAATCTCCTGCCTATTCCAGCTCAAATTTTCGAATTACTCTGTGTAACAGTAAATGCAAATTATGTCATAAACATATATGGATGACGCAGGTATGTAGTTATATGACATTGGTCTAGTACAATTAACAATGCAAAACACACATAATTGATTCGCACTTCTTTTAATGGAATACAGTTCTAAAAAGCAAAAAGTATTTGGTAAAAGGTATTTCTGGTATTGCTAGCAGCAGGGAGGTGTTCATAAGGGTGTGCCCAGCACTAGGGAGTGCCCGTGCACCCCTAACACTCAATGTGCGCACGCCTATGACCGTGCACATGCGTGGTTGTCCGATAATCAGCAGGAATTTGAAGCCCTTCGAACAGCTCTGAATCGAGCACCTACAGTACTACCAAGGGTACATGCCTTTTTTCGGTACCTCCACACAGGGAAAGCCCCATGTAGGATATGTATAGTCTGCAGAGTATTTTAATTCAAAGGGTTGTGCAATATTATATATTCAGGATGCCAAAAGTGAGGTAATGGGGTACAAGCACAGCCAGGTGGGAGGTGCAGGGAGCAAGACACAGCAGGTTGGGATGCGCCATTATTGCATTATCACCGTTATTTAAAAACCATGAATCCTGGCATTGTAAAGTGGTGGGCAGGTCCTTAATGAATAAAATAAAATTGCATTATAAAGCTGCCTGGACTGCCCACTTCATGAGTCCCCCCATTGTGGGACCCTTTGAAATAAAGGCGGGCTTAGCCTTATGACAGTGGATTACTGGGGATTCAGAGCATGTCAAAATTTCCAGCCATCAATTCTCTCCCCCTTTGTCTCCAGTCATCAAACCCCTCCCTCTTGTGTCTCCAGTCATCAAATCCCTCCCTCTTATATCTCCAGTCATCAAACCCCTCCCTCTTGTGTCTCCAGTCATCAAATCCCTCCCTCTTATATCTCCAGTCATCAACCCCCCCCCCCCCGTGTGTGCCTGGCTTTAGTTGGTTCATATTTTTTAATCAGCCATTTCCCAGCATTCTCTCAAACAACATACTCATCTGCTTCTTTGCAGTCAGGAATCAATAAAAGGCATCAGCAGACTGCACGGAAATGAAGTTAGGTGGTTGTGTTATTTGACAGCATTCCAGGCAGAACATGATCGAGTTTAACAACCTGGAGCAGTAAGCAGAACTTAACTCATTCTAAATACATGACCCAGGGATTAGAAAAGCAAATACAATCTGCACCACCCCATCTGTACTTTCCTTATTTACCTATTAGCTTTAATCTCCCAAGATTCTTTTTAATTTCATTTTTGTGGTGCAGGTTTTGAATATTCTCTATATTATGGTTGGTCTTGCTGGGGATATATTTTGTTTTGGGCAGTGCTTTTTGTTATTTGAAGAATACTGTAGGTGGTAGCAGTATTCATGTAAAGTATAAGTTGATACTGGTTTGTACTGTCATCCATACTCTGGACAAGTCATCTTCAGCTTCCCTGTACTTGCAAAACAATAATGTGCTTATTTTATTCATCTATGATCTCATTTGGGGACAATTCAATTAGGTGCAATGCTGGTGATGCCAGTGATGGTGGCTATGTGATCTGCATGGCAGTCGCACTAACAGTGGAACATATGTCACTGTACAGTAATGTAAGGTGCCTCTGCTAACAGGGCCATAACCGTCCACAGGCATCACAAGGGAGGTGCATGTTGTATTTGGGTGTCACACGAAAATGCCAGCTCCTCGGTAGTGACAGGATCCAGGTACAGAAACTACCCAGCTCCTGTCAAAAAGTAAAAGTTGGCACTGCAGATCCTAACCTGCTGGGCATGCCCCCGGGGGTAAGTAATCAGGGGTTTCTCTTAGGCCTCGGTCCAGTAGTGACATCAATGGTGACATCACACAAGGCCACACTCTTTCTGAAAGGCCACACCCTAACTAGGGGTGCATGAATAGTACCCCCACACAAAGCGCAGGACACTGTAGTTGCCCGAAAGAAATTCCTCTGTCTAGCAAGGTGCCTGGAAAAGCACCCTGCAGTCAGGAAGGCTGCTGCATCACTGCTGGTGTGCTCCGAAAAGGCACCAGGCAACTATACAGCCGATCAGAGCATCTTCAGGACACCCGTAATTACATTGGGCGCTTTAGGACAGGCTGGCACAGGGTGCCTTTGAGCCCTGTTACAGTGCTGGATTCCAGCATTCCAATGCTTTTGAAATGGTACATTGCGTTAGGGGCATCGTTTATCATTAGCTCCTAATTGAACTGACATCTTAGATTGCACATACCGTTCAGAACTTTTTGTTTCCAGAGCCATTTATGAGAATTAAAAATTATGCAAAATACCTCTATAACACTGGTTTATGACGGTCTTGTTAAATCATCAGATCACATTATGTCATTGGAACAGCAGTAGGAAAATACTACATATAGGTCTGGCTTGGACAACCTGTGGCTCTCATCCTGTTGTCAAACATAACCCCAGAATGCTTTACCTGCTGTTCAGTGGGAAGTTATGCTGGAACATGTAGTTTTACAACAGCCGGAGAGCCGTATGACTATTGGCCTGATTCAGACCTGAACAGGGGGGTAACTAGATATTTGTAGGCCCCATAGCAAAAGTTTGTAAGGGCCCCCTATTTAGCAACTGGTGGTGATAAATGTATGTCAAACATATTACTTAGACAGTAAAGATGGGCCCCCTTCAGCTCTGGGCCCCATAGCAGCTGCACCCCTTGCACCTATGGTAGTTACGCCCTTGGACCTAAATGCAGCCTTGCCAATTATCAAGCCATCCGCGCAATGGCAGCCAGCATTGGCTAGTGTGATTGACACCCTTCGCCATTTTTGGGGCAGTAACCCTGCATTTCCCAGAAAACGCAGGTGTTCCCCGCCCATTGGGAGGGAAAACCACTGACTTCCTTATCTCCTTATCTCCACGGCCATCACTGCGGTGAGTAAGGGGGAAACCATTAAATGATGAGTGATTGCGAATGGTTTTCCCCTCATGTGCATGGCTGGGAACAAATTTGCAGTTGTGCACAGGGGCGGGAATTTGCGTGTGCGTGTGATGGCGCTTACCTGCTCGCTGGGCTCCAAAGAATCGCAGCACAGCAAACAGGTATGAAAGGGGCCCTATGAATCCACGACTTGAGTGCAGGTCAAGTTTGATTTTAAAAATGTTTGTTATTCTAACAAGCAAAATCGAAAACTAGTGAGTAAACAACTAACCTATTTCTCTCTCTGTTCTACAGCAATAAGCAAGTTAATAATGTTCCAGGTACTTTGTAGAAGAATACGCTGTGTCACAGAGGGCGAGGGATGTGTGAAGTAGGCAGATAATCCTATTGCGCTCCTTCATAGAACGCACAGCTGTGCCTTACCATGTACCTGCCAAATGTGGGCTAATCAGACGCTTTGTCTTACGCAGGCGGCGGCTTTTCTCCTCCAAGTACTTTCATTCCCAATTCCTCACTGATTACAGCCACAGAAGCCAATTAGCACCTCGCTGGAGAATACCCATTTATCTCAATAACTCCTGCATGAACCGTACACACTATCTATACACAGATTTAGCGCTGCATTAGAAAATAAAGAAAACAACACTTTGATCAACCCAATACACAAACACTGACAAAAGGATTGCAGTCTTTACAGATCTATTCCGACTCTGGTATTGAGGTTTGAGTCACATAATTATCTAATTACCAATCAAGCGTCATAGTAAAAATAAAACTTATATTTAAAAAGTAATTGCCTCATTTTTTTGGGGGGGTGATGGGACACATTGAGCACAGACAGTATGTATTACAATAGACATGTCACAGCTGCAAACCAGATAAAATATTCAGATGTTCGGAAGTGAAATGCTCTTTGGATTTTTTTTTCCTTATCCATTTGTGCTGTGGCACATCAATAACACATGCAAGGGACAGTCGCTTTACCTCTCACACACAGTAAGCAATCAGAGCAAGTGGCTTATGCCCACGTAGAAATCACCGCATATCTATGATTCATGGTTTGTAGAAAACAAACTTCATGATTGTCTTATGAACCAAGTTATATTAAATTCCCTAGCCTGTAAGCTCTCACAAGCAGGTCCCCCCCTCTTGGTTTTCACCACGCATTATACTGTACTTCCCTCCAGTGCAGTGTCACAGCAGCTCTGGGGCAGGGTGCACTAAAGTGAAAAACGTTTTTCTGGTGATACCCTCTAGAAGCCTGTGGCCCTCTCTTCGCAGTTCTGTGTGAGGGATCCTTCACAGATCCCTTCCAGTATGCCCCTGCAGCTGGCGCCAGCACTCTCCCCCCCCCCCAGCAATTTGAAGTGCGGGGTTAAGATCTGGATTGACCCTTTCACACAGAAAAAGGACCCATGTAGTTCATGAAATTCCCGGGTAGAACTGCATCACCCGGAAATTCCAGTTTCTGTGTGAAAGGGGTATTAGTGGTGTACATTTAAATAACATATAAAATGAACAATATTTCAACATGGAAATTGTATGGTACTGTAGGTCATTTTTCTAGGACAGTCACCCTCTTACATCCAGCATATTGACATCACAATACATTTTTCCCCTTAACCCAAACTCCTCCTGCACCCTTTACCATCTTTAGTGTCCATGTCGTCACAACATGTGCCGACAGGCGGTATCTCATGTCCTACCATCCACTAGGACGTGGATGGTAGGACATGTGCCGAGCGCAGCGAGGCACTGTGCCCGAGGCAAGGCGAGCGCATGCGGTGCTACGTTTTAGTGTTTATGTCGACTGTGTTGACATTCAGGTTTAAAAAAATAAACAAACATGTCCCCCTTTTCAATGTCGACCTTACCCATGTAGATGTAATGACCATGTAGACATTCCTGCATGTCAACCTTAACTCATGTCGACCTAATGATGTCGACATAATGCTTGTCGACCTAATGATCCATACCCTTAATTTAGTAGCATGCTATCCATTAGCCATTACTTTAACATCACATTACTGTATGCAGCCTGCACATCCCATGTAAACCCCTTCTTCGCAGCTCACCCGATCTCTCCCTGTGGACAGGCCCATAATACCAGGATGCCGTGGCATGAGCTATTTAAAGACACCTTATTTTGCTTCATTGTTGGGAGACCATAGTTTATCCAACAGTAATAACTTTGTCCCTAATTTGACCTTATTTCCTGGATTCTTTTTCCTGATGTACTGATTGTCCATAGCCGTGTCCTTGGCCTCTCTCTGGACTCTGAAACTAGCTTGTTCCCTGGATCTCACTTGTTTAATGCTTTAATAATGTTTTTGAATTCACTCTCTGTTAAGCTGCTGACTGCAATTATATTCAGGTGTGGCCTGTATAAAAAGTACACAGCCCATATTAGCTCAACAACTGACTAGTTACGGAAGTAACTAGTCAGTTGTTACAGAGGCTAATTACAAATAAAAAGCTGAAGTCTTTTCATACACTAACCTGAAGAGCATGCAATCTAATTTTCCTTATCAGCAGCGGGAAATGGAAAGAGTATTTAACATGCTTTCTGGCTGCACCGTGAGTGCAGCTGGGTTGGTATAATGAGGCCATGGTCTTAACATGGGTTGGCAGTGGCCGGGAGCGGATATGTGATTACCAGCAGGGGTGGAGCTATAATGACTGGATTCAGAGCTAATCACGTCATCGAGAGGGGAGTTCGGTGACACCAGTTCTTGCATGACTTACAGTATTTGCTATGTCTGCGTTATGCTAAATTTGGGGATAGGTCTCTGTGGACACTTCTGTAACGTTTATTTTGAAAGTAATACAATACAGCAGTAATATAATACAGCAGGTATGAAATTCCATCTAACATATAAATGAAAGGAATAAAAAGTTGTCACTAAATAGGTACACTTCATTATATAATCTATGTACAGTCAATGCAGAAATAGCTATAAATCAGCAATCACCCAATCAGAAGCGGCAAGCATCACCACCAGCAATGTGTACCACCGACACAGGCTCCTGGGTGCCGAATGACTGACAGACAGTTGGGATTCTGACAGTCATTACACCAACGTCGGAATCCTGACTGTTAAAACCCCGACACTCGGGATCCCGATGGTCACCAGCTATTCTCCCTCGTGGGGGTCCACGACCCCCATAGAGGGAGAATAGAATAGGTGGCGAGTGCAGCAAACCACTGTGGCCGCAGCGTGGCGAGCGCAGTGAGCCCGCAAGGGGCTTCGTTGCGCTCCCCCCGCTGTCTGAGTCTGGGCAGTCGGGATTCCGACGTCGGGCTAATAACTGTCAGAATCATGACTGTCAGTGTGCTATACCACACCCCAGGCTGCCAGCCTCATACTATGGATGCTGCTATCAGCAGGGAGATATCCTTGAGCATTTCTTCACAAACACACACACAACTCGCCCTATATTAGACCACCATATTCACTGCTGTTCAGTCACAGCAAGCACAAGTGTAGATGCGCGCCGCAATATGTGCATACAACTTGTTTTGTGGTTCACATTTGTGGATTTTACGCTGCACAAACATGTGTGTGTCCTACTCAGGCCATTTATAGACAACACGCTATAACAGTACTTAGACCTGATGACTTTTGTCGGTAGCCAAGTTTATTTTTTCAATGATTTTTCAAGTTGTACAACCCTTGAAAGACTAAACATTAGATTTATTAGCTGAAATCCAATGTAGTTAGCATCTTGTTTCCACTTAGACAAACATACACTGTAGTTTCAGGAAAGTGTAAACATTTAGCACTTAGCTTTCCTGCTGTTTTATTTCTCGTCAGCCAAGAAAATTGAAGATACAGTACCAAGACCTCATTCCTACTGACAGTGACAATCCTATTGACCTGCTGCCTTTTAAGGTGACACAAGTTGCTCCAAACTGCACAATCCAGTGTCTTTCAAACTGCATTACCAATGTCTCCCTATGGAGAATAAGGGTTATTATGGTCCGTTCGCAAGGACCGCATGTTCGCATGGAGAGCGATGTTTTGCGCAGCCACATTTTCTGCGCATGTGCATATGCCAGGTGCGTGCGGCCATGGCGAACAGATTGTTCCCTGGGTGCATGCATCCAAGGCTGCGGCCGGGGGGTGTGGATGGATAGCCGCCCATCATTTCATGGGAGTTCCCATGAAATCGCTGGGTGTTCCCATGGAAATTGCCCGGTGACGTGGGTGCCAAGGGTGGGGCAGCTGATATAACCGGACGTCAGCTACCTGCCCACTTCCTTCTGAATGCCCACGCACATCTAAGGTTACCTCTGTGTAACCTTAGATGTGCGTGTGTCTGTCACATCATTCGATGGTCCGCAACCGATTGCCCTGCCTTGCGAATGGCTTGCGGAACCACGTCGATTGCCGGCTAGCTGCAAATCCATACGCAACTCGCTCACCATCAAATTATTTTCCTAGTGTGTGCAGTCTGTGCATAACCCAGAACCTAGCCGGGTGTGGTATGGGACTCCGACAGTCGGGATCCCGACAGTCATTATCCCGACGTTGGGATCCCGACTGCCCGGAGTCAGACAGCATGGCAAGTGCAAAAAAGGCCGTTGCGCTCGCTGCGCTGCGCTCGCCACGTGGACCCCCACGAGGGAAAATAGCGGGTGGCCATCAGTCACCCGGCTGCCGGCGTTTTGACAGTCGGGATTCCGACGTCGGGTAAATGACTGTCGGGATCCCGACTGTCCGGAACCCATCCGGCACCCACCTAGTCTACTTGTGCAATGGAAACAGGCTGATCGAGTGGAGTGTATGTCACACACCCTCCTGAAAACACTTGGGCACAACAGCATTTCCCTGAAACTCCCAGAAAACAGCCAGTTACCCCCCACAAACAGCTGCTTCCTGTCAATCAACTTGAAAACAGCATGCAAATAGAGTAATCGCTGATTTGGCCTTGGGCATGCACGCTATGGTCTGTACGCATGTGCAGTCCTACAATAATTGGTCGCTGTGCAAATTTGCACAGCAACGATCAGGTCTGAATAACCCCCTATGTTGCATTTTATGTGGGCAGTCTACAATACTAAGGGGTATATTCAATGCCCTTTAGCGAGCTGTGGCGGCGAGCAGTGCTGATTGCTCACCGTCACAGCTCGTGGGTCGGTGTTCAACTGACCACCCTGTAACCGCCATTTCCACAGGGTTTTTACAGCGAGGTGGAAACGGCGTGTGCAGCTGCCAAAACGGCGAGGCTAGCAGCTAAATGCAGCGGGCTCCCTGCATTAGCCGCGAACCTTGCCATTTGGGGAATTCTAGCCATCCTCTAGCCAACAGGAATGATTCCCCCTTAAAGTTGAATAGGGTGAGTGGCCGGCGCGGGGCTTAAACTGCAAGGATGGCTTGTTTTTGCCGATCATCCCCGAAAACAAGCCACCCTCGCCATAAAAAACCCTCGCCGGCTGCATTGAATACACCCCTAAGACTAAGAGGCTTTTCACCCTAATGTAACTCATTTGGAGTGCATCAATGAAGTCTAGTCTACAAGTCAGGGGCAGTTTAAACGAGGCAGGAGCCATGTGCAGGCTCTGTGTGGGCCTCCACCTTTCTTAGCATTGTTACCTGGGACAACTCTATTAAACATGTGCAAATCATGCCCTTTTCCAGTGTCCTCAGATTATTATCTGCAACATATGCTGCCTCCGGCTCCAGTGGAGTAAGTATACTTATAGGGGTGCAGGGTGAGTGGAGTCGGCCTCCCTGGACACAGGGTCCAATGTGTACCGTACATCTTGCACCCATTATAGATACGCCAATATGGCAAGCCATGATGATATGTGAGGTATTTTTCTAAAGGTAATGCATTTGACATGTAAGGTACATAGATTGGCCATTTGCCATTTGACTTATTAAGGGACATTTTTGTTATAATACAGTATTTAAGCCAGGTGTGTGGCAAAATAATGAATTAAATAGTAATAGCTTGAATTTACCAAATTCCTTTGCTGTGAGTCAGATACTACTGTAGCCGCCGGTAGTAAAGATATCATTTTACTACCCGGCACAGATCCATCCAGCCTAATGTGCATGTTTGGCCATTGGGCTACAGGATGAACTGATGAGGAGGGAAGCATTGCGGGCTAATGCCATCTGGAGATGGTGTTAGCTATTAAGGCCAAACCTACGCAGGCTGCCCTTTCATATTTTCTGGGGACACTTCATTGTTACAGGTCTCCAGAAAAATAACTTTAATATCTTATAAATATGCCTCTTAGTGAAAGTACTCCTGTAGAATTCTAAATCAAGATATTTGGTCAGTCATGGCATTCAATGTTTTGTACAGAGATGGTCTTTATATTTGGCATTCCCCGTAACCATTGCTATTACCTTATAAGAAAGAACTGCTGCACCATGTCATTTCTCCCTTTAAAGAACAGGACATATAATAAAATATATCCAAATTTCGCTATATAAATGTTTCATGAAAAGAACGTTTTTGCCGGTAATTTCATTTTTTTCTTTTTGCTAAACTATTTTACATGTTTTATTTGAAAAAATATATGTTTTGTGTATTATTGTTTTTTTTTTTCTTGAAATTGATATTAGACATTTTATTTTCCTCAGATTTTTCTGGTATGAATTACATTAGTGCCTCATTTTTCTTGTTATAAAAATAATATTTGGTGTGTGTCTTGTGAATTGAAACCTCTAGGGCAGGCATGTCCAAACTATGGCCCTCCAGCTGTTGTGAAACTACAAGTCCCATCATGCCTTGCCACAGTTTTGCTATTAGGGGATGCTAAAACTATGGCAAGGCATGCTGGGATGTGAGGTTTCACAACAGCTGGAGGGCCACAGTTTGGACATGCCTGCTCTAGGGGGAGGAGGAGTTTACCTTCATGGTCTAGAATTTCTGGAGGAAGGTAAGCCAGGGGGAGGGGGTCAGCATCTGCGGCGGGGGTTGGCGGCCGGTGATAAGAAGCCCATAGGTGATACCCTGGCCAGCGAAAACGTGGCGGACGGGTCTTAATTCATTTGGAAATGCGGTAAAACTCCAGAAAACGGGGGTTTTACCGCATTTTTTCCTTAGTACATCCCACCCATTATGTGTTAACAACACGTATTCACCGCGCATGTCCAAAACTTTAGCAAGCATGCACAGTTGTTGGTGGGGGGGGGGTTGGGGTTCAAATGCAAAATGATTTCTTCCGAAATGATACAGAAGATAAATAAGACATTGAAAAAATAACACACATTAGGGAATGCTGGGAGTAGGAAAGCAGACGGACCCTTTACTGGTTATGATCATGGACATGACGTATGTCAAAGCAGGTTTCCAGTTCCATTGTGTCACCTGTCTGCGTCACGGTTTCTGCTTCAGGAATTTGATGTTATAAAACTATTAACATTTTAATCAAATTTGAACTTCTTAGATTTTATGTAAAAAACATCAGAGAACTTCAATAAACACTGCCAGGGCTATTCCAGTGGGACATTGCGAAGCGCGACAAGCATCTTCAGGCATATTCCAAGCGTGGTAGCAGGAGAAAGTCTTCAGCAAAAAAATGTTAAATCGCAGATCAAATAAATTTTGACAACAAGCTTCTACTGAGCTTCCTGAGTGGCTAATTCATAAATGTTTTTGTCTTTCTTTTTCCCCCCATTAATTCTGAAGTTTATTAGCGGCCAACCGAAACAATAGTAAAACATAATATAAACATAGGAAACAGGATATGAGACCATGTTTATAAGACCCATTGAAGTTACAATATGGTGGGAAAAAGGAAATATATTTCAAAATGATCATACATCTTTGGCTCAATTTATATAATCAGAGAGGTAATCAACAGGCAAGAGGCAAAAGGCGGAGGTGGTAGCAGGGCTGGCAACAGAAATCACGGGGCCCTGTACAATGATATTTCTGGGGCCCCCCCACCTAATTGCAAACCCACACAACTCACTGCAGAGCTGAGCTCCCGGACCTCACCTTAACATTTGCGGCTTCAGGGCCCTACTTTCAGTTAGGTGCTTCTCTCCGTCCGTCCTATTGGCTGCTGCTGCTGCTTGTTGACTTGCACAAAAGAACGCTGAGCAGGCAGTGCAGGCAGCCACAGAGCCCGGAACAGATGACACAGTGTGCCATGCATGCAGGAGCCGGAGATGCCACAGCGGCAGCAGTCAGTGCACGGGTACAGACGTGTGCAGTGCAGACAGGAGACAGCCAACTCAGTCTCTGATCACTGAGCGGCCACTGGCCGGGCGCACGGCACACACAGTAGACGGCATACAGGAGCCACACACAGACAGTGGCACAGTAGACAGCATGATGGCTGGGCCGTGGGGAGCACTGACTCAGTCACAGCTAGTACAGGCAGCCGGGCCGGGGCATGGAAGTTCTGGGGCCCTTCAGATCCCTGGGGCCCATCACACTTGTCCCCCTTGACCCCCCCTTCACCTGGCCTGGGTGGGAGACAAGTGAACCAACAGAGAATAAGAAGATGAAGGGGGAAATTCAATTGCCACATGCGGAACAGTTCTTGGTTTCACAGAGCTGGATAAAGTGCTGAAATCTATGGATTTCCTGTGTGCTAAAATGCAGTCATGTTACAAGTAGATCCCCAAATTTGGGTTTGGTTCTAAAGCTTCGTGTTTTAATTTAATTTTTGGCAAAGGCACCCTCAAGTATTTTGGTTTTAGATCTGGATCTCTTTAACATTTTTAAAGACTGACAGCTAAATCATGTCATTTGGACCTGTCTTTGTTCCTAAAGTATTATCAACATCTATAACTTTCCTTTATACTGTAGATATTTTCAGTTTGAAATGGCAACTAAATCATGGGAGGGACTCACGCATTACAGAACACAGAGATTTTTTTTTTTTTTTAGATCTGAGTTCCAAACTTGGCGTGATGACCCGAGCTGAGAAGGTTCTACTGCAGCCTTTTCTAAAAAGATGTTTGAAACCCTGGACAGAGATAAAGGGCCTGATTCAGAGCCTGCAAATTCGCACAGCTGCCGATTACAGATACACTGCGCATGCATACGGTTAGCAGTACGCATACACGAGGACGTCCTGCGATGAAGTCCTGCAGCTTTTTCTACATGCACGCCGTTCGCAAGGTGATTCAAGTAGGAGCATGGGGTTGGCAACCAGCCATTCTGTGGGAGTACTATGAAAAACTCAGGCGTGCCTATTAAAATGCTGGGAGTGTCTGGGGAAAACATTAGGCATGCCTGAGCATTTTAGGGGAGCGTCAGCTCCAGGTTGGATATGCCTTTATCCATCGCACGGCCGAATAAGTCAAGGACTATGCAGCGCCTGCGATGGGTAGTGACCAGGTGTAGAAATAATTCCATTTTGGGCCTGTTACAAATGGGTTTTGGACATTTTCGCACAGCTGCAAGTGGATGTGTATCCGTGCATAATATACAATTATACAGAGCAGCTGATTGGTTGCCATGGGCCACTTCTTCCCTGGCTCACTTCTCCTCCCTTATCACTGCTACTTACATCTACCCAGAGGCGTAACTAGATATTCGTAGGCCCCATAGCAAAAATTTGTAAGGGCCCCTATGTCCCATCTAATGATGATAAATGTATAGAGAAAATATAACTTATGCTGTAAAGATGGGCCCCCTTTGGCTCCGGGCCCCATAGCAGCTGCACCCCTTGCACCTATGGTAGTTACGCCTTTGCATCTACCTCTGAGTTTAAAAATGACAGAAGCTACCGGTTGTTTCTATATCTCTCTCAACTTTATCTTTCTCTGCCGTTTGGAAAATAAACTAAATACTTAAAATCCTCTACAATTTCCGCTTTTGCTGTAGGGGCTTGCCATCATAATCTTTCCCAGGGCGTTTACTTGCAAAGTGCTCCATTACATAAGGAATTCCCTGGCAACTTTTAACATCTAGGACTGATATCACTATAGTAAACAATGATAATTCATGTTACCAATGTTCTTTCAGTAATATCTTATATTGTATATTATAGCTGAAGACTTAAGCTAAGTACACACTAAGAGCCAGATGTATCAAGCTTCCTACCTGTCATTTTTTAAACCCAGCCGGTAACATGACAGGTAGGAGCTGATTGGCTGGTTGTTTATCACTCTTGAAGCTTGATACATCTGGCCCAAAAAAATTTCAGACCGATATTGACTCGATAACTTTTAGATTGTACGCTGCTCAGGGCATGAAGTTCAGTCCAAATGATGTAGAATTGGCCTCCAATATAGCGTGTGCTGCATACACAATGTTACCATTTTTAGTTCATCCAGAAACTGCAGTGTGTACAGAACTCACTCGAAAGGATCATTTAGAACTAATCATTGATTGGGTGATGCATACAGATGTGTCCTCTCTTGTTGCTGCTGTGGGAGGCAGCCTATCCGGCGATGCGTCACACAGTCTGCTGCAGCTGTTGGCTCCCCCATACTAATCTATGTGCCAGCAGGAGCTTGCATATGCCGCACCACTGCACGGAACCCACAATGCGACTGCAAGAGATCTGTATGCGTTACATTGGGCGGGATGTATTGAAATACATCACCGCCCTTCGCCGCCTGCCCGCCGCAATGCCAGCGCATGTGTACTAACATATGCAACTGGCATTGCGGTGCGGTGACTGAGACCCCCCCACGATACCTGTACTGTGGTGTGCGGGGGTCTCCGTCATCTCCCTGCCACCTGCCTCTCCCCTCACGCCGGGGACAGCTAAGCAGGCTGTCCCTGGCGCCTCCTCCTCCCCGCTGCAGCCGGAAGAACGTCCGGCTGCGTTACTAGGGGGAGGAAGGGCTTACCTTCCGGGTCCAGGAGGACCTGGACTAAGGTAAGCCAGAGGGAGGGGGAGAGGGGGGTCGGCGAGGTGGTGGGTTTGCAGCGGAGGCGTCGGACGGCAAAAAGAAGCCCATAGGCTTCTATAGGGTATCGCCACCCAAAGGTGGCAATACCCTACAATGCGGTATGGTGGCGGCGGGGTTTTAATACATAGGAAAATGTGGTAAAACGGGGGTTTTACCGCATTTTCCCCTTAGTACATCCCGCCCATTGTGTGGGTTAGTCTGACTGCGGTGTACATAGGGAAAGGCCTAGCTTTACTATTACAGGTTGAATATCCCTTACCAAATATCCCTTACCCAAATGATCCCTTATTCATAGTTTCCAGAATGTGATTTATTTGCTAAAAGCACTACTGGGGACATCTGTGACTGGCACTACTGAGAACATGATATGTAACTGGCACTACTGGGGACATGATATGTAACTGGCACTACTGGGGACATGATATGTAACTGGCACTACTGAGGACATTATATGTAACTGGCACTACTGGGGACATGATATGTACTGTAACTGGCACTACTGAAGACATGATATGTAACTGGCACTACTGAAGACATGATATGTAACTGGCACTACTGGGGTCATGATATGTAACTGGCACTACTGAGGACATGCTATGTAACTGGCACTACTGGGGACATGATATGTAACTGGCACTACTGATGACAAGATATGTAACTGGCACTACTGAGGACATGATATGTAACTGGCACTACTGAGGTCATGATATGTAACTGGCATTACTGGGGACATGATATGTAACTGGCACTACTGAGGACATGATATGTAACTGGCACTACTGGGGACATGATATGTAACTGGTACTACTGAGGACATGATATCTAACTGGCACTAAATATGTGCAAGAACATGATTGCTTGGCATTCAAATTCAGTGCCTGAGATAGGACACAATCTTTGTTTCATGTAATAAAATATATTTGTGTGTATTTCATGTGTATGATATGTATATACAACATAAATGCAATATACCTCACTGAAATATAAAAATATTCTGAAATACGGAATACTCCGTTATCCAAAATAAGGGATTCTTAACCTGTATAGCTCTTTTTGAGACTAAGGGGGTTATTCAGGTTCACTCCTTCTGGCAAATTCCTTCTAAGATGGACAAAACCATGTGCACTGCAGGGGGGGGGGGGGGGTGTAACATGTACAGAGAGAGTTAGATTTGGGTGGGGTTTTACTTCAAAGTGAGATCTACAGTATATTGCAATGTAAGAATAAAGCAGCCAGTATTTTCTGTAGCTCGCCCAAATAACTCGCCCAAATCTAATTCTCTCTGCACATTTTATATCTGCCCCCCTGCAGTGCATATGGTTTTGTCCATCTAAGAAGGAATTTGCCAGAAGGAGTGAACAGAATAACCCCCTAAATGTTTGCTTGGATTTCTTCAGCACATAATTTCTAGCAATACTTCTCCTGATAAATAATAATCCCCAAACAATCTCCCTTTGGTTTCCGAGCAGTAGAATAATAGCAGAACAACAGATGGTAAAGGCAGGGATATAGTCTTGGGCTGTATATTGTGTTTTTTAGCAGAATGGCAGCATGTATCTTACCCCCATGGGGGACGCATTTAACTTTCAGTATATATTACATCTCCGGCTTCGTGCTGCTCCTTAGTGATAGAAAATATTGTAATAATAATAACCTATCTCTGCTTTTACAATAACACAGCAGACTAGACGTAGGGTATTTTGCAGGTGTTACAGGCGATGCTGGGAATTAACAAGTTATAGAGCACTGGCGGTGCCTGCTGACAATCCTCACAGTGTAATAACCTTGGACTTATTCAGCACACAGACAGATGATAGCAAAATATGATTTTGTTACCCTGCTGCAGCCATATTAATATGACAGTGCACATTATTACTACTAATGTGTACAGTAATTGTTAGAAGGAAAGGGTTATACCCATTGATGTGTAACATCAATGCATGGACTGTTGCACAGAACCACACAGTACCACAAAGTACAATGCAAACAGCACTTGTCAGTGGGATGCGGTCAATTTGCCGGCGGTCGGGATCCCGGCGTTCAGAATCCCGACACTGGAATCCCGACTGCCGAAATCCCGAATCTTTCTCCCTCCGTGGGTGTCCACGACACCCATAGAGGGAGAATAAAATAGCGTGCCGAGCGTAGCGAGGCACCGGGCCCGCTGCGTGGCGAGCGCAGCGAGCCCGCAAGGGGGGGCGATCCACGTCCCCCCCATGTCGAGATTTCGGCGGTCGGGATTCCAGTGTCGGGATTCCGACCGCCGGGATCCCGACCGCCGGGATTTCGTATCGGATCCCTTGTCAGTATGTATGCAGTCAGATTTATTGCATTATTGTTTTGACAGCTGCACAATACTGTACCATGGGGAGATGGGGTGCCGGACGGGGTCCTGACAGTCGGGATCCCAACAGGCATTTACCCGACGTCGGGATCCCGACTGTCAAAACACTGACAGCCGGGTTCCCGACGGCCACCTGCTATTTTCCCTCGTGGGAGTCCACGACCCCCATAGAGGGAGAAGCCCGCAAGGGGCTTAGTTGCGCTCACCATGCTGTCTGAGTCCGGACAGTCATGATCCCAATGTCGGGCTAATGACTTTCGCGATCCTGACTGTCGGGCCCCTGTACCACACCCTGGGAGATGTATCAAACCAGTCCATCCCTTCAATCTCTGCAGTTAAATCCAGCAGCAACCCAGCCCCTGGAAGCTGGTGCACAGAGGCAAAAGCTTCCGTTGCCTCCAGGAGTTCCGCCACTGGATAGGTAGAAGCATAGTTGCCTACCCTCCTGCATTCTGCGAGAGACTCGCTTAAATAGTAGCTGTCACCCTAAAGAGTCTAGCAATGTCCCTGATTCCACCTAACCCATATTATGCAGCTGTTACATGTTATATAAATAAATCAGACATATATACATTCAAATGAAATCCTAAGTGCCATTTACCTTGCATTGCTTCTGGGCCGGCTTGGCTGGGATTGCATGCAAATATCGCATGCAAAAGCATGGTATGGGATCCTGTTGCCCGGGAAGGTCTGAGGGGAGAATCCACCAAAATGCATGGGGGCCTTTACAGTTCGACATAGAACACGCAATTAGAGAATTGTGCAACAGTGTTAGAAAGCCAAGATGGCGTATATTCGTCAGATATTGGTAAAATTACTGTATGATAAATGTTCAAACACAAGAAAGCATTGGAGAAGCCCACTATTCTGAATGAGATCAGTGGCCAATTTGAATGGTGGAATGGTTTATTTGTAGGATATAATGGGAATGGCTTATTGGTTGTTCAGTACATGGAAATTACAGACTGTATTTAATTTCCGTAAATTGACTGTCTGGGTATTGGTCCTGGGGATTTTCTATCCCACTGTATAGCTTATCACAAACCTGAATTACAATGACTTGATAAAGTATTCAACCCTCTTCCCCCATAAAATTTAAAAGATGACAGATTGTTGCAGACATTAATTTATTGTGAACCAGTAAAGCCAATATTTATTATTTGCAGATTTTCCCCCTCAAAAATCTAATAACTGAAAAGAGCTGCTTGCATAAGTATTCAAACCCTACAGGTTTGTGCTTGTGCTACAATGGAAATCTTTATGGTGCAATACCTAGGTAATTCCGGTGCCCCTAGTACAGCCCTGCATTCTTTTTAACATGCATTAAATGGGTGCGGATTATTAAATCGACAGTGCCTAGGTCAACAGTCAATAAGTTGACAACTATTGGTCAACAGGCATAATGTCGACACATGAAAAATTTCGACATGGGCAAAATGTTGACACAAGCAAATTGTCTACATGCAAATGGTCGATACAGCGAAAGGTCTAATTTTCATGTTTTTTTGTGTCTATGGCGACATATGTCGACATGGACCCCTAATTAGTGTATCGTGTCCACTTGCATGGCTCGGTTTGCACCCTATGCTTCAGGCTTGGTGCCTCGCTGTGCGCGGGACACTATTATATTATCCCTCTATGCTGATATGGAAGGGGAAGAAAAAACAATACAGTTTAGAAAAAAATTCAGGAAAAACGCATGTCGACCTTTTCTCAATGTCGACCTACTGCATGACTACCTTGTTTTGTGTGTCGACCTATTGCCTGTCAACCAATAGGGGAAAACCTATTCACTCGATTTAGACATTGTCAACCTATCAATCGGATACCAAATTAACAAGGTGTTGGAAATATTTCGGATTCCTGTGCTACAAAAGTTTCCCCACATCAATTCACAACAGTCTGTACCGTAGACCAATGGTTACCAAACTGGGTGCCTAGGCACCCTGCGGTGCCTCGAGACACTTACCGTTTGACCATTATATACGGTCAAATTAAAAGGCAAAACCAGTGCTGGTGGCTGCCATAATAAAATATTTGTGGACATTTAGAATCGCAACTGTGTCCACCACAAAATAACTGAACTCAAGGATGACAGTTACAATTTTTTTTTTATATATATATAATTCGATAGTCTCATAGTTTCATACATAAAAAACATTGACATCCCATTACATAAATTACATATACCACAAACACTACAAAGAGAAAGAGAGAAAAAAAAAACATGTATGTAAACATTTAGTCTAGTGTGCATAGTGCATAGTTTACCATGTAACAGGATTTTTCACGATATCTGAGTATAGTGTTAACTAATTATACAAATCTGTGATCAGTGCAGGGCCGTTTCTAGAGGCGGACAAGCCGTGCAGCAGCCCGGGGCGCCGCACGGCTTGTCCGCCTCTGTTTAGCAGCCAGGGCGCCCGCCAGCTTCCCCCACGCCGCTGTCCCCCCCGCACGCCCCGTACGCCGCACCAAAAAGATGATCTTGGAGGGGAGAGAGGAGCGCATAAGTCTCTCCTTCCCCTCGCTGTGTCACTGGGCTGTTAGCCAATCAGCTCGCGGGCCGGCAGCCAATAAGGAGCCAGCCCGCGAGATATGATTGTCTCCTGTCAGCCCAGTCACAGTGAAGGAGAGATGCGGTATGCGCTCCCCTCTCCTCCCTTGGGAAACAGAAGCAGCGGCGGCAACGGGACTCGGAGTCGGAGACCCGGACTCTGCTCTCCCCAGCAGCAGCAGCAACGGTGAGTTGTGCTGCTGCTGGGATATTATCCTCTGTCACTGTGGGGGCATATAGGTCTGGCACTGAGGGGGGCAGATGTGTGGCACTATGGGGGCATATTTTCCACTGTGGGGGCATATATGTGGCACTGTGGGGGCATATATGTGGCATTGTGGGGGCATATGTGTGGCACTGTGGGCGCATATGTGTGGCACTGTGGAGCATATTTGGCACTGTGGGGGCATATGTGTGGCACTATGGGGGCATATATGTGGCACCGTGGGGGCATATATGTGGCACCGTGGGGGCATATTTGGCACTGTAGGGGCATATGTGTGGCACTGTGGGGGCATATCTGGCACTGTGGGGGCATATCTGTGGCACTGTGGGGGCAAAGCTGTCAGTGTGGGGGCATATATGGGTGGCACTGTGGGGGCATAGCTATCACTGTGGGGGCATATATGTGTGGCACTGTGGGGGCATAGCTGTCACTGTGGGGGCATATATGTGTGGCACTGTGGGGGCATAGCTGGGACTGTGGGGCATATATGTGTGGCACTGTGGGGGCATATTAGTAAACGGCATCAGTTGTGCGGCAGCGGAGCGTTGGGCATAATGTGTAATAGGCATTACGTTGTGGGGAGTATTGTGTGCTTGCCATCATGGTGTGCGGCGTAATATGTAATGTGTAATTGGCATCACGGATAAAAAAGTGTATGATTTAAGTAGCCTGTCATTGTTTGGCCTTGATCTGTGAGGCGTACTAGGTAACTGTGTAGGGCTTTATATTTTTATGTCACCGTGTGGGCTTCAGCCCGCCAACTTAAGTGCGGGAGGACAATGACAATTCCTGCGGTAACCAATGTCTGGACATGCAGGTTGCAAAAGTGAGATGTAAGGTAATTGTTTTGCTGCTAGACCACGCCCTTATTTTAAGCCACACCCCCTTTTAAAATAAACCACGCCCCCTATTTCGGCGCGCGCGCCTTCGGCGCACGCAATTTCTTGTATTTCATGTTATGTATTTGGGGGGGGGGGGGCGCATTTTTATTTATTTGCCCTGGGAGCTAAATTGTCTAGAAACGGCCCTGGATCAGTGTATAGTGCATTTCTTCATTCATATTTATAGGGAGAAAAAGAAAAAGGGGAAGAGAAACAGCATCGGCCCAGACAGTTAAATTCTAGAAAGTTTGGGAACCACTGCCGTAGACACATGTCACAGCAGAAATTGAAACTCTTCTGCTTTACAATCATCAACTATTTGGTTATGGTGAGTCCCCAGTACCCTCAGTCTCCTGTTAGCTGACAGGAATAGATCTCGGTGTGGTGTACAGTTGCTGCAGCATCTACAATTCAAGCTTGGATGTGCTGTGCATACACAGATACTATTTTCCTGCATACCACTGTTGTGAACATATGTCTACTTCAGTTATTGCTGCAATATTGTCATTAACCCCTAACCTCATTCATTAAAAAAGTGTTTTCACCCACAGAACTGTCACTCCCTGGGTGTTTTCTCTTTCGCCCACAAGTGTCTTTAAACTTTAGAGACCTCAAAAATCCCAGGAGGATATCAGTTATCGAGACCTCGAAATTGCCCAGTCTGCTACCAAGAATAACAGGACAAAGTCACTTAGATTTAATTCTTACCATTCTAGCATTTGGCCTGAACAACAACAGAACTCTTGACCTTGAATTTAAGGCACTATGCAGCTGCCACATGATTGGGCAATATGAAACCTGTATTAAAGCGGGCAGTTGTACAAGTCATTCTCCCGGCAACGGGGGGGAAGTTCCAGAAAATTGGGTGGGACTCCCAGCCACCTCAAAAGTGAACAAGTCTCTGGCATCCTGCTTACACCCGCCAGTAGCCCTTGCCCATGTAAAGTATCACAAAATAGCATGTTTCAAAATAAATTCCTAATTGTACACAGATTAATCAATATAACTAGCTCAGTAATTATTCCTCCCAGACCCACAATACGGATTCTTTTCAGAAACGATGACACTATTTTTTACAGCATATCGAGGGTGACGCATACTAACGCTGCATCCAGAATATACTTTTAGTTGTGCTGTTAATGAGCTTTACAATATAAAGGATAGCAAGAAAACAGTACTGGAAATCAGGGGAAGCCTAGCACAAAATGTATATCCAAAAGAATTTCTCCTAGTGCGGTTTTTGGAGAAATGGAGATGTTGCCCGTAACAACCAATCAGATTAAAGCTTTATTTTCTAGAAGGTTTTAGGTAAATACTACAGGCGTGCCTACCTTCCTGAAATTGCCAGGAGGCTCCTAAAATTTGAGTCTCCCGCATCAGCCTCGCAGTCCTCGCCACCTCTCTTCCCCGCTGCACTAAAACCCATTTTTCGCGGGTCTGTGATGAGGGACGGGGCTGAAATGACGTGAATTGCGTCATTTCATTTTGCACCATTTTCGCCTATCCCCCAGTCCGTGGACCCGTGAATTGCCTTGTTTGACTGCAATGGAGGCGGGGCTTGGTGACGTCCGCCTCGTCTCGCCACCCTGACATGCTACTGTCTGGTCTCCTCTCCAAAAAATTTGGCAAATATGAAATACTAAGCAACATCCTAACTTCTATAAAACCCACACTTACCCCTGGGAGTTTCCAAATCAGTAAAGTGTGCCTGGCTGTGCGGGCGTAATTGTTGGTATGGTCATGCTTCCACCTTGGTGTACCTGGCCATACCACTCAGTGGCTATACTCAGTAGTCAGTTGGCAGCCGTTGGATACGTTGCACAAATTATATAACTCAGAGGCCACAAATCTGGCACTGCAGTTCTCGATATGCAGATTTGGAAATAAACACACCTTTGTGCATTGTAACAAAATTGCATGATTAGAAAAGCAGCAGGATAAAAACAGTATATAAAATTGCGGTTAGGAAACCAGACTCTCCTGGATACAAGCTCCTCTCTCTCTGTTACCCAGTGCAACATGCAGCTGATGCTGAAATGGAAATCTGCGATAATTGACTCTGAGAGTAAGGTTTTAACAAGAACTCCAAAATGGCAACTGCCCCAGGCCTTCTAAGCTGCACTGTCACATGACTCTGTGACTATTTGACAGGCACGTGTCAGCGCACACTGTTAACCTGTCCTGTGCAGGAGAACAGTGACGGAAATAAAAAGGTTCCCTTGAAAAATTCCAGACTCCAATAAAATGTAAACACTTTGCAGTACTGTAAAAACCACAGACAATATCAATGTAGTCGGCTTCAGGCAGAAAGCTGTTTATTACAGCTGATGAGGACAGGGAAACAAGATTGGTGCTGTTTTAGGAACTACTGAGAAGCCTACAAGGCCCCAGCCCTGCACAACAGTCTTATCTGCTAGAGCAAGCAATCCAGAGCTAAAAGACTAACGTGCCTGTGCCTGAACGCTGCTACTGATAGGGTGGGAGGTAGGTAGAAAGTTAAATACAGGGAACAGATAGCATGATGAATTGGGCTAGCATTAGTACAAAATGTTCTCGCTGTACTCGCTGTATTTCTCTGATAAATGCACTTTAATCAGCAACAGAGCAAAAGAGTTCTAAATAATATCCACCTCCTTTACAAAGAAGGGTGGCCATTTTGGTGGGCTGAACCCACTTACTAGTAGCAATGGCCATCAAAGGTTGCATCATCGATGGAGAATGGGTTTAAACCATTGATGACTGATCTCTACACATACAAAGACTTCGAGTATAGGACCTGCGCTGTCGATGTTTGCTAGTCATCGGGCCCAACCAGCCATGACAAAAACAAACATCCTTATCATTGGTCATAGACAATAGTCTAATGGTGTGTACACAATGTGCAAATTACCCTTATATTATGCAGGGGGAGCAGCCTGTGGTGTCGTGTTATTATGCAGGGGGAGCAGCCTGTGGTGTCGTGTTATTATGCAGGTGGAGCAGCCTGTGATGTCGTTATTATGAAGGGGGAGCAGCCTGTGGTGTCGTGTTATTATGCAGGTGGAGCAGCCTGTGGTGTTGTATTATTATGCAGGGGGAGCAGCCTGTGGTGTCGTGTTATTATGCAGGGGGAGCAGCCTGTGGTGTCGTGTTATTATGCAGGTGGAGCAGCCTGTGGTGTCGTTATTATGCAGGGGGAGAAGCCTGGTAGGGGGAGCAGCCTGTGTTGTCCTCTGGTTATTATGCAGGGGGAGCAGCCTGTGGTGTACTCCATTTATTATCCAGGGAGAGCAGCCTGCAGTGTCCTCAGATTGTTATGCAGGGGGAGCAGCCTGTGGTGTCCTATTCTTTTTATGCAGTGGGAGCAGCATGTGGTGTCCTGGTTTATTATTATAGTAGAGGAGCAGCCTGCGGGGTCCTGCTGCTGTTGTTGTTGTTATTATTATTATTACACAGGGGTTTTTCTCAGCCAAACGCTGTTACTCATGGGCCAGTGCTCTGGGCTTGACCCCCAGACCTAAAGTTGCCAGCCAGCCCCTGGTCACCGGCCATCAAAAGATGTGGAAGGTGCACGCATATGGAAGGTTGCTCTGAGCAAATTTACATATGTGTGCACGTTCAGGAGGAAATGGGCGGGCAGCTGACATCCAGTGATGTCCGTCACATGAGAACGCCCATGAAAATGCTGGGGATCCAATATGCTAATGGAACAGCCCGCCGCCCCATACCTGCCCTCCACCCGCCAGCAAGGGCGCACACAGCCAGCACATGCGTAAAGTAAAAACATCGGCCCCGTGCGAGCGCATGAATCGGTGCGAACGAACCAGAATAAGGTCCCATGTACGTATCGCCAGAACTTGGATGACTTTTTGCAATTTTATGTAAACTTCTGCAATTTATTGGAGACATTTTTTATTGATATTATATAAACTCATTGTTATTGCTAGTTGTTTATAAATACATTACTATCAGGATTCTAGTGTCCAGTGATTGGTGGTTTGCAGGACACAGATTTGATTACAGGCTTGCCTTACAAACAATAGCTCAGTGACACTGAGAATAAGAACATAATCAAACATCACCAGCATACTTATTTGTCCACATCTATTCTATCTTGGGGTCATTTTTCTATTACACTCAGGATATCAACACGTTTATGTTTCCATAATCAGGACATCCTGATGTCACAGACTACAGATAACCTTTTTGAGATTCAGGAAATCGTTTTATAAATGTACTCTAAGCTTCCTGCCACTCTCATAAAAAGCACAAGACTGTACGGAATGAATAAAATGTAATTCTATTTATGTTTCCAGAGACAAAAAGTTTGGTAATTAGTAGAAATGAGTGGTGGACCGTTTTTGTTGGATCTGGACTTGGCTCAGATTCGTTCCTACCAGTTTTATATTTGGATTTGCAAGAATCCACCTCTGGGAGCATGATGTTCGGACCCAACATGATGGGATCTGAGCAAAGGTTGGGACTGCCATTGGTGCAGCAGGTGCAGTGCACCGGGGCCCCTGAGGACTAAGGTGCCCACTGCTGCCCCTGTCATCCTCCACCTGTCTCCCACTATTTTTCCCTGTCTGCCTCCCCCTGCCTCTTCCTGTCACCCTTTAACTCCCCTGTCACCCACTGCTGTGTTGAATATTGTGAACTTGGGCTGGGGTGGAGGAGGGGGAGTCAAATTATATTTTTGCACCTGGGCACACGGCCCACAATTTCTACCACTGGATCTGAGTCTCTGATGCCGGGACTTATGAGATATATATATCGATCGAACCCTTATGTAGAAATGGTAGCAGTGCCAGCACTTACAGCTTAAATAACTGACGTAGACAAAGTGGAAGCACTTTAACGTTTTCAGAACTCATGTGATTTCTGTAATCCTCCTGCTGCCAATCTTTTGTCTATCTACTATCATACATTCCCTGAGCCCAAGTAATATACAAGGGTTTAACAGCCAGATGTATCAAACTTCAAAAAGTCAAACAGCCAGCCAATCAGTTCCTACCTGTCATGTTACAGGCTGGGATTGAAAAATGACACGTAGTAGCTGATTGGCTGGTTGTTTTTCACTCTTCACTTTATCACTTTTTGAAGCTTCATACATCTAGCCCATAGTGTGGCCCAATGGATCCCTCAGTGCAGCAGAGGTACATGGTCAATGCCTACAAAATGTTAAAATAGAGTAACAGATATGGTTGAATCATGTTCTAAGAATCTAGACCTCTTTGCCAAAAGTTCAGAATGTGAAACTCTGTTTTTGTATTACGTTATAATGATCCAAACAATTGCTGCAAATTACTGTCAGATGCCTTTGCACTGATATTGCAGGTACCCGTGTAATAAAAATCTTCGGATTGAGCCAAGTAGGTTGTAGCCCCAAATAGTAAATACACTTAATTTTCTAATAAAATCCTGGGATCTGAGCTTGTTTGTTTCTGAAAGTTTGGCCGCCATACAAAAATATTGGACAGCATTGTTCTGTGAAGCAAGGATTGTGTTTACAGCTATGTTGGCACACATTCCTGTATCGTTCTGCAGAGGAACAAGCTTCACACTGTCAGAAAGACTATTCAAGTGTTAATGTCCAAATGTCGCTCCAACTATAAATGGTGGTTTATTAAAATTAAATATTAATTACCCATATCTCTATACAAACAATATTAGAAAACAAACAAACAAACAAAAATACAGTTTTAATTATCCAAAGCTGAGAGAGAGAGCGAATATATTATTGAGTCTCTTGATGATAGCTAACAGATGTGCATAATATTTCTACAAGTAGAGACGGAAAACCCCCCACCCCCACCTCTGCAGATTATTCAACAGGTCCCCAATAAAATAAAATTGGAATTCCTGGCAAACAGAAGAAGATAACAGGGAAGAACTATCACCCCATCACATGAACAAATCGAGTGCAGGATAATTATATATTGACAAGAGAAACCGTTTTAAAGATCTGTTTTCTGGTTCCCCTGTGTCCAGGTATTAGGCAAGGCTTCCTCTGGAGACCAGTTCGTGTAAAAAGACCAATTTCATTAGTTAAAGGGATTAATTGAGGCATAAAACTGCAGCGACTCTTGTAATAGACAGCCCGTCCTGTGCACTAATAGATGTCTGTCTACGAATACATTGGAATTATCAATGTACAAGGTAAGTTCTGCCCTGAAAATTATATTTTATTATTTGTGATTACCGTACTGCAGGCAGATCTGTCTGCATTCCACCGTGTTATAGGCCAGTAAGTAGTCCGTGCTTATTTATGTGTACACAGCTAACTGTAGTGTACACACAGTATGTATACATCAATACGGTACACATACACATTTACAGTCTGTATTACTGGATAGAAAAAGATATTTCCTGAATTACAGAACACACACTTTACGGCTGCTATTCATGTCTGATTGGACTATGCCATAATTGTAACAAACAACTGAGAGACATCCAGTAAGAATGTCATTTTCCAGCTATATGCTAACATGCATTGCAGCTCCTCATGTATGCAGTCACACAACAACCCGCTCAGAGATACTGTACTCTACTCTACATTCTTCTCACCTCAGAGGAGTGCTCATAGATTCAGTGCTAGCTCTTACTCGCACTCACAGGTTACAGCATCTTGAAAGTAAGACACTATTCTACTTACAAAAGACATGATAAATGGCTTCTACTCATACTCACACAGGCTGCTGCTTCCAAGCACATAAACTAGCTTCTACTCACACTCCAAGCATTCATTTTAAAACCTAAGACTAGCTTATACTCATACCCACACAGCCTGCTTCCAAACACATTACCTTTGCTTCACACACACTTCAAGTTCTACTCCCAGGCACTCAGAATAGCTTCTGCTCATACTCACAATCTACTGTTTCCAGGTGCCTTAGCTACAGTATCTTCTACTAACTCTCCAGGCATTACTTCTAGACACTAAAACTAGCTTATACTCACACTCAACTTCCAGACACATTTCCTAGCTTCTATACTCTTCAAGTTCTACTCCCAGGCACTCAGAATAGCTTCTGCTCATGCTCACAGTCTACTTTTCCCAGGTACATTTATTAGCTTCTACTCACTCTCCAATCATTACTTCCAGATAATAAAACTGGCTTATACTCACACTCAACTTACAGACACATTACCTAGCTTCTACACACACTTCACTTCCAGACACTCAGAATAGTTTCTGCTCATCATCACAGTCTACTGTTTCCAGGCGTATTAACGAGTTTCAATTCACTCTCCAGGCATTACTTCCAGATACTAAAACTAGCTTAGACTGACACTCTGCTGCCAGACACATTGCCTAGTTTCTACACACTTCAAGTTCTACTTTCAGACACTCAGAATAGCTTCTGCTCATACTCACACAGTCGACTGTTTCCAGAGACATTGACCAGCTTGTACTCACATTCGAAGAAATACTATCAGACATTCAGACTAGCTAGCTGTTAATAACAGCAGATGAGCGGCTTTGAGGACGGCGTTGCATAGCGCTGCGCTATGAAACGCCGTCCTCCCCCCACTGACAGTGGCGGGCTGTGTGGCTCAGTGTGTATGCACTGAGCAGCTTTACCCCAAGCGATGATAGCCATCACCGCCCAGTATGTATGGACCTTTAGAGCTATTTCCAGACACACTAAAAAGCTTCTACTCATTCTCCAAGCAGTACTTCCAGACACTAAAACTAGCTTCTACTGACACTCTGCTTCCAGGCACATTGACTAGCTTTTACATTGTCTACACAAACTCTAAGTGCAACTTCAGACTAGCTACCATTCATACTCGAATAGACTGCAACTTCAAGACACTAGGTGCAGCTCCTTCTCAGAGTTCTGCTTCCAAATACTTGGATTTGCTTCTACTCACACTTGTATGGACTGTTGCTTTTAGACACTAGAACTAGCTTCTACTCACACTTGTATGGACTGTTGCTTTTAGACACTAGAACTAGCTTCTACTCACACTTGTATGGACTGTTGCTTTTAGACACTAGAACTAGCTTCTACTCACACTTGTATGGACTGTTGCTTTTAGACACTAGAACTAGCTTCTACTCACACTTGTATGGACTGTTGCTTTTAGACACTAGAACTAGCTTCTACTCACACTTGTATGAACTGTTGCTTTTAGACACTAGAACTAGCTTCTACTCACACTTGTATGGACTGTTGCTTTTAGACACTAGAACTAGCTTCTACTCACACTTGTATGGACTGTTGCTTTTAGACACTAGAACTAGCTTCTACTCACACTTGTATGGACTGTTGCTTTTAGACACTAGAACTAGCTTCTACTCACACTTGTATGGACTGTTGCTTTTAGACACTAGAACTAGCTTCTGCTCACACTTGTTACTTTTAGACACTAGAACTAGCTTCTACTCACACTTGTATGGATTGTTGCTTTTAGACACTAGAACTAGCTTCTACTCACACTTGTTGCTTTTAGACACTAGAACTAGCTTCTACTCACACTTGTATGGACTGTTGCTTTTAGACACTAGAACTAGCTTCTACTCACACTTGTATGGACTGTTGCTTTTAGACACTAGAACTAGCTTCTACTCACACTTGTATGGACTGTTGCTTTTAGACACTAGAACTAGCTTCTACTCACACTTGTATGGACTGTTGCTTTTAGACACTAGAACTAGCTTCTACTCACACTTGTATGGACTGTTGCTTTTAGACACTAGAACTAGCTTCTGCTCACACTTGTTGCTTTTAGACACTAGAACTAGCTTCTACTCACACTTGTATGGATTGTTGCTTTTAGACACTAGAACTAGCTTCTACTCACACTTGTTGCTTTTAGACACTAGAACTAGCTTCTACTCACACTTGTATGGACTGTTGCTTTTAGACACTAGAACTAGCTTCTACTCACACTTGTTGCTTTTAGAAACTAGAAGTAGCTTCTACTCACACTTGTATGGACTGTTGCTTTTAGACACTGGAACTAGCTTCTACTCACACTTGTATGGACTGTTGCTTTTAGACACTAGAACTAGCTTCTACTCACACTTGTATGGACTGTTGCTTTTAGACACTAGAACTAGCTTCTACTCACACTTGTATGGACTGTTGCTTTTAGATACTAGAACTAGCTTCTACTCACACTTGTATGGACTGTTGCTTTTAGACACTAGAACTAGCTTCTACTCACACAAATTGCAGCTTCTACAAACTAGGAGCAGTTTCTACCGATTGCTGCATTAGGATTTGCTTCTACTCACACTCACAATTCGCTGCTTCCAGACATTAGGACCAGCTTGAACTCATTGAGTGTTGCTTCCAGAAGACTAGCTGCTACTCACATGCCAAAAGCTACTTGGACCAATTACTACTATCAGAATGATGCTTTGAAGTTGTTCTCTCTCCAAAGACTATATCCAGAGACACTAGGATTACAGTAGTGTCTACCTATGAAGACTGCATCTTCTACACAATTTATATTCAGTGAGTGCTGCTTCTATACACGAAGGGGTAAAATTACTAATATAAGAGTTCTATTGAAGATGGGATGTTGCCCATAGCAACTAATCAGATTATGCTTCTTATTTATTTAGCACCTTCCAGAAGATAATAGATATAATCTGATTGGTTGCAATGGGCAACACACCATCTTTAATAGAACTTCCGTCTCACAAAATTACCAATAGTATTTACTTCTACGCACATAGGCCAGATGCACCAAGCTTCAAAGAGTGATAATAAAACTAGCCAATTAAATACTAACTGTCATTTTTCAAACACAGCCTTTAACATGATAGTTACAAACTGATTGGCTGGTGGTTTATCACTCCCCACTTTATCACTTTTTGGAAGCTGGGTACATCTGGCCTGAAATGTTCTGCTTCCAGATTGCAAAGATAGTAATGCTGGCCATAGACTAATGTGAAGTGGCCCAATGGCATGTGTTTGACCTGCTTGCATGAATGACCTCTGACTCAGACAGCCTACCGGCATGCAAAAGGACTGCATACGGATTATTGCATGCGATCATGCTTTACGGGTGACTCTAGGATTATTTGCTGCCTCTTCTCCCCTTGTAGAAGTTGCAGTAATGTATAGGAGCCTTAAGATTAGTTTCTGCTCAAACTCACAATGCCACTTCCATACGTTAGAGCCAGCACATGTAATTATGTCACATATGGGCCCTTATTCTGGTTGGTGCGGCCGGAGCCGCACACGGTGCTCCGGCCGCACAAACCAATCCCCGCCCACGAGACGGATCGCCACGGCCGTCCGTACACGGACGGCTGGCGATCCGCATAAAAATGGTGGGGCGTACGCCTCCACCATGGTGGGAGCTGCCCCCTGCATTCGATGGTCGTCGACCATCGAAGGCAGGGCCGCACGCCACAGCAGCTCCCGCAAGCTGAGACCACACGGACAATCGTCCGTGTGATAGCTTGTATGGGGGCTGAGAGCTGACATCCGGCGACGTCAGCTTTCCGCCCCCATCAGTGGCGTCATACCCTGATTAGCATGCATACGCCCCGCGTTTGCATGGGAACGCCCATGAAACGCGGGGCGTATACATAGGGAAATGAGGGTATGAAGCCCCTCACGCCCCTATACGCCCCCTTTGCGGCGGACGAAATACGTCTGCGGCGAATGGGGCTGCACATGCGCAGATTGACCTCTGCGCATGTGCAGACTAAAAACATCGGCGGTACGGCCGCACGCGGGCCGTACCGTCCGATTCAGAATAAGGGTAGGTGCAGTCTACGAATACATTGTTACAATAATCCCCATCATCATGGTTTCAGTGCTATAGATCTGCATTCTCAGTGCACGTATATAAATATTAATTTACAGAGTCCATAGATTAATAGCAGATAATGCAAACTCTAGCTACAGTATGGGGACTGTTACAGGAGATTGGAACTCTGCCTGTTAATAAAATATTGTAGGACTAGCTTCAGATATATCTTCTTCACTCCCATAGTATACTGGTACGTACCAGACATGAGATATATCTCTTACACTCACATAGTATACTGGTACCAGACATGAGATATATCTCCTACACTCACATAGAAAGCACTTACCCCCTCACAGAAAGGATTGGAGCCGGCACACGGTAGTAGGTGAAGAAAAAAAGGGTTTATTGCAATTACATCATTGCACAAAGAGACAGCTGCTGACCTGACAGCCGTTTCAACTGCATGTGAGCAGTTTTCATCAGAGGTCTACTCACATGCAGTTGAAACAGCTGTCAGGTCGGCAGCTGTCTCTTTGTGCAATGATGTAATTGCAATAAACCCTTTTTTTCTTCACCTACTACCGTGTGCCGGCTCCAATCCTTTCTGCGAGGGGGTAAGTGCTTTCTATTAACCACATTATGTGCCTGGCACCGGAACAGTTTTATCTTTAACCAGAGTGCCAACCTGAGAACCCAACTGTCTACACTCATATAGTATACTTGTACATACTCAGGGCCGAAACTAGGTGTTTCGGCGCCCAGGGTGGCAGTCATTTGGTCTTACACTCACATAGTATACTGATACCAGACATGAGATATATCTCTCACACTCACATAGTATACTGGTATGTACCAGACATGAGATATATCTCTTACACTCACATAGTATACTTGTACATACCAGACATGAGATATATCTCTCACACTCACACAGTATACTGGTACCAGACATGAGATGTACCTCTCACACTCACATAGTATACTGGTACCCGACATGAGATATATCTCTTACACTCACAAAGTATACTGGTTCCAGACATGAGCTATGTGTCTCTGGTCCAGAAGGGTAGACCTGGATTTTTTTCCTGTTTAAAAGGGTCAACCCGGATCTAAATTGCCAGGGCACCAACCATGGAATTTACCAGGATTTTTCCTGGATCTTAATTCCAAAAAACCCAGGTCGCTGGCTGTCTGAAAGGGTTTTTGGGATTAATATACAGGGAAAGGCACTGAGTAGCTCTCCTGGTGGGGTGCTGTCTGATTGGCTGTGAGGGTCTGCCTCTCTGATTGGCTGGGAGGGCATGGCCCTGGCGCTGGCTAGACAATGCTCATTGGGAAGACACCTCTCTATTCCCAATCTATGTTTGAAGATTCTTACAGGGGAAGTGACTTTTTTGCAGCCCTCTGCTGAAGGCAGTGCAGGTGTATGATTGTTTAATAGTGTGCTTTAGACAGTGACTTGCCACCGAGCATTTTACAGTATACTGAAAATGAACAATCTTCACAGCTCTCATGGAATTTAGTCTTGATTTCATAAATGCTGCCAAGACCAGACCACAAATTAGGGAATATATAGCAATATTGCAACCCCCAAACTGCACATCTAGTGTCCCCCTATCAGAGCCAGTAATGTGTAGGTCCCACGGCTGCTGCTAATCACTCCTTTTATTGTGACACAAACAGTACATTGCAGGGATAATCAGGCTTCTGTGTGAAAGGGGTCAACATGGGAAATTCCAGGGTTAAATGTGCTGTGTAAAAGGGGGTCAGAGCTTTCAACTTAGTCCTACCCGGGTGTTTGTATCTGGGGAAAACCCGGGTTTTTGGTATTTTTCGGTCTGAAGGTGGTATAACTCATTCTCACACAGGGGCACACAGGGACACTTATCAAACAATATTTGGGGTTAGCCAACTGTATCCCTCCATTGCCGCCTACAGCCACATCCCCCATAAGTTTCTATAAGGTATGCAATGC
Source organism: Crinia signifera (assembly GCF_055691185.1). NCBI lineage: Eukaryota > Metazoa > Chordata > Amphibia > Anura > Myobatrachidae > Crinia > Crinia signifera. The sequence goes on along the minus strand of NC_139220.1, from coordinate 268,423,409 downwards.
ATACCTTATAGAAAAAACTCGCTACGAATGACAAATGGCCAATCAGCTCTGTCAGTTTTCAAACACATGACAGATAGGAGCTGATTGGCTGGGGCACCATTATCATACGCAGCAAGCTTTATCATCGACAACAATGACTTCTATTACGCATTGATAAATGTTCCCCATAGTATACTGCGCCGAGAGATAACTCTAAAATACAATAACCTAGGATGTTGCTAATAGACACTAAAAATGACTCTTAAGGCCCTCATGCACTAGTCCGATTTGGCCACTTTTCACCCAACTCCAACAGATAAGGCCGAGAAATCGGGTGAAAAGTGTGTTTGACTTCCGATCAGATGCGTGGACGTGTGCGCACTGGATCGGAGTCGGAGGTCAGACCTTTTGCACATCCGACCTCTGACTCTGACTCAGGCCACAGTTGCCAGATCATCCCCTTTAATAGGTGCACATTTGAATTACACAGGTTCTTGACTACTTTTCAAACTTTTCAAAAGTAATGACAGTTGGTATGGTTGGGAGGTGACAGAGTTCAAGAGTTCATACCAACTGTCATTACGTTTGAAAAGTAGTCAAGAACCTGTGTAATTTATATGTTGGTCTTATTAAAGGGATAATCTGGCAACCCTGGTCCAAGCAAGGGGGAACGGTATAGCAGCCGATACGTTGCATATGATCCTGCGTGCGGCTCAACTCGGATTGGCTGGCCATATACTGCTGCGACTTCTCACAGTGGTGTATGGCCACCTTAACACTCCTGTAGTCTAAAACTCCCATAATGTACATCAGAATTAACTGCAGTATAAAACCCATATTTCAAAATTAACTGTTACTCCTCACAGACACTCAAACTGTACTGCTCATAGACACCAGAGATATATTACTAAAATGTTGTAGTCAGATACCTGTTTCCAGACTAGGACTAGGCCAATGAGGTGTGGTGAGGAGGCACTGACTAGTATAATAGCCAGATATACACACAAATAGATGATTCTAATCATCAAAACTGCAGAGTGAATGAATGGAGTGACAGATGAGGCTCTGCCTACCCACACTGCACGTCACTGGCTAACGCTCATACTGATCACTGTTCCTAGACATCACATTTGAACTCTGGCTCATCCTCTCCTACTATAAAATGCTTCTAAGAGACACCTGGAAGACAAAGTAGAGCAAGCTCCATAACACAATCAGTTGGGTGGTGCCATTCCCACTCGCGCAGGCTGATTTAGTTGTCTAATTGCTGTTTTATCCAATGGAGAATGCTGCTCAATCACACGAAGACTCACAGGACGCTGTTTCTGTTCATGCTGTGAATTGCCAATTATATAAAATGAGAAAAGAAAACTTTGGGGCAGATTTATCAAGCCCAGTGAAATGAAAAGGTGGCTGTTATTGCCAATCAGCTCATAACTGTCATTTTTCAAACCCAGCCTGTAACTTAATAATCAGGAGTGGATTGGCCGGTGATAAAGTAGCAGCCACTTTATCACTTCATCAAGCTTAATAAATCTGCCCGAGTACCCAAAAAATAAATGTCACACAATCCTGCTGCCCGGGGTTACATAGATACACACTCAGACAGATGCATATACTACTCATTGGTTACTATGGTATGATCTCTTCTTAGAGCCCAGTCTTGGGCTGGCACATAGCACACATTCATTGAACTGTAGGATACTTCCACCTCCTCCAGAATGCGTTGCAGTGTGTGAAAGACTGTGACATTTCCCATTACTTTTTAACAAATTCCTCCATTGCATGAAGTCTGCATCAGTGAAAGGACATATCCAGAGATATACAGGTGCAAGCTGTTCTACTGCAAAATAATCTGCTTTAATTGTTCTTTTTTCTGTTTTGGTCCCTTCAGCATTCTAACTAGCAGCATCTATAATACACATGCCAGTAGTAGCACATAAGGTACATAAAGGAAAGTGCTGTGATATACTCAGAATAAGTTGTAGGATACATGTTTCATTCCATAATTTTACTTTTCATGACAGTATTTGCTGCAGGTTCATTTTTACATGTGTTGTATTACTATGGATGTAACAATCATAGTTCCTGCATCAGGTTAACAGTGGACAGTTTAATCACAAAGTGATGTTACCTGATATAAACCCTATTTGTTCCTACAGGAGACATACATATGTCTGCCTTCCTTAACGCCCCTCTGCTAACAGCTGTACCCTCTGGCAGTTGATCTCAGGGGGTCCTTTTACAGTATTTGTATGAACTTTTAACCTGTTTATTTAAAATGTATTACCCATCCTCTATTCACAAACGTTCTACAAATAACTCACATTAATCGTGTATACAAATAAGGAGCCCCAGTTACACATGTAGATCCAATTATACAGTAGCAATAACATCAAGTATATATATGTGTGTGTGTGTGTGTATGTTTGTGTGTGTGTGTGTATATGTTTGTGTGTGTGTATGTATATATATATATATATATATATATATATGCACACACAAACACACACACACACACCTACACACACACACACACACACACACACACACACACACACACCTAACACCACCCAGACACACAGAGGCATCTTACCTGTCCAGGGCTATAGCTGTCATAGAGTAGATGCTGGTGAACACAGCAGATATTGGGAAGAAATTGTGGAACTTGCAGTATATGAGCCCATAGTACCACTGGTTATTCATGGCATAGGTGAAATTAACCACTGTGTTGAAGGCTGACATCGATGCTTCAGCGAAAGCTAAGTTTACCAAGAAATAGTTGGTGACAGTCCTCATTCTTTTGTGGGCTAGAATGATCCACATGACAATTATATTCCCAACTACTGAGATAATGACGATGATGGAATAGGCTACAGCCCAAAGGGCTATCTGCCAAGCCGGCTGCAGAAAAGGGTTAATAAATGTCTCATTGCCATTTGTTGAATTAAGGGCTGAATCATTTTGAACGGAGATATTCATGATTACAGTCTAACAACAGACCGGTCCAATCCCTTCAAGAAAAACTTACAGTCCAATAATAAGAGATGTGCAATCAGCTGTAAGTAGGCATTAGAGTGGCTAGGATAAGTCCCATGGGCAAGCTGTGTGGTACTGAGCATGCATTGGAAGGAATGGTTACTGGTGGATGGTAATTGTCAGCATTGGGAGAAAAAAATAATAATATCACAGTTAAAAAGCTGCTGCAGCTGCTGAGGGGAGAGGAGCACAGATCTGAGGAGTCCAGCAGCTGGAAATGCTGATAAATGAAGTATATACCGGAGCTGGTCTCAGAAGAGAGTAGTCAAATCCCTGCCTCTGCCGGTGACTGCCGTGCATCTTATACCAGAGTTATACTAGGAGACTACTGGGTTGAGAAGGATTTAAAGTCAGTGTCATTGGAAGAGGCGGGGCCTGGTGACAGGGGGCGTGGTCAGACTGCTAATTCAGGACGTGAAGGGATCAGAGTTAAAAGCTGGGTCAGCGCAGTAGCAGCAGCGCTGCAGCAGTAGATAGGGACGAATCAGGGTGCTGCTGTTAGGGATCCCGGGGTGCAGAGAGCAATAGAAACCAGTCATTTTAGGGGGGCTACTCAGAGCTTCAATACTGGAGAACTAGCAATCATAGCAATGTACCTGCACTTTCCAGCGTCAGATCTCCAAATAAATGTCATTTACTCCGATATTTTCCCATATTCAAGTGAGCATAAGCATGCACACTTCTGTAAGCAAGAACTGAAGAGAGGGTCATAAAGACCACATATTTTGCCAGTACAATCGCCAGTTATAACTGCAGAGACTATATATACTGTCAGCTGCACCTGGTGCTATTTAATCACTACACACATCCAAGCACATTTCTACACACAGACACACAGCCATACACACATCCAAACACATTGCTACACACAGACAGACACACAGCTATACACACATCCAAACACATTGCTACACACAGACACACATCTATACACACACCCAAACACATTGCTACACACATCCAAACACATTGCTACACACAGACACACAGCTATACCCACATCCAATGCTACACATAGCTATACACACACACACCCAAACACATTGCTACACACAGCCATACACACATCCAAACACATTGCTATACACAGACACACAGCTATACACACATCCAATACTACACGCAGACACACAGCTATACACAAACCCAAACACATTGCTACACACACACAGCTATAAACACATCCAAACACATTCTACACACAGACACACAGCTATACACACATCCAATGCTACACACAGCTATACACACACCCAAATACATTGCTACACGCAGACACACAACTATGCACACATCCAAACACATTGCTACACGCGGACACACAGCTATGCACACATCCAAACACATTGCTACACACAGACACACAGCTATGCACACATCCAAACACATTGCTACACGCAGACACACAGCTATGCACACATCCAAACACATTGCTACACACAGACACACAGCTATGCACACATCCAAACACATTGCTACACACAGACACACATCTATACACACACCCAAACACATTGCTACACACACCCAAACACATTGCTACACACAGCCATACACACATCCAAACACATTGCTATACACAGACACACAGCTATACACACATCCAATACTACACGCAGACACACAGCTATACACACACCCAAACACATTGCTACACACACACAGCTATAAACACATCCAAACACATTCTACACACAGACACACAGCTATACACACATCCAATGCTACACACAGCTATACACACACACCCAAACACATTGCTACACACAGACACACAGCTATACACACATCCAATGCTACACACAGCTATACGCACACCCAAATACATTGCTACACGCAGACACACAGCTATGCACACATCCAAACACATTGCTACACACAGACACACAGCTATGCACACATCCAAACACATTGCTACACACAGACACACAGCTATGCACACATCCAAACACATTGCTACACACAGACACACAGCTATGCACACATCCAAACACATTGCTACACGCAGACACACAGCTATGCACACATCCAAACACATTGCTACACACAGACACACAGCTATGCACACATCCAAACACATTGCTACACACAGCTATGCACACATCCAAACACATTGCTACACACAGACACACAGCTATGCACACATCCAAACACATTGCTACACACAGACACACAGCTATGCACACATCCAAACACATTGCTACACACAGACACACAGCTATGCACACATCCAAACACATTGCTACACGCAGACACACAGCTATGCACACATCCAAACACATTGCTACACACAGACACACAGCTATGCACACATCCAAACACATTGCTACACACAGCTATGCACACATCCAAACACATTGATACACACAGACACACAGCTATGCACAGATACAAACATTTCTACACACAGATATGCACACATCCAAACACATTGCTACACACAGACACACAGCTGCACACAGATAAACAGCTATGCACATATCCAAACACATTGTAATAGTACACATAGACACACAGCTATGCACACATCCAAACACATTGCTGCACAGACACACAGCTACTGTATGCACAATTCCAAACACATTGCTGCACAGACACACACCTAGACTATGCACACATCCAAACACATTAATGCACATAGTCCTGGGTAGTTGTGGTCCGTTTGCAGCAGGGCTGCATTCGCACATGGAATTATGTTTTTGTACTGCGCATGTGCATTTCTGCGCATGTGCATATGCAGGGTGCATGCACCCACGCCGAGTGCACGCACCCAGGACAACAGGAGGGGGCGGAGAGGGGCGTGAGGCATTCTCATGCTAATGAGGCCATGACGCGGGTGCAGGGGTCGGGGAGCTGCCATCACCAGATGTCAGCTGCCCTCCCATTTTCTTCCCAGCGCGCACACATATGTAAGTGTTCCCTTCCCATCTTACACACCCAGCGGCTCTTTCCGGCATGGGAGTCTGCCACCCCCTTGCTGGGCTTTCTTCGCCCATCCCCTACTCGGCAGCCGTGTCCAGTAGCTGCTCCTCACTTGCCCGACTGCGCTGTCTCCGGCATCCAGACCCTCCTCGGCTATGTGTGAAAGCTGTCAGCTGTATCCCCGGACAGACAGTTATGGATAACCAAAAAAAGGGTGTTTGATCAGTGCGCTACTATCTGCAGCTGGTACTTGCTCCTGAAGAAGCTGGGTGTTTGACCCAGGGGAACGCGTTGAGCCTCCCAACAATCGGACATTCCTCTCAATTGCATCACCCAAACCGGGCCAAATCCACACTACAGCGGACAGCACCACGTGCATTTGCACCACCCCATCCGGACTCATCATCCGAGGCAGCTATTGAAAATTACATCATCCTCCAGGTTTACCATCTTTTCCCACCAGAGGAACCTAATTCTCCAACTGGACTCTGTGTTTTGGGACTGACATTGGCCACCAGGCTACCTGCTGCTTTTATGGGTCTACCATCAGAGACGTCCGTGTGGTAATATATATATTCAATGCCCGTATACTCTACCTTCTGTGATGCCTATTGAATGTCCTACCATTTTATTGTAACCCCCCGTTTTATACATTGATTTACCGATTCTAATAATGGTACAGCTATTTTAGCATTTTTTAATAGTAAATACATTTTGTAAAGGATACCGTTCTGTATATTATAATTTTTTATATATCTAAATTCATTTTCTACAGCCAGCGCTGGTACATTTTCTTTTTTCCAGTTATGGATAACCTCTCACTGGAGGCAAGTGTCTTTGTCAGTGTCTGTGTGTCGATGTCAGTGTCCATGAGTCAGCAACCGTATGTCTGTTTCAGTGTCCATGTTGGGGTTAGTAGGTCAGCATCTGTGTCATCGTCCATGTGCCAGTGTCTGACAGGTTCATTACATGTGTCAGCAGCCATGTGTCTGTGTGTTAGCATCTGTCTCTGTGTCACCATCAGAGTCAGCATGTATCAGAGTTAGTGTGGCAGTGTCCGTGTGTATACTGTATGTCATCATCCGTGTGTTGGCATCAGCATCTGTGTGTTGGTGTATGTGTGTCAGCATCCATGTTTCAACATCAGTTTGTCAGCCATTGTTGGGGTTAGTGTACCAGTGTCTATGTTTCTATGTCAGCGTCTGTGTTAGCATTATTGTTTCAGCATCTGTTCATGTGTTCATTTGTTAGTATCTGTCTGTGTGTTGGCATCAGTGTGTCAGTCACTGTGTGAGCGTACAGTATGTGTCTGTGTGAGTGTCCATGTGTCAGCAGCTTTCTGTCAGCATCAGTATGTCAGCATCACTTTGTGTGTCAGCATGTGTTAGGGTCAGTGTGTTAATATCTGTATGTCCATGATTCAGTGTCTCTGTATTAGCATCTGTCTGTGTTAGAGTGTCAGTGTCTATCAGTTTCAGAGAGTTTGTATGTCAGCATCTGCCTGCTTTGGCATCAGTGTATCAGTTTCTGTCTGTGTATCCGTGTGTTAGCATTTGTTTGTCAGCATTGTGTCAAAATTACTCTCTGTGATTGTCCGTGTGTCTGCATCTGTGTGTTAGTATTTGTCTGTGTCAGTGTGTCAGCATCTGTCTGTAAGTCAGTGGGTCAGCATATATCCATGTGTCAGCATATGTGAGTTAGCATCTGTCTGTGTCAGCATCTTTCTCTATGTCACTATCTGTGTGTCAGCATCTGTCTGTCAGTGTGTTATTGCCTGTGTGTTAGCGTCTGTCTGTGTGTCAGAATGTTTTTGTGGCTGTGTCTGAGTGTAGGCATCTCTGACACCACAGGCACACCCTGAGAAAGGATCTTATCAGAAACAAGTTGGTGTGAATGGAATGTGAGTGGAGATGGGACCCATACTTACTCAGTTTATCAGTTGCCATAATCCTCAATTGCCTGAAAATTGAGGATTGTGTATAAATCTGGATCAGGTTCTAAGTCTTTAGGAAGTAAACATAATACCTGTGCTATATTTAAATTAAACTGACTGCCCACATACATTGGATGAAACCATTTTGTGTGTCCAAACATTTTCAATCCTATCATAGAACATCAAAGGGACTTTGGAAGTGTGGGCATCCCCCTGGGACCTTCTTAGGTGTCCTTATGGAAAATCCGCCTCTGCCTGCAGCTAATGCGGGTTACCTCATATATTCAAGGTTAAGGGCTCGGAGGTATGGGTAAACATGCTAATGGCAATTGCAGTTATGGCATAAAGCCTAGTCACGCTAGTGGGTGTAATAATATGTTTTATAGGGGACTATTAGCCTGTCAAAATTGGAACATTACAGCAATGTCACTGCCAGCAACTGTGCATGTATTGCTGTCAGGCACCATCTAGTGGCCGCTAGTTCATACAACACTTGAATTCCTCCCATAGAGGCAGCGTTGCCCTATTATTATATAATACATATGCCACTGTCTGCTAAAATCAGTGGGATGGGGGAGAGGGAAGCACTGATAAACTATAATAAATGCAGTCAGTGGGGCAAATTTACTAAGCTAAACACAGCTAAAATACTGTAGGCGTAGTCATATTAGAAAATATGCCTATTTTATTCGTATTCAAATTTTCGGCATTTCCTATGCCGAAAATACAGGCATTTGTATACGTATTAATGGCACATTCGTATTTGTATTTATGAATACAAATGTATACACCATCGATAGAATACGACTAGGAATCACCATTCAAAAGAATGGTGATTCCTAAATTACTAAGTGGCCGTATGTAATATACGGCCACTAATTGCTGGTAATTAGTGGAATACAGCTACTAATTGCCAGTAAACTACACCTGGAAAATACACTTAATTTTCCAGGCATATTTGGCAGAAGCCTGCACGGATCAGTCAGATCCGTGCAGGCTTCAGTGTACTAAAAACAAAACAAAAAAATGACCAGAGACCAGCTACCAAGAGGAAGAGACAGGAGCCTTATCATGAACTGGGAGATTGTGAGCTTAAAAAATGCAGTACTGGTTCTATGATGTTTGTGTATTTATTTATTATGCTATGTTTAACCTTTTCCTGACCAATTATTTTATTTAAATGTTTGAAACAGCCTATATTATAGACCATCTGTTCTGTTAAATATTTATACTGTATTCCATACAGTATCCAGTGTATAAAAATACCAATTTTCAGGCTGTTACCACTCTCACAGATTCCCATACTTACTCCAATGTGCTGCAGAGTGGGAGATTTTGGATTACATCTGGAAAACCCCTTTAAACAGCCTGCATTTGCCACTTGGCTGCAAGCTTAAGTGCACTGCGTGCGGTGGGGTGAGGCAGGTGAGGCACAGCCTTTCCTGTCATACTAGCGCATATGCCAGAGTTTTGAATTCATAAAGTATGTAAAAAATACAAAGAATATACTAAAAAATTCTTATTTTTATTATTCTAATCATTTTTATAATCAAAACTCTATGGCAGGTGAGGCAGTGCCTCACCTGGCTACCTTTTCTGCACCTCTCTTATCAAAACTCAGCGAATCTCCAGCAGTGTATACTGCTGCACATGTGCATAATGCCGGCATGTACCCTGTGGCTCATATATTGTGTGCAAATCTGGCTCTGGTACTTGCCAGGGACTCTTGAGCCATTTGCCTCACCATACGTCCATGGCACTGATCAATTCATGAACTAAAACCCCATTATTTATTTATTTGATTACTTGTACATTAAGGTGAGTGTGACCCCCCTATATTATATATATATATATATATATATATATATATTACAGTTTGTTTAGGAAAGGTGCGCTGACACCTGCAGTCCCTTTAAGGCAGGGGTCTTCAACCCGTGGCCCGTGGGCCACGAGTGGCCCGCCGACTTGTTTTTCCTGGCCCGCCAGTCAGTAGCATTATTAAAATGATTGGCGTGCTGAAGGGAAAAAAAATCCTTCCGCACTGTCCTCTTAGCAGTTGGACGCGGCGGACGATGCTGCTGGGTGAGGTTGAGGCTGGGGCGGGCGGGACTCTGCGCGGACATGCGCATTGTCTACTTCCTGATGCCGTGCACTTATCCCGCCAGCACCCTTTCAATCAGCCGGGAGACTGGAGTTACAACCACCACCAGCCGCGCACTGCACCTGTCCCTGCCTGCTCCTTAGCTGTTAAGACAGCAAAGACAGACGCCGCCAGCAGCAGCAGCCCTCTGCAAGGGACACTAAGGCAGGTGCCTGAGGAGAGGGTGAGCTGGCTGTGTTTAGAAATGGTTTGTTGAACGTGGGGGTGAGGGTGAGTTGAGCTGGCTGGCTGGCTGCATTTAGAAATGTTTTGGGGAAGGTGTGAGGTGAGCTGGCTGCATTTAGAAATGTTTTGGTGGGGGGGGGGTGTGAGGTGAGCTGGCTGCATTTAGAAATGTTTTTGGGGGGGGTGTGAGGTGAGCTGTCTGCATTTAAAATTGTTTTGCTGAACATGGGGAGGGGGGGTGAGGTGAGCTGGCTGCATTTTGAAATGTTTTGCTGAACATGGGGTGAGGTGAGCAATGCCAAGTTTCGCACTGACTTGAAGAAAACAAAAGTAAGCAGACAATTCTTTTATGACTGAAACCTTATTGTTTGAAGTCTTTATTATGGGTTTGCTAGTATGGAAAAGGTCTTGTAATCTTACATTCACATTTTTAAATAGTTTTAATAGTTAAAACACCTCAGTATAACTTAGTGGCCCTCGGGCTTTGTTTAATTTTTTTATGTGGCCCACTTAGTCTTAAAGGTTGAAGACCCCTGCTTTAAGGGGTTAAACTGAGTTCGCTTCACAAGCGCAGGGTGTATATACTTGTCCAAAGATGCTTGATTAGGACAGCTGCTCCCCAATGTCAGAGCCTGATCCCAAAGGCTCAAGAGTAGAAAATCTGGAACAAGAGAAAGACAGAGGGGGGCGCCTGATGGTGTTTTACCGCTTTTTATTCTTTAAAAGACAGACAAGTGAAAATTCATAAAACAACGGGATATATTGCCCGTACCAAGTAGTCCATCTGCTGTGGACTAGACTACCACATGGTTCATAAAAAAACTCCCACTGGCACAATCTGCTGCATCGGACACTTGTCTGATGAAGTCTGGTGACGAAACGCGCTGGGGTGTGGCCACTGTGACGCAAGACGATTCTCCCACTGACCAGGCTGTGGAAGGACTGCTGGAACCCAGGTCCGTGACGATATTGCGGGACATTGCCGGCGGCTTCTGAGGTTCCGTGAGTCTAAACATCTTGACAAGTGTCCGAAGCAGCAGATTGTGCCAGTGGGAGTTGTTTTATGAACCATGTGGTAGTCTAGACTACAGCAGATGGACTACTTGGTACGGGCAATATATCCCGTTGTATTATGAATTTTCACTTGTCTGTTTTTTAACCCCTTCCTGACAGAGCCAGTTTTTGCGTTCCTGACAGAGCCATTTTTTTCAAATCTGACATGTTTCACTTAAGTGGGGATAACTTTTTTTTGCTTTTACTTATCCCAGTGATTTTGAGATTGTTTTCTCGTGACACATTGTACTTCAAATTAGTGGTAAATTTGGGTCGATACAGTCTGTGTTTTTTTGTGAAAAATACCAAAATGTCGTGAAAAAATGGAAAATTTTGCAATTTGCAAAATGTCACATTTTCTGCTTGTGAGACAAATAAACATACCACTCAAAATAGTTAATAACTAACAAAGACCATATGTCTACTTTATGTTGCAATCATTATTTCAACTTCCTTTTCATTTTTTTGGACACTAGGAGGCTTCAAATATGAATAGCAAATTCTCAAATTTTCAAGAAAATTTCAAACACTGATTTTTTTAGGGACCAGTTCAGTTCTGATGTGACTTTGAGGGACTTGTATGTGAGACACCCCCATAAATGATGCCATTTCAAAAACTGCACCCCTCACAGTATTCAAAACAGCATTTTGGAAGTTTGTTAACCCTTTATGTGTTTCACAGGAATTAAAACAAAGTGTCGGTGAAATTTCAAAATTTCTTTTTTTTTGCAGAGTTTCAATTTTAATACATTTTTCTAACGAATACAGTAGATTTTACTAGAGAAATGTGACTAAAAATTGATTCCCCCAATTCTTTTGTTTTCATAAATATCCTATATGTGGCCCTAGTGTGCACGGTGACCAAACCACAGGCTTCATAATAGAAGGAGCACCTACTTGATTTTGGAGCCTCCTTTTTATGAGATTTTTTTTTAGGCACCATGTAGGTTTCTAGGCACCATAAGTGCTAAAAGTTAGGAACCTCCCCCACAAGTCACCCCATTTTGCAAACTACACCCTTCAGGGAATTCATTTAGGGGTATAGTGTACATTTCAAACCCCCAGGGGTTTCACCAATTTTGATACAACTGGACTGTGAAAATGAAAAAATTTAATTTTTCATTTTCACAGCTCAGTTGTATCATAATTGGTGAAACCCCTGGGGGTTTGAAATGTACACTATACCCCCTGATGAATTCCCTGAAGGGTGTAGTTTTCAAAATGGGGTCACTTGTGGGGGGGTTCCACTGTATGGGTGCTTCAGGGGTCATTCAACCAGAATCTGTGCTGCAAAATCCAAAAATCACTCCTTCCCTTCTGAGTCCTGCCATGCACCCAAATGGTATTTTTTGGTCACATGTGAGGCATTGCCGTACTCGGGAGAAATTGGGGCACAGATTTTGGGGTGCTTTGTCTCCTTCATTCCTTGTGAAAATGAAAAATTTTGAGCCAGATCTGCATTTTTGTGTAAAAAAATGTAATTTTTTACACAAAAATGCAGATCTGGCTCAAAATTTTTCATTTTCACAAGGAATGAAGGAGACAAAGCACCCCAAAATCTGTGCCCCAATTTCTCCCGAGTATGGCAATGCCTCACATGTGACCAAAAAATACCAGTTGGGTGCATGGCAGGACTCAGAAGGGAAGGAGTGATATTTGGTGGTGGAATGAATGGTGGGTGCTATGTCGCATTAGCAAGACCCCCGAAGCACCAATACAGTGGAACCCCCCCACATGTGACCCCATTTTGGTCACCAGCTTTGGGAGGGGGGCTGGCGCTGCGGCTGGTGGGGGGTTGGGAGGGGTGCTGGCGCTGCGGCAGCCGGGTGGGTGGGAGGGAGGGGGGGCTGCCGGGTGGGATGGGGGGGCTGGCGATCGGTGGTGATCGGTGCTGTACTTAACAGCACCGATCACCACCGATCACTGTGTTACCGAGCGGCTTAGCCGCCGGTAACACAGAAAACGCTGCAATTGGCTGTTCAAATTTGAACAGCCAATCGCAGCGATCGCTGCGAGGGGGGATGTCTGCTGTCAGGGACAGCAGACATCTCCAAACTGTCACCGCGTCTATAGACGCGGTGACAGTTTAAAACCATGACGTATATATACGTCTTCGGTCGGGAAGTACCTCCCGACCATGACGTATATATACATCATATGTCGGGAATATCTTTATATATATATATATATATATATATATATATATATATATATATATATATATATATGTGTGTGTATGTATATATATATATATATATATATATACACATATATATATACACACACATATATATATATATATATATATATATATATATATGTGTGTGTATATATATATATATATACATATATATACACACACATATATATATATATATATATATATATATATATATATATGTGTGTGTATATATATATATATATATATATATATATATATATATTTATTCATTCATTACACATATTTATTTTTACTGTGCAGCTTGATGCTGCTGCTGCTGCGGGGGGAGGGGGGAGGAGGGAGGAGGGAGGAGGGCAGCGCTGCTGCGCTGAGCTGCCGGGGGAGCCGGGGGAGCTGCTGCTGCTGCCGGGTGAGTGCCCGGCGGGTTGGAGGGGGGGGCTGCACATCGGAGGTGATCGGTGCTGTACTTGACAGCACCGATCACCACCGATCCCTGTGTTACCGAGCGGCTTAGCCGCCGGTAACACAGGAAACGCTGTGAATGGCTGTTCAGATTTGAACAGCCAATCACAGCGATCGCCGACCGGGGGGGGCACCCCTGCCCCCCCTGGGCGGCGAGGGGGGATGTCTGCTGTCAGGGACAGCAGACATCACCTAACTGTCACTGCGTCTATAGACGCAGTGACAGTTAGAAACCATGACGTACATTTATGCCATGTGTCGGGAAGTACTTCCCGACCATGACGTAAATGTACGTCAAATGTCGGGAAGGGGTTAAAGAATAAAAAGCGGTAATACACCATCAGGCACCCCTCTTAGTTAGCAACTCATATATAATGCAGGGGGGCCAGGTACAATTATACCCCTTTCACATTGCAAAGCCGAGACAGTCACTTTTACAATAAACCCGGTTCGCCCATTATACAGAGGACGACCCGGGTTTATCCCTTCTGATAACCCGGGTCTAATGGATGGGTTGGTCAGCAAGGGTTATTAGCTGTGGTGCTTTCACACCACACCTTGACCTGTGTCCTTATGTCACCAACCCAGCAACCTGGGCCCGAGGTGCAATGTGAAAGGGGTATTAGTGAGATGGCACACTTATCTAAACCAGGGCTGTCTTAATGGCATTGTGGGACCTAGGTAAAGCAATGCACTGTGGGGGTGTCTCTCCATCCGCTATAAGCCATCCTGCAATTGGCATGCCTACAGCCACTATCTGTTACAGGCCGGTAGAGAATGTTTTCCAGCAGCTCTGATTTTGTGCAATCCAGAACCAAAGTAGCCGGGCAGCAATCTCTACTAGCCTCACAAGAACCTCTGGATGCACCAGCAAACCCCTGCTCAAAGGCCCCTAGAATTATGGGGTCCTAAGGCTAGTTGCCCAGCAAGCCAATGCGTTAAGGTGGCCCTGATCTAAACTGAATTTTGTAATAATGGGAATTACAGGGATGGGGATAATGTTTGTGATGTCTGTAATGTTTAAAGTTTTAAAAAGTTGAATATAAGAAGAGAAAATGAGAAATAATGTTAGGAGCAAATATAAATAAATGAAAATATTACATTCAAACACCAGTTTGATGGAATCTATGACCTGCAAACTGGATTTGTTCTAGGGAAGAGGATTGCCACCGAGCAACAGAGCAGTATGCACCTGCGGTCATGTACATGTGAGTGCGCACCCGATCTGCTCTGACCTGATTTTTCAGAGCTCGCTGGTGCCAAACTATTCCATAGAAAGTGGGGGAATGTAAGTAATGTACCTTAAAATTATAAATGAGGCGTAATCAATAAATACTTGCAATGAAACACAATGAAAACTTTCCTTGAGAGAAATCGCAAAAGGTTCAAATGTTTAATTCATCTTGTATGAACTCATTGCAGGAAGATAGCATCTGCTGGAAGCTCTTAGGCAGGAGTGCCGGAATTGGAGGAAGATTGCTTCTGTTCTTTATTGGACAGTGCCTGTGGCTTCTTTTGGTCCCTTACTGCGCCTTGAGGTATAAAGGATGGTAGGTCATTAATATCTGATTTGGAGAACCAGCGGAAACAATAGATCTAGCAACAGAGATAAAGGATTGGGATGGGTGGCAGCTGCTGCTAGGTGGCAATCCTGTTCCCTAGAACAAATCCAGTTTACAAGTCATATATTCCTGCAAACTGGTGTTTTGTTCTTCGGTAGGCTTGCCAATTAGCAACTGCAGGTGCGCAGACTACCACATACCTGGTGGTTGCTCCGAGAAACTCGATCCTCTGTGGATCAGTTGGTCTCCAATGCTATTTCTCCAAGGTACGAGCTGAAGACCATCTGGCCGCTAGTATGCACTAGCATTAATGTCAAACTATATTAATCAAGGGGCCCAGACATTGGATCTATAATAGCCGCAGCTCTATGGTGGCTGGACCAGCTATAAACATGGCCTTCAAAACTGCATTCCCCTGGTTGGTCCTTCATGCCCAGTCCAACACTGAAGAGATCTAATAGTGATGTAGCAATGTACTTAGTTATGCCCTCCTTCCCTGATTGTCCTGTTGCATCTACATGTGCCACAGTAGCATTGCTCATGATTGGATTCAGGCACTATTAAGTACCGATGGGATTGGAGGACCTGTGATGTTGATAGGTGTCAGGGGTTTTGCAGTTGAGGTCAGTCCACATTGTTTATTGGTTTATGAATGGACAGATAACAATATGGAGGGAAACCTATAGGTACAGTAATGCAAGAATGCACATAGGCAGTGGCGTAGCTATAGCTCCGCAGCCCCCTCGGTGGCGGGGAGGCGCAGAGAACATGTGGGCGCCGGGGGTCTGCGGGGCTATAGTTACCACTTACCTTCTGCTGTCCTGCCGTCACGGTCCCGTATCTCCCGACGCCGGCTCCTGCTGCTATAATGAAAACGGACTCTTAGAAAATGGCTGCCCCCATACTGCAGACAGTTTTCTGTCTGCAGTATGGGGGCAGCCATTTTCTAAGAGTCCGTTTTCATTATAGCAGCAGGAGCCGGCGCCGGGAGAGACGGGACCGTGACAAGCAGATGCGGCCTGGCAGGTACACCGAGGGGACGGGGGGGTGCCGAAAAATATGCTGCGGGGGGGTGACAGTTAGATAGTTACGCCACTGCACATAGGGTGGGATGTACTAAAGAAAACATGCAGTAAAAACCCAGTTTTCAGTTTTTTACGGCTTTTGAAATGCACTAAATACCCTACCGGCGTGGCTCCGACACGGATCCCTCCCAGCATGCCCTGCCGTCGCCAGCTACTCTGGGCATGCGCAGCTGGACTTCCCCATTAGAAAGGTGGAAGTCCAGGTGGCCACAGTAATCACAAGGGCAGCTTTTATTGGGAGAGCTGCCCTTTGCGTTGCTCACCACATATGTGAGTACATATGCGGTGAGCATTGGCGTGATGGGTGGCAGCATGTACTGCCGCTTCTTGGTACATCCTGCCCATACAGTGGTAAGAGACATATCTGGCCAGGAGCTTCGGGGTATATGCAGGCGGTGTGTGTGTGTAGATGAAGCAGCACAAACCTATGTATAACCACAATTGTGGCAGTGGCCCTCTAATAGTAATCTGTGGTGTTACACTGAGGTTGTAGTACCTCCGCTGTGTAGCACAGTCTCCGGTATGCAGTGCAGTCACATCGTCTAGCTATGGAGGACAGAGAAGAGCCAGGGAACATTTACGAACCTGGTCGGAGGTTGCAGCAGTGCTTGACAGAAGGGAGACAGTGTACAATGCTCTCCTTCCAACAGAGGTCACCATCAATGGAGAACATTGCTGATGGAGCGCATTGATTATTATTTGATGGCAATGCCATTTGCTATATGAAATTTAAAAAAAATAGGTCTCCCTGTAATAATCACTAAGAACCTAAGTTGTTAAATAGATTTATTTTTTAATGCTGAATGACCCCCGCAGTGGTGACATTTACTATGTACATAAGAGCATAGGCGAATCTAGGGGGTGGTCCGGGGGTGCAGCCCCGTGTCTCTAGCCCCCTGGGAACTGGAGATACTGCCAGGCAAAGCTGGAACGTTTTCCCTATAGGATAACATGGGACGCGCTAATTCCGACCCCCACCCAGTTCAATGGCTGCCAGTTCCCCCTTCGTCATCACTGAAGCTCGAGGTTGATCTCAGTCGAACCCAAATCGCTGGGCCTTCAATCTGATACCAGGCTGGATCCATATGGGTTAATTGGTTCCAGGGATATTGAGGTTAACCTTTTTTTCATTTCTTAAATTTAATTTCATGACTGTTTATGTTCTTTGAGGGCAGATTTCTCTGGAACCAAACAGCCCAGATTCACGGGACCAAAATCATTCGAAGCCAACTCAAAAGTTCTTCAATATGATACTGGTCTCATGTAAATGGGTCAGTTGGTTCCGAAGATATAGCTGTTGGTTAAAGGGGGGTAGGGAGAGGGGAGTGGTTGTCTCTCCCCCTCACACCAGAAAATGCAGGTGTATAAGTCGTCAGCCTGGGAATGTCCCTGCATGATCCTGGGACCATATTCCCGGGTAAATGCCTGCATTTTCTGTTGTGAAAGAGGTATTATTTCAAACAGCCGTGACCTGCAGTGCTCTGAATACAGCCGGGCAGCCCCCTGCTCTCTGCCCAGCTGTCAGTGACTGTCACCCCTGCAGCTTCCACTCCAATTCTTCTCCCCGTTTTCACCTCAGCCCGCTCCCCCTTTAATCATGTGGTGTCGGTGCCCGGCGTGCTCCCCCGACATCACGCACAACAACAGCGCGCAAATGTCCACTCAGCTAGAGGGGACACCAGGAGGGGAGTGGGAGCGTGCTCTGCGCTGCACTCTGCTCCTCTCCCCATAGAAGCAGCTGCACCGCTCTCCATCTCTCCCTGCAGCACCAGCGAAGGCTCATATAAAAATTTACAGTAAGTGGCACTTTTGGGGGCATTGCTTAAGGGACGCTACAAGTGGCGGTATGTGGGGGCATTACGCATAATGTGTGGCTTAATGTGTAAGGGGCATTACGGTGTGCAGCATCATGTGTAAGGGGCATTATGTGTGCAGCATCATGTGTAAGGGACATTATGTGTGCAGCATCATGTGTAATGGGTACTTTGGTGCGCGGCATCATGTGTAATGGGTACTATGGTGTGCGGCATCATGTGTAATGGGTACTATAGTGTGCGGCATCATGTGTAATGGGTACTATGGTGCCATCAAGCAAGAACCCCTAGCAATGAGCACGTAGGTAAGCAGCACTTATGTGGCAAATATGTAATGGACATTACGGTTTGTTATATAGTATGTAATTAGCATCATGATGTGTGGCACAATGTGTAATGGGCATTATGGTGTGTGGCCTTATGTGTAATTGGCATTATGGCGTGTGGCTTTATGTGTAATGGGTATTACGGAGTTTGCTAAAATGTGTAATGGGCATTACTGTGTATGGTCTAAAGTGTAATATGGTCTAAAGCAGGCATGTCCAACGTTGGCCCCCCAGATGTTATGAAACTACACATCCCAGCATGCTTTGCAATAGCTTTAGCATTCTCTAATAGCAAAACTGTTGCAAAGCATGCTGGGATGTGTAGTTTCATAACATCTGGGGGGCCAACGTTGGACATGCCTGGTCTAAAGTGTCCTTCACATGAGGCCACGCCCCATTTTGCCGCGCGGCTACGCTGCGCAAAGGTCCCCCTGCTATTATGTCTAGAACTGGGACCACACATTACCATAATTCTAGATTCGCCTATGCATAAGAGCTAGCAAAAGTACTCACAGCAGGGCTGAAATATGTAGCCATTGTCTCTCAGCACCCCTGTTGCACATTACCCTCCCACATATGACTAAAAAATTGCCATGTAGTATATACTGTAAATGGTTTTTGGCAGCAGCAGTACAAATACTGGGGGCCCTTGGAGCTAGCTAATATGAAAACTAATGGGAGCTGGCAAAAAGTATGCCCATGATTTATGGTCACTAGTCAATATTTAACGTGTACCGGTTTGCTGCTAGCGCTGAATGCAGCCATCCTGTGTGTTGATACAATCATCAAGAGAACGCAGCCTACTTATTAACTAGGAACCAGAGAGGGCTGCTTATAATGGTTAAAAAACCTAAGCAAAACCTAAAAAATCATATACTCAATAAGATTATGGTTTTGTTGCCAAACAGTGTCAGTTCCACACTATCTATTTGTAAGAAATATAAAATGACAATAGTAAACATTTTTAAAGTGGACCGCAATTGTGATATGATGTAAAACTGTATTGGTTTTTAAACATGCAATAAGAATTTTCAACAAATCTTTATTAACCCCTTCCCGACATTGGACGTACATTTACGTCATGGTCGGGATGTACTTCCCGACACATGGCATAAATGTACGTCATGACTTGTAACTGTCACCGCGTCTAGAGACGCGGTGACAGAGGGACGATGTCTGCTGTCCCTGACAGCAGACATCTTCCCTCATTGCCCAGGGGGGGCAGCGATGCCCCCGCCCATCGGCGATCGCTGTGATTGGCTGTTCAATGTGAACAGCCAATTACAGCGTTTTCTGTGTACCGGCGAATAACGTTTGCCGGTGACACAGGGATCGTTGGTGATTGGTGCTGTTAAGTACAGCACCAATCACCACCGGGTGTAAGGGTGACACTGGTGTCACCCCACCTCACCCCACCTGCCCCCAAAAGGCTGTGATTGGTCCGTCGGAACGACGGACCAATCACAGCCATTACACCACATAGAAAATACCGGAGACAGCTCTGCAGCCGCCATTCCGGTCAGGAACAGCGTGCAGAGCGGTCTCCGTGCCCATCTGTGCCCTATACTGACCTGATCAGCGTTGCTGCCAGCTCCTGTGACTTCCTGGTGCGAGTGTAGCTGCTGCTGCTGCTGCAGCAGCGTCATTGTGCCAGAAATTGTGTGATATAATTTTGTATCTGCTGCCCCCTGCTGCCCCCCTTTTGTGCTGATTAGTATAAACTAACTGATCAGCACCTTTTTTGGGGTGCAGGTTTTTTTTTTTTTATATATACCCTGTCAGGTTGCACCCACAGTTGTGTGCCTGCTGCCCCTCACTGCTAATCAGTGTTGCATTTTTGGCACAGGGTTGATCAAATTTCTGTTGCCTTTGCCTCATCAGCAGTTTTTTTTTATTTTATTTTTTTGGAGAGTGCTGTGGGGTTAAATTGTTTTTACACCCACGGTGCTTTTGTGGGTGTCCTGTGCCCGCTGAGTGCTGATCAGTGACGTACATCACTGATCAGCATTTTTGGCACAGGGTTGATCTAATATTTTTTTTTGATCAAATTTCTGTTGCCTTTGCCTCATCAGCAGTTTTTTTTTATTTTATTTTTTTTTGGAGAGTGCTGTGGGATTTTTTTTTTAAATTGTTTTTACACCCACGCTTCTTTTGTGGGTGTCCTGTGCCCGCTGAGTGCTGATCAGTGACGTACATCACTGATCAGCATTTTTGGCACAGGGTTGATCTAATATTTTTTTTTTGATCAAATTTCTGTTGCCTTTGCCTCATCAGCAGTTTTTTTTTATTTATTTTTTTTGGAGAGTGCTGTGGGATTTTTTTTTTTAAATTGTTTTTACACCCACGGTGCTTTTGTGGGTGTCCTGTGCCCGCTGAACGCTGATCAGTGACGTACATCACTGATCAGCATTTTTGGCACAGGGTTGATCTAATATTTTTTTTTTGATCAAATTTCTGTTGCCTTTGCCTCATCAGCAGTTTTTTTTTTATTTTTATTTTTTTGGAGAGTGCTGTGGGATTTTTTTTTTATATTGTTTTTACACCCACGGTGCTTTTGTGGGTGTCCTGTGCCCGCTGAGTGCTGATCAGTGACGTACATCACTGATCAGCATTTTTGGCACAGGGTTGATCTAATATTTTTTTTTTTATCAAATTTCTGTTGCCTTTGCCTCATCAGCAGTTTTTTTTTTTTTTTTTTGGAGAGTGCTGTGGGATTTTTTTTTTTTATTGTTTTTACACCCACGGTGCATTTGTGGGTGTCCTGTGCCAGCTGAGCGCTGATCAGTGACGGACGTTACTGACCAACATCTGTGCTCAATTTTTGGCGCAGGAGCTTTTTTTTTTTTTCTTTTAACTTACACGTGTTAAAGCACTACATACACACTACATACCCCCCGTGTTGAAATAAAGTTTGTACCCCCCCCCCCCTACACTATACACTACACTTAAAAATAATAAAAATGTCCCAATCATCGCAAAGACTGTTTTCAGCGGAGGAGGCATATGCCCTTCTTGCCTCTGACACTGACACAGCCAGTGAAGTAAGCGATGAATTGGCATTTGTCTTAAGATCCTCTTCCTCCTCTAGTGATGAGGGACCCCCTCAAAGACGCCCCCGTAGAGCAGCTGAGACCCCCCCCAATGATTGATCTCGTATGGACCCCACCACCAGACAATTTTGAGCCCCAGGTTCCTGAGTTTTTGGCCAACCCAGGAATCCAATTTGATAGTACAGGCCTCAAAGAAATTGACTTTTTCAACGTCTTTTTCTCTGATGATTTTATAAATTTAATGGTGGACCAAAGTAATTTATATGCCCAGCAGTTTATTACTCAAAACCCCACGTCATCATTTGCTAGGTGGACCCCTGTAGATGCAGTAGAGATGATGACGTTTTGGGGTCTGGTGTTACATATGGGCATAGTTAAAAAGCCAGAAATTAGGCAATATTGGAGTACAGATGTTCTGTACAGCACCCCACTTCATAGTATGGCCATGACTCGGACTCGTTTTGAGACAATCCTTAAATTTTTGCATTACAACGATAATGCACAGTGCCCACCCAGAGATGATCCCACCTTTGACCGGCTATTTAAAGTCAGGCCGGTCATTGATCATTTCAGCGCCAAATTTGAGATGTACATCCCCCAAAAATTCATTTGTGTAGACGAGTCACTTATACATTTTAAAGGAAGGGTTAAATTCACTTGTGGGGGGGTTCCACTGTATTGGTGCTTCGGGGGTCTTGCTAATGCGACATAGCACCCACCATTCATTCCACCAGAATCTGTGCGGCAAAATCCAAATATCACTCCTTCCCTTCTGAGTCCTGCCATGCACCCAAATGGTATTTTTTGGTCACATATGAGGCATTGCCGTACTCGGGAGAAATTGGGGCACAGATTTTGGGGTGCTTTGTCTCCTTCATTCCTTGTGAAAATGAAAAATTTTGAGCCAGAACTGCATTTTTGTGTAAAAAAATGTAATTTTTCATTTTCACAGCCCAGTTGTACCAAAATTAGTGAAACCCCTGGGGGTTTGAAATGTACACTATACCCCTAGATGAATTCCCTGAGGGGTGTAGTTTGCAAAATGGGGTCACTTGTGGGGGGTTCCTAACTTTTAGCATCTTATGGTGCCTAGAAACCTACATGGTGCCTAAAAAATAATCTCATAAAAAGGAGGCTCCAAAATCAAGTAGGTGCTCCTTCTATTATGAAGCCTGTGGTTTGGTCAACGTGCACACTAGGGCCACATATAGGATATTTATGAAAACAAAAGAATTGGGGGAATCAATTTTTAGTCACATTTCTCTAGTAAAATCTACTGTGTTCCTTAGAAAAATGTATTAAAATTGAAAATCTGCAAAAAAAAATGACATTTTCAAATTTCACCTACACTTTGTTTTAATTCCTGTGAAACACCTAAAGGGTTAACAAACTTCCAAAATGCTGTTTTGAATACTGTGAGGGGTGCAGTTTTTGAAATGGCATCATTTATGGGGGTGTCTCACATACAAGTCCCTCAAAGTCACATCAGAACTGAACTGGTCCCTAAAAAAATCAGTGTTTGAAATTTTCTTGAAAATTTGAGAATTTGCTATTCATATTTTAAGCCTCCTAGTGTCCAAAAAAATTAAAAGAAGGTTGAAATAATGATGGAAACATAAAGTAGACATATGGTCTATGTTAGTTATTAACTATTTTGAGTGGTATGATTATTTGTCTCACAAGCAGAACATTTAACATTTTGCAAATTGCAAAATTTTCAATTTTTTTACGACATTTTGGTATTTTTCACAAAAAAACACAGACTGTATCGACGAAAATTTACCACTAACTTGAAGTACAATGTGTCACGAGAAAACAATCTCAAAATCACTGGGATAAGTAAAAGCAAAAAAAAGTTATCCCCACTTAAGTGATACATGTCAGATTTGAAAAAAAGGGCTCTGTCAGGAAAGCAAAAACAGGCTGCGGTGGTAAGGGGTTAATTTTGGCCCAACATTATATTTGTAAACCTATAGATTTCTAACTCAATCTGTCTCCTCCACTGAAAATGAGTAGAGTGTCATAATGAAAGGAATTCACTAAAAGACATGAAATAAGCATAACAATTTGGAAATCAGCTGACATTTGGTGATTTTTTTTATAGAGGTGTAGAAATAAGAACACATTCCTTTACTTTCTGATAAAATTAATAAGTGCATCAGCTAATTAGATCCAGGTAAGATAGAGACTAAAGGGGAAATTAAATAGGGTGCAAGAATCCAGATTTCCAAGGCTCCAAGCAGGTGTGCCCAGTGGTAAATCAAGGTTTGTTTCACCTTGTAAAGGATTGGCCGCTTTATAAGTAGTGGCACAATCTCACATGGAGTCCGGCCCTTCCGGATTCTCACACCCTATTACATTTACCCCAAAAACTGCTAATTCATGGGCTAAGACTACCACCTGGACTGACCTCTGAGTAGAGTAATGAAGTTTAGTAACACAAGCGTGTCAGTTTGTAGTCAAATCTACAAAAAAAATAAAATAAATCAGCCATTCCACATTTGGGTGAAATGGCCAGATATGTTGGGACACCATTGCCATCAGATGATGATTGTAAACATGAAGACAGTTGGTTGCTGTTCACCTGGATTAACTATTTGTGAGTTCTAATGAGAACTCGATCAAATGTTGGTCAGGAACTACTGTATTTGTTAAAACAGCCTAATTGGAGATTAAATTTGTGGTATTATTGGTTGTGTTTAATTCAACCAATCACAGTACATTAATCATTTATTAGTCAGTAATTAAAGGGATAACCTTTTGACCTTTTGGAATTACAGTAACACATATTACCAGGATTGCCATAATAACCACTTAATTAGGACACTTATGAATTACACAGATTCTGTGGCTGGCTAAATTTGAGCCTGCAAGCACCGATCTGTGTATGTGCCACCACCGCTTATCATCTACCACCCGGTGCAATTTATAATGGTAACTGCGCTCCGTACTTCTTCTCTGCCTGGTGCACTAATGTACATTACAGTGAGCAGCTCTGCAGTTGAGTCTGCAGGGAGTGGCAGAGATGTCATCACAGCTTTCCACAGTCCAGTACAATAATGCCCTGCTGTGCTGAAGAGCTATTTTATCGGTGTTACAGCAAGAGAGGGACTGTGATGGACGGTGCACTTTACTGAGGGAAGTTTTGGATTACACACGGGTTGTTTGGGCTGGCTGGCTGCTATTGTGGGAGCAACAGAGTGAACAATGACAGGCTGGAAGATAATGTAGTGACACCTTCCATATAAGCACAAGGAAACTTTTTTTTTTGCATTTGTGACACAGAGGAAATCCCCATGGATGTACTGTACTGTATCTGGAATCTGTTTACAAAATGTATCGAACATTGACTGTGAAATTCACCTATAGACATATCTCATATTGTGAGCGACCATTTGTATGTTACTGTCCCTCACATTGGCCCTTATTCTGGTTGGTGCGGTAATATCCGCGTGCGTTCGTGCCGCCGATGTTTTGTTTCTGCGCATGTGCAGAGGCGTCTCTGCGCATGTGCGAGCGGGACGCACGGCCACATTCCGCATGAAATGTGTACACTACGAACAGGGGGTGGAGAGGGGTGTGAAGGGCTGTTTGGGCTCATTACCATATGTTTACACCCCGCGTTTCATGGGCGTTCCCATGCAAACGCTGGACGTACGTATGGTAATGCGGCCATGACGCACGTGTAGGGGGCGGACATATGACATTGGCGGATGTCAGCTGCCCGCCCAGATCCCTGCTTTTGCACGGAGAAATGCCCGTGTGGTCTGAGGTTGCGGGAGCTGCCTGGCCACTCGGTCCAGCATTCGATGGTCTGCGACCATCGAATGATGGGGGAGGTTCCCTGAGATGGAGGAGGTGTATTCATGAGAAATACACGTGCGGTCCGTTCGGACAGCTTCTTACCGCGTACGGACGGAGTTGGCGATCCGTATGGAAGGGGGGGTTTAGGACGCACGGTGCTGGCCGCATATTCGGATCCGGTCGCACCGATCAGAATAAGGGCCATTGTTTGTATGTTATACAGTATGTGTGATACATATGCATAAAGTGGCATTACTACTGTGTGGCATAACGTTCAAACGGCACTACCGTTGTATTTGTAATATGCAAGAGACACTATTACCATGTGGTATAATGTGTAAGCGGCAATACTACTGTGTTGCATAATGTGTAAGGGGCACTATTACTGTATTGCATAATATGCATGGGCCACTACTACTGTGTGGCATAATGTGTAAGGTGCACTATTACTGTGTGGAGTGATGTGTAAGGGGCACTACTGCTGTTCGATGTAGCGAGTAAAAGGCACTACTAATGTGTGGATAATGTGTAGGGGACACTATAACTACTGTATGTGGTGTGATTTGTGTGGCAAAATATAAATTGGGGGATACTATTGTGTGGCCGCACCCCTTTCTCAAGAGATCACATGCTTTTTTTATGCACGCACCTACAGCAAGCACAGTTTCTATAAAAAATATATGGTACATCAATGCTTTTCCTGACACAGGTCACCAAAATGTCTAGTTATTGCTCCGTCCTGGTAGGATTCGCCTACAACTACAACCCAGTCTAAATCTGGCCCTCAGTGCGATAAACATATTCATGTCTGTTTTTCATTAAGTGCTAAATTAATATTGCTACAATCTTAATACGTTTCAATCTCAGCACTCTGCAGATCAAGGTTCTCCTTCCTTAGTTATTTATAGTGGCGGCTACTAAACGTATGAGGTGCATCACAGCACTGTGTCATGTCGGTTAATATATATCTCTCATTCGATTTGGAGAGCTGGGCATACATTATTATTGCTATGTACATAAAACAAAGAGAACCATGACAGTTGGGAGTGTCTGGCATTGACGGGGTTAAACATTAAGCGTACATTGCAATGGATTTTCTGCCCTCTGTGTGATTTATCCCTGCTAGAAAATAGGTCTCAATCACTTTAAGTGAAGCAACATTGATTGCAAATGAAAAAAAAAAAACGAAAATACAACAAAAATCCTGATGTCTCTCGCTTTATCTGCAATATTA
The DNA here is from genome assembly GCF_055691185.1 of Crinia signifera. Classification (NCBI taxonomy): domain Eukaryota; kingdom Metazoa; phylum Chordata; class Amphibia; order Anura; family Myobatrachidae; genus Crinia; species Crinia signifera. The sequence goes on along the minus strand of NC_139220.1, from coordinate 268,396,638 downwards.
TTTTCAAAGTATATTCTTGGAACAGTTGGTTACTAAGCAGCTGAGCTGTACTCTGTAAACAAAGGTAATTATGTTTTAATTGTAGGATTGAATTAGAGTAACATTAAATGCTGTGAACTGACAAAACGAAGTAGACCACTCACCGATCCGAGCGTAATGATGATCAAACCTATCATTTATCATCACTGCGTTATCATTGGATAAGGTGTCCTTGTGTCTGCCAGTCCTCTCCCAGAAGCCTCTGCTGTTCATCTTAGTACTTCATGACTCCCCTTTATTGAACATTTAAATATTAAAGGGTCAAATAGAAACTTGCTCTGGGTGACAAATCAACTGAAAATGAAAGTATATGCAATACGTCTCAATGCAGTTCATTTGGTAGTGAAACAATAAAATATAAAATATTTAGTCATCTTCATGGTGCAACCGTGCAAATAGATACTAAACAATATAAAAAAGTGTATTTGACTGTGGTTTATGTTATGATGGAGTTGTATTCACTAATTCCTGTTCCGCCTCCAGATTCCTTTGGTCCGGAGCTATTGCCCATTATTTTAACACCCAACCCTCCTTAAGCATTACTCTGGTAGAAGCCCAAGTAGCCATATATTAGAGACTTTAAAGTACTGTACACGGACATTAAACAGACTAGTGGGATGGCACAGTCTGGACTGTATTGTGGAGTACACAACAGTAGTGGACAGTCTATCCTGAAGAACTACAGTATTACTTATATCACTAGTATATATGTCTGGTCTGGTCACCCGGTAATATGGCAGCTAAAGCCAAATACACACTAGAAGATCCCGATCTCGGCGGTGGCGGGGACCCGGCATCAGCAAGTGCATACACACTTGTAGATGGCGGGGGTGAGGGGAGCTATGGGGGGGAGCAGGGGATGCAGCATGGCTGTCATTAAGGAGGCCCTCCCTCATCTGTACATGCAGGACAGTAACGTAACTAGGGCTCAGCAGCCCTATTGGTGGCAGGGGGAGCCGGTGCCACAGGGGAGCAGGACAGGACCAGTCCAACCATTACCCGTGTACAGCTGAGTAAGGTGCCGCAGTGATCAGGTCACGCCGCCAGCAGCAATACAGTAAATAGAAACTAACTGACAGCGCCACTACTTTTAAAATTTGGCACTGTCCATAAGCCAATAGGAGCATGCGCCCATTTAGGTAGCGGCGGATCCTGATTCGCTGTTAAACCACAAGCTCTGAATGGCTTGTGTCAGCTTCACATTTCAAATGGCAGCAATACACGGGGACCAGGACGGTCGGGACCAAGTAGCAAAAGAGCAGCCATTTACACTTCAAAACAATACTGGTTTTGCAGTGTAAATGATTGTCACTTTAAAAAATCTGGAGAATTCTTTACCAAATCTCTCACTTTCTGAATTGCTCATCCTATTCAATTTCCCCCATAATGTTCTCTTGGAGCCAAATGTATCAAGCTTCAAAAAGTGATAAAGTGGAGAGCGATAACCAGCCCATCAGCTTCTACCTGCCATGTTACATGCTGGGTTTGAAAAATGACAGGTAGGATCTGATTGGCTGGTTGAAGCTTGATACATCTGGCCCTGTGTGAGATGAATTGCAGTGATTTCAGTGCTGGGACTTTCAGTGTCCAATAGTTGCTGCCGCACTGTCCATAAAACAGCAGGTGCACAATCCATTGCCTTGCTTCAAGTTCTCAATCTGAAGGGGGTGGTTAGGAGTAAGATCTGAGCTATTGTAGTATACATATTCCAAATCAGGACAATGATCTGCAATTGGAGGAATCACTTGGTTCTAAGCGCTCCCATCCCATGTAAATGCCATTTTCAGCAGTTCCTCTTGAGAGATGTTTATTTGAACGCTTTCCAAATCCCTAATTGAAACTCTGACCCTAACTTATACAGAGCTTTTCTTGAAAAAATCAAAAGCAATGAAGATGAGCAGGCAGCTGCTTGGCTCCTGTGAAGTGTGTGCAGTGGAAATGTGCCTGACATCGAGAATCAGATCTGTGTATGCACAAAGAGTGATGCTATTGTGCTGATGCTGCTGCAGCTTCTGCCCTACTATATTGTGTGATGTTTAACGAATGGGAAATTGTGGCGTCGTTATCTCTTTATAGCCTTCATAGTGGTGGGTGAACTGCGTCTCAACATTTTCTGTTCAAATGATTTTCGTTGTTTGCTACAGCGTAGACAGGCATGCTAATGAGAAGGGAATGTAAGGAAGTGACCGGCATAGGCCATTCACAGGTGATCATATGGAAAGAAGATATGGGCACAGAAGAGATACACAGAGATCTTGATGAAATATGTAGAAAGTGACATGTGTGTTTTCTAAGATATTCCTAAAGAATACTATTTTAAGCATGTAAGATGTATCGCATTACAGTATAACAGGATGAAGACTCTGCTGCTCTTACATAAGTGACATGTAGCTGTAAACCATCCTAAGTGACTGCACTTACACTATAAGATAACAGGATGGCAGACAGAGGCAGAGCTACCCCTGACCAATGTGATGCTCTATGCAAGGCAGGGCTGAATAAACCCTTCAGGGGGCCGGGTTACTTTAGACAGGAGCCCCCTCCCACTTGCCATTACTGGCTGCAAATTGCACGGGAGTCACAGTAAAAGCAGTATAAGGCAGTAAAAGCTTGGCCAATGAGTAACTCCAGGGATGGTGTTGATTTTATATATACATACATAAAACAAGAAAATGTGTCCATCTGTGCCTCTTACTCGGTAGGAGTCTTCACAGGCTTAGCGCTGCCTCTGATTCAAAACCCTCCCATGATGAGGCCTCTGCTGCTGCTGTCCTCCATGGGCCTGAGAAGCATGTGATGAGCTCCACCAATCAGAGCTCAGCACAAGCCTCTCAGCCTCTTGTGTAAAATCTCATGGGACTAAGTCAACTCACAGTAATGAGTGTGCCTTGGCACCCAGTGCTCGGCACCATTAATCATTGTCACATTGGCAGATAGGTGAAGCTACAGCACTACCCCACTCCCATGCACAAAATCTTTAGCTAAAGGGCCCTAGATAAAGGGGGGCCCAGTGGTACTGACCGCCTGAGCACCCCCTCCTTAATCAGACCCTGATTTAAGGTGTTAGCTGATGCTCCTAAGACTGTGTAAACAATAGACAACCTGTGGCGATGCTGATATATATATATATATATATATATATATCAGCATCGCCACTGGTTGTCTTGATATATATATATATATATTATAATATCTATATATATATATATATATATATATATATATACAGTACACACACTAATAGTCAATAATAATGTACCAGATTATTAATAATGTACCAGACTAGGTGCATAGTCAAAACCTGAAAACCTGATTCTAAAAGGACAGTGGTTCTCCTGTACCCCTGCGGGCCAATCTGACTTCCACAAACACTCTAGAGAAATTGCTGACAGTACACAGAAGTTTTCACAGTAAATGTTGGACTGATTTAACATAAGACAACACAGTAGATCATATTGCATCTATGTATGTGCAATGCTAGGAATAACCCTGCACGTGGCTGAAATAACTCTAAAGCATTGTGCTATTTGAGTGTTCACTGCAGCTCTGAAAGAATATACCAATGTTCAAAGGTGGGGGAAGAACTTACTGGTGGTTATCCCAGGTGCAAAAATATAATTTGGGCCCCCCTTCTCCACCCCAATTCAAGTTCACAATATATAACATGGCAGTGGAGGACAGGGAGTGTCAGAGGGTGAAAGAGAGAAGCAGGGGGAGGCTGAGTGTGACAGGGAAAAACAGTGGGTGACAGGAAGAGGAAGAGGGTGACCAGGAGAGGGGGACATGGAGAAGAAGGGGGAGGCAGAGTGTGACAGGAATAGGCAGGGGGTTGCAGAGGGTGACAGAGAACAACAGTGGGTGACAGGAAGAGGCAGAGGGTGATAGGGAGAGAAAGAGGGTGACAGGGAGAGGCAGGGGTCAGCAGAGTGCGACAGGAAAAATGTGTGGGTGGCTGGAAGAGGGTGACAGGAAGCAGTGGGTTAGTTAGTTCTCAGGGGCCCTGGTGCTCTGAGCCTGCTGCACCAATAGTCGTTGCAAATCAGTCCACAGGCAGCGCCACTGTGTGAAAGAGCCTAACGACTAGTTTTCAGAGAAAAAAATGTTAGAGACTTTAAACTCTTATTTCATTTTTCAATGTCTAGTTCTCCTTGGATTTGATGGCCTAATGGTTTGTTAAAGTGTGCATGTCCTATTTTTGCAACATAAGGGTGGGTGTGAGGGCCCAAGGACAATTCCATCTTGCATCACCATTCATTAATCCCACTGCCTACATTCGGTTATGGGGTAACTGGACTTGTCTTTCAATGCATACAACTGTTTGCTTTCTTCTTGACAGTGGTAATAAATGTAATAAATTATAATCAATCACAGAGCTGACCAATCCCACTGCTGAGATTAATTGATTGCCGCACAAATCGCCCACTGCCCCTCGGCTGCACATCGTAATCATGATCAAGCCAGATACGATTAGGAAGGAAGTCACCCGTAAGAACTGGTATACAGCTCCAACCCAGGGGTAAAAGTGGTCCTAGAGAGGTGGGGGAACTCTTTTCCATCTACCACCTAATTAATTACCCCCTCCCCTCCACCCATTAGGCAATGTTTTGGGAGACGACTGGTAATAATCCCAAAATTGAGCAATCAGATTACATTTATTGTGAAATATTTTTTTTATATTTTCTAAGCAAAACAAGTATAAAATCTAAAAAACAAACATGAACATTAATTACAGTTACTTTTTTTTAACAGTTATCGGGATACAGAAAGTTTTTGTCTTAAAACATTGCAGAAAAATAAGTGCTTTAAAACAGTTACATGCTCTTTAAGCTAAAAGCTATACTTACAAATCTCCTAAATTCTAAAACTCTTCAAAATGTACAACACAAAAACATAAACAAAGGAAAATATTTGAAGTGTTTTTTTGTTATTATGATGTTAGAATGTAGGAGGCCAAAAACTGGGTTGACCATACATGGCTGATGGATCAGACATGGCTACTGGATTAGTGTCATAAGGGAGAGGAGGCTGCACACTGGGGGTCATATTATAAACTGGCCACATGGGGCTTGTTGTTGTGAAGGGATTAGGCTGGTTATCAGTTGGCAAATTAATATAATTGTTGTTATTCTGTTTTGCCATCCCCTGAAGAGTGTTGACCAACAGACAGAGACTACCAATCAGATCTGGCATAGACACTTCCTGAGCAACAGAGCCTTGCTCCTTGGGGGGGAGGCAAATAGGTGGCAGCCCCTGTTCCATCATATGAAGGTCTTCTCTCTCCACATCATCTATTATGGATGAAAAGATGTCATTGGGGACATCCATGATCTTCTCTTTCTCTACCCTACTTCTTTTTGGATAGGATGTCCAGGATGGATGAATGGATGGGTGGGTGAGAAGAAGGAGGCCTAGCAATAGCTGGGGATGGTCATCATCAAGTCCTTCAGGCCAGATATGACCCATGAATTCTCAGACAGTTTCTGGACAGATAAATCCTCTGCTTGTGATGATCTTTGGTAATTCGGAATGTGATCTCCCTGACCCGTCTGGTCGGAACAGCTCTCCAGCTCATCCAGTACCTGTACTTTAGAATCTGCGTTACAGTATTACAGCAGCTGGCAAGTTCGGTCATTTATCTTAGTTTTAACTCTGCTCATCATCAATCGTATCTTCTCAGTCAACGAGTATTCATATAGAAACTGTTGAGGTGGGAAGGCGAGTTAGGGATGACTATTTTTTGCCACATTGGTCCAAACTCGAAAGGAGTCTATTACGTTAGTTTCAAACTGTGTATATGCAGAATACTTGACTGTCGCGTTAAGAATTGACAGGCGAGCAAAGCATCAACTCGACAGTTTGGCAGTTTGCGACCAGGATTAAATACCCCCTTAATCTATTGAATTACCATCACGTAATATCTGTCTGTCCACACAGTACGGGGTGAAGTTTAAAACACCTTTTCTGTATTTGTCACCTCCATATTCTTTTTTAAAGGTTAAATATTAATCTTTAATATACTGTACGTGCATCCATAAGAAGACAGCTCTTTTTCTCTTCTTCCTACTTATTGACCCTAGCAAGCACTAGCCAACTTGCACTAGCCAACTTGCACTTCTGGCAAATGCCTGAGGGCCGATAACCAGGTGGGACGATTTCTTCTTGCAAGGTGGAGGCTCTGCCTCGACGTACAGACGCTGGACTCAGGGTGGATCCGGTGGCTCTCTATGTGCACTGCTGAGTTCTATGGGGAGAGAGGGGCATCACATGCTGCTATTCCCCTCTCTCCTGCAAGCCGGGAGAGGCAGCGCTTGCCTGCGTGGTGCATGTGTGCGCGCCCAAGCGCGTGCCCTGGGTGTGCATGTGCGCGACAAAGGTTGCGTGTGCGCAGAAATGCCAGGGCCGATTCGGCGGCCCAGTCCGTCGCTGCATCAAGCACTAGGACGGCATAGCATAAATTCCTCTCTTACCACTTAAAAAGGCACTAGATAATCATTCTCACTCATTAAGTGTCTTAATTTGCATAATTAGCAGTCACCATGCACAGTCCCCATCCACCCTGTAGCGTCAGGTTTGTCGTGCCAGCATCCCAAACATAACATGCGGTCACTCGGATGTGATGTACTGTAGGTGCTGAAACTCACATGCTGATTGCAAGGGGTTATGTACAGAATACGTAGATGGCGAGAGCCTTCAGGTGGTATGGAAGATATACTGTATATTTCTCTAGCTGGCCACACCCACTCTGGAGATTGGCAACACCCCTGCAAATGGGCTCCAACCACTGCCTTCCTCTGATTTGCCCTTCATGCCCCTGTCTGACACTAATCAAGTCTTTAATATTGATGGATTTGTAATCTCGCTAGTTATTACTAGAGATGTGCAGACTCGGATTCCAGAGATCCGAGCCCCCACGAACGTCATCATTCCGAGCCCGGTTCCGAGCAGCGCTCGGAGATTCCCGCCTGACTTGGGTCCGTCCGCGTGGTCAGAACATCATCTCCCGGTGCCGGATTTCACGAGGCTTTAAATAGCGGCTGCTGCGCCCGCCATCTTCACTTCAGTCTAGTAGTGGGTTGGGAGAGGGTGTGTTGGTGCTGCTGCTGGGGCTTAAACTTGAGCTTGACCTTGAACGCAATATTTTTTATTCGCTGTCTCTCAGCGCTGCAGTGTAATCTAACTGTGTACTTGCAGTACTACTGTCTCCTCTGTGCGGTTTACCTCTGGTGCGCTTTGCTATAATTATTTTATTCGCTGGGGCTGTCTCCCTCATTGCTGCTGTGTACTCTGTTCTCCTCTCTGCTTAGGGTGGGCTCTCCCTAGCAAGGAGGACAGTCTAACTGTGAACTTGCAGTACTACTGTCTCCTCTGTGCTAATGCCTACCTCTGGTGCTGTGCTGTAATATATATTATATGAAAAATTAATTATATTATATATATAGTCCACTGGTGCTGCCTGCACTAAATCTGCCAGTATTATTTAGTTACTCAGTCCACTGTTGCCACTGGCAGTGCTACTGCCTACCTAGTGTACCTACCTAGTACATACTAGGCTGCAATATCTAATTTAATAAAAAAATAATACTTGTGCTGTGTGGGACTGTAAAAAATAATTCCATGCTGCTGGTGCACTGACAGGTGCCACTGAGTGCCACTGCCAAGCAGTACCTAATAATAATATTAATTATTATGAATTCTGCTGGTGCACTGCATAAAGCTACTGGTGGTGTGTAATATAACTACCTTTTGTGGTGGCCACTGGCAGTGCTACTGGCTGCCTGCCTACCTACCTAGTAGTTTATTTTCTCTACCTACTAGGCTGCTATATTATTAATACTTAATTAATTGAATTATATATAGTCCACTGGTGCTGCCTGCACTGAATACTGTGAATAGAGGTTGCCAGTATTATTTACTCACTCCACTGTTGCCACTGGCAGTGTTACTGCCTAAGTGTACCTACCTAGTAGTACAATTACATACTAGGCTGCTATATCTAATTTAATTAAAAAATACTTGTGCTGCGTGGGACTATAAAAAAATAATTCCATGCTGCTGGTGCACTTACGAGTGCCACTGCCAAGCAGTACCTAATAATAAAATTAATTATTATAAATTCTGCTGGTGCACTGCATAAAGCTACTGGTGGTATGTAACTACCTTTTGTGTTGACCACTGTCAGTGCTACTGCCTACCTACCTAGTAGTTTTTTTTCTCTACCTACTAGGCTGCTATATTATTAATACTTAATTAATTGAATTATATATAGTCCACTGGTGCTGCCTGCACTGAATACTGTGAATAGAGGCTGCCAGTATTATTTACTAAGTGTACCTACCTAGTAGTACAATTACATACTAGGCTGCTATATCTAATTTAATAAAAAAAAATAATACTTGTGCTGTGTGAGACTGTAAAAAATAATTCCATGCTGCTGGTGCACTGACGTGTGCCACTGAGTGCCACTGCCAAGCAGTACCTAATAATAAAATTAATTATGATAAATTCTGCTGGTGCACATACTAGTATTGCTGACGTATCTACCTGTCTTGTGCATAGTTATCCAGCTACCTCGGTGCAACCTTTTGCCCTAAAAACAATATTGTGAGGTGTGAGGTGTTCAGAATAGACTGGAAATGAGTGGGAATGAATGTTATTGAGGTTAATATAGCGTAGGAGCAAAAAAAATAATTCTGCGATTTTAGCAGTTTTTATGCGTTTTTAACAAAAAAATCAGAACCCAAAACCCAAAAAATCCAAACACAAAACACTTAGGAGGTGTTTTGCCAAAACCCATTAGAACCCAAAACCTCAAGGTAATCAGAACCCAAAACCCGAAAAGTGGCCGGTGCACATCTCTAGTTATTACATCCAGCAATTTCATATTACGAAAATGAAAATAAATTATTATGGCAGGATGTGTTTGAAAACTACAATTTTGTTTTGCGATTTTCCAGAAGAATGGACTGTAATTCATTTATTAGTGTTTTGTAACCTTGCTCCCGCTGCTCCTGGGTTGTTAAACTTTTATGTCTCCGTTTAATGTTCTGTTTAAAAATACAGGTGATATTTATGCTCTCTTGCTCCAGTTTTGTGTTCCTTAATAAGTGTTTGGTGGTTGTCAGGCATGTTTATTGTTTAGCTGTGAAGCAATTGTATGTTTATTGCTCCAGTGGTGGATAAAAAGGGGAACGTGCCCTCCCTCTTGAGTTTTTGGCATATTTTTCTTTCAACATATGCGGTAGTTCCAAGGGTGTTTTAATGCAGTAGGGGGCCCGTGTACAGATTCCAGGTGGGTCCCCTCTTCTTCATAGCGCAGTAGCCTTTGGCACCTTGGTAGAGCCAACTCCGCACACACATCCCTGGGCCGGCATGCTGGGAGCAAAATCTCTGCTGCGCATGCGCGACGGCTATTTTGGTCTGATATGGTGGAAAAATACAATATACCACTGTGCATATTAAATAAATGGTATATTTATGTGAAAATCAAGATGTAAATAAACATAAAGGAATATATCATATATACTAGCAGATATACAGTGAACATTTTTTTATGGGGTCATGACCATTATGAGTATAATTTAATAGGATGAGATTTTTTAGTAAGGTTCTGAATTCGCACAAAATTAAAAAAATTTTAGTTCGCAAATTTTTAAAAAAATCGACTATTTAATGGAATGGGAATTGAGGCATGAAAAGTGTGATGTGATTAAGTGCGATTTTTAGTCATGAAAATGTGTGAATTAATGCACATGTGCGATTTGTGAAAAAAAAAAAGGCATCAGGTCCCCCCTCCTGAGCATAACCAGCCCCGGGCTCAAACAACCGATCCTGGTTTTAGAAATTCAGGAGTAAAAAAACATTGGGCTCCCCAAGATTTCTAAAACCAGCATCAGGCTCAAGGGCCGGTCCTGGTTACCAAAATATGGGGGACAAAATGAGCAGGGGTCCCCAGTATTTTGGCAACCAGCAGCAGGCCCAAACAGCCAACAAGATAATACCACATCTGGGGGAACATTTTAGTCAAGTTCCCCCAGCCAAAGCATTCATCCATCCCCATGGTCAGCCCGGGCAGGGACCCTGGAGGAGTGGGGACCCCCCAATAAGGGTTACCCCTGTCCACGGTGCCCCTGGGGCATTGGGCACCGGGATGATAAATGGTTAATTATAGATTAAACTATTGTGTGATGTTGTGAAACTACAAGTCCCAGCAAGCCTGCACCACATGCAAGGACTTGGAGAACCATAAGTGCCAGTATGTGGGGCATAAAAGGGCCTGCTGGTAGTTGTAGTTCCACAACAGTACAAATAGTGAACTAAAACACACACACACGCGAACAGTATAGCATTATTACATACTACCGGTACATTCATTTACACATACATTACCTATGGATTCCCACAAAGGCCTGTCCTCTTCTCCAAGTAGAATCCAAATGGGTACCTGTTGAGGGAAATTATACTCACATGCCCTCCTGATGCCAAATGCTCTGCTCCTCCGCCTGTCAGTACCCCTGGCTGCACACACGCTGTGACTGTTTACAATCTTGGCTCCTCCCACATACCGGGGGTCAGTCCCTCATCCTAGTTGACCCACAATGCTGCGAAATTCGTAATCTAAACGTGGGGCATTCCCATGCTAATGCACTAGTGACGTGGGTGTGGGTGTAGGGTGGGAGGGGGCAGCAGATGTCAGCTGCCTGGCCACTACCCATACAGGGACCCACAGAGGGGTGTCTTAAGTCAGCAAGCGCTTGCAAAATCATTCGATGGTCAGCAACCATCAAATGATTTTTTCTCCCGCATGCAAGGCTGCGATTTGTTGTTTATGTTGAACGTCCATTCGCATGTGTCTGGAAAAACATTCATGCTGGCAGCGTTTAGATGACCGGCAAAGCTACGAATTTCGTAACATTGTGGGTCAACTAGGATGAGGGCCTATGTCACTGTGAATAACATGTTGTTGTTTTTAAACAGGAAAAATGTTAATCTAAAGATTATTGAAACAGAAAGTAATAAAAAACATACATGCATTAGGAAATAGCATAAATAGTATAAATAACAACCATTGCCTAACAACCTTTTGCGTTTCACAGAGGGTCCATGCTTTTATTTAAAAAGTAATGGTGAAGGTAGAATAAAAGATTACAAAAGTGACGGTGTGGCAGACCGTAGAGAGGGAAAGGGGGAAGGTACAGAAACAAGAAGAAGAAGAAAGACATCTTTTGAAATTATTATTTGTTTGGGACAGCCAGAAAAACAAAAATATGATTTTTTTGGGTGCAGCTCAGACAGGGGCCCTTATTCTATTTGACTCGGACGGATGCGGTAAAACGCCGAGCGAATGGACCGCGAGTGGATGTTTCATGCGAACACCTCCCCCATCTGTGGGAACCTCCCTATTCTCCGATGGTCACCGACCATCGAATGATGGACCAAGTGATCAGGCAGCCCCGATTGCTCCGGACCACTTGGACATTTTTCCATGTGAAAGGAGGGATATGGGCGGGAAGCTGACATCCGGCTGTCAGCTGTCCCACACGTGCGTCACGGCCGCATTACCATACGTACGCCCAGCGTTTTCAGGGGAACGCCCATGAAACGCGGGGCGTACGCATATGGTAATGAGCCCAAACAGCCCTTCACACCCCTCTCCACTCCCTGCTTGGATGGTTCCGTACGATCCTTTTCTACATGGAATTCATACCGTGTTTTCCGATGTGCTAGGCATTTGCACATGCGCAGAAACGCCTCTGCACATGCGCAAACGCAATCAGCAGTCCAACTGAACACACAGCTGTCCGACTCATTCAGAATAAGGGCCAGAGTGAAGTATTTTTGGAGGTGTGGTATGATGGTCGACAGTCGGGATTCCGATGGCCAGTATACCGACATCCTAATCCCGACCACCGGTACAGCGGCTGCGCTCACCAGAGGTTCTATACTCCCTCTATGGGGTTCATTCGGCTTCTATTTTTGGGACAGATAATATAATCAACACTTTCTATGCCCAGGCTCATACACAAGTGGCCAGCAATAATCCACTGCAGAATAGTTTTTTAACTTTTGTTTTTTTTCCAGCACCAAATATAGGGGCTAATTGCACATGGATTGCTAAACCACCGCCCAGACAAAAAGGGAAAAAAGCCACTTGCTAAATTGCAATAGGAATGTGAATGGATCGTTAATCACTATCCACTTGCAAATCCTTACGCAATTCCCAAACCATCGTAGGGACTTAGTAGTCTGCGCATATCCGAGTAGGTCTGAGGCTTCCACTTATCTGCGACTGAGACAATGGAGTCATGTGCCACCGTGTTCATGTGCCACATTTGCATAGGCCCCGCCCCCTTTCCGGCCGCGCGAGTGTCCCTATTCCAGCAGCCAAGAAGTTGGGAGGTATGCAACTGGGACGAACTTACGCCACTTGCTGAATGCATCTTGAGAAGCACCTGACTCAACATATGCATCATTTCATATTTCTCAACTTTTAAAGTAGCCACCTTGTCCTTAAATCCAGCAAATCTGTACTATACCATTATAAATCCTGCTTCAGGCACTAGCTGTTAAACCAATACACTTAGCCTTAAGCATGAACTGTGGCTGGTCCTGTCAGGTGGGGGTTAATGACAGCTCTTAGCCTCAAGTCATCAAAGGGTTTTAGCAGAGCAGACCATCAGCACAGAACTTCACATGCTGTAACTGGAGAGAGAACCGCGATCCGTCACTTATAATAGGATGCTATGACTTGATGTCCTTGAGTGAAGAGGCTGCGATTTTCTGAATGTTAGGATACTGACAGTTCCCCTCATATTGTCACTGATAGAAAAAAAAAAGAATGGAGCAATTTAAATTATTTAGGTGCAAGAATACTCAGCACTTGTTCAAGTTCAGGACGTAGATTTTGTGTAACTTTCACATATTTCCCATGCAAATTCCTGATGTACCCACATTAACATGAAACTTGCCCCCCTACCTCCCAGATCTGGCTGCTCCTTGGCGGCCCTTGGTGGTAGTTGTTACTATTGGTATACAGGAAATGTTGGTTATACAGGAAGTGCTTCATTGTTGAGTTTCACTAAAGGTGCGTACCCACGGTACGATTTATGTTCCGTAAGATATCATATACAATTCCCCAGAAAAGTCCTGGTGGTTAAAAAGCATAAGATTTGTGCTTAAAATAAGGTACAATGTGCATAAGATATAGCAAACGATCTGACGTCACAGCTATACTACACTATACTATCTTACGCTTTCTAGACAGAATTGGGTTGCATGTTCACCCGATCAGCTCCCTCCCATACGACCTGCGGAAGTGCGCATCGTACATCGGACAGTGCATACACACGGTAAGATATAGTGCACTATCTAGCATGCTATTCGAAACTGGCTAGATAGTGTGCTAGATTGTGCACTATATCTTACCGTCGGTAGGCAGCTTAAGAGCTCGTAAAGACATACAGTACAGTAGCTTCAACCTCCCAGCTTCTTCAGGACCACAACCTGCTCCTGAAGAAGCTGGGAGGTTGATCCCAGGGAAACGCATTGAGTCTACATTATATATCTTGCATTACTACCACTGAAGGTCAATCTATGGACTATATGGACACTCAATTCTCCTAAAAAAAAAAAAGCCTCCTCAAATTATACCCGGAAGCCTATCCAAGGTAGCGAGTAGCGACAGACTTGCATGGTCATCCAGGTTTACCAACATCCACTCCAGTGGAATCGGCAAAAATTCCATTCTGCTACTATTTGACAACACAGTCCAGGCCACCAAGTTTTTATGGTAGTATGCTTGTTACTATTTTAACTGCCATTGTTATATGCTGTAAGTGCACTTGTACCATTTATATGGAATTCCATATTTTATTTTATTTCATTTTACAGGTTGAGTATCCCTTATCCAAAATGCTCGGGACCAGGAGAATTTTGGATAACGGATTATTCCGTATTTCGGAATATTTTAATATTTCAATGATGTATTTTGAAGTATCTTGCATTTATGCTGTATAAACACATAATATACACACAAATATATTTTATTACCACATAAAATACACACAAATATATTTTAATTGTGAAACAAAATGTGTGTACTATCTCAGCACTGAATTTGAATGCCAAGCAATCATTGTCTTGCACATATATAGTGCCAGTTACATATCATGTCCCCAGTGATGCTGTTACAAATGTCCCCAGTGAGTTTTTAGCAAAAAAAAAATTTTTTTCACTTTCTGGAATGTCCGTATTTCGGAATAATTCGGATAACGGATATTCGGATACGGGATACTCGACCTGTATTAAATTGTTTTCTGTAAAAGATACCATTCCTATTGCATCATATTTTTCTTTAACAGCCAACGCTGGTACATCTTTGTTTTATTAAATGTGAGATCAGTCTATTATTTTACTTAAAAAAAGTAACCTTTTTTATGATGTGGCAACTGTTTAAAGGTCGCTTAAATACATGTTTATAGTAACCATTTATGAAGTTATAAGGTATGCCCAAATAAAAAGGAGACATTTGCTGTAGCGACGTTGTATCTAATCTCAGTGGGTTAATGCATTTGCCGATAGATGGCGTGGCGTTTTTCCCGGTTGCGCATGTGTAGTGAGCGGCTTCACCTCAGTTTCTTCATTCCTAGAAAGTTGTTTTGCGCGGACGGATGCATGATGGATTCTTACAGATCAACGCAAAGAGCTGTCATCCAATTTCTTTACAGATTTATCGCAGGATGAAGGCGGTGTACGGAGAGCAGTGTCTCCCACGGTCCACCATATTAAGGGGGGTATTTAAGTTAGGCGTGCTCCCGCAGCCATCTCCCGGCGGGGGAGATGGCTGCGGGGCCCTATTCAATGCTGTCTTCCCCGACAGCATTGAACAGGGGTTTTGCGCAGAACGAGCCCGACAGCATAAGCTGTCAGGCTCGTTCTGCCTAGAAAAGCCGGAAATAGGCGAGCTCCCGGCCGAAGCTCGTCTATTTTCGTCATCAACTCATGGCCACGCCCCCTTCTCGCCGCTCGGCGGCCGGGACATTGAATCCCAACCGCCGAGCTCCAGGCGAGCAAAACGAGAACGGGACACGGGCACGGCTGACGAGCTTGCTCGACAGCCGTTCCCCTGACATTGAATACCCCCCTAAATGTTCCACAACAGAACCAATACCTAAATAAAACATACACACACACACACAAACAAATAAAGTATAACTTTAATATACACCACACACATACATACTTACCTCTAGGGTCCCCTGTAGGCCTGTCCTCTTCTCCAGTAGATAATGCATAGGGTACCTGTGAAATACGTCATACTCACCATCCCCTCTGGCGTAGATTACATCCTCCAGTATTTGTGTAGTGAGGGAGATGTTGACAATGTGAAGGATGTACATGACCATACGTCACTGCCGCCTTCTTTTTAGCCAAGATATCTTAAGACGAAAGTAGTCCCAACCTAACCCTACTACCAGCTCCCTAACCAAAATTTGCTGTTCCACTTCTGTCAGTTGAACTAATAATTTCATTGAAAAATAAAAAAGAATCACGTGGCCTCATTAAACTGATGTGCCCCCCCCCCCCCCCCCCCACGCCCTAGGCACATGCCCCGCAATCCATAGTGGCAGTGACAGGTAGTGATTGCGATAACAGGTGGGATACTCTCGTGAAGGCTGGGCCTAACTTGGAAACAGGGTGAAACTGTGTGGAATCGCTATCCAGTACAATTTCTGACTAGAGTGCATGGTAAAGTTGAGCTGTTCTCAATACATAAATAAATATATGCATTTAGTGTGAAAGTGATGTGGGGCCGGCTAGAAGATATTTACAGCATCATACAGTACATACTGTAGTTTATATAACATCTCTCATTAACCCAGTGAGAAGGAGAAAAGGATCTAGGAATTGTGGGTGGAGATTTGTAAATCACTTCCTCACCCTTGTAAGCAATGTTCCCTCTAATTTTACGAAGGCTTTGTGCAGCAAAAGATATTGGCTGTGCAACTTTGGAAGGAAATGTAAATTTTTGTGCGTTACATAATGTATACAGGCCTATGTTTCGAGTTCTGTTGAGTTAATAAAGCAATTTGAATGTTTACAGACTTCACACACCACACATATAGGCTATAGCAGTGATTTTCAACCTTATTAAACTCGTGGCACACTAGAACAAGATTTTAACCTTTGTGCGCTCAGTTGTAATGTCTGTGCGCGGGCTCGGCGAGTTGTGTGCGCGCGCACACGCGCACAGCTTAGAGGGAACACTGCTTGTAAGTATGGAGCAGTTTGCTTATCTGTACTAAAAATTCCTGCTTGAGGATTATTACCGTAACAGATAACCCAGAACTGACCAATCTCTGGCTCTCCAGCTGTTGTGAAACCCCAAGTCCCAGCAGGTGCCCTGCTACAGGTTTGTCATTAGGGAAAGCTAGAACTGTGACAAGACATGCTGAGATATGTAGTTTCACAACAGCTGGAGACTTGCTGGTTGGCCAGGCCGACTCTAACCTTTGGTTCTGGAGAATATTGCGGATGTGAAAATGTAAGTCCATTCTGCTATAGGAAACCTGTTACTGTCGTTGTTCCCTGTAACTGATCATTGGAACCCTCCGTAATCCAAAGACAACTAAACAGATTTGAAATGATTAAACGGATTTTAACTTAGCATGGATCCCAGAGAATCCCAGGCTGAGGCTGCATATCACTACAGACGTTTCCACATAGAGGGTGATGTGCTGACTGATCACATTTTAACAGTTCTGACCTGCAATTTTTCTAACAGCTTCTAATGAGGTCCTGTCAAGTTTGCCAATGACGAGATATTAAAATGCCAATCAGTGCACTGCCTGTGCTGTCTGTTATCCTGAATAAATTAATTGCTATCCTTTGTTAACATTTCTCCATTGCATCCCACTCAGGGAGTCCTTGCATATAACATAGGTTTTTAATTATAGCCTACATCTGCATGCTGCGGTTGGCAAGGCTGCAGTGCTTTTTTAAATTGGTCTGCAGCTTTTATGGAATTACAAAACAGCTATTACAAGTACTTAGCATTGTCTGTCAGCTTTTTAAAGTGGGAAACAGAACTCTCACCAAAAGACATCTATAGCAAAAAGTCCACTGAAAAAGTTACACTTACAGACAATATACAGGTCCAATGTTTTTAATTTGTTAACATATTGACAATGTATCCCCAAGGACGGCCTTCAATCCATGAATTAAAAACACGGAAGGACGTTGCACTTCACCTGTGTAGATGATTCTATCATCTATTTTAGTTTTTCACATTGTTCATACAGTACATCCTGTATAGCGGACAAAATACAAACTATGAGGGCACATCTGTAATACATGTTCTGGGTGGTTTCTCTCCGGGGATAGTCAGTGCTGTGTACATCAGCAGGACAGTAGAGAGCTGTGCCGGGCCTAGGTTCTTTTCCTGGGGTGCAATCTAATTGCACTCTTAAGGCCCCTATACACCTGAAAGACATTGCACCCAATCATACAATCTCAATGGATTGTACGCAGATTGTGGGCACATCGTGTGCACACAATCATACAATACTGGCCCTGGGGAATTGGAGGAAAGGTCCTCTGATCTGATGTGCTGCACGTCAGATCAGTTGGGTTTGGGAGCCGATTGCATGTGCTTTTAAGCACATGCAATTTGTCTTTAGATGGCTCATACAACCAGAGTCATGTGACACTCCCTCCCTGACTAGCATAGAAGAGAGGTGCAGCTTCCAGGCGGCCCGTGGCAGTGAAGATGCTGGGAGCCGAAGAAGTTTCCAGCGGCAGACGGGCGGGCGGCTGAAGAGAGCGGTGGACGTCCTTTTTCACAATTCTGTCACTACTGCATTTGAGCTATTTAATAATGGCATAACACAGCAGATGTGAGCAGATTTGTAGTTGCTGGAAACCTGTAAATTAAAAAATAAAGAAAGAAACAGGATGGTTGGTACTCCTATCCTTTTGATCTTAGTAGGCCAGCCCCCTATTTAAATGAAGCTTCAATCATACAATCATGAAGCAGATGGATTGTATGATGGATTGTATGACAGATTGTGAGTACATTGTGTGTCCAGAAACCACCAAGGACTGGCGGGGCGTTGAAGGGAAATTGGACTCATGATTGTTGTCCAACCAGTCTGAGGGACAAGTTGGACCTGATTGACTTGAGATTTATCTTATGTGCAGGAGGATCAATCTCTTCATTAGACCCAATGTGCATGAGAACGTGCATTGGGTCCTACAGCATCAGGCACATCAGATTTGGTCAGACAGGCACCTCAGATTTGGTCAGACAGGCACCTCAGATTTGGTCAGACAGGCACATCAGATTTGGTCAGATAAATTGTCCCAATTCATCTGAATTGGGTCAAATCTGTCATAATCTCACAAGTGTAAGGGGGCCTTAGGAACGGTCTTTCTGATGTATGGCTACCTTAAGGATAAAATACTAAGAAAAAAGATGATTTCCCGCAAGGTAACCTAGGTGCCTGTCTAGTGCCTTTTGGGTCCCAAGGGCCCGTAGCTGGGCCCCACGAAATACGGCCCTTTCATCTTGTAGACAGGATTTTGTCCACAGCGGCCTGCAAGCACTGTCTGACAGAGGCCCCGCCCACTAACCCCCCCCTCCCCTCACTGGCATGTTACTTAGCTGCTGAGGGAGCATGCTGAGACACAATATGATGCTCACTGCACGGAGTGCCCCAGGACCAGCTTTTCTCAGCACTTGGTTTGATTTTCACAAATAATATAATTTTTGCTGTTTTTGTCATTTTTGTTTTAAATTAAAAAAAATACTGAATCCAAAAGATAAAAGTAAATCTGGATTCAAAAACAAAACATGGGGTCAGCGTACATCTCTAATTGCAATCCAATGGTAAATTCTACATGCTTTGCAACTTAATGAGATGATGAAAGTTGGTAAAACTGCTCACCACTGAATGACTGACCTGCAGTTACTGACAATCCCATTAACTGCCAATCACAAGCATTTTACCATGCTCTCTGCTTGTGATTGGGTGGCAGATACAAGGGGGGAAATTACTAAAATGAGAGTTCTATTGAAGATGGGATGTTGCCCATAGTAACCAATCAGATTATATCTATTATCTTTGAGAAGGTGCTAAATAAATAAGAATTAGAATCTGGTTACTGCGGGCAACGTCCCATCTTCAATAGAACTTTTATCTTAGTAATTTACTGCAATGCATCAAGGGCCAGATGTATCAAGCTTCAAAAAGTTATAAAATGGAGAGTGATAAACAGCCAGCCAATCAGCTGCTACCTGCCATGTTGCAGGCTGTGTTTGAAAAATGGCAGGTAGGAGCTGATTGGCTGGCTGTTTATCACTCTCCATTGTATTACAATAAAATGGTCCTTGAAGGTTTTATGTTATGTTTGCTATTATGGGACTATAAGTTCCAGCATGACTAGTGAAAGATGCTGGTTCGGGTGCCCCAATAAACTCAACAAACACCAGCATACCCTTCCACCCTTCCATCTACCATGTGGTTCTACAATAACTGGCAGCAATTCTTCAGTTGTTGCGGCAAACACATTCAGGTAATCAACGCAAGATATAAAAACTCAATTTTCCTGCTCACCAAACCATGCACTTCTCACACAGTCCTGTCAGCACTGTTCCATTAAATTGGATGAGTCATCAAAGGCGCATTATTTTCACGTTCATGTTCCTTAGTGCGTATTCACTTCTATGCTGTATTTAATGTGCGCCTTTCCTTCAAAGTGTCCAACAATCAAGTGAAAGCAGACATTTATTTTGCAATTGCTTTTACGTAACAACACAATATTACATTTCCTTTGCATTTTCTCCATATCTCAATAGTCCCAGTCCTCGTTCAGACTCCTTGCAAGCAGTGGTAAACTTGAAAAACAAACACAAACAAAAACTCCCTCCACTTTATTACTGGCCTGTGCTGATTTACAACAGTCCTGGACCTCTAGTGGACATCTACATCTACGGATGCCTAACCTAATGCCAGTTAGTGTTGGGCAACTCCTGGTACCTCTGGCTAATGGGTACCAGGGGCAGATAGTAAATCACAGTGTCACAGTAGATTACAGAGATTTAATTTATTTTAGTTAATAATAGTACGCAATTATTTTATTATGTAATTGGTTAAAAATAAAGCAAAACATTCCAGAGACATAGAGGAACATTTACTAAGATGGGAGTTCTATTTCACATGGGATGTTGCTAATAATAATAATAATAATAATAATAATCATTTAATGTATATAGCGCTCTTTCTCCGATAGGACTCAAGGCACTTAACAGATAGAATTAATGTAATACAGTACAGAACAATGAAGTACAGAAAAGCTTTTCATAAACAATACTTAAGGGAATGAAGGAAACGCTTGAGTAAACAGGAAAGTCTTGAGTCTGTTTTTGAAGCATTCTAGAGTGCGGACCTCTTGAACTGTGCAGGGAAGTAAATTCCATAAAGTCGGAGCTGCATGGCTAAAAGCTCGACCTCCTGATGAATTATGGGAAATCCTAGGTACTGCTAGAAGTCCTTCATCTACAGATCGCAGTAATCGGGTGGGACATTATGGAATCAGAAGCTGCTTCAGGTACCTTGGGCCTTGGTCATGTAGGACTTTGAAACTCAGCAAGTTGATCTTGAAAATGATTCGCCATTTTATGGGCAGCCAGTGGAGGGCGTAGAGAATGGGAGTTATGTGGCTAGAATTGGGCTGGTTGGTTAACAGCCCGGCAGCTGTGTTTTGTACCAGCTGTAATCGGTGCAGTCGTTTTGCTGGGAGAGGGCATTGCAGTAATCCAAAGGAGATGATATAAATGCATGTATGACTTTTGGCAGATCTTCAGATGGGATTAAGTGTTTGATTCTGGCTATGTTCCTCAGATGAAAGAATGAGGATTTGATTGTGGCTGATATCTGATGCTTAAGTGTCCATGTCAGAGTTTTGTAATTCTGTACCCTTAAGTGTCAATCCAGTTAGGTGGCTATGCTTTGTCCTTTGATGTTGAGACCCTATCATAAGGACCTCTGTTTATTCAGGATTCATTCTCAGCCAACTGGCACTCATCCATTCCTGGAGCTCAGCTAGACAGCCATTTAGGGTTGGTATTGGGTTTTCAGTGCCTGGAGCAAAGGACATGTACAGTTGTGTATCATCTGTATAGCAGTGGTGATGGCGAAATAATTAGGCCATGGCGCCTAATTATTTCACCCAGTGGCAGCATACAGACTGCAAAAAGCATGGGAGATAATGGGTTGCTATGGGCAACCAATCAGATACTCTTTATTATCTTCTAGAAGGTGCTGAATAAATAAGAAGTAGTTTCTGATTGGTTGCCCATAGCAACATCCCAATGGAAGTAGAACTCCCATCTTAGTAAATTTCCCCCTATATAGAGTGCTGTGAAATGAGTTAATGTCTGGGTGGCTGCCTACTTAATTTTAGAAAGCAATACATTTACACTATTCTTCCTTACTATGCATACATGCGGGGCACCAGGAAACAGGGATGTCTGTCCTCCAATCTGATGTATCACTATACCATGTGACTAAAGCCATCTATCCCATGTGACTACAGTCATCTATACCATGTGACTACAGCCATCTATACCATGTGACTACAGCCATCTATACCATGTGACTACAGTCATCTATACCATGTGACTACAGTCATCTATACCATGTGACTACAGCCATCTTGTTGATCTTTAGTAAAGAGATATTGGAGGTGATTCAGATTGCTGTTTACTGAGCGCTGAAATGCCGCTTGCTGGGCGAAGGGGAGAGAAATCATTCAAGTATATTTGGGATGTTGTCCATAGCAACATCAAATCTTCAATAGAATTCCCATCTTAGTAAATAAACCCAACTGAGTTAAAAAAACAGTTGAAAAACATTGAACAACATCAAGCAAGGTAAATACAATACACATTATTACATCATGCTCACCAAACTGCTACTTCTCATTTCATTACATGGAATTTTCACCAAACTTCACTCATCCTATCATCTCCCTGACACTCACCACTCTGTGCACATTGCCTCTTCTATTATTCACTCCCCTCTTCTAAACACTCATGAGCTCTTTACTTACTTCTCTACTTGTACTTTCACATCCACATCCCACCACCAATACAAAAAAACACAAACATCCACCTTTATCTATCTCTCCTTTCTAATCTTATTAGCTGGTGACATATCACCAAACCCAGGCCCAAACCACCTGTCCCACT
Organism: Crinia signifera; assembly: GCF_055691185.1. Taxonomy (NCBI): domain Eukaryota; kingdom Metazoa; phylum Chordata; class Amphibia; order Anura; family Myobatrachidae; genus Crinia; species Crinia signifera. The sequence goes on along the minus strand of NC_139220.1, from coordinate 268,374,353 downwards.
CAGAGTTTACTGGTTGTATGCCTAGAAATTCGGCTAACCTCATTAATATCACATGCCTCCCACCACACTCCAAACAACTTAAATGTGCCCTATTGAATGCACGCTCTGTTTGCAATAAATTAACATCCATCCATGACCTCTTTATCTCTCACAAATTCAACCTGATGGCAGTTACAGAAACCTGGCTCACACAATCAGACACGGCCTCGCCTGCAGCACTGTCACATGGTGGTTTCCACTTCACTCACACCACCAGGCCTGGTAACTGTAAAGGAGGTGGGGTTGGTATATTACTGTCACAAGACTTCACATACTCAGTTCTACCATCTGCTCCTTCACTCACATTTACATCATTTGAAGTTCACTCTATTAGGGTTTTTTCCCCTTTCTCTCTGCGTGTTGCTGCTATCTATCGCCCACCTGGGCTTCCCAAAACTCAATTTCTAGAAGATTTCTCTGCCTGGCTCCCCCATTTCTTATCCTCTGACATCTCCACTGTCATCCTGGGTGACTTCAATATTGCTATTGACAGTCCACCATCATTGCATGCTTCCAAACTCCTCTCTCTAACCTCCTCTCTCGGCCTCTCCCAGTGGTCTGACTCCTCTACTCACGAGGAAGGCCACTGCCTTGACCTTGTTTTCACCAGGCTGTGCTCAGTCTCTGATTTTACTAACACTCCCTTCCCTCTCTCTGATCACAATCTCATTACCCTCTCACTCTCTTCCATTACCCCAAGCTCACTGACACTGAAATCATGCAAGCCTACTCAAACCCGCAGAAATACTAATGCAATTAATTTTCCACAACTTACCACCTCCCTGCAACAACAGCTCTCACAAATTTCTACATTTACCTCTCCTGACTCTGCTGTTTCCCACCTCTACCAGACTCTTGAAACAGCCCTTGATGACGTGGCTCCAGCTACCCATTACACCCCGCGTAGGCTTAGATGCCAACCGTGGCACACCAAAACTACAAGACAACTACGAAATCATTCACGTAAAGTAGAACGCCAATGGCGCAAATCTCGTAGTACGACTGATTTCCTCGCATATAAAACTAGCTACTACTCCTACAGCAATGCTTTGGACACTGCCAAACAAACATACTACCAATCTCTCATCTCTTCTCATGCCACCAACCCTAAGCGACTTTTTAACACCTTTAAGTCTCTTTTGTACCCTCCCCCTCCTCCCCCACCGGCTACCATCAGTGCACAAGAACTTGCCTCCTACTTTAAGGACAAGATTGATAACATCCGAGATGAAATGGTATGCTCCACAACCTCTAACCCGCTTTCTTTCCCACCTGAACCCTCTGGCACTTTCTCTTCATTTGAGCCCACAAATGAAAAGGAAGTATCCGCACTCTTCATATCCTCTTACTCTACTACCTCTCCTCTCGATCCTATACCTGCGCAAGTCATTAAAAATCTATCTCCTGTGATTATTCCAACCTTAACTAAAATCTGCAATCTCTCTCTTACTACTGGTACTTTTCCTTCTCTGCTCAAACATGCAGTGATAACTCCTATTCTAAAAAAACAGAATTCTGACCCTAACTCTCTCTCTAACTATCGTCCTATATCTCAGCTCCCATGCCTCTCCAAGCTACTGGAGAGACTTGTCTACTCTCGCCTCACAAACTTTCTTAACTCTAACACCCTATTAGACCCACTTCAGTCAGGTTTTCGCTCTCAACACTCCACTGAGACAGCACTGACTAAAGTGGTGAATGATCTGGTAACGGCTAAGCCATTACTCACTACTTATTCTTCTTGATCTTTCTGCTGCATTTGACACTGTTGATCACTCTCTTCTCTTACAAACACTACACTCCCTAGGTCTTAATGATACAGCCCTTTCCTGGTTCACATCTTACCTATCTGATCGCTCTTTCAGTGTTCGCTTCTCTAACTCTACTTCCTCTTCATTACCTCTGTCAGTCGGAGTTCCGCAAGGTTCAGTCTTAGGTCCTCTGCTCTTCTCAATCTATACCTCCTCTCTTGGCAAACTAATCAGCTCTTTCGGATTTCAGTATCACTTGTATGCTGATGATACTCAAATCTATCTATCAACCCCAGAGTTGTCACCAGTGGTTTTGGGTCGAGTTTCTGATTGTCTCTCTGCCATCTCATCTTGGATGTCTTGTCGCCAACTCAAACTCAATATTTCCAAAACGGAATTACTTATATTCCCGCCAACTAAGAACAGTTACCATCCTGACATCTCCATCGCTGTTGACAACTCGATAATCTACCCTACCCCACAAGCTCGTTGCTTAGGGGTCATCCTCGACTCTGAACTGTCCTTTCTTCCCCACATTCAATCTGTCTCCAAATCATGTTACATGCATCTAAAAAACATATCCAAAATACGACCCTATCTCACACAAGACACTACCAAATCTCTTATCCATGCACTCATTATATCCCGCATTGATTATTGCAATAGTCTCCTAACTGGTCTTCCCAAGAACAGACTCTCACCACTGCAATCAATTTTAAATGCTGCTGCTAGGCTGATCTTCCTTGCAAGACGCTCATCGTCTGCTGATCCGCTCTGCCAGTCCCTCCATTGGTTGCCTGTATATTACCGTATTCAATATAAAACACTTCTACTTGCTTATAAAGCTATTAACCATACTGCACCAGCATATATCTCTGCACTTATCACAAAATATCTCCCATCTCGACCACTACGCTCTACACAAGATCTGCGTCTCTCTTCTGCACGGATCACTAGCTCCCATTCATTATTACAGGACTTTTATCGGGCTGCTCCCATCCTATGGAATGCCCTTCCACGCACATTAAGACTCTCCACCAGTCTCCAAACTTTCAAGTGTTCCCTGAAAACTCACCTCTTCAGGCAAGCCTATCATATTTAAGTTCTACATGCATAACCCTCCGAGGCACTTATGTATTATATAGCTTCCCTTCTGGACTTGTAACTGCTATGCTATTACTGGTGCCTGTCCTTATGTTTCCCCCCTATATCCCTATAGATTGTAAGCTTGCAGCAGGGCCCTCCTACCTCCAAGTCTGTCTGTTGTTACCCAGTTTGTCTTATCACTGTCTACTATTGTAAAGCGCAACGGAATCTGCTGCGCTATATAAGAAACTGTAAATAAATAAATGTAAATAACTGAGTCTGATTCAGATCCTGACGCTGTTTGGGCAGCAGGCGCACATTAAAATACTGATGTTCAGTACTGTGTGTGCATGTGCAGCACACGGTCTTGATTGAGAACTGCAGCAGGAGTCAAGAAATTGACATTCAGCAAGATGCTTGGGGGCTAGGAGGGGGAAGCAATGGCCTCCATTTCCAAATTGTTGCCATGTTGCCTCCATTTTGTAAAAGTCAGGTTTCCTTGACAGCAGCTCAGCCTGCACAGCTACACTGCAAAACTCTTTGATGTGCGATTTGTATAGAACAGAAGTATAGTACCGATGTTGCAGCAATTATGCATCATCGGACAGAAATGGGTGTCAAAAGATGGAAGTGGGTGTCCCTATGCTCAGATTAGGTTCTGTCCACATAAGCATATCATCTCATTTGCATACGGCAAAAGGTAGCAACAGCAAGAACAACTTGAATTACCCCAGTTGTGTCTACTTTGTATGCTACTATTTTATGTTCTGCAGTCCCAGCTTTCTATTCTCTGTTTGTCCTGCTGTCCTACAAGGCACTATGGTGCCGTACAAATCGACAACAATAACAGTTATTTCCCACATTTGCGTATTGCGAGACAATCTTGGTAACATTACAGGAGTGCCTTAAACTCTAATTCATTTGCCTGGATTGGCCTATTGCCACCTGAATTGCTGGTGGAGTGTGATAACTTCAGTGTCTCAAAACATAAGTTTCTGTAACAAAGCATCAGATACCTAAATATAAATGGAGAACAGACTTAGGGCGGGATGCTCTAACATCCGCCTCCCCTTACCGCCCCCTATCGCCGGCTACCGCATTCATAATTATCGCATATGCACTAACATATGCGATAATTATGGTAAAGGACAGCTCTTGCGTTAAGAGCTGTCCTTTGCGGTTAGAGTCAGCAGGTCCCATGGGACAAGGCAACCTAGGTGACAGCCTAGGACTCAGCAGGTCCCAAGGGACCTCATAAAGATATCCGGCATCTAAAACATTCAAACCATGCATACATGTTGGCTAGGTATAATTGTTAGTATAGTAAGTTATCTGCTTCTAGTAAAACATAGAGGGTGTGACAATTATATTTAGAATAAACTTTAGTGTGTGACATCTATTGTCATACTAGGAGGGGGGAGTCAACACCCTTGTCGGTATGTTGAGTTGGTGTTTTGATACTACTTTGTATTCTAAAAGTTAGTAACAATGGTAGCAAAAAAAGTGTGCATTCCAATGTAGAAAAAATTAATTATCATAGGTTTCCATGCAATAAATCACCTGTTTATCAATAAGCACCTCTTACATTAAACCCCCTATCAAAGAATCAGAGATTGTGTTTATAGTTAAACAGGAGATTTATGAATGGAAACCTTAGATAATAATTTTTTTCCACAGTGGAATGCACACACCTTTTGCTACCATTGTTACTAATGTAGCTTTCACATCACATAAAACATTTTGAAACGTTTTGAAAAACTGTAATTTTAAATGGTATTTTAAACGGGTCTAGTGTTCATATGGCAGCAGATTACCATTTAAAAATACCGTTTAAGTACCATTCACATCACCAGTCAAGCCGTTTAACCTCTGAACACGATTCTACCCACAGCTTATTTCCTGCTTCAGGGAAGGGACACAAGACAAGGGACAGCCTATCACAGTGCTCTAACCTTTATTTTTTACTAAATACCATTTCAGTGCCATTCAGACAGCACAAAAAACGGCTCTGAATTGGCTTTAAAATGGGTAGGACTCTGCTTTTTAAACGTGTTGAAATACCAGTTAACTTTAAATGGTATTTCAACTATGACACTTTCACACTGCAGCCTTAAACGTTTTAAAAGGCAAAAAAACGGCAATATACCGTTTTAAAAGTGTGATGTGAAAGCTACATAAGTTTTAGAATACAAAGTATCAAAACAACAACTCAACATACAGATTGATACAAGAAACTGAGTAAGTTACTTTGTATATAGTCTCCATACTCTACCAGAGTCTTTTTAGAGAATAACAGGCAAAGTGACAATCATTAAACATACAGGAGTTTTCCCTGTTATATATACATCCCAGTGGCGTAACAACAGCCCAGCCGCAGCGGGGAGGCGCTGTATAAGTACTTCGGGGCTATTGTAATGCCGCTGCCACATCTGTGCTTATTTACCTGTATGCTCAGCGGTCCCGGCTCCCCTCCTGGCTTCTGCTTAAATGAAAATGGACCATCATAAAATGTCCACCCCCATACAGCAGACAGTTCTCTGAAATTGTCTGCTGTATGTGGGGTGAAATTTTGTGATGGTCTGTTTTCATACAAGCAGAAGCCAGGCGGGGAGCCGGGACCGTAGACCGCAGCGGAAGTTCAGCGGAGGGTAAGGCACAGGGAGCACGGGGGCATGGGAGGCGGGTGGGGGGTGTTGTTTACTTTACTGGGGGGTCCCTGCCAAAATTCAGCAGGGAGGGGTGCAATTTTGATAGTTACGCCACTGATACACCCACATCTTTAATTAGCCGATAAGTACGTATTGATATAGTGCATGAAAATATTATGGATGTTGAATAAAGAACACAATACACAAATGATATGATTCAGAGATTTATTGAGAGAATCATCAGAGACAAGGAGACGCTCACATCAGCTTTTTAATCATCCCTTATTGTGTTTGACCCACTTACCCATTATGTGTGTTTTTATTTTTCACATTTTTAATAAAAGTTAAATCTTATGTGTACACTTATTCCTTGGTCTATCATACTGTGATATATATATATACACTTTTTTTCTTTTTTTGGATATCTATACCTCTTATTTCAGAAACTATAGGTGTACCATGTAAATTACAGCTTTCCTGTCTTTTTGTGGTCATGTTGTCATTTTTTATTTAATACTGAGAATAACAAAGGTAGTAATTATTTAACTTATAGAAAAAAGGCAATTGATTTTTACAGGTTAACAATATAGGAAAATAGTTATTTTCCATGGATAAAAATGTTAGGGAGATATTTTTTAAATCCAGAATTGTTAGCTATAGTTGCGGTTGTACAGGAAGCTACCACCAGGTGTAGAGCACCAAGAGAAACAAGGTTGTAAGGGCCTACCCCTAAGCCAGTGCATCTTAAACTCTGGGGTGCCTTGGGACAATTACATGGGTGCTCTGTGTTGGTCGTCCAGGATCAAATTATTCATGGTTAGTGTAACAGACAAAACCAGAGTTATTGGCTTCCAGTCATAAACTATGTGGGCAAACAGAAGCAAATCCTGTCCCTTAAGCTGACCTTAAGCATGACATATAAAAAATGTATCAATAACAATTTTTTGGCCTAGTGGTGCCATGAAAACAATTTGAATACTCTAGGGCGCCGTGATTCAAAAAAGTTTGGTAACACCTGTGCTAACCCACCTTGTAGTGCCTAAGACTAATCTCCATTCATACAGCTTTACTGTAACCCTCCCTGGCATACATATATATTGTGGTATGCCAATAATCTGGATTCTAGTTTTGGGCATTGTAAGCAGTGTTGGGAATGCGGCACCAGTCATGTGACCAGTGTAATAATTCCAGAGACACTATTTCGACTGCCGACGTCCTGAGTGCAAAAGCCAACTGCATCCCCCATTATGCGGCATACAATTACCAACTTCTGCAGAGAGGTGACTCAAGAAGCATTGGGACCATGGACGCCTTCAATGTGTTGCTATTGGGCCCACAATATAAGGTTACAGCCAGGACCCGTGGCAACAGACTCTGTCTGCTGTAGATAGTATTCCATGCGGTCTGAACTTGTGCATTGGATCGTCAGAGCTCTCTGTACTTTGCAATGGAGATGGTAAGAGGGGTTGCATGTGGCATTACTATGGGCAGAATAGGTTTAGGCACTAGGGGGGAATTAAAGGTTAGGCTGCAGGGGGGTTAAAATTAGCGAATTTTAGAGTCAGGCTGTTTGGGGGGGGGGGGGGGGATTAGGCTGCAACCACAGAGGGTTAGGGGGGTGTCCCTTACCGAGCCCCTGTCGGATTTTCTGTATCGGAATCCCAGGGTTGTTTTTATGACTGGCATCATCCCCACAGCTGGGATATCGTATGTATCCCACCCAGGGTTGGATTACAGTCTGCAGGGGCCCTGGACAACAAACTTGTTGATATAATGGTGGTAATAAATATATAATATAGAAGCAGTGATGAGATAGACTGATTCTATATACACTGTATAGCTGTTCAGATGGTGTGATAGTGCAGCTACAATATATAGGGAAAGAATAATTAGCAATTTTAGGGATAAAACAGATTTATTGCCAGGATGGAATCATTTTATCTAATAATCCATTACTTATGTTCTAAGCATTTTCTTGGAATGCGCCAATGAATCTTTGGTGCGTTAATTCTCTGAAAATACAAATAACATAAGTACTGTAAGTGATTAAAAAAGTGAGAAGAAAATGGGACTATTAATACATTTGTTGAAATGAAATGAAAGTACATATGCATAAAAATGGACACACATCATAAAATTACAAAAGGCAGCTCACAAATTATTAGTAGTTAAATAAAGTTAGTTACCTAATGGAAAATAGTAAATAGTATATAGTGCTGTTGTTTATGAATAATTCACTAAAACTGATATTCCCGGCGCCAGCCAGTCACACGTTGCTGGTTCCTTTGAGGAAGGAGCTGAGTCTGAGTGAAATGGCGCTGCCTCACTCTTAGCTCCTGGACGCCACAGAAATCCCTGCAGCTGCAGCATTGACTGTGAAAACCCCCAATTGCTACTTCAACAACAACTCAGAGGGCAACAGTACCAGCGGCGTGCTCAATTCAGGGGTAGAGTGCAGGGGGCCCTAATGTGTGGGGGCCCCAGGACATCAACCCCAGTTTCCTTCCTTGGATCTGACCCTGACGCCATCCCAAGCCTTTGTTAGTACCATGAGCAGTTTTGTTTGTATCTCTGACAAGAACTTATCCTGACCCCTGCCTTAAGCATGCTGGTGTTACAAATGACAGCAATTATGTGGCTTTGAAGAAAAGGCATATCATTTAATGTTATTATAGCAGAGATGCAGTGATTTCTCTGCACCAGACAGAATGGAATATAAGGTGAAAATAGAATCCGGGAGGGTATTGTATTGTATTGTGTAGGTGAAGTGTGTGGCGCAGGCATTAGGAAGAGGTGTGCTAGGATTGGTGGACACCCTCTCCGATTTCAGTGACAGAGGGGCTGGAAAAAACTAACAAGTGTATTAGTGTATTATTTAATGAAAAATAAACTATCAAATATAACAGGTTCTGCTTGATTGTGTTTTTAGTATGTGCTCATGTTACCTAGTCAATGTTATAAATATAATAATGTGTCCAAAATAAGAAATGATTACTCCAATTCAACGCTCTAATGCCAAAGGTAACAATTTCAAGGCTGATTATCTCGTCTGTTCATAGCTCCTGAATTCATCTCCCAGAGATCAGATAGCTGTATGCCTTTTGTCCAAACAAAGGGACAGTATTCCACTTCATAGAAAAGCCGAATCTATTGTACTGAGAAAGGAGAAAATTCACAGGCACATATCAGCTATTAAAATCTTCCTAGAAACTAACATTTATCAGAACACATATCATTATGTACATTGAGAGGCCCTAGCAGTTGAATCCAGGAGTCAGTTGCTGTTAAAGCACTTATCATACGTGTCAATCTACGTTCTAGCTTTCAGTTGCTTTGATGGAGCCCATCTGTTGTCTAGTTGAATGCAAATGCTGAGACACCTTTGCACAATCGGTATTGGAGCTCCTGCGGCTTGTTCTGCATGGGCATAGTAGAGGCAGGGCCGGCGCCACCACTAGGCAGCTCTAGGCATTTGCCTAGGGCGCCGGCACCTGGAGGGCGGCAGTTCGCCCCTCACCCCCAGCGAGCTGTGGAAAAAACTTGCTGGAGAGGTCAGGGGTGTCCGTGCGGCAGTGGTACCTGCGGTCAGGGGTGTCCGTGCGGCAGTGGTACCTGCGGTCAGGGGTGTCCGTGCGGCAGTGGTACCTGCGGCGCCGTCATGTGTATAAAGCTGGCTGCGGCCGGCGGGGTCCCTGAAGTGAATAGAAAATAACTAGCGCTATGCGCGCGGCGGCGCAGGAAGCGCTAGTTATTTTCTATTCACTGCAGGGACCCCGCCGGCCGCAGCCAGCTTGATACACATGACGGTGCCGCAGGTACCACTACCGCACGGACACCCCTGACCGCAGGTACCACTGCCGCACGGACACCCCTGACCGCTCCGGCACTGCAGGGACACCCCTGGCAGGGATGCCGCCCGCCGTCCGCCCCCCTTCCCCGGCACCGGGGTGCCCCGACCCCGACTTGCCTGGGGCGCTCCGGTGCCTTGCACCGGCCCTGAGTAGAGGCACTCAGGGAAAGGATGTGCCATCCTTCAAGAAGTGCGGTTGGCATCTGTATTCTCTTGTGGGCGCTTGCTACACTTGCAGTGCCTCCTAGTTCCTGAAAAGGATCGCTGTTGCATCGGCATTGCAAACACAAATCGTAATCAGGCTCCATTTCCTCCATTTGTACGTTCTTCTCAGTAAGCAGAACTAGACATGACTTCTATAGGGTGCTACTTAAATACATCTCTCTGCAATTTTTAGTACATAATTAGTATTTATTTGCAACTTTGCCTGCTAACTAAAGTACTGTAAGTACTTCATTAATATAATGTATTTGTGCACACTCTGGGGGAGTATCAGTGCTTTTCGCCGGTATTGGGTCAAATTTACATTGACAACGGTTTAATAGCCCTGGATTGCCTAAAACTGGCACGGATTGGTGATAACAGCTGCAAATTCGACAAATTAGCAGCCAGTTTGCCAATGCAGATTCGACTTTTAAAAAAGACAGACACATGTGGCGGGATGTTATAACATCAGAGTTTGCCGGCGGTCAGGAGGCCGGACTAACTTGGACTTTTTTTTAAAGTGGCAATTTTTTGCAAGCCAAACCCATGTCTTGCAAATGATTTGAAAAAAGTCCACATCTGGCCACCATCCCGACCTCTAGAGAACTCTGATGCTATTACACCCGCTATTACATCCGCTATTACAGCCATATCTCTCCGCTTGCTATTTCTGTGGATTATCAGTTCCCTGGTATGATGGGTGTTAGAAGGTGTTCAGGGGCTGGCTGGCAACTTTTAGCCTGGGGGGCAAGTCCAGAGCACTGGCCCATAAGTAACAGTCACAGACCGTGACGTCAGCTCCGACCCTGTTCCTGTTTCTATCGCAGCACCAGAGTAAGTCCTGGGCTACGCACAGACTCCACACACTAGGTAAAACATTTGATGGTAAATTATTGCAAATGGATTTGCAGATAATCGCAGGCCTGTGCAATTTTCACAGGCTTATTGCACACCATAATGCCCATTACACATTATGCCACACACCGTGATGCCTAGTATACGCTACGCCACACACACACCATGATGCCCATTTCATGAATAGGCACACACCGTGATGCCCATTACACGCTACGCCACACACTGTGATACCCATTACATGTTAAGCCAGACACTGTGACACTCATTACACGTTATGCCAGGGCTGAACAAATTTTATGTTAATGTAGGAGCCAGGATAAAAGAGCTAGGCAAACCAAAAATTGGGAGAGTGCAAGCCAAAAATTTACACCATAATGCCTATTACACGTTGCACACCCATTACATTACACCACATGCCATAATGCCTATTACACATTATACGAAACCACGTAATGCCCATTACACGTTATACCAAACACTGTAATGCCCATTACACATTATGCCACACTGTAATGCCCATTACATATACCACACGCTGTGATGCCTATTACATTTTATGCCACATAAGTGCCACTTACCTACATGCTCATTGCTACAGGCTTCTTATTTGATGCCAGGGTTCGCATGCTAGGACACCTGGGGTTGCATGCTCTATGTGTCAAGGGTGGCATCGTGCTTGCTGAGCTGCCTGCTCCTGGGGCCGCCTGAGTGCAATTGAGGGCACATAATGATTTGACTGGAGTCTGGGGACCTGGGCACCGCTGGACAGGGCACATAGTGGGGGGTGCAGGACAGCCATTGGCTGCTCTGCATCCTGAAGTCCTGGGGAGGCAGGCCACAGCCTGGGCCAGTCACTGGGGCCTGGGTGCTGCCAGGGTAGAGACTAGATCCCCTTTAGTTACAGTTACTGGCTTATGATATAGCACTACCGTGGTCTCACAGGCAGCAAGCAGCAGGCGCAGTAAAATCCCTTACCGGCTCAACCCCCTCCATGTGCCAAGGCTGGCAGCACCCAGGCCCAGCCCGCAGCCTGGCATTCATTGACTAACTACACTGGCACTCTTTGCTGTGGGCGGTGCACGCTGGGAGCTCTCCCCACGGCACCTCCTGCTTCAGCGTGTGACTCTCCCCACGGCACCTCCTGCTTCAGCGTGTGACGTGACAGCCGCGGCCGCGCTGCGGGTGGCATGATATTGACTAGTACTAGTGGTCTTACGGTAGCCAGTAACTGTAACTGAAGGGGATCTAGTCTCTACCGTGAGACCACTAGTACTAGTCAATATCATGCCAGAGTAACTGTAACTGAAGGGGATCGCAGCCCGGCCGCGGCTGTCACATCACACGCTGAAGCAGGAGGTGCCGTGGGGAGAGCGCATCCCTCCTCCTCCCAGCGTGCGCCGCCCGCAGCAAAGAGTGCCAGTGTAGTTAATGCCAGGCTGCGGGCGGGTGCGGGCGCAGCTCTAAATACACTGGACCACCAGGGCCCTTTTCAATATTTAAACCGGCCCGCCGCACCAATTGATAAAGCGGCCAGGGGGGGCACATGGCATCCTGCCCCCCGGCTCAGCCCGCCCCTGAAGGTGTTCCTTAGTTTCCAGTGATGCATTTAATTTACAAGTTCTAAAATATGTTGAAAGCATTTCATATAACAAAATAACAACTTGGTCTTCCTTTCATATTCTTCGAACAGGGATGTAGTAAGGCTGTTTAATAGCCATGAAACTGTACTGTTTGCTTGCCCACATGAAAAGGGGCTGTGATCAGGGCTCATGAGGGATTGCCGCAATTCCTGGGGTCATTTGCCAGACATACCAGATGGGCAGTCCAACCCTGCTTCCTTATATAGCTCCTATTTTAAAGAGATCCTTCAGTTGTTTCAAAGGCATATAAATTTGAGATCTAGCCACAACTATCGAATAATATTTATTTATGGGTGTGGTATGCCGTTCCGACAGTCGGGATCCCGGCAGTCATTAGCCCGATGTCGGGATCCCGACTGGCCGGACTCAGACAGCGTGGCCAGCACAACAAAGCCCCTTGCTTTGCTCGCCACCTATTCTATTCTCCTTCTATGAGGGTCGTGGACCCCCACGAGGGAGAATAGCCGGCGGCCATTGGGAACCCAGCCTTCTGTGTTTTAAGTCGGGATCCCGCCATCGGGTTAATGACTGTCGGGATCCCGACTGTCGGACCCCATCCGGCACCCTTTATTTATATGGGTACGCTGTAATTACTGGCTTTTATCATTTTTGTGGCATATATTGGTGATGATGGGGAAAATCGCTGGGCTGAAAAACGCTCAGCGCATTACAGACTGAGCGTTTTTCACCCATTTTAATGATTTTCCCAGGAGTGAACAGCTTTCCATAGCAGGACACTATGGAAAGCCATCCAATATGTTGCTAATCTGCTGGTAATACCAGAAGATGAGCAGCCGGACCAGCGATGATGCGGGAGCGCGCATCAGCGCTCATCACTGCCCCGTACACACTGGGAAGCTTTCGAGCTGAAAGCAGCTCAGACGAGTAAACTGAGCTGCTTTCAGCTCAAAGACTCCCAGTGTGTATGGGCCTGTAATGTTACGTGGTTGGAACAAAAAAAGACTTTAAAGAGGTTTGTATAGAAAACAGAATTTTGGCTCCACTGATGATTATAGACATAACATAATAAAGTTGTATATTGGAAGTGTATTTCATCTTTATAAACATATCCAGTGGGGGCCGCCTAAGTGATTCCTGGGCACATCACACAAAGCCATATAAAAGCATAACTTACTCTTTGTGGGGGTTGGGGGCAGGGGTGATCTGATAATAATAAGAGAATAAGCAGCGTGGATTTTTGGAGCATTGCATGTTGATTTAACAATTTTAAAGAACACACTGTCAGTTCTGAACATTTTGAACTGATGCAGTTTTAATAATTCCTTATAACTTGGATGTTTGAACTCTGTGATTCTTCCCTTGGCATAAAATCATTTCTTGAATTTTTAGGCATGAAATAGTTTCCTGTCCGATCTATTGTACCTCACACTTACATTTGTATAAGTTATGATTAATATTCTAAAATGTTATTGTGTTGTAGGGGTGACAATAGGTTTGCGGCCAGATGTATCAAACTTCAAAAAGTGATGAATTGGAGAGTGCTAAACAGCCAGCCACTCAGCTCCCAATTGCCATGTAACAGGCTGAGTTTGAAAAACGACAGTTAGGAGCAGATTTGTTGGTTGTTTATCACTCCACTTTTTCACTTTTTGAAGCTTTGAAGCTTGATACATCTGGCCCTCTGGGAGCAGTACCTGGTGTGATGTTATTGCATTGGAATGCTTGATGTTTGCAGACACTCCCTTACTTGTATGTGTAAGCCAGAATCTTCAGTGACGGTCCCTAGGACCATGGGGATGCCAGAAAGGTGGTGTAGTTTAGTGTGTTTAGTGCTAGCAATGTAATAAAAGAGTTCAGCAGTGATTCTCTGCCCCAATGATTGGATTTACGAACTTATGAACATACAGATGGAGTCGCTCTCATTAGAGCAGTTCCTGGCGATTCTTTCGCCATGCACCGACCTCCGCCAGTACACCAGATTACGACAGAATGGGAAGAGACGCTCGCACGCCCCATTCTCCCAGAAGCTCTGCAGCCATCACCTGCTCTCTGCCTGACTCCCCTGCTCGCCCATCTGCTCTGCCCGCTCCCTGCCTGTCTCCCTGAAGTGGAAACAGGCAGGGAAGCACCCTATCCCCGCTCCCCATCACCTTGCGGAGTGGGATGCGTGATCGAGTGAGCAGCTCGCGTGTCCCTGTCTGTCGACTCGTCCCCTGCCACCCTCTGCCAGAGCTCACTAATTAGACAAGCGCTCAGCAATACTGAGGGTGGCTCCATCTGTAACACTTGGGGGAGTGGTCTCTCTGACTAACCAGGTGTGGTGGGACTGTATTATGCCTTATGAAATTGTCAGGGAGTAGCTTATTCTGCACAATACATTTTGTGGAAGCCACATGCAGCAATTATGTGTACAGTGTTACAAATATGTTTGAAAGTGAAGTAACTGGTGAATAGCCAACTCCCACAGATGCATGGCGGCCTACACACCAATGACCCATCTCCTGTTCATTTGAATCCACCTACAGAAAATATGACCACATCTCCCAAATGATCTCATTACCAATTTATCTTCTTCCATCCAGCAATCTATCTAGTCTCTTGCTTCTTGCATGTGGGGACCTGAGCAGAGGCAGAACTCTGGGAGTTAGTGGAGTCATCGGTCTCCAGGCTCCTGCTCCAAAGGGGCACCTCTCCTCCCTTGTGGGTTTAAATCAGTTAATAGAAAGCTGCCAATGTGGCTTCTGTGGCTGAGATCTGAAATATATATGTGTTCTCTCTCTCTCTCTCTATATATATATATTTATTTTACATGAGGTTGTTTGTTTATGTGTGTGTATGGTGGGTTGGGGGGGAACCAATATATATCATGCCTCTGGGCAACTGGGACAAACTTAAGTCACTGCCTGAGCGTATGTTGTGTGACATCTGTAGGAGAAAAAGGATTGTATAAATACAGAGGTTAAGAATGGGAGAAATCAATCAGTATGATTCACAGCCACATGGGATTGGTGGGACCACACTTGCAATACTGTGCTCAGTTCTGGGCACCGCACCTTAAAAAGGACATAAATGAATTGGAACAGGTACAGAAAAGGGAAACTAAGCTACTGTAGTAAAAGGTCTCGAATCACTAGAATACAAAGATAGGCTAACCAGGCTGAATATGTTTTCACTGGAGAAACGGAGGTTGAGAGGTGATAGGATTAGTATGTTCAAACACAGGATTGGGAATCATAAGGAACTGGGAGATGATTTGTTCACTAACAGGCCTACACTTAGGACATGCGGTCATGTACTGAGGCTCGAGGAAAATAAATTGTGGAACTCATTCCCGGCGGAGGTGGTTACAGCAACTAGAGAGAGCGAGGGCTGCCTAGGCATGAGGGAATATAAGAGTCTGTGCAGTTTGGGATGGTATGACAAAGATAGAAATCAGAGTGTCACTTACCCTTAGAGGTGCAGTGTAGATGGGGTAGCCAATCAGGTGTAGAAGGGGTGGTAGCTTAGGTGGAGATATATAGGAGGTAGTCAGGTGATCCTCTTCCTCTTGAGTCTGGATTCCCACCCTCCCTCCCTTGTGCTAATCTACCACATGGCCTTTCGGCCTGCACCCAAATTTGGCTCTCATCAATTTAAATATTAATTGGCGGGAGGGCGCTCTCGATCAGCAGTCCAGTTTGAAGTACAGGTGGTCACTGTGAGGTATTGCCACCCTCTGCCAGGAAGGCTGGTGAGTTCTGCCCCCGAGGGGGGACGCAGGATACTTTTAGAACTGTCCTCATTATGCCCTAGGAGGGGCGGCAAGACAGTCACAGCGCAGGCTGGCTTTGAATTCAATGGGGGCGGTTCCTCGCCCTAGTTACAAGTTGGGGCGTTGTAGTCGCCGCCATTGCTAACGTTTATGACTGGCTGGTCTCCAAGCGCTCTCTAGGCCATCCCTTTCAATAGGGTCATACCACAATAAATACCCTTTACCTTTTTAAACTTATGCAGTGGTTGTCCGTGTCGTTATTTCAGGTCACGTGTCCGTGTGAGTTATTTCAGGTCATGTGTCCGTGTGATTTACTTGTAGGGGTAATCAAGGTTTAAGTTGAAAGAAAAGGTTCATCTCAATAATGCATTAGACGCCTTACTGTTAATGACAAAACTGGATACCTTTTGTCCACTAAGGGAATCCTATAAATATGACTTACTCAAGTCAGTAGGTGCACGTCAAATAGGTTAAACTCAATGGACCAACGTCTTTTTTCAACCTTAACTACTATTTTATTATGTTACCATATGCAACCCTAGTTGCGGACCTGAATTTTGTTTCCTAATAAAGCTATAATGACATCAAAATATATACTACAAACCCCAATTGTATCTTATTTCTCAGTGGATGAGAGAGATAGAGCGAGAGCAAAGGTATAGAGTGGAGTCTGATGGGCGCTGATATTTGTATCATCGAGCTGCAGCAGGACACTCTGCTAATAACAAGTGTAAAAATACTGCAGGATTTATATTAGGTTGCGATTGTAAGCCTCAGTCATAATCTAAATATAGCACTCACTTTTTAACCACTTAACCCAAGTTGACTGATGCAAATCTCTTAAATTCACGCTGGACGGCTTGGAAGTTATCCAGGTCTCCTACTGAAACTTTTAATGGAGTTGGACCCTATTTTGCTTCTAAAATCTATCTTGTTTCCTGTTTGAGCTGCATTGATGCCTCTGTGGTTAATAAATATTAATGGCAGACAGCTTCAGGAATGAGAAATTGCAGTACACACTGTAGCAGACAGAAAATAAACAATGGTTCTTCTTTATGATTGGCTTTCATACTGTATTTTGCACCTATTTTGTTACATTGCACATTCACTTGTGAACACTTAGTGCCAGATCTACTAAGCTTCAAAAGTGATAAAATGGACAGTGATAAATAGCCAGCCAATCAGCTCCTACCTCACATTTTTCAAACACAGTCTGTGACATGGCAGGTAGGAGCTGATTGGCTGGCTGTTTATCACTCTCCATTTTATCACTTTTGAAGCTTAGTACATCTGGCCCTTAAGCTGGGTACTCACCTACATATCTGTCTCTCCAATTGGCCTAGTTGGAACAAAACTTTGCTAATGTCTGGTAGCATATGACAATCAACTAAATGCTGCAAAATGGCCAAAAACGATTGTTTGGATAAATTTGTTAATCAAATGGGTTTAACCAATTTGTCTGAATGATGATAACCTGTTTTCAAGTGTTTAAGAGCAAATGTTTAATTCTCAAATGCTCCAATATAGTAAGTAAGTCTTATTTAAATAGCGCACTTTCTCTACAGAAGTCAATGTGCTTTACAGACATCAAAATGCACTAAGGCCCTTATTCTGGTCGATTTGGTAAGCTCTGAAGATCGCAGCTTATCGAGTCCCAGAGGGCCTGCCACCCCTATCCTGCCGAATCACCACCCTCGCCACAGCTGTGAGGGGATGTGTGTCACGAAGACACATCCCCTTGCATGTGCCCGTAGCATGAGACATCATTCGATGGACGCCAACCTTTGAATGATTTCTCCAGGGTACGCAAGTATAAGTCAGCGGAGACTGTCTTATATTTGCTGGCTTCCGGCCGAAGACGGGACGGGAGGCTGACATCATGTGACCTCTTCCCGCCCACAATCCAATGGGAACGCCCAGCATTTTCATGGGGATGCCCATGAAATGCTGGGCGTTCTCAAGGAGGAGACCTGACTCCGCTGCCCAACTCCCCTGGCCCGCATCACTCCATGTGAATGGCTCGGCGACTATGCAAGTTGTCGAGTCCATTCGCCCAGGGACCCTGCACATGAGCATAAATCATTATGCCTATGCGCAGAAAAAAAAACATCGCTCCCTCAAGCGAATGCATCAGGGAGCGCATGAACCAGAATGACCCCCATAATACATAGGATTTGGGAGTATAGCGATAGATAAGTCATATAGACATAAAATAAAGTGCAGTAGGCACAATGTAGTGTTGGTGCAGGTATTTTGGATAATAACTCCACCCTAACAAGGTACCAGGTGAGGCAGCCATTTTAGGCGCACTGTGTAGGATCACCCTGTGTGCAATAGATTACCGCTAGAAGAAATGACACAAAATGGGGAGATTGCAGTGTAGATTAGGGTCCCAATAAGACAGTCAGATCCATTTATTTTACATCCCATCCACAAGTGTAGCAGATGAGGCAGCCATGTTGGGCGCACTACAAAGGTTACAATGTGGGAGATGATCTATACAAGCACCAAATGTATACAGTACATGGGAAGGTGGATGCTTGTGTGTAGTAGTTTAGTCAGTGCATGGAATCATCCATGTGAAGCACATCCTGCCTGCAGAGGAACCATCCGACGAAACCAGCTAGGGTGCACCACGCAAACACTGCTGGCAGGGTGTGCAATACGTAGAGGTACACATTACAGGAATAGCACACTGTAAGGTGGAAGTACACTGTTGGAGAGTGAAAAAAAAGGACATGATAAATACACCTTTGTAGGGGTCCATGAAATGGGGAAAATTTGGGAATTTGGGAATCATTATTTTGATCAAATCATAAATTTGATTGACCCTTTCTAGCTAGACCCTTCAATAACTAGACACCCTAAGGACTAGCGTCCAAACCTATACTGAATAAATAAGGTTATAGAAACATAAATATATCCTGATAACTACTCGCCCAGTAAACCTCAACCTCCCCCTCCAGCAAAAGGTGTTAATGAAATCTAACAAAGATCAGTGACATTATCCCTATAATGATTCACATAGCACAGATATAAAATCACAAAAATGTTTTTTTACAGTTTGACTTGTGCCGGCCGTGCCGGTGGGGGGCGCTGGTTTTAAAGTTACGCCACTGGCCACACGCTTCTGTCTCTATCACTCCACAGATCAGCTCAGCTCTCCTCTGGGCTCATTGGTGTCTGTGGCTCCCTCACACACAGGTCACAGCAGCCATCCATTCAGCTGCACATCAGGGCCTCTTTACCACAACACAACTAGCACAACATTCCAGCCAGATCTGAACTCCGCCTTCTTCTTTTTCCCGTTCTGCAAGGGACATGCTACAGATGTAGTGCCTCTCATCCTTGGCTGGCGCTCGCCAGATCCCTTTCACTGGCGAGCGCTGGCGATAAATACTGGGGAGCATGCGCGTCCCAGTATAACAGCGGCTGGGCAGCATCTCCCTGCCCGTCTCCTTTTCAGGGAGATGCTGCCCAGTTCGGGGGCGGGGGGTGGGGTTTGGGGCAGCAAGGGGGACCGGTGGCCATGGCGGGGGAAGCAGCGGGGACACCACCCAAGCTCCATTGCCACGGGCAGTGGCGGATTCAGGGGGGGGGGCACCTGGGCACGTGCCCCCCTGTCATTTCAAGTAGCTGGGCTTTCCAACGAGCCCAGCCCCGTGTCTCTAGCCCCCCGGGAACCAGAGATATCGCCTGGCAAAGCTATAACATTTTTTTTCCCATAGGATAATATGGTACCCGTCAATTCCGACCCCCACCCAATTCCGACGGCTGGCAGTTCCCCAACTGGCATCACAGAAGCTTGTGGTTGATCTCATTCAATTCCGAATCGCTGTGCCTTCAATATGATACCAGGCTGGTCCATATCAGTCAATCGGTTCCAGAGATATTGCGTGTAAACCGATTTTTTTATTTTTGAAATGTAATTTCATGGCTGTTCATGTTTTTTAGGGCAGATTACTCTGGAACCAAACGTTCCAGTTTCACTGGACCTAAATCATTCAAAGCCCACTCAAAAGATCTTCAATATGATACTTGTCTCATGTAAATGGGTCAGTTGGTTCCGAAGATATAGCCGGTTAAATGCAGGGACTAGGATGGTGTAAAAGGGGCCAACCTGGGAATGCATTTTCTGGTGTGAAAGGGATATTATTTCAAATAGCTGGGAACTGCAGTGCTCTGAATACAGCCAGGCTCTGCCACTGTCAGTGGCTATCACTTCTGCCTGGCGGCGGCTGTCCCCCCATTTACCGCGAGCATGTATTCCCCTTGGCAATGAGCATGTAATCCCACATGGCAACGAGCATGGAACCTCTGGCAATGAGCATGGAACCCTTGGCAATGAGCATGTAGATAAGCAGCACTTATGTAGCATCATTTTTAATAGACATTATGGTGTTTGGCAATAATACATAATGGACATAATGACGTGTAACGTGTAATGGACATTATGGTTTAAATGTTTAATGTGCGCCTTTGGTGGACAATGTCCCTGTTTATGAAGCGTATTGTGTGAATTTTGGCTTAATCCGTGTGGCATTATGTAAATTTTGGCTCATTCCATTTGGCATCATGTGTAAGGGGCAAGTATAATGGGGTCTAGTATTTTGTTGCATAATGTGTAGAAGATGTATATGGTGTGGTACACTACACTCAAGGACACGCCATCTGTTGAGTGGCCACACTCCCTTTTCTGGAGCGGGCCTTCGGCGCGCACACAACTGCATCCTTCACTTTTGTCGCCATGGTGGGCCTGCGTACTTTAAATGCCAGGGCCTATTTTTAATCCCATTCCCACCCTCTCTCTGTCGCTCTCTTAGCATGTACACTGGCGCCACTAACACTGCCCCTCCCCCACCTAAACCCTCTTTTATCATGGTGCCCCCCCTGTCATTTTATCCTGGATCCGCCCCTGGCCACGGGGCACACGAGCGTCTCGTGCGCGTGCCCCTAATGGTAGCCGGCCGCTGGCGGTGGATGATGGTAGAATCGCCATCCCCTGCAAAGATGAGCCCGGCTACATCTGTAACTCCACTGGGTACTAGTGCCCTCCAGATCCTTTCCCCTGGTTGTTCATGTTGTTAAGCAACCAGGGAGGGGAATTTACCCTCGCAGTCCCAATTCATAAGGGCTCTATGGGGCTCATTGGCTTCAGTTGAGGCTTATGTTTTTAGACAAGGGCTACCTAAGGAGTGTTGTACCACATACATAGTAGAGACAGAATTGGGGGAGGTGCTGTATGGTGGTTACTGAAGTGTTCTGAGTGAAAGAGAGGGAAATGCTGTTAAGTTGACTTTGAAGGAGGAAGGTGGACAGTGAATGAGGCAGGCAGTGAATGAGGGGTTAATGAGTGCGGTTAGGGTCCGTGAGTACTCTCACAGCAAATGCGGTTAGGGGGTCATTGATGGAGTTGATCAGTGAGTGAGTTGTGAGGGCGTCAGGTAGTTCTGTGAGATCAGACTGTGCTTTGAGGGGCTCATGTAAAGCCCCATACATACTAGAGGATATTGTGAAATATATGACCCAGAAAGGGGCATCTGAGAGATACAGTCAGGCCCATAAATATTGGGACATCGACACAATTCTCAAATTTTGGGCTCTATACACCACAGCAATGGATTTGAAATGAACCAAGATGTGCTTTAACTGCAGACTTTCAGCTTTAATTTAAGGATATTTACATCCAAATCAGGTGAACGGTGTAGAAACTACAAACGTTTCTATATGTACCTTCCACTTTTTTAAGGGACCATGTTGATGTCCCAATATTTATGGACCTGACTATGTTTCACAATATCATCTAGGGTGTACACTCAATATCATTAACGGTGCAGGGGAGTATGATAGATGTCTACTGGACTTGCAGGTCAATTTGGCTATATAGTAATTCGACCCGCATGTTCAGTGGGTCCCGGTGATGTCCCTGAATGATAATGGCGGCCAATATCGTTCATCGTATATGAACAATATTGGGATCCACAGACCATATTGATAATTATATCATCCACAGTCCCTATCATTTTAGTGTGTATAGGGCTTTATACTGTATATAAGGAACGATCAGTGAGAAAGAGCTATGGATGGGGTAACGAGAGGTGGCTATGGATGGGACAATCAGAGAGATATACAGGGAGAACTGGTAGTAATGCCATGGACACTTGAGTTGGCCCTGATGGGCACACAGGGACTTTCTAGTCAAACAGGCCAACGGGACCTGAGTTCTGGGCTTCGGTATTGGCACATATCCTGACCTGGCTTTATTAAACTTTCCTAGTGCCCCTCAAACACCACTGTCAACTCCTCAAATGTCTTGGGTTCAGCCTGAAACTGCTTCACGAGTAGTCTAACACCAGCATTGCATGGTCCAGTGCAACTATCTCCACAATCCTCACTGCAGAGTTTCTACCCGGCAGCAACCAGGCCCCTGCCAGCCGGGCTAGTTTGGCCAGCTGAATTCTGGGAGGCTCAGACCTCCAACCGCCAGTCTTAGAACTCCTGGGCCTTGCTGGGCCCCGCCACTCCAATCCTGTCCAGTATAGCCACGTTGTAAATAGATTAGTGAACAAGGGGAGCATCAAATGCAAAGGTCAACACAATTTAACATCTCAATAAAATGATGTCTTAATTGATAATGTTCCTTTAAGTAACTAAATATTTAACTAAATAAAGTAGTTATACTATATAAATTCTAACATGCATTAGTATGGTCCTGTTATTGTGCATCCCATCCAGTTAAAAGAACAAGAGTGATTGTATTTCAGATTTCTCTGCATATGAAGTAGTATGATTCCCTCAGATAATCCAGCGTACTCCGAGGAATTAGTGCCAAGGATATCAGAGCAGTGATCAGTAAGTCGGGTGCCTAGCTGGGGAGACAAAGCTTTGATTGAAATTAAACAAAGAATTAGATAATAATGGTTTTGATGCAAGCAACATTTATCGCAGCTTCACTAACTTCAAGGCAATGGGACGACATCAAAGAGATGGTTGAACACTGCAAATGTAACAGCTCCGACAAGGAAAGGTCACCTATGTTCTGTCAGACATCTGGAAATGTTTGAAAAGTTATTAACATGCAAATATACCAATATTGGTAGAAGAGTAATTTTCCCTCCATAGATAGCGTTCATGAGGTAACTAAGAACTGCAGAGAACACGGAAGTTTCTGCTTCATAGAGCAGGAAGATAAGAGTACAAGACCAGCATGTTCTGATTACAGTGACATTATTTTATGTCATTCTTCCACAATAGTAATTTAGTGGTGTATTGTTCAGGCATAACAAAATCACATACCCATTCAATTATATCAGATCCAGGACTGAGAAATGATGATGTCACTTTAGTTTGGTGTTTGACACTAGAGGACCTAAGCTTACGCCTTTTGATGTGCTATTACAGTAGCGTGACTGCACATTACTACAGTACCTGCTGTGTCACTGCAATCTCCTGACCCTATACAATAGCATTCATAATTATTGTTACTATCATATATTTATATTGTGCCATAAAGGTTTATAAAACTAATGTAAAAAAATGCACAAAATTACATACTTTATATAAATCCAATAAATAACACATAGGGCAGAATGTATCATGTTCTGCCATAACATTGCAATGCATCCAGAGGCGCGTTAAGAGAGGAGGAGGCTCGGGATCGGGTCCCCTCCGCCCTGGTGGTGGTGCATTTGCTTGTTCCATAATCAACTGCACATACTGTATGTAGGTCTCTGGGAACATGGCGCCCTTGCTGCGTTCCAGGGGACATCAGTATAATGCATGTGTGAATCACCAGAAAATGGCTGCGGTGGCCATTTTCCCAGTGATACAGTATATGCAGCTCTGTAACCAGCGCCGGGCTGATGGAGTGGTAAATATGTAGATGGAAAAGAGAAAGTTTAAAAACAAGTTAAGAACGGATAGGGCCCATATGCAATCTCCATGCCTGACTCTTCTGTCTTGTTAGCAAAGTTACAGAGCATACACAAGTGGGTGCCATGTTCCTGGTGATTTCTCTACTTTGGTACAACAGAGAGGGATTGGCACAGGCACAATACTTGAGTATATAGAAAAAATTATGCAAAGAAACCAACGTGTGACCTATAACAGCTTATATATAATTTTGCTAGGTGCTGGATTGGTGGTGCTCCCAAAAAGGTTCAGCAAAGCAACTGGATATGAGGAAGAACACAGTGGGTTTTGGGGCACACTTGTAAAGTTTAATAATGTTAGTATACATGAAGAAGGATGAAAAATGATTGAGAGTAAAATTGAACCTTTATTTAACCTTTTTAATAAATATAAGATTGCAAAATATTCAGAAATTCACAGTTTCAAAGATATAAACTTAAATAATAATACACACAGTTATTTGGTCATGGTATGCAAATATTTAATAAGATTTCTCTACTTTGCAATGTGCAAATTTCAGTGAAAATGTCAGTTGCACTACTTTCCCAGTGATTTCTGCATCAGCAACTCTGGAGATGTAAGCTTAATGTGTACGTGCAGGATGTGTAGTGTGGGCACCACTCATCCTGCACCCATTGTGATAAGGAATGTGAAAGGAGATGAGAGTGGAGACAGGTCTGGAAACAGAGAAGCAGTATGAGGTGAACCATAAGAGTTCTGTGTCACAGAGGCTGATGGAATGTAGAATTTGCACAGGGGAGGGGAGGCTGTCAATGGTTTCAACAGCTGATGTGTGGTAAACGAAAATAAGTATATAGAATTTACATTCGTTTTGGGAGAGAGGAGGTTGGTGGTGAATGTTATGATGCCAGTTGCAGTGAAATGAAGAGACTGAGGGCCTGATATATCAAGTTTCAAAAAGTGATAAAATGGAGAGTGATAAACAACCAGCCAATCAAACCCAGCCTGTAGCAAGGCAGTTCAGAGCTGATTGGCTGTTTGTTTATCACTCTCCATTTAATCACTTTTTGAAGCTTGATTCATCTGGCCCTGAATGTTTGGAGTGGGTCTAAAGCTGGGTACACATATGTACAATCTAATTTTTCTTGCGACCGTTCGATCGACCGTATACACGTTCGACCGTACAAAAGCCACGACCGATCTGCGCGTACACACCTGTCCAATTTTACTTGCGACGTCCGACGTACTCCCGTCCAAACAATCGCAAGAAAAAGATTGTACCACCGTACACACTCTCCCGATCTGGCTATTCACACGAGAAAAATGTACACAAAATTATCATAATGGGCTGGATTAAAAGAGCATACCAAAACGAGGCGTGATCACAGAACAAAGAATCGTTCGTGTAGTACAGTGAATAGAGCCGTTACTATTCAGATCATTGCTAGCTGTACAGGTATACGTACGTACGTTCGTCTATCGGTGCATTTGGCCCTTTTTACAAACAATTTCATTATGAGCTTGAGGAGAAGGAAGGCTCGTGCGTGCATTTTTGCTGCTATGGCCACTAGATTGCAGGCTATTAAAAAAAGAAAAAGGTTCAAGAATCGGAGCTGCTGGACCAGGGACTGGCTTCTGAGGAGAGACACCTTCTCCCACATGCCATTGCTACAGGAGATACGGGAGAACAACCCTGATCACTTCAGGAATTATCTCCGTATGGATGACGCCACCTTCATGGAGCTGCTGGCACTCGTTACACCTTTAATTGAAAGAGAGGACACCTATTTCAGGAGGCCTATTTCTGCAGAGCAGAGACTGGTGGCAACGCTGCGTTTCCTGGCAACAGGGAGGACCCTTGCGGACCTGAGGTTCAGCACTGCCATATCCTCTCAAGCGCTGGGGCTAATCATACCTGAGACCTGTGATGCCATTGTCCAAGTTCTTCAGGAGCAATACATGAAGGTAAATATTGAAACAACATACATGTACCCCATAAGTATATCAGTGCCCTATTCACCCTGCCTGGTAAATGAGATTTTCACACGGACACCAATTAGATGACAGGAGGTAAAATTTTTATATAAACCTTATTAACTTTTAACAAATAACAAGGAAATAAATAATAATACAGAAATACTTAAACATAACAATATGAAAACTATACTATCAAACCAAAACCAACTATATACAATTTTTACATCTGGTGGTACCGCACTTGTTCCACCCCATAATCCCCTGTATCCATTGTTGGTTGTGAGGGAGATGGAGTTTCCCCCAAACCCTGGAAGGGGCCAACAGATGGACCTGGTGGTAGTGTCAGGGCTGACGGTGCCGGTTGGTGCTGCCGTTGCCCGGTTGATGGCTGGTATTGCGGGTATGGTGGATATTGTCCCGGGTAAAATGCAGGTTGTTGCTGTAGTGGGGCAGGGCTGATGGGTTGATATTCAACCCTAGGCAGAGGGGTATCATCCGTGAGCCGAGTGTTGCGGGTCAGAGTTCCCACACTTGCCCGGTATAGAGTCTCATTGAAGATACGCTCTGCCTAGCTTGTAGCCTTGTAGCTGCATCCATGCTGCGCAGTTTTAGAGCAATTGCACTCCCCACATGGTCATGCTCATCCTCATCCATGCCCATCAAGCGATTTGCAGACTCCAGAATCTTGCTAGTCGCCACGTCCGATGCATCTGGAGTTTGCCGTGGCCTTTTGCGCACTCTTCTCGATGTTCCTTCCACTTGAGGTTGAGCGCTGGTGGTGGCGGTTGGTGTGGGGGTAGAGCAGAGGGCTTATGAAGGAAGCTTCGATGTAACCTCCACCGATGGTGAAGACTCCTCCTCGGCGAATAGCGATGGCTGTAACAAAACAAGATGTAACAATGATGTATCACTATTGATTTTTAATACTTGCATACTTTTGTATTTCAGTTTCCATCGTCTAAAGAGGATTGGCAAGCTATTGCACGTGATTTTAATGACATTTGGAATTTTCCGAATTGCGGTGGTGCCATCGATGGAAAGCATGTTAGAATCATGCTCCCTACTAACAGTGGCTCCTTTTATTATAATTACAAGGGCTTCTTCAGTATCGTTTTAATGGCCATTGCTAATGCCAAATATGAGTTTATATTTGTGGACATAGGCAAAAATGGCAGGGTATCTGATGGTGGGGCTCTGGAAAAGACTGGCTTCCATGACAAACTCAAAACAAATGGACTGAATTTGCCAGAGCGAACAGAAAATGTGCACGGTCTAAACTTTGTGTTTGTCGCTGATGAGGCATTTGCTTTACATGCTAATGTTCTCAAACTGTACCCCCAAAGGGCTCTTAATACAGAACGGCGCATTTTCAACTATCGCCTGTCACGAGCAAGGAGAGTGGTGGAAAATGCTTTTGGCATTCTGAGCAATAAGTTCAGAATTTTTCATAGTGCCATAAATCTGCGCCTTGACAAAATAGATAAGGTGGTTATGGCCTGTTGTGTGCTGCACAACTATCTGCGCAGAAGAACCCAGCCCACACACCACCATATTGCTGACACGGATGAAAGTGAACTAGTTGAAGAGGCGTTAGGGCTGACATCTCTGGAAACTAATTTAAATACCAGAAATGCATCTATGCATGCCAAATTAAACAGGGATGAATACATGCAGTATTTTAATGG
Organism: Crinia signifera; assembly: GCF_055691185.1. Classification (NCBI taxonomy): domain Eukaryota; kingdom Metazoa; phylum Chordata; class Amphibia; order Anura; family Myobatrachidae; genus Crinia; species Crinia signifera. Next base: position 268,347,031 of record NC_139220.1, on the reverse strand, counting down.
TGTTGGCGCTGTGGATTGGCAGAATGACATGATTTCATAAAATTTTACATGTTCATTTTTTTATACTGCACTGGTTGTTATATTGTTCTTGCTTTATTAAAAAATATTTAAAATAAAATCTGTGTACTTACTGTGCCGCAGAAGGTGTCTTCAGAATTTTCTGGGTTGCACGAGGAGGTGGAGGGGACAGGCTGGTCCCTGCCAAAATTGTTGACCGATTCCCTGGGCAGCTCTTGGTCCACCGTGAAGGCCAACAGGTCGAAATACCATAACCTGGGCACATACACTTGGTCAGCCCCTGCCCCAGACCGCTTTGAGGACTCCATCTTATTAAGTTCTTTTTTAAAGACGGTCCTCATATTGGCAATCCTTGCCTTAACCCACTCGATATTTGCATGTGGGTAGTAGGGCTGGCTCACCCTCACCAACTCCTCAAGAGCAGCTAGCCTCTTCTGGCGATTAGAATAGTCTCTAGACGTGGTTTTCCAGAGACAAATCTGGTCTCTGTAGGCCTCTATGAAATCCTTCATAAATTTGACGTTTTTCTCAGCCATTCTGAAATGTCTGTTAAAAAAAAAAAAAAAATATGGATATTAAAACACACACATCACACCACATATAAAGCCTTTTTAGCACATGTGTTCGGTCTGTGGCCCTCAAGATATACTGTTCTTTTAGGAACAATGTGGCGATACATTTTAAGAACATGTACATTGACAACCTCTTGTGGGCCACAGATTGAAGTCCCAGTCATTGCAAAAACATACTTTAATTGAGTACTCACATCGAAAAAAACGAAGAAACGGACGGGTACTCCTGGTGCTGCAGCGATCACTCCAACATGCACGACAGAATATTCCTTCGTGGCGAACGTATTTAGATAAAACTGATTGGTTGAGCGCTCGAATCTCCGCCCCACTCACGTGCTTGGTTGTGGCACAACACGGGACAGCGAGGAGCCATGTCGGAGTCCGAGGCGCCACCTGCTATGGAAGAGGTGCAGAAATCGTCACCTAGAACAAAACAAAATGATAACGTAATCGCTGAAACAAACAACAAAGATAATGAAAGAAAAATGAAGAGAGCTTCGGCCATGTCATCAGCTGAGGTTGAACTCATGGTGAAAATGCTGGATCGAAGGGACTATGATTGTTCCCAGAAAATGTACCCCAAAACCAACTTCAGAAAAGAAATAATAATGCAGCGTCTTATCAAAGAGATCCGGGAGAAGTTTGGCAAACGGAGGAGCAAGTATCAGCTGCAGAAGAGGTGGTCGGACCTGAAACACAAAGAACAGGCCAAGTTACAGAAAATTCGTGGAATCATTAAAAAAAGTGAGTCCAATACACTTGTTATGTGGTGACTGTCTCTTCTGTGATCCTTTACAGTATGTGTATTTTGATGACATTTTATTTTGTTTCTCAGAGGACATCCATTGCAGAAGACGCAAGGATGAAGGCAGTCACAGGAACTGTTTGAAGATAAAAAAGGAGGTCACAACAGGTATAGTTTTGCTTGCACCACACAGCCACAACGTCACATGTCTTCAACATATGACCCTCCACATGTAATGGAACTGCATACCCCTGCTTGCCAAGCATGTTTTCTCATGGGGCCATGCTTGCAGGGACAAGTAGTTTCATACCATGCGGAATGCCACAGGTGGAAGAACATATGCCAAAGAATAGGTGTAGTCATATCTCACTTGCCTTGCCACTTTAGATGATATCCAGACGGCACAGTCGACTGAACGTACCGCAGAGGGCCACCAAGTGATTGCGATAACCAGCAGTGTAGATGGTGAGTGTATAGTGCAATTCAGCTTTAAGGGACAGGGACGTAGCATTTTTTGAAAGGTAAACAATCCTTTATTTCCTTTATATGTGCTTCCTAATGATAGAAGTTTAATAAACAAGTTGGGGTTTCTGGCTTCTGATATGAACTGAAGGAGAGAGGACTGACGAGAAAACCCCTCTACAAACCATCCATTTTTTGCCCCATTCCATATTGAAAGGGAAATTGCAGAGACATCTTTTTAGTCGGTTCCAGTATCCCACTGAGGAACCAGCACAACCAGCTTTTTATCAAAGAACACATGCCAATATGAGTCATATGTAATACCCCTGATGAAGTCCATGGGACGAAACGCGTTGGGTTATTGTGATTGAGAAGACTGTGACTGCATATGGAACAAATATTATTTTATAATAAATTGTACAACTTTTTTACCAGAAATGTCTATATCCATCTGAATTTTAAGGTGGTGGTGGTGAATTAATAGGAGGCGCACGCTATATCTTTCCTATCCATACGTTCTTTCTCCTCCACTAACAGGGGGGACTTATAGAGGTGCTGCCGATATTTACACAGCGCAGTGAAAGGGTTATCTTTCCATCCAATCCTTTATTTCTATTTAGATATCATAGAAATTTCCGATGCAAGTGCAGAGGGGGAGAAAAATACACCATCACCTGATACATCAAGTGACGAAACTACAGTGCAAGAGAACATGATACAACTCCATCAATGCCTCCAAGACTTAAGTGCAAAAGTCCATGCCGCAGTACAAAAAATGTCTAAAATCCAAAAAAGCCTTGCAGTGACCCACTGTTTATTTGAAAAAATTTATAAAGGTGTACATGACACTGAAAAAATTTAATTTGTATATTTCATTTATAATGTTTTGACCGTCTTGTTTGCTGGGTGGCCAGTACCGTGCACAAAAATATAGTGGTGTATGTCATGGGAAGCAGTCCCATGGCAGCAATGCATCACATGAGAACAGGCCGGGATGTTCCCATGTGATGCGTTGCTGCCGTGGGACCGCTTTCCACTACATACACCACCATGTTCCAAATTGTTTGTTGTTTTTTTGGTTTGGTGAGGGTGGGTGTTCATGATGGGACCTGTATGTGACACTGCTGTGCGCAAAAATATAGTGGTGTATGTCATGGGAAGCAGTCCCATGGCAGCAATGCATCACATGAGAACAGGCCGGGATGTTCCCATGTGATGCGTTGCTGCCGTGGGACCGCTTTCCACTACATACACCACCATGTTCCAAGGTGTTTGTTGTTTTTTTGGCTTGGTGAGGGTGGGTGTTCATGATGGGACCTGTATGTGACACTTCATTTATGTCAATAAAAACATTGTTTAAAATTTTTTCCAGGTTCAGTATTTTTTAAAAGGCTTGGTCATAATGTGAACAGCAGATCATGGTATATCTATCTATCTATCTATCTATCTATCTATCTATCTATCTATCTCTATATAATCCCTATTGAAATGCTGTCAATAGTCATGTTAATGAATGCATACAGATTTCAACGATTATTTTACATGGCAGGGCTAAATAACGAGGGATGGGTGAACACTTCCTGTTGTTTACATGCTGCGCTGTTGGAGGGATGACGCAGCTAGTCTACGCCCAGATGGGCGTTCAGGTTTTGGTAGTATGATCGCAGGAACGGCCTGCATATCGATCGAACGTGCGTACACACGGCACTTTTGTTCCGATATGTAGCCGTTCTGTCTGGTGATTTTTAAGCAGCAAAGAACCTTCGACCGACCAACCGTGGACGGCCAAGAGCGTTTTTGGCCGTTTATCGATCTCACAGAAGGAATCGGGACTGCGTACATACATATACAATCGAACGGCCGTTCGTCCCCAGAACGGAAGAACGGCCCGACGATTGTACATATGTGTACCCAGCTTAAGTGCCTTATTCAGATCTGAGCTCAGTACAAATTTGTTCGGAAAATGGGCAAAACCATGTGCACTGCAGGTGGAGCAGATGTAACCTGTGCAAAGAGAGTTAAGCTGAAACTGAAATCTAAAATTCAGTGTAAAAATAATGCAGCCGGTATTTACCATGCACAGAAACAAAATAACTCACACAAATCTAACTCTCTCTATACATGTTACATCTGCCCCCAGGGCCAGCGCCATCACTAGGCAGGACTAGGCATTTGCCTAGGGCGCCGGCCACTGGAGGGCGGTACTGAGCCGCCGAGGTACCATAGAAAGGTACCAGAAAGCAGGGAGCGGGGAGCAGGTGAGTCTGTAATCCTCCCTCTCCCCTCCCTGACCTCCATCCCGCCCGTTAATCAATGCGCCCCCCCCCCCCCCGTGCCACCCGCTCCCCACTGGGGGATTTCAGCGCGTCAGTATCGCCAGCGTCAGTATCGCCCGCACACCCCCCGTGCCGCATTGCAGTATCGCCCCCCCCCCCCCCGGTGCCGCAGTATTGTCCGCACCCTCTCCCCCCCCCCCCCCAGGCGGGGGGCGCGGGGGTTTTTGCCTGGGGCGGGCGGGGGCTTGCACCGGCCCTGTCTGCCCCACCTGCAGTGCACATGGTTTTGCCCATTTTCCAAACAAATGTATGCTGAGCACAGATCTGAATAAGGCCATAAGGGATAATGGATTAATTAATTGGGGAATTTTGCCCAAAAAAACCCCTGACTTTCACTGTCTGACTGCAGGCCAGGAGGCAGTTATAGAATGCCAGGCTGCTCTGAGTGTACCACCACCCAATGCTTCTCAAAGGCCACTAGAATTGTGGGACCCCTGCCTACTGCCCAGAGTACCCATACATTAAGACAGCCCTGTCCCCAAATCAGATCATGGTTGTAGACTTTATCTTCCTACAGTGGGATATTTCCATCAGAGGTTGACTGATGCCAAAAACTGTACAGACTCATTATCTCACACACAACTGGTTATTATATTTGCTTTTACTGGACATTATCCAGATGATAATTTACACTGTTTGATATCTCCTGTCCAACTCGTCATGGCTGGACTGAGATTGACACTGATTTATTTGAAAATGTCCTTGTCTCATAATCCAATAACCTTACAAATCCTCCTAGTGCATGTGGTGAACAAGCCAAGAGGGTATTAACTTAAAATTCTTGAGCCCCCACATGTGGCTAAAAGACCCTTTGGCTAAAAAAAAGCAGAAATTGGAGATATCCTTGTGGGAAGAGCCATGGCCTCATAACCATTTTGATAAATCCATGGTTGTGCCAGCATTCCCAGCATGCCCCTGGAGACTGTTTGGCTGCACTGCAGGCTTCTACATTGTGATCGAAATCACGTCCTGCATGTAATGTTGCAGTACAGCACATGGCTCCTGTTACGGAAGAGGACCCAACATTTTTCATGTGACACCCAGGTATGCCCCTCTCTGGTAGCTGTCTAGAAACTGGGCTGTCGACATGGTCTGAATGTCAATATGATCTCAATGTCAACAGGGGTTTAAAGTCGACAGTTGTCATGTCGACATTCACAATGTTGACTTGTTTGATACAGTACTATCTAACTCTTGCCCCAATTATAGCCTACCCCTAATGTTGATATGTATAATGTCGACAATTTTAACAAGTTAACATGTTGCCACTGTCGACAGTCTGACATTCTGAATGTCTACAATATAACTATATACATACAGTAAGGCAAAATCAACTTGGTTAGAAACATAGTAGGAAAATAGGCACTGATGGCTTTTAACATGTCCCCAAACATTTGTTGATTTAAGTTTTATGTAGTATAATTTTTCGATATAGTCTGTCCTTTCTTTGTACTTATTGGAACCATATTTACAAGATATACTTGAAGTAATCTCTGCAAAAAAAGATATACAGAAATCACCTGAGCTCACATAAAAACTGTAGCTTGGAGAAACATAAATGGGGTAGCAAACCCAACAGTAATAATGTGATAAGAATAATGTATCTCCACAGCGCTGTTTTCAGGATTAACACAACAATCCATCCTAGGAAGAGAGATATTTCTTTTCAGATCTACAAGACAAGAACCAAGAACCACATGAGACTCACCTAGTCTGAAATGGGGATGTTATCATAAAGGTTTCTTTACAGGAGATGATTTCCAGAGTCCATAAAAAGGACACTCACCTATATGGTTTTCCCTATGTCAGGGACGTGCAGTCAGGGGAGGCAGTGCTTCCCCTGTCAATTTGTTTTAAAATAATACAAAGAATATACCTATGACACATATTCTGTGTCATAAGTATTTTCTTTATATTATTTGACTGGTTTGAATGAATTAACCTAGTTTGGGAGGCATCGATAAGCGTGCCTCCCAAACAGAACTGCAAGGGGACGAAGCGGGGGGCGGGGCTTGGGGCAGGGCTAAGCAGTGGGCTAAAAAGCCCATTAAAAATAACACTAAAAGCGGCACTTCTAGAAGTGCCTAATTGACAGGGGCTGCTGTGATTGGACAGCAGATCCAGCTGCTGGCCAATCACAGCAGCCCCTGTCATGTACAGTAAGCTTCCGAAAGTGCCGCGTTTGCTCCCTTCTCCCCTGCTTTGACCTGTGCCGGCTCCCTGCCTGTGTGGCTACTGCTCCCCTCTCCCCTGCCCAGTGAGTATCATTTTTTTTTCGGGGGGGGGGGGGGGGATTCAAACGGGCGGGGATGGAGGTGGCAGCAGAGGATGGCTGCAGCGTGCGCCGGTGTCGGCGGTCAGGTGCGTAGGGGGGGGGGGTGTTACAGCGGGCGGAGGTTTGCGGCAGGGGATGGGTGCTGGCTGCTGCTGGAGGAGGGGGGCAGCGGGTGTCGGCAGCAGCCAGGGGGGGGGTTGCGGTGCGGTGGTGGCTGTGACAGTGCCTCTCCGTTCACAGCCACCACCGCACGTCACTGCCCTATGTTCATACAAAGGTTTCTTTACTGTAGAAACAGGCAGGATAAACACTTCATCCAATCCAAAGGTAAATAAAAGCAGGTTTATTCTTACAACTCCATAAAAGAATGGTCACAGCACTACAGATCAACCCTCATCCTTCTCACCCAGCATGATAAGAGTGAAAGCAATCCCTCCTCAAGATGCAACAAGGTAAGTGCAGGTCTAAACAGATAAAAGTTCACTTAGCAATACCAACGCGTTTCAGACATCCTTTGTCTTTCCTCAAGGTGTGAATAAATTTGTCAAACTGAAGGGGTTTATATACCCCAGGACATCCGTCAGTAATCAAAACACGGAAAACCCTTTTTAACAATGAATAAAAACAACTTATAATACATCAGACATTCCTATAATACTAATGAATGTATACCATGGTCAATCATATACACAATAGGTCTACAATATGCTCAAGGAAAAGAAAATATATAAAATTCCAGTCTGTTATTTTTAAAAGTGTTGCCGCATCCGCGTGGCACACTTCCGGTATTGATGATATCTCCGGGATCCCGAACCTGAAGTGGTCATACCGCACGACAAACTTCCGGTCCAGAATCTGATATAGACAGAGCTTACTGCCTCTACATGTGATGATAGGTGCCGGTGCCGCTAGGCGGCCAATAGCGCTATTCAAGGGGAGGAGCTGCAGAAAGTAAACAAAGTCTCTGCGGCTTCTCTTCAGTGACAGCAGGGCATTGCAGAGGTCACGATCCCCGCATAGAAGGTGGTGAGTATGGTTTGCTTCCACAGGTACTCAGCACTTTGATTTCTACTGGAAAATATCTACATATCAAGATAGGTAAGTTGGTATGAGTGGGCTATGTATGAAATAAATTTGCATTTTTCTGCTGTGTCAGTGTCTTTTTTTGCCTTTTTATTTATTTACAGTTTCTTATATAGCGCAGCAGATTCCGTTGCGCTTTACAATAGTAGACAGTGATAAAACAAACTGGGTAATAACAGACTTGGAGGTAAGAGGGCCCTGCTGCAAGCTTACAACCTATAGGGATATAGGAGGGATTGGTTGTGCTGTGGATCTAAGAGTCCCAGCAAGCCCATTAATGAGCCGCATGCTGGGACTTGTGATTCTCCAAGTCCCAGTATGTGGCCCAGGCTTGTTGGGACTCATTGTTCCACAGCAGAACCCAAAAGGTTTATCTTTGATTTACTGTACAATAACATCAGTCCAGTGCCCAAAGCCCAGGGGCACCTGGGACAGCCCCGGGCTTCAGCCTGGGAAGGGGTAATTCTGGAGCAGGGGCCCCTTTATTGGGGCGGTCCCCACTCCTCCAGGGTCACTGCCTGGGCTGACCAGCCACAGGGATGAATGCTTTGGCTGGGGAAACTTCCATATAAAGTTTCCCCCGTCTGCGGAACTACCCTGTTGGCTGTTTTTGACCAGCGCTGGTTGTCAAAATATGGGGGACCCCTACTTATTTTGTCCCCCCTATTTTGGGAACCAGGACTGGCTTTTGAGCCTGGTGATGGTTTTAGAAAAACTGCGGATCACCTATGATTTTTGACCCCTGAATTTCTAAAACCAGGAGCGATTCTTTGAGTCTGGGGTTGGTTGTGTTCAGGAGGGGGGACCCCATGCCATTTTTTTTATCATTTTTACTTTTAAACATTTATTTGGACAGAACCATGCACAGGTCGCATTGGTCTGTGCATGGTTCTATCAAATTTGACATGTTGAACTTGGTCTATTTGTTTCGTGATTTTTGATAATGTTTTCCCAAAATTGCATCCTATTAAATTTGTGAGTTGTATACTTTTTAATGGGAAAACATCTGGATGCGTATTGCAGTGTGTTTAAAAATTGGCAGGTCAGCATGTGCGATCCCATTAATTGTCACCCCAAGTATCTGGGCACAATGGGCAGTTGCCCAGGGGCCCTAGGACCTAGGGGCCCAGCCCAATGGGAAAGATGCTGGCCGGGGTCCGGGGATCCGCTCACCCTCGCTGGGGGATCCGCGCAGGGGGATCAGGGCGGCGGCGGTAGCTAGAAGCCTGATTCGGCGAAGCGCTATTTGCCGGCGGGGCGGGAAGCGCTGTTGCATTTGAATAGACTGGCCGGACGCTGATTGGCTGAATTCGGGAAATCAGCATCCGGCCAGTTTTTGAAAATGCAGCAGCGCTTCCCACCCTGCCGGCAAATAGCGCGTCGCCGCTTAGCTAGCAGTGAATTAGTTTTGGGGGTCCGGGTGCCGGGGATCTGATCACCCTCACTGGGTGATCCGGGCAGGGGGATCAGGGCGGCGGTGGCGGTAGCTAGGATCCCGAAGCGGCAAAGCGCTATTTGCTGGCGGGGGGGGGGCGGGCGGGAAGCGCTGCTGCATTTGAAAAGACTGGCTGAACGCTGATTGGCTGAATTCAGCCAATCAGCATCCGGCCAGTCTTTTCAAATTCAACAGCGCTTCCCGCCCCCGCCGACAAATAGTGCTTCGCCGCTTCGGGCTCCTAGCTACCGCCACCGCCGCCCTGATCCCCTTCCCCAGCGAGGATGGTCGGATCCCCGCCACCCGGCCACCATCTTTCCCATTAGTGCTATTTGCCGGTGGGGCGGGAAGCGCTGCTGCATTTGAAAAGACTGGCTGAACGCTGATTGGAATTCAGCCAATCAGCATCCAGCCAGTCTTTTCAAATGCAGCAGCGCTTCCCGTCCCGCCAGTTAATAGCGCTTTGCCGCTTCAGGGCAGGCTCCTAGCTACCGCCGCTGCCCTGATCCTGCTGCCCGGATCCCCCAGCGAAGATGATCGGATCCCCGGCCGCCGGAAGCTGACTGGCTGCCGCACGGAGACAGAGAAGTGAGGGTTGGGGAGGTGACTGTGGGCTCCTGGGCAAACTAATTGGGGGGGGGGTCCAGTGAACTAGGTTGCCCAGGGGCCCTTCCTAATGTTAAGACGGCCCTGCGTAGTGCTTCATGGAATCAAGTACTGTACTGTTCAGCAATATTCAAGAATACCATACACTTTGCACGTAACAATTATACTAATTAAAAGTGGGTAGTTCCCTCTCTATGAAAAGAATGCCTCTCTGCAGATCAGGGCATAGGCAAACATGACAGCATTAATGTAGATCTGGCCTTTAGGAAGAATATAATTAGAAGTAAAATATGGCGTTCATAAAATCAGACATAACTCAAAAAACACAAATTGATTGGCTTTTTTCTAGAGTTGCCTACTTCTAAGAAACAAACTCGCTGTTTAACCCTTTAAGTGCCAAGCAAATTTGACATCATACAGTAGGTGTGAAAATTCCCAAGCAAACATTTTTATTCATCATAATGACCTGCAATGTTTACCTTATATTGGAAATATAATTTTATTTACGCAACATTTTTTATTTGAATTTATATAACAAATGTGAGCGACGCTGGCACAGTGATGTAGGTACTTCAAGGTCAACGTATGTTTTTACACCAGATGGAAAACAGGTCAAATTGAAAGCAACATTTATGCAAAGACTGGGGCATGCCTGTACACCTGTTTTAGCATGCAACCTTCAACACTATCGACATAGACGTTGCCCTATAGATTATTGGTGCAGAAATATGACAGTATGTTCCTTTATAAACAGGCTGAGAACATATTGGATAGAAATGTCACTGAGACATGGGCAGAGTGGTCACAATAAGTTGTGATGAGTCTGCTGACAATGGCTGCGTTATCACCTTCCATTTATCACTTGATTATGCTTAATACATCTGATCCTGTGATAGGAGACTGTAATGGTCCCAGGCACCTGAGTGGGCAGTAAGGTGGTACGGGGTCCCGTCTCTTATCAGGCATTCAATTACGTTAAGCTGGTAGTTCCAGTATCTGCCAGAGTTGGCGCTGTTGAGCGATGATGTCAGAATGTAAATGAGTTTCAAGGGCTATGTTCAGCTGTGGGCAGACACTGTAGCGCAGTGCAAATGCTGGTGCCTGGGAAACTAGGGATAGCAGGCTCCAGACCCAGCGATGCGCTGAAGACCTGTGACTTCCCAGGCACTGCTTTTTATTCCTGACAAAAAAAAAAAAAAAAAATCACAGGAATTTTTCATCTCTATATTTTTCATGGTAAAATTATCACTTAAGTTGGTAAATGCTGCTGGAAATAGATCCCAAGTTATATGAGCCTGGCTTAGAAGTTGTGTTTTATTCAATGAACGATCATGAAAATGAGCAGATAACAGAAGTCAGGCATGAGTAAAACTGGCATACTATCTGCATTGCCGCCATCAGGGGGTTGCTCTGTCCCCAGCACCCCCCTTCACTTGAGTACACAGCATCAGCCGCTGAGCCGTTCCACCGCCGCCCCCTCATTCAACAGCTGCGGGCCCGGCCACGGTTAGTATGCAGCCTGATCTGCAGGCGCCGCACATACAGAGACCCGTGGTGGCTGGAGCGTGGTGGCTCCGACTTTTATTATCAATCTGCGCCCCTGCTCCCCGCTGCTGCCTGATGTTGATACAGGCAGTGCAGTGGGGAGCAGGGTCACCATCCAGGAAGCTGGGAGCCCCTAACAGGAAGCTGACATCACGCCGAGCGAGTCAGATGAGGAGCTGTCACCGCGCGCCTGTTGACTTGAGAGAGAAGTGGTGCACACTTGCAGCCCAGCCGCCCCGGCTCGTCCATGCCCTGCCCCGTGGTAAATAAAAAGGTAAATAAAATAAATTATTATTGTACCTTGAGAGGGGTGGGGGCTGTGAGGTATTTGTTTTTTTGGTGGACTGGTCTGTACAGAAGTTTAAATTGTATACTGCCTTACTGTGCTGACATTTATTTTCTTTTGGGTTACTATATTAGTTTTTATCCCTTACTTTGGGAATCATTCTTTCCATTAAATTGTGGTTTCTCTAAGAATGTACAGTAAATCGCAATCGACTCCTAAATACTCTATTTACCTGCTGCAGCAAGCAGCGGCCCCAGTGATGCAGGTGCACAGGTGACATCACCATGCACCCGGACACCACTAGCGAGGAGCTCGTCTTAATCATTTGCATGCAGTGAGGCTCAGCAGTGGCGGCGGGAAGGCTGTTCAGCAGCAGGAGGATTCAGCTGCAGCAACGTGACAGAACAGCGGCAACGCATAACGTGTGTAATAATGTGATTTTTGGCTCATACCGTGTGTCATAATGTAATTATGTGACTAAAATATTTTTTGGAACAATAGGGGAGGTTCCTATTGTGTCCCGGGCCCCACAATTTCTGATGGCAGCCCTGACTATCTGCTGACTTCATTGACAAACTGTAGCAAGATGACTATTATTTGACAATATTCTTGGTCCCCATTTAATCAATGAACATAAAATAAGGCACATACATATGTATCGCCAGATCCCCCTAGCTGGCGAGAGCTGGTGGAGGAAGGGGTACTTGTGTATTAGCAGGGCGCCCATTACGTAGTTTGCGTAGTGGTGTATTGAGAATACCAATACACCACTATGCTGGCTACGTAAACTACGTAACTTACTCAATTGCATAATTTACGTAAACTATGTAATTAGAGTTGTGCTAATACATAATGGTTCATATCCCCAGAATCCACGTCATAACCCCAGTGTCTATGTGGGTGTAGAGTTAATTTTATAAAGTGTGACAAGCGTAGCGAGCCACCGAGCCCGAACCTTGGTGAGCGCAGTGTAACCGCGCCCCCTCACAAGGCTCGCTGCGCTCGCCACGCTTCAGGCTCGGTGGCTCATTGCGCTCGCCACACTTTATTGAATTATCTCCACGACCATGTGGACACTGGGGTTGTGACTTTGATAGTGGGTATATAATTGTGTTACTGGGTGTTGTGTGTGTATATGTGTGTGTGTAGTGTGTGTGTGTACAATGCATTATACTTACCCTGAACGATGTCCTCGGCGGCAGCATTCACCTCCTCCCGCACTCGGCTCCCCGCACTGGTGTCCTCCATGACAGTCCCCGGCGGCAGCAATGTACGCAATTAGCGAAGTTCCGCTGGGTGAGCAGGGAAACCATGTGATGCTCCCCCAGCGGCAGTACGCTGAATGAAGTCCATTGCTGACACCCCAGGACGCGTCTCCCCCCTGCGGCTGTATCCCTGCCCGGCCGCCGCTCAAGCCCCACTGCTCAAGCCCCGCCGCCCGCCCTTCATCACGCCGACCACATCGGTCAAGCCCCGCCGCCCACCCTAAGTAATTCCACACATATTAGCAGGGCGCCCGGCTAGGCTACGATAACAAAGTAGCCTAAGGTACGTTGTCTGCTTTAGGAATATGGGCAGGGAGCGGCAAAGGCTGTGGCAGAGCGGTCAGACAGGCGGAGGGCTGCTATAATTTCCAGGAGAATGAGGCGCGTGAGCATCTCGTGCACGTGCGCTCCATTCTGTCGGAAGACAGCGCCTGGCAGGGGACATCAGATGGCTATAGAAGCGCCAGGAGCTGCTCTAATGAGAGCGTCTCCATCTGTATATTTAAAAAAATTTAGTAAACAATGGTGAGTAATGGACACAATAGTCAAATATAGCAAAAACATGAATGTTTTCAAAAAATGTAAAGAATTATTTTAAAAGTCAGATTAGCAAGGATTTGTGAACTTTTTCAAGATTAAAAAATTGTTATTTGTAGCTCATTTGAATATCAAACTCTCCTTTTTGCATATGTTTGTAAATGTTCCAAAGAAATGTTTCTTAATGATTTCAGATCTCATGCTGAGATGGATGTATGTGCATCCAAAAATAAGCTGTAAACAGCGCATAAAAAAGTTTAATTACAATTATATGCTAAATCTTAGGCATCTCAAGATACAGTATATCCGCTTTGTACCAGTATCATTCTGTATATAACTGACTTACACCCATATACATTTACAACCAATTAATAACATTGACTATTACATTTGAAGTAAAAAACCCTTACATTTGTGCAGGCATAATCTTTATTCTCAGGCACAAGTGAAAAAATATTAAAACGAATAGTAAAATATAAAAAAAATCAGATAATATAAGTAAGATCATTGCAGAGAGCACCAATCAGCTTCAGAGGCCAATCCATGATCAGCCAATCAGAAGCAATTACTTAGTTCTTGAGACCATCATCATACTCCGTATGAATTATCCCTGCCCTCATGTGCCCCCAGGTGATAGGTTGGCTAATAGTCTGTGTTAGCCTATCACAGTTCCCAATTATGCAAACATGTCCTTACAATCTATAGTCTGCGTTTGCCTCTCAACTCCCCCATTGCACCACTTCAAGAGCAAAGAGGTGCAAATACCAGATCTGCATACATACACGCTGGTAGACCTCTTGTTGTGGGCATGCACAGTACAAATTTACACATTTTACAGTATGCAATTTGGCATGTTCCCATATCAGACTCTTAGGGATAAATTTCCTAAAGCTTCACAATATAAAAAAAGGTGCTGTTGCCCAGAGCAACCAATCAAATAATGTCTATCATTTTCTAGATTGTAAGCTCTTCAGAACAGGGCCCTCTTCCCTCCTGTTGTCAAAGCCCACTTCTCTTCACATTTCACTCACAGCTCTCCCATACTCAAACACTCAGCGACCATCTTCGTCCGCATACTCATCTCCGTCTAGTAGCACATTGATCAAGTCCTTACTACTTACATTTAAGCTGTGATGTGTATTGAACAGTGGCATTCATTTTACCTGTACTCTATTCTGTTATTCATTTACTGTAATGTTATGTTTTGTCTCCCTGTACTGTTCCTTTGTACGGTGCTGCGAAACACTTGTGGCGCCTTATAAGTAAAATTATAATATTTTTAGGAGGCATTGAGAAATGATAGACAGAATCCAATCCTGGGATTGAAATCCCAGCAATTTTAGTACCAAATGCTGGGATCCCAACAACTCTGATCCCAGTATTTGCCACATTAGCTGATTTGCACACAAATGTACAAATGTTGCACATCACATTTTTATCACTGTTATCTAGCAAAGTACCATCTATACTCGAGTATAAGCCTACTTTTTCAGAACATTTTTTATGCTGAAAAGGCCCCCCTCGGCTTATACTCGAGTGAGGGTCCCACTTGAGTCAATAAGTTTTCCCAGTTTTTTGTTGTAAAATTAGGTGCCTCGGCTTATATTCGGTAGTTTTCTCACTTAGGATTGGTACACATGTGCCATATACAGTATTGTTAACGATAAGGACCATATTTATATCGTTAACATAATTGCATGCATATGATCCAGTGTATACATTCCATATTGTTAAAAAAAAACTTGTCCTCTGTACATGCCACTCAATCTCACTATATTGTCACCGACTGTATGTACGGGGTGGGGGACGGGTGACATCACTGATCGATATTGTGAAATATATCAGTTAGTGTGTATGCGTTATATTGTTCTACTGCGGCACTGCCATAGGAATCGCTTCAGTGAGTACCAAGTATTACAGTTTTTTATGTGCGAATAAGAGGCACATTTTGAGTGAGTCATTCGATGCAGCTGAGTCGTCCAGGACCTGGAACACAGAGAATGGCTGTTTGGCGTGACTGAAGCCACAGAGTATGTGGGCACATCTGTTGAAATGCAAAACAATTAGCAGTTGCATAATGCTTCTGAAAAAAGAATATAACAGATTTGTCAGTGTAATTCTCTTACATTTTTTTGTATAAACCAATGATTATAACAAATATATCACATAAGAAAAAATGATTCATAAATTGAACCTATTTCTCAGAAAAGGGCTTGTGTCTCTAAGGGGTCAATTTACTTAGATGGGAATTCTATTGAAGATGGGATATTGGCCCTTATTCAGATCTGATCGCAGTACAAATTTGTTCTCAAACATGTGCAGAGAGAGTTACGGTTGGGTGGGGTGTGTTGAAACTGAAATCTAAATTGCAGTGTAAAAATAATGCAGCCAGTATTTACCCTGCACAGAAATAAAATAACTCATACAAATCTAACTCTCTCTATACATGTTACTTCTGCCAATTATAGCTCGTGCTGTGAATTCGCACACACCACAACAAAACTGAATCAGGCCCTATATCCCATCCTCAATAGAATTCCCATCTTAGTAAATTTACCCTTAAGTGTGAGACTTGGAATGTGAAATGGAGCTTTTTTGAAAGGACTTTTTAATCTCTCTTTACAGTTTTGCCCCGTACACACTAGATGATATGCACAGCGGGTGACCAAATTAAGCATAACCACTGATAGATATTGGTAAACAATTTTGTTAAGTGATGTTACAAGGACCGGTTGAACAAGCAGGTCATTGGCTATATAGCCAAAATTGACCTGCCTGTTCAGCTTACAGCATGAGCAGGGCCAGCCCGAGCCTAGATTTTGGCGCCCCCCACTGTGGATATTGTAGATATGTGGGTGGATTTAATAATTGTACCAATTCACATTGCATCACACAATAGTGCCACTTATACACATTGCACCAGCTAAAGCCCCTTAGACACACTGAGCCAGGTAGAGCCCCTACACATGGGGCCTTATTCTGATCGGTGCGGCCCGATCAGAATATGCGGCCGCAACCGTGCAGGCGAATCCCCGCCTTCCATACGGATCGCCACCTGCCGTCCGTACGCGGATATGTGGCGATCCGCATGAAATTGGACGGGGATACGCCTCCTCCGTCTTGGGAGCAGCCCCTGCATTTGATGGTCGCCGAACATCGAATGCAGGGCCGCACGCTCCACCAGGTCCCGCAACACAAGACCACACGGACACTTGTCCGTGTGAAATCATGTATGGGGGCGGGCAGCTGACATCCGGCGATGTCAGATGCCCACCCCGTACCCACGCGTCACGGCCTCATTACCATGCATACGCCCCGCGTTTGCATGGGAACGCCCATGAAACGCGGGGCGTATGCATAGGGTAATGAGGCTAAGTAGCCCCTCACGCCCCTCTACGCCCCCTGTGCGGCGTATAAAGAATCCGTGCGGCGAAATCGCCTGCACATGCGCAGAGTGACCTCTGCACATGCGCAGACGATCAACATCGGCGGTCCGTCCGCATGCGGGAATATCCGCACCGATCAGAATAAGGCCCATTGTGCCACACACTGTGATGGACTTTACACATTATGCCACACACCGTAATGCCCATTACACATTATGCCACATACCATGATGCACATTACACATTATGCCACCCGATGAAGCCCATTTCACATTATACTAACACACACCATGAGGTTCATTACACATTATGCCATGCACCATGATGCCCATTACATATTACTGTAAGTGTTGCTTACCGACATGCTTCTACGGTTTTTGGAAAATTTCGGATATGGGATAGCCGGATATGGGATACCCAACCTGTAATGGGTATTATGTTTTTCCTGTTAATTTGGCTAGTATTAGAAAATAGCTATATCATAGATAGACCCTCCTAGTGAGTACCATATAATACACAACATGCACTAGTGACATACTGTACATACAATACATTGAGCATCATAATGACGCCTGTAAAATACAAAAACATTCCAGTGACCGCCATACAATTGAGATTCTATACTAGAGCACTACATACTCTGCACAGTGTGCATTCTAGTGACCACCATACATTACAGGTTGCACTTTTCCAGAAAATGTGCCCACAATATTATATATTCTGCAGGTAGGAGCTTAGATTGGAGGTCTACAATTATCTTTTTAGGGTGACAAGCTTCATTGGAATTGACCCAATAGGGCAATTCCTAGGGGTAATGGACGGTCGTGTGGCTGAGACACAGCTGGCATGCATAGGAATCTATATGCATGTCTGGCTGTGTCTTGGCAGCGCAATCGTCCATTACCCCCAGGGATTTATTTTCATTGCATATAGAATCTATATATAGATTCTATATGCATGCCCGGCTGTGTGTGTTACAGTACTGTAGTGTACAAGGACCTGGCGCAGTGCAGTGTGTCATGCCCTTGTGTATAACACACTTCCCTGTGTGATGCCCCGAGCCCCGCCTCCAGTCCACCCGCTTCTTCAGTAGAGTCAACTAGTTGCTGCACCATTTTGGCAGTGTGCATTACTGCATCTACCTGGTTATAGGCTCCTGTCAAGGTATACCCATCTCTAGTCTAAGGAAAAATATGTGCACAGACTGTCACTATGGCCCTTATTCTGATCGGTGCGTACTTTCCCGAATTCTTTCGGATCGCGTTTTTTAGCCGTCAGCGCATGCGTGGAGAACGCTATGCGCATGTGTCACGTATGGTCTCCGTACTTGTTCTCACTAATACCGTACAGAAATGTGCACCGCAATCATTCGGCCAATATGGGTGTGTTATGGGCGTCATGCGGAATGATACAGGGGCGTAGTTTCAAAGTGGGCTAAACTGGGCGGAAACATGGGCGGACACGGGGGAGTACACATATTTGGGTAGGCGTGCATTCGGACAGCACGTCGAATGCACGCGAACAAAAAGGGTAGAAATGTGCGGTGTCCAAAAGGCTAGTATTGCTTTGCGGACACTACTCGGTCATGCGCTAGGCAATCGGAACGCCTAATCAGGACGGACGCAACACAACCAATGTCAGCTGAACCCAATACAATCACCTACTTTACTCATTACTTGTTAATGACACGCTTCTCACTGCTACAATTGGAAGCATTGCAGCTTAAAGGGAACATTACATGCTGCACTTGTCACACACTTTTACACAGCAAATAATCAACACAACTTAATATTAATAATACTAATACACATGTCACTTCTGCGTGTATCAATTAATACAGACATTTGTGGGGCCCAAATAACATTTATTAAAGAAACTTTGCCAAAAATTTCAAAAACATCACAAAACAAATGGTACCATAACAGGACTAAAAGTAAATAATATATAATAAATAGCCACAGCAGAATCATTAGGAACACATCAGGTGGCTTCACACTTCAAGTACAGCACCAACACTTCAAGTACAGCACACAGTAATGGTAGCCGAAACAGGGCAACAGGGGAACCAAACATGACATTTGAACCGCGGGCAAATGTGGTGACCCTCGGCACGGATTTTGACACAGGAACCTGACACACACAGCTCAATGGAAGATTTGGGAAGACATAACGGTGGAGATTAATGGGGACACAAGTTCATTTGCGGGCACGTTTGCCCCTGGCAGGCTCCTTGCCACGTGCAGCAGCTCTTCGGCCTCGCCCACGGCCACAGTCAGATGGTGGGTCACGTGGAGCACATGCTGGGGAGGGGGTGGATGTTCTTCCCCCTCTGGCAGCAGGGAGTGATGATGTTGGTAAAGCACCAGAAGCGGGTGACATTAGGACCCTATTGGTGGTAACTAGCTCCACCATAAGTTCATTATGGCGGAGGAGGAGTTCATTTTGCCGCAGGGCTTGATCAGCCAGCACCTGCAGGCTAGCAGCAATAGCTTGCTGGCTGTCACTCATAGCTTGCTGGCTGGAACTCATAGCCTGCAGGCTCGCAGCAATACTCTGCTGGCTGGTGGTCAAACCCTGCAGCACCTCCTCGGCCCTACGCACCCGCTCGAATGCCGAGTCTCCCTGCTGCACAATACTGTCTAGCACACGGCCCCACGTGGACAATTCAGCCGCGGACATTTCCGGCTGCTGCTGCACGGGCCTGCTACTGGGGCCAGGTGGCACAGACTCCACAACCTCCTCAAGAGAATCTGGACCAAGCGGTGGGGATGCTGTTGAACGAGAAATTACCAATTACCACACATTCCATGCCAAATTCAAAACATCTACTTATGGCCTGGCAAATAATTACCTTCAAGCGTAGAAGCCATCACTTCCGCTGGGGACTCGCTGTCTATGGTGCTCACCCCCCGGACCTCCTCCACTGCAATGCAGCACTGGGCCATCTCTTCCAGGGGGGTGAGCTTCAGCTTGCCAGGCATGGGGCCAGCCCCAGAGGTGTGGCTGTGTTGCCACCGCTCGGTCAATTTCTTCTTGAGGTTGCCTTTGAAGTCGTGCCACCTGCAATCAAAGTGTACATATTAATACATGTCACTCCTCATGTTTGCTGTAGCACCCATTGCAATCTGAAACATAATACAACATGTGCCTACTGACACCAAACTTACATTATATTCATTTATAAAACCAACCCTTAGAAGATAAAACAACAGTCACCCTCCAATAACTATCAATTCAATGTCATGGCCAACATGTCTGTGCCTCCAAGCAACGTGAACACCCATTGACCAACTCCATCTAATATTGAATGTAAACATTACTGGACTTGTACTGCTCAAATGTAACACACATGTACTTGCCTCTTCTTAACGTGCTCCGCCTCACGAACTTGTGGAGCCACTGCATTAATCTCCGCCGTTATCTCCTCCCAGATCTTCCATCTCCTTGTGTGTGTCAACTTTACCGCTGGGCACTCTATTAAATCACGTGCCCGGGTCACCAGGATGTCAAGCTCCTGCGGTTCATATGCCATGTTTCTTGTGGTTGGTTCCTCTGTTGCCCGACTGCGGCCACGGGCATGGCCACTGGCACGGCCACGGCCACCGGTTGCTGTACTTGAAGTGCTGGGCTGGCTACTCTGTTGGGAAGCCACCTGCTGTGTTCCCAATGATTCTGCTGATGCTGAGGATGGGCCAGCTGCTGATTGGCCTGATGTTGATGGCCCATCTGGCTGCTCTGGGTTGAGGGGGACATAGGTGGTGTTGGCTTCCATGCGGGACAAGAGATTCTGCACCACCTGTTCTTCCTCTGACTCTGAGCCAGCCATGTTTGCAACAACTGTTTGCCTTTCTAGGACAACTTTAAATACTATTTCTGTAATTGGCGTTAATCAGCTGCAACCTGCGTTCCGTACGGCCGCGTTCCGTACGCCAGCGTCAACCGTGCGGCGCATACGGGACGCCCCTTGGTGTTGAAAAATATTTCTCAAAAACCTGGCAAACTGAGTAAGTCTGATTTAGTAGCTAAATGCAGATTCCAACACCAATGACAAAATAAAACTGAGGTCACACATGAAATGTATATTTGAATGTACATCTGTACTGTGCACTTGTTTGGTATGTAGTACAACTGACACTACCCATTCCATATGTCAATCCAGTCCACCACTTAGCCACAATTAATCAGTGCTAGCATCCAAATCACATGTGAAAGCACTCCAAATTCAGGCTGGATACTAGCTACTTTTCATTCCACCTCTGTAGTAGGGGCCAGTAGAAGGTAAGTGTACACATGGCAGCATGGCCTAATTTTTGTAAAAGGTCTGCCACTATTTGCTATGTTTCTGCTGCATAGCTTTCATTATTAAATAGCTGTTTAGTACCTTGTTGAGTTAGGTGTAAGTGTCTAGTGATGCAGACTATTTCACCTGGTGCTTCTACCCATGTTTGGTGGATGGTATAGATTATATATAATGTGTTTCCATCTTATTTTACACTGTCTGTTTAGGATGGGTGTGCGATGCAATGGGTTAGCCGTATGTTCTGGCGCATACACGCTGTTAGTGTAAAAATGAACAATAAAGTTAATACCAAATATCACTCTGATCAACCAATGACAGCACATGATTGTTTGATTTGTGCCATTGCTAAGATGGCGGCCTATGGGAGAGCAGCCCCATTCTCACCCGCGGAGCTGAGAACTCTGGTCTCCGTTATAGAGACCAGGCTGGGGCAGGCGGGCCCCTTTATTACCAACCGCCAGAAGCGAAATGCCTATGCGGTGGCCCGCCGCCGTATATTCGCACGCACCCAGGTGCGGCGGACCATCGCTCAGCTGGAGCGTCGGTGGTCCGACCTCAGGCGCAGGGAGCCAGAGAGGCTGCAAGAAATAAGGGCCAGCATTGCTAGATGTGAGTATTTCAACAGTAAATGGGGATTTGGACATGATTGCTTACCTGACATTATTTAATCCACTAAGGTCACCAGCCTGATCATGAGTTAAACATGGCATACAATATATGAGTGCTACTTCCTGTTTGACACCCTGTAATGGTGATAAAAGATGTCATTGAGTAGGATTAATGTTTGTGATGCTTACAATGGCCCAAATGTCACAGCATACCTGCCATGTTACAGGCTGTGTTTTGTAAAGGCCACTAAGGAGCTGTTTGCCTGTACAATTATCTGTACTTATAACCTTTGCATTTATAGGTTGATAAGGCTTAATACAAATTACCACTAATTGCCACTTTTTTTACTTTTCCCAAACACAGCAGGTGATCGAGCAAGACAGGCCCGGGAGCAGGCAGATGCGTCCCAGGCCCAGGAGGAGGGCACTGCCGAGATGGGCGAGGAGGTGGTGCAAGAGGAGGAGGAGATTGTGGCGGAGGAGGTGGTGCCACAGGAGGAGGAGATTGTGGAGGAAGAGATGGTGCCAGAGGAGGAGGAGATTGTGGAGGAAGAGATGGTGCCACAGGAGGAGGAGCTGGTGGAGGAAGCGGTGGTACCAGCTGAAGAGGATGATGAGGAGGCCTGTGAGGTGGCGCAGGCGGAGGAAAGTGGTATGTATACATAAAGATTCATTATTCCTTTAGTCATCTTCTATTTGCTTTGTATCACTGGTGATTCAATTGTTTTTTGCAATACTATAAAGTGATAAAACAAACTGGATAGCAACAGACACACTTTGGGGTTAGATAGGGTGGCCAAACCATCCCTTTCATCCTGGACACATATTAATGACACAGGTTGTGAGGATGTCTTTCATATCGATTTTAAGTGCCACTGAACCTGTGTAGTTAATCTGTATCCTGGAAGAAAGGGATGACTTGCTAATGTAAGTGTTTCATGTCCCTGCTGCTTGCATACAATCTGTAGCCTCATATAGGTGAGTAGAGTTTACTGGTGAATGATCTTTGTAAACTAGATTCAGTATGGCATAAATGGAGTATGGACAGGCGTGGCTTAGACTGGAGTAACAAGTGGTCAGTGCCCCTGGGCCCTCCTCTAGCTAACCACCCCCTGCGGTCTGCATGTATGTTTTGCACCATAATTGTGTGTGGATTTGGTCTTAGTAATGCTTTTGAGCATGGGAGTGGGTTAGTGCTGCAGCTTCCCCTAACTGGCATTCTGACAATGATTTCGGGAGCAAACCATCAGCAGGCAAGCCATGCTTGATTGCACAAATGTACTGAGCATTCCTGAGAGTTGTGTAACTCCCCTGCCAGGCTCCATCATATAACAGACACTGAACTTTGTTTGCAGAATTGTGATTGGTGCAGCGCGTGACATGCTTGTCAGAGCTTAGTCATGGGTGGGTTTGGATTGAGAAGGAGCAGTATGACTGTGAGGTGTTTGACAGAGTAAAGGGTAGAGGGCCAAAATCAGGCTTTCCATGTAGTATGTATGCATGTATGTATAGGTGTATGTCTCATATATATATAGTTATATATGTGTCTATATATATATATATATATATATATATATATATATATATATATATATATATACTCGTTCCCAAAGACACAGCACTCCACTTGTAATGCAAAATTCACTCCAATTGTAATGCAAAAATGAATTTTGCATTACAAGTGGAGTGCTGTGTCTTTGGGAACGAGTATTGTGTGTTTGGCACGGGCACCCACACAAGGAATCTCCTTAAGCGGCTGTGCTGGACATCAAGTTTTCTATATATATATATATATATACTTTCCAACGAAAAGAGCACTCAGGAGACTTGTTCAGTAATACAACAAATAACTGTATTATCGGTATAAACAGCCGTTTTCGGGACCGCAGCCCCTTCCTCAGATACCTACAGCAGTTAAACACATACACAATCCCCCCTACATATACCCCATCACTCACCTGGTCCCGGCGTCTCTGCACGCTGACACCGTCCCGCCGGAAGTCGTCAGATGCCGCACTTCCGGTTACGTCTAGCGCGTAGCCATGGTGACCGCATCGCTTGCGTGTCACCTGGCCAGCGCTGCGTTCCACAGACTGCCCCATCTGTCTTAACTCAACCAGCGTTACCCGGACACCGGCACAACGCAGGACCTGATGGCAATCTACAACTGAACAAAAAGGGGACATACATTACACATACACTAATCAAAAAACAAGTACACATAAATGCACAAATACACATGAATGGACACTGCAGAACACAACCAAAGTTATTAATGAAAAGAATTCCAATTGATCTTATCGTTCAGGCCCCCCGGTCTAGTGGTGCCTAAACGCAAGATCCACTGGGACTCTCTGATAATCAATGATTTAACACGATCACCCCCTCTCAATGACAAAGGGACATGATCGATAATAAAATGTTTCAAATCTTCCAGTGTGTGTCCTGCCGCCTTGAAATGACGCGACACAGGTTGATCCACTGTCTTGCCACGCAGAGTCAAATCTATGGCAGACCTATGTGCGGCCATCCTCTCTTTAAATTTGCGAGAGGTCTGGCCCACATACAGCAAGCCACAGGGACACGTGACAATATATACCACGAAGGCTGTATTGCATGTGAGGACATGCCTGATGTCATACCTACGATCACAATGAGGGTGGGGAAATGATTTGCATGCTATCATATATGAACATGTAGTGCAATTAAAACATTTATAACACCCTGGGGGCTTGACATACACATTAGCCATAGGACGTTCAATTTGGGTAACATCAGCATGAACCAAACGGTCCCTTAAATTTCTGCCACGTCGATATGACAGTAGCGGTTTGGACTGGGATAGCATCTTGAGATCCTTGTCAGTACCTACTATCGGCCAGAGAGCTTTGACAGCTCTACTGACCACAGGACTGTACTCTTAGAGAATACCTCAGTTTCAAATCTGCCATCACACAAAGTTACTGAGGTATTCTCTAAGAGTACAGATCGTAATACCTTGCTCCGGGCCACCAGTCACCACCCCCCCGCCCTTAAGAAGGGGTTGCCTTTGTCGCAGATGGTGAGGGCTGCCCGTATCACTAGTCAGCCTAATAAGATCCCCGATGCATTGGACAAAGTGGTAGTTAAGTTCAGTGATAGAGGGTATGATCTTTCCTTGCTAAATCAACATAAGAGTAAAGTGAGTGGGATGTCACGAGAAGAACTTATGTCCCCAGCCGCGAAAGTGGCTATGAATAGGATTCCCTTTGTATCTGATTTCTCTGTGTCCAGTCCTGTGGTCAGTAGAGCTGTCAAAGCTCTCTGGCCGATAGTAGGTACTGACAAGGATCTCAAGATGCTATCCCAGTCCAAACCGCTACTGTCATATCGACGTGGCAGAAATTTAAGGGACCGTTTGGTTCATGCTGATGTTACCCAAATTGAACGTCCTATGGCTAATGTGTATGTCAAGCCCCCAGGGTGTTATAAATGTTTTAATTGCACTACATGTTCATATATGATAGCATGCAAATCATTTCCCCACCCTCATTGTGATCGTAGGTATGACATCAGGCATGTCCTCACATGCAATACAGCCTTCGTGGTATATATTGTCACGTGTCCCTGTGGCTTGCTGTATGTGGGCCAGACCTCTCGCAAATTTAAAGAGAGGATGGCCGCACATAGGTCTGCCATAGATTTGACTCTGCGTGGCAAGACAGTGGATCAACCTGTGTCGCGTCATTTCAAGGCGGCAGGACACACACTGGAAGATTTGAAACATTTTATTATCGATCATGTCCCTTTGTCATTGAGAGGGGGTGATCGTGTTAAATCATTGATTATCAGAGAGTCCCAGTGGATCTTGCGTTTAGGCACCACTAGACCGGGGGGCCTGAACGATAAGATCAATTGGAATTCTTTTCATTAATAACTTTGGTTGTGTTCTGCAGTGTCCATTCATGTGTATTTGTGCATTTATGTGTACTTGTTTTTTGATTAGTGTATGTGTAATGTATGTCCCCTTTTTGTTCAGTTGTAGATTGCCA
This sequence comes from Crinia signifera, assembly GCF_055691185.1. Taxonomy (NCBI): domain Eukaryota; kingdom Metazoa; phylum Chordata; class Amphibia; order Anura; family Myobatrachidae; genus Crinia; species Crinia signifera. Next base: position 268,321,541 of record NC_139220.1, on the reverse strand, counting down.
TCAGGTCCTGCGTTGTGCCGGTGTCCGGGTAACGCTGGTTGAGTTAAGACAGATGGGGCAGTCTGTGGAACGCAGCGCTGGCCAGGTGACACGCAAGCGATGCGGTCACCATGGCTACGCGCTAGACGTAACCGGAAGTGCGGCATCTGACGACTTCCGGCGGGACGGTGTCAGCGTGCAGAGACGCCGGGACCAGGTGAGTGATGGGGTATATGTAGGGGGGATTGTGTATGTGTTTAACTGCTGTAGGTATCTGACGAAGGGGCTGCGGTCCCGAAAACGGCTGTTTATACCGATAATACAGTTATTTGTTGTATTACTGAACAAGTCTCCTGAGTGCTCTTTTCGTTGGAAAGTGGATGTGCTATTGATTGTGGCACCGGGAGCAGCTGATATCATCAGAGTGCCGGCATAAGTGGATTGCTATATATATATACTCTGCTGGTTGCGAGTGCCGGTTCTTCTTCTATTATATTTCCCTGGCTCTGGGGACCCCTGTGTGTGGTTACCTCTGGCTGTGGACTTATCAGGGCACCGCTAGTGATTGTGGCATATGGTCGCATTCACTATTATTCTCTTCATCATCAGGAGACGTCTGGTACACGTTTTTTTCACTTAAAGGACACTTGTCACTTTCACCACTTTCTAGTATGGAACCAGAAGTCATTGAGGGATTTAATCAAGTACACCTGCCAGAAGGGGACTTGCATTCATACTCGGATACAGATGTGGATCATATTTTGTTCACTGAAAACCTTAAAACTACAGGGGGAGAATATTCTTCAGATCAAATCTTTGCCCAACTACTCCGTTTAAAAAAACGTGAGGTGGACTATTTTTTGCACGGAGTATCCCTATCGGATTATTTCCGTGATAGGAAAATTCCGCGGGGATTCAGAATCCGTAATATCCCCACGATAGGACGCCATAGCCCAGAATTCTGCCGCAAGTGGGCGGCTATATTAAATAAGGCCTCATTTGACCTAATCTTATTGGTCATAGAGGAGGCAACACGCGAACTAAAGACCACAAGGACCAAAATTACCCAGTTTGAAAGTGACCACCTGAAGCCTCTTGCTGAGGATAAATCCCAGGATTGGATCAAGAAACTGGATGAGCAAATTGAGTCTTATCGCAAGGACTTAATTAAATTTAAAAGGGACAAGGTCCTCACTGTTAATAAAGATTATGCTGAGAATCGCGTGTATGAATGGGCAAATTCAGCTGGCGGACGCAGACAGGTGGGAAGAAGCCGCAGGAGATATAACCCCAGGGGCCGGAGAAACCTGGAGACAGATTCCTCTAGTGCAGAGGGTTCATCGGCCACAGAGCAGGAACCATCAACAAGCTCCAGGGGCGCAAAATTTACAAAGCCCCCTTTAGGGGTCAACACCCGGTCCCGCACAGACAGCCCAAAAGGAGCCAAACCCGCCGCGGGGGCCAATACAAAAGGGGTGACCAGAGGCGGCAAAGGCAAGAGAACGTAGTATTTAATATTTCGTCCAGGGCTTTAACAGACGCAGAGATTGACGTACTTAACCATGGACTGACATTTGTACCTACAAATTTCCATGATGTTTTCAACAGTAAAGTTGACCTTTATAAATTTGAACGTACCCTACGTCTGAAAGAATTTTTTGAAAGCTCTCCCCCTGTACCACTTGCTACTAAGCAACCAATCAAGGCACCCTCATTTTTCGATCCAGTATCACAAAACACTTCCATCAAATGTTACAGTAGGTTGATTAACGCGACCATTGAGCAAAAAGTCCCACATAACAGCCACCACAATCTGTCTGAAGAACACAGAATGGCACTGAAGAATCTTCAAGATTATAATGATATCATCATCCGCCCCGCCGATAAAGGCGGGGGGATAGTCGTTATGGATGTGGACTTTTATAAACATGATATCTACAAACAGCTCAAAGATGAATCTGTTTACCGGAAGCTCCAAGGAGACCCTACAGCCTGCTTCAAGCGAGAGATTGATGGGATCCTTGAGAATGCAGTTTTTAATAATCAAATCACGCAAAAATGTGCAGATTCGTTACGGGTGGAACACCCAAGAGTACCATTACTCTACACATTGCCCAAGTTACATAAAGATGCAGCTAGACCACCAGGCCGTCCGATAATCTCGGCCCGTGGATCTTTATACTACAACATCTCAAAGTATCTGGACCATTTTTTGCAGCCGGTTGTCCAAGGGCAACAAACATACCTGAAGGACACTACAAGCCTCATCTTGAAATTACAGAATCTTAAAGATATTCCAACAACCCTGATATTGTGTACTATGGACGTTATTAGTCTTTACACGAATATACCCCACTCGAAGGGTTTGGAGGCGACTAGAAGGCTAATTATGTCCAGCACGAGTTATGAGGGGCCAGATGTTATGCTTTATCTGCAGCTGCTCGAGTTATGCCTCACTCGAAATTATTTTACATTCGATGGACAGTACTACCTCCAAGAGAAAGGCTGTGCCATGGGATCATGTGTAGCACCTACCTACGCTAATTGCTATATGTTCCAGGTGGAACAAGATTTATTTTTTACAAACCCATCCACATCGGGCTTCATCAAATTGTATCTTCGATACATCGATGATGTCCTGTTGTTATGGACGGGACCAGAGGACTTGCTTCAAGAAATGTTACAAGACATCAATATGCAGGATGAGGACATCAAATTTACATCCTGTTGCAGTCCAAAAGAGATCAATTACCTGGACGTAAGCATTAGCCATGTGAATGGGACATTGAAAACATCCTTATTCCATAAAAAAACCGACAGGAACACGTTCCTAGAAGCTAAGAGCCATCATCCTGAGGCATTGAAGAGAAGTCTCCCCTTCTCACAACTCCTCAGGGCCTATCGAATTTGCAGTGACAAGGAGGATGCCATTAAGCAGATGGACAATATGATCTTGAAATTCATTACTCGGGGATACGATAAGAAACTCCTACAACAAGCTAAGGAGAAAGTCCTGAAGATTTCAAGAGCTGATACCCTGATTAAAACCAACAAAGAAAGAAAGAACCTGGACAGAATACCTTATGTCAACACTTACTCTACAGCGAGTGGCGACATAATGCAGGCAGTAAAAAAATTCTGGCCTATTGTTAGTGGCGATTCCAATCTAAAATCCTTGTCCAAGATTAAACCCATGCCCTGTTTCAGGCGGGGTAAAAGCATTCGTGACCTGGTTGTGAAAACAGATCTTACAAAATTAAAAATCACTCAACCCAGTCATTTTTTGAGAAAAAAACCAGGAAACTACCGGTGCACCGGGTGTGCAACCTGTGGTTTCCTGGAGATAGGTAGCACATTTTCCCATCCCCGGTCAGGAAAAATTTATAATATCAAACAAAGCCTCACATGTACAAGTCGATATATTGTCTACATGATAAGATGCCCTTGTGGCCTTATCTATGTCGGCAAAACGACGCGAACCTTCAAAGAAAGGATGAATGCCCATAGATCAAACATCAGGTTGGCATTGGAGGGCAAGGCATGTGAACAACCAGTGGCTAGACACTTTAAGGCTTTTAAACATCCACTGGCAACAATCAGATATAAAATGATTGACCAAGTTGTTCAGTCTAATAGGGGAGGGGACAGGGACCGTGCGTTACTCCGTTTGGAGACAAAATGGATCCATACACTGAACTCAGTACAGCCATATGGCTTAAATGAGAATCTGCCTTTAAATTGTTTCTTGTAAATTCCATATAATGTTTTTTTCATTAATTATAGGGTTCACTAACTGATAATATCCCTGACTGAGAATGCATTAGTATGCTGTCCCGCTTAAACGATATTATGAGCAGGTTTTTGTACTTTAATAATTAAAAATTTTTTTCCACAGATGGTACTTATATACAGTAGCATAGAAAATCCCGATTGACTAATACTCTGTGATACATGCTTTTTAAATGCACTTAACTGTATGTTATTATGCACGGAACTTAACATTTGTTATTGTGTACTTCTATCTCCATAGCAACGTGGGCGGGCGGCAACGTAGGTGTTCCGTAGTGGCCGGAAGCACTGTGAAGTCCCGGCGTGACCGGAAGCACTGTCAGCGTGCTGAGCCCGGCGCGAGCTATGGGAGGAGAGACGCATCCTAGGATGATATATAGGTAAGCACTGTTATTGTATTTTTCACTTTTCTGATGAAGGATTGAAATAAATCCGAAAGCTTAAACGTACTGACCCTTGGTGTGGGCTGTTCATTTGTTGTGAAATCCGCCGAGTGCCTCCGCTATACCCCGCTATATATATATATATATATATATATATATATATATATATACATATACACACACACCTGTCACGGTGCATGTTTAACATGTAGGTTGGACTATGTTAAATGTATGCATGAATCGCAATAGTCATTTTTCTATTTGTATTTCCTCCACAGATGAGCCTGCCCAAGCAGAGGAGGGTCGCCGTGGGGCCCTCGTAAGACTGCGAGGCCTGATGCGCCTGATGCTGGCGGAAATGGACCGCCTAATAGATGCGGAGGATTAATTTATGGCCCTTTTTGTTGGCATTTGTATTAGAATAAATATTTATTTAAAGTTCAATGTTGTCAGTGTTTTTTTCGAACATGCAAAAGTATATGTGTAACTTGTTTAAAATCTTTTAAATAAGAAAAATGTCAATAGTGTATATAGATGTATGTTAGGGTCACATGGCTGTAAGGGTTAATGTGTGTCATGAATGTAGTAGGAATGTGGGTCAGTATAGATGAGCATTTAATTGAGGTTGCCTAATTGCCTAAGTGGGTCATGTGATCGCTGTGTGTACTCTGTGGGATTGAGCGTAAATACTCTGCATCGGGGCGTACAGACAGCTTCCCGTACGTTCTGACGCGGTAAGACCGTGCTTGTGCGGGAAGACCGTGCAATAATCTGTACGTGTCCACCGCACACGCACGGTTTGTATGTCGGCCGTACACACGCCCTGTTCTTAAAGAGGGAGTCCGTCCGAATGCGGAGGACACGTGGGCGTTTCTACGGACGATGCCCGCACGCCGCCGCACAGCGTGGCGTGCGGACCGCACCGTAAGAATTCGGGAAAGTACGCACCGATCAGAATAAGGGCCTATATCATCTTGAAATACTGACACTAACAGCTGCCACATTATCAATTGCTATACCACACACAGCCTGGAAGCCATTGATGATATTATGAGGATTACCATGTTTGGCTGTTAGTGGTATAAATGTTGTACCACGCACAGCCATACATGGTAATCATCATCATCAATTGCTGCCAGGCTGTGTACCATACAAGCAGGATATATTAGCAATTTCTGGGGGGTACATTGTGTATTACAATTATGATTTCCTTCCTTTCAAATCAAGGGGGTAACGTTGGCGTATCTAAATATATTTTGGGGTAAAAGGTAAAAAAGTTGCCTTACAATCCACTGTATTGTACATATCTACATATTTGTCACCTTCCTCCACAAAGTCATGGCCAGTATACTGTTTAAGCACTGCTCTCTTGTATAAAACTTTGGTCTCTTCAGGACAGAAAACCTGGAAAAGAATCAAAGCAACAGAATCTAAAAATATGACTATTTAAAAATGATAGTCTACCTGACATATCTTCTCAATAAATGTTCACGGGCATACAAAAATAACAAGTTTCCCTTACAAAATAATTTTATATTTGTGTGTTGATTTGACAGCTGGCGTCTTGAATAAAATGTTCATCCTGACAAAGCCGAACAACACTAAATTAAAAAGTCAAATTAACATAAACTTTTAAGAGGACATCTTTGCCATAAGGAATTTTAATGACAGGTCTGTACTGTTATGAATAGTGTCTGTAATTCTAATTAGCCTCACATTATACCCATTGCCGGGCCTGAACAAAAGAAATGAGTCGGCTGTGGGCTTCACAGTCTGCCGTCGCAACACTGCCAAAGAAGCTTATAAATAAATAAATGATAGAATTATAATTTAAGATGTTAAAGAATGCCAGAACGGTGACCTGCCGGAAGGTGCTGCTTTTCTAAGATTGCTTTAAAGGTCACGGGGTGATCAATGTGACATTTCTGTTCTTCGCATAAATTGGTGACATAGTATTCTACTAAGAATTCACTGTGTGTGATCTGTACAAATATTTTTTATTTGTTTCAAATTAAAGGAGATCTACCCACCCATGTAATTGCATACAACCCCCACTTCTTCCTCTTGCTTTTTGGGCATCTGCAAATATTTACTTCCCCTAAACCCCTCCAGTTCAATTTGTTGTGGATAGATCTTTAGTATACCCGTTTTTTTCCCCAACATAGCTCCTGTTTACCCGTAACAATAGAGTTCCAGCAATTTATTTTTATTTATCAAGAATTCAAAACTGTAATGAGATTTGGATATTATGTTCAGTTCCTTTTAAAGTTGCCTGGCCGCTCGCATGGCCTCCCACCCGACTCCCTGCAAAGGCAATCTAAATGTATGGCACAATGAGCAGTTACCCAGGACCCTACAACTTTAGTGAACTTCAAGCAGGGTTGGACTAGAGCAGCAACCATCTGTCCCAATCCACCTCTTGCCTTCAGAGCTTCTTGAGGGAACATACCGAATGCTGCCTAGCTGCTCTGATTGTGAATTACTTTCAGTCAGAGCATTTGTGTTGCAAGAAAAGAAGACTCTTAGTTAGGGCATACATCCCTACATTTCAGAATACTCTTTGAAAAAGCTCATACCAGAGCGAAACGCGTTAGAGGATCCGATAACCCTGAAAAAAGGAAATCTTGAGCCAGCAAAAACAACTCCACTGTTGCGCCTCACTTTCCGCCTACACTGGTAGACACACGGAGCTCCCATCCATGCTTGTACAGATACGCACCATCAAAGTGCTGCCGGCGGCAGAGCAGCGGGTGAGAGACATGGCTCTGTAGTCACACAGGAGCCTGCTGGAGCCAGACGTGAGACCGCCTGTAGTCACTTGTGAGAGACGCGGCCAACCGGACTGACGACAACTACCGGCGTCGGGCTAGTCTTTTTTCCTGGCACCTCAATCTCACCCCCACCACCATCCATAAATAGGTAACAGAATGGAGGGCAGTGGACTTTGCACAGAATAGCCCTCCCACCTCCCTGCGTTAACAATACCCAAACCATCCATCTGTATTGGAATTCGTGAGTATTGCGTTAATTAGTAGAGATATAAACTTACACAGACTGATTATCTACAAATTCTGGACTTTTTGCTCTATAAAAATTCTGGCTCATTGATCGGGACAGCTTTCTCCCATTTATAGTAGGGGAGATTAATACCTACTAAAGGCCCTTATTCTGGTTGGTGCGGCCGGAGCCGCACACGGTGCTCCGGCCGCACAAACCAATCCCCGCCCACGAGACGGATCGCCACGGCCGTCCGTACACGGACGGCTGGCGATCCGCATAAAAATGGTGGAGGCGTACGCCTCCACCATGGTGGGAGCTGCCCCCTGCATTCGATGGTCGTCGACCATCGAAGGCAGGTCCGCACGCCCCAGCAGCTCCCGCAAGCTGAGACCACACGGACAATCGTCCGTGTGATAGCTTGCATGGGGGCTGAGAGCTGACATCCGGCGACGTCAGCTTTCCGCCCCCATGAGTTGCGTCATACCCTCATTACCATGCATACGCCCCGCGTTTGCATGGGAACGCCCATGAAACGCGGGGCGTATACATAGGGAAATGAGGGTATGAAGCCCCTCACGCCCCTATACGCCCCCTTTGCGGCGGACGAAATCCGTCTGCGGCGAAGGGGGCTGCACATGCGCAGATTGACCTCTGCGCATGTGCAGAATAAAAACATCGGCGGTACGGCCGCACGCGGGCCGTACCGTCCGAATTAGAATAAGGGCCAAAGACGGGGTCAATTTTATGCAGTTTTTTTTATATTATTTGTATATATATATATATATATATATATATATATATATATATATATATATATATGCTTACATGATTATATTAATTGACAATTAATTAGATTTGATTGTGAATGATAGGTGGCCACCTTAAGAAACATATGAGCATTATATTTCTAATGTAGACTTGTTGGCTCAGGCTGGCGGACAGGAGCTCCATCTGACGGGGACGCATGAGCGTCTCACATGCTCAGGCGTCCCCGTCAGCAAGGCAGCAGGGAGCGGCTTCCCTGCCCGTTTCAGCTTCAGGGAGATGGGCAGGAAGTGGGGTAGCCGGCGGGGGCTGTAGGGGAGCGGCGGGGAGATGCAGGGGACTAGCGGCGGGCGGCGGAGGGCTCTGATAAAATGCGCACACCCCCTTCCGTCGGCTGGAGCAAGAAAGCGGTTGGCGATTCTATCACCAGGAGCAGCTCCATTGACAGCTGCTCCATCTGTATGCCCTATATGGTGTAGACCAGTGGTGGGGAACCTCAGGCCCTGGGGCCGTATGCGGCCCCCGTAGCCAGTCTGAGTGGCCCTTTTAACCACCCGGCAGCTTTGCCAAGAGTCGAGTACAGGGGAGATCTTGCGAGATTCCTCTTAATCAACAGCAACCAGAGACTGTCAGTCCTATTCAGCGGCAGCCGCTGGAGCATGGGATGGCTGCAGCAGGACAATTTTTAAGAGAAATTTTTACATATGGCCCCCGAAGGATTTTTCCACCATACAATTGGCCAATGGCACAAAAAAGGTTCCCCACTCCTGGTGTAGACCATGTACACACAGCAATGACTAGTTTCAGCTACAGGCCCATGTGGGCTATAAAACTGCTCCTGATCAGCCTGATGGGTCTTTTTGGAAATGAAGGCCCATGGATGGAGTCCCATCTGGTACATTATTAATCTGTTCCTATGTAAATTACTTATTTCCATTTCAAAACGATTGGTTTAATCACTTCCATTGTAATTGTGATAAGCACATGGCAAGTCACACTACACAATAAGAAAGGGTCACTCATTCCACCCTGACACTCCTGCCAGTCTGATTTCTAATTACACAGTGATTTGCATAATGCATAACTATTTTATTATGTTCTCCACTAAAATTCGAAGCTTAAAACTAGACCAGATTATGTTATTAATGATGCCGGTTTGAGATACAGTATTGGCGTAATGTTAGTGCTTCAGTTAAGGATAGAACTTAGAACAGATTGGAGGGTTCGGTACACTTGGTACCATAGAGGAAGCAGAAGATACTATCACTAATATTGCTGTTAATGTTATTATTGTTTACTTATTTACTTATATAGCTGGACCAATATACAATACTTGGCGCTTACCCTTCTCTATCACATGCCTACTTCCCTACAGTAAGCCTGCTAGCTTCTAATTGTAATTGTGAATTTGAATATACTGCTTCTTTAGAAGTAAATGTAATTATTATTATAATTATTATTAATAATAATAATAATAATAATAATAATATAACAATAGCAAATTCCATTGCTTTTTAAATTATACAGAAAATATGTGCTTGCTACAAGATTGTTAATGAGGAGACCTGGTGGTTATGCCCGCATACACTCTTGCCAATGGCAGGAGTGACAGTGGGGGGAGGCGACAGTGCTGCATTCTGCAGCATGATACTGTAGCACTAGCAACATCTTCCAATTAAGCTGCATGAAGAGATGATGGGGAATAACAAAATGGTATAACAAATCTTCCCCAAATTCACTTATTCCATGTTCTGGAACCCTTACACTGTCTGGGCTCTACACTCCGAGTGTCACAGAGGAGTAAAGGATACACCAAAAAAAAAACAAAAAAAACCTTCTAAACCAGGCAAGTCCAACGTTGGCCCTCCAGATGTTTTGAAACTACACATCCCAGCATGCTTTGCAATAGTTTTAGCATTCTCTAAAAGCAAAACTGTGGCAAAGCATGCTGGGATGTGTAGTTTCACAACATCTGGAGGGCCAACGTTGGACATGCCTGTTCTAAACCCTACTTTTAAAAATCTAAACACAAGTTTAAAAACTGTCCATGAGGCAGAGCATGGGGAATGGGGGGGGGGCTCTATTCTTCCCAACGTGGCAGCAACAGAATTGCTATTGACTTTCTGTATTAACATTGTCACATCACAGCGATATAAATACATTGACATTCCAAATCTAGATAGACTTCATTGAAAAATCACAACTATACAGGCAGAAGACTGATAAATAGCCACATAAACAAAGGATAAACATATTTTACTAACCCACATATCAACGCAAGATTATCGCATTTACTTTTACAATCTTAGTTAGCCAGGCGTACCTGAACCGAAAGAAACATCTGTTCCTCTTTTTTCCTTGTGAAATATTAATAGATTACGAGGTCTCAGATGTTCTGCTTTAGATATGTTTGTTGTTAAGGATGTAGAGCTGAAATTCTCAAACAAGAGTCGTATTTTGTGTAGAGTCCTTGCTCCGATGCGCGTGGGGCTGCCCTGGGACACAGACTGGGGCTTGAAAAATTGCTGCTGTGCTTAGCTGTTCTCTGCTTAGCTGAAATACAATAATAGGCTTTAAATCACCAGTTCCACTGAGATATAAGAAGTAAATGAGGTCCGGTACTAAAATTAATTGAAAATGCTTTGAAAATAACAGCAGGGCAGTCTTAAACAACTAAACAATGAACTCTGCTGTATACTTTTGGTTTTCAGCTTTCCAGGCTAAGTAATAGGCTGGGCTCGATTGCATGATACCTACAGTGTTGGTCACACATTAAAATGGGGGACTAAGTAAAAACCGGACCTGGACAAGACCCTGGAATGCCGGACCAGACATCAAACTCTGCATTCCAAAGTGTCTAATCCGAGGGTGTCTTGTCCGGGGGGTGGGGTGGTAGACATAGGTGCCGATTCTGTGGGTGCTCAAGGGCCCGAGCACCCACGGAAATTTATGAGCACCCACGGGCCCGAGTCCCGCTGCTGGGCCGCCATATTAACTTGCTGATTTGCGGCTGCAGCACCCACATCGCCGGACCCGCCACCTGGGAAACAGTATTCCGGGAAGAGCGTATTCTGTCCGCGGAGTACCTGTGGGGGCATTTTATGTACCTGCACTGCTGGGGCATTTATGTACCTGCACTGTGGGGCATTTATGTATATGGAAATCTGTTGCAGTAATTTGAATATTGGAGACAACTGTGCTCCATAATATAAATTGGTATTATTTTGTGGCTACACCCCTTCCCCATGAAGCAACTCCACTATATTTTTGGCTTGAGCACCCACCAGCAAAAACATAAATCGGCACCTATGGTGGTAGATGTAGATAGATCTATTAGATGTATGTAGATCTATTCCCAGAGACAGAGGGGACATGGCCAAGCAAAAAATGGGAGCATGGCTTCATGGGAGTGATGCAGTTTGCAAGCCACACCCCCTGACCATTGGGCCATGGACCCAAATTTCCCACCTACCATGTTACAAAGGTTGTGATGTATGGTTTATCAGTTACTAGAATACTTTGCAAGACTATTATACTGATAATTCATCAAAGTTCTGTAGATATATCGTTGAAACATCAATTTATTTTCACATTTTCATTTGATATGCTTCTCAACAGATTACTAGCCTTCCGGTACATACATTCCAGTATTACAGAGTCTTCTAAATAGACATTCAGAGGACACTTTTCATTAAAAGAAAAGACAGACAATGACCTGGACATAACAGTAATGTACCTAGAAACATATCTAGAGAGATATTATAAATCACATTTATCATATATATAGAATTATTTATCACTGCGGTTATTATGATGGGCCACACATGCTGTAAAAAAAGACCTATAAAAACTTTTGCAGCCTCCAAATATGTTTTTTTCTGGGGAACTTTGTTGATACTCTTTTTACAATGAATTTGACTACTTTGATGAATGAAGCTTTAACTTGACAGCTTACCATGGGAGCTTGGCATTCAGCATTAGTGACAGCCATTGTGGGGAACCTAAAACACAGCAGCAATAAGAGGAAAATGTCAGCGGATAAGGTCAGAAACATAATATACTTTAATTATTAAAAAGTGAGTACTGATGTTGTTCTTTGGAAAATATGATTTCCTGTTGAAAATATTATGGCGGATGGTTCGCAAATAATATTTGCGGGGTATCCCCCCCAAAACACCCAAATGTAACATCTCTCTAAATATCTCAAGATGTGCGTAGACGCTTGTGTTTTGCTTTTCTCAGTATTTTACTTTTGTTTTTTGAAATTTGTAAAATCAGCCTCAAATGTTTTGATTTGGATTTGGATTTTTTTTTTAAGTTTTAAAAACAGCAAAAATCATGTAATTTAGGCATGGTGTTTGTCCCTATATTAATAATAACATCTATAACATTAATTAACAGTCATTTCCAATCAATTTTGCCCATCGAAATGACACCTGAAATGAAGGAAATAGGAAATCGAATTTATAGTCCAGGATCGAGACCTGACAAGTGAAGACCCAGATTAGGGTTTTGGTATAGTGCAGAATCCCAAGAGATCTGAACAAGGACTGGGTTCAAATAAAGCACATAAATTCAGGGGGATTTAAATGTATTTTCTTTTTAAACATCTCCACTAATAATTGCCCCATCCTTCCATTTCCTACAAGGGAAGCAGCCCCCCTTAGGTTTCTATGGGGGATACTAGGCTGCCTGATTTACCAAAGGTTTCTGGAGCTTGTCCAAAGAGGTTACCACCATCAGTGGTTATTTGACATCCATCCTTATCTCAGTTGTCAGAAAATATCCCGTGGAGGCCTTGTACCATGACAGTAACCAATCAGAACCTAGGGCCTTATTCTGATCGGTGCGGCCGGATCCGATTATGCGGCCAGGACCGTGCGTGCGAAACCCCGCCTTCCATACGGATCGGCAACTCCGTCCGTATGCGGTAAGAAGCTGGCCGAACGGACCGCACGTGTATTTTTCACGGAATACGCCTCCTCCATCTAAAGGAACCTCCCCCATCATTCGATGGGCGCAGACCATCGAATGCAGGACCGAGTGCTCCACCAGCTCCCGCAACCTCAGACCACACGGACATTTTTCCGTGCAAAAGCAGGGATCTGGGCGGGCAGCTGACATCCGGCGATGTCATATGTCCGCCCCCTACACGTGCGTCACGGCCGCATTACCATACGTACGCCCAGCGTTTTCATGGGAACGCCCATGAAACGCGGGGCGTATGCATATGGTAATGAGCCCAAATAGCCCTTCACGCCCCTCTCCACCCCCTGTTCGGAGTGTTCACATATCATGCGGGATTTGGCCGTACGCCCCGCTCGCACATGCGCAGAGACGCCTCTACACATGCGCAGACACAAAACATCGGCGGCCGAACGCACGCGGATATATCCGCACCGACCAGAATAAGGGCCCTAGATCTTATTTATCAGGTTAGATTGTACCAGGCAGCTAAATGCATCTTAGCATATAGCTGTCTAGTAAATTGTACCAAAATGTATCATTAGTTAGAGATGTGCAGGTTCTGATTTACTCTGATTTCAAAGCAGGATATTATTGGCTATCCCAAATCACATGACAGTTGATAGTCAATAAGATCCTGTGGTTCTCTTACATTATTCTGCTTTTGAAACTTTTACCTGTATTCAAGAAGGTTTTACGGCAAGTACTTTTTCATAGAATATTCTTTCCATAAACTCATCTTACTATCATTATGTCATTGATTTCCAGGATGTTGTGTATGTGTACCACCATGTTACAAAAATGGAGCATAGGCCCTGTTGCCTATAAGATGCACTGCTGATGTGCTGCTATGGTCTTGCAATGGCGGTGACCATGAGCATGTACTGTTTATGTCGTGTCTGATGGCGTGTCGCCGAAACACTGCCATTTGTTGGCGGTGAGTGAACTACATCTCTTTCTCTCTCACACATGCACAAACACAGAGGCCATCACAAGGTAGCAGACTAGCTTTCGAAACATTTGCTTCGAGCGGGCTTACTAGTAAAGTACGTTATTCAATCTCTATTTACTTTTTACTTTTGTGTTTTTTTTACACTGTATCTCATTTTTTACCTTTTTGCATAATGCTGGCTGTCCTTCATAGCATCAGGTGAACTGTGTCATTTTTCCAGTGCGTTTTAGGAAATAAAAACTGACATCTGTTTGCTGCGGGTGACAGCACCTTTTCCTTGCACATCAATTTTCAGAGCTCTCTCCGAATGTTGTTCAAAATTGTCATTTTTGAGAGGACCTGTCACTCTTTAGCTGACACATTTGTTACAGTATATACAGCAGTGGCGGTACTCTTTACCTAGAACGGCGCCCATCGCGACCATCGCGACCATCGAATGCACTAAAAATCGGGTGCGATGCGATGGCCGCGATGGCCGCGATTTCCCATAGGGACCAATGTTAAAAATGAGATTGGACGCGATTTTAGTGTTCAATGCCTCAATGCCCGCGATTTTTACATAGGAAACAATGTTAAATGGGCCACAGAGCCCAAATAGTCACCGTGAAGTCTGAAATGGCCCCCACAATTGTTAACGCCACCCCACGATTAACGTCAACCCGAAGCGTGGCGAGCGCAGCGAGCCCGCGAGGGGCGGCGGTACGCGTCCTCCGACCTTTTCATACCCTACTATCCACGTCGGCGCGGAGTTGAGAATAGAATAGTGTGGCGAGCGCAGCGAGCCACCGTGCCCGAAGCGTGGCGAGCGCAGCGAGCCCCGCGAGGGTACGCGGATACCTTCACAGTTATACGCGTCCCCTCGCGGGCTTCACAGGTGTCCGTGGCGACGCGGACACCTGTGAAGCCCGCGAAGGGACGCGTTTACCTGTGAAGGTATCCACGTCCCCTCGCGGGGCTCGCTGCGCTCGCCACGCTTCGGGCTCGGTGGCTCGCTGCGCTCGCCACACTATTCTATTCTCAACTCCACGCCGACGTGGATAGTAGGGTATGAAAAGGTCGGAGGACGCGTACCGCCGCCGCTCGCCACGCTTCGGGTTGACGTTAATCGTGGGGTGGCGTTAACAATTGTGGGGGCCATTTCAGAGTTCAAGGGCACTATTAGGGCTCTGTGGCCCATTTAACATTGTTTCCTATGGCCAAATCGTGGGCATTGAGGCATTTAACAGTCAAATCGCGTCCAATCACCGTTTTAACATTGATCCCTATGGAAAAATCGCGGGCATCGCGTCGCACCCGTTTTAGGTAAAGAGTACCGCAGTGGCTAATGCACCAGGCAGTGCAAATAAAAGTACACAGCAGAATGTTTCAATCTGCTTGGAAGACAGCATAGAAAACAGCTCATGCCAGGGCCGGATTATCCAAGGAGCGACAGGGGCAGTCGTCCTGGGGCCCCCCACACATTAGGGGCCCCCACAGACTGCTTTATAAATTGGAGCAGTCTCTTAAAAAGCAGTCTGTGGGGGCCCCCAGGGACAGACCACACACTCTCAGAGGGCAATGAAAGGTCCCTCTGCCTCCCCGTGCTCCCTCCCAGCATTTGCCCTGCTGCCGATCGGTCACCACGGCAGGACCCCTGTCCCAGCGGCTGCAGACAATAGCAGCTAATGGGGAACTGTAAATTATCCTCCCCAAGCCCCCCCCCCCTGTGTACCTAAGCTTCTCCTGCTGTTAAAAAAAGGATGTCGTCAGTAGTGCACGCAGGGGGGGTTTTCGAGTACCCAGAAAACCCCCCAGGAATATAAGGGCCACTTTCTGAAAGCTGAGGGTCACCTCTTTCCAAGAGTACAAGAATTTTTAAAATCGGACCTTGGAAAACGGAGATATCAGACTTCAAAGCAGTGGTCCCCATCCAAGCCTGTTAATTGCTGTTCCCAGTCAGATATTTCAGGTTCTGTCTGACATAGAGTTTTTCTGAGGATATATTCCAAAAGCTGGGACTCTCCCCCTTTGAATTACACTAGAAACTTGTCTCTACTGTTCCCAGAACCAGAGATATCAGCCTTCAAGCAGCTGGTTATTGCTCCAGCTCCACACACTTGGTATGTAGTTTTATATACTCCTTGGCAGAATGCTCTGCCTCCTGAACTCTGATCCCCTCATCCCCAACACCATTTGGTAGGTGGGATTCTCTTGTTTTTAATTCCATTAAAATCTAAGAAATCTATTTCCGGGAACTGGAGATATCTGCAGTCAAGCAAGTTGTCCTCCCACCAGAAAATTATGAATAATAAGCCCACTCCACTATACACCCCTCCTCTGCATATTAAACATCCCCTACCACCCTGGAAGTTATGTATCAGGGCCCCTTCATTCAGCCCAATGCCCCCTTCTCCCACCATCTGTGGTAATTAGTGGAAATTACTGATCCAGGCCCTACATGCTGAGCAGTTGATATAATACCCCCTACCACCCGCGGGACATCAAAACATATACTGGGTCACCTAAGTGTCCATCTCTGTACTTTGCTCCGCACCTCTAGAAACCCCCTTCTGAAAATCCTGCGTTTTAATGCTGGGGGGCCCCACACATTAAATATGCTATAAAAATGCTATACTCAGATGCAGTGACTTGTGCCCTACTGATTTTTGCCCTGTACTAAGTGCCAGGCGGCTGCCTTCTTACATCACAGCAGGAGCTAAAAGATGAATCTGCCTGGGAATAAGCCTAGAGCAATACACGGGGCGACTCTCACACTGAGTCTCCGCATCTTCCTGTAAGGCGTGCTGTGTTTCTATGATTGTTGCAGAATACAGAAATCTAGTTTTATTCTATGCTCATATATTACACGAGGCACTTGGAGAATAAAATACTAACTCAAAGTCACAGGTGCCCTTTTAAAGGTAATTCTTGTTCCAGGCATCATTTTTCTTTCAGCTTGACTGCGAAGTGATTCACTGGTTCTGAATCACTGTAATTCTGAGAACCTTGAACTTTGTTGGATTTTTACATGCATCTCAGTTGTTAGAAAATGCATTCTTTAACATGATTTAGCCATTTACTATCAATTGTATAGATAAATAGAAGTAAACAATCTTCCATGAAATAACAGTGTTTATCACCTGTGAAAGTCATACAGTAGGTACATGAATTATATCCTTTCTATGCGATAAAAACTTTTCTAGACAGGCTGGATGAATGCTTCTTCTCTAGGCTTACCTACAACTGATGAATCTGCCCCGCTCATAGAAAAGCATCAAGTTTGTTTATTTCTAAATTGATGTTATAATTCACTGGAATCTGCACATTTATGGCTAAGGAATCTGCCGACATTGAAAATTCAAAAAGGAATATTTATTTATTATTATTATTTATTAACAGTTTCTTATATAGCGCAGCATATTCCGTTGCGCTTTACAATGGCGACGAATATAAGCAAGGTTGCCGACATCCAAGCAGCTATAAATCCTACAATAACAGCCAGGAGAGGGGAGAATTCACAGGTCTAGTTCATACTTGCCTACCCTCCCAGAATGTCTGGGAGGCTCCCAAAAATCGGGTCCCCCTCCCGGCCTCCTGGGAATGTAGGCAAGTCTGCCACTCGAAAAGTCTGTTTCCAGTAAGATAGGTCATAGGTTCTAATACAGGGTGTGACACTTATAAAAATGATGTTAGGAAGGGGAGTCAGCCACAGAAGCAATACCGATGGCTTTCAATCACCTGATTCAAACTTGTAGGGGAGAAGAGGTGCCTCTTTGAGAGCAGAAGCCCAGCGGCAGATCACTCTCTTGCCTCTCAGAATTACGCCTCTGGTATGACATTTGTTTGGAGAGACAATTACCGCACCACATCACATCCATCACAATTACAAGGAATAACAAATGCCACAGATTTTTCCTCTAATGTATATATGGATTGTGGATGTTATAGTTCCTAACTGGAATTCACTATGTAGATACAGTATAGAGAAGGGCTAATAGAAAAGTAATTTTTTTATTAGGAATCAACAGGCTCTAAACTTTATTCTTTTCAAAGTCACATTCATTTCATTTTTTGCAGTATTTCAACAACAATGCAAAGACGTGCCGCAATTGTAGTTTTGTGACATCACTTTTAGTGTTGCGGCTGTGGCATTTTTAACTTCATCTTCTGTTGAGAACTTCTTTCAGCGCAGTTGTGTTTTCCAGGTTTGGAAATACCCATAAATCACAGGGAACTAAGGGGCGGAATACGTCCTCATCGTCAATGTCCGGGGTTTGGGTATGCACAAATATGCGCTTATGCAATCCCCCATCAAACAGATGTGATGAGTTTCACACTCCCCGGGCTGTTCACTCCAGGAAGAGAGGGCTGGGGGTGGGCGCGGGGCGGACGCAGGGGTATGCTCAGCATTTCATGGGTACACCCACAAAAACATTGGGTGCGGCCATGAAAATGCTGGGTGTACACCTGCTAACGAAGCAGGTTGCCTGCTCATGGCTGGTGACTGACGCCACATGAATTCAGCAATCTCTAACCAAAATAAAAGGATTTTATCAGCGAATGGAAGAGAATTCATTTGAGGGTGAGTGACCATTAAATGATTTCTCTTTTGTTTGGCTGCATGCTAGTGCTTGTGTATGTGAACACATCCACTCGCATGCTGGGTGGCAGAAGGGCACGCGTTCGGTAAGGCGGAAGGCGGCGTTTACCTGTTTGCTATGCTAGAGTATACGCAGCCTAGCCAGGCTCAGTCCAGGCTACTGTATAGGAAGGGTTTTCCAGTGATGTCCCAGTAATTTTAGTCAGTGCTGCCTTTGCCCTCAGACAGTATCAATTCTTTTAGGTATGCTCTCACAAAGTAGGGAGTTTGTAGGATTATAGTCGGGAGCCAATGATAACCAATCATACCCAACAGGTGATCATGATCATAATTTTATATGTAGGCAGAAACAGTAATTGAAAAGAAAAAAACAGCTATGTTGTAGGCTTAAAACTGTGGGCGAGATGCACTAAGCTTCAAAAGTGATAAAATGGATAGTGATGAACAACCAACCAATCAATCACCTCCTGTCTGTCCAATCACCTCCTGTTTATCACTCTCCATTTTATCACTTTTGAAGTTTAGTGCATCTGGCTCCATGTGAGGAACAGCCAAACTCTGCTATAAAGGTGATGCTGTAAAAGATATTTCATGTCACAGGTAACACACCATGTTTGCAACAAGACACACGGTAGTTGTACTGCATCAACAAGGTCTCTCCCAGGCAAAGATTTCAAAGTAAAGTCTTCTGAGACGTCCTGATGGTGGGACAATAACTTGCATGGTGCACCACTGCTTCTGGAGTGTCACAGCATGAGAGCTTTTCACGCTAAGGTAATTGTGGGGTTTCAAGTTGTGCTGTTCAAGCTCTTTTGAAGAAGCACAAAGAAACGGGCAATGCTGAGGACCGTAGATGCAGTGCTCATTTAAGTCAATGTTACTTCCACGGGGATGGTCCTCGTAGAACTGTCAATATAATGTTTTCCTAGGGGTGCCAATATTTACGGATGATTAATTCTCATTGACAAGATCCACCATTAGTACATTGAGAGGATTGGAAATCATCCTACAAGTTGTGATATTGGAACCAGGATAATATATTCTCACAATGTCCACCATATTCATCAATAAATGTCCTTTTAAGTCAGGAAACATTGACAGTTGACAATGAGGTAAGGACTGAAAATATTTTTCAGTCTTCTTCTTCTCTAATAAAGACCTCACACCAAATACACCAAGAAATGGCAATTATCCTTTCAATGTTTACATTTATACAATGTATTTATTACAATTGCTAAAAATCGATAATAGAAATCTTCCTTACATGACACATAAAAATCATTCTAATATGACCTTACTACATGGTTATACCTTTAGCAATTAATCTTCATACTAGAAATCAGTCCAGCAATAAACCTCTAATGCGTTTTGTCACTTATTCAATTACTTATTTTAAAAAAAAAGCACACACCTGCAGGAAAGGAATTAAATAACTTCAGAAAGTGACCATTAGGGAAACCTTGGTAATATATTTAGTACAAATGTAAAAATAATTGTTGCAAGAACAAAGTATGACCACATGGAGAAGCACGTTGCAGAGGAAGACAGGGCTGTTGAAAGTGGAGATGATTCTGGGTACTGGGGGTGCGTGGTCAAATTATAGCCAAGCCATCTACACATTATTTTGTTTCCAAAATCGATGTGCTCACTCTCCCCCTCCATAACACATCTTACATGCCTACTACTGCTATATAGGGTGGTATTCAATCTGTGCCGTTATTTCTGCCATTGGAAATAGCCGCACTCACCTATTCAATGCTGCCATTTCCGACAGCATTGAAGTTTTTCAGATTCAGCATTTTTTAAAGTCGAATCTGAATTGTCGGAAACAGATGCTACTTTTCGAATCTATGGCCAATTCCGAAAATGTAGTGTCCGTTTCTCACACTCGATAGTCAGAACATTGAATACGAACTGTCGAGTTAGTCGTAATGGGTCAACAATGCACGTGAATCTGACTGTCGGGAACGTCCCAAAAGTCGTATTCGGGAATGAATACCGCCCATAATAATTCATCAGCCGTGACACATTGTGCAGGGAAAAAGAGGAGACCACTGCTGCTCAGTGCACTGTCTGCAGTACTTCAGAGGAAGTTTTTTCAAAGAATGTGTGTATCTGTAATGGAAAAAAGAGGACTCTTTTTCATAGCATAGCATAGCATAGTCAGCATAGCACCGTCTTTACTGACATTACTGAGATAACATAATTTTCTTCATGAGGGTTCTTTATGCTTTTCTCACTACAATTTTTTTTATATTGTTCCCTTCAATTACCTACATATTGTACAGTTTACATTGTGTGCCCCATTACCGTTGTAATACTTTCTTAGGCCATTTTTTGGCTTTCTCCTGAGGTTGTAACTTTGTACTCTTAAGGTTTTTCAACTTCGACCAATGGTTCTACATGTGTCTTCTTCTAAGGCTGCATTATAGAGGGTGATTATAAAGGGTGATTATATAGGATGATTAAATTCAATTTAGCTCCCAAGTGCCACAAAGGATTTAATTCTACAAAGGGCCTAATTCAGGTTCAGATGGAGACAGGAACGTTGGTAGGTGGGAATATTTATATATTAAATAGTTTATTGCTGTAATATTATCAGCAACAGCGGCTCCTTCTTACATTTGCCAAAGGGGGCTGCTGCTACCCCCTGCATGAAGAGAAGACAGACTCCAGCCCTGACACATGCGCAATGGATCATTGTAGCCCAGACTGTCAGTCATAGAGTAAGGGAACATCTCCCAATGAGCCTGACTTGTGTGTCTGTGATTGACAGGTAGGACTTCTAATAGAAACTCACTGCCAGTCACAGTGAATTTACTGCAGCCATGGACTGCATCTGCCTTTACTGACACTAAGC
This sequence comes from Crinia signifera, assembly GCF_055691185.1. NCBI lineage: Eukaryota > Metazoa > Chordata > Amphibia > Anura > Myobatrachidae > Crinia > Crinia signifera. The sequence goes on along the minus strand of NC_139220.1, from coordinate 268,300,269 downwards.
CGGGTGGCTGATTTCACCTGGGGAAGGGGGCTGCATCCTATAGGTAAACGTTGCCATTGGTATTAGTAATGTTTATTATTGGAATATTTAAAACCAAATTAGATTTAATTCAGAGGTTGCAAAATTCTGCATATCTCACACTTTGTAATGTCTTAGTAAAGAAACTTCAAATAAAAAATCTGTACAATATAAATTGTGGCTGTAGGATTTCTTACATTAAATCACATTAAATCACAGCTCACTGTCACCCCACCAACGTGCTATGCTGCCACTTGTCCCTGTTTGCTCTCTAGAAGGGGGATTTGTATATCCCATATAATACATGAATGGTGTTAATTCTTGTCCTGACAGCTGTAAGAAATGTCCCTCTAGTTAGAGATGAGTGAGATTAGGGAAATATTTAGTATGACTTATGCTGGGTACACACCAGGACGACTAGGGCCCGATCAGCACAATCTAGATCCGATTCCGATCAATTGGATGCAGATTGTGTGCTGATTGGGCCCTTTTCTGAGCTGGTGTGGAGCGATTCCGATCCGATGCGCGGTCCCGCGGGTCGGTCGGTCGTTATTGAGATCCTACCTGCTGCAGGTAGGATCTCAATGACGACCATACAACCGGGTGCGGGTCGCCATCGGATCGGACCCGCTCACGGTGCACATCGTGAGCGGGTCGTGCCCTCCCGCGTCATCGTGAGCGGGTCGGACGAGACACTGACGACCCGCTCACGATGTGCATCGTGAGCAGGTCGTCCTGGTGTGTACCCTACATAACATTTCACAGGGGAAGAAGCCACTTCACAGAGGTGCGAGGTTCCAGCAATTCAGTTTTCAGATCTGCGTTTCCTTCTCTGCATGTGGCGGGAGAAGGACATTCCTCTGTGCTGGGGACATTGCAAAAATGATAGCTGGAATTCTGTGCAGAACATTTAAGGCTGTATGAATGATTTGAAAATGTAACACACTTTAACTTTTTTTACTGCAGGAAATATATAGGTCTAATTATAATTCTATGTAACTTTAATCCTCATTTTAGATTTATAGCCAGTCTTTCCTGCTTCCAAGGGAACTTCCTGGGATAGAAATTAATTTTGAATGAATGGCCATAGAGAGTGGTGCAGGGCCCCATAAAAATGGTTGGGGCCGGGCTTAATCGTGGGAGGTGTAGCCATGCCCTCCTAGTGACATTTTTTTTTTTTTGCAGCCACAAAGCAGGGGGACAGCGAGCCTCTCACCCGGTGCTATCTTCCAGGCGATATTTGTTGACAGACAGTGACAAAGCCGCTGTGAATAGTTCCAGGCACCAGTACTTAAGTCATCTGTGGCCAATTAAAGGCTCATTCCATCGTGCATAGAAACTATATACACCTTCTTGCCTGGTCCGCTCTCTCAACCAGGCCCGGGTCTAGGTACTTTGTTCCCAGGGTAGCCATAGGTACTCTAGTTGTATATTTCCATAAAGCACCAACCGGAGGAGTGCGCTTTACATGGCTGTCACTCAGTTGACAGTGAGACCGGTGAGGAGTTGACCTCGTGACAGATAGGCGTATCACTGACACAAATATGGACACCAGCTACTAGCAAAAGTCCCATCAATGATGGGGAGGGCACATTCACACTAGAGCCAGGCGGATACACAAATAGTCACCTCCTAGACCAGGAATGATTTACAGTCACTGTAGACAATCACTTGGAGGATATCAGGATCCTTTGCTGGGAGTTGAGGTGCTAGCTTTGGAAGGAGAGACCATTACTAAGCACATATATCTTTGCCATTTATTTAAATAGTCATGCCATTGCATAGGGAATGCTTTTAACTAGCAATGTGCTAGCGGTGTTGCTGCACAGGGAGAGCAGTCCTATGGATTGCAATGCCATTCACCCACAGACCCTGCATCTGGATGGTAGTATTGCCACTGCAGTGCTGCTGGACCGTCCTCTGGATGCTCCAGACATGCACAATGCATCTCTTACAGCTCACCTAGAGCATCCTGAGGTTGCTGCAGCCAGTGCTGTTACATACCTCCCAACTTTCTGAAGTTAAGAATAGGGACACTCGCGCAACGCCCGAAAAGGGGGCGTGGTGTATGCAAATTAGGCCGCGTCCTCGTTTTCGGCCGCGAATAGATGCTGTGCGTATGCACACAGCGTCTATTCTGTGAGATTGGGGGGGACTCCCAATTGCCCCCCCCCCCCGCAGCGGGACACTGCAGGCCGCGGGAGGGGCGCGGGAACGTCCCCGAAAATCGGGACGTTCCCTCGTTTAGCGGGACAGTTGGGAGGTATGCTGTTACTCCTTGTGCTGTCACTCCTGCCTCCTTGTTGCTTTTGATAAATGATGTTTCAGCCAGTCTGAAGATTTTCTAAACACATAACAGTTAGCAGCTGATTGGCTTGAGCACCATTTGTCATATGCAATGAGATTTAAATACGGTAGCTATAACTCATTGATAATTGGCCCCTCTGATCATTGTTACAGCTTTCATATGTTCACATGATTCTGAAAGTTCTAATCGCCTGTTTCTGAATGATTTAAAGTAAAATGAACAAAGATCAATAAGCCCATTAGTGTTTAATATGGATGCACATCATTCGTGGAAATGTTTTACTAGTAATTTTGTTACTGTTGTCCAATTAAGGGAACCAGTGAACAGAGCAAAATACACATTTTCTTGGTCTGCTTATTATTCTGGGCAGTAGACTGATTTACACCATTAATATAGACCAGCTGTTTTAATAATAAAGACACTAAATTGAGTTACTGTACATATATGTTGGTGTCAGATAAAGACCAATCTATCATGTAGAGGCAGACTAGATGGCAAAGTGGTTCCTCTTTGCCATCAAATTCTGTGTATGTTACTACCTGCATATTCTGTATTCCTTTGTAGCGGTTTATCTGACTTCAGAGGGGTCACTAGGGCTGATGTCACACGGTAGTGACTCATGGTGTCACACACCCCCCCCCCCCCCTCTCTTTTCTGTGAAAAAGGGGCTACTTTTGGGGATAATGCTTTGCTGCATGGATCAGGGGAAGCAAATGTCCAATAATACGCAGCTCGTTCCAAGTTATCAGGGGTATTATGATAAACTTTTACCCCTGTAGTGCTGCTTACACACATGCTTACACATGCCTCCATTATTGCCACTTACACACAGAATCCCTGCTGTAGTGCCACTTACATACATACAGATGGAGCCCCTCTTATTCAATCCCGGCGCCAGCCAGAACATCCCCTATGGCGAGCGCTGGCAGAGAGGGACGCGCGAGCATCTCACGTGCACGCGCGTCCCAGTCTCTTGGCGGCTGGGCAGTGGGGCACTGCCCGTCTCCGCTTCAGGGAGATAGGCAGGGTTGGGGGGGGGGGGGGTCGGGGTGGTGGTGAGGACCGGCTCTATTGGCAGGGGAGGCATCGGATGGCGGCGGGGAGCTCCATCGCCATGGGGTGCGCAAGCGTCTCATGCACGCGTGTTCCCTGGCGGTAGATGGCGGCTGGCGATAGTTTCGCCAGCCCCTGCAATGATCTGTAAGTACATATATACATACATAATGCCCCCTGTAGTGCTGCTTACAGAACCTCAACCTGCTGGCTATTACAGAAACATAGCTCCCACAAACAGACACAGCCTCACCTGCAGCCCTGTCACATGGTGGTCTTCACTTCCCCCACACGCCTCCAGGCCTGGTGACAGTAGAGGAGGTGGGGTTGGAATATTAGGTACTTGTGGAGTATCACGGCTCCCATCGTATGGCATCGTATGCCATATGTAGTGGCATACGATGCGATACGATTTTTACCGATTTTTTAGCATTTTTGCTCAAAAATCGTATGTGATCGCATCGGATGCCATATGATGTACGTGTCCTACGACCTTTTCATACCCCCACTATCCACGTCGGCGTGGAGTTGAGAATAGAATAGTGTGGCGAGCGCAGCGAGCCACCGAGCCCGAAGCGTGGCGAGCGCAGCGAGCCCCGCGAGGGGACGCGGATACCTGTGAAGCCCGCGAGGGGACGCGTATAGCTGTGAAGGTATCCGCGTCCCCTCGTGGGGCTCGCCACGCTTCGGGTTGACGTTGATAGTGGGGGTGGTGCACTATGAAAAATGGCATTTGGGGGCATTTCACAAGTTTAATACACATTTCAATGCATTCTGATGCATTTTAGTGCAAAATCGGGTGCGATCGCATCGCATCGCATCACATGCGATTTGATCGTATGCGATGCGATTTTTAGCATACAATCAGCATACGATGAAGGTCGTGGGAGCCGTGATACTCCACAAGTAACGAATATTACTATCCAAATCATTCACATACTGTACACAGTCATACCACAGGTTCCATTCACATCATTTGAAGTTCACTCTATTAGGATTGTTTCCCCCTTTTCTATGCGTGTTGCTGTCATTTATCGCCCACCTGGGCTACCCAAGTCTCACTTTCTGGATGCTTTCTCTGCCTGGCTCCCCCACTTCTTATCCTTGAACATCTCCACCGTCATTCTGGGTGACTTCAATATCTCTAGTGACAGTCCACCATCTCTGCATGCTTCCAAGCTCCTCTCTCTAACCTCCTCTCTTGACCTCTCCCAGTTGTCTGACTCGTCTACTCATGAGGAAGGCCACTGCCTTGATCTTATATTCACCAGGCTGTGCTCAGTCTCTAATTTTACTAACAATTCCTTCCCTCTCTCTGATCACAATCTCATCACCCTCTCGCTCTCCTCCTTTACCCCAAGCTCACTGACACTGAAATCATGCAAGCCTATTCTAACCCGCAGAAATACTAATGCTATTAATTTTCCACAACTTTCCACCTCTCTGCAGCAACAGCTCCCAATTTCTACATTTATCTCTCCTGACTCTGCTAATACCCAACTGTACCAGACACTAGAAACAGCCCTCGATGAAGTGAGTCCAGCCTCCCATTACAATCCACAATCCATCCAAGCTTAGGTGCCAGCCGTGGCACTCCAAATTTACAAGAAAACTATGCATTTAGTAACGTAAAGTAGAACGTCAGTGGCGTAAAACCCGGAGTCTGGGTGACTTTCTCACATATAAGACTGCCTACCACTCCTACCGTGATGCTTTGGACACTGCCAAACCTTCCAATACTTCTTCTGGTCAAAGCTATTAACCAAACCACACGAACCTATATCTCCTCACTTATCTCGAAATATCTCCCAACTCGATCTCTCCACTCTGCACAAGATCTGCATCTCTCTTCTGCACAGATCACTAGCTCCCATTCACTGTTACAGGACTTTCATAGGGCTGCACCCACCCTATGGAATGCCCTCCCGCGAACAATTAGACTCTCATCAAGCCTCCAAACTTTCAAGCGATCCCATAAAACTCACCTCTTCATCATATTTAGGTACTACCCCCACCATCCCTTCTGGACTTGTTATTTGGTAGGACTGCTATGCTATTACTGGTGTCTGTGTTTCCCTCCTATGTCCCTATAGATTGAAAGCTTGCAGCAGGGCCCTCCTACCTCCAAGTTTGTCTGTTGTTAGTTACCCAGTTTGTTCTTTCAGTGTTGTCATTAGTTGTAATGCGCAACTGAATCTGCTGCGCTATATAAGAAACTATAAATAAATAAATGATGCCCCCCATTGTGCTGGTTACACAATCAGGGTGACATTTAATAGGATGAGAGATTCAGAAAATGAGAGATTTGGTAATAAAACTCCAGGTTTTTTTAAAGCGGTAATCACTTACGCTGCAAAATAAAACTGGTTTTGCAGTGTAAATGATTGCCGCTTTAAAGAAAACTGGAGATTTCTTACCAAATCTCTCACTTTCTGAATCTCTCATCCTATTAAGATTCACCTATAACGTCCCCACTAGTGTCGCTTATACACACACTACACACATAAGCCCCTATTCTGAATGACACGCTCCCCTGTGTGCAGAGGCGTAACTAATAATTGTGCGCCCCCCTGCCGAAAATGCAGGGGGGCGCCCCCCCCCCCAAAAAAAAAAAAAAAACCGGGGAGCCGTGGCGCACGCGGGGGGGGGGATTGAGGGGAGAGAGCGTGTGTGTGTGTATGTGTGTGTTTGTGTGCGTGTGTATTTTACCTTGGGCCGCATCCGTCCGCGCCGGGTCCCGGCTCTCCCAGCTACTGCTGCTAACGAAAGTGACACTTGGAAAATGGCTGCCCCCATACAGCAGACTAAAAACTGTCTGCGGTATGGGGGCAGCCATTTTCCAAGTGTCACTTTTTGTATCAGTGAGAGCAGCGCTGCGGCAATAGCCGGGAGAGCTAGGACCCGGATGGTGCACACAGACAGCCAGACAGTGACTGTCGTCCCGCAGCCCCCCGGCGCCCACATACCCTCAGCGCCTCCCCGCCACGGTGGGGGCTGCGGGACGATAGTTACGCCTCTGCCTGTGTGAACTCACAGGGGAGCGAGTGAGGCTGCAGGGACAGGACTCCTGGGTGCAGGCCGCACCCCCCTAGTAACACCACTGTCTGACTTGCATTGGTCAAATATATCTGCTGAAAGTTTGTTTCACAGTAGGCTGTACTGTAGCTACACAGCACTACAAGCAGACAAATATAAGGGTCATTCCTTTATTATAAACCAGGTAAATTAACTATAGTTGAAATTCAGACAATTTAAAATGCAGCATTTTTTATAAGCCTTTGAGTACCAACATCTCTGAGAGATGTGCAAAATATCTGGTAAAAGTACCAGCGTTGCTCACATTTGTTATATAAATTCAAATAAAAAATGTTGTGTAAAATAAGATGGGGGGGGCGGGTTTGATAAGAAATCTCCAGTTTTTTAAAGCGACAATCATTTACTCTGCAAAACCAGTTTGATTTTACAGTGTAAATGATTGCCGCTTTTAAAACCTCTTACCAAATCTCTCACTTTCTAAATTTCTCATCCTATTAAATTTCACCCAATATTTACTATATAAGGTAAACATTACAGGTCATTATGATGAATAAAAATATCTGCATGCCAATATTCCCATCTATTTTTGACCAATTCACTTGCCACTGAAAGGGTTAATACGTTATGAGTATTTTAACGTAATAGAACATACTGTCAATTATTCATTATGGAACTGTTTTAAATAACTAAGGCTCTTTAATAAATGGGCCCCTATGTTCTTTATTACAGCTTTCATAGATTCACATGAGTCTGAAAATTCTAATCTGCAATTTTTGAATAATTTAAAGCAAAATGCACAAAGAAAAATAGGCCCATTAGTATTTAATACTGATGCAAATCCTTTCATGTAAATGTTTTTTTTTTTTTTTTTATTCAGGGAGCCAGTAAACAGAGCAAAATACACGTTTACTTGTTCTGCTTATTATTCTTAGCAGTGGTCTGATTTGCACCAATAATAGAGACCAGCTGTTTTTTATAATGAAGACGATAAATCAAGTTACATCGATGTTGGTGGCAGATATACAGTATTAGCAATCTATCCATCCCATCGGAAGGGGCAGACTATTGTACATTGGTCAAATACAGTACATCTGCTGAAAGTTTGTTTCAAGGAAAGCTGTACCGTAGTTACACACTGCAAGCAGCAAATATAAGAATCATCCGATGCATCAGTATAAGGAATCTGATGAAAAGGGCCCAAATCGCATGTGTTTAACCTACGATTCCAATCCGATGCGCATTGGATCGGACCCAGAGATCATCACTGCTGCACTAAGGATCTATCAGGCCGCAGTTAGGGAATGAGATCGCATGCGCTATATCGCATGCAAAAGGACCACATGAGATATATCACAGGCAATCCTGCCACCCAGGACCTTCCCGTGCGGCTCAAGGGGGATTGGCTGCAACTTCTCCCCTCGGAGAAGTCACAGCAGCATACCTCTCAACTCCTGTAATTTTCAAATGGGGGCCTGCCGTGCCAAATGCGCAACCAGCCCGGAAAGGAGGTGGAGCTATTGAAGGATGAGCATGACCTCAGACAGAGGAGCGTCGCCTAGCACAGTGACCCCCATTTTTATATTTTTTTTAACCCATGCCCAGCTGTCCCATAGGAGCTGGGCAGCCCTGGCTCCCTCCCTGCACTTGCTCTTCAGCAACCATCGGCTGTTCTACAAAGCAGAGCAGCAGTGATCTCCTTTTCCCCCAACTGCCCCCCCACCCACTGGACCATCTGTGGGAGGGACAGTCTCCAAATAGCGGGATTGTCTCGCTGCAATCTGGAAAATTGGGAGGCATGCTTAGGTGGATGGGGCCTTGAAAGTTTAGATCTGCTCTTTCTGAATGATTTAAAGCAAAATTAACCAAGATAAATAAGCCCATTATTAATACTGATGTACATCATTCCATGTAAATGTTTCACTCATTAATTTTTTTTGTTATTGTTGTCTTAATTACAGACAGAGAAAATACATATTTTCTTGTTCTGCTTATTAGTCTTGGCAGTGGACTGATTTACACCAATAATATAGACCAGCTGTTTGTGAAAATGAAGCTGGTAAATCGATTTACATAAATGTTGGTGTCAGATAAAGACCAATCTATCCATCCTATGGGATGGGGCAGACTAGATTGGCCAAATGGTTCCCCTCTGCCATCAAATTCTATGTATTTTTCTACCTGCATATTCGGTATTCCTTTAAAACGATTTATTTTCAGCACTGACTAATTATACTGTACATTTCACACAGTACACAGGTGCATGGGGAGGGTGGTTCCAGTGGAGCTTAAGCTCCAGTAGCCAAAAACTGTAGAGTGCGCCTTCTCTCCCCTCCCTAACTGTGCATAGCAGCAGTGGCTGGCTTCTTACACCATCTCCCTACCTCCTCTCTGACCCCTGCCAGAGCGCAGCTGCACCTGCTTTCATAGACCAAATAACATTGGTGAGCAGTGATGGGGGACAGCACTGTGAGGGGGAGAGTGAGGAGAGGAGGCTGTAAGGGAGGAGGCTGTCTGCATATAACAGATCTCCCCAACTCCACCAGGGGCAAAAATAGTTTTTCAGGGGATGATTTCTAAATATAAATGTATATCACTAAACCCTGCCCCTCACAGCAAATTGCATTGATATATGGGGTTTATCGGGAGAGGGAGAAGGCAATTCTGATGTAATTGCATCATATTGGATCCTGCCCCTTCACAGTGACCCATAAGTGGGCGGAGCTTAGTCATATAGTGCCCAGTAGGGCTGGCCCTTGGTGTGTTCACTATTGATGGTCATCGATTACGAAATTACAAGTGATCATAGATGGCCATTGATGGTCATCCCTATTCTTTTAGTGAATGGCCTGGGGCAGGGCTTCACCTAGGTCAGGGGGCGGATCTATGCACTATGTCCCAGTAAAAAGGATTTGTAAACAATATTTGTTCATGGTGTACCATCGATGGAGGCAAAACATCTGGTTCTCTTATATCAATGGCAAAACCATTCCACATTGGTCATAAACCAACAATAAATTAACAATCATCGATGGTCCATGGCAGTCCTTAATGCAAAGTCGCTTTCCTGATTTAGAAAGGTTTCTGCGTTATTGTACATAGTCACCTTACCTATGCTGGGCACCGGCACCTCACCCTGTGGCTGTGTATGAGCACTGTGCGGGGTATACAGAGGGATACATACAGCATTTGGGATGGTGGTGTTCAGAATACTGAATCACAAAGGAGGGATTCCCATCAGGGGTCTGGAAAGTATGTTTTCCTTACCCCTCACTACAGCCTAAACCTAGTGCTCTTTACTAGTACCTAACCCTACCCACGTACCCCACCGCAAAACCCTAACACCCCCCCACCTCTAAATGCCTAAATGCCTAACCCCACTTAAGAAGCGCAGCACCAGCCGGTAGTTTAGGTGATTGTATGATGTGCAGCAGTGTAACTGCAGAGTGTGAGTAGATGGATGCCTTTATTTATGTCTGCACTCCAGCATGTGTGCTGTGGCATGAGCTTGCTCCAGGTGGCATTTCTCCAAATACACCTCTGCAAGTACAGTACATCTGTTTCATGGTAGGCTGTACTGTAGTTACACAGCACTAAATGCGGACAAATATAAGGGTCATTCCTATATTTTAAACAAGTCAAAATAACTGTAGCTGAAATTCAGACAATTTAAAAGGCAACATTTTATTGAATCCGTTATGAGTATTTTAACACATTAAAACATACTGTCAATTGATCACTACAGGGAAGAGGCTCCAATTTCGAGAAAAAAAAACAAATTTATTGTGCGTTCAAAAAATGTACTCTATACAAAGAGTGATTGAAAGAATTAATTATAGAAGCAGAATTTAGAGCATAAATTGATAAGGTCTCCGCAGCAATTTACAACAGATAGGGGAACAGCAGGCAACACCCACTCAATGGTTAATGCTATGGTTAAAAAAAACGCAGATGCGATGCATTATTCCTCAACATCCTGACTACTTATCAAAATTCTGCCACCTTATTGGACATCTACATCACACACCCTATCCAATGACACATGAACCATCACAAGTAGTGTCAGGGCCGCCCACAGGAGGGTGCTGTGGGTGCAGCTGTCCCGGGCAACGGTTTATTATGCCCACCGCAACCTCCCCTGACTGCCTCCGCTGTGCTCCTGCGCTTCACTCAGGGTAGGTCCCGAAGCACAGGCCTTTTCAATGCAGGACGCCATCGGCCAATTAAAATGCTGCACCGGCTTTTGAGCCAATCAGAACTCGTGTACCATTAGCCAATCAGAGCGGCTGACGGTACACAAGCTCTGATTGACTCACCAGCCGGTGCTGCATTTTAACTGGCCGCCAGCATGCTGCATTGAAGAAGCCGGTGCTTTGGAACCTACCTGCTGGGGATGAGGGACTCGGAGCAGGAGTCGGGCAGTAAGTGAAGGGAGGGGAGATGATGGGGGTAGATGGGGAGGGGGCACGTACTGAAAATCAGTCCCGTGCCCCGAAATTCCTAGTGGCAGCCCTGAGTTGTGTTGTCAGGAGTTGCTCTCCTGACAACATTATTGCTTAGCCAATTAAAAATATAAATGTTATGCACCAATATCGTTTTTGCAACTTCCAGCTATTTTTGTGTTAATTGAAACAGAACATACAGTAAACACAACAGTAAAAAGACTGTAGTTATGCTACGTGTGTACCCTGTTTCTACTTTCCCAGGAGGATATTTTTTGGCAATACCGTAGAGCATATCACATCGCAATCTTATTCCTGTCAGATTCCAGCTAAGCTCCCTAATAATATCTCATCATTGTTTCACCAGAGAAATATTCCATCGCTCACTTGACAACAATGTCTAAAAAGAACTGCTTGTAGTTAATTTAACAATGTGGAGGAAACAAAAATGAACAAGTATTCGAACAAGTGCTCGAGGGGACAGGAGAGAAGGAATACTGAGAAATTATACCAGATGCAATATAGTAGCTACCAATATCCATATAACTGTGCAATGTTAAAGATATGAGCATTTTATATACAAAATTTGAACAGTATGCTTTCAGATGATGTTACATTGTCGAGGCCTTGTCCCATAAATTGCAATTAAGCAAATCATCAAGTATTCCTTTACAGCACCGTGGCTTATAGAGGAGGACAATCATTAACATAAAGCAAAGATGAAATAATGAGGATTTCAGTCTATACAGTAGGTCAAAATTATTTTAAATATGATTTATGTAGCATACCTGTGAAGTGCATTCAATAAAGGTGGACGTTCTGTATACTAAATGACAATCTAGATCCTCACTTCACTAAAAATAAGTGACATGATTAAGGGACCCATTTACTAACATTATTTGTATTAAAATAATGTGAAAAGGAGTGTTTTCACACTTTTTCACATTATGTTATCTTCAACTGAATGCAATAAAGGGTTTTTGGTGAAGGTTTTGTGAAAAACTGCTCCAAACTCTTCAAATTGCATTTTTTTTAGTAAGCACATCACATTTCCCATACTTATATTGGAAAAAGTGATCTTGCCAAACTTACAAAAATGTGAAAAAAAAAAATCCCATTTGGCCCTGTGGTAATAACGCCAGCTTCAGTTGGCGAATCACAGGGCTCAGATGTGAATTGGAAGCTTCTGCACCACCACAGCTTTCTGTGCTCCTAGGCAGAGAAAGCTGTGCGGGGACGGGGCCAGGGTGATCAGCTGTGTGTGATTGACACAATGCAAGCTCTGTACCCTGCATGTGATAATTGATACATCCTTGCAATGTAGATAAATATCACATTGCGAACTAGGTTGATGTCATCACATCACATTCGCATCTGAATGGTGATAAATGGGCACTTAAGACATGAATTAATATGCTTCATTCTTTTTATTTTCTTGCATAAATGCAGATCAAAGCCATGATTAGACATGTTGCACCACCCCCATAGAAAAACTGAATATCTTCCACACCACCCTCCACTAATATTAAAGTGCAACAGGACCCTATCCTAGCAACCACCCTTCCCCAGGGGATGCAGTTAAAATCCCGACGCCGGAATCCCAACAGCCAAAATCCCGACACTTTCTCCCTCCGTGGGTGTCCACGACACCTCTGGAGGGAGAATAAATTAGTGTGCCGAGCGCAGCGAGCCTGCAAGGGGGGGCGATCCACGTCCCCCCCTTGTCGGGATTCCGGCGGTTGGGATTCCGGCGTCGGGATTTTGAATGCCGGGATCCCAACCGCCGGGATTTCATACTGAATCCTTCCCCAGGTATGCTAGCAGGAAGAGGCTTTGCTTGGTCTCTTCACCACAGGGGGCTGCTGAAGATGAGTAATTGTGGACTGGACAGGCATAGAGAAGGAAGGGACAGGAATCTGGGAAAGGGCAGAGATTGAGGAAAGAACGGGGATGCAGGGCCATCTTAATGTATGGGGTCAGTGGGAAAGATACCGACAGCCCACAACTCTAGGGGCAGGCTAGTGCCTCCATAACGTATTGGGAGGCTGGTAGAGAATCCTACTCGGTCACTCTGATCGTAAATCCCACACAATCAGTGAAGACAGAAAGTCAGCATACTGATTGGTTGATTAATGGAGCTATCTACCAATCAGAGTGCTATCCACCAATTAGAGTGCTTTCACTCTATGGATGCATGTAAAGGCACAGTGCAGGAACTCAGGAGGGGTACAGTAAGTTAGGATTTTTAACAAAGTGCACCACTAGGGTAGCATACATTGCATAGCGTGCCCAGCAAACTAATATTGGGAAAGTGTGCAGTTCCATCCATAGAGCATCCCACTCTATGTGAGACGCACCATCCACACCACCCTAGTCATGGTCCTGAATGAGAAAATAAAAGCAGTTATGGAGCAGCATACAGAAACTTAAAGAAAATGTTTAAATTGAACCATATAATTGCTGCATAATTACAATTGAGAGGTAGAAGATTAAAGAAGCAAGAAAATGAGAGAGAATGCACAGTGGGGTGGGGGGGGGGGGGTTAGGAGAAAAACTGAAAAAAAGTTAGAGGAAGGAAGGGGCTTGGGGTCAAGGGTTTGGGCAGAGCATAATCAGTTATCTGTCACATGGGTCCTCATAATAAGAGAAAAGAGCCCACATGAAAAACTCTTGAGACATGTTGGTACGTACTACATACTTCATTAAGGCATTAGTTAAAAGAGATTTGCAGCAATGGAGCAAATAACAACAGTAAGTATGTGATAGCTCAGTATCTGAGAGTGTTTAGGTATGTTTGAGGTTTAGCCTAGACCAGAGAGATTATGGTAATCAAGAAGTGAGACGGAACCATGTGATATTAAATATTAGACTAGGTTCACCTAAACTATAAGCTGTATTCTTAAAATGACCTCTTCAGCCCACCACATGGCTGCCTCTATGTAATATAGAAAGAGATATTTGACCCAGTGACAATAGGTGGCCCCAGGGCTGTAGGCGTCCCCTTCCCCCTCTAAACTTTCAATTGCTGTCCCAACACTAACATGCTTTTTTGTAATTTTAGTATGCCATAGCTAATAGCGCTGAATATATATATATATATATATATATAAAACTTATTGGGGTCTATTCAATGCTGTGGGCGAGCGGTGACAGTGAGCAGGGCTTCCTGCTCGCTGTCCCCGCTCGCCCTGTCAGTATTCAACTCAGCCCCCTCATACGCCAATTCCCCCTCGCTCCATTTTTTGAGTGAGGGGGAATCGGCGTATGCAGCTGCAGAAGCAGCGAGACTCGCGGCTAAATACAGTGGTTTCGCTGCATTAGCCGCGGGTCTTGGTGTTTGGGGGAATCTTTGCCGTCCTATGACGGCGAGGATTCCCTCGGAACGTTGAATAGGGCGAGCAGCCGGCAAGGGGGCAAAACAGCGAGGATCGCTGGTTTTATGCGATCCTCGCTGTTTAACCCCCTCGCCGGCCGTGGCGAGCGGTATTGAATACTACCCATTATTTTGGATTGTTTTAAAGCAAAGTTTTTCATTCTATCTGTGGAACGGGCAGAGTAACAGCTCTTGCTATAGCAATGCATAAACTATATATGAATATTTTGCTGCATATTTTCTCTTAAACTTTTATTCACGAAAGCCTCCGATCGTTAACACTCAGCCATCTGATATCTCCAAACTGAATTATTGAATGCTTAGTCTCATTACTCATGATTTTAATATAACTCATTTATGGGTAGGTTTCCAACATGCGTGCATTATCATTAATATTTTAAGGAGCAAAAATGCTTCTGTCATTTTGTTTTCTCTTGCTACAAAGGATATGGCAGAATTATATTCTAATAACCCATATGAAAACATGCTGATTAAGATCTTGCATCATCAATAACAAGACTTCACCAAAATTGGGTTTCTACATAAAGTTGTAATTTTAGCTTGATGTCCTCAATGTTCCGAAATTCAATTTACTTCTTTTAGCAAAGCTTTCATGTGAAATGCCCAGTTTTGGTATCTTTGTGCAATGTGTCATTTTTTTATATTCAATTTATTTATATATTTTTTTTATTTTTTTTTTGGTTTCAGTTCTTCGGATTTTAAAAAAGTATATTAAAAAAAATTGCTTTGTTTTAAAGAGGATAAAGGAAATGCTTTAAGTACTGATAAAATCAACCCTTAGGGCAGTGGTTCCCAAACTGTGTGCTGTGGCACCCTGTGGTGCCTTAAAACACCTGTAGGGGTGCCGTGAGTTGGTGGACCAGAATCAAATAAAAATATTTTTGGTCAGAGTAATAGACAAAGCGAATTCTGTCCCTCAAAACAAAGCTGACCGTAAAGATGACATGTAAACAATTCTTTTTTTTTTAATTTATCAATATGAAACTTTTGGCCTAGGGGTGCCATAAAAAAAAAATTCTATACCCTAGGGCGCCATGTTTTCAAAAAAGATTGGGAACCACTGCCTTAGGGGCAAATTTAGTGAAATTTTTAAAACAGAGATGCATGCCTCCCAATTTTGATGATCTGTAAATCGAGACCTGCCGCACCAAAGGCACTTGTGGTCCGAAAGGGACGTGGCTAATAGGAGTGGGTGGGGACTTCATTTAAGGGTGTGGCCTAGTGGTGTGACCCCTTTATTTATAATTTTCTGGGGTGTGCCCAGCACTCTCCTAGCGACCGGGCAGCCCCCTCGTCCCTGCCCTCCATTCTCCTTGCACTGAAGAGATGCTGTGAGCAGTCTCACAGCATCTCTTCAGTGATTCCTGCGCCCCCCCCCCCGCCTACGGGACATTGCCAGCCATGGGAGAGATGGTGGGACAGTCTCCAAATAGTGGGACTGTCATGCTGTAATTGGTACAGTTGGGAAGAATGGACACTTGCAAGTGTTGCTCATATCAACCAATCAGATTATGTCTATAGATTGCACCTGTTGAAGGATTCTATAGTGGGGGGGCCACTCACACAGTGCCTGATTCAGACCTGATCACTAGGCTGCATATACTCGCAGCCTAGCGAACAGGTTAGCGCCACTCGTCGCCCCACCGAACGTCTACCGCCCACTCTGCCCGCATTCCCTCACTAGAATGCAAGGGAATCTGTATGAGAACACACCCCTCGCATGCAGCTGAAGGGGAACAAAATCATTTGATGGTCGCCTTTCATCAAATGATTTTTTTCCCCTTGAGAAAATAAAGTCAGTCTGAACTGATTGCCGGAAAGGGTTACGCACACACTGGAAACATCATTTGATGACTAGTGAGTTGTGCATGGATTTGCAGCTGTGTGGCAAGCGGCAAAAATTTCACAAGCCAATCGCTCACTTGCATGGGGATTACTCTCTGGCGCTTTCACACAACATCGATCAGGTCTGAATAACCCCCCACTATACCTTAGTCCCTGGGCACCTTATACCCTACACCAGGGGCGGGGAACCTTTTTTGTACCAAGGGCCATTTGTATGGGTAAAAAAGTCCTTTGGGGGCCATATGTAAAAATTTTCCAATACAAATTGTCCTGCTGCAGCCGTCCCACCCTCCGGCGGCTGCCGCTTAATAGGACTGACAGTCTCTGGCTGCTGTTGATTAAGAGGAGTCTTGCGAGAACTACTGACCTCTCACGAGACAGTCATAGCACATGTGTGACCCGGGGGAGGCGCCTGCTCCAATACTGTGAGTCACTGCTGTAATGCCCTGCTGGTCTCTGTGCAGGGGGGCGGATTTGTGATTGTGAGCAGGGGGGGGGGGGCGTATGTGTGTATAATGCTGGGTCTGTCAATAATTCTGTGTGTATAACGCTGGGCGGGGGGCTGTAACTTCGCCCAGCGTTATACACACAGGTGATTGACAGATCTGGCTAAATATATAAGAGATGTGTCACACTTCACAGAACACATAATTCCCCATGAAAAAAGCTTAATATACTGTAGTAGGGATCTTAATGATTGCAGTCATCCGTTATAATAGATTCAGGCCGGTCTATTCCGATTGTCCGCTCTCATAGCAGTGGTGAGAAATGAACATGGAAGCTGCTGCCCCCGGCAGAGTCCGCCTGAATGCTTGTGGCAGCTATCAGCTGTAACTGTGCAGTGTGGGCCAATGATGGGTGCAGCAATTTTGTCCCAACTCTGTATTAACGGAACATCCACGGGAGTGTGCGAAGGTGACGGGGCTACCAGTGACGCATTTCGCTCCATCATGAGCGCTTTATCAAAGAGTTTATTAGAACCTGCTCCTTAGAGTCCATCTCACATTGTGCAGGTTCCTGTACTTTGTACTTAATATGATTATTATTATCCCTTATTTATAGGGCACCATAAGGGAACCCAGAGTTCAGTTACAGAGAACATAAACAAATACTGTATGCAAAACAAGAACACAGTGACTTGCAGTTCAAGAAGAAAAAGCAGCACTCAAATAATAAAACCAAGGGAATTGATTGACAATTTAATGGCACAAAACATGTAAAAACTGAATATTATAAACAGTTAATATAACATGAGACTTGTTGGGGGGTATATAACCTGCACTGGACAAAATAAGGTTCTTCCCAGAATGGTGGAGTCCAAAGGTAAGTCCAAATGTAAGCCCACTGGAGGGTGGACATCCAAATAATGAAGGAAAGCAAGGCACAGGTAAGTCCTCTCTAGTGTACAGCTTGGATGCCAAATGATCAACAATGATACTTAAGTGGATCCAAAGACTGCTGGAGGATGGGCGTCCAAATGTGGAGTAATGGCGAAGTACAGATACGTCCTCACTAGTGTACGGCTAAGATGGTAAATGGCATATAGTGGTACTCCTTATTGTGGAAAAAAACTGGTCCAGAAAATTAATCAGGTGTAATTCTAAATTGATAAAAGAAGGTCCCGAGGTTGCACCGACACGTTTCACTGCTTCTAGGAGCAGCTTTATCAAGGTGACTTGTTTGGGTAAGGAAGCTGGTATATATACCCTGGTTAATTAATGCACAATTAGCTTGTTAGAACATCAATTCACTAGAAGAAAATTAAAAACAAAATGGTAAACTCGGAGACAGACACTAATTAGAATTCAACCGCTTGTATATTCAAAAACAATAAGAATTTAGATCAAAAGCTATTCAAATCTATTACCAGAAGAATCAGTGTTGTATAATCACTTCTGGGTCATAGGACTATTAGGTATCCGAATTGTTATCCAAAGCAGGATATACATATGGGAGAAACAATTTCAAATTGGGGCATATTCCTCATAACAATTCGTTATCCAAAACTATATATATAAAGATGAAAAAAAAGAGATATAATACTGCTCGATTTGACACCAGAAGTGACGTTACTTAATGTTATGTGGTCTACTTGCTTACCTGTGGCTGCGGTAGGACCACACGAGCCTTGCGCATGAGATTCCTCAAACATCGGAGGAACATTCTACATAAACAATTGTTACATAGTGTGTCACGTCATCATGCCGAACATCATAATGGTGATCCTAAAAGGACTTGAAATTGGTGGGCCTCGAATATATAAACTTTACAAAACATGGTGGCGAAAGACTCAAAACCTTGTGTCACCAAGAAATATATTGGATCTTTAAATTTGATTCATTTTTCGCATGCGATTTTATAGGGTGCGATGCCATTGACTTTGCTATACATTTGTATGAGATGCAATGAGATTTAGGCACCCCCCCACTATCCACCCCACCCCGAAGCGTGGCGAGCGCAGGGGCGGCAGAACGCGTCCTACCGACCTTTTCAAATCCCCACTATTCACGTCAGCATGGAGTTGACTTTGTATAGTGTGGCTCGCCACAGAGCCCGAAGAGTGGCGAGCGGACGTGAAATACATGTAAGGTAATCCACGTCCCCTTGTGGGGCTCGCTGTGCTCACCACGCTTCGGGCTCGCTGCGCTCGCCACACTATATAAAATCAACTCCACGCCGACGTGGATAGTGGGGGTATGAAAAGGTCGGGAGGACGCGTTCCGCCGCCCCTCGCGGGGCTCACTGCTCTTGCCACTTTTCGGGGTGGCGTGGATAGTGGGGGGAGGGTGCCTAAATCTCATTGCATCTCATGCAAATGTATAACAAAGTCAATGGCATCGCACCCTATAAAATCGCATGCCATCGCATGCGATTTTGCGGTGCGGTGGCATGCGATCGCACCGCCCGCGGGTAGAAAGCAGTGAATAAATTACATAGGAAAATCGCATTGCACGCAAAAAAATCGCATGCGATGCAATGCGATTTTCCTACGGTGCCGTACGTATGCTAATTGGGCGCCCTGATAATACATAAGTACCATTTTCTGGACCATTTTTTTCCACAATAAGGAGTACCACTATATGCCATTCACCAGCTTGCCCATTATTATTATTATTATTATTATTATTATTATTATTATTATTATTATTATTATTATCACATACTGTATATGTACCAGCCCTATTAAAACTAAAATCATTGGATTATAGTATGTTCACATCTGAACAAGTCACAATTACTCTCAAGCACCTGAAAAACCTTTGTTAGCTTATTCGAAGAAGTGTGAATGCATGATACTGCCCAGTTACAGCTATTTAGCTAGTGGAGCCTTTGCTGACTTCCTAGCTGCTTTGTGTACTCTGTAGATCCATAGAGGAGAGTGGGGTAAGATGAGTAAATTTTTATTTCTGTTGTCCTCTAGGCAAGGGAAAATGATACCGAAGTAAAGTGAAAACATCTAGATTAATTTCCGAATGCCTCCTGTCAATCAAAATAATAAGAATGCATCTATGAATAAGTGCCGTGAAAATATGGCCTTCTAAAAAGTGCTCTTGTGCCTCAGATAAGGTTATATGTGTAAATAGGTTAATTGAACCATTATTTCAAGTTTAAATAAGAGTATAATTACAAAATATATTTATTTACGAAGGCTTATTTCTTCTCAAATAGTCGTTATTTCTTTATCTTGTACATAACTTTACAAATTTATATAAACCCAACCAAAAAAAGTTTCTCATTCGACAGTTAAATAACTTTCATTCATCATCTCCTTGGCATTTCAATGACTGTTCAAAATTCCAGCCATCAACGTCTCAGGGAAATATGAGGTGTTATTAGGACAAATGCACCAAGCTTCAAAAAGTAAAAAAGTGGATGGAGATAAAGTACTGTAACAGCCGGTACTTATGTAGTATCTGGGCGTCCGATTTTGTGATTGTATGCCTTACCTTAAGGCATACAATCAGATGCGATGCGATTCGATGCGATTTTGCATAGGATTCAATGTTAAGAAGGTCCTGTTCATTTCCCCACTATCCAAGTGGGCATAGAGTTGATTTTATATAGCGTGGCGAGCGCAGCGAGCCACCGAGCCCGAAGCGTGGCGAGCGAAGCGAGCCCCGCGAGTGGACGCATATTTCTTAAAAAGTATTCTGTGTCCCCTCGCGGGGCTCGCTACGCTCGCCACGCTTCGGGCTCGGTGGCTCGCTACGCTCGCCACAGGTTTATATCCAACTCCATGCCCACTTGGATAGTGGGGAAAGGAAAAGGACCCCTTTTTCCCATTGAATTCTATGTTAAAATGGACTCAGACCATTTTAACATTGAATCCTATGGAAAAATCTTGACCATCGCATACGATTTGGTCGCATGCGATGCGATGCGATCCGATTCCTAAATCGGACGCCCAGATACTACATAAGTACCTAACAGCCAATAAGCTCCTAACTGCCATACTACAATCTATATTTGAAAAGTCAGGAACTGATTGGTTGATAAGTGTGTGTGTGTGTGTGTGTGTGTGTGTGTGTGTGTGTGTGTGTGTGTGTGTGTGTGTGTAGGGGGGATCACATCATTTCACGTCATTGGCTCAATTTATCCCACAGTCAACATTTTTTGGGGAAAACTGCCTACTTAGTAACTCAAGCTAATCTTTAACTACATAATTGACATTGCTTTTATACAGTGGCAAATCACCATCATGTACAGTATGGTATATATTTTTAGACATGAATAAATTTGCTTTGACATCACAGTCATTATAGGTGACATGTGGAAAATTAAATCTGACAAGCAAAATTCTGTTCATGTTGAAAAATACATACTCACCACATTACCCCATGCATTGTTCCATCACAGCCAGTTAGAAATAGCAGATGCTTCCTGAATTTAAGGTCACATGACAACAAAAAGTGTACAATTTCCATAATACAGGGATTGGTAACCTTCCCCATTGGCTCATTTTACCCCACTCTCCCCTATGTGCACCTCAGATGCATCACAGTGTGAAGAATTGCAGATGCAGCCACTTTGCGTGTTACTCTGGATCTGGCTTTTACATTTACATTTCTTTGTGATAGTAGAAAACTATATACAATACTTCGGAATGCTTGCTGTAGACTTCATAAACATAATGATTAAGTTCATTAGAATGCATAGTAAGATATAAACAAACATCAATGTAAGCTTTCAAGAGCAGGGCCCTCTGCCCTCATGTGCTTTCCCTACCCTTACTTGAACTATTTTCTACTCAAAGGAATCTAATCTCTCAGTTTTCAATTAGGAAGAAAAGAAGAAAAAGCAGTGCACAAATAATAAAATCAAGTGAATTGATTGATAATTTAATGGCAACTAAACATGTAAAAACAGGATATTAAAAATAGTTAATGAAACATGGGACCTGTTGGGGGATATATACCCTGCACTGGACCAATTGAGGTACTTTCCAGAATGGTGGAGTCCAAAGGTAAGTCCAAATGCCACTGGAGGGTGGACATCCAAATAATGAAGGATTGCAAGGCACAGGTTTATCCTCTCTAGTGTACGGCTTGGATGGCAAATGATCAACAATGATACTCAAGTGGATCAAAGACCGCTGGAGGATTGGCGTCTAACTGTGGAGTAATGGCAAATCACAGATACGTTCTCACTAGTATACGGCTCAGCATGCATCATTGTTATCAGCCTGAATTTGCCACAAATTTCAGGCATCCACAAACAATATGGTTCTTGTATGCAGTGGCAGATTTAGACCTTATGGGGCCCTAGGTAAGATACTGGTTTGGGCCCTCCTCAAACAATCCATAGCACTTTTTTTTTTGCTGCTTATGGCAGGCAGCATCTATAGAGTACCTTGGAACATGCACAATGTACCAATAAATGCTCAGATATGTAAACATCTGAATTGACAAATCTAAATCATACTCTAGGTCTTTAGGAAGTAGGCTTAATACCCGTGTCACATATAAAGTAAACCAACTGCCCACAGAGTGGATGAAACCATTTTGTGTGTCCACACATTTTTTATACTACCAAAGAACATCAAATGGACTTGAGAAAGTGGGCAGGTCCATGTGACATCATGATGTCCCACAGTAGTAACTCAATGCTCTTTTGGGAACATTTTGGATGGCCTGGGCATCTTTATGGGCCCCCTTGGGACCTGCTGGGCCCTAGGCAAGCGCTTAGGTTGGATGTGAAAAAATCCGCCTCTGTATGCCTCTTTGTCCCTGTTTCTCAATTATATGAACATGCCCTTACGGTAACAGGCATACAATTGGCCATTCAGCATGGATCGCTAATTAGAGAATTTGAAATCCGGTCGTTTATGGAATGACTGCGTGTACGCATATTGTGAATAAATAACCATTTGCATAGCAGTCGCATAGAAGTCGCAGTTGAAATGACAGGAAGCCAGAGTTTATGGGTGGAAACATGGCATTTTCTGGGTGTGGTTGTGACCATCAGTCTGGTTCTCCAGCAGAGTAGTGGAAGCCCCAGACTTACTCAGATGGAAAAAATCTGGTCACTGTATTGGCTTATGCGAATGCATCGATATTTGCTATTCGATCACAATTTTGCAATGGGGGTTTATTCTTTGTTTCTCGGGTTGGAAAACTTTTTGATCGCAGGTAAATGCCCTGTCCATTGTCTTTAGTCATTTAAAAAAAAAAAAAAACATGTACCTGCATTACACGTATTGTTGCTAGCTATATCATCGAATACCATCATTGCATTGTACAATTTGTATTCTTTCCATATGCATAAATCAGGGGTGGTGGATTCAAATTAATGTGAATAATGGCTTTAGAGGTTTACAAAGCACACATGGAATTGACAAAAACAGTGGGGCTCTAAGAATATAGGGGCAGATGTACTGAGCCTTGGCAAGAGACAAAATACCATCAGCTCCCAAAGTCATTTTTCAAACTCAGCGTGTAAAATGACAGTTAGCAGCTGATTGGCTGGCACTTTATCTCTCTCCATTTAAGCCTTAGTACATCTGTCCCAAAAGGAGGTGCATTCCTTGGATATTTCATGATTAGGTCATAAGTAGCACACAAGTAGGGCTTGCAAATGGATGGGGTGTGTGGTGTATTATGCATACAATGCACATAAAAGATTCCCATGTAAGATGTTTTTTTTTCTCATTGTAAATAACTGTTTCCCTTATTACTCTATCTATATTTCAGGTAAAGAGTACAAGGAACCATGACATGGGGCCTTATTTTGGTTCATTATTTCTGACAAAATCCTTCTTAGATGGACAAAACCATGTGCACTGCAGGGGGGGCAGATGTAACATGTGCAGAGAGAATTAGATTTGGGTGAGTAATTTTGTTTCTGTGCAGGGAAAATACTGACTGCTTTATTTTTACACTGCAATATAGATCTCACTTTGAAGTAAAACCCCACCCAAATCTAACTCTCTCTGCACAAGTAACACCTGCCTCACCTGCAGTGCTCATGGTTTTGCCCATCTAAGAAGGATTTTGTCAGAAAGAATGAACCAAAATAAGGCCCATGGTGACATTTTGGAATGGATAAAGAAAGTTACGGAGCAGACAGAGACAATTTAAATTTTAGATTTAGTCAGCACAAATAGTCCTGACTTACAAAAAAGTCACAAAAAAAGTTGTAGCAATTTAACCTGATCTGCACTGATGTAACTTAATATAACTTAACTGCAAAAAATGAGTTTGATAGAAATCATAAGATATACTGTATATCAACTCCTCTACTTTAAGGTGACTAGGAATGATTTGCTTAGCATAGGTCTGTAGGGAAAGGAAAGTGCGATCATACAACTTTATTTTAATTAGCAAATATTTGTGATGATATACAACTAAGCATATGAAATTTTGATTGTAAGCTTAGCGGTTCCCTGTCGTCTGTTTCCAATTTGCATGTAATGATCTGTTAAAAAATGTATGGATTTTCTCTTTATTTTCTTGCTGGTTTAAAGGTGTTTTGTTTGACATCAAAGAGTAATATAATCCTGACACAGCAAGTCACAATCGATTTACCCTCAGAGGGCGGCTGCGTCACTTTTGTGCTAATCCTTTTCTTGATTAACAAACGTAAAGCAATTATGTAACAAAAGTTGCATCTTGCAAATTGCAGAGGTTCTAATGAGCTGAGTGTAGCTAATAGTTCTCCCGATAAGGGTGCAGGAATATTTTTATAAGTGCTGCCAATGGTTCTTTAGCTAAAATGAGTGTTGAACCATATGGGATCCAGCCAGCATAGGGAAAGTCACTTAATCTTTTCAGAGCATTTTACTAGGATTAAATCACCTTTTTTTTTTATCAACCCCTTAAGTGGTAATCCCGAGAATTTTCCGGGCTGTGCCTCATTGCCCAGTCTGGCAAGCCCGGAAAATTCTCGGGATTGACACTGTTTAGAGCCGGGCTCCCTCTCCTCCGCTGTGCCTCCTCCTGCCCCCTCCCCCGACTTTTCTACTGAAGCCTCCGGCGCCGGCTACTGACACTACTGACACGCCACGTCGCCGGGTACAGGGCCGTGGCGCTGTGGTGCAGGGCCGGGCAGCAGCTGGCATAGTGTTCAGCTTCGCTGCCTGGCCCAGGGGAAGAGCGTGGTGGGTTTTCTTTAGATAGCGCTCCCCCCCCAAAAAACTCGCCCAGTGGGGAGCGTTACAGTACCTTAAAAAAACACCACTGAAGGGGTTAAGGCATCTATTAAATTATTGTTATTAAACCTTAACACAAGTTTTAAGCTATTTTATCAACTAAAATAAAGACACGAACACAACTGCATTAGAGGTCATTAATAAAGAGATTTTGTACTTACTGTTAAATCCTTTTCTCCGATTCCATAGGTGACACTGGAGTTACAGTGGGGAAAAGAAGGGCGACCATAGGGAGCATGGGCACTTTAAATAAAATTGACTATGACTAACTCCTTCCCTTCTACTTCCTCTCCCAGGCAGGCAGTCTTGTGTAATTGTGCTCAGAGGGAGCTGGAAGAAAACACACTTCTGAAAAGGAGGTTACAAAACATACAAACTAACACGTAGAACAGTTTTGAAAACCATAAAGAAAGAAAAACAAAGTGGAAAAAAATCACACAATGACCAAGAAGGTCCAGAACTGGAGCAGAGCCTGGCAGGAACATCCACCAAGTAAAGATAACCTGAAAACCTGAACAGCACCTGGTGGGCATCCAGTGTCAAATATGGAATTGGAGAAAAGGATTTACAGTAAGTACAAAATCCCCTTTTCTCATTCATCCACTACATGACACTGGAGTTATAGTGGGGACGTCCCAGAGCTCTCAACACAGGCGGGACAGCACTGAGAACCCTTTAACACCTCAAAAGTGTTGAACTGGTACAATCGAACAAAAGTTCTCCATCTCAACCAGTTAGCCGCATGACACAGCTGGTGTATAGACACCCCACGAGCAGCAGCCCAGGAGGTGCCCAACAAACGTGTGGAATCTGCAGAGATGGAAGAAGGCAGAGCCTTGGAGGCAGCTAAATAAGCATGACAAATCATCAGGCAAATCTACCTGGCCAAGGCTTGTTTGGTAGCTGGCCAATCAGGATGCTGGAATCATAGAGTACAAACAGAGATTCCGACTTGCAGACAGATGCCATCCTGGCCACATAGATGCAAAGCAGATGTACTACATCCAGAAAACTGGACTCCTCAGAATCATTCTGAAAGGCCAGAACCACAATCGGCCAATTGATGAGAAAGGCCATCACAACCTTTAGAAGGAAGGACATGCTCATACGGAGTTTTGCTCAGTCCTCGTGAAACACCAAAAAGGGTTGGCCACTAGACAAGGCGCTCAGCTTCGACACTCTTCTAGCCGATGCTAAGGCGAGCAGCAAAACCATCTTCCAGGTTAAGTATTTTAATTCCACCTGTTCCAAAGGTTCGAATAAGGTAGATTGAAGGAACACCAAAACATCCAAGTCCCAAGGAGCTGTGAGAGGCTTGAAAGGAGGCTGAGTTCTCAGCATGCCCTGGAAGAAGGTCTGTACCTGAGCCGGAGGCCGGAAGATAGACCATTCTGCAGGAAGAGGAGAAGATGAGTCAACTTGACCCTACGCCCCTCACACCAGGGCACATAAGCTCTCCATATACGATAGTAATGAACCAACGTGTCCTGCTTTCTGGCCCTCATCATGGTAGGAATTACAGTGGCTGGGATGCCTGCCTTTTTCAAGATGGACCTCTCAAAAACCATGCTGTCAAATGAAGATGCCTTAGGAAACCAAGTCTTTCACCCAAGTATCTTGACAAGAGTGGAACCACACCTTTCTGAAATGCAACATATGCCCACCCACCTTGAAATCCCCTAGGTGGGGCCATGAGGAATATGGAGGGTTTGGAGGAAGACTTAGCATCAAGATGGTATGTAGAGGTATTTACTCTACCCCATCCTCTAGTACCATGGGTAATGGCTGCACCCCCTCTAGGTCTGCCTCTGAATTTTGTTGGTGGCCAAAAGGACTGAAAGGAATGACCTCCCGCTCTGCCTTGAAAGGCCCTGCATGGAGGAGGGGCTGCTGGGGGTAGAAACAGGGATTTACCTCCATTGACCTGGGAAATCATCTTGTCCAATTCTGGACCGAAGAGTGCGTCTCCCGAGAAGGGCAGCGCTTCCACAGCCCGCTTGGAGTCCACATCTGAGTGCAGATATACATGCAGCAATAAGACAGACATCGGAAGAAGCTTCTACCAGATAGACTGCTGCTTCATAAATGTGTTCTGTTAGTAATAACAGTTCCCCTGTATCTGGATAGTTTCCTAGGACTGTGGCCACCTGACCAGCCCAGGCCTCCATAGCCTGTTGACCCAACAACCCACCTGAGTGGGATGTTGTAAGACTCCCGCAGCGGTATAAATGTTCGTAAGGGTGCTCTTAATCGTCTGTCAGAAGCGTCCTTAAGGCATGAGGCTCCCGGGATAGGAAGAACTGTCTTCTTTGACAGTCTAGAGACCGATGGGTCTATGGATGGAGGTGATTCATATAGTTTTCTGCTATCCGCAGCAAAAAGATAAGATGAGAAACACCTCTAAGAGAACTGAAATTTCTTCTCAGGGTGTAACCAAGCATTTTTTATATGTCATCTAGCTCAGTTGAGGAATGAAACACTGCTGGCTGTTTTTGCTTTTTACCAAAAACTGAAGGGCGAACAGCAATATAACTGCAATATTCAATGTTAGTAATGGAATAAATCCTTCAACCCCTGAGAAGCCACCTCTGGCTGTTCCAGAAGTACCTGTTTAACAGGATACGCAAATTCCCCCTCCTAGGCCCTAGTTAACCCTTCAAACGCTGATGCTAGGTAATTTTTTAGTCTGATCGCAGGTCGCAATCTAATCTTAGGTTCCGCACTCGCTTGTTGTGGGGGGGGGTCTTCAGGAATCGGTGATGCACGAGGTGGCAACCCTAATCACACAGCAGAGTACCCTCAGACTGAGGTGTAAATTAGGAGCCATATTTCTTACAGGAAGCCTTTCTTAGAAGTACCTCCTGCCATGGTACATACACCAAATACTCTCATTCACACAGACTTTAGTGTAAAAAGAGAGGAATTACTGGACAGGAGAGAGAGTATTTAGAAGAAGTTGTCACCTGTGCAGAGAAGGTCTCACTACCCTTTACTATGGTATTGCGTGGACACTCCCGCAGAGAAGTGCCCATTGTCCCTCCAGAAAGCACTATATTATAACATGACATGTATAGCACAAAGGATAGATATATTTGGACACATTTGTAAGTCGAATTCACACACACACACACACACACACACCCTCTCACCCATACCCCACTGTTGTCGCTACTATATGCACCCTCCACACTACCTCTGTGGCTATAGGCACTGACTACCCATCCCACTACTGCTGCCACTGCTATAGCCAATCAAATAAACTCCAGATACTCAGTCACACACAGATATACAAGTGTAACTGTATACCAAATGAATCAACACGCCTCTTAAGTCACACTGAGTTGTGATTAAGATTCTGCAATGTATTGGTATGCTAGAAAAGGAAGACTACCTGTAGGGAGACAAGTAGCGCACAAATAATGGGAATTGTTATTTTAAAACTATAATTTATAGTGTTGTCTATTAAGCAGGGACTTATAACGTATACACAGCAGTGCATCAGGGTTGTGACAAGGTGCAGACTTCCAGCTAGCTGCCACCCCCCACACCCTCGCAGCCCAAGCAATGATTTTGTGCCTTTCCCATCCGACTATACTTCATTTTTACATTCGTATTCAATTCAATCTCAGTCTCTACAATCTCATTTCTCTTGGGCACATTTTTTCCTCAAAAACAATTTGTTTATTCCACATTACTGTCTGTTTGCTGAGCGAAAATCTCTCCCACCTTTGCAAAAGTGTTTTGAGAGAATCTCTTTTTTGTGTTTGGATTACAGTTCTTTGCAATAATAGTTTCTTTATCACTTTCTACAGTATAAATTAATGTGGACTGTTTCTATACCAGCCTTTCTTTTTCTATAGAATTGTCCAAAAACACAGCCTTCATTAAAATCAGCAACAAACTTTAATTTATCAAGAGAGGAAAAGTTTTGTTTTTCACCACAATCTTCAGCCATCCCTCGATAAAATTACTTACTGTAGATCTTACGCGAGGTCTGCCCCCATTACAGGAAATGCCACAATTCTCTGCTCTTCTGGGAGGGGGCATGGCTAAAATTATGCGATTTGCATAATTAAGCCACACCCTCTCCCGAAAGAGCTTTGAATGCCGGTATTTGACCGGCGGAGGAGGAGGCTGTGGAGGAGCCCAGATAAATGTGGGAGCCTACTTGTGGCATTTGGAGGGCTGCTGGGCATTTGGCAGTAAAGAAGGAAAGATTAGAAGCATGACCTCCCACTGTGTGTACTAACAATCGGGGCCGGGCTGCCATCAGAAATTGTGGGGCCTGACAAAACAGGCAGGACCCCCCTTCCTATTGTGCCCATCGCACAAACGGCTTGCGCATGTGTACTACGTACCATATGCATGTAAGCCATGTCCGAACCCCTCTTTCTCTGGGTGAATGATATCCCCCACTTCCCCCTTTTTCAGACTTGTCCCTTTTCCCCTGTGTCAGCCATGTCCCTCTTCCTCATTTGTGAACCCTGTGCTTGTTACCTCTGTATTAGCCCTGTCCCCCTCCCCCTGTATCAGCCCCCCTCCCCCTGTATCAGCCCTGTCCCCCTTCCCCTGTGTCAACCATGTCCCCCTTCTTCAGTGTCAGCCCTGTCCCCATATGTGAGCCCTGAAAACCCTTCCCCTGTGTATGTGACATCATTGTCACCAACTATGTTAGGGTACTAGTTCCCACTGCTGCTGTGCTTGCTGCTCTTCGTTCTGATCCCCTCCTCCACGTGCAGACAGAATGCATGACATTCTGCTTCTTCCCAGCCAGCTCTTTGGTCAGCGCAGCCTGCTGAGAAGCTCAGAGACCAGGACACAGAGGAGAGCGTCGAGCTGCTGCTGATCAGCGATCCTCTACCTCTGCTTGGGAGGCAATGGAGCAGGCAACAGCACCCTGTGACCAGGCATAGCTGAGAAGGGAGGATTGGGGGCTGCAGAGCGACCTCTCTCTCCTTCTCGGTTCCCAGAGCCACCTGCCTGTGTGAATGGCAGCGGGGAGCAGGCACAGAATCACCAATGAAGGTGATCATTGTTGAGTTGTGGTTCGTGGCCAGAGACCCGCCGCGGCTGTGCAGTGAAGGGGGGTTATGGCGACCATGCGGGCTAAAGGGAAAGGGGCCCAGGCCCTACCCTCTTGTAAGAGCGGCCGGGCCCGGGACAGTTGTCCCCATAGCACCCCCCTGATGGCAGCCCTGATCGGGGTTATCATTGTGGCAGTGTCTTGTTCCTGTCCAGCATAGCACTGCAGGAGGGGATTGAGTGAAACCCGGAACGGTTCATTATTTGGAATGGACCATCTCCCTGCAGTGATCTGTACCATTGTGGAACTCTCTATGCTTCTCCCTATGTACGGTACACAGCTAATGGTTCTGGGAGATGTTACAGCCCCTTCCTGACTTGCAGATGCTGCTGCACTTTGGCAGAGAGAATGGGAGCAGTACGGCCAGAATGGTTGAGACTCCGAAATGCTGGACACGCACCTTACAGAAGCCTTTGAAGCTGTGGAGTTCTTTGTTCCCATCCCTGTTTATGTGATAGCTGTCACACAGGAATAAAGACCTTATTCTGGGCCATGCGCACCGGTGTGAATTCGCAATGGTGAGCGATGTTTCTTTACTGCGCATGCACATTTATGCCCATGTGCATGCGCCGGGTTTGAACGGCCATGGCAAACAGACAGAGTGTTCACTGGGTGGCGGGTAGTAGCGCCCATGGAGGAGAAGTGGGCCAGTGGAGAACCAATCAGCTGTTCTGACCATCAAATGATGTGGGTTTGGCCCTGTAGGCTGTGAATGGATGTTTATGCAAAACATCCATTCAGAGCCGTGCGGGTGAATTCGGGCTGCAAAGGGGGGCAGTGGCATGTGCGAGCGGCGGGCGGGCTAAAAATGACACGAAGCGCTGTGAACTTGCGAGTCAACCAGAATAACCACCAAAGTGCATAGACCCCCATTGTATTCAATCCATTATGCTTCCATATAATAACATAAAATGAGAGGTGTCACACAGACATCTTTTAAATCACTGTCCTTAGTATTTGAACGAACCATTTATTTTCAAGGCATTCTATTGCGAGATCTTGTCTCTTCATCATGCCTAAACACATTACAATTGAAACAAAATGCAGCAGGTTTCAACATAGATGGCAATTAGCCTTCTGGGACACGTATCAGACAATCTGTCAGCATGTGTCTATAGACTAGTAATGGTACTGGTGTGAGACAGAGAACAACCTGATCTCTTGCTAGATTAAAGGACATTTTCTGTCCACTGAATCATTATGTGGTGATTCATTCTCTCTCTCTCTCTCTCTCTCTCTCTCTCTCTAACAAAATGGACTGTTGGAAGGTATGATTTAGGTGTCGGACTGCCCATAGGCACAACATTATTGCATCCTCCCATAGAATAGTATACTACAGGGGTTCCCAAACTTTTCTGAATCATGGCGCTAGAATGTCAGAATTTAATTTGTCACCCTCAGCACAAAAGTTTCTTATTAAAAAATATACAATGAAGTAAATTGTGTTTATATGTCATCCTATGTGTCAGTTATGTGGTAAAGGACAGGATGCGCTTCTGTTTGTCCACATATGTTGTGATTGGAAGCCACAAACACTGAATTGAATTGGTTCTGGACCACAACCCAGGGCACCCCTACAATTGTCCCGAGGCACCCCAGGGTGCCATGGCACACAGTTTGGGAACCACTGGAATTCTGTGTTCTTTTAACAAGTGCTTCATCTGTTTACCTCATACTACACTTACTTCCCAATATTTGTAACGTGGCCAAGGGGCATGGCCTACAAATCACATCACTCCCACAAGGCTGCGCTCCCATCTTCACTACTGAGGGGGCATGGGCAGCACTCTGAGAGCTGCTGGCCATGCCCCTAGCCCCTCTGTCTCCAAGAATAGACACTATGCACATGCGCACAGCATCTATTCACAGCTACTCTGTGCAGCGGGTAGTAGGGGTAACTTCTAACTACCCCTCCACCGCGGGACACTACCGGCCCTGGGTGGGATGTCGGACTGTCTCAAATAAATGGGATGGTCCCACGAAAGCTGGGACAGTTGGGAGGTGTGAGACTATACACATAATTCCTAATTGTCCTGATATTTGCAGGACAGTCGTGTTTTTTTGTTTTGTTGTGAATGTCCCAGGGTCCCACGGTCAGCAGTGTCCCACATATGGGAGCAGTTGGGACTGCACTGCAGTCACCCTGTCACTTAATAACTAAGATGCTGTGCACATACACTCGGCATCTAATATCACTGCAGGCAGAAGGCTGGCATCATGACAGCAGCTCGCAGTAGAGCAGATGTATGAAGCACTGATAAGGGAGGAGAAGTGAACCAGTGGAGAAGTTGCCCATGGCAACCAATCAGCTATTCTGTATCATTTTAAAATATGCAAATTATAGATGTTACTTTTAGCTGATTCTGCACTGGCTCACTTCCTCCTTATCACTGCTCCATACATCTAGACCAGAGTGATGGAAGTGGGGGCATGGCTTGTGATAGGGGGCATTCCAATGAAGCCACACCCCAATTTTCTGAGGGCACACCACCTTTTATGGATGCATGGGGAGCAGGGATATCATAATGCATGGGCTTACTGGGCAGCTGCTCTAGGGCCCCACAATTCTAGGGGCCTTTGAGCAGGGGTTTGCTGGTGCCTCTGGAGTTTATTGCAAGGCTAGTAGATATTGCTGCCTGGTTGCTTTGGTTGTAAATTACACAAAATCTTTGGAAAAATGGCCAAAAAATATACAGGCAACAAACCTACTAGCCGAAATTGCAGTAGATAAACTAAATGGCTTTAGATTTGTTTCAAAATAGCAATGCAATGTCTAATGCAGGATGCACACCAGAGGATATTGTGAAAGATACTGCTCAGAAAGGGGCTTCTGAATGATATCACAATATCACCTAGTGTGTACACTCAATATCATTAACGATGCGCACTCCATGCATCATTAACAACCACTGATTTCTTCTATACATACAGATCAATTTGGCTATATATTCACCGACCTGTATGTTGAGCGGGTACTGCGCTGATGTATAGCGCCCGTATATATTTTTCTTTTCCTACATCTATTAGATGTTTTTATTGTTGTCTTTGTCTTTGAAACATTAAATAAAGAATTTTTTTTTTTAAAGAGTGCACAATATATGCACTGACGGCTCCACAAATATAAATCACCCTGGTGACTAAAAGGAAAATTTACTAAGATGGAAGTTCTGTTGAAGATAAGATGTTGCCCATAGCAACCAATCAGATTCTAGTTCTTATTTATTAAGCACCTTCTAGAACAGGGCTGGGCAACACCGGCCCTCCAGATGTTAATGAACTACACATCCCAGGATGCTTTGCATTAGTTTTGCTATGTGGCCATGCTGAAACTGATGCAAGGCATGCTGGGATGTGTAGTTCATCAACATCTGGAGGGCCGGTGTTGCCCAGCCCTGTTCTAGAAGGTAAAATATAGAATTTGATAGTATGCCCAAAGGAACATCCCATTTTTCATAGAACTCCCATCTTAAATTGGCCACTCCACTCCTACACTAGGGGGACTTCTCCCCTCGGAGAAATCTGCCTGGGACCTTCCCGGGGTGGCAGAAATGTATGTATGCAATATATTGTAAACGTTAAGGCAGAGTTGTGGTGGGAGATTTATTTTTACGGGGGGGGCTTTCCTTAATTTCTGACTGGGGGGGGGGGGGGGGCGCACGTTTTAT
Source organism: Crinia signifera (assembly GCF_055691185.1). Lineage (NCBI taxonomy): Eukaryota > Metazoa > Chordata > Amphibia > Anura > Myobatrachidae > Crinia > Crinia signifera. The sequence continues at coordinate 268,266,781 of NC_139220.1, read as the reverse complement.
AGTTACCATTCAATGTATACACTTAATATGATTTGGCCGGGATTTCAGAGGGAAACACTTACAATATTGCTCATTGCTCAACCTTGGCCAATCTGTCATTCCTCAGTGTTTCACTGATTTTCAGATGTATCTGTATTGGAGGTATGAGAACTATACTTAGTGCCTGACAGTGATGCATGAAGAGTTACAGCAGATGTATGACCCTGCATTCTAGCATGAGCAGCTGGAGGATCATTTGTTGTAAAAAACATGCTCATGGTCTTACAACTGTCTTGTCGCAGCAGGTGGTGTACAGATATATCTGCACTCATCGTTGCCGCGCTGCATGCGCTCATGCACACACATTGTGGCAATGACTACTGCGCCCACAGCTAGGTAATGGATTGCTGTATGTGTATTTACACGAGTGCCTGTGAACGAGCACTCAGCACACAATAGATGAGCACAGCTTTTAAATAAAATTTATCGTATTCATTATTTTACTCATTATATTTCCCCTTAATGTCTGTAATTTTGATTTGGGAAAAATCATCAAGTGCACGCTTATTCAATTTGTGCCAGTTTCACCAAATCTGATGTGAAATCCAGGCTAATCGCATTTGTTTGACATCCCAATACAATCCGATGCGCGTCCCTGTGCGTATTGGACTAGAGTTTGAGGTCAGGCCTGCCGGGACATCCCACCCCCGACTCAGATGCATGAGATGCATCCCATGCATGCAGAAGGACCACATGCAATGTATCACATTCTATCCTGCCACACGGGAAGGACCCAGGTGGCTCAATGAGAATCGGATGGCCATACGCTGCTGCGACTTCTCTCCGTTGTACATGGCCACCTTAAGACTTTCTCACAAGACATTAATTCATGGAAATATGACTTCTGCCAGTGCCAGTACTGGAATGCTGCTAATCAATTGAGTGGAATACTTGGAAATTGGCCAACCAATCAGATACCATCTATTATCTTCTAGAAGGTGGTAAATAAATAAGAAATAGATTCTGATTGGTTGCCCATAGCAACATCCCATGTGAAATAGAACTCCCATCTTATTAAATTCCCCTCTTATAATCAGAATAAACTTGTGACTTGGATGTGAGTACAAAAGCAAAATATAAGTTGTGATATCAACTGTCTGGATGCACAGTGCTAGATTCCCCATGCTCTTCACTTATACCCCATTCACACTGACCTTTTTTTCCCAGGTTGGCCATGGGAACAACCCAGGTGTGGTGCTGGTGTGAATGGGTCCCGGGCCAATATCCTGGGAGCAATGCCCTGGAATTTCAACCCTGCTAGCTACCAGGGTTGATCCCAAGATCTTCCCAGGGTTTTACTGAGGTGTTAACAAGTAACCTGGGTTGAGTGACTCTGGTCCCATTCAAAGTATGGAGGAGCAGTGCTGTCAGTTCCAAATGCTGCTTCCTTGCCCACCCCTCGACAATGTGCTATTGCACCGCCCTGCTCCTGTGTGACGTCACCAACCGGCATATTGTTTGCAGACCTTAAATGCTGGGTTGTTCTAGGATTGGACCTGTGTCCTAATTCCGGGTATGATCCCAGCATTTGTGCTATGAATTGGGTATTATACACAATTTTATTATGAAAGAAAACCTTGTCCTATAGCCAAATATAAAATAACTTTCCTTGTGTACCCCAGTATAGAGCAATGGGGGAATAGAAATCTTTAGTAAGATGGTCAGGACTATGTAGCTTTGCAATAAATCTTTGCTAAAACATCCTGACACTTGCTTTATCTTACAGGGCGGTCATAAGAGCTAAACCCCTCGGTGCTCTGTATCCCGGATTCTTATATGCCAGTAGCTATGTACATTTATACATTATTCATCCCTTTAAACATTACGTAAGGGAATAAATGCACTTTCCAGAAATGTATGTAACTCTTTCTGCAAAGCAGCTTAAATAAAAATGTAAAACTAGAATACTAGAAAGCATTCCACTCTTTACCAAAGGGAAATTTAGTACAACATTAGAAACAATGTTGCATAACCTTTGAAAAAAACAAACAAACATATACTGTAGATCAAGCAGTTTAGCATAACACTGGCACTAATGCAAAATAGTTCTACCAGGAATTGGATATTTTTCTTTACCAAACAGCAACCCAGCATAAAATTACTAGTAAAGCAAAAAAAAAAAAAAAAGTCTCTATAAAAATGCATGCATTTCTTTTATTATTACTACCTATGCAGGATCCGTATGTGGAGACACTATAACCAGGTTGGTTGTGGGCAGGGTGTACTAAGCCAACTAGGGTACTGTACATCCCGCCACACATCACATTGATACTAATCGCATATGTACTAATATGCGATTAGTATTGCAAAGGACCACTCTTGCAAAATGAGCTGCTCTTTGTAAAGCTGCCGATTCCAGATGAGATGCTGCCCGTGGGCCCCACTCACCTTCTGCACCGAGAGCCTCCTGCTACAGAGACTCCAATGCTCCTCCTTCTTCTTCCTGTACCCGGAACGGGAAGTACTGCTGCTAGGGAGGAGGATGTCACTGGGGGCCTTATTTTGGTTCATTCTTTCTGACAAAATCCTTCTTAGATGGACAAAACCATGTGCACTGCAGGGGGGCAGATGTAACATGTGCAGAGAGAATTAGGATTTGGGTGAGTAATTTTGTTTCTGTGCAGGGGAAAATAATGACTGCTTTATTTATTTTTACACTGCGATATAGATCTCACTTTGAAGTAAAACCCCACCCAAATCTAATTCTCTCTGCACATGTTACATCTGCCCCACCTGCAGTGCACATGGTTTTGCCCATCTAAGAAGGATTTTGTCAGAAAGAATGAACCAAAATAAGGCCCTGGGTCCGGGCAGCAAGCAGGAGGCTGCCGGGACTAGAGATGGGCAAAACGGGTCACTAACGAGAGCTGGGATCGAGCAGATCAGTCCGCGGAAAGATCCGGATCTTTGCATGGATCATCGCCTCGCTTTGAAAGAAGGGGTTATTGGATAATAACGAAGCATAATTTGTTTTACAATCATTTTTTTCCATTTTTTTTAAAACAGTGAGCTGAGCAAATAAGAACATACATGACCGAGTAAAACACTGATCGATGGCTGGGTGCAGAATTGCCATCGATGGCAACTGCACCGATGGCCATCCCTAGCAGCAGCAGCCTTGTTAATCTTTCTTTCACTTGCAGTCAGAGCACTGTACTCAGTCTCCATAGTTAGTACATCTCAACTGCCACAGGTGGCAGCGATCCCAGGATGATACATATGAAAGGTGGTAAAAACCCACAAACAGTTTTATTGCATTTTTTTAATGATTGCTATTTTAAAACATCCAGCAGATTCAGCCAATGCCTGCAGTTCTCTGCTGTATGTGATAGCACTAGATGTCACAGTGACATTGGGTAACAAATAATGGCAAAGACACTACATAGGCATGGTTCCGAGATTAACACTAAGCCACTCTGGTTACAACCCTTTGGATTGTAATGGATTCCACTTTAGTCCAATTTCTGGCCTTACAGAATGTATAGCCAGTACTGTGAAGCTCTCCAATAATAATGTATCTGGTGATGCTATGCTTGCTACTCAGGGCTATAGCAGAGGCCTAATTGTACTAATCTCATGTTCCTTACCAAATCTACCCATCTGGTAGCTTCCGGCGGCCTCTGCAAAATGAAGCCTACTAATGTCCAACTGAGGTTGGTGGACTGAAGGACCTTGTCCCCACCATACCTAAACCCCCGCTCCCCCCACTGCTGCCTAACACTAACCATTCCCTTCACGCAACCTAAACATTCTTCCCGAGAGCCAAGCCCTAATCCTCCCCCTCCCCGCATCCCAATCCTAACTGTCCCCTCCCACAGCCTAACCCCTAACCCTAATGGACCAGCTAGCCCTCCCCCGAAGCCCACATGGTTTTTCTTAACACTTTACATCATATACAATGGGAAGCTTCTGTAAGGATTTTGTTCTTTCCACACCAGTTAAAACAATTCATAATGCAGAAAGCCAGGTTGATGGTGCTGAAGAAAAGGGATGCGGTTAGCATTCCAGTGGTCCAGATGCCAGAAGTCAGAATTCCGACATCATGACTAGCATCCAGAAGACCGAAGCTGAAATGTTGACATCAAAGAGGATGCCAATAATGCAATCTCTGTTCCCGGCATCCTGAGTGTCTTTATGATAGGTGGATTATGGTTAGGCCAGGAAGGGGGTTGGGGGTTAGGCACTCGAAGGGGACTTAGGGTTAGGTTGCAGGAAGGAGGGTTAGAGAGGAAGGTGGAAGGTAAGTATACTTACCAGACCCCATTCGAGACTGCCTTTATTGGGATGCCATTGTGGGTATTCTGACTGACGGCATGCCACCTACAGGCCATCCTGTCTGACGGGACGGTCATCTGTATGTATTCCATAGAAAACATGATTACACTTCAGTTTCATGGGTTTGCTATTGCTGTTTATGTAAACTATTTGATGATTGTTCTGATGGTCTATCTAATGTCCATCTTTTCATGCATATCACCAGTATGTTTGCTTTTAGTAAATCTCCAGATTGCTAAACCAAAGGAAAAATACCAAAAAACAAAATCAATGCTTAGTAAATTTACCCTTATGGGTTAATAAATCTATAAACCTGGCAAAGTTTATAATGTGTGACTATCGGATAAACTAGATTTTGTATTATAATTTATATGTAAGGATTAGCAATAATTGAAAGTCTCCTGTGCTAAGTAGGGGGTAGTGTCCTCCCACCTAATGAACAGGGATTATGTAGAAAGCGCTAATGTACAGATTACAGAGACTGTGCATTTTTTGTGTTGTGATGGCGTTGCAATTGTTTCTGGATTAAAGGCTTTGTTTTAGAGAATACAATTTTAGCTAAAGCTTTGTTTTGTTTTCCATTCCCCCCCCCCCCCCCCCCCCCCCAAAAAAAAAAAGGTGCATCTTACTGGGAATATACAGCATTAATTTGTAATAATGTGTCATTACTGGCTTCCAAATCCACAAAGTTTCAATCATCTCTGTGTGACTTTTTTAGAACCATGTTTTTTCTTACTGATTATGTAACAAATAAAGGAATAAGTGAACAGAACTGATTTCTGGAGAATAGTATCTGTGCCACTGTTTCTAGCGTAGTGTAATACATTATATATTAGCTTATTGTAATAAATGTAATTAGATTCAGTTACTCGTAAATCACCGACATCTGCAGCCGCACCATGTGCTTAGTACATACAGTAAATCATGATCTGTGCATGTGATCAGAATTGCTATCAGATAAATACAGTATCATAGAATTCATGACCACTTCCAGGTGCAAACAGACACATAGCGGTACATTTACTAAAGCTTCTAGGAATGAAAAGAGATGATGTTGCAACCAATCAGATGTGCAGATTTTTTTTCCGTTGAAAGTCTAGATCTGCAAATCATAAAAGTGCCCATATATCACCTCAATTGATTGTCTTTTAGTTTTTACTAGTCACATGTAGAAAAATGAAACAATGGGAGATACTACTACTCTTCAAACCCCTTCTACTCTTGAACTCAATAATAGTACTCATAGTGGGAAATTTACTAAGATGGGGTTCTATTTCACATGGGGCGTTGCTATAGGCAACGAATTGGAAGTTCCTTCAGCTCTTTCACTTAATAACACTGAAAATGCTATAAGTGCAAAATATGTCAAATAGAATTTTATTTGCTCATCATCAGGTCCACCCAGACATACAGGGGACCAGGGTGATACGGGGTGTGTGGCCAAATCTGAAAGGCATGCACCTATTGTATTCTTAAAAAAAATTGAGAGGTGTTATGGGCACTGCAGAATTATCATTTTTTTTCTCAACTCAGACAAACTCATCCCAAGTAAGCAGAACCCAATATCCTGCACTTTTGGTGCCCCTTCTCAGGATAACTAAAACAACACATTCTCTTTTTTTTTTAAAAAAACATCATGAAGGTGATGCAAAAGATGCAACAAGATTCCCTTGCGTTGTGTTAGCCATTGCTGGGAATGGGAACTTGGGCTGCTTGGGTTGATTCTGATTCGACACACAAAATGGCTGTAGTTGTGGGAATTTGAGGAAGTCTGTTTTACTATTTTATGCTAATTTCAGTTTCCATTCATCTGATATTGTAGATTATGCATCTGCAAGAGGAAACCAGTGCTGCACCTCAGTGGCATCACTACAGGAGTGCGGGCAATTCCTGTGTGTCACACGCCGAGAGGTGACACCAAAATCCCAGCTTCTCTTCAGTGACAGTAGCTGGGTCCTGCGTGCACTGTAACATTATGTGCAATACTCAGCTCCTGTCATAGTGTAGGAACCTTTCTCCCAGTAATTCCCCTACTACACATGTGCAAAACCCCAGTGATTTTGCAGGTCTTGCGCAGTGTGTGTGTGTGCAGTTCTGGAGGGATATATACTGCAAAATTGGTGGCAGCATATGCAGCGTTGGTTATCCTGGACCCGAGGGACCCATGTGTACCACACAGACACTGCATCCATTACACATATACCACTGATATCTACAACACACCCGCGGCACTCCTACAAGTCAGGGTGATACCATGTGATTGCTTTGCCCCTGCCAATATGACACCACAAATACTCTATAACATGGAAGGACAGATCCGACCAAGCAGCGTCTGATGAAGAACAGGACAGACACACACAAATATACACAGAGCTGCTGCTGCTTGTGCGTTTATGCAACAACTCCCCATATGTGTACATGAAGAAATACCCCAGCGCCTCAGAATCAAGATTTAATGTTATGAGATGCAGAGTCGTAAGTTCATCTCAGTCACCCAGAAGCAATTTCGAGTTTGGTGCCCCCACTCCAAATATGTTGTGTGTCAACATTCACCTGTACATAACATCTCAGAGTCCAGTAGTACCAGGTAGGAGCCATCCTGTACCTACTGCAGATGTTAGCAGGCAGGGCTCCTGTTATAGAGCCAATTAACTACAGGTGTGCTCCACATGTGTCTGCTTTACATGCAGGTGCCCCTTCAGAGCTTGGAGCCCAGAGGCTGGAGACTCCATTGCCTCTGGGAATTACGCCCCTGATGAGATGTGATATGTAAAATGATGTAATTCATGCTAGATGCATTCATTCTAGGCTTGCGGTTTGCAGATAGTTGCTAGAACCCAGTGTTAAGATACTGTAAAATGGTGGAGGAAGGGAACTTTTCTAGCAAGGTCACAAGGAACCACACCATTTGCACTGAAGAGTAATCATGTTAGGCATTTGTCTAAAATATCATCCGCAGGGAAGATTACTTATTTCTCTTTAGGGTATAAGCCCTTTAGAGACAGAAGTATTTCTTATGTACATAGAACCTCTTTGTCAGAATGGCTTGTTACACAGTAAACTCATGGGACATGGCAGCAATATACAGTAGCTGTCGGTGGCAGCTATAATGGTCACATGATCACTATAATCTACCAGAGGAAAACCTTGCTCGAACGTAACTGGATTGTCAGACATTCTTTAACTGATAAATAAATGATTTACAAAGCCTTACAGTATATAACATGCATCGTATTAAAGTTCTGGATAATGATGATGTGTGACAAGCCAACATTTTTTTATTTTATAACCATTATATGTATCAGAAACTTAACCTCATATGCACCTTGTGGTGTTGCACTGTAGGTTGCATCAATGTGTCCTGACATTTACCTGATGGCCTGCATGGTGCATACATGTTAGGAGAAGGGGACCCCTGCCGGACCCTAACTCCGTTGCCTCAGACAGGAGTCGGCAGCTGTGTGCAGAGCTAGGCTTCGCCTGGGCCCGTCTCGGCTGGGGAGCGAGTTTAGGCCCGCTCCGCTCCGCTACAGGCAGGTCTTAAGGGTGGACAACACCTGCTGCCGAGGCCAGGAGAGCGCAAGGGGATAACCTAACTAACCCTGAGATGGCAAGGGACCCTAATCCCACTGAGAACAATGGCTCAACTACGGGCGTAACAATACGCAAAGGTGTACCATAAATCCAAAGCAAGTGTAACAATACACAGAGGTGTCTCAGTATAACCAAAAGCACAGTAAAGGAGGTTTGGGGGAACACCCCACTTATCTGTGCGCAGCAGGACAGGTCAGCTGGAACCAAGGAAGGACAGGAGACTGCACACCGACACCGGAATGGCTGGAGACTGGATACAGACACTGGGAACAAGCTGGAAGCTGCACACGGACACACAGATGGGCTAGATACTGGATGCGGACACTTGGAACAAACTGGAAGCTGCACATGGGACACAAGGATGGGCTGGATACTGGATGCGGACACTTGGAACAAACTGGAAGCTGCACATGGACACAAGGATGGGCTGGATACTGGACGCGGACACTTGGAACAAACTGGAAGCTGCACATGGACACAGACTCAGGAACAGGATGGGAGCACAGAAACACTTCTAGGAATGACTGAAGCTTGAAGCTATAACCGGCAGGGAAGTAATAGATGAGGAGGCTTATATAGTGAACACCAGGAAGTGATCAACACACATAGCCTGCAGGTGAGCATAGCAAGATAGCAGTTGATGAGAACACCTGAGCCCTAATCACACACCCACACAGACAGAGTGAGCTGCAATGGCCCAGGCTGACCACCGGAGGTCACCAACGAGCAAATACCAACACAGACAGGAAAATACACAGGGAGCCAACATGCAGGGGAATACGTGAATCTGCGCATAACACAGATCCGCTGGAGGCGGATCCTAACAGTACCCCCCCTTGAAGAGGGGTCAAGGGACCCCAATACCAGGTTCTCCACTACATGGAGAATACCAAACCCTGACATGGGGGTAACAACAACCAAACAGGAACAAGCTGTGACTGCAGCTTGTAACAGTGCCCCCCTCTCAAAGGTGGCCTTCGGACACCTAAGTAGGATAAGACAAAGACAGAACAGAGCTAATGTCTCCGATGAGACTTCTTCTTCTTCTTTGGTAAATTGGTAAAGGAAGCCGTCCCTGGTTTACAATAAGCTTCTTCGAAGACCATAGGGCCTTTATATACCGGATAACCATCAATCTCCGAATCAGAATCAGATACAGGCTCAAGCCTAGACCTCAGTGCTCTAGAAGCTAACATTTCAGGGATATATCTGTTAGACGGAGTCAAGAAAGCACACCCCGCGGTAATAGCTAAGGGCTGGGCTTTCCACGCTGAATGACATGAGTTGTTCACGGGGGTAACATCACCAACGATCTCACTTGAGGTTGTGGCTATAGGGACTCCCCTTGAGGATATGGCCTTATGAGCAGATCTTTTGGCTGAATCTCCCAAATCCGAAGAAGGTTCTGCCGGCCAGGAAGTCGGCCCAGAGGCATCTGAACCACTTTTATTGGGACCAAATTTTTTCACTACAGCATCACTGAATGCTGGGAGATTCTTAAGAATGGGATCCTCAGATTGAAAAAATTTGCATGCCCATTCGAAAGGTTCACCTCTGAAAGCAGTAAATTAAATAGAGCACCACATTATCTGAAGTGATACCTAAAAATGGTCTGGACTCCAAAATAGTGACAAAATGGTTAGTGAGCGCAACAAATTGGGCTAAGTCCCCATCAAAGACTATAGAGGGAGAAATATTATCCAAGACATCAGACATTTCACTCTCTGTTACCTGACTGGACTGCATATCTGGGACTATGGCCTGTGGGGCTGAGACTTCAAAGTCTGATGTCCTTCTCGTGTGGCAGCACTATGATGAGTCTCTGGCTGAACAATACAGTGATGCATTTCTGACTGGGCAGCACAATGGTGAATCTCCGGCTGAGCAGCACTAGGGTGAAACTCTGGCTGCGCAACCCTGTGAAGTGCTTCTAAGTGAGCAGCACGATAATGAGTCTCTGGCTGATCCGCACCATGGAGAAACTCTGGCTGTGCAGTGCTACGAAATACTTCGGAATGAGTGGCACGACAGTGAGACTCTGGCTGAACAGCACAAGGTAGACCAACAGCTGTTCTCTCGAAGCCACCGGCAAGGCTGGAACTTAGCTGAGAAGCAGGACAATCAGGATTCCTCTGAGAGATGGGGCAGACAGAGTCCCCTTCTGGGGCAACAGGACAGACAGAGTCCTCTTCTGGGGCGACAAGACAGACAGAGTCCCCTTCTGGGGCGACAAGACAGACAGAGTCCCCTTTTGGGGCGACAAGACAGACAGAGTCCCCTTTTGGGGCGACAAGACAGACAGAGTCCCCTTTTGGGGCGACACAGGCTTGAACCCCCTCTGGGGCGACACAGGCTTGAACCCCCTCTGGGGCGACACAGGCTTGAACCCCCTCTGGGGCGACACAGGCTTGAACCCCCTCTGGGGCGACACAGGCTTGAACCCCTCTGGGGCGACACAGGCTTGAACCCCCTCTGGGGCGACACAGGCTTGAACCCCCTCTGGGGCGACACAGGCTTGAACCCCCTCTGGGGCGACACAGGCTTGAACCCCCTCTGGGGCGACACAGGCTTGAACCCCCTCTGGGGCGACACAGGCTTGAACCCCCTCTGGGGCGACACAGGCTTGAACCCCCTCTGGGGCGACACAGGCTTGAACCCCCTCTGGGGCGACACAGGCTTGAACCCCCTCTGGGGCGACACAGGCTTGAACCCCCTCTGGGGCGACACAGGCTTGAACCCCCTCTGGGGCGACACAGGCTTGAACCCCCTCTGGGGCGACACAGGCTTGAACCCCCTCTGGGGCGACACAGGCTTGAACCCCCTCTGGGGCGACACAGGCTTGAACCCCCTCTGGGGCGACACAGGCTTGAACCCCTTCTGGGGCGACGCCAACTTGAACCCCTTCTGGGGCGACGCCAACTTGAACCCCTTCTGGGGCTGCGCACTTCGGGACCCCACTCGGGCTGCGCACTTCGGGACCCCACTCGGGGCTGCGCACTGAGGCTTCGGGCCCCCACTCGGGGCTGCGGCCTCCGGGCCCCCACTCGGGGCTGCGGCCTCGACACAGGCCTGACCCCCCTTTGGGGCTGCATCGGCCTGAACCCCTTCTGGGGCGACACCGGCTTCAGGCTCGCACGGCGGGCCCCCGGCATCCGACTGGCACGGCGGGCCCCCGGCATCCGACTGGCACGGCGGGCCCCCGGCATCAGGCTCGCTCCGGGCCTCCGGCATCAGACTGGGCACGGCGGGCCTCCGGCATCAGACTGGCACGGCGGGCCTCCGGCATCAGACTGGCACGGCGGGCCTCCGGCATCAGACTGGCACGGCGGGCCTCCGGCATCAGACTGGCACGGCGGGCCTCCGGCATCAGACTGGCACGGCGGGCCTCCGGCATCTGGCTCGCTCGGCGGGCCCCCGGCAACAGACTGGCACGGCGGGCCCCCGGCACATGACTCAACCACCTGGGCTTTCCCTTCAAGGGTTTGCAACTCTGACTCCCTGGTCATTAAAACATCAGCACTGGGACCAGTAGAAAAAGGCAGAGTGCTTTTACTGGGAGACTCGGCAGAGAGCTCCTCTGCCACAGTGGAGACAGGCTTAGATCTGACAACCTGCTCAGACCTGGCCAGAGGAGATACCCTGTCGGCACCACCGGAATTACGCAAGCCACACGTCTGCAAGAAGTGGCCAGAATCTCCACAGTATAAGCATAGATTAAGGTTTCTACGCCGCTGACGCTCCTCTAACGGAAGCTTCGGCCGTAGATAACTTCTATGCTTTACCTGACCCTCTGGGTCTGAGGACTTGCTGCCTAATACTTCCTTAGGCAGGGCCTCATTAGGGGCTGAACGAACCCTAGTGACCTCTGGGAGGATCAGAAGAATATCAGTGATGAGTCTTTGCAGCTGCAGAAGAGACTGCTGCAAAATCTCCCACTGCCCAGGTTTAAAGGCATTAAATGCCAAATTTAGAGCCGCTAATGATTCTTGCATGGCCTGCATGATATGGCTATGCAAGTTTATACACCAGCAAGAAAAAACTGACACAAGAATAAACTGACACAAGAATAAACTGACACAAGAATAAACTGACACAAGAATAAACTGACACAAGAATAAACTGACACGGGCAAAAAAACTGACACGGGCAAAAAACTGACACGGCAAAAAACTGACACGGGCAAAAAACTGACACGGGCAAAAAACTGACACGGCTGGAAATCTCTGGACTGAGAGGGCAGAACCCAGCTCCAGAGTGCTGTATGGCCGGTTATAATGTTAGGAGAAGGGGACCCCTGCCGGACCCTAACTCCGTTGCCTCAGACAGGAGTCGGCAGCTGTGTGCAGAGCTAGGCTTCGCCTGGGCCCGTCTCGGCTGGGGAGCGAGTTAGGCCCGCTCCGCTCCGCTACAGGCAGGTCTTAAGGGTGGACAACACCTGCTGCCGAGGCCAGGAGAGCGCAAGGGGATAACCTAACTAACCCTGAGATGGCAAGGGACCCTAATCCCACTGAGAACAATGGCTCAACTACGGGCGTAACAATACGCAAAGGTGTACCATAAATCCAAAGCAAGTGTAACAATACACAGAGGTGTCTCAGTATAACCAAAAGCACAGTAAAGGAGGTTTGGGGGAACACCCCACTTATCTGTGCGCAGCAGGACAGGTCAGCTGGAACCAAGGAAGGACAGGAGACTGCACACCGACACCGGAATGGCTGGAGACTGGATACAGACACTGGGAACAAGCTGGAAGCTGCACACGGACACACAGATGGGCTAGATACTGGATGCGGACACTTGGAACAAACTGGAAGCTGCACATGGACACAAGGATGGGCTGGATACTGGATGCGGACACTTGGAACAAACTGGAAGCTGCACATGGACACAAGGATGGGCTGGATACTGGACGCGGACACTTGGAACAAACTGGAAGCTGCACATGGACACAGACTCAGGAACAGGATGGGAGCACAGAAACACTTCTAGGAATGACTGAAGCTTGAAGCTATAACCGGCAGGGAAGTAATAGATGAGGAGGCTTATATAGTGAACACCAGGAAGTGATCAACACACATAGCCTGCAGGTGAGCATAGCAAGATAGCAGTTGATGAGAACACCTGAGCCCTAATCACACACCCACACAGACAGAGTGAGCTGCAATGGCCCAGGCTGACCACCGGAGGTCACCAACGAGCAAATACCAACACAGACAGGAAAATACACAGGGAGCCAACATGCAGGGGAATACGTGAATCTGCGCATAACACAGATCCGCTGGAGGCGGATCCTAACAATACAGTATGAAATGTGTTTTGTGTTCACCAGGGGCTGACAGGATTTAAAGTTGCCCTGGAAGACGTTCTGGACGTATCTTGCTGTTATATGGGGGCCATATTGGCAGGAGGTGACCAATTTTGCCAATTTGTCTAGTGCTACACTACCATAATGTGCGCAGCCATATACAACCCTCCACCTTACAGTGTACTGGCCAATGCTGTGGAGTTTATTTATGAAGATGGGTATGTATTGAAGATATAGGCAACAAATCAGAATCTTATATACTTAGAACCTTCTAAAATATAATAGATAGAATCTGATTGGTTGCCCATAGCAACATCCCATCGTAAATAGAACTCCCATCTTAGTAAATAAACATGTGTGTACCACTGTTACCTACATGCAGCACCCGATGTAATGGAGAGCACATTGCGCTACATACAGATGTTCCCATGCTGGTTTTGGCTTGGACTTTCTGTGCGCGCAATGCGTTTGGCGCGTTGTGCATGCATAGTGGCATGTGCGTGCATATTTTCCCACCCATGTTATATGGGTTCTGCATCTTGTGGACAAATAAGAAAGGATAAGAAATTGAATCGATATGAAAGATGTGTTTAACCCTTTGAGTGCGAACGTTGCTGTGAGCGATACTCAAAATATCCATTAAAAATGCCAGCGCCACTCACAGCGACTGATCTTTTTTTGGGTGCAATATTTTACTAAACTTCAATTACTTGACTCGGCTGCATCTGTATTTATTTATACTAAAAGAACAGTCGCTGTGAGTGGTCGCTGTGAGTGGCGCAGTGAGTGGTCGCTGTGAGTGGCGCTATCTGGCATTTTTAACGGATATTTCGAGGATCTCTCACAGCAACGCTGGCACCCAAACAGTTAACCACGTCTTTCATATAGATACATTTTCTTATCCTTTCTTATTTCTCCACATGATGCGAGCTTCTCCAAATATGCAGGATATGTGCGCCCCTACAGTATGTCAGTTGAAAGCTACATATTTATACTATGTATTCTAATTCAATTTCTAAAAACATTGGCATTAATACTGTGGCATTTCAAACAGTGATCCTATCCCCCTAAGGTGTATAGGGCCAGATTCTCTAAGCTTCAAAAGTGATAAAATGGAGAGTGATAAACAGCCAGCCAATCAGCTCCTACCTGCCATGTAACAGACTGTGTTTGAAAAATGTCAGACAGGAGCTGATTGGCTGGCTGGTTATCACTCTCCATTTTATCACTTTTGAAGCTTAAAGAATCTGGCCCATAGTCCTGTGCTGACTGGTCCACATATATCACATTTTCAAAAAACCCCTCCAGGGATCCACACTGCTGCTAGGAGAACATTCCCCTCAGAGGGGTGGAGGGTCTTTGTTGGCTTTGCAGCTGATTTCCACATCGCTCCTTCATAAACATGGTATTACTCCTGTGTAAACATAACAGTTTGTATTTTTTCAATGATAGAAAATCAAGGTGACTTGAGATTCAGACTGTGTTTTGCCAGCGGGTTTCAGCTTAGCAAATTGTTTGAAATTCAGAACCGCCTACTGGATGCACAAATCCTTGCATTTTGGTAAACTTGTCCCCTAGTAAATGTCTCTAGTATCTCAGACAGACTACCTGGGGGAAATTTACTAAGATGGGAGTTCTATTACAGATGGGATGTTGCTCTGGGCAACCAGTCAGATCATGTCTATTATCTTCTAGAAGGTGCTAAATAAATACTGTACGAAGTAGATTCTGACCAGATCATTGTTGGTCCTTCTACTCACTATAGAATCCTTATATTAAAAATGGTAACTTTTATTTTATATTTCTAAATTCTACCATTATGTGTCTGTGTTAAGGATCTAGGTTTGATTTTCTATCATGGTTCCTATGCTGTGGAACTTTTTATTGTTGTTTGACCCTGTGGGACCACTTACCTCCTGTAGCCAGACTGGGTCATGCAGGACACACTGGGCGGGTGTGGCCATTCTCCAGATGGGGTTTGGCCAACCACCACCTAGGATTGGCTAACCATTAGACAGTGCATTGTCTGGGCCTTTTAATAGATATAGAGAATACTATTAGCCCATACACAATAATATAGTAGATTAATACACCATAATCCATATTATGTACCATATATAAAGTATAATTCCAGTGTATAGTTTAAAACCTGATCCCTAAAGGAGGGGGTGGGCCCTCAGAGAGTGGGGCCCACCGCAGGTTTCCCTAAAAGCACTGTGAAAGAGTATGACCCTTACAATGGGACATATCCTTCTCTAGAACCATATCTTTGGCAGCTGTGCATCTCCCTCCCACTATGAGAAAGCATACTGTGCAACCAGGGCCAGAGTAATACAGGAGTTACAGGCAGATATCCCAGGGCCCCCACACATTAGGGGCCCATATGCACTGCTGTTTCAACGGGGTAGATCTATGAAGCAGTGATAAGGGAAGAGAAGTGATAAAGTGCCTGGTACTTTATCACCGGCCAATCAGCTTCTGACTGTTACGTTACAGGCTGGGTTTAAAAAGGGACAGTCAGAAGCTGATTGGCTGGTGATAAAGTACCAGGAACTTTATCACTTATCCTCCCTTATCACTGCTGCATACATCTACCGCAATATCCTACAACAGCTTAGCTGCCACTGAGGAACAACTCTGTCCACATTTATTCACGGAGCAGCAAGCGACTGAGAGTCAGTGTCATGCAGGGTTTCACTTCACTAGACTGCGAGATACTGACCCTGCGCTGCCCACACCCAGAAAAGTGTGTGGCTCCCACGACATGGTTGCCCCTGGGCCCCCACCACCCTAATCCGGCAGTCATGTGTTTACTGGAAATAATGAACGTGTCATGTGGCAAATATAATCATGCTGAAAATTAACAGCAACATCTAGTTACTGCATTTTTCAATGTGTGCTATCAATAACTGTTAATGAGGGTAATTGATGTTACATAATATAATTTTATGGAATTAAGAAACAATACAGTGCAAGTTGCTACAGTGATTATCTTGGCTAATTAATGCAGAGTATTTTAATTTCAATATAAATTACTCATACATCTAATGGAGCTCATACTGAGTTGGAAGAATACATTATTGGTCCGATAAGTAAGCTTAAAAAGCTGTATGTAAAAATTGCATAAATGAAACATCAGTGTTTTCTAAGAAATGCCTTGCCACAGTTTTAACACTCCTTTATAGCAAAACTGTGGCAAGGCATGATGGGATTTGTAGTTTGACAACATCTGGAGAGCCAAAGGTTGGCCAGACCTGGTCTAGAGGATCATAGGTGCCGATTCTGTGGGTGCTTGAGGGCCCGAGCACCCACGGAAATTGATGAGCACCCACCCACTCAGCAGCGGCCCACCCGCCTGTATCCCACTGCACTCGCCCTCCCTCGTCGCTGGCACAGGTACTGTGTGGGCATTTATGTATTTGGCACTGAGGGGGCATTTATGTATTTGGCACTGTGGGGGGGGGGGGGGGATTTTTGTACCTGCACTGTGTGGGCATTTATGTATTTGGCACTGTTGCCATAATTTGAATATCGGAGACAACTGTGCGCCGTAATGTAAATCAGTATTATTTTGTGGCCACGCCCCTTTCCCATGAAGCCACTCCCCTATATTTTTGGCTTGAGCACCCACCACCAAAAACATAAATCGGCACCTATGTAGAGGATTGAGTTTGAGAACTACTTCTCTTACAAGACAAAATAGGCTGCTAGGGCTCTATACATGTTGCTTGCAGTGCTGAAAGTGTTCATAATCACTATATATTACATCAAATATACTGTCTTAAGGCCTGCCCGATGGATGGTTCTTGTTCCACCTACCCTACCCATCCACAGCAGGGCAGTAGCTGCTTCAGCAGCCAGAGCAAGTCTCCAACTATCCACCTACCCTTCCTTTCACAGCAGGGCAGCAGCTGCTTCAGCAGCCAGAGCAAGTCTCCAACTATCCACCTACTCTTCCCAACCACAGCAGGTTGGGAAGGGTAGGTGGACCCTTATAGGCCTTTAAGAGCCCCTGAAGTGGAGACGGGCAGGTAAGCACCCTGTCCCCACTCCCTGCCGCGCAGATGAGTGGGACGCGCAAGTGAGTGAGATGCTCAAGCGTCCCCACCGTCCGCCAGTTCAGCCAGAAACATTGCCATGGTGAGCTGGCGGGATGGCTGAGAGGGGCTCCATCTGTATGAATATGAATAAGGGTGCAGGGTTGGACTGGCTCACAGGGGTAACATCCGGTGGTCCCCACCGCTTTAGGCCCACCTCCTACTCTAGGGATCAGGTTCCCGACTCTCTAATGGGTAGACAAGCCTCTGGATACTGACCACACTACAAAATTGTGGGCCCATACCACTGCATTATTTCAGTGCATCCTTTATGCCCCAGTCCAACATTGTGAGGGTGAGATCTTGATATGGCTTTAAAACACCAGCTACTCGGCTCGGAGCCCAGCAAGCAGGTAGCCGCCGAATGGCTGATTACACCTCCCCCCCCCCTCCCCGCGTCCCAGCATATAGGGAAGCTATTGCAAAAGCATGTTGCACTTTGCACCATAAACCACAAGAGTAGTCAACTGAGGTTTGTTTTGAGCAAATGAGGGGGGGGGGGGGGGGGGCAGCAGGTCACTAGTGCTTTAAAAAAAAAAATGGAAGGAAGAGCGATTGCACTGTGAGAATATAGGTCAGCATGCCCTATTTCACCTGGGTACGGGTGTCCGTGTGAATACTAAAAATGTACATGATGACATACAGTAAGCTGTGCTTCCCAAACGTCAGCTGTAGTGGCAAGGGTATAGCTACCATAGGTGCAAGGGGTGCAGCTGCTATTGGGCCCAGAGCTGAAGGGGGCCCATCTTTACTGACTAAGTAATATGTTTGACATATATTTATCACCATCAGTTGTTAAATAGGGGGCCTTTACAAACTTTTGCTATGGGGCCTACGAATATATAGTTACGCCCCTGTGTAGTGGGGTGAAGGATCGCCATGTTAGAGGGGGTCCAAAATACCTGAAATCCTTGCGTCCTGGCCTTGATAATGAAATAAAGAGATTTCTATAAGTACAATGAGAACATTACGGGTGAGATTTAATAGAATGAGAGATTCAGAAAGTGAGAGATTTGGGAAGAAATCTCCAGTTTTTTTTAAAGCGGCAATCACTTATATTTCAAAATCAAACTGGTATTGCAGTGTAAATGATTGCCGCTTTAAAAAACTGGAGATTTCTTCCCAAATCTCTCTTTCTGAATCTCTCATCCTATTAAATCTCACCCTAATACTTTGATTCAAGGTCAGACCCATTTACACATCTCTCCCTTACAATTGGCAGGTGATGTGTATATACTGTATACAAATAAGACGTATAAATGATGGCGGGATTGCCTGTAATCCTCTTACACTCATCCCTGGTACCAGAGCTGTATTTATTGTTGATGATAACTTCAATAATAGGAAGCAATATGCAACAATCTCCAAGTCAGTAAAATGCAGCCCACGTACAGTACTTTGTAACCCTCAATTATTTCTATTGTGAAAGATCTGTGTTTGGGAAAGTAGTAAATAATAAGAGGAAAAAAATGTATAAATACATAAAAAAGAATGACATACTGTATACATAAATATATCACTAAAGAATAAAAGTACAAACAAATACAGGAAAGAAAGCTAATGAAATGTACGTATAATTTGCCTCTTTTACTTTGTGTCTGGCCTGTAAAACCAAAGCTCTGTGCATGTGCTTACTTCTCACGTACTGTAAATGCAGCACTGCATCTTGTCCCTAACGAGTAATGTGTCACCAATATTCGGTGTAAAATTTGCCTGGTACAATTCTCCAAGATCTGGAGGGATATATATTCCCAAATACCTCATTGCCCCTTTAACCAGGTGCAATTGTGGAAACATTGGTATAATTTGAAAATCAGAAGGAAAACCGTTATGGGCATATATTCTGATTTTGCCTCCATAATTCTCATCACTTCTGGTGCTGAGGACTCAGGTTTGGACATAAAGAGCAGCGTATCGTCTGCAAATAGTGCGACTTTTAGCTCTTTCTCTCCGACCCTGATTCCCTTAAATTCTTTTGATTGTCTTAGTGCAATTGCAAGTGGCTCCAGGGCTATTGCAAACAAAAGTGGGGATAACGGGCATCCCTGTCTAGTTCCTTTATATACTTGAAACGGTTCTAAGATATGTCCATTACAGACAATCTTTGATTGGGAATGAGAGTAAAGAGTAGTTAATAAGTTTATAAATTTCTATGAAAAACCGAAATACTTCAAAGTAGAAAATAAGTGATCCCATATAACTAAATCAAAACTTTTTCAGTATCAAATGAAAGAATCGTGTTTAAATCGTTTGGGGAGGTTTTCCTTACTGCTAGTAATGGCGCCAAAACTATACAGATATTTACCCCGGAGTGTCTTCCCCTTATAAACCCTGTTTGGTCTTCATGTATAACGGTTGGTAGAATCAATTTAACCCATTCTGCCAAGATTTTCACGCTCACATTTGTTATATAAATTCAAATAAAAATGTTGTGTAAAAAAAAAAATATTTCCTATATAAGGTAAACATTACAGGTCATTATGATGAATAGAAATGTTTGCTTGGCAATTTCCACACCTATTTTGAAAAATTCACTTGGCACTGATAGGTTAAAGAGTGAAAACATACCCACTAATTCCTGGTGGCCAGTAATTTAGGATCACAAACTTCATTAATTTTATTTTTAATATTTTTCGCTTGAAACTACACATTCTAGCATCATTTATAGAATGAATAAATCATGAGTAGGACAGTTATATAGCCATGATTTTAGCAGAATTATCCAGGTTTGTTGCCCATTATGTTCTTGGGAGAGTTATTTGTGGGGACTTGGGCAGGTCGGGTGAGACCATCAATTATTTGGAGATATTACATGTGTCACTATTTTGAAAATGAATGACTTATTACTTTAGGCAAAAATTTACCTGCCAATTAGATTTTTTACATAAAAATAAGTCTGCAAGGGGCAATAAAAGTGCCAATAAATATGGTATAATGAAGCTATTATGTAGTGAGATAATATTGCCACATTTTAATGTGCAGCATAAAGCAGCAGGCAGTAACTGCACTGTCATTTCAACCGTTAAGCTGCATTCGACCGTAGCTTTAATAAGGGCCGTAATCTATATACAGTATAAAATCATTATGTCATCATGTCTAGCATGGAGTCTATCAGTGTCAGGTATGGTGCAGGAGGGATGCAGCATCAGTCTTCCACAGGAAATCACTCAACTTATGTTTGCTGATGGTGGTGAAAAGTTCTATGTTTGGTACAGACTATGGTGCCTATGCACTACCCCTTGGAGAGAGATAAAGAATATGCAGATAAAGTCAAGCCAACCAGCTCATAACAGTACATTTTTAAATGTGTCGATGTAAGAACTGGCATTATGGGGAGCAGTGGGATCAGTGCCATTATATCATAGTTGCCTACTTTCTGGCTGGTGGGCAGCCAGTTCTGTGAAACGGGGAGGCGGGGCCGCCGCCGGAACAGGAAAGAGATGGGATGGGGGAGGAGCTACATAGGAACGTCCTGTTTGTGGGCATGGCCAACACAATCTCATCTTCGGGGTCATGCTCCCCACCATGCAATGCCCATATTTTAGGCATCTCACAGTGGGGATGGGGCTACAATGATGCAATTCATATAATTTGCTCCTCTGCAGGGGGGGGGGGGGGGGGGGCGGAAGACTGCCAGCATTCCAGGAGACTTGCCTTCCTTTCCAGAGGCTGTCAGTTCTGGACTGCACATGAGATCTCACAATAATAATAGGATCTTGCGCATGCCCAGTGGAGCTGGCTGGTACAGTGCATCAGCGCCCTCTAGCGGGGATCGCCAGAGGGGGTAGTTTCCCCCGCTTTGGCAGACAAGATGTTAATACATTTCCACATTCACTTACCTTAGATCAACTGTAAAGGATTTCAGCTGACACATATTTGCAAAGAAGTACTGGCGTGTAGCAGCCTCAAGAGAAACTTCTAGAACTGATGTGTTGGCCTATTATTTTTGCTATGTAAAGTCTGGAGCTTTCATGTGCAAAATAGCAATAAGTATTCAAAGTACAAAGGGGGCAAATAACTTGTGATCACAGAAGCTGCAGATGAGGCTTTGGTGCCTGTCTATGGCCCACCAGTGGCTACAGTATGTCAGCCTGGAGTGTCCTGTATAATCATTACGTCTCAGCAGTATTCCTAAAGCATGGTACGGAAACGCTATCAGCTAATACTAATTATTATTACATCCTTCTCTCAGCACCTAAAAAAAAAAAGCTGTCATTGTATTTCATCTACTAGATCTTAGACCCGTGATGTTTCTAATCTAACCTAGGAGATGACAGAATAACTAGAAGTAATTGTAAACTTTAAGCTCATTAGTTTTCTGTTCCTTTATTGATATCTGGGGGTTGTTTTAACAAGAGTTGGGTTGTAAAACCTGTCATTTCAGGCTGTGTTTCTTCCTGTCATTTCAGGCTGTGTTTCTTTCTACCTGACATTTAAAACAAGGTTGCTGACTTTCTGGCTGCCCTCTCCGGGAGACCAGCTCAGTATGGCAGGGGGGTGGGTCCAAAACCGGGAGCAAAAAGGTGCGGTGCTGGGGTGGAGCTACGGCTGGGCTGAAGTGTTTGGGGAGTGGCTAGTGTGATTGTGTCATTTTAGCCACTCCCCCCCGTTATTTTATGCATTGCGCTGTGGGGGTGGGGCTAAAATGACGCAATCACGTAATTTGACCCACGGAAGCCCCCCGCCAAGGAGTGGTCCGCTGGAGACGCAGGACAATGCTGGAGGGTTGCCCTCCTTTCCGGGGGCTGGGAGGGGGACCCGATTTCCGTGAGCCTCCCGTAGGAAACCCTGATTTAGAAGGGCAATGCCTCTGCCAGCCATGTCTGCCCTTTTAAATATTGTCTACAAACACTAACCGAAATGACATGTTTTACTTCCTGACATTTGAATAACCCCCCTCTTGTTATTAGGATTAATGGACTACGGGCCTAATTCAGTATGGGATGATAATCAGTGATTTTCTGCGCATGTGGTAAAGTACAATGGAATTTGCTAGGCTATATATGCTGGGCTATATATGCTGGGATATATAAGAAACTGTCAATAAATAAATGAGAAATACATCTATTAATTTGCTAATTTCTAAGAAATAAAGGGCCTGATTCTTGTTCACTCGCAACGGGGCGAATTGTATACTGGTTGATTTATGACATAGAATAAGAACATTACTTCATGATAGACCACTGTTAACCAGTCACCTGCACAATGATGGTGGTTTCGTATACTGTTAAAACAATCCTAAATTACTATTTATTCCTGGAACTCAACCAACATATCGGACAAAATCTCCCAATCCTGTGTTCTCTGGATACATTAACACAGGCTGTCTGCCTCCTCTGCATGGAAACAGTATGAATAAAAAAGCCACAAGCGGCATTAATCATGAGAGGAGATAGCAGAACAAATAACATGATGATTTGCTTTTATGCAGCGGAGGTACAAATCTAGACTATTCAGCTATGTACTGGGAATCGGCTGCGTTTTGTTACAGTACGCTCCTAAGCATGTTCATTGACATTTTACTGACCGCCTCAGATGTAATTAGCCAGAGATGGGCGAATTTACACTGGCCAAACACAGGATTAACTATTTCACTACTCAGGGTGATTATATCTGGCTATAAGTGTACAATGAGGGGATTATAAAAATGTAGTTTGGCAGATGTCAATTGCAGCCACAGAAAAATGAAAAACAATGAACAGTACATAAAGTATGCATGCTAAGAGGGTTAGTTCCCGCTTGGAATGGGTGCTGGATTACTGGCCGGCAGTCAATATAAAGACGTTGAAATCCCAACTGTTTGTCTGTTCCTGACCAACAGGCACTATTGTCTCTTGTGGTGGGTCCACGATCCTCATAGAGGGAGAATAGAATCAGTGTCAAGCACAGTAAGCCTGCAGCAGAGTGAGCGCAGCGAGCCCACAAGGGGCTTTGTTGCACCTGCTGCCCTTTTGGAGTAACGGCAGCCGGGATTCTGATGTCTGTATACCAGGGGCGTAGCGCCAATTTTTGCAAACCCCCACCGGATAATATCGGCACCCCCTCCCCTCCCTAAATTTAACGCTGCCTCCCTGCCCGATCTTACCTTGCCTCCCCCGCCGCGTCTGTATTTGGCTGGGAGTCGGGACCGCATATCTACTAATCTGGGACCCGGTGCCTGGCTCCTTATGAGTCAAATGTCCATCACAAAATGGCCACCTCCTTACAGCAGATCGTTTGTAAGGATGCTAGAGGAGGCCGCCGCTGCCTCCTCTAGCATCTTAAAAAACTGTCTGGTCTAACTAGGTGGCCATTTTGTGATGGATATTTGACTCATAAGGAGCCAGGCGCCGGGTCCCAGATTAGTAGATATGCGGTCCCGACTCCCGGCCGAATACAGACGCGGCGGGGGAGGCAGGGGCCGGGGCACAGCAAAGAGATGGGTGGAGGACAGTGGGCCGGTCCGGATGGTGTTGCGGGCCGCATCCGGCACGCGGGCAAGAGTTTGCCCACCCCTTGTGTAGTGTGACAGACTCAGAGATAATTGTCTGTCACACTCACTCAGTGTGCCGGCTGCCAGGCCAGTGCCGGAACTCGGTGCCCACGCAGCCCCCGCTCCCCCAAGCAGCAGCGGGGGCTGCCTGACACTATCTATGCCACTGCTGTATACTGACCATCAGAATCCCAACTGTCAGCCAATTATACCACACCCTTTGGAACAAATAGAGCCTATATTGTTTTATATATTGTGAATGGATTAGGAATAACCTGTCTGTACTGTACATTGGCAAACCCTGCATGCCATGTTGAATACAGCATGTTAGGCATTCGGTGGCAAGCAGTGGTCAGCCACTATGTTCAGTGGCATTTTACTTAATCTGGGTCTGATTCTGAGCCAGGCAAAAATGTCTGTTTAAATCAGGCCTGCTATGCATATAATAGATTTAATGCATTTGATGTTTGGATACAACAATTTAATTTCCCCAAAAAATGTTTAAACACTTTGGTGTAAATTCAATAAAGGGTCAAAAAAAAGAGAGATGATGTTGCCCATAGCAACCAATAAGTTTCTGTCCAGCATTTTCTGGGATGCATATAGATTATAGATTTCTACAGTATACTGTATACTGTATTTCTCAATAAAAAAATATAAGCCTTGGGGTGCTGTGAAAAATATTTGGACACTCTAGGGCACCATCATTTAAAAAAATGTTTGGCAACCACGGCATTAAGCACTGTCATTCATTTTTTTAAAAATGAGTGCTGTGTAGAACCAGCTTGATGCCAATCACTGCAACAATCTGAAAAACCCATTATTGCTATATAGTTAAAGAACTCCGGGGTAAAAAGAAACCTGTAAATGATAACAATGTAACACAGTCAGGCTGAGAAAATGTCCTGTCACATGTTGTATTGGTAATTATCTATAAAATTTGATTTGGCAAAGAATTAGTAAGACTCAAGGTACTTGCAAGTAGGAGACTGCAGTGAATTACCAAGTAATGGTAATCCACTGCAGATACAGTATGTTTAGTGTGTTCTTGTGTAACAATTCCAATTGGTGATGTTACAAGAATCCAATCGGAACATATTTATTACCACTTATTTATATAGCACACAAATATTTCGCAGCGCTCTTACAGAGAACATTTGAACATTCAGTCCGGCATTCGAACATCAGTCCGTGCCCCAGTGGCGCTTACAATCTATATTCCCTACCACATGTACACGCACACAGACATTCTAGGGTTAATTTTGTTGGGAGCCAAATAACCCACCAGTAAATTTTGGGATTGTGGGAGGAAACTGGAATAAACCCACGCAAGTACGGGGAGAATATACAAACTCCGCACAGTTAGAGCCATGGTGGGGATCAAACCCATGACCTCAGTGCTGTGAGGCAGTAATGCTAACCAATACACCATCCTTGCAGCCCCGTATAATCACAATAGTACAATATAAGATAAAGGCTAACTAGCTGAGTACTCAGACAAGCTGGTGCAACCACAAAAGCAGGAATATAGATAATCTTGAATAACTGTATTGCTATGGTCAGTATAAATCCACATATGTTACTACTTCAGATATACTGTACCTATGGAATCCTGTAGCTGATTGTTCTTCTTCTACAGTATATTATAGTAAATGTTGGCGGTCTCGAGCATTTCTTGTTGGTCAGCGGGACTGTAACAGGAAAGAATTTTCCTACTGGATTTACAGAATGGTAAATATGTATGTGTAAGTACTTTTTACAAGAAAAATGCAGTTTATACTGTAGATGTATTTCTCTATACTGTCATTGGGTAATGGCACATGTATTTGTATGCCTAATAAAAGCCTAACATGGGAATATTTCTGTGTCTTGTGTTGGACCTACCTTGATAAATTTGCAGAGCAATATACACATGTTCTTACAGTATCTACAGAATGTTTATTCTCTCCTTGGGGGAGAAAAATGAGTCAAACTGTAACTAAAACCCAGTGACACCATTAAAAAGTCAGCAGTCCGTTTATTCGGAAACAAATATACCTTAACGATACGCAGATGGAGCGTGGTATTGGAGGGGGGTACAGTACAAGCATGCTGGAGTTACTGTGAATTCGGCACTCATAGAATTATTTTCTGTTTTAGTTGGTAACAGATGTTTCTACATTCTGAAGGCCGAGGGTCTTAATGGGGGACATACTGGAACGTAATGGATTGGATAGCCGTGCAGCTGGTAAATATTATCACACATCTTGAAATATCCCTCCATGGGTAATGGGAACTATGCATGTGCCAGTGATTGATCCTGGTAATACTAACATTAATACTGAGAAATATATTCTAAGTTAAACCAGAAAACAGAGATGCTTCATTGATTTCTATCTGATAATTAGTTACCGTGACTTTTCCTTAGACTCCTTTATTCAAAGAATTTTATGCTCAGCTGAAGAAGTGGCAGTTTTTGCCTATGGGCTGCTGCCCCCTTAGAAACATAGAATTTGACGGCAGATAAGAACCACTTGGCCCATCTAGTCTGCCCCCTTTTTTAAACATGTTACCTCAAACCATATTTGATCCTTATTTTTTTGTAAGGATATCAATATGCCTATCCCAAGCATGTTTAAATTGTACTACTGTATTTGCCTCTACCACCTCTGATGGGAGGCTATTCCACTTATCTACTACTCTTTCTGTGAAGTAATTCTTCCTCAAATTTCCCCTGAATCTTCCTCCCTCTAGTTTCAGTGCATGTCCTCCAGGTAAAATCCGCCACTGTCTCTGCCTAAAGTGAAGCCAGATGCACTCTGTGAGACTGCTCTGCCTTCAATGTGACTGGCAGTGACTTCCGATTGGACGGAAGGCAGTCCCATTGGGACCTCCCTCCGAGATGCCTCTCTGTGCGCAAATGCCCGGAAGCCCCCAAAACAGGCGCATGCGCAGTATGTATAAAGTTACTGCGCATGCGCTGGCCCAGTGCATGGGAACGTGCGGGGAGAGTGGCGGAGGCAGCTGCAGCGGTAATGGAGGGGGCGCATTGCGGGAGCCACCCTCCTCCAAAAGGGTAAAAGCCACCACTGCAGTCAGACATAGTTTGTAGGTGCAAACTGTTTTCTAAGAATCAAGGGTCTTACTAGGAAATTACATTTAAGTGTATGATTTATATGTCCAGCTGTCCAGCATCCCTTTCAATAGACAATGAGAATGATATAAAATACATATGACTGATTTAAGTCAGAGATTGATGATCACAGGCAGTGCAATAGTGGACCAAGGGTGGTATAGAGGTAACTAAGACCTTAAATGTGAAAACAGCTTTGGGAAATCGGAAAAAATAAAAAAAATTGTGTACAGTATTTTCCAATAGAGCCGGATTAAGCCTTCGGGGGCCCGCACGACTTAAGACAGGTGACCTAGCATGCCCTTCTCTGGCCCTCTCCATCTTGTCAGCTTCATCCCTATTCAATGGTGGCACAGTGGATATTGGGGTCTCATTGGGCTTCCACACTTGCAACGCTAATCAGTTGCATGTCTGAATATCACAGATTATTGATCCTGCGCTAGAAAAAAGCAGCTCTTATTAATTTGGGCAATTTGGGGAATATAAAAAAGCACTAGGGGGATTTCAAGAGGTAATAAATGTTAAAATAGAGAGAGTGGTACCTGTAAAGAAAGTGGTGGTGAGAAATAACATTTACACTCTTTTGGGAGTTTTGGGGGAATTTTATAAGAATTGATTGAAGATGCCGATGCTCATTTCCCTAACACACCCTAAGTTTCTCCGTTTGCGGAAGGCTGGGATGATACAGATGTGAGTACAGCCTGGGTTAGGTCTGTTACTCTGGTGGTAACACACACTTATTCACAAACACGTTCACACTTACTTACACACACTACCACACACACTCACATACCCACCACTGCTGCAGGGGACCGCGACTCTAGCACTGGAGAAGACCCCTCGGGACTTTGCCTTTTTCTTCTAGTCTTGTTTTCATTATTTTGTCTTATGTACTTTGCGACACCTTATAAAGGATAATAACAATAACAAAGAGCTCTGGTGGTTATCTAGTCTTCCGGAATGTCTGCGTTCGGCTCTCTTGATCTTCATTTTTAATCATTAACAACTTGCAATAATAACAGTATTATCAGTAGAGATGTTGCACAAATGAAAGGTAATTACTTAGATTTGAGGTGCATAAGCTGTTCCCTTTACAACAAAGGTGTTATGTGCAAGATTTATAAATGTGGAGATATAAATCTAAATCCCACGACTCATCTTTACAGAAGACGGAGAAGAAACACAGCTTAGCAAGTTACATGGTGATAAAAGGGCAGTGACACAAATCTTATGATGAATGATCTGCCAGATCAATGAACCCAAGCGAGAACTTGCATCATGGCAATTAATTAACTTTGAGTTGATCAGATATATCTTCGGAAGTGTCATTATTATGTCACCATGTCCTTTATCATACAGTTCACGCAGGCGGCATAGGAACTGTACAATAACATTTTCATGAAGAGAACTTTTTGTGGCATGCTGGTTTTAAAACATGGTAGATGATTTTGAATAAAATCTCAACAAAATGTTTTGGACACAAAGTGGTTTTGGACACTAAGATGGGAGGTTATTGAAGAAGGGAATGTTGCCCATAGCAACCAATCAGATTCAATTATCTTCTAAAAGGTGCTAAATAGAGAAGAACTATCTCCAGGTCAGTTGGCAGTGAAGCATCTTCACCTAAGCATTATAAGCTCAGTACTATCGTTACACTAATGTTACAGTTCTATTCAGTTCTATTCACTACCATCATCGGCCGCATTAAAGATGGGAATGAATTGGTCTACAGACGAAGAGTGGACTGGTTGGCCCGGTGGTGCAACAACAACAACCTATAGCTCAACCCACTCAAAACTGTTGAGATGGTAGTGGACTTTAGGAAGAAGTCGGTTGCTGTTCATCCACTATTGATTGCTGACAGTGTGGTGTCATTAGTGGACTCCTTCACGTTCCTGGGGACCATAATAACCCAAGTCCGGGGGCCCAACCCTGATGCTGTTGACCATAAAGCGTAGCAGAGGCTATTCTTCCTTAGACAATTGCGGAAATTCAACATCCCATAGAAGCTTCTGCTCCTCTTCTACTCCGCGGCTGTGGAGTCTGTACTGTACTCATTGATTCTTGTGCAGGCTCCAAAAAGTGGTTAGAACTGCAGAGGTCCCCTCTGTCCAAGATCTGTACCTGTCCAGAGCTAAAAAGCATGCAACCAAAATAGTAAAGGACCTGCTACAGTACATCCAGATAAAAGGCATGTTAAATTTGCTTCTATCAGATACACACTACAAGGCTGTTCCCGTCAGGTCTACCAAAGACCTAAAAAGATTATTTCACCAGGCGGTCCACTGCTGACTCTTGAACTCCTGAAAATCTAACTGACTAGTCGTTCTGTGACCCACTGCATATATATATATATATATATATATAGAATCCAAATGAATCCGGCACTCCAATAAAGAGCAATAGTAATCCTTGCTGGGGTGCCTTCCTTCAGGATTGGGTAATCCAGTAGAATAGGGTATAGATGAGGCGGCACTCGACAGACTTTGTTTGCAGATAAAAGGATTTATTCCAACAGTTTCGGGGTTTCCCCCCTTCGGCAGGGACAGCAGTACACAAAATGGCAATAGTCGCCCTACAAACTTCACACGTCCATATAGACGCAGAGCCCCCAGGGCCAGATTTGGCGACACCGAAGCATCTAGTACCTCGGCTAGTGACGTGGAGTCCGGTAATAGACGGCCTCAGCTCCCTTTAGGAACCAAGACCCGTGCCATGTTGGCCAAACCCCTGCAAGGCGAACCAGGAGGGCCGGACAAAACTGCCGGCAAAAAAGCAAAGAAAGGCGGGAGGAACTAGAAGAGCTTGTCTTCAATTTATCCACCACTCCATTGACTTTACCAGAGGTGCAGGTCCTCTCCAAGGGCCTGTCCTATGTTCCCACAGCTGCAATGGATCCATTTAGGTGGAAAGTGGATACATATAAGTTTGGCAGGTCCATACGTTTAAAAGATCACTTTGGACATTTCTCACAGGGCCGGGATCCTACCAAAGGGTGTGATATTCCACCACAGTTAAAGAAAATTTCTGCTCGTTCTAACTTTGACCCCCCTTCTGCAAATCCTTCTATAAAGACCTTTATCCGTCTGATGGACCAACTTGGTGAATCCCCACAACCTGCTCCACGTATTCAGCATAACCTGACTAAAGAACAGCGATCGGCCCTTAAAGATCTATCGTCACGTAAGGACATAGTGATTAGGGGGCCGACAAAGGCGGGGCAGTGGTGGTACAGGACTTGGGGGATTATCAGAAGGAATGCTCTAGACAATTAAATGATGATTCTGTTTATAAATTACTACCAGCAGATCCTACAAAGGGGTTTGAGTTAGAACTAGACAAAATTTTAGACACCGCAGTATTAGATGGTGTTATGTCTGCAGATTTGTGTAAAGCATTAACTGTTACTTATCCTGTGGTACCTTTGTTCTACACACTACCCAAGATACACAAGGGGCTGGTGGACCCCCCGGGTAGACCTATTATTTCTGCCCGGGGGTCACTCTACCAGCCCATCTCGGTGTATCTTGACAGGATCCTGAATCCCTGTATACAGTTATTGCCTTCTTATTTAAAAGATACTTCATCCCTCTTGTTAACCCTCAGAGACTTGGGTGCACAGAGGGATTTGCTCTCCGTGAAATACCTTTGCACGGCGGATGTGACAAGCCTCTACACCTGCATCCCACATGATGCAGGTGCGGAGGCTGTCCGTTCTATTATCTCTAATAATCCAGCTTATGTGGGTCCACCTATTGAACTATTCCTTTTGTTATTACGTTTGGTATTAACTCGAAACTACTTTTTATACAATGGCAAATTTTTGCTACAAGTCTCTGGCTGTGCTATGGGATCTGCGGTGGCTCCGGCGTATGCCAACACATTCATGTACCATGCCGAGTGTCAACTATTCTATGATGAAGATAAAGTGAGGCTCAGATCTGAGATCTGCCTATATCGTCGTTATATCGACGATCTGTTGATACTCTGGATGGATACAAAGGAGGCACTGCAGACCCTACTAGATGTACATAATACCTCTGATAGTGCTATTAAATTCACTTATAATATCCATGAAAATTCTGTCCAATTTTTAGATGTGAATATTTCACTACATGAAGGCATGATCAGCACAGCCTTATTCACCAAAAGCACTGACCGCAATACCATCTTGCGTAACGACAGCTTCCACCCACTGGCTTTACGTAGGGGTCTGCCCTATTCCCAACTACTTAGGGCCAGAAGGATCACTTCTGATGTATCTGATACTGAAGCCACCCTGGACAAAGTAGTTCAGAAATTTACACATAGAGGGTACAAAAAGGCTGAGCTGGTTAAATCCAAACAGCTTGCATTGTCCATGTCTAGAGACTCCCTTTTGGTGACTCGCCCTGCTTCAGCTACGTTAGATCAAAAGCCAAAAATCCCATGGGTACACAAGTACTCAACATCCGACCGATATGTCACTAAACAAATCAAACAATGGTGGCCTATGCTATCAACTGATAAATATCTACCTTTGTTGACCAATACCGATGTTTTACCTAGTGTCACAAGGAATAAGAACATTAAGGATTCTGTAGTAAAGCTAGACATAACGGGATGGGATAGGAAACAACCAGCCCAACATTTCCTCTCCCATAAACTAGGATGTTATAGGTGTCTAGGTTGTGTGACCTGTCGCAGTCTTGCGCCTTGCGACAGGTTCAGACATCCACACACGGGGAAAATATTTTAAAATCAATTTTGCATTGACTTGTACCTCTACTTATGTAGTATATCTTCTGACATGTCCCTGTGGCTTGTCCTATGTTGGGAAGACACAAACCCAATTCAAGGTGCGAATGGCCCAACATAGGACAGCCATACATCAGGCCCTACTCAAGGGCTCAAGTGATCAACCGTTCGCCAGACACTGTGTGGCGTTCAACCACAGTGTGGCGAGTATTAGATCAATTACAATAGATCACATCCCACCTACAGCCAGGGGTGGTAACCGAAATAAAGCTTTATTACAGCGGGAAAGCCGCTGGATCTTTGTCTTAAATACCTTGGCCCCTAAAGGGTTAAATGAGACACTTGGGTTACAGTGCTTTCTTTGATAATTTTTTCTGTCAATTAATGCCATTTTTCTAGTGTAGTTGTACAATTTTTTCATGTGTGTTTTTCAGGACTCAGCCTAAGCACAGGACCGGGACCTATCCCTTTGATCCGTGGGCAGTTCTTTGACAGCATTATTGATGAGCTATTATAATGTATTAGATTCTACTACAATGTATTTCATGACAGTATTTACAGCCTTTAGCATTATGCATGTATTGTATCTATTTATTATTGTTGTTGTTGCCTAGGCAACTATTCACAGTGCTCTGACTCCGGGCACAGGACTCTGACGTGCTTGGTCTGCCTCTTGGACGGTGTCTGATTGGCCGGCCTAATGTGCGTCTCAGCCCGACTGCCGGAGTTCCGGGCATCAGCTGATGATGTCATGACGCTTCCCCCGTTGCCTTGGTAGCGAGGTGTGCGGAAGTGGCGCCTGACGCTGAATCCCGGCTGTTTGGTGTCTGCATCCATGACAGACGTGCAGTTGTGCGCGCTCTGTGGCGGGAATGCTAGTCCCGAACAGGTGAGCGCTGTGATTGTCTTGATTGTGGGGGTGGTGGGAACCAATGGGATTGTGCGGTATTTGGTATATATTGTGGTGTATACATTGCCATTTTGTGTACTGCTGTCCCTGACGAAGGGACAGCAGTACACAAAATGGCAATGTATACACCACAATATATACATGAACAAAAACAAAGTGATACATATATAAACATGAACAAGGTGATGATAAGCTGCATGATATACAACGATAAAAGGACAATGAAAAATTGTGCAAGTGCATTAGAGTTGAGCCGTGTCGACATCAGGGTTTAAGTCT
This sequence comes from Crinia signifera, assembly GCF_055691185.1. Taxonomy (NCBI): domain Eukaryota; kingdom Metazoa; phylum Chordata; class Amphibia; order Anura; family Myobatrachidae; genus Crinia; species Crinia signifera. Next base: position 268,233,961 of record NC_139220.1, on the reverse strand, counting down.
GAGATAGAAGATGGTTCACCCTGGTTAAGTTATAGGATTATGCAATGGAACACGGCCATTGTCAGTGCCATATGTGGCTATTATACATCTATACATCAAGAAACAGACTACTGGGTATCTTATTTAGCAGCATTAAACTTATACAAAACAGGTTAACCCAAGATTTTCATTTAAGCCTCTGGGTGCCAGTGTATCTAACATATATATCCAGCGTCTCTCTTTTTGTAAGAGGCGTAGTGATCTGTTGCCACCTCTAGACATGGGTGGTACTTGGTCTATGATCTTGTAACGCAAGGTGGCAATAGCGTGTTTGGCCTCAAAAAAGTGTTGTGCTACGGGCTGTTCACTTTTGCCCGTAGCTATGGCTGCTTTAATGGATGATCTATGTCCAGCTGCTCTCTCTTTGAATGTTCTATCGGTCTTGCCGAAGTAATGTCGACCACAGGGGCAATAAATGAGATATATAACATATCTAGATGTACAGCTCAACCGATATCTGATGTTATATTTCTTCCCCGTGTGGGGGTGATAGAAACAACCGACTGGGATGAGATGGCTGCATGTGATACATCCGCAACAACGGTAACAACCAAGCTTGGGTGTACCTAAAAACGTAGTGGGGTGAGGGATGGGGTAACGAATATCGTTGCGTACAAGGTGATCTTTGAGGTTTTGACCTCTTTTGTATGCACTCATCAATGTTTTTGATTTTAGTGCTGGCACGTTTTGGTCTGACTGTACGATCGGCCAATATTGTTTGGATATCCGATCTATGTCAAAGCTATTAGAGTGAAATTTTTTAACCCAGATGATTCTATTAGATTGGTCTTTTTTGGGTTTGGCTTCTAGGGATTTGGCCCTGGGCATTTTAGATATTTTATTTTTTGTCTGCGATATGAGATTTTGTAGATAACCCCGTTTAATGAATTTATCAGCCATAGATTCCAATGCAGGTGTGACCTCGGCTTCAGTACTGGTTATGCGTCGGACACGCAGCATTTGGGAATGTGGCAATCCCCTGATGAGGGGAGCAGGATGGTAACTCGTGGAGTGTAATAAATTGTTCCTATCAGTGGGCTTGGTGTAGATAGAAGTGCTGATAACTCCTCCCCTGATGGATATGTTTACATCTAAATAATGCATGGGGTCAATGCTATAGGTAAATTTAATAGGCGAAGTAGTACAATTATGTTTATCAATGAGTGACCTCAGGGCTGTTTCGGGGCCTGACCATATGACCAGCAGGTCATCTATGTAGCGAGTATAAAAACTCAGCTGGTCTGTGGCTTGAGGGTTATGAGTGAACAAGGCTCTCTCTATTTTAAACATAAATGTATTGGCGAACAATGGGGCCACTGAGGACCCCATCGCACACCCCCGTTGTTGTAGGTAGAACCTGCCATTAAACGTAAAGAAATTCCGCTTCAAAGTGAGTTCTAGAAGCTGTAAAAAGAATTTAATGTCCGGTCCTGTATATGCAGGATTGTTGGTAAGTAATGCATGTACTGCCTCTAGTCCCTCTTCATGCAGGATACAAGTGTATAAGTTTGTAACATCGATGATACTTAGTAGGCAGGTATCAGGCAAGTTGTCCAATGTAGATAATTTGGATAATAGGTCATTTGTATCCTTAAGATATGATGGTTCAGCTTGTACGCAAGGTTGCATAAAGAAATCCAAATAAACCAATATAGGTTGGTAAACTGAACCCCGGGCAGATATGATGGGTCTGCCCGGGGGGTCTATTAAGGATTTGTGGATTTTGGGTGTCAGATATAGCAGGGGCGTGATGGTATACTCCGTGCTAAGAGCTTCTCTGGTCGCGGCATCGATGATATGATCAGTTACTGCCTTGCTGAGGATGTTATCCAATTCGTGTTTATAGACGTCTGTGGGGTCTTTAGGCAGTAATTTGTAAGTAGTGACATCAGATAGTTGCCTGTCGGCTTCAGCCACATAATCGGAGAGATTAAGGATAACGATCCCTCCCCCTTTATCAGCCGGACGTATGCAAATGGTGGGATCTTTCTTGAGGCTGTCTACAGCTTGCCATTCATCCTTGCTGAAATTGGTGTGAGTGGTGGATTGAATGCCCAAGGATGTGATTTCTTGTTCCATCATCCTTGTGAATGTCTTAATAGAGGGGTTAAATGACATAGGTTCAAATTTGGATTTCTTCTGTAATTTCGCTGGAACATTGATGTTAGAAGTGGCAGTGTCATCGCTGGGTTTGTCTTGGAAGAACTCTCGCAATTTAAGCTTTCTCTGTAATTTGAATAATTATATATATATATATATTACACTGTACCTTTTGATATATCTACCTGTATAACTGCTTATGTTCCCCCACCTGTTTACTTGTAACCTACCTGGATGCTGCACAGCAAACTGAAAACAAATTTCTAGTATACGCAAGTATACCTGGCCAATAAATTCTGATTGGGATTCTGATGTCCCTGTACATGCTTGCTGCAATGGGGTATAATATAAATTTGTTGTTTAAAATATTGCTCTTCGTGAAATATTACTTTATATCTAATGACAGTTGCTTGCAGGGATGGCCATGGGCGGGTCCACCTATGAGTGTCCATCGAGTACACACCAACTATGGGATGGGAGACCATCGATGGTCATCTCTGTTATTTCAGTGAGAGGTCCTTGGCTGCAAAATGCATTTATAATACATTTGATAAAGCCAACTCTTATTTTAGGAAATAAGCATACTGTAGGCACTGAAACGTGATCCTCATTAATGAAGTCTCAGATGTGGTCAGTGATGTACAGTACTGTATGTATGACTGATGTAACATAGCACATGGATTTAGAGATGTTTACATATACTTTCCAACCTTTCTGGCATATCCAAGTCCTATATTACCTTAACTAATAAAACTGAAATACAGTTGTTCTCTATAAACTAATGGAGCAGATAACTGTATGTTACTTTTAAATAATGAAACCCTCTTTAGCCCTTGGACATGATTATATTTGAACTATACTGACCAAAAGCCTGATCCTCTAAGCCAGTGGTTCCCAACCTAGGGTACTTGTACCCCTGGTGGTACACTGCAGACTGGTTGGGGGTACTTGAAAATAATATTGGTAATGGTGGAAGAAGAGGAAGAAGGCTCCAGTTGCCATGGAGATGAACCACGTCACGTCACTTCCAGTTCCGTCTGCAGCGTCTCCTTGTGCTTTTGCCGGACAAGTAATCCACTAAGAGCTACCCGCACTGCCCTCAGCCATGAGCACCCATTTGCCCTGCGACAAGGGTGGAGGAAGCAGTGGCAATAATCCTACAGGCATAAGCGGAAACCCCCAGAGACAGTACAAAGGCATCAGCCAGACACAGAGGGATCCTGACCGCCCACTATTCCTCCGCTACTCCTCAATATATGGCAACACATAAGGATACGCATACCGCTTACTTACACTTTACTCGTAACTACTGTGGATATTTCAAATTCATCAAGGCAAAGGAGTGAGAAAAAGGTTGGGAACCTCTGCTCTAAGCTGACAGGAAAATGGATGAAGCTTCCTTCAAATCAGCCACCACTAAAGCAAACATACACTATGTAGACAAAAGTGATTGAACACCTACATGCAAGCGAAATGGTGTACTCCTGCAGCAGGCACATGTTTGGGAAGGTGAAAATGGTTAGAGGAGCACTGATAACATAATTTGCTAACTAAATTGCTTGCCGGAAGGAGCTAACTGAGTTTGAGGGGATTATCGTAGGCTGTCTTATTTGAGGTATGAGTGTGAGAAGCATTGCAGGTGTTAGGAAGGTTCCTAAGTCCACTGTGTATTTTGGAAGAAGACAGGGTCATTACAGGAATACACAGCACCCTGATAGACCAATAACCCCCCACCTCCACAAACCAGGGACCAAAGAGTGTTCCTAATGGCCACTAATATGCCGGTTTTGACAAGAACACTTTGTAGGGAGTCCCATGTACTTGAATAAACCTCTAATCACAAAGAGGAATGTAGCCCAGAACTTGCAATCGTGTAAAAAGTGGACAGTGGAACAATGGTGGTATGGCCGACTCAATCTTCAGGGTCACAGTTGGTAGTTGGTACTTTATCTCTCTCCAAACTTTGATAACTCTCTCCTTATATTTGATCTAATATAATAAATTGGGAAAAAATTAGATGACTTGCCTTAGATGTTGAGAAGACATTTGAGTAGATTAGCTGCCTATTTATATTTGGAACCTTTTGGTACTACAGACATTTTGTAAATACAGTATTAGCTTTGTATTGTAATCTCTGATCCAAAGTGCCAGCCAATAGACATTGTCACTTTTTTAATAATGTTTAATGACACTAGCCAATGATGCCCCTTTCTTCCCTAAATTTGCATTTTGGGGCCTAATTCAGAGTCATTTCTGTGCAGGGTTAATACTGGCTACTTTATTTTTACACTGCAATGTAGATTTCAGTTTGAACACACCCCACCCAAATGTAACTCTCTGTGCATATGTTCCATCTGCCCCACCTGCAGTGCATATGGTTACGTCTAGTTGAGAAAAATTCTGCTTTGTGAATAAGTCTGAATTAGGCCCGTAGTTATTCAGCCAGTTGCCAAAGATTAAACTTAAACAGAGGCAGGCTAGCCAACCTAGGCACCTGCCTAGGGCCCAGCAGGTCCCAAGGAGCCCCTTAAAGATAACCCAGCCATCCATAATGTGCCCAGAGGAGCATTACGTGACTATTGCGTGACCTCACATGGACCTGCCCACACTTCTAAAGTCCCTTAGATGTTCTTTGATGGGGGGAAACATTTGTAAAGTAATGCGGCATTCATTTTACTTTAAATGTAACACAGGTATTAAGCCTACTTCCAAAAGAACTAGAAGATGTCCTAAGCCTTGCAAAGTCATAAAATGGAGAGTGATAAACCACCAACCACTCAGCTCCTACCTGTCATTTTGCAAACACAGCCGTTGACATGTTAGTTAGCAGCTGATTGGCTGGCCCTTAGAGCCTGATTCAGATTTGCACACAATGCCAATGTTCACGCAGCTGAGCATTCATCAGTAGACTGTGCATACGCCAAGGTACTCTATCGATGCTGCCTTACATCAGCAATAAAAATATAGTGCTATTGATTGTTGAAGGGGACCCCAAACCAGTATCTTGCCTTAGCCCCAATGTGGTCTATATCTTCCCCTGGGCTTAAACATTTTCTCCACTAAAACTATTTTGATAACATTTTATATGTAATCCATGAATAATAATGTCAGTCCAATGTTTAGAAGAAATTAAAAATGAGTTGTAAACTAATAATTTGTCATAAAGTGATGGTACAAATTTGACTCATCATGGGATATTCCAATGTAAATTTTTTCTGAAATTCTTTGTAACATATTTATTTTCTCAAAGAATTATACACATTTTTTTTAAATATTTAAACGGAATACATTAAATTGTACGTTCTTTTGTAATTGCGGAACGATTTAATTTTTTTTCTTTTTCTGTTACTGTACGAGGCTGTCTGCTTCATATTCTCATCTCTTTGTAATAACGCAGTGAAATGAAACAGGTGCTCAGACGGAGAGGGCTCATGTTTCTATTAAACAAGATGAGGGACAGAGCGAGAGATGACGGCCATGGTGCAAGGTAAAGATACATTTCTTCACTCGCCGCCTTTGTATCTGAACAAATTGGCCTATTGTACCTCATTTACTGGCAATGTTAAGAGTCTACAAATCCACTTACAAGATAACGTACATGAATGTAGCTCAAGCCTTACGCGTCTTTGATCCTGAAACGTCCTATATGGTAAAGGACAAGTACATTCTGTATTGACATTCCCTGTACATGTTCCCTGAGGATTTTGAAAGGTGTAAACTCATTATAACAATAGGTCATTTACCCTTTTTTGACATGATTGCTTGCAAAATGCTGTTTGCTTTGTTGATGACGTCACCTAAATCTCTAATGGGAAATTTAACATGTGACTTGCCTTATAGGAGAAGGGGCTCTAGACTCGCACCCTAGCTGCTTGTAATGGAAGGTGCTACCTTGCTCAGATTTATACTACTACATATAGAAAATAGAAGCAGGTGCAGCATGCAAACAGTGGGGCAGATGTATTAAGCCTTAACAGGAGATAAATGCAAGGGTGATAAAGAGAGATAAACACCCAGCCAATCACCTGCTAACTGCCATGTTACAGGCTGTGTTTGAAAAAAGTCAGTAAGGAGCTGATTGGCTGGACATTTATTTCTCCTTATCACCCTTGCTTTTATCTCTTGTTAAGGCTTAATACATCTGCCCCATTGCTACCCAAAACTGAAGTAAATGTTATAATTAAATATCATCAAAGAGGTTGTTAGCAAAATTTTATATATGTGTTTATTTTTTGCACATTTTTTGACTCTTGTAACACTACTAATCATGGCTATCTTTCATTTGTGTAATACCGTGTGTGGGGTTTTGGTTGGGCTGGTTTGGGGGTGCCCTGAGCCCCAGGTGTGTGTACCCCTACAATGATAAGGACTTGCCCGACACGATGACCTGGACGTGGTGGGCTGGGACATAACTTTGCCAAATTTGCTGAATATTTAACTATAATATTTATTTCAATTTTGAGAAGTAATATTTGCATAGTGAATGTGATTTACTTAAATCTTTAAAATAAGAATATTTAACATCCTTCATCTCTAACATTGATCGCCTAAAATAACACTAGATAAATGAAATTTACTTTTATTAAGAGGTTTATAAATAAATACAAAAATAAATTACTTCGCTGCCGTAGCAATGCTCCGCGCTCAGTTTTTCCTCCCACACAATAAAAGTTTGATTATTTTATGTCTATGGAAGATATTTTGTTGTCCTCTGCAGACAGTATATTGCAACTGTATGGTCCTTGTTCTCTGTGAGGTGAGGCCTAGCCTAACTGAAAAAAAAAAACAAAAAAACAATAAAGGCTGATAAAAAATGATTAATTAAGGAGGTCATTCTGGTTGCTTCTCACCGTGAGCAATGTTTATGGGCTGCGCATATACGCTTATGCGCATGTGCAGCCCATCTGTGTGAGTGGACTGTTCGCAAAGATCCGTGATGGCAGGCAACGTGTGGCCGCAGACTGCAGTCGCGCTCAAGGGAACGTCCATCGTTTCATGGGTATCCCTATGAAAACACTGGGTGTTCCCATGGTAATGTGCCGATGACTTAGTTGCCGGGGTGGGCAGCTGATGTCACCGGCTGTCAGCTGCCCACCCTCTTTCCATACAAGGTAGCTGCAAATCTGAGATACCAGAAAGTGTCCTAGATTTGCAAGCACCTTGGAAATCATTCCATGGTTGGCGGCAATCAAATGATTTCGTCCCCTCACGCAAGCTGTGAATGGATGTTTATGCAAAACATACATTCACATGCGTGCCGGGACATTTGCGGTGCGTGCAGCGGGCGGTGTTTGGTTGACTCGCAAAGCTGTGAATTTCACTCCCGGATGCTAAGCACCTGCAATTGACCTGGTTCACGAAAATCCCGGGTTCTAACTCAGGAGGGAGATCGAAGGTAGTATGTCTGAAAGGGTATTAGACACGTAATTTGCCGAAAAATCGATATTAGGTGATTTTTGGTAATCTGCGCATGTGTACATGTACTAGCACGTATGCATGAGCCTTTATGTCGTGGTTACATTTAGAAAAATGTGAATTACAGTAGGGCCAGTTTGGGTGGCGAGACAGCGTTGTGTGTGCATTGACCCGCTATTGCAGCGGCATGGTCCGGACCATTTCAGGGGCAAACTGTGGAAGCTGTGTAATGTCACACGCAGATGATGTGACCCTGAAGCTAGACTTGCCCTGGGTTGAGGCCTCCTACATGCCTGCTCCATTAATAGTAATTCAGCAATTATTTGCAATGCTACAATCCTTACTTAATTAGGCCCATATATATATATATATATATATATATATATATATATATATCGACTTTAAATAAAGGTCACTTTAAAAAAAAAAAAAAAAATTACAAGGAAAGGAGGAAAGTGTATGGTGGCCAGTATGACCAGCTAATAATAAACAATCAGCCATAAACATTCCATTCACTGGTAAATAACCTCCTAAAAGTAACATCATACTCCACCAAACTGAAAAAGTTGACAGCTAAATTAAGATTTTTATTTTAAACCAAACTCACCTTCAAACACAACTGTTCTTGCCGACAATAACCAATACACCAAAACCAATCATAATCAATTGAAGCATCCTAGAATTCGAGGTAGGAAAAGCCTTCAGAACAGAGGGCTCACAGAAACTAATACCACCTTTTAAACAAGGCAAAAATCCTCCCATGCTAACCAACCAACCAAAATCAATCTAACAGTAACAATCACAATTTCTCCCAGCAATACTGTAGTTAACCCTCACATTCCCACTATCTAGATAAAAACACAACCATGTCCTTTCATAAGCCTGGATATGGGGTTTTCATTCCCTCAAGTTTATGTCAAACTTTCAGTTGTTCAATTTTGAGTTTTTACCAATAATGGAGCTATTATAAAATATTGATATGGAGGATCCCACAGATGTCTTGTTAAGCTGCAATTTACCAGTACATAACACAAAAAGGGCATGATTGTAATTTGTGTCTATTGATGGAAACTCAGGGGTCATTTAATGAAAATAGTTTCAGCATTAACCTTGTATACAGTAGATATTTGCATTTGAATGTGCAAATACAGAATCACCCACTTACTGCATGCTATAACAACCATCACTGGTTCTAGATGCACCACCATTGGAGCACAATCGAATCCACCATTCACTCTTTTACTATCCCGTGGCACCTGCAGTGTCTGATACTAGCATCTGTGGAGGTGGCCGTGCACCTGGGAACACAGCTGTTTTAACTAGCATGACTGGGACACACCAGTAACATAAGTATACTTCAGCTCACCCCTCGGTCACCGCCTATCACTTTTCTGTCACCTATTTGATACAGCCTGAGTTAAATGCATGGGGCTGCGGGGGTGTGTTTTTTTGAACAGTAGCAAACAATCACTGAACTGCATGAACATCAGCATTGCGTGCTGAGCCATAAATAAGTGTGTGCCATGCATACCTTGCCCACAGTGCATCTGCACTTTGGGTGCACCATCAGGCTCTGAAAATGTCATAACTCTCTCCCACTACCCCCCTAACACTCCTTTGCAGCAACCTAACCCTCTATTTAGCCTGACCCTAACCCTCCCCTCTTGTGTCTAACCCTAACCCCTGCACACCTCCGTCTAAACCATCCCCTCACCCACGTCCCAAAGTGTAACCTTAACTCCCCGTCTAAGTGCCTAAACTCTACCGGGTGCAATCTGTATAAGTGCTCTACCTGGTGCAATGTGTGGTGTAATGTGAATAACGGACACTATTGTGTGGTGTAATGTATATTGGTACTATTATGTGACCACACCACTTCCCCATGAAGCCACTACCCTACATTTTAAATGCACACCTGTGGTACGCACTGTACCTATTTAATTTTTTGGGGGGGACACAGGGCACCAAAATGTCTAGTTAGGCCACTGATTGCGTGTGGCATGTGTGTATCTGATTCAGGCCCTTACTGTTTTAAGCTCTGTTAGTGAGTGCAAGAAGCAATTTCTTAGTTCATTTCAAAGATCTACAAAACCTTTTTTTTAAATATCCCTTGGCAGATACATATTGATGTTTTGCAGAACAGTTGTCATTTTCATGAACAAAGTATAGCACCAAATTTGGATCCATTCTGGCCACTTCTTGAATGTCTGCAGTTCTCATGGTAACTCCTTGTCACTGATCCTAACTTTACCTATCTCTTAATAAAAGTATTGAATCTATGCGCGTTATCTACAAGCGCTATTGTTTATTATCTCGCCACTCCAGCGGAACATAAAGCGTATTCAAAATGATACTATTGTAGTGGGTTTTAAATTATTGAAGACAGCTAGATACACTTAGCAAATCTCAACTGAAAAGTATCATTAAGTGTTGACGGGCAAATCAATCAGAATCTAAATATCTGATTGACTCATTTGTGCTCAGTCATGTCTAGGAAAATGAATGGTACTTGGCAAGACTTGGATACAGGCGAAGGCTAAAACTATGGATCTGATTAAATACCTGTAAAACATATTTTGTTGCTATTTCAGGGATCATAAAAAGATACAATTATGCCACCTTTATTAATATAGTAAACACATTAAAAACCCATCAACAAATAACCTATTACACGTAATGAACCATACTGCAGTATAATTGAATAAACTCCAACATACTGTACAGAGATTATTTTTGTTCAGTAGATTGTTACAGACAGCTAACTGTAATTTCATCCAAGGTCACAAAAGCTAATAAACCCATCATTAAATAAATAGGCAATAATAAATAAACATTCAAAAGGCATTACGGTATATTTATTAGCTATGTACACACAAGCAAAGAGACTAAGAAGGGAATTCCATTATGCAAGGGTTTGCCATGGGTTTCATGCCTGGCGATATTCAATGAAACGGTATACCATAGGTTAAAGCATGCTAATCCATAGATTCTGCGCAGTGACTCTGGGACTTAAGAGGTCATTCTGGTTGAGTCACAAAGCTGCAAATTTCACAGCTTTGCGAGCCAACTAAATGCCGGATGTCGCCTGCACGAACGCCCACCCCCTGCTCGCGTGCCAATTTTCCCAGCAGGAATGCACATGGATGTTTTGCATAAACATCTATGAGCAGTCTTGCATGCGGCGCCCAAATCATTCCATGATTGCTGACCATCAAATGATTTCTAAAGCGCGTACCAATCTAAGTTACTCTCTGATGATGCCCTGCTACATGAACAGGGCGGGCAGCTGACATCCGGTGACCTCAGCTGCCTGCCTCCAACACCATGTCATGCCCTAATTACCATGGGAATGCCTAGTGTTTTCATGGGGATGAAAAGCTGTCCGTTCCCATGGGTGTAACCCGTGCCCATCATTCCATGCCCACCATCCACACTGCTCCATATGAATGGGCCGCATCCATTCGCAAAGAGAGCCTGCACGTGCGCATAAACAAAATATCGCTCTCCTGCACGAATGCGCGGGGGAACGGAGCGAACAGAATGACCTCCTTAGTGTGCAGTGTAAACCCCTTACCTAATTGAATCTCCCTTTTAATCTGGGATATGGAAATAATTTACTCATCAATACTAATGAACAGAATGCAGATTTAGTTGCATGGCAAACCCAGCAAAGGAGCTCCAGCTGTCCCTCATTACACCCATATTGGTTTGCATAGAAGCATTTGAGTTCTCTGGACTTCTGTAAGAGTCCAGAGAATGTATATATGCACATCTACGGGCAAACAATATAGCTCTCAATATCGGAATGGGATCATTGGATAAACATATATTAGGGCTCCAAGCTGAAGGTCGACATGACTGAAGGTCATGGGTTAGATCGAAAGGTCATTATGTCGACACAAGCATTAGGTCGACATGGGGAAGGTCGACAGTCATAAGCTCGACATGGGGTTTTTCACTTTTTTTGTCCCAAATGTACCACACCCTCTCATATGGCTCGCTGCGCTCTCCATGCTTCAGGCGCACTATTCTCCCACCTCGCCCTAGTGGATGGTAGAGCATGAAATACCGCCTGTAGGCACATGTCGGCTTCAAAATTGAAAAACCCCATGTCGACCTTTTGACTGTCGACCTTCCCCATGTTGACCTCATGATTGTGTCGACCTAATGATATGTTGACCTAACCCACGTCGAACTTCAGTCATGTCGACTTGGGTTCATTTTTATTTAATTCAAATGGTTTTAATATTTTAGGTACTTGTTTCCTAGAACGGCCACAATCGTGAGTGATCGTGGCTCTTAATTAAGGGACACGATCCTCACGATGTGGCCGATTTTTTACAATTTTTTCCCTTTGATTGACAGAAATCGGGTCAATCGGTCGGTCGCGACCAATTAAAATCGGCCGCGATGCGACCGACCGATTGACCCGATTTTTCCATAGACTTCAATGTTAAAAAATCTTTTAACATTGAAATCGGGAGGATCTTGTCGGTCTTGTGCCATTATAATGGCACAAGATGAGATGGACTTGATTAAGTCCATCTCACATAGGGAAAAATGATAAAAAAGGTGAAATGGGCCAATATGACCCATTTCACATTTTTTATGTGCCCGCCATGACCCCACGATAGACGTCAACCCGAAGCGTGGCGAGCGCAGCGAGCCCGCGAGGGGCGGCGGTGCGCGTCCTCCGACCTTTTCATTCCCCTACTATCCACTAGGGCGTGGAGTGAGAATAGAATAGTGTGGCGAGCGCAGCGAGCCACCGAGCCCGAAGCGTGGCGAGCGCAGCGAGCCCCGCGAGGGGACGCGTATACCTGTGAAGTTATACGCGTCCCCTCGCGGGGCTCGCTGCGCTCGCCACGCTTCGGGCTCGGTGGCTCGCTGCGCTCGCCACACTATTCTATTCTCACTCCACGCCCTAGTGGATAGTAGGGGAATGAAAAGGTCGGAGGACGCGCACCGCCGCCCCTCGCGGGCTCGCTGCGCTCGCCACGCTTCGGGTTGACGTCTATCGTGGGGTCTAGCCCACTTAGTAACATTTGGGGGGGCAATTAAAAATAATCAGGTGAAAAAAAAAAAAAAATCGGGTGAAAAATCGGTCGGTCGGATCGGTCGCATCGCATGCGACCAAATCGCATGCGATGCGATCGATCCGATTTTTTATCTTACGACCACAACGATCTAAATCGTTGTGGCCGTGCTAGGAAACAAGTACCATATTTTATTATTTACTGTGCTTATGGATTCATACAGTATATATAATATTTATTTCATTAAAGATGGTTGCAAGAATTTTTTGATCTCATAAACTTTTCCTATATGTGTATCTTTGTTCGGTTGTATTGTTGACAGTTTTAATACAGTAATTCTATTGGATAATGCTTTATGGATATTTAGCATTCCATTATGAATTTTAAATGTGTGATTTCACATTTGTATTTCTGGAATAGAGTAAGAACCTTGAAGTGTTTGATTTATCTTTTGCCATCTTTTGCCATTTTCCTAGAAATGACTGGATACATTTATCTGAACGCATGATTAGTCTACAATGTCTCCATACTTCCCCATCCTGAAGCTGTCATACCCAACAGGAGACTGGATGATCTGCCCATGGGACAACAGCATGAAGCACTGAGAGAGGAACCTGGACTCCTGCAGAGCATCTTGCATGTTGTTCTCAGTTTGTGGTCTAAATTTGAACTAGTGTTAGGAATGATTTTGCAGGCTTGCTTAGACAGAAGGCAATGAGCAAGAGAACTGAGCGCCAACACGTCAGAACTGTCTCTAAAACATTTGTCTAATAATAATAGCAGGACATACTGCCAGTACTGCTAGGCCATTAGACTGTAAATAACAAAGACTGCTGGTGAGTGGTGACATATGAGATGTCCCATATACTGGTGAAAGACCGAAACTCACAACTTATGAACTGCATGGCATTGTCAGTATATAGCCAGTGTGGTACGTCATGTGCAGGAAACGGCCTTTTCATTATGGGCCTGCTGAGCATAAAACCTTGAAAAGCAGCAATGCAGGTCAGTATGAGACAACTGTTGGCAATGGTCATCCCTATGTATGGTATCACAGAGCACATATATATATACGCCTAGATTAGAGTACAGATAACCCCATGACATCCAGCTCATCATCAGCATTATTGACATCTTGGTGCTGGAGGTGAGGAAAGAATAAGGCAACAATGACATTTAGATCCTTTGTACACCACATCCAGATAGTACCTCTGGAGCTTGAGCATGAAACTCTGAATTAGTGCTGTGGCGGTACAGTATTTTGGGGTTTGCAGAGAATGGTAATCAGGCTTTGCTGTCTGTCTCAACCAACATTGGATGCCCATGCTGCAGATGAATGTAATGTGACATCTACTCAGTATGGGTCCTGAAAGCAATCTGATTGGTTTGTTATGCTGTAGGCAGCCAGCACCCTACGTAAAGACATTAGCAGAGATCATAATAGGAACATAAATATAAAAAATGGAACACCACAATAGAAGTGAGCATTGCCATAAATAGCAGCAACATGGCAGTCTAACAACATTCAACATTGTTGTGCTATTGTGGGAGGAGCAGGGCTATGACCTCACTGTAGTGTGACAGGGAGTTGGTCATACTCAAAAAAATACTTCAGACTCAACTTATCTTTGAGGGTAGGCCTATGTTAGATAGTCTGTGTCTTGGCACCATATGGCATAGCACCCTCTGAAAGCCTATGAATGTAGGAGATGGCCAATATACAGGGCCGGTGCAAGGCATCTAGGCGCCCTAGGCAAACCTAAAGTATACCGCCCCTGTTTCCCCGGCTCTGCACCCCCACCCCCCCCCCCATCCAGCTTCTCACATACACAATTGACTGTTAACATTTTTATTAGCTATATTTTTAAATTAACAACATTCGTTTGTATGGGCTTTTTTTGTATGATTTGTATGATTGCCATTCCTTGTATTGGTGCTGAATACATAGATATAGCTTGTCATTTTATGAAGTAGTTACACACACATTTAAAAATGAATATATATATATATATATATATATATATATATATATAATGGCATTGATCAAATAAAGAGAAGGGGGGAGGTTTTGCTGATTTAAATTACACTGATCAGCTGGGGGGGGCAGCGGGCACCACCCGCAGGTTAACGCGCTCCACGGGGGTGGGTGCAGGTGCTACCCGCAGCCGCAGATTGGCTCTCTGCGGCTGACCACAGCGACCAGCAAGGGGGGGCAGAAAGCGCTTGCCGCAGTTGGATTGCTGCTGCCCAGCACGGGGGGCAGCGGGCGCCTGCCGCGGATAAGGTATGATTGACTTTGCCACTGACTAGCTGGGGGTTGGGATGCTCGGCGGCCACCACGCTTGCTGATCATAATCCACAGGCCGGGCGGTCTCCAAGGGGGGGGGGGTTGCGGGGGCTTCCCCCGCCGAAGATTACTACCAGCGGGTGGGGGGGGGGGGTGTAGGATGTACGACTCACCTCCTGCAGTGCTGGATGAATAGCTGGAGTCTCAGCTTTCTCCTGCTCTCCTCGGCGGAAGCTTTCCTCCAGCTACTGCTGCTGCTGCTCCTCGCATGATGAGCAGCACTGGCTGCAGCTCACTACCGCCCTCCAGTGCCAATATACAGGGACTCTGTGACTCTGAAATGTCAGCGTTTAACTGAATGTTGATTACACAAATTATTTGGAAGTCTTTGTAGCGCTTCATGTCGTGTTCTTCCACAGTGAAACCCAAGGCTGTCATCCATGATGATCACCAATGGATCCCGCTTCGGGCACGGTGCCTCGCTATGCTTGGCACACTATTTTATTCTCCCAATACGCCCTAGTGGATGGTAGGGCATGAAATACCGCCTGTCGGCACATGTCGGCTCAAAAGACAGTGAAAAACCCCATGTCCACCATTTTGACTCTCGACCTTGCCCATGTCGACCTAATGCTTCTGTCGAACTAATGACCTGTTGACCTAGACCTATGTTAACCTAGACACATGTCAACCTTGACCCATGTCGACCTTAACCCATGTTGACCTTGTTGCCTGTCGACCCAATGCTTGTTGACCTAGTTGCTGTAGACCTTATGGCCGTATCCCGAAAAGACATGTTTAGGTAAAATGTTTGCCGAATACCTGAGTCTTTGGTGTACATAAAAATGAAAAAAGTGCACGTAAACATGTTCAAAAACAAGTGCCCATAATAGTGCAAGTTGTAGGGTTTAACCAAACTGTGTACACAAGGCAACTGAATGCAATAAGATGCATTCGGCATTCTTATTGCAATGATGCACAAAAAAACAAAAACAGGTATTTCTTAGGACAAACTACGATATATCGTAAATACAGGGGAGTCTAGGTTTGGCAGCAGTGTAGTAGACATGTTGTCACAGCTAGAGGTGTTTGCCTCAATATACTCTGGGTTTAGTGGGGCACTGGTAGCAGTGCTGGAGGCATAGCTAGTGAAAGTGTTGGGGGCGTAGCTAGCACCAGCAGGGGCAGATCCAGGATAAAATGACAGGGGGGGGGGCACCATGATAAAAGAGGGTTTAGGTGGGGGAGGGGCGGTGTTAGTGGTGCCAGTGTATATGCTAAGAGAGCGGCAGAGAGAGGGTGGGAATGGGATTAAAAATAGGCCCTGGCATTTAAAGTGCGCACGCCCACCATGGCGACAAAAGTGAAGGATGTAGTTGTGCGCGCACCGAAGGCGCGCTCCAGAAAAGGGTGTGTGGCCACTCAACAGGGGGTGTGTCCTTGAGTGTAGTGTACAACACCATATACAACTTCTACATATTATGCTACAAAATACTAGATCCCATTATACTTGCCCCTTACACATGATGCCAAATGGAATGAGCCAAAATTCACTTAATGCCACACGGATTGAGCCAAAATTTACATAATAACACACGGATTGAGCCAAATTCATAAAATGCCAAATGGATTGAGACAAAATTCACATAATGCCACATGGATTGAGACAAAATTCACATAATGCCACACGGATTGAGCCAGAATTCACATAATGCCACACGGATTGAGCCAGAATTCACATAATGTCACACAGATTAAGCCAAAATTCACAATACGCTTCATAAACAGGGACATTGTCCACCAAAGGCGCGCATTAAACATTTACACTATAATGTCCATTACATGTTAAATTACACGCCATTATGTCCATTATGTATTATGCCAAACACCATAATGCCTATTAAAAATTATGCTACATAAGTCCTGCTTATCTACATGCTCATTGCCAAGGGTTCCATGCTCATTGCCAAGGGGGAATACATGTTCGCGGTAAATGGGGGACAGCTGCCGCCAGGCAGAAGTGATAGCCACTGACAGTGGCAGAGCCTGGCTGTATTCAGAGCACTTTGTGTAGAGAGAAAAAGGGACTGTTCTATGGGACGCACACTAATGCAAATTTAATAAAACTTAACTTTTAATGAAATTATTATCAAATTCCCTTTTATTATGTCGAGGGAAATAAATGGGGCAACCGAATTGCCACTTAAATGGTGCATCCGAATATCTGTATTCAGAGCACTGCAGGTCCCGGCTATTTGAAATAATACCCCTTTCACACCAGAAAATGCATTTCCAGGTTGGCCCTTTTTACACCAGCCTAGTCCCTGCATTTTCTGGTGTGAGGGGGAGAGAAAACCACCCCTCCCCCCTTTAACCAGTTATCTCATTTAACCAGCTATATCTTTGGAACCAACTGACTCATTTACATGAGACAAGTATCATATTGAAGAACTTTTGAGTGGGCTTTGAATGATTTTGGTCCAGTGAAACTGGAACGTTTGGTTCCAGAGTAATCTGCCCTCAAAGAATATGAACAGCCATGAAATTACATTTCAAAAATAAAAAAATCGGTTTACACGCAATATCTCTGGAACCGATTGACCGATATGGACCAGCCTGGTATCATTTTGAAGGCCCAGTGATTTGGAATTGAATGAGATCAAAAAGCTTCTGTGATGCCAGGGGGGAACTGGCAGCCGTCGGAACTGGGTGGGGGTCGAAATTGACGGATCCCATATTATCCTATGGGGAAAACGTTACAGCTTTGCCAGGTGATATCTCCGGTTCCCGGGGGGCTAGAGACACGGGGCTGGGCTCATTGGAAAGCCCTGGTTCTCAGCTACAAAATTACAGGGGGGGGGCATGTGTCCAGGTGCCCCCCCCTGAATCCGCCACTGAGCACCAGTGGTGGGGTGGTAGCTAGTTGCTGTGCTGGGGGTGTGGCTACTGGGTCCTCTATATTGTGGAGGCTCTTGGTGTGGCTGGTGTTCAGATGAAGTGCTAGGGGCAGATGGAGCTGGTCCTCTACTGAATTGGCCATATGCATACTCGTTGCAAATATCCGTTCCAAGAAGGCCAATTGTCTGTCCTGTCATGTCCTTTGATACAAGAAAGAGAGATGCAGCTGCCTTTCATTCGCTAAGAACTTCTCCACCTGAGCATCCTCCTTGGCCTGCATGTTGGAGTCCATTTCCCGCAGCTGTTCTATTACTATGGACGAGAAAGCTCTCGCTGCCTGTTCGGGACAGGTTTGTTTTTTTCTTCTTTGGCGGCACATTGTAAACTGCAAGTGGGGCAAACAAAAAACACTATAAAAACAAAATAGCAGAGGTGTTTGCAGACCTGTGCTTGCGGCCCTATCTCACCTGCACATTTGCGGCACTCTGCAACATATACCGTTGATTACTGGGAAAAATGTTTGTAACATTTTTTTTTTACTTACTATTTGACCACAGTTTTGGTGTTTGTCTTCGAGTCGGCTGCTTTGTTGTTGTCTCGGACCCCCCTCCACCATGGACTGTGCAGTCTCGGACAAGACAGACCTATCAAGTCCACTGCACTCTTCATCACCATCTTCAGAAATCAGGAGCGGAGAAGTTGGGCAGCACGGCGACATTGCCATGGTGGAATGTGTGTCAGGTGGCTCCTGGCTACTCTCCATCTGGCTGGCCAACGAGGATGACAGTGCCACAGAATTACTCAGAGCTGTGTTGCCAAATGCACTGCAGCATAGATCGTAATGGACCCACTCGACATGTGCGGCACCGCTTTTTTTCCTGTTCTGGTCAGAGAACTTGGTGAACTGCCTCTTCAGTGATTTTAATTTGTTAGGCACTTGCTGGTGAGAGCGATGTATCCCCATAGACTCCAGCATCTGGGCGATATGGGGACCCCTACGCTTTTTTGTCCCCCATATTTTTGGAACCAGATCTGGCTTAATGAGACAGGGCTGGTTATGCTCAGGAAGGGGGACCCCATGACATTTCATTTTTAATTTCATTTTACACAAAAACGCATATTACCATGTCTCCCAAATCACAAATGTGCTTAAATTTGCACATTTTCATGACTAAAATTTGCACATTTTCATGACAAAAAATCACACATTTTCATGACTAAAATTTGCACATTTTCATGACAAAAAATTGCACCATATCGCATTTCTTTGCCTCTCATTAAATAGTTGTATTCTTCCAAAAAAAAATGCGATTTTGAAAAATGCAATAAGGTGCGATTTTGGAACCTTACTAAAAATCGCATCCCATTAAATCTCACCCTACGTCTCTTCTAATGAAATCTAAACACCATTTATTTGTCTTTTGCCTCCTGTCTGGTTATTAAACATTTATGCTATAATAAAATCATCAATTTTCTACACAGGGAATGCAGGCACTTAACTGAGGTATGAGGTTCTAGGAGCAGCACAACAAATAATAGATCTTTACTAAAATGACACTTCCCAAGGTAAGATGAAGAATAATGTTAATTAAATGATAGCAGGAATATAAATGGGGGCATTTCAACTATTTACAGTGAAACACAACGCAAACAAATATAAATCACCTTTTAAAGCGCTATGTAAAAGATTAATAGTTTATATATTTTGATTTTATGGCTAATATAATATGATTTATATTGTGATTCATATTTTTATTTATGCTGGTTTTTTTCCCCAGCTTTAGGTAGTGCTATGCTGTAGACTCTAAAAATATATAATATTGGCATACAGGTCTCATCACCCACCTCAACATAGGAATAGGTGCTGATTATCTGTTAGCACAAGGTGAGTCTCAGGTGAAGCCTTCCTGGTGTTAGTAATAGGGGTCACCAGTGTGTAGGG
The DNA here is from genome assembly GCF_055691185.1 of Crinia signifera. Classification (NCBI taxonomy): domain Eukaryota; kingdom Metazoa; phylum Chordata; class Amphibia; order Anura; family Myobatrachidae; genus Crinia; species Crinia signifera. Next base: position 268,214,244 of record NC_139220.1, on the reverse strand, counting down.
CAGGGGTGGGGAACCTCAGGCCCATGGGTCGTATGCGGCCCCTGTAGCCGGTCTGAGTGGCCCGCCCACCCTCCTGGCGGCTTTGCCGGGAGTCAAGTTCAGGGGAATTCTCGTGAGAGGTCAGTAGTTCTCGCAAGACTCCTCTTAATCAACAGCAGCCGGAGACTGTCAGTCCTATTAAGCGGCAGCCGCCGGAGGGTGGGACGGCTGCAGCAGGACAATTTGTATTGGAAAATGTTTACATATGGCCCCCAAAGGACTTTTTTACCCATACAAATGGCCCTTGGCACAAAAAGGTTCCCCACCCCTGGTGTAGGGTATAAGGTGCCCAGGGACTAAGGTACAGTGGGGGGTTATTCAGACCTGATCGATGTTGTGTGAAAGCGCCAGAGAGTAATCCCCGTGCAAGTGTGCGATTGGCTTGTGAAATTTTCGCCGCTTGCCACACAGCTGCAAATCCATGCACAACTCACTAGTCATCAAATGATGTTTCGAGTGTGTGCGTAACCCTTTCCGGCAATCAGTTCAGACTGACTTTATTTTCTCAAGGGTAAAAAAAATCATTTGATGATCGGCGACTATCAAATGATTTCGTTCCCCTTCAGCTGCATGCGAGGGGTGTGTTCTCATACAGATCCCCTTGCATTCTAGTGAGGGAATGCGGGCAGAGTGGGTGGTAGACGTTCGGTGGGGAGACGAGTGGCGCTAACCTGTTCGCTAGGCTGCGAGTATATGCAGCCTAGCGATCAGGTCTGAATCAGGCACTGTGTGAGTGGCCCCCCACTATAGAATCCTTCAAAAATAGGCTCAAGACTTTCCTGTTCTTTCAATCTTTCAACATTACACTAACATCCACTGATAAGCCTGTTTTATTTTTGTACAAATGTACAGCACTTTGACTCCTATTAAAAGAAAAGTGCTATATAAATAACATATTATTATTATTATTATTATTATTATTATTATTATTATAACTTTATTACTGTCATACTTCTGTTAACTTTGGGACAGCTTTGAGACATCACAAATTCTTTTTTATGAATCCATGGTGGACACTGAGCGCCAACTCTTACTCCCCTGGCTGCTTGGGTTATTTCTTGTTTTGATCTCTGGTATCCTATGCCATGGTTATGTGTATGCCTTTTTGTTTTGTGTATGCCTGTCTTCTCTAATTTTGTGCCTTAATCCTTGAGCTTGTTAAGTTAAACTGGCCTTGGGTTGCTAGGTGGGGTATGGGGAAGTAAAAGCCAGTGCTGCTCTGCTCTACTCTTTTAATAGTTAACTACTTGGTGCCCGGCTCCTCCTGCACTACACTATACCCAAGGGTCCCAGCATCCAACATGGATTTGGAAAAAAGTATTCTACCACTAAGTTTCAAAATCCATTGTTTTCCTTATTATCTTAGCATTTCTCTGAAGTTTCAAAACAGATTGAATCAGTTAACCTGTTTTCCTGCCTTACTAAGATTTTTTTGATAACAGCTTTAATTTTGTTTGCGTATTATTTTAGAACCGTCCTTGTTTTTTTACATTTTATATGTCTAAATGAAGTGCACTTTATGTGAATGATCAAAGTATATTTTTGTCCTCACCATATTAACATGAATATGAAAATGCATTATAAATGAGCATTTTAGCTGTGCTTTTCTGTTACAAAACGATATTATTTGAGTCATAGCCACTTCTTTTCTGGACATGAAGTATTGACAAGAGTCATTGTTGGTTGGAGCTGTTGTGCGAAGCAGATATGAATAGAAACCTGGCCCTGGTGACTATTGGCAGCCAGCACACTTTATAAACGTCCCCACTGTCACATCTAGCAAAAAATGTGTCCTCATACATGGCCAGATGCACTAAGCTTCAAAAGTGTTAAATGGAGAGTGATAAACAGCCAGCAAATCAGCTCCTGCCTGCCATGTCACAGACTGTGTTTGAAAAATGTCAGACAGGAGCTGATTGGTTGGTTGTTTATCACTCTATATTTTATCACTTTTTGAAGCTTAGTGTATTTGGCCCACATTGAGGTCTGCTACTATAAATATGAGTTGTAGAGGAAGTGTGAAGCCTTACAGTTGATTTATAATATACCATTACTTATGTTAAGTTAAACCTCAGACAGGGTTTATGATGTGTGCCTTTTCAGGCAGTTGACAGACACATGTTAATGGTAATAAAAGCATTTATTGATACATAAGACAGGAGGCTAATACCTCTTTTCAACTTATTATTTCTTGTCGGTTTTATTGCACCCCTTCCTGCATGTATTTCATAATGAATAGTCACTGTGGTTAACTACAGAACAGTCCTGTCGCTGGGATGAAGACCAAGTGGGGCCATTTAGGAAACCGCACAATGTAAATATTATTTTTTCCCGTGCTATCTAACGCCTGCATTACCTATGGAATGAGTACATCAAAATGTTGCTATGTAATGTTGGTGGTCTCCTAAGGAACTATGAAATGTTTATTTATATTCTGTAAACATATTGGGATTAAAACGCCCGTCGTCTCTGAAACATAAACTCGTGATAACATATCATGCAAGGCTCAGACATATATCGTAACATTACCATACACAGATGTGAGACTGTTGTTACAAGCTGTGGCAAATGCTCTGCTCATTGGCTAAAAAAACTTCACAGGAAGTAAAAGCAACAGTGACCTACAAGAAGGCAGAGTACTCCAGAACATGAGTTTCATCACAAATACAGTCATTTATAAATATAAAAGGTCATCTAGACAAGAATTTTATTTGCTTCTTTGAGCAACAACTGCCTTCCTGTACCCGCTAGTATCTTCTCTTCATTCAATCCCACAAATTACACTGAAAGCACTATTAAATGTGCTGTTTAGGCAGACCAATATCAACCCTTTTTTTTTCAATCATCGTGTTCGGTATTAGAAAACTGTCAATCCTGGGCTTCCCGGGCCCGGCTTCCTGATGACGCACCACGCTATGAACTAGGGATGGCCATTAACCACCGACCATCGTTAATTAGAAATCATTGATGGTTTGTGGCTGAACTGTGGAATAGTTTTGCCATTGATAGGGGAGAACCAGATAGTTTCCCACCATCGATGTCAAGCTTTAACGAATAGTTTAGTTTTTGCTATTTCTACAAGGTGCCCCCGACACCTGCAAAGCCTCTCCTCAATATTTTGATTGGCCAATGGACTAATCAATCAAAGAAAATGGATGACCATCGATATATAAAAACATTGATGGTCATGCATTTAATAGTACTACACTATTGATGGGCAGTTGCACTTTTGCGATTGATGTCAACCTTCGATGGCAAAGACATGATGGCCATCCCTACTGTGAACTGCTTAGAAACAGTCCTTCAGCGGATGGGCACGGCGGAGGGGGTGGGCCAGTGCCTGGCTGCGCAGCGTGACCTCTAACGTCACTCTGTGCATAGACGAGTCACTGAGCTGAGTTTGAAGAGTCATGGAGAAGATGAAGAGGAGACTGATAATGGGGAATAAGAACATGATGAAGATGGTGGGATCGGATTGGGGTGATTCAGAGGAGGTGGGAGCTGAGGTTATAAAGACACAAAGGAGATGGGAGAAGACACAGGACTATATCACTTTGGCCATAAGTAATATGATTTGGTCTTAGACTACAAACACTAGGCACCCCCGCAAGATCCTTGCGACCCCAATGATGCTAAGGTACACAGTTTGGGAACCACTGAAATGGGGGTTAATCGCTGATGCTGGTGTACAATGGAGAGAGTACATAGCTCAGGTGAGAGATAGCAGGGCAATAACAGCAATACATAAAAAAAAATCTCATGTATATATATATATATATATATATATATATTATGAAAGTGAATATTAAATGTAAATAAAATATAAATATCCATTGAAAACATTACTGCATGTAATCAACGTGGGCATATAAAATAATGAGATTTCATGTTCCCAGCTATAGGTAATACACATAGAATAGGGTTCTAAAACCTGTAACACGTTGGTTTAGAGATGAGCAGTGTTTTGAGGATGATGAATGCGCTTGTAAAGGTCAAGCTGGAAAGATCACTGGTATTTAGAATAAAATTGCCTCATAAAATGTCACTCAAACAAAATTGACTAAAGTAACTGCAGTATACAAATTATATAGACCTATAAAAATAATCTGAAATACATTTTCTTACAGAAAAATGAAACAGTTTTTTACCATTTTACCAATTATTTTCTCCTGGATGGTTCAGGAGACTCTGGAATATCATGGGGAAAAGAGGGTCTTTCCTTAAGACACATGACAATCATCCAGCCTCCATAGGGAAGTGGGTAGTCTGGGTAATTGATAAAAAATTTCTGGCAAATCAAATCTTCCTGGTAATGCTTTAAATTATGAAATGATAAACTGGTGGTGGGAGTCACATATACCTGACACCCTGGGCCACAGCTCACATATGCTTGTCCAGTAGTACAGTACAGTACATCTCCTGTCATTTTAAACATCATCATCTGCAGATATGGGCTTCTCAGTAACAGCAAAAATCTTCTACACCCAAAAAAATCCATCTTATTCAGATGGATATAGCAACTAGGAGTGACAGAGCTGCATTGTTCACATCACAGACCACTGAGGCTGGAGACATCTTTGTGCTTGTCCAGTGTCTCTAGTATATTGTCAGCGGCTTTTCCCTGCATCTCCTCTTGTAGCCTAAAAGTCATGCCAAGCGTCTCACTCTGTATGACATAAGTACACTCAGTGTATGTGGGAACAGCAGAGGGACTAATTCAAATCACAGTTGTCTACCCTCCTGCATTCTGCAGGAGACTCCCTGAAATAGAAGCAATCTCCTTCTCTCCCTCATTAGTCTAGAAATTTCCCTCATGTCACCTAGCCCACATTACACTGTTACATTTTTGGTAAAAAAAAAAGAAAAGAAAGAGAGACAGATACATTTACATTGAATCATCAGCACCATTTCCCAGCACTTTACCAAGTATAGTAGCTCTTACTAACTGCTTTGATGCTCATCTACATTTGGATACAAGTCATTTTAAATTACACACCCACGCTTCTAGGTGCCACATTCACAATATATTTTCACAATCTCTCCATATATGGAACTAGTCACACCCTTTAGGGCGGAGCTTCACACGCCCCTTCAATGCCCCATTTGCAAAATTCTATTACCAACCATAATCTCCCTGAAACTAGTTTTCAAAAGTAGGCAAGTATGATTCAAATGTGGTTGGAGCCAAGGAATCAGCAGTGATAACACTGTATGGTTATGTAGCAACAACAAAGTGGGGTGTAGTGGTCCACACCTCCCAACAGTCCCGATTTTAGCGGGACAGTCCCGATTATCAGGGCCTGTCCCGCTGTCCCACCCACGGGCGGCAGTGTCCCGTGGTGTGGGGGGGGCTGTTGGGAGTCCCCCCTGTCAGCTGCTAAGCAGCGGGGAATAAACGCTGTGCGCATGCGCACAGCGTCTATTCCCGCAGCCAGGGGGCTGGGGGCATGGCTAGAGGCTCACAGAGCCTCTGGGTCATGCCCCCATAGCGGCAAAATGGGGGCGTGGCCTCGCGGGAGAGCCGCGAGTATAGGTCACGCCCCCAAATTAGGCCACGCCCCTAGAACTGCTGAACTGGCAAAGTTGGGAGGTATGGTGGTCAGTGTCATGTAGAGTGCATTTCTGGGCCCTGCACTATAGGACATCATAGAACTGGAAAAAGTCTAAAGAAGAGCAACAAAGTTTAAAAATGGGATGGAGAAATTAAGCTATGAAGAAAGATTAGACAGATTGGGATTATTTACTCTAGAAAAGAGATGTTTAAGGGGAGACATGATAAACATATACAAATATATCAGGGGTCAATATAATGAACTTCCAGGCACCATTTTTGCTTTGTGGGGGGAACCTAGGAGACGGCGGCATGTGTTTACACTAGAGGAAAGAAGATTTTGTACCCTTAGAAGAAATTAATTTTTTTACGGTCAGCGCAGACAAATTGTGGAACTCTCTTCCTGGAGAGGTGGTGTCGGCAGACACAAAAAATACATTTGAAATAAGGTTGGACAAACTTGTTGGGTAAAAACATCCAGGGATACAAATAACAATTATAATCTGTCTATAATTAAATCAGATTACACAATGTATATAATTGATCGCCGCTGCCCGCCCGCTGCAGGAGGTCGGACGTGATCGTACATGCTGCACGTCCGACCTCCTGATCCGGTCCGATGCGCACAGGACCGCGCATCGGATCAGATCAAATGTCAAACACATGCGATTTTGGTCCGATTTCATGCGATTTATCGGCCCAAGTGCCGAAATCGCGTGGAATCGGTCCAAAATCGCATGGTGTATGGGGACCATTAGAACTCATAATCAGTACTTTTGGAATGACATCGTAGATCCTCTGGGATCTGAATAACCTCCCAGTATGTATTAAACTAAATCAATTAATGAGTGTGAAGTGATTAGCATAAAGATAACATATTGGCATGATACCACAAGTTTCTCCCCATATTGAACTGCGGGAGATTTGCTTTTCTCTTTGTATGATAATTGTCTTCAGCAACACAATACGAATGTAAGAGTGAGGACGCAATACTTGGTAACAGCATCCAGTTCCATTCAGAAAGTCTAGCTGTCCACAGAATATGCTAATACAGTCTATCATAATGTAATATAATACAGGTTGAGTATCCCGTATCCAAAATGCTCGGGACCAGGAGAATTTTGGATAACGGATTATTCCGTATTTCGGAATATTTTAATATTTCAATTATGTATTTTGAAGTATCTTGCATGTATGCATAAACACATAAAATACACACAAATATATTTTATTACCACATAAAATACACACAAATATATTTTATTTGTTAAAAAAACAAGGTTTCGAAACATGAAACAAAATTTGTGTCCTATCTCAGATATTGAATTTGAATGCCAAGCAATAATTTTCTTGCACATATATAGTGCCAGTTACATGTCATGTCCTCAGTAATGCTGTTACAGATGTCCCCAGTGAGTTTTTAGCAAAAAAAAAAATTTTATTCACTTTCTGGAATGTATGGTTTTCGGAATAATTCGGATAACGGATACTCGGATACGGGATACTCAACCTGTAATATATTCTATTTAAATAGTATTAGTTGAGAAGAAAATGATAGCATTTGTCCTTTCATCAGTACCCTGTTGAAACAGAATGATAATGTACTGATATTACATCTCCAACACCAAGGCTGACAAGAACCTGCTGATTCGAATCCTTTTAAAGGTATTGAAAAAGTTGTAAACAAAATAATGATGAAAGAAATCCCATTGTATTCCTGTTTCTGTTTCTATCCTTTCGTGGAAGCAATGAGCTGTGTCCGGAACATATGTACTTGTCTAAGAGGCCAATACATCCGGAGAAAGTCAAATGAATGCATCTAATTTTGCAAAGCGAGTTATGTATCCCAGATCGATTGGTATCCTCGGGCTGTAGGTTCTAGCAAACCTCTCTTGCATTAAGTTCTCTTGGAGGGCTTTGGATCTGTCATTGTCTGTAAATTAAGGCAGTACTGCTGAAATCCAGGTTTGTCATCATCTCAGTTTTTGGAAGATGCTTTCATTTCTTAATTTATTTTTCAGTAACACTGTCTTGTGTTACTAAAATCAATGCATACAGAAATGTGCTTATGAATTCAAAGTTCGGCGGACAATGGTGTTCTAACAATGTCGTTTTCTGGATCACATGCATGTTTGCCTAGTTTCAGCCAGTGCAGTGAGGCGGGGGGAGGGGCCATCACTGGGAGTGAAAAGGGGTGGAGTGAGATAGGAGCCACTGGAGGCGCAACTTGTTTGGGGTGTGGCCAGAGTGATCACATACTTTTGGACACGCCCCATGCAGTGCAATGCGGGGCCAAATGTCGCTTTATGGGACTCTCCCGGCCATTCCGGGAGGGTATGCAACCCTGATCATATGTAATCTTATGATGGACACCAACTAGCCAGTTTTCATTAAGGATATGAGCAATATCCTTAACAATATCATTAATGATATTGGCAAGTGTGTATGTACTAAATCATTCACAATGTGTACTCCTGGATAGTAAACAGTAGCAGATAGTAAACAATGTGTTCCATTTGTTAATGCCAGCATCTGCAAATGTGTATGCACTTGATGATGAGGACACCCAGATCTGGTGCAAACCCTGTCAGCGCCCTAGGAGAAAAAATCCCGGAAGGGGGGGGCTGTATGCGGGCACCGTTTACCGCAATCCACGGGGGGGGGGGCACTGGGCAGCTATTCTCGACACCCCCCTTCTCCCCGCAGCGCTGCAGTGGTAGCGGACATCCCTTCTCCCCCCCGGCGGCACTGGGCAGCTTCACCTGAGTCTTGACATCCCCCCCTCCTCCCTGCAGCACAAACATCTTATTTCATCCACAAACCCCCCGTGGTTAGGGAGTGGTCGTCTCTGACGCGATCTGGGGGGGGTGGGGTGGGGTGCTGGCAACGCTTACCTGGCTCCAGGGGGGTGCAGGCTACATCGGCTGCCGCTTCCAGGCTACAAAGTGCCGCTCCAGTGGCCGGCACCCCAGGCAAATGCCTAGAGCTGCCTAGTGGTGGCGCCGGCCCTGAGGACACCCCACACTGGGTCAGATAGTTAAAGACATCTGGGTACAAACATCCTGTAGTGTATACCCAGCTTTAGAGGTGAATAAAAGCTTATTATTGCATGTTTTCTTTTTTAACTTTGAAGGTTTGTACAAGGGCTTATTAAAAGTATAAATAAATCCTTGTGTGTTGTCCTCTGTGTGGGGCAGATTTAAAGGTACACAAAGTATCAATATAAGATGCAGTGGAGGGATATTTTGCAGTGAATTAACCATTCACTGCAAATAGCATACACACTTCAATTTTATTCACAAAGTGAGCGACAAGTAGTCGTGGTTTTTGGGGTAATGGGGGAAAGGCAATAATTCAGCTAGAATCCCATCATTGCCCTGCCCTTTTTTCCTCCATCAGAGGGCAGCGGTGGGGGAGAGGGGAGCGGGGGATTAGGCATGGATGCCGAAGACTTGACCACTTTTCCGGGTGGCCAAGAGTGCCACCTGATTTTCTGGAGCATCCTGGCCGGGAGAGTAGACAAGTGTGTTCTAGAGGCTGTTTTGCTTTTTTGTGTGCTTATGCAAAAGGTTTATGTGCACATTTTTGCTTATAAAAGAGAAAAAAGTGGGCTGCATTGAGTGGACGCAGACATAGGAATAATTATTTGGTTTATTGTAGTTTTACATACAGTAACACTTCACTTTTTATGATTTTCTTAAAAAGATCCCTTTGTCTCTTCCTTATATGGGACAATTGGTAAAAAGAGATATTTTCGCGGATGCCCTGCAGGATGACAGGTATAAATGTCTGTAAGTATTTTCATTCATTTGTATTCCTGACAAAAATTGCTTCATGTAATTTAAACGTTAAAAATCCCTACTTGACTCCAAGTGTCTTTGTTAAATCTGGGGAGTGCCACCATATTCATCTCTATTCATCGGTCGTATTTGTTATGCAGTCCCAGGAGGGCCCCCAGGTACCATGCACTTACAATTGTACAGTCGAGAGCCGGTCTCATTGCCTCTCTCTCTCTCTCTCTCTCTAAAACTATAACTCTATTTGTGTATGTATGTCGGTGCTTGCTGGTTCCAGCCATCGGATGACTATAAGTGTGCATGCCCTGGGGACACAGTGCGAGACACACAAACCGGCACAGTAGAACAAGGAAGGACACAGCCGCATACATTATGGGAGGGATAACACACTCCCATAACGAAGACTTAAACTTTAATACATGCAGGCGATGTGCGGAGCCGCTTCACCGCAATAAAGTGGTGAAGTGGTATGGGGCAATAAAAAAAAACGATACTGTAGATGAGGAATGATAAATCTACCCCAATGTTACAAGCCTCTGTTCTAAAATAGTGTAAAATAACATTTAATTAGAAACATACACAAGTACACACAGTTATACAATTTATGCTTTTGACTAATTGTCCCAGTATATTTCTTCACATAAGTATTGTATATATCATTTTTATTTCTCTACATAGCAGGCATGGTATTTAAAGATTAATTGCATTGTAGTTTTAATACTAGCAGTGTAATGTGGTATATTTTAATAAATTGTTGTTTTTACACAATTGTGGATGCTTCTGCTGATCATATTGCAACACTGTGTAAACAATTCTTACACAGATGCAAATACTAATCAGCAAACCTTCCTCTAAGCGACTTGGGTGTTTTCTTATTTCATTTTACAGTAATCTGTAATTAAAAATCATTAACCATGGATAGCTGAACCATCAATGAACAACCTGCTACTAATGTTTAATCAGCAGCACCGATAGACAGCCCAGGGGAGAGGAGAAGCATCCTCTGTATCCTAGGCAACCTGCAAACTCTGATGCAAATACTAGCTAAACTATCCCCTAGCTCAGTGATTTTCAAACTTTTTACCTCGCGGCACACTAAATAAGACTTTAAAATTGCCAAGGCACACCCTAAGATCCCCACAGGGAAAAACACATTGGCCACCACAGGAAAAAAAACAAACCTATTGGCCCCCACATTAAAAACAATCACACTGATCCCCACAGGTAACAAAAATAAAATACATTGGCCCTTAACATGAAAAGAAGAGACCAGTAAATAACATTTGAACTGGTGGTGGCTGTAAACTGGTTTGGGCATCTCTAGATGTGGGGGCACACTTGAGAACAGCTCAAGGCACACTAGTGTGCCACGGCACAGTGGTTGAAAAACACTGCCCTAGCTTAACACAAACAGTGTTGTGTCCACGTGATCTTCTTCATACTACAGCATGTGATTGCTTTGTGCTATGACATGCCTGGCTGTGTTTATTGCCTTTATTTCTTTCTGTTTTGTTTTACCCAATAACGCCCTCATGTTGTTTTAATACTCACAAATCTGGGGACACATGGACCTGCAGGAGATAGAGAATAATAGGATTACTCTGAACCTAGTCCAACACAAAAAGTATTCCTATGGCATTAACCCCTTCCCGACATTTGACGTACATTTACGTCATGGTCGGGATGTACTTCCCGACACATGGCATAAATGTACGTCATGCCATTAAACTGTCACCGCGTCTATAGACGCGGTGACAGAGGGACGATGTCTGCTGTCCCTGACAGCAGACATCTTCCCTCATTGCCCAGGAGGGGCAGCGATGCCCCCACCCATCGGCGATCGCTGTGATTGGCTGTTCAATGTGAACAGCCAATTACAGCGTTTTCTGTGCACCGGCGAATAACGTTCGCCGGTGACACAGGGATCGGTGGTGATTGGTGCTGTAAAGTACAGCACCAATCACCACCGGGCGTAAGGGTGTCACTGGTGGTCACCCCACCTCACCCCACCTGCCCCCAAAGGCTGTGATTGGTCCGTCGGACCGACGGACCAATCACAGCCATTTCACCTCAAATGAAATAACGGAGACAGCCCTGCAGCCGCCATTCCGGTCAGGAACAGCGTGCAGAGCGGTCTCCGTGCCCATCTGTGCCTATACTGACCTGATCAGCGTTGGTGGCATCCGTGCTGCCAGCTCCTGCTGTGACTTCCTGGTGCTTGTGCTGCTGGTGCTGCTGCTGCTGCTGCAGCAGCAGCGTCATTGTGTCAGAGATTTATAATTGTGTGATATAATTTTGTATCTGCTGCCCCCTGCTGCCCCCCTTTTGTGCTGATCAGTGTAAACTAACTGATCAGCATTTTTTTGGGGGGTGCAGGTTTTTTTTTTTTATATATACCCTGTCAGGTTGCACCCACAGCTGTGTGCCTGCTGCCCCTCACTGCTAATCAGTGTTGCATCACTGATCAGCATTTTTTTTTTTTTTGAGGGTGCTGTGGGGTTTTTTTAAAAAAAATTTTTTACACCCACGGTGATTTTGTGGGTGTCCTGTGGCCGTAGAGCGCTGATCAGTGACGTACATCACTGATCAGCATTTTTGATCTATTTTTTTTTTTTTGGATCAAATTCCTGTTGTCTTTGACTCATCAGTAGTTTTTTTTTTTTGTTTGTTTTTTTGGAGGGTGCTGTGGAGTCTTTTTTTTTAAAATTTTTTACACCCACGGTGCTTTTGCGGGTGTCCTGTGCCCGCTGAGCGCTGATCAGTGACGGACGTTACTGACCAACATCTGTGCTCAATTTTTGGCGCAGGAGCTTTTTTTTTTTCTTTTAACTTACACGTGTTAAAGCACTACATACACACTACATACCCCCCGTGTTGAAATAAAGTTTGTACCCCCCCCCCCCCTACACTATACACGCCTACACAAAAATAATAAAAATGTCCCAATCATCGCAAAGACTGTTTTCAGCGGAGGAGGCATATGCCCTTATTGCCTCTGACACTGACACAGCCAGTAATGCAAGCGATGAATTTGCATTCGCCTTAAGCTCCTCTTCCTCCTCTAGTGATGAGGGACCCCCTCAAAGACGCCCCCGTAGAGGAGCTGAGACCCCCCCCCCCCAATGATTGATCTCGTATGGACCCCACCACCAGACAATTTTAAGCCCCAGGTTCCTGAGTTTTTGGCCAACCCAGGAATCCAATTTGATACTACAGGCCTCAAAGAAATTGACTTTTTCAAAGTCTTTTTCTCTGATGATTTTATAAATTTAATGGTGGACCAAAGTAATTTATATGCCCAGCAGTTTATTGCCCAAAACCCACGTCATCATTTGCTAGGTGGACCCCTGTAGATGCAGTAGAGATGATGACGTTTTGGGGTCTGGTGTTACATATGGGCATAGTTAAAAAGCCAGAAATTAGGCAATATTGGAGTACAGATGTTCTGTACAGCACCCCACTTCATCGTATGGCCATGACCCGGACTCGTTTTGAGACGATCCTTAAATTTTTGCATTACAACGATAATGCACAGTGCCCACCCAGAGATGATCCCACCTTTGACCGGCTATTCAAAGTCAGGCCGGTCATTGATCATTTCAGCGCCAAATTTGCTGAGATGTACATCCCCCAAAAATTCATTTGTGTAGACGAGTCACTTATACATTTTAAAGGAAGGGTTAAATTCCGCCAGTACCTTCCCAATAAGAGGGAAAGGTATGGCATAAAAATGTATAAGCTGTGCGAAAGTACCTCAGGGTACACCCACAGGTTTAGGGTATATGAAGGGAAGGACACAAGAATTGAACCGCCAGAATGCCCCCCCTCCCGCGTAGGTGTTAGTGGAAAGATTGTCTGGGATTTAGTGCACCCCTTCCTGGATAAGGGTTATCACCTCTATGTGGATAACTTTTACACCAGCATCCCCCTGTTTAAGGCCCTTGGTTCAAGAGGTACAGCAGCTTGCGGTACTGTGCGCAAGAACCAAAGAGGCCTCCCAAAAACGCACATTGCCCAATTACTGAGAAAGGGTGAAAGCAGGGGAATATGCACCGAAAATATGTTGTTGGTCAAATATAAGGACAAGAGGGATGTCCTTATACTGACAACAATTCACGGAGACAGTACCACCTCCGTCCCTGTACGAGGTACCAGTACCCACACCTCAAAACCTATTTGTATCCTAGATTACAATAAGTACATGGGCGGAGTGGATCTTTCAGATCAGGTACTGAAGCCGTACAGTGCCCTGCGGAAAACAAAAATATGGTATAAGAAGCTGGCCGTGTATTTCATCCAGATGGCACTGTATAACGCTTACGTACTATTCCGTTCTACCAGCCAGACGGGGACATTTATGCACTTTCAAGAGGAAGTCATAAAGGGCCTAATATTTGGGAACCAGCAGGCAGAGGGCCCCAGTACTTCTAGTACTGGCCCCAGTACTTCTAGTACTGGCCCCCGTATTGTATCAGGGCAGCATTTTCCTAACGAAATCCCCTCCACTGGAAAAAAGGGCAGGACACAAAAAAGGTGCAAAGTTTGCTATAAAAAGGGAATACGAAAGCAAACTATTTTCCACTGTGAAACTTGCCCCGACAAACCCGGCCTATGTATGAAGGAGTGCTTTAAAATATACCACACATCTATGGATTATTAGGTTCATCATTTCAACGTGCTTCGGGGGTCTTGCTAATGCGACATAGCACCCACCATTCATTCCACCAGAATGTGTGCTGCAAAATCCAAATATCACTCCTTCCCTTCTGAGTCCTGCCATGCACCCAAATGGTATTTTTTGGTCACATATGAGGCATTGCTGTACTCGGGAGAAATTGGGGCACAGATTTTGGGGTGCTTTGTCTCCTTCATTCCTTGTGAAAATGAAAAATTTTGAGCCAGAACTGCATTTTTGTGTAAAAAATGTAATTTTTCATTTTCACAGCCCAGTTGTACCAAAATTGGTGAAACCCCTGGGGGTTTGAAATGTACACTATACCCCTAGATGAATTCCCTGAGGGGTGTAGTTTGCAAAATGGGGTCACTTGTGGGGGGGTTCCACTGTATTGGTGCTTCGGGGATCTTGCTAATGCGACATAGCACCCACCATTCATTCCACCAGAATCTGTGCTGCAAAATCCAAATATCACTCCTTCCCTTCTGAGTCCTGCCATTTCTTGGTCACATATGAGGCATTGCCGTACTCGGGAGAAATTGGGGCACAGATTTTGGGGTGCTTTGTCTCCTTCATTCCTTGTGAAAATGAAAAATTTTGAGCCAGAACTGCATTTTTGTGTAAAAAAATGTAATTTTTCATTTTCACAGCCCAGTTGTACCAAAATTGGTGAAACCCCTGGGGGTTTGAAATGTACACTATACCCCTAGATGAATGAGGGGTGTAGTTTGCAAAATGGGGTCACTTGTGGGGGGGTTCCACTGTATTGGTGCTTTGGGGGTCTTGCTAATGCGACATAGCACCCACCATTCATTCCACCAGAATGTGTGCTGCAAAATCCAAATATCACTCCTTCCCTTCTGAGTCCTGCCATGCACCCAAATGGTATTTTTTGGTCACATATGAGGCATTGCCGTACTCGGGAGAAATTGGAGCACAGATTTTGGGGTGCTTTGTCTCCTTCATTCCTTGTGAAAATGAAAAATTTTGAGCCAGAACTGCATTTTTGTGTAAAAAAATGTAATTTTTCATTTTCACAGCCCAGTTGTACCAAAATTGGTGAAACCCCTGGGGGTTTGAAATGTACACTATACCCCTAGATGAATTCCCTGAGGGGTTTAGTTTGCAAAATGGGGTCACTTGTGGGGGGGTTTCACTGTATTGGTGCTTCGGGGGTCTTGCTAATGCGACATAGCACCCACCATTCATTCCACCAGAATGTGTGCTGCAAAATCCAAATATCACTCCTTCCCTTCTGAGTCCTGCCATGCACCCAAATGGTATTTTTTGGTCACATATGAGGCATTGCCGTACTCGGGAGAAATTGGGGCACAGATTTTGGGGTGCTTTGTCTCCTTCATTCCTTGTGAAAATGAAAAATTTTGAGCTAGAACTGCATTTTTGTGTAAAAAATGTAATTTTTCATTTTCACAGCCCAGTTGTACCAAAATTGGTGAAACCCCTGGGGGTTAGAAATGTACACTATACCCCTAGATGAATTCCCTGAGGGGTGTAGTTTGCAAAATGGGGTCACTTGTGTATGCCCCTTATGTGTTAACTAGAGAAATGTTTAATTTCTTCCAAAATGTTCAGTTTTGATACTGTGACTGATGCAGGAATGAAGTAATGGCAAAAGTCTCCAGTTTCTACTATCTATAAAATACTGATCTCTCTTGTGTAACTGTAGTTAACTGAGTATTACATGCTGAATGTGTACAAATTTTCTACGCTTCAGAGATCTAGCGTCTAATAATATTTTTATTGATTCTGTTGAAGTTTAAAAATAAATTGCTTTTCCCTTGATAGGGATTTGTTCTGATCATCATTCCAGTAACATTTTTCTGAAAAAATAAAACCCTTCTTAAAGCATTTTGTGTTTCACGTTGTGTAAGCTCATTTTATTGTAACGCAGAAATATTTCCGGCATTAGGAAAATTATCACTGTAAGCAGCCCCCATTATTCTCTATAATACCTGGTACGGGCAATTTATCAAAAAACAAAAAAGTGTAACTTGACCCGGTTAGCGCACAGCATATTCAGATGGATTTAGAATTGTAATCCTATGGGGAGATCATTGCTTGAGAGGGATGAAAATTTTTTTCCCTAGCAGCCTCCATGCTTCTCTCCAGTCAGTGATCACAAAGTAATACTGTGTGTGCTTGTGCAGTGTCAGAAATAGCAGTAAAGTGATAGCAATACAGTAGCTATATCTTTATACCCATGTCCTTGGGTATAAAGGATCGGAGTCGCAGATCGTCAGGGCTACCATGAATATTTATCAGATCTCACAGCCATAAATGGCATCGCATACGATATATCGTATGCAAAATGACCACATCCAGTTGCCCGGGAGCTGCTAAGTGAGTTGGTGTGGTATATCGCATGCCATACCTCGCACTAGTGGATAAGGGCCTTTACATGCTCATTTCCAGGGGTTTCTTGCTCATTGCCAGGGGTTAAATGCTTGTTGCCATTGGATTAAATGCTTGTTGCCATGGGATTACATGCGCTTTGCCAGGGGGTTAAAAGGTAAATGTGTGCCAGTGCTACCTGAATCCAGCACTTACAGGTAGCCCTGTATACTCTGCGCTCTCCTGACAGATGTTGGAGGCCCAGTAGGAAATCTAGCATCTGTCTCTTCCAAGGCGATGGCCATTTTTGGTGGGCCCTTTTAGCAGATTCTATGCAGACAACCAGACCGCATGCAACCTGCAAAGACCAGGGCGTTTGTCTGCGGTGGCATTTTGACACCACTGACACACACAGACACTGATAGCAGTCACTGTCTAAATGAATTCAGCAATACAATCTATGAAGATCAGACTTTAATTAGAATATTATCACACTATTTGTTTTCACACACTTTGATGTGACCAGCATTGGAGAATAATACAGTATAATACATACACACAAACACACACACACCAAATTTGGTCAATCTATTTCTTGCAATATAAAGGGGTCGTGTCCTCTTTGGTCAATGTAGTATACCAAATATAGGCAACACAAAACAAAATGTCTCTTACTGCTCCTCCCACACTTTGGAACACTCTGCAAAGGAGTGAATGGTATGCATTGATTGGTCAGAACATTCTCATTTGCAATAGGGAACCGGGAGAAGCACTAGCAGTTTTTGGTTTTTTTATTGCCAACATTTGGGATACTGCATGGGCTTGTATTCCTTTGGGAACCGATTGTTACTACCGTATTTTTCAATGCCAGCCGCCTTAATCTCAGAGTCCAGTCCTGGGTAATGATTTTCTTAGTCTTCAATCCGCCATCAATGCCCATTGACAGAAAATATATACTCTCAATGTTATTCATTTTTTTATGCACCTAATTTATTTGTCATTTGTGTTATTACTTTCTTCTAGTGAATCTAGAACTTATTGTCATACAGAATAATACCGTGTTTGTTTTAGCTGGAGCTGAAAAATGAATTTGTATTCTGCACTAGAATCATGGGATTTCTTTGTAGAGTATTAATTGTTAAGCAAAGAAAAACCTGCTGCAAGTGAAAAAATGTGCATACTAAAAGATTATTCTACTGCGCTGGTTAAAATAATGCCAACGGATATTTCAAACTCACTACCCATTGTTGAAACAACTTTAATATCAATTATATTAAATTAAGGGTACTCTTTACCTAGCACGGCGCCCGCGATTGGCATCGCGGTCATCGGGGGTAAAAAATCGCGGGCATCGCGGCCATCGCATGCACTAAAAAAACGGGTGCGACGCGATGCCCGCGATTTCCCATAGGGATCAATGTTAAAAGTGTCAATGGATGCGATTTTTGTGTTCAATGCCTCAATGCCCGCGATTTGTCCATAGGAAACAATGTTAAATGGGCCACAGAGCCCTAATAGTCCCCCTGAAGTCTGAAATGTCCCCCACAATTGTTAACGCCACCCCACGATCAACGTGAACCCGAAGCGTGGCGAGCGCAGCGAGCCCGCGAGGGGCGGCGGTACGCGTCCTCCGACCTTTTCATACCCCCACTGTCCACGTCGGCGTGGAGTTGAGAATAGAATAGTGTGGCTGCGCTCGCAACACTATTCTATTCTCAACTCCACGCCGACGTGGATAGTGGGGGTATGAAAAGGTCGGAGGACGCGTACCGCCGCCCCTCGCGGGCTCGCTGCGCTCGCCACGCTTCGGGTTCACGTTGATCGTGGGGTGGCGTTAACAATTGTGGGGGCCATTTCAGACTTCAGGGGGACTATTTGGGCTCTGTGGCCCATTTAACATTGTTTCCTATGGAAAAATTGCGGGCATTGAGGCATTGAACACTAAAATCGTGTCCATTGACACTTTTAACATTGTTCACTATGGGAAATCGCGGGCATCGCGGCCATCGCGTCGCACCCGTTTTTTAGTGCATGCGATGGCCGCGATGCCCGCGATGGGCGCCGTGCTACGTAAAGAGTACCAAATTAAGGAATCAAGGTACTTGTTTCCTAGCATGGCGCCCAATATTTTCATCTTATGGCATCTTATGCGATCGCATTGCATGCCATATAGCCGCATACGATGCGATGGTATACAATTTGTTATTGTATAACAACCCTGATGGGTCCTTACAATGTTAAATGGCCCCCCATAGTCAACGCCACCCCCACGATCAACACCAACCCGAAGCGTGGCGAGCGCAGTGAGCCCGCGAGGGGCAGTGGTACGCGACCTCCGGCCTTTTCATACCCCCACTATCCACATCGGCGTGGAGTTGATCTTAGATAGTGTGTCGAGCGCAGCGAGCCACCGAGCCCGAAGCGTAGCGAGCGCAGCGAGCCCCACGAGGGGACACGGATTACTTTACTTGTATTGCGCATCCCCGCACGGGGCTCTCTTCACTCGCCACGCTTCGGGCTCGTATTCTGTGTCACCATGCTTCGGGCTCGGTGGCTTGCTGCGCTCGCCACACTATCTAAAATCAACTCCACGCCTACGTGGATAGTGGGGGTATGAAAAGGTCGGATGGACGCGTACCGCCGCCCCTCGCGGGCTTTCTGCGCTCGCTATGCTTCAGGTTGGTGTTGATCGTGGGGGTGGCTTTGACTATGGGTGGGGGGCTATTTAACATTGTAAGGACCCACCAGGGTGGTTGTACAATAAAAAAATCGTATACGATCGCCCAGTTTTCTTACGTACGCGAACATAGTAAAATCGCATCGCATTACGTTATAGTAGCATGCGATGCGATACGATTTTCCCGTGGTTTCCTGGGTGCTGCTTGTCCTTTGTTACCATGCTGCGATTCATCTTTTCCTGGGCCCAGGAGCTCACCTCTATTGAGTATTGCAGCCAGCAGCTGGACATTTCGAAAAAACGGCGGTCCTCTATAACCACTGGATGTGGGAGGCGTGCGCAATGGACATTATGACAGAGGAGGATCGGTGGACCTGGCCACATTGTGGAGGTAGACGAGACAATGTTTGTGAAGCGGAAAAATAACACAGGCCACATTTTACCACAGCAGTGGATTTTCGGTGGGATGTCGGGACACTGGACATTGCTTCCTTAAAATGGTGACCAGGCATGACGCCACCACATTAATGAACTGTATCCTGGATAATATAGAGCCGGGCACCATTATCTATACGGACTGCTGGAGGGCATACAGCACCGCACAACTGGAATTGGCTGGTTATCAGCACTTTACTGTGAACCATCGCTTCAATTTTATTGACCTGGCCACAGGGGTCCATACACAAAATGTGGAGCGACTGTGGGGTGCATGTAAGTGGCGCAATAAGCGCCAAAGAGGCACTACGCGTCACGATCTCCAGTCGTATCTCACTGAATTTATGTGGAGAAAGACATTGGGAGCTGATAACCCATTCCACCGCATAGTTCTAGCACTGAAGCTCCTCCCTAAGGATGATTAACTCTGATTTTATTTCTTCTTCTTTAATCATTAACCCCTTCCTGACGCAGCATGTTTTTGCCTTCCTGACAGAGCCCTTTTTTTCAAATCTGACATGTATCACTTAAGTGGGGATAACTTTTTTTTGCTTTTACTTATCCCAGTGATTTTGAGATTGTTTTCTCGTGACACATTGTACTTCAAGTTAGTGGTAAATTTGGGTCGATGCAGTCTGTGTTTTTTTGTGAAAAATGCCAGAATGTCGTAAAAAAATGGAAAATTTAGCAATTTTCAAAATGTTAAATTTTCTGCTTGTGAGACAAATAATCATACCACTCAAAATAGTTAATAACTAACATAGACCATATGTCTACTTTATGTTTCCATCATTATTTCAACATCCTTTTAATTTTTTTGGACACTAGGAGGCTTAAAATATGAATAGCAAATTCTCAAATTTTCAAGAAAATTTCAAACACTGATTTTTTTAGGGACCAGTTCAGTTCTGATGTGACTTTGAGGGACTTGTATGTGAGACACCCCCATAAATGATGCCATTTCAAAAACTGCACCCCTCACAGTATTCAAAACAGCATTTTGGAAGTTTGTTAACCCTTTAGGTGTTTCACAGGAATTAAAACAAAGTGTAGGTGAAATTTCAAAATTTCATTTTTTTTGCAGATTTTCAATTTTAATACATTTTTCTAAGGAACACAGTAGATTTTACTAGAGAAATGTGACTAAAAATTGATTCCCCCAATTCTTTTGTTTTCATAAATATCCTATATGTGGCCCTAGTGTGCACGTTGACCAAACCACAGGCTTCATAATAGAAGGAGCACCTACTTGATTTTGGAGCCTCCTTTTTATGAGATTATTTTTTTAGGCACCATGTAGGTTTCTAGGCACCATAAGATGCTAAAAGTTAGGAACCCCCCCACAAGTGACCCCATTTTGCAAACTACACCCCTCAGGGAATTCATCTAGGGGTATAGTGTACATTTCAAACCCCCAGGGGTTTCACCAATTTTGATACAACTGGGCTGTGCAAATGAAAAATTACATTTTTTACACAAAAATGCAGTTCTGGCTCAAAATTTTTCATTTTCACAAGGAATGAAGGAGACAAAGCACCCCAAAATCTGTGCCCCAATTTCTCCCGAGTACGGCAATGCCTCACATGTGACCAAAAAATACCATTTGGGTGCATGGAAGGACTCAGAAGGGAAGGAGTGATTTTTGGATTTTGCAGCACAGATTCTGGTGGAATGTTGGTGGGTGCTATGTCGCATTAGCAAGACCCCCGAAGCACCAATACAGTGGAACCCCCCCACAAGTGACCCCATTTTGCAAACTACACCCCTCAGGGAATTCAACTAGGGGTATAGTGTACATTTCAAACCCCCAGGGGGTTCACCAATTGTGGTACAACTGGGCAGTGAAAATGAAAAATTAAATTTTTTACACAAAAATGCAGTTCTGGCTCAAAATTTTTCATTTTCACAAGGAATGAAGGAGACAAAGCACCCCAAAATCTGTGCCCCAATTTCTCCCGAGTACGGCAATGCCTCATGTGTGACCAAAAAATGTCAGGACTCAGAAGGGAAGGAGTGATATTTGGATTTTGCAGCACAGATTCTGGTGGAATGTTGGTGGGTGCTATGTCGCATTAGCAAGACCCCCGAAGCACCAATACAGTGGAACCCCCCCACAAGTGACCCCATTTTGCAAACTACACCCCTCAGGGAATTCAACTAGGGGTATAGTGTACATTTCAAACCCCCAGGGGTTTCACCAATTGTGGTACAACTGGGCAGTGAAAATGAAAAATAAAATTTTTTACACAAAAATGCAGTTCTGGCTCAAAATTTTTCATTTTCATAAGGTATGAAGGAGAAAAAGCACCCCAAAATCTGTGCCCCAATTTCTCCCGAGTATGGCAATGCCTCATATGTGACCAAAAAATACCAGTTAGGTGCATGGCAGGACTCAGAAGGGAAGGAGTGATTTTTGGATTTTGCAGCTCAGATTCTGGTGGAATGAATGGTGGGTGCTATGTGGCATTAGCAAGACCCCAGGGTATATATAAAAAAAAAAAACCTGCACCCCCAAAAAGTTGCTGATCAGTTAATTTATACTGATCAGCACAAAAGGGGGGGCAGCAGGGGGGCAGCAGTCAGTTGCACAGGCAGCACAACCTTTGGTGCAACTGACAGGTATATATATAATAAAAAAAAAAAAGTTGCTGATCAGCACAGATATACTGATCAGCACAAAAGGGGTGCAGCAGACACAAAATATAGCACTCTCTATCACTCTCTGTCACTATCTGTGACTCTATGACACTGCAGCAGCAGGACACAGGAAGTCACAAGATCCAGGAAGCATCCAGCTGCTGGCAGCACGCTACCAGCGGTGATCAGCGGTGATCAGGTAAGTATCAGGCAAGGTTCAGGTATGTATAGCACGACAGAGTGGCCGGTGACCGCTCTGCACGCAATTCCAGACCGGAATGGCGTCTGCAGCGCAGTCACCGTTAGTTTAAATCACGCGCCATGGCTGTGATTGGTCCGTCGGTCCGACGGACCAATCACAGCCTTGGGGGCAGGTGGGGTGAGGTGTGGTCATCACCGGTGACCCCCTCACACCCGGCGGTGATTGATCCCTGTGTTACCGAGCGTCTGATTCGCCGGTAACACAGGAAAACGCTGCGATTGGTTGTTCACATTGAACAGCCAATCGCAGCGATCGCCGACGGGGGGGAGGCATCGCCGCTCCCCCTGGGCATGCTGGGACATGTCTGCTGTCAGGGACAGCAGACATCGTCCCTCTGTCACCGCGTCCCTAGACGCGGTGACAGTTTAAAGTCATGACGTATATATACGTCATGTGTCGGGAAGTACATCCCGGCCATGACGTATATATACGTCAAATGTCGGGAAGGGGTTAATGTTTTTGATTTTAAAGTTCTTATATTGTAATTATTCTCATTAATTATTGTAATCAATGTTCTTAATTATTTATGCTTCATTAATGGATTTAAGTAAATTACAGTTATTAGTTAATACATGTCGTCATTACTGTGTCAGCTGTATGATTTTGCAGGTGTGAATGTGTTCCTAAAACACCAGCACTATCCACGCCACCCGAAGCATGGCGAGAACAGTGAGCCCTGCGAGGGGCGGCGGAACTCGTCCTCCTGACCTTTTCATACCCCCACTATCCACATCGGCGTGGAGTTTATTTTATATAGTGTGGAGAGCACTTTGGGGTAGCGTTGATACTGGAGGTGACGCTAAACAATGGCATAGGTGCTTTCAATTGTAAGCACCCATCACATGTCATACTAAGCACACATCATCTCATCCCATCAAATCTCATAGTAAGCATCCATCACATCTCATCGCATGGGTGCTTCTACTATGAAATATCGCATCGCACCTGGTGCCCTGCGATTCCATGCGATATTTCTTTGTATAAGCACTCCTGTGCACTTCATATGGACATCGCATTGCATCGCACAGCACTATACACACTGCGCGATGCGATGCGTTTTCACTACGGAGAATAGCTCAGTATGCTAAATGCGTACTGGGCGTCCTGCCAGGAAACAAGTACCAAATTATCTAAAATAGAGTTCCAAGTGTATCCCAGATCCTTGGCCATACTATTAAATGTTCCATGATAACTCCACTTCGACCACTGCTTGCAGATAAGTTGCAGAGCTAGCCAACGAAAGGAGAGACTTCTGGGTTACATTTACTAAAGCGTCTAAAAAAAATTGTAAAAGTTGTGTCAGACACTCGACATCTAGGCGGTTCACTTGCCCTGGTGCCTTCCAGAGTGCAGAAATACCAAGTAACTAGAGGATGAGGATGGCGGCATTCCCAGGACTGGAGAGAAGAAATCGCTACCACTATGTGTTCTTGATAAAAGTCTAAATGACTGAAACGTCGAACAAGAATCCACTGAGTGGCCGCGATTTCTACTCTCCAGTGCTGTGAGTGCCGCCATCCTAATCCTCTATATATATAGATTCATTCTGTTTTAGCTGGGGCTGGTGGACATTGGCAGATGTGCAGGTATAGAATTACTTAATGGTTCACTTCACAGAATGAAACTGATGGATGGGTTAATTCTCTGTAATTACTCCTGTATAGCTCAATCACTGCTTGGCATCTTACAGTCAGTTATCACTTTCTCTCGTTCAGTCTTATATTAGTAAACTTCTTGTGATACAGTATAACCTCCAGTGGGCTCCACTGCCATCTCCTCCTCTAGAGATCAGGTTTCAGACTGTGCACTGGAATTATACATACATTGGGGGAGATTCTCTAAGAATCTCCGCCCCCCTTCGCCGCCCATCGCATATTTAATTATCGCATATGTTCTAACATATGCTATAATTAAGGCAAAGGACAGCTCTTGCGTTAAGAGCTGTCCTTTGCGGTGAGAGTCGCCGGGTCCCAGCAGGTCCCGGCGGCTCCCCCTCCCTCACACACCCGGCGCTGCTGCTGCTGCGCCGGGCTCTCCTCCTCCCTGCACCCGGAAGAGGATCAGTGCAGGGAGGAGGTCACAGGTCCGGGCAGCACTGCGCTGTGCTGCCCGGACACAGGTGAGGGGGCGATGCGGGCGGCGGGGTCCGTGCGGGGCGGCGGCGGGTAGTTGCGGGGCGGCGGCGGGTCGTTGCGGGGCGGCGGTGGGATGTGGTAGAAGCCCATAGGCTTCTATGGGGCATCGCCAGATTTTTCTGGCGATGCTCCCCGCCGTGGTAACCCGGCGTTGGATGCTTAGTGCATCCCAAAATGCGGTAAAAACCCAGATAACGGGGTTTTTACCGCATTTCTAGTATAGAGAATCTCCCCCATTACCTTATACCAGGGATTTTCTACCCAGTGTGTGATTATTCTACTGTGGACATTGCTGCTGTTGCTTCCCCTATTGGTTGGATTCCTGAGCCGGCATTCGGAGCTGACCTACCTTCCCTGATGACATTGTGGGTGAGAGGAAGCCTGTCTAACAGCCCAGCAGTGATTGCCATGTTGGGTTGATCTAGGCCTGTGATCTATTCATTGTTTGTGAGTGCATTTTAAGGAATAAATATTCTGTTTTTATTCAGAAGTAATGCACCAATTCTTTTCTTTATATTGGTCTCCATTCATCCCATATAAAACATCTAATTTGGGGGTGTTTGGAGGATTTTTCTCTGTTTCAGGTCTATCAAGTTTCTATGGACTCTTGATCCACTGGATACCCTTGTACTAGGTCGTGTATGTTTTTATTTCCCACCTTTATTGTGTGGTGTGTTGTGTATGAGATCTGAGATAGCGCTGTAGGTTACTTAATACTATATTTCCACAGGTTCTTCTTATGTTGGTGATTGACAGAACTCCAATATTACTGTAACCTCAGCAACACATCTCTCATCTTGCGCTAGAATTTGAAAATCATTTTTTTCTCTGTAAAGTTCAAATAGCTACCATCGGTCATAATGCTATAGAGGAGAAGTGGCAGCCCCAATCCCCAGGTGGATGAGAAGGGAGTGATAAAAAAACCTGCCCGGGCTTTCGCTGTGGGGGGGATGGGGATTACGCCAGTTCTAGATAGCATAACCCCATGGAAGCCTATGGGCTTCCCTTCGCTTCCCCCGCAGCCCCGCGCTCCCCCCCAGATCCGCACCCTCCCCCAGGGGCGGATTGACCTGGCGGGAAACCGGGGTATTTCCCGGTGGGCCGGCCGATAATAGTGATAAAGTGGCCGCTTACCTGCCTGGCTGGGCCGCGGACCGCGCAGCCGCCATCTCTGCTAGCGGCCGCAGCACTTTGCCCCATAGAAATATGGCTGCGGCCGGCACTGACTCTTACAGAAGTAAAAATGGCCGCGGGAGTGCTGGTGCGCATGTGCGGCCGCACGCAGCTGCTCCCGCGGTTCCAACTTCTGTCTGTGCACTGCCACGCCACCTCTGTGTGAGCCTGATGATGGTTGCTTGCAGGGAGGCGCTGGCAATGAGATGCGCTCTCCCTGCTATAAATCCCCGCTGCTGTCCTCACTCTGGCTGCCGGCTGCCTGCCAGTACGTACACTCACTGTCACACTAACTGCAGCAGCCCCGGCAGCACAGAGCTGCAGTCCCTCCCTCTTAGCTCCCATCCCCCTTTGATGTCATCAGTAATCATGACATTAGGTGCTGGAAAGGGGGCGGGGCTACACGAAGTGGAGGGGCGGAGCTACATGCGTGGATGGGGGCGGAGCTACACCGGAGCTGCACAGATAATGGAAGAAAGCAGTAGATGATCCACTGCCAGCCAGCCAGCTTTTAAGGTAAATAAAGTTGTGGTGCTGGCATCATGCAGCACTATTACTGTAGGAAACTGGTGAGGGCATTATGCAGTGTCACTGCTGTCGGCAACCTGTGCAGGTGCTAAGCAGTGCTACTACTGTCAGCATCTGGTATCGGCATTACGCAGCGCTACTACTGTCGGCAACTGGCGCGGGTGCTACACAGCACTACTACTGTCAGCAACTGGTGTGGGCATTACACAGCGCTACTACTGTTGGTAACTGGGGCGGGCGTTAGGCAGTGTCACTTCTGTCGGCAACTGGTGCGGGCATTATGCAGCACTACTGTCGGCAACTGGCGCGGGCGCTACACAGCACTACTACTGTCGGCAACTGGTGCGTGCATTGCGCAGCCCTACTACTGTCGGCAACTGGTGCGTGCATTACGCAGCACTACTACTGTTGGTAACTGGTGAGGGTATTAAGCAGTGCTACTACTGTCGGCAACTGGTGAGGGCAGGGGCGGATTTAAGTGTCTGTCCGCCCCTAGGCACCACTTTTTTTGCCGCCCCCCCACAGAGGGGCAGAGAGAAAGAAGCTGTTATAGCTACCAGCATTACTGCCAGTCATTGCCTGCCCTTGAGCCATCGCCCCCCTCCCCCGTGGAATGTGTATGGGAAGCTGTGCGCGGCGGCAGCAGCGGCGGCGGCAGCAGCACTGTCAGCGGGGCCGGGGAGTACCTGCCAGTGTTCCACCTGCGTCAGGTCACTGCGCCGTGACTAGCCACTGAGCAAGAGAGGTCCAGACTCCAGGAGGGGTGAGTAGAAGGCTGAATGCCATTGGGGGTGCCAGGCCCTGCCTTTCCCTCCCTTCTGTTATTTGGGACCCCTTCCCCCTTCTGGCTATTCTCCACCAGTGAGGGGGGATGTCATGCCGCCCCCAGCAGGTGCCGCCCATAGGCCAGTGCCTCATGGGCCTAATGGAAAATTCGGCCCTGGTTGAGGGTATTAAGCAGCGATACTACTGTCGACAACTGATGAGTGTGTTTTGCAGTGCAACTACTGCCAGCAAATGGTGCATGCATTACGCAGCACTACTACTGTCGGCAACTGGTGCAGGTGTTACCCAGCACTACTACTGTTGGCAACTGGTGTGTACATTATGCAGCGCTACTACTGTTGGCAACTGGTGCGGACTTTACCCAGCACTACTACTGTCGGCAACTGGTGAGGGTATTAAGCAGCGCTACTACTGTCGGCAACTGGTGAGAACATTACGCAGTGTCACTACTGTCGGCCACTGGTGAGGGCATTACGCAGTGTCACTACTGTCGGCAACTGCTGCAGGTGTTACACAGTGCTACTACTGTCAGCATCTGGTGTGGGCATTATGCAGCGCTACTGCTGTTGGCAAATGGTGCAGGTTTTATGCACGCTACTACTATCAGCAGCTGGTGTGGGCGTTACGCAGTGCCACTACTGTCGGCAACTGGTGTGGGTGTTACCCAGGGCTAGTACTGTCAGCAACGGGTGTGGTCATTACGCAGTGCTACTACTGTTGGCAACTGGTGCAGGCATTATCCAGCACTACTACTGCCAGCAACTGGTGAGGGTATTAAGCAGCGCTACTACTGTCGGCAACTGGTGAGTGTGTTACGCAGCGCCACTACTTTCGACAACTGGTGTGGGTGTTACCCAGTGCTAGTAATGTCGCTAGTAATGTCAGCAACTGGTGTGGGCATTACGCAGCGCAACTACTGTTGGCAACTGGTGCAAGCGTTACCCAGCACTACTACTGTCGGCAACTGGTGAGGGTATTACATATAGGCAATGCTACAACTGTCAGCAAGTGGTGCGGGCGTTACACGGCGCTGTTACTCTCTACTACTGTGGCCAACAGTGGTCATTATGTATAAGCAATGCTGCTACTGTGGCCAACAGTAGGTATTATGTGTAAACCGTGCCACTACTGTGGACATTATGTGTGTGTAAGGTTTCTACTACTGTGGGCATTATATGTATAGGCAGCGCTACTACTGTGGATATTATGTGTGTGGAAGGGTTCTACTGTGGGCATTATATGTATAAGCAGCACTACTACTGTGGATATTTTGTGTAAGGGGCACTACTGTGAAGCGTAATGTGAACATGGGGCACTAGGTGATGTGCAGGACCGTAACTAGGTGTGTGCCTGTGGTGCCTTGCCCATTTGCACTGTGGGTGC
This sequence comes from Crinia signifera, assembly GCF_055691185.1. Lineage (NCBI taxonomy): Eukaryota > Metazoa > Chordata > Amphibia > Anura > Myobatrachidae > Crinia > Crinia signifera. Next base: position 268,185,814 of record NC_139220.1, on the reverse strand, counting down.
ACAACCTACATCACCACTCACTGCTAATTGCCAGCAGCCACTGCTCTCAGAGCTTGTGGCCCAGCAGCTGCAGTTATTGATTGGCTGTCGGACCACGAGCTTCAATTGGCTCACGAGCCGGCACCATATTTAAAATCAATTCAGCGCCTCTGCAGGCTGTGCTCTTCTCTCTGTTTTCAGTAGCAGCAGCTGCGGCGGTGGCGGGATGCCAGATGCTCGGCTCTGGGCTGGACTAGACTAGATTACACAGTTTGCAGTAATGGGGGCATACTGCAATGGGCACTACTCCAGGCATTGTGTAAGGGTCACTACTGTTGGCATTATGTGTAATAGGCACTACTGGGTGTAATTTGTAAGGGGCACTAATGGGGCATTGTGTAAGGGGCACTACTGTTGGCATTATGTGTATAAAAAGTACTTGGGGCATTACACATAGCATAATGTGTGGCATAACGTCATATGGGCATTAAAGTGTGCAGCTTATTGTGCAATGGGCATTACGTTGTGGCTTAATGTGTAATGGGCATTACGGTGTTCTGCATATTGGCCCTCATTCTTGTTGACTCGGTAAACTGCAAAGCTTTCAGCTTTATCGGTGTCTTTCAAATGGAATACATGTTTTTGAAAAAGCGTTATTGCACTAAGGAGCACCTGTTCTTGTTATATGTGTGTGTGTGTGTGTGTGTGTGTGTATATATATATATATATATATATATCCCCAGGGATGGATGCCAGGTTGCATGTCTGACAGTTGCTGTTTGTAAGCTGCATGGAATCCTGATGATGGTCTGTCACAAGACCGAAACGTCACGTCACGTCGATGGTACGTCAGCTTTTTTCATTGTGATGGAATAAAGTACTAAAATTACTTTTAACAAATGGTGAGTGCCCTTTTTCACCTCCAATATACCTTGATGTTCAGTCATCTGTAGGAGCACATCTTGCTTGTGATGCAATATATGAGTGCGGACTTTTCCGAAAACTATATATATATATATATATATATATATATATATATATATGTATATATATATATATACCCACGGCACATGCTTGGGATAGGCATATGAATATCCTTACAAAGAAATAAGGATCAAAAAGGGTTGAGATTACCTGAAGGATAAGAAAGGGGCAGACTAGATGGGCCAAATGGTTCTTATCTGCCGTCAAATTCTATGTTTCTATTTTTCTATGCCTTCTCCCCAAGTATGAAAAAGGCACTCCCTTAATGAGTGGAGGAGCGGCATGCGGTGAGAGCTGCAGTGCTGCCCGCTGTGTAATGTAATGGTGGTGCCGGACACACTGCTCGCTTTTAATACAAAGTACAGCGGGAAGCACTGAAGCTGCCTGCCCCAAATGGTCCACCCACACCTCTCCTCCCTGTGGGGGCCTGTTTTCTGTTTGGGCCAATGTTTGTTTTTTGGGGGGTCAGTGTGTTTTTTCGTGTGGGGGGAATGTTTTTGTTTTCTTTGGGGTTTTTCCCCCCTATTGGGGATCAGTATGTTTGTTACCTGTTGGGGGTCAGGTTTTTTTTCCTGTGGGTTTAATGCTTTTTATTTATTTATTTATTTGGGGGCCAATGTAATGGTGTTCGTACAGAGTTGCTGATGTGCAAGCACCACCAAATCTGTTATAAATGTGTAATGCTTTCCTTGGGGATACAGGGGGTCAGCTATTCACAGTATGGGCGTGTTATGGGAGTAATATGGGCGAGTTGCTGATAGTGGTTGCATACAGAGAAGCGTATTTGCTCGCTTTGGAGGCCATACTGAGACAGATGGACTGCACCTATTATAGGGCTGGTGAAAGTTTCAATAATGTAGCTAATGGTGGAACAGCATTAGCATAAAGTTGCACATGCAACTGTATCAAAAAATAAAAGGAAGGCTGCAACTGCATGCAACTCTGAATCAGATTCTATTAGTAGGGATCCGCCCCCTCTTGACAGACTCCACCCCCTCAGCAGACCCCGCCCCCAGGGCTGCTTCCATAAATTTCCCGGGCTGGTTTTACATCCCAATCCGCCCCTGCCCTCCCCCCATACCTGTGCTGCCCGAACCAGTGAGTGACCTCCTCCTCCCTGCACTGTTTCCAGGGAGGAGGAAGAGGAGCCCTCACAGCCAGGTAAGGGTTCAGGGAGAGAGGGGGGACCCGCTGCACATCGCCGGCCATCGCCTTTGCGTTAATAATCGTATATTTTACTGCATATGGGATTATTAACAATGCGAGTGCCGGCGATGTGCCGCCGGGGTTATTAGAGAATCCTGCCCTCACTGAGATGATGGCTTAGTCTAGTCTAATAAGGGTCCCTCCAGCTGTTGATGATACACATCCCAACATGCCTTGCATCAGTTTCAGCATGGCCAAATAGCAAAACTAAGGCAAGGCATGCTGGATGTGCAGTTCATCAACAGCTGGAGGGCCGCTTGTTGCCCACTCCTGGCTTAGTCCCTACATGCTGCTACCCAGGGCCGGCACCACCACTAGGCAGCTTTAGGCATTTGCCTAGGGCGCCGGCCATTGGAGGGTGGTACTGAGCCGCCAAGGAGAGCAGGTGTCGTAGAAAGCTGCAGAAGCTGCCAACCAGGAACTCATCCCAGCAGGGTGCAGGGTCAGGGAGCGGTGAGCAGGTGAGCAGTGGCGCCGGAACGGGGGGGGCGAGGGGGCAGCTTGCCCCCCCCCCCAAAATTACTGAGGCGCTAAACCTGCTCCCGGCCGGCGCACTATGTACGGGCAGTATTTTTTTTTTAAACTTACATTCCGCAGGCGAGTCGGCCGTGGGCAGCACGGGAGCAGCCATGACAGACTGGCTGCTGTCAGTCAGTCACATTGCGGGGCGGGCGGCTGTCCAATGAGGGATGGTTGCGCCGTGCGCGGCTGGGGAATTGGCTGGGGAATGAGAGGGCGGGCGGGGGAGTGGCCTGGGAGTCTGAGTGACAGGGTAAGCAGCAGTGACTGCTGGTTACTCTGCCTCAGCTTCTTCTATGCGTGTGACGACGCCGGAGAGGCCACGCCGCGGCCAGACAGAGGAGCCCGGGAAGCTGAGCAGGGAGGGAGGCAGGTTGCCTTGCAGTTGCAGTGTCCCAGACAGTCGACCCAGAAATTCAGGCAGCAGCATTGTAAAAGCAGAGGTGTGTTTTGACTTGCAATGATATAAATACATTTTAAAGAAGTATATGTGTAATATATATGTATGTATTAACTATCAGGGGGTAACATATAGCAATTTAGGGGGCGCCAAAATGAGATTATATCTTGCCCCCCCCCAACCTAAAAACGTTCCAGTGCCCCTGCAGGTGAGTGAGTGATATGTACTTCACCTAAAAAAGGTGAGAGTTTAGCATTTTATAGAAAGTAATCCACATGCAATAATATAACTTTGAAAACCCCTACAATGCATGCATACCCTGACTGTATGCACAAAGGTGCTGTTATGTAGGAAAGCATGATTTCATAGGCAAAGAAATGGACATTCTTGGACAGCGACTGGGAAGTGGCATGAAGGGAACACCATAGAGCTTGTGGACGTGCAATTTACAGATGGCGCCGGGCTTGTCTTTGCTGGGGATGGCGGAGGACTCGCCACCCGCCATCCCCCGCCCCGCGCCATCTGTATGTCGGAAGGGGACGCGCGTGCACGAGGTGCACGCGCGTCCCGTTCCGACGGTGCTTTTCCCCGGGTCCCCGCCGGCTTCCCCGGGTCCCCGCCGGTCCACACCGCCCCCCCGCAGCCCCCCGCAGCCCTGCCCGTCTCCCTGAAGCTGGATACGGGCAGGACTGCACCCGCCGCGCCGCCTCGCCGCCCGGCTATTGAGACGCTCGTGCGTGGGAAACGCACGAGCGTCTCATTCAGCCAGAGCGCCAGATTGCTGGCGGATCGCCAGGGACACGGTCCTGGCGCTCCGCCAGCAATAATAAGGCTGGCGCCATCTGTAAGTGTAGCAAGTTTAACATTCAAGTAACCTACACTCTCAGGGGCACAGATGCTTCCACAGAGGCCATGTTCAGATGTGTCGGAAGATTCTTTACAAAGAAATAAAAAAATAAAAAAAACACTTTAGGTAACAACTTAAAAAAAAGAGCACAGACTAGATTGGCCAAATGGTTCTTATCTGTAATCAAATTCTATGTTTACTTTTCCTGCCATAGGAAAGTTGAACTGTCTTTACTTCACAGAGACAAATAACATTACTTACGCCTCTCTCTCTTTCTCTCTCTCTCTCTCTCTCTCTCTCTCTCTCTCTCTCTCTCTCTCACTCACTCACTCTCTGCTGTGAGATGTTAGCATGATCTATAAATTGGATGACTACTGTACAGTTTTTGTGTGAACTTTGCAGTTATTCCCAAGGCATTTTGGGAAATCCCCTCAATGTGCAAATATGTATAAAATGTGAAAGTTGTAAAAAAAACTGAAGTGAATCAAAAGTTCACCAAGAAAATCATGTTTCATTACTCTGTAGAGATTCACAATTAATTGTATTAATCAGTTTTTGCGAAGGCCATCCCAGCTTTAGACAGTTGCATTCGTGTGATGTCTCCGCTGACTTAGTAATGAGATTTTTTTTATCTATTTCTGTCTTCTAGCTGACCTGTGACCCTATCCATAATTTTTATGCATTACACCAGGTGAAGGAAACCTTTCACTATAGCTTCACAGGTGCTACATGATTGTGGGGAGGTCGAAGGGTCGCGGACCTGCGCCATCCCATTCTCTGTTTCACACTTGTGTTTTAGTGGAAAATAGCTTAATTTGCTAAATGTCTTAAGAAATCAGCAAAAATGACAATCTGTGATAAAGAATTGATTGCAGGGTCACGTACAGCAAGATTTAAAATAACAACATAGATGAAAGTAGAATTATAGCCTGTACGGTAAAGTGTTAACTTTGGAATGAAATATTTAAACCCCATTGCCTTTAACCTGACTCTTAGAGGGGATAGAACATATCGCTCTAAGGACATAATATCCAGGAGATAAAAGAGCTGACGTCACTGAATTGGTACACTATGGGCCTTATTCTAGTTCACTCTTTCAGACAAATTCCTTCTTAGAAGGACAAAACCATGTGCACTGCAGGGGGGCATGTGCAGAGAGATTTAGCTTTGGGTGAGTTATTTTGTTTCTGTGCAGGATAACTACTGGCTACTTTATTTTTCACTGCAATATAGATCTCACTGAAGTAAAACCTCACCCAAATCTAATTCTCTCTGCACATGTTATATCTGCCCCACCTGCAGTGCACATGGTTTTGTCCATCTAAGAAGGATTTTGTCAGAAAGAGTGAACTAGAATAAGGCCCAAAGAGAATGCTGGGCTCTGATTGGTTGATAGCTCCAGCCATCTACAAATCAGAAGGCTTACCGCCAATTCACTGTTTGGCTGCAGGCTAGAAAGCAGGAAGAGAATGTATGTAATTCACAATCAGAGCCTGGCAGCATTCTCTACTGCCTCTCATGAAGAGCAGGAGGTAGATGACCACAATCCAATCCACCCCAGCTCGAAGGATTCCAGAATTGGGGGGCCCTTGGGGAGCTGCACATTGAGCTCCCTGGCCACACTGCAGCCCAAGCACATAGCAATGTGTGTTGGGTTGAGAAGAGCTGCTAATGCCACATAATGGGGAAGAACCAGGACCCCCACTGGGCTCCTCCATAAGACCTAGGACCATGTAATTAGTACCCCCCCCACCCACCCCCACCCCCCCCCTTGGCACCCCTGACTATGTATTGGAGTAGACATGTGAAGATTTGCACTGTGGACAATGATCAAGGAGTGGATCTATAAAAGCATTCAAACTGAAGTACGACTCAAACTTATACTCAATGTGGTAAATTACTTAAGCTTCTAAAACTGAAGAGAGTTGATGATCAGATATTTTGTCTATCATTTTCTAGGATTAATTTTTAGAAGCTTTAATACATTTCCCCCAATATGTCCTGGCAGCACCCAAAAGATGAAAGCTCCAGTATATCTAAAGAAGAAAAAGCTATAAGAGACGTTTTGAAATTTCATAATAGGTCCAATGAGTTTCAAATTGGAACAAATTCATGAACAAAATTCTTGAATTCCTCCTGCTGACAAACTTTAATAGAGCGGTGGAAGTTTTACCAAATAAATTTTACCAAATAGGGTTGAGATTGCCTAAATCAGGCATGTCCAAACTTCCGCAACCCGGAAGTGACAATACCGCTCAGGCACTGTGGAGCCGGGTTTGCCACACAGCCGCAGCGCTGAACGAGCTCCGGCAAGAAGGGCTTCACAAGCGGACAGAAGAACCGGGACCCAGAGGAACATTGCAGCGGTGAACACAGGTGAGAGGTGCACTGCGGAGGGGACGGGACACCAGCCCCTCTGCACCACCACCCCTGTGCACTCACCCACCCCCATTGTGACTGTGACATTTCTCTCTCCCCTCACGTCTGGACTGTAAACTCACCCCCATCCCGCTGCCCAGCAGCCCACCATAACCACCCCGCTGCTCAGCAGCCCACCATACCCCATCCCCACTTGCATACCTTTGGCAGTATTGTTGTGCATTATCACAATAAATCCATCTACTGCTTGCCTATACAGCCTATTTCCTTCATTACCACCCGTGTAGCATATATTGTGCATCTCATGGTTTGTACATCTCATGTTTTCTGGTTATTCATATTCCCCTCGTGCACATCACCACACTGCATTTCTGTCACCACTGTTACTTCCGTGCAGTTCAGCATTATATTTGTACCAATACCACTATTTATAGCAACGTGCACATCAGAATTACTATACACCAGCCACTAATAGTCCTGAGCGCAGGTTACAACCACTCTTTGTATGTCCAAACTATGGCCCTCCAGCTGTTGTGAAACTATAAGTCCCATCATGCCGTGCCACAGGTATGCTAAAACTATGTCAAGGCATGGTGGGATGTGTAGTTTCACAACAGCTGGAGGGCCATGGTTTGGACATGTCTAGTCTAAATGTTTAAAAAGGGGCAGATAAAAAATAGGGCTGGGGGTTATTAGTGGTTATTATCTGCCATCAAAATCTATGTTTCTATGGATGTGCATCTCTTTTTTTAATTATTATTATTATTATTATTTTAACATTTTAAATAAACAACTATATATAAAAAAAAAACAAGCATAGCAGGAGAATGGAGATGAAAGCAACGGTAGTTGATACAAAAATGGGATGTTCTACTGTTGAATGTGCCTGGCAGAACATAATAAAGGTTCTTTGAAAATTAAAAACAAAGGAATTAAACATTAGATGTTTCTATGCATGCGTAAGAACAAACACAAAGAAAATTATTTCACCATTCAAAGATATGCGCCAATGCAATCTATCTTAAACTGTCACATAAATTAATTACAGCATAGTACAAATACAATTGGGCTGGATCTTGTGAATAGATGACAATTACATGTTTTTTCTTCTTTTCAGATGACTTACACAAGCAAAACATCCGTCACTAAGAGTAAAGGTAAGTAACTATCAACATCTTCCCTTCCTCCACATTCTTGTGTAACTACTGCTGGTCAAGGGCGGATTTAGGGATGAGGGCGCCCGTAGGCACAACAATATAGCCCCCCCCCCCCCTGCCTAATTGTATTATTGTTATTGATGAGTTATAAGCCCTCATTTAATGATTGCCAATTTAATATAATAAAAAACCCACCAACTGTAACTTTTTTTATTATGTATACATATTTACTAAGTAGGACTTACAGGGGCAATATCTGCATGTCCTATTCATTTACACTCTATTCAAGATAGAATATGGTACAGTACAGTGGGTATTTTGCAGTTATTGGTACATTTTGGGCTGACAGTACTATCATATACATCCAGGTGCCGCCCCCAAACATGTGTCGCCCCTAGGCACATGCCTCACGTGCCTAATGGGAAATTCGGCACTGCTGCTGGTATGATCACTTTTGAACCACTTGTCTATATAATAGTAATATTCATTCATTTATATAGCACCATCAATTTGCACAATGCTGTACAGAAAATATAGCATTCATATTAGTCCCTGCCACATTGGTGCTTACTATGGTACTTATGTATTAGCAGGGCGCCCATTACAGAGTTTGCGCAGTGGTGTATTGAGAATACCAATACACCACTATGCTGGCTATGTAAACTACGTAACTTATGCAAATTACGTAACTTACGTACATGCAAAAAAGTTTGTGCTCTCAATTAGCGCCACCAGATGTTAACATCCACCAGAAATGTAAATTAACTTGTCTTTCTTCTTCTAGTAAAAAGCTTTCAAAGTGTGATTCTCGAAATTCATATACTGGATCTGTAAACAACTTCAAAAGATAATGATAGTGCAATATTGTCTATACACCATAATCATAATTACTGGTCTAATTTTACACTCAGGGCCGCAGCTACCACTAGGCAGGATTAGGCAGCTGCCTAGGGCGCTGGCCGCTAGAGGGCGCCCCTTGTTCAGTCCAACATTTAATTGGTGTACCACCAAAACAGCAGCCGGTCCCTTGACCACTGGTTTTATATTTTTATAAATTTTTGCGGGTTTTCTGTGGGACGGCAAGAAGCCCATGCCTCACCTGGAGCAGCACTATACAGCTGACGGCAGCTACATGGAGCGGTACCTGAGTCCTTGCCAGCAGAAGTCTCTCAGCGGCAGGACCACGCAAGGCGGCTGGGGAACAGTAACCAGAAGACATAAATAGATGGTAGCAGCAGGGAGCAGTAACCCCCCCCCCCCCCCCCACTACATCCTGGTCATCGGTAAAATGCTATTTGTTTTGCTTGTGGTGTGGTGGGCTGGGCAGCAGCAGCAGCGCGGGGACAAGGTCCTGTATGCTGATCCTGACAGCCGGGTAAGCTCCTCTGCTGACTCCACGGCTGTCAGGCAAAATGCTGTGGCCATTGACTAAGCTTTAGAAACTTTCAGGGTAAAGAGGACACAGGGCACCCCCTCTTCATTTTAGTGCTGATCCTCCTATTATTCACTATAGAAATACATACTGTATGTTCAGCATGCCCCAGTATTAGGCAGGCAGGAACAGGAGTCATCAGCGTGTCTCCCTTCCCCTCATGCTGCAGTCGGTCAGACAGGTTACATTCAGATCTCACGCTGGGAGCCAGGGAAGGTATGTAAACTATATATCCCTTTCCAAGCAGTGGTCGAAGTGGGGCGGTATACGGGGGTATGGCATACCCCCACTTTAATCTGAAGATAAAAAAAAAAAGTTTTTTTTCCCCCTCAGGATGCTCTCTGATCACTCAGCAGCGCATATTGTGCTTTTGTAATACCCCTGTACAACGGGGCAGTCTGGCAGGGGACGTTGATGGACAGGGGGGTGTCCGAAGGTGCGCACTATATTCACTCTTTACTTTTCCATACCCCCACTTCAAAATTTCCATACCCCCACTTCAAAATTTCCACTTCGACCACTGTTTCCAAGTGTATCCAAATAGTGTTGAATACACCTGAATAGTGGCATGTAGTTTGCAGACTACCCCTTACTCCCAGATTTCGTGAGACATCTCAGACTGGGAGAAAGCAGAAGAGCTGCCCAGTGCCCAGTACTAGTAGCAAGACAGCAAAATAAGAATGATGAATGTGCTCAGCTGTATGGGGAGTTGTGGATTTAGGTGGGTTCCTCTATCATCCTGTGTGAGTGTGTCCCTTTAGCCTATGCTAAATCCAGATGATTTGTGTCTCCACTACTACTCCTATCCAGTACCTTCTACTACTCCCACCCTTATCTCACCAGCTCCCCCAGCTACCATGTGCCACTATAACTACCCCCACCCAGTCCTTACTACTACCCTCACCAGCTCCCCCAGCTACCATGTGCCACTATAACTACCCCCACCCAGTCCCTACTACTCCCACCCTTACCTCACCAGCTCCCCCAGCTACCATGTGCCACTATAACTACCCCCCACCCAGTCCCTACTACTCTCACCCTTACCTCACCAGCTCCCCCAGCTACCATGTGCCACTATAACTACCCCCCACCCAGTCCCTACTACTCACACCCTTACCTCACCAGCTCCCTCAAATACCCTGTGCCACTATAACTACCCTCCACCCAGTCCCTACTACTCTCACCATTACCTCACCAGCTCCCCCAGCTACCATGTGCCACTATAACTACCCCCCACCCACTCCCTTCTACTCCCACCCTTACCTCACCAGCTACCCTGTACCACTATAACTACCCCCACCCAGTCCCTACTACTACCCTCACCAGCTCCCCCAGCTACCATGTGCCACTATAACTACCCCCACCCAGTCCCTACTACTCCCACCCTTACCTCACCAGCTCCCCCAGATACCCTGTGCCACTATAACTACCCTCCACCCAGTCATTACTACTACCCTCACCCAGCTACCATGTGCCACTACAGTCCTTACTACCTCCCTCACCTCTGCCAAGTGCCATGTGCCACAATGTCTTTACTACTACCACCCTCACCCACCATCTCCCACAGATGCCATGTGCCAATATAACTACCCCTACCCAGTTGCTACTACTATCACCCCACCACCTCCCCCTGCTGCCATGTGTCACTACAACTTTCCCACACAGTCCCTACTAATAACTCCCGCACCCACAACATCCTTCTGTGTCACTCAAACGGGGTAGGAAAATGTATGAGACAACACTTTCACCTGACTAACTGGGAAATTGTGTGTGTGTGTGTCTGTGTGTGTGTGTGGGGGGGGGGGGGCGTTAAGCAAAAGTTTTGCCTAGGGTGCCAAGAAACCTTGCACCGGCCCTGTTTACACTCACATATTCAGATTTTTTTTAAATCAACTTGATCCCCATCTAAGGAATGGAGGTGCTGTCTGGGACTACAAGTAAGGAGTCGCATCTTGGACTATCAGTTACCGGGACTGTAACCAGGCTGTTTCCTTATACCAACACTTGGATATCCTGACAGTGGACTCTGCAGATGGGCACTAACCATATATATGGTGATATGCGATTTTTTTATGTCTTAAATGTGAGTGTAATTGTATAATAAAGTATTCTTTTAAATTATACAACAGTATCGCACTATGGATGTTTGTTTTTGAGATTCCACAGTGTCTATACGGAAGGAAGTCACACTCTGCAATATCCACACATGGTGGACCTACAGTATATGCGATTTTATAAAATCTGAATATGTGAGTGTAAAATCAGACCAGTAATTATGATTATGGTGTATAGAAAATATTGCACTATCATTATCTTTTGAAGTTGTTTACAGATCCAGTATATGAATTTCGAGAATCACACTTTGAAAGCTTTTTACTAGAAGAAGAAAGGAAAGTTAATTTACATTTCTGGTGGATGTTAATGTGACACGCCGCCGGCGGGGGTAGGTAAATACCTTGAGTCGCTGGATACTCTTGGTTCCACACCGATTCTTCACCGTGTCGGCCGCAGAGAACACACCATCCTAGAAACTCAAGCAAGGCGTTCAGCAGGTACAACCGCTTATGTTTTATTTACTGCAAACTGACGATAGGTCATTGGTACACACCCAGATGACCGTAAGTACTTCAAACAATTTACCTGGTTAGTAACAATTTATACCGCCTAGCGGATTAGCATAACATTCTATAGTATAGGCATACCAAACATACTGAATGCAATAACCGACATGTAATATAGCTTAAAGTGGTAGACACTTAACTCGGTCACGGGGTAAGTCCCTTCTGATGCACACCCAGGAAGACTGTCCCTGAATGTAAAAGTTGAGCAATATGACTTTAAATCCGGATAAGAACTGCTCCTGGCAATCCTAAGCTTGGGCCACGAAGTGGTGGTTTTCCTCTTCGGATGGGGAATACTGCAGTGTCTCTTGACAGGTAATAAAACAATATAGGACCCCCCTTGGACAGGTGGGAGATATGGGGTCAGCCCCTATCAGTTGGGTAGGGCAGTGTGGAGCTACTGAATTTAGCAGTCTCTAATTTGTCGGCTGTAACTGCCCCAATTATGCAGGCACTTAATGCCCTGCTGCTGGCCTTCGAGGGGGGGGGGGGGGGAGAAGGTGTTACTTCCTTGTGGTGCTACTAGGCTTAGTAGCCTTTCACCTGCCGGCTGAATGGTCTGGTGATAGGGCTCTTGATGCCCTTAAGGTAAAGGTGGCCTAAATGGTGTAGGCATGGGCCGGGTGATATCTGACACTGGGGGGTGTCTGGTACTGCTAGGGTCTGGTAGCATGAGGCGGGGTTTGCAGGGTGATACCTGTGCGCTGGATCCCGTTGCAGGCTCCTGCCTGTACCGACACCCGGCCTCTGGACCCTCGGCTGTGGATGCTGTGTCTGTCCTCTTTTTCCTGGGGAGCGCACTAGTGCGGGCGCCGCCAAGGCAGCGTTGCCGCACTCAGTCGCGCTGCTGTCTCCGTCTGCTGAAACCGCGGTAGCTGGCTGTCACTCCCCGCCGCCTGCATCTCAGCTGGGCGTCTTCCTCTTCTTTCCCTTCAGCGTTCCGTCTGTAGTCAGCTGCGCCCACGATCTCTTCCTCCACGCCGCTCAGGTCTCTGGTCTTCCTCTCCACTCACGCGCTCTAGACCTCCGCTCCTCGTGCTGCGACCCCCCTTGACCTCTCTCTCTTCCCCGCACGCACTTCCTCCTCCTCTCATACGTCCCCCAGTGCAGTCAATCAGCCTGGGGACGTTTTTCTCGCGCCCTCCTTGCTCTGGGGGTTAACCCCTAAGGTCCCGCTGCTGGGACTAGGGAAAAATAGGCTGGGGTGCCACATTAACATCTGGTGGCGCTAATTGAGAGCACAAACTTTATTGCATGTATATTTGAATTTGTTTGGAGTGTTTGGTGGAGGCTCCAGGTATCTTCTCACAGCTGCCTACAGAACTTTGATTGTTGCACATAGGAAAAAACAGACTTTTGGTCCATATACGTAACTTACGTAAACCAGGGCCGTAACTAGGGGGGGGGGCTAGGGGGTCACGCGACGGAGCTCCAGACGGTGTTGGAGAACAGCCGACCAGTGACTGTGTGGGAAGAGACGTGACGGGCAGGAGCCTGCGACGTGATCCTGCCATCAGGTATTGACTGCACCAGCCACCCCACACACTGCCAGGCTGCACCCCATACCACAGTAAAGTGCCCTAAAGCTTCCTCCAAGGAACCCATCCCACCCGGAGTGTCTCCCGCTTGGGCCGCATGCCAGCTAATACCCCACCTATGGGACCAGAGGGGAACAGGCCCAGGACCTGGAGGACCATTAGAGTACCTGCCGCCACTGTGGAGCCCCATTCCACCTTGCCTAACTAGGGGGAACTATTCAGGCCTGTATTCTGCCCCTATTGGGAGATTGCTCCCTTCCCCCATGTGTGACACCTTGTCCCCTGTTACCCCCTTCCTCTGTGTCTGTGACCCTATTCAATTTCCCTGGTGTCTGATCCCCTCTTCCCCTTATGTGTGTGACAGCGTTTACCCAAATAAAAATGTGTAATGGGCATTATGGTGTGTGGTATAAATTGTAATGGGCATTACGGCATGTGATATTATGTGTAGTGAGCATTATGGTCAGTGGCATTATGTGTAATGGGCATTACAGCATGTAATATTATGTGTAAGGGGCATTGCAGTGTGTAAAATGATGCGTAAAGGGCATTAGCGTGTGTGGCATATGTAATGAGCATTACGGTGTGTGTCATCATGTATAATGGGCATCACAGTGTTTGGTATAATGTGTACTGGGCATTATGGTGTGTGCTATAATCTGTACTGGGCATAACGGTGTGTGCTATAATGTGTACTGGGCATTATGGTGTGTGCTATAATGTGTACTGGGCATTACGGTTTGTGGTGTAATTTGCTCTGGGCATTACGGTTTGTGGTGTAGTGTGCTCTGGGCATTACGGTGTGTGCTGGAATGTGTACTGGGCATTACGGTGTGTTCTATAATGTGAATTGATACTACTAGGTGACCACACTACTTCCCCCTCCCCCCCCAAAAAAATGCCATAAATTTTTAGCGCGCACCTTCGGCGCGCACTGTCCCTGTTTAGTGTCACCCTTCTGCTGTCTGTAAGCACATAAATGGCTTCTGATTAATGTTTTTCTTTCTGTGCAAAACCAAATGCCAAATTTGTGCCTGCTTCTGAACAAAAAAAAAAAGTAATATATATATATAATTATTTTTTTTGGGGGGGGGAGGGGGGGCACTAAATGTATGTCTTGCCCCGGGCACCAGAAACCCTAGTTCCGGCCCTGTGTAAACTAAGTAATTTACGTAGTTGGAGCTGTGCTAATACATAATGGTATCTGTGTCCCCTCGCCGTGCTCGCTGCGCTCGCCATGCTTCGGGCTCAGTGGCTCGCTGAGCTCGCCACACTTTATAAAATTAACTCCACACCCATGTGGACAATGGGGGTATGACGTGGATAGTGGGGATATGATTGTGTTAGTGGGTGTTGTGTGTGTGTGTGTGTAGTGTGTGTGTGTACTGCATTATACTTACCCTCAACGATGTCCCCGGCGCCTCCGGCACTCGGCTCCCAGCACTCGCATCCTCCATGACAGTCCCTGGTGGCAGCAATGTACGCAATTAGCGTAGTGCTGCTGGGGGAGCAGGGAAACCATGTGATGCTCCCCCAGCAGCAGTACGCTGAATTACGTACATTGCTGCCACCCAGCCAGGACGTGTCTCCCCCCGCCAGCTGTTGGTGTACACTGGCTGCTGACGGTATCTCCCCCCACCGCCCAGCCGCCACTCAAGCCCCGCCACCCGCCCTTCAGCCCACCGAGCCCGCCGGTCAAGCCCTGCCGCCCGCCCTGAGTAAGTGTATGACAAAACAAACAATAGCCAATTTAGTGTATAAGCTACCAGCTTCCATGTTCTTAAAATGAGGGAAGAGACCTGCACAAACATGAGGAGAACATACAGAACTGTAACGTGGCTGTATGGGGGGGGGGGGGGGGGGGCACTAAATGTATGTCTTGCCCTGGGCACCAGAAACCCTAGTTCCGGCCCTGTGTAAACTAAGTAATTTACATAGTTGGAGCTGTGCTAATACATAATGGTATCTGTGTCCCCTTGTGGTGCTCGCTGCGCTCGCCACGCTTCGGGCTCAGTGGCTCGCTGAGCTCGCCACACTTTATAAAATTAACTCCACACCCATGTGGACAATGGGGGTATGACGTGGATAGTGGGGATATGATTGTGTTAGTGGGTGTTGTGTGTGTGTGTGTAGTGTGTGTGTGTAGTGCATTATACTTACCCTCAACGATGTCCCCGGCGCCTCCGGCACTCGGCTCCCAGCACTCGCATCCTCCATGACAGTCCCTGGTGGCAGCAATGTACGCAATTAGTGTAGTGCTGCTGGGGGAGCAGGGAAACCATGTGATGCTCCCCCAGCAGCAGTACGCTGAATTACGTACATTGCTGCCGCCCAGCCAGGACGTGTCTCCCCCCGCCAGCTGTTGGTGTACACTGGCTGCTGACGGTATCTCCCCCCTCCGCCCGGCCACCGCTCAAGCCCCGCCACCCGCCCTTCAGCCCACCGAGCCCGCCGGTCAAGCTCCGCCGCCCGCCCTGAGTAAGTGTATGACAAAACAAACAATAGCCAATTTAGTGTATAAGCTACCAGCTTCCATGTTCTTAGAATGAGGGAAGAGACCTGCACAAACATGAGGAGAACATACAGAACTGTAACGTGGCTGTTTTTCTAAGCTGCTTTATATGTGTCTGTAGTTGCAGCAGCCACAGAACCAGTGGTGCACCGAGAGAGGCGGATGCCCATGTGCAGACTCCGGAGGACAAGCTTGGACAAAATGGGTGCAGGTTGTGCATTATGGCCCCCCCTGGACTCTATGGACACATATCTACCAAACACAATGCACCCATTATAGATATGCCAGTACACAGAACCCAGATATAGGGGTCTATGTGCTTAGCCTTGGGGCCATATATAATAACTCAGACACTATTACATCTGGTCCTTGGACAGAGATAAACTACCAATCAGCTACTAACTGACATGTTACAGGCTGTGTTTAAAAAAAAAGGCAGGAAATAATGAATGGTTACTTTATCTCTCTCAAATGTGTCTATCTCCAAGGCACAGTATATACTGTAGAACCCATTCTACCTTATGCTAATGCAGGAATCCATAAATTTAATGCACAAGACTATGGCCCTTATTCTGGTTGGTGCGTATATTTCCGCTCACTTTCGGAGAGGTCCGCACGACACGCTGTGCGTACATCATCCGTAAAAACGCCCACCGGTCCTCCGCATTCGGACGGACTCACTCTTTAAGAAGAGGGCGTGTTTACGGACGACATCCAAACCATGCGTGTGCGGTGGACACACTCAGATTCGGCACGGTCTTACAGCGTATGCACGGTCTTACCGCGTCAGAACGGACGGGAACCTGCCCGTACGCACCGATGCAGTGTATTTACGCACAAATCACCACCACTCTTATCTGAATCCCGAAATCGATCACATGACACACTTAGGCAATTAGCCAACCTCATTGAAAAGGGATTGTTTTTCCGGGTCATCTATTATTTATCTAATTGATAATTAAACACTTAAAAACCACTTTACATTAACCCTCACATCATGCTAAGTTCACCACATTCTTTCTCGCCCCTTGAAGCCCATGTGCTATGTATGCATATTACATCATCTATTCTTCTTCACATTCAAACTCACACATACACATTAACACACTTATGTACATGTTTACCTTACCCTTCACTTTCAATCACTGCTATGCAATAAAAACATCTACAGTATCTACTGTATATACCTTTTGCACCTTACATAAATAAACATCACTATTTATACTTATTTCTTTATAGTTATACTTATGCTGTAAAAAAATAAAATAACACACAGACCACTTCTAACGTTAACTGAAAAATGTATTTACATAAAAAAAAATAAAAAAATGAAAACTTGTTACAGCAGGAGGTCACACAGGTCCTGCACATGTGCCGCCATTCTGAGGAGGTCCTGCCGCAGCCTCAGGAGGGCCCCTCTGACACCCTCGGCTTCTTCCGGGTCATCTGTGGGCATGTTAAAGGGGGTTCAACATTAATTATGCTACTCAGGTACACCTTGTACAGTCAATCCTAAGTACCTACAGCATGAGAAATCATACATACAAACAATTACATAGCCAATACTGTTTCTAAAGGCAGAAAATATATGATGCTGCCACACACACACACACACACACACACACTGGCTTACACAACAGAATATGTGACTCATAAACTTGACAATGTATCTATCAAAATCACAACAACACTTGAGCCTCACTCACACTTCTCCTGCCAAAACACTCACCAATCTACTAGAAAGCTACACCCACTACAACATGCCACATTTAGCCATACATATATACCTGCATGTCACTGCTTAATAGCTAAACTGCATGATAGATAGATACATGGATAGATAGATAGATAGATAGATAGATAGATAGATAGAATAGATACCACATTAAAATGCTAGCCTAGTCCCTCTACCCATTACTTCATGATTCCTTGTCACATTGCCAGATAGGTGAAAGTGCAGCACTAATCCGCTTCCATACACCAAACAATTTCTAAGGTCAATCCATCCTACATAATACCTTTCAAAAATACATGGCAACAACACGGGCCCACTGGCTAGAGGGGGGCCCAGGGGAACTGCCCACTTGGGACTTCATTATAAATCAGGCCTGCCCCATTATAAATCAGGTGCTCATCACCTACATGAGCCTCCAGATTCCACATTTGCAGCATGGCCCTATAAGGCCAAAGTGTGTCTGTTGTTATCCATTTGTTTGGACTACTCTTTACTATATTATAGCAAAATGTAATCAGCTGTGCGACATAACAAACTGTACCTAAGTCAGTAATGAGACATTACGTCTACTTACCCCTGCCAGGCAGCTCCACCATCTCTTCTTCCTCCACATTGGGAGGTGGTGGGAAATCAGGGAGGGGTAGGGCGAGCTCCTCCATCTCTTGGTACACGGGGGGGGGGGGGAGGTAGACAGAGGAGGTTGGTGAGTGGCTGGGGGGGAGGGGTGTGTGTAGGGATAGTGGAGGTGAGGTATTCCACCTTATGGCGGCCCTCAACCTCCTCCTCCATCTCCACCTGTCCCGCCTCCTCCACCTCCACCTGGCCCTCCACTTTTACCTCCTGGGCCACCTCCTGGCCCACCTCCTGGGCCTCCTCTTGGGCCTCCTCCTGGGCCTCCTCATGGCCCTCCTCATGGCCCTCCTCATGGCCCTCCTCCTGGGCCTCCTCACGGGCCTGTCTGGCTCTCTCCCGCGCTGTGGGTTAAACAAACAAAATGGTTGAGTGTCATTTGACATTATAATCACTATAACAAGTACATATCATAACCACATTATATATGTGTTATATATCACACATATAGTATATGGCATTTCTATGTCATCAACACCCAATTGACCTCATGTAATATTAATATTAAATAATGTGAAAATGATAACATTCACTGGGCCAGATGCACTAAGCTTCAAAAGTGATA
Organism: Crinia signifera; assembly: GCF_055691185.1. Classification (NCBI taxonomy): domain Eukaryota; kingdom Metazoa; phylum Chordata; class Amphibia; order Anura; family Myobatrachidae; genus Crinia; species Crinia signifera. The sequence continues at coordinate 268,167,310 of NC_139220.1, read as the reverse complement.
AAATGGAGAGTGATAAACAGGCAGCCAATCAGCTCATACCTGCCATGTCACAGACTGTATTTGAAAAATGTCAGGTAGGAGCTGATTGGCTGGCTGTTTATTACTCTCCATTTTATCACTTTTGAAGCTTAGTTCATCTGGCCCACTGTCAATTATGTGTATTTTGCGTAAATACTTACAGCGTTGAAGTCGCCGCCTAAATGCCTGCAGCCGCTCCGGCTGGCGCCTCCGCAGGTCGGACCATCGCCTCTCCAACTGGGCGATGGTCCTTCGCACATTTGTGCGGGCGTATATGCGGCGCCGGGCTGCAACATATGCCCGGCGCTTGTCCCGGTTGGAGACATAGGGGCCTGCCTGCCCCAGCCTCCTCTCCATCACTGCCACTAGCGTAAGCAGCTCCGCAGTGGAGAAGGGTGGTGCACGCTGGTATGCCGCCAGTTTAGCAATGGCACATGAAAATACTTCCTGTCGTGTGATTGGTTGTTAACTTTACTATTTGGTATTAACTTTATTATCCATATTGACATGGACATTGTATATGCGCCCAACAATCAGCGAAAACATCGCACCGCCAAGCAACGCGTGCTATAGCTTGGCATCGCATAGCTGTACTTCGCATTAATTACTGTATGCATTTATGTGTATGCGTACATTTATGAGAAAAAACACATACACATACTAGCAGTTCTCCTGACTACACCATTATATTGGACACCTGGCTGCCTGCCTGCCTGCCTAGCTCCTACTTCAAATATATTTACAAAGAAACACCCATCAATATATATATATATATATATATATATATATATATATATATATATATATATATAAATCTGTCGGTACCTGCACTCGCACACACCAGGAGACAATTTGTAGGGGTGCCCCAAGGACACACCGTAGTGTGCCAAACACAATCCAAATTCCCCTTTTAGGGGGAAACAGGAGCACTCGCCAAATAGGTAAATAATTTTCAAATTTATTCAAAAAAAGACAAAAATAGCAAAAGTCCAAAGTTTTACCTCCTCCGACGTTTCGATCCTGGATAGGATCTTTTTCAAGGAGAGAATGAAGCAAATCACTGTCAGCAAAAATAGACAAATGGGGTCACCAGTAAAGAGGTTAATCAGCTGCCGCTGTCAGACACCTACTGACCAGCCGCCCCGTCCCGGGTTTATATACCCATTAGTGGCGCCAAAAAAACAAATTGAGAGAGCCTCCCCGCAAGCGCAGCGTCTAGCAATCACCGCCGTCGCGTGCAACAGAAAGGGGCTTCCGGTCCGTGGAACGCAAGCGGCCTGCCGGCTTCCGCCAGGTGAACCGCAAGCTGTTACCACGGGCACAGAGCTTCCCGTCTGTGTTGCGTCCAGCAGTTCAGCCGACGGCAGCGGGTAATATGGCTCGTAAGTCTCATATACAGCCACTTCCTATACCCTATGAATCATGGCGTCTAGATAACTGTAATTAAATGCGTACCCATGGTATCTATGAGTCTATACGTGGGGGAAAAAATATCCGTGCGCTCCATCTATGTGTTAATGCTGCTACTGTATACACCGTGAGTTTGAAGTAGAATACATATATGTACAGGCAGACAATATAGAGGAGAGCTGGGTGAACGGAGGGTATAGGAAGGGATATGAGTTCGGAAAAAGGTTATGAAATAAATGTGGCGTGGGTAAGACCGGGACCAAGGTTATACACAATCTATCAATACACTGCTATATAAACAAAAAATAATACATAAAGAAGGGGAAGTGGAAATGAAAAAAAGGGGTGAACCTGTAAAAATGTACCGTGGACATCATTGATAATCTATCTTAATGCATAAGTAATTATACATAGAAAAAACAACAAAAAAACATGTATATCAACGTCCAAAAGACGGCTAAGCCCGCAGGGTTGATGAAAAAAAACCGCTGCAGAGTCTTACATAAGGATCAAGGTACAAAGTCAGGAGAAAAAATAAGGAAAAAAATAAATAAATAAAGTCACGAGAAAAAAGATGAGAAAAACTTATGAGAAAAAAGAGTTTATGCGTCCTTATCCAATCAGAGTCGTCCAGGTGGTTCAATTAGTATCTGGTAGAGGTCATCTTAAGAATACAGAGAGTGGATTGTTCTCATTCATCCCTCTGGGGGAGATTGTGTCCAATGTGTGGATCCACTTGCTCTCACATTTGCGTAGTTGAAGCCCCCTGTCTCCACCACGTGGGGATGGGGGGACCCAGTCTATGAGTCGACATCTTAGTGTTGAAGTCTGGTGCCCAGCCTGCAGGAAGTGGCGTGGGACAGGTTGTTCTGCCTTCTTTGTCTCGATTGCCGTCCTAAGGGAGTGGCGATGGTTCGCCATCCTTTCTGTGAATTTCCTCGAAGTCATGCCGACATACGTGAGGCCACATGGGCATTGTAGAGTATAAATGACGTGATCGAGTTTGCAATGTAGTCTGTATTTTATTTTTATGGGTTTTCCTGTATGTGGGTGTGGAAAGGTGGGACCCGTCATCATGCTGTTACAGGTCGTACAGCCAGTACATTTGTAGCATCCGGGTTTTCTGCTATGTAGCCAGGTGACACCTGGGTCCTCAGTGGGGTTAGCCAGTGGTCTCATAAGGATGTTCTTCAGGTTTGGGCCCCTGCGGTATGCCATCATGGGTGGGCCGAACTGCTGTAACTTGAGTGCGCTGTCGGAGGCTATGATGGGCCAGTGGTGTCTTATGCTCTTTTGGATCTGGTGGGACGTATGATCATAAGTGTTGACGAAGATCATCCGATCTTTCTTCAGTTTGGCAAGACTTGTTGGATTAGCGTCCCCTTGGTTACCCCTCCTCATGTTGGTTCTTGCCTTATGGAGGCAGCGATTGATTGTATCCGTAGCATATCCTCTTTGGCGGAATTTATCGGCCATATTGTCAAGCTGAATTTCCAATTTGGTAGGGTCAGTGTTGTTCCGGATAACTCTCATGAATTGGGAGACGGGGAGGTTTTCCTTGAGTGTGGGTGGATGTTGACTAGGTCCCGGTCTTACCCACGCCACATTTATTTCATAACCTTTTTCCGAACTCATATCCCTTCCTATACCCTCCGTTCACCCAGCTCTCCTCTATATTGTCTGCCTGTACATATATGTATTCTACTTCAAACTCACGGTGTATACAGTAGCAGCATTAACACATAGATGGAGCGCACGGATATTTTTTCCCCCACGTATAGACTCATAGATACCATGGGTACGCATTTAATTACAGTTATCTAGACGCCATGATTCATAGGGTATAGGAAGTGGCTGTATATGAGACTTACGAGCCATATTACCCGCTGCCGTCGGCTGAACTGCTGGACGCAACACAGACGGGAAGCTCTGTGCCCGTGGTAACAGCTTGCGGTTCACCTGGCGGAAGCCGGCAGGCCGCTTGCGTTCCACGGACCGGAAGCCCCTTTCTGTTGCACGCGACGGCGGTGATTGCTAGACGCTGCGCTTGCGGGGAGGCTCTCTCAATTTGTTTTTTTGGCGCCACTAATGGGTATATAAACCCGGGACGGGGCGGCTGGTCAGTAGGTGTCTGACAGCGGCAGCTGATTAACCTCTTTACTGGTGACCCCATTTGTCTATTTTTGCTGACAGTGATTTGCTTCATTCTCTCCTTGAAAAAGATCCTATCCAGGATCGAAACGTCGGAGGAGGTAAAACTTTGGACTTTTGCTATTTTTGTCTTTTTTTGAATAAATTTGAAAATTATTTACCTATTTGGCGAGTGCTCCTGTTTCCCCCTAAAAGGGGAATTTGGATTATATATATATATATATATATATATATATATATATATATATATATATATATATATATATATATATATATATATATATATGTGATAATCAATATTACATCTACAAATAAAATAATCACCCACACATCCCACACATACATGGTGAAAAAAGTATGAAATTCAATGTACTCACCAGACATGGATGATAAGGTCAGCTAAAATAATGGAAACATAAAATACATTTTCAAATCTATGTACAAGGTATAAGTGTGACCTGCAATATTGGTCTTAAACCAATACACCTCAAACATAATACGTAGTGCTATTGCTATTGGCATTAAGAGGCCATGCTGCCTAATGTTTAATTAGGAGGACAAAAAAATTCAAATCTTTTTCAACCTTGATTGGGGTAATTGATCTTAAATTGGGTTGGTCTGTGCAACATTCAAAAATGTACCTGAAGAATCTCTGGGCCACCGAGTCCCGCAGCTGGTATCCACGTCGGCTTTCTGGGGAGCGGGATGGGCGCAGGGGCAGATCTTGCGGCTCAGATGGAACCTCCCACTCATCAAAGGGTATCTCACGCCGCACAGCTATGTTATGAAAGCATACACACAAGCCCACAATCCTCTACACCATTTCAGGCGCATACATACTTCAAGCTCTTGTAGTCTCTGCCAAATCCCGGTTTGTCGGATAACATGAGAGTCATGGGCACTTCCGGGAAACTTCGAGTTGAAGGAGAGAATTTCCATGGATGGGCCACATACCACCATCACGTTGAGTGAGTGGAACAATTTTCGGTTCCTATAGATCTTCTCACTTCGTGATGGAGGCACAAATGGTACATGGGTGCCATCCACAGCCCCTATCACATTAGGGAAGCCAGCAATTTGATGGAATGCCTGCTGGCTTCGGTGAAGGGTCTCTTGGGCAAAAGACATGGCCATGAAGTGCCCCTTGCGCCTAAATATGGCTGACGTCACACGCCTCAGGATTCTGCTGAAAGCCGGCTGAGATATTCCAGCAAGTACTGCCACTACTTGTTGGAATGATCCTGAGGCGCAGAAATGCAAGACCGCCAGCAGCTGAGTGTGAGGCGGAATTGCTGTCGTGAGCCCATGAAGAGTTTCTAGATCACTCTCAATTAAAGAGAGTATATCTAGAATTACATGTGGGGGTAACCTGTACCTAGTAAGTACCTCATCATCGGGCATCCCAAAGAGTGTCGCCCGTGTGCGAAATATTCTTGCACGTCCTGGCCTCCTTGGGCGACGAGTGGGGTGAGCCGCAAGTGCCCTTAGGCTATCAGCCATGAAATCCATCATTGCTTCAGCAACCTACAACGAAATGATCATAAATAATGAAGCACCTATGCAAAGATTGGTCATGGCAAAAAATTAGTCTCATTAGATGAATCAATACGTACAATAGACGGGCGCCCAATGAAGTCCCGAATATCCATAATAATCTATAATGATGTAACAATAATATTACCTCACCACACACCTTCTTAAACACAAATATCTTGAAAACATGTAACAACTAAACACTAATGAAGTATTATAGGTGTGATCAACTGATCAATAAATCAAATGACACATTCCAAGTATTGCTGGGACATGTAGTTCACCAATATATGGTGACACACAGGTTTAACACCTGTGAGTTAAATGGTGGCCAGGTAACATGATTCATTAATGCTAACAAGCCTTTGCTGTCCCAACAATCTGTACTCAGTGAACCAATGGTGCATACATTAAAACCCTTACATTGTTAATGTATATCATCTCTACAATGACCATTGGAGAGCTTACCTTAGACCCTGGCACAATACAGATCTGAAGACAAATGAATCTAGCAGCAAACCACTATTTATAGGCCTAGCACATGTGTTGTGCATGACATCAGTGATGACTATTGCATGACTTGTGGCCTGGATTTCCAAATGGATTGGGTTACTTACATTTTTGGGACAATCTCAACAATAGCACAGTACTAATGAACATTCACAGATAGCATTTATCATTTCATAACGTTGGAGGTGTCCATTATAGCAAATCTTACAACAGTTCACCTAAATTAGACTTTGAAGGTACGCCAGGTTTTGCACAATCGAATTGCCGCTACTATGGGCGTGGCCTATGCGCCGCACAAACAGCACGGCGTACGCTGCCGTACGTGACGCTGCCGCATGGAACGCTGCTGCACGGAACGCAGGGTGTCGCTGATGTACGCCAATTACAGAAATAGTATTTAAAGTTCTGCTAAAAAGGCAAAAAGTTGTGGCAAACATGGCTGGATCTCAATCTGAGGAAGACCAGGAGTGCCAGGACCTGTTTGCCCGCATGGACTCCAGCACCTCCTATGTCCCCCTCAACACAGACCAGCCAGTGGGAGAAGAGCAGCCAGATGGGCCATCCACATCAGGCCAATCGGCAGCTGGCCCATCTTCAGCCTCAGCAGAATCATTGGGAACACAACAGGTGGCTTCCCAACAGAGTAGCCTGGCCAGCACTTCAAGTACAGCGACAGGTGGCCGTGGCCGTGGGCGTGGCCGAAAGAGGCCAACAGAGGAACCAAGCAGCAGAAACATGGCATACGAACCGCAGGAGCTTACCATCCTGGTACCCCGCGCACGGGATTGGATTGAGTGTCCACAGGACAGGTTGACACACACAAGGAGATGGAAGATTTGGGAGGACATAACTGCGGAAATTAATGCGGTAGCTCCACAAGTTAGTGAGGCGGAGCACGTTAAGAAGAGGCAAGTTCATGTGTGTTACATTTGAGCAATACAAGACCAGTAATGTTTACATTACATGTTAGATGGAGTTGGTCAATGGCCGGTCACGTTGCCTGGAGCCACAGACATGATTGCCATGTCATTTAATCGATAGTTATTGTAGGGTGAGTGTGAGTGTATCTTCTAAGGGTTGGTTTTCGAATTAAATATTATGTAAGTTTGGTGTAATGAAGCACATGTTGTAATCAGATGCAGATTGCAATGGGTGCTACAGCAAACATGAGGAGTGACATGTAGTAATATGTAAACTTTGATTGCAGGTGGCGCGACTTCAAAACCAACCTCAAGAAGAAATTGACCAAGCGGTGGGAACACAGCCACACCTCTGGGGCTGGCCCCATGCCAGGCCGGCTGAAGCTCACCCCCCTGGAGGAGATGGCAGAGTGCTGCATTGCAGTAGAGGAGGTCCGGGGGTGAGCACCATGGATAGTGAGGCCCCAGTGGAAGTCTTTGCTGCTTTTGTTGAAGGTAATTATTTGCCATGGCATAAGTAGTTGGTACTAATTTTCTTGGAATGTGTTGTAATTGAAATTTTCTCTTTCACCAGCATCCCCACCGCTTGGTGAAGAATCTCTTGAGGAGGCGGCGGAGTCTGTGCCACCTGCCCCCAGTGCCAGGCACGTGCAGCAGCCACCGGCCAACCCCGAATACGACAGGTGGGTGCATGGGCAGATTCACCAGCAGGGAGACTTAGCATCAGAGCGGATGCGTAGGACCGAGGAGGTCATGCAGGGTTTGGTCAGCACCCAGCAGATTATAGCTGGGAGCCTGCAGGCTATGGCTGAGGCCCAGCAGGGCATGGCTGCCACCCAGCAATCAATTGCTGCAAGCCTGCAGGTGCTGGCAGATCAAGCCCTGCGCCAAAATGACCTCCTCCTCCACCATAATGAGCTTATGGTGGAGCTATTTTCCAGCAATAGGGTCCTATTGTCATCCGTTTCTGGTGCATTACCACCAGCAGCACTCCCTGCTGGCAGAGGGGGAACACCATCCCCCCCCCCCCCACCAGCATCTGCTCCACCTGGGCCACCATCAGAACGTGGCCGTGGCCGAAGAGCTGCTGCACATGGCAAGGAGCCTACCAGGGCCAAACGTGCCCGCAAATGAACTTGTGTCCGCATTAATCTCCACCCTTATGTCTTCCCAAATCTTTCATTGAGCTGTGTGTGTCAGCTTCCTGTGTCCAATCCCGTGCAGAGGGTACCCACATTTGCCCTTGTTTCGAATGTCTTGTTTGGTTCCCCTGTTGGCCTTTTTCGGCTACCATTACTGTCTGCTGTACTTTAAGTATTGGTGCTATACTTTTGTTGTGAAGCCACCTGATGTTTTCCTAATGATTCTGCTGTGGTTATGTATGTCACAAATTCATTTATTTATTATATATTATTTTTGTACATTCCTGGCATGGTACCTTTTAATTTGTTATGGTTTCCATTTTATTTATGAAGTTCTTGTAATAAATGTATATTTTTATCCCGAAATGTGTGGTTTAATTGATACATGTAGAAGTGACATGTCTATTTCTATTAGTGATAGTAAGTTCTGTCCATTGGTTGCAGTGTAAAAGTGTGTGAAAACTGCAGCATATATGTGTGTGTTTAGTAATGGTCCATTTAAGCTGCAATGGTTCCAATTGAAGCACTGACAAGCGTGTAATTAATGAGTAATGAGTAAAGGAGTGGATTGTATTGTGTTCAGCTGACATTGGTTGTACTGATTGGGCGTTCCGATTGCCTAGCGCATGAACGAGTGGTGTCCGCAAAGCAATACTTGCTTATGAACACCGCATATTTCTAGCCTTTTTGTTCGCGTGCATTCAGTGTGCTGTCCGAATGCACACCTACCAGAATGAGTGCACTCCCTCGTGTCCGCCCATGTTTACGCCCAGTTTAACCCACTTTGAAACTACGCCCCTGTGTATTTCCGAATGACGCCCATAATACGCCCATATTTCACGAATGATTGCGGTGCACATTTCTGTACGGTATTAGTGAGAACAAGTACGGAGACCATGCGTGGCACATGCGCATAGCGTTCCCCACGCATGCGCAGACGGCTAAAAAACGCAATCCGTAAGAATTCGGGAAAGTACGCACAGACCAGAATAAGGCCCTATGTGCTTGCAAGCAGGTAGATCTGTTGCTCATTGATTTTAGATCAGTCGTCACAACCGACATTGTTATTATGAACACGTGCACCAACCATGGCTATCTTAACGTATGAGCTCAATGTGCAACTCCCCAAGGGCCCCCCAATTCTGGAATCCTTCGAGCTGGGGTGGATTGGATTGTGGTCATCTACCTCCTGCGCTTCTTGAGAGGGATTCAGTACTGAATCCCGGCGGTCGGGATCCCGGCGTTCAGAATCCCGATGCCGGAATCCCGACAGCCGAAATGCCGACAAGGGGGGGACGTGGATCGCCCCCCCTTGCAGGTTCGCTGCGCTCACCACGCAGCGGGCCCGGTGCCTTGCTACGCTCAGCACACTAATTTATTCTCCCTCCAGGGGTGTCGTGGACACCCACGGAGGGAGAATGTGTCGGGATTTTGGCGGTCGGGATTCTGGCGTCGGGATACTGAACGCCGGGATCCCGACTGCCGGGATTTTAACTGCATCCCCTTGAGAGGCAGAAGAGAATGCTGCCAGGCTCTGATTGTGAATTACATGCATTCTCTTCCTGCTTTCTAGCCTGCAGCCAAACAGTGAATTGGCGGTAAGCCTGCTGATTTGTAGATGGCTGGAGCTATCAACCAATCAGAGCCCAGCATTCTCTTTGGGCCTTATTCTAGTTCACTCTTTCTGACAAAATCCTTCTTAGATGGACAAAACCATGTGCACTGCAGGTGGGGCAGATATAACATGTGCAGAGAGAGTTACATTTGGGTGAGTTATTTTGTTTCTGTGCATGGGTAAATACTGGCTGCTTTATTTTTACACTGCAATATAGATCTCACTTTGAAGTAAAACCCCACCTAAATCTAATCTGCACAAGTAACATCTGCCCCACCTGCAGAGCACATGGTTTTGTCCATCTAAGAATGATTTTGTCAGAAAGAGTGAACTAGAATAAGGCCCTATGTGCCTCCCAGCCTGCAGCCAGACAGTGAATGGCTTTCAGCATGCTGATTGGTGGTAGCATTCTCTACCTGCCTCCCAGACTGCAGCCAGATGGTAAATAGCTGTCAGCATCCTGACCCGGATGGATGCAGCTATCCACCAATCAGCATTCATGCAAAGATCCACTGGAGGTTTTTGTCTCCCCTGAAAAAAAAGAAAATAAAGAAATGATTAGAACTATGCAGACAACTTGAGTTCAGCTCTGCTTTGGCCTGTATGGTCTGACAGCAAAAGTACATTTCACGGCAAATACACTTGAACTATAGCAGTTCCTAAGAACTTTCTGCACCACTGAATCATTCCAACAATGTAACCTGATATTCCATAGTACACAGACATAGTAGTGAACATATCAGATGACCTATAGATGTTTGTTTACATTAGCTCTCCAATCAGATCTATTATTTTTAAAACTTCAAGTTCTGTACCTTTTGGATTTACCTAATGTAAAGTATATCAGTAGCTCAGTATGTGCTACAAGCTTTCTTTTTAAAATATCATACAGTAGGTAGAGAAAACCCATTGATTAACGATAATAGCTGGAGAAGATGGAGAATAGAATGGCTTGAGGTTAATTATATAGAGGATTATGTTTTAAATGCCAAAATTAAGGAATCGGCATCAGAGGTGGCTCCTTCCTGATTGTAGGAGGGGGGCTGCTGCTGGCCGTGATGCCGCCTCCACCCCTTCTTGCCACTGCTCACCCGCCACGGTTCTGGTGCCTATATAATGCAGTTGGCAGGCAACGGGACCAGCGCATGTGTAGTATCCTCAGCTTTTATGGGCTGCTTCAGCTGCCAAAGAGGCACACCTCCCAGTGGAACTACCTTGGGTGACTGGCAGGTCTGCATTCCAATAGGAAGTCACTGACAGTCACAGTGAAGCCAGTGCAGTCTCCCATTCTGCACCTGGCTTCACTACAGTGAGGGATTTTACCTGGTGGGGCTGGCTACAGTCCTGCAACCCAGAGGTAATAATCACCACTGCTCAGCGTGATTTTGGTGAGTTTACTGTTAAATTTAAAGCAGATATCAGTTATTAGGTAATGCCAGTCATATACTGTAACTGATATCCGCTTTAAATGTAGCGATGTTGATTCCTTCTTCTTGAAACCTGTTACATAACTTCTCTTTTGTGTTTTCACTGGTGTAGTATTATTGTGTGTGAAAATAGGAAACTGAATTGGAACAAAATAATTAGTTTAGACTATGTGATTATCAAATAGAATCTTGTTGCTTGAACGTGCAGTGAACAATAAACAAGTATTATGTCTTTCATTTGCTGGGAATTTAATAAAAGCGTTTTACAACCGAGTACCAGAAATAAAAAAAAAATGAAAACATGGTGGCAGCGGTGGGAGCTTCCTAGAGTTACAGCAGTAGACTTAAATCACTCACAAAGAACGTGGAGGCTGAGCTAATGACAAACAATATGGCATCTAGGGGGAATAGCCACAGCCATTGTAAGATCCAATTCTGTGTTAACATTAATAAACTATGGAGAGTGGTCTAACCTAGAACATATGTTATAGTGCATTAGAGAGAAACTCAGCCTTTATTAGTTCTCACACCAGCAGTCACGAGAGCCACAACATAAGAGGGTTATTGCAGCATGGAGAAAAGTATAGAGACATTCCTCAGAATGTGACAGCTGCTGGCAGTCTCACTGTGCTAGACAATGTTCAAGTATGACCCACAACACTATTTAAACTGTAAAGGTTAAACATTTCCTTTATTTAGGAACCCAGAACCTATAGAAAATGGGATCTGGATGACAGGAGGACAGTGGATAGGTCGACAGTCAATAGGTTGACGCTAAAAGGTCAACCTGCACAAGGTCAACATTGACCTTGTCAAAAGGTCAACATGCACAAGGTCAACATACTCTGCTGTAGGTCAACATTGACAAAATGTCGACGCACGCAAAGGGCCGGCTTGGTGATGGTTGAAATGTGAAAAGGTTGACATGAACATTTTATGTTTTTTGGGCGTCAATGTCACCAGTAGCCGGTGCTTCTATTGAGTGAGTCTAGGCATAGAACTCCAGTAGATTACACAGAGGGTGTCTCAGGTGGGGGGACATGGTAATATAAATCATGTTACAGTAGCTCAAACCCTCACCCCACAGACATACGCGCGCACACACACACACACACACACATTGCTATGCAGTGGGATAGGGAGCTACAACGTTGGGATTCCACTCAAATTACTTAAATTGATCCATCTCCTACTAGCAGAGATAAGAAAAAGAGAGAATGACACATTCCCCAGGATTTTGTATCATCATTTATTAATTATTAGAGATGTTCGGAATCAGTTTTCTGAACCTATTTTTTTAACCTACTTTAACCTACTGCCACAGGGCCTTATTCTAGTTCACTCTCTGACAAAATCCTTCTTAGATGGAAAAAACCATGTGTACTGCAGGGGGCAGATGTAACATGTGCAGAGAGATTTAGATTTGGGTAAATTATTTTGTTTCTGTGCAGGGTAAATACTGGCTGCTTTATTTTTACACTGCAATATAGATCTCACTTTGAAGTAAAACCCCACCCAAATCTAATTCTCTCTGCACAAGTGACATCTGCCCCACCTGCTGTGCACATGGTTTTGTCCATCTAAGAAGGATTTTGTCAGAAAGAGTGAACTAGAATAAGGCCCACAGTGAGTTGCAGCCATTGCATTGCAACCGAAACACCCCGCTGGCTGTTACCAGAGGTGTGGGAGGTCCTCTGTTACCATGTAACCTGGATGCCGTGTCGCTTCATGACCCTAGTTGCTTGGCTACCTGGTCTCCCCGGCCGCTGTGGGCAGCAGGTCACCTGCTGCTATTTTCAATGTATCACCAGTCTATTAATGGATCTTCTGTGATAGGATGGGCTGTATTTCTGACCAGCACTTCCCCACAGGTTATAGTTTCTTGCTGGTCTGGGTCCACATTTAGATTATTGGATTTTTTATGGATTCTCTATCCATCAGTTGCTTTCCTTAGAATCATTTGTCTTGTTTGTCTAACATCTGAATAGCTGGTCTGCAATCTACCAGCTCATGCACAACTGAATAGCTGGCCTGCAATCTCCCAGCTCCTGCACATCTGAATAGATGGAATGCAATCTCCAAGCTCCTGCGCACCTAAATAGCTGGCCTGCAATCTTTCACCTACTGTACATCTGAACAGTTGGCCTGCAATCTCCCAGCTCCTGCATATCTAAATAACTGGCCTGCACTCCCCCAGCTTCCGCATGCTATACATCTGGTCTGCATCCTCCTAGCTCCAGGTACATCCACAAGGCAGTCCAGTTCCCTGATTATTAACTTTGGTAATTATTAACCTATGTAGCCCCTGCCAATCTCAGTTGTCAGGTGACCCAGGCAGAGGGCCACGACCTGCACATAGGGGTCTGCAAATTCCATATCCCATGCGGGGTTCCTGGTTGAATACTCCCTGGCATTTTAGACTCTGTGGCTCTGTCCTAGGGAAGTCATCTACCTGATACCTGTCTTTGGTAATCCTGTACAGACACAGCCTAAAGCTCACCAAAACTTGCCGTTTCCAGGTAAATCCAAGCACCAACTCGGGTTTCCATGCCAGGCCCAGCTTTCAAAATGAGGCAAAACATCTTCTTTCTAGTATCTCACCTATCTTGAATTCCATAAAAGTCCCTCCCTCTGTGATTCAAGTGCCATTTCACACAGGACACCGAAGGCTGGGGCAGACATGCCCAACCTTGGATCTCAAGGCACACAAACAGTCCAGATTTTTGTGATTTCCATATTTGAGCACAGATGAATTAATAAGTACCTCAGTTATTTTGATTTAAATACCTGTGCTGAAATATGGATATCACTAAGAACGGCACTGTTAGTGTGCTTTGAGAACCGAGATTGGGAATACGACTGTGGGCAGCACTGTCTATGAAGCTTATGGCAGCAAAAAACAGGAGGAGGGCATAGCCACATATAAAGTATTAACTATACCTAACTTTAGGTTGGACTGGGGAAGAAGCACTTAGGCAAAGCCAGTAAATGTGCACTTTGTTTATAAAGTTGCACTGTCAATCTATTTTTTGTTTAAATTTACAAAAAAAGCCAGTAGGAGCCCTGTAATAAATGAGTACTGTGTCATTGTTTATGATTTTAATATGGATATGAATCAATTGATAGAAGAGCAGGAGCAGCAACCTCGTACTAGTGCTGCAGCTACTGCCAGTCTTGACACTACTTCAACGTCTACTAAAGTTGGTCTAGCGGATACAAAGTTTAAAAAAGGGCACCTGAAATCGAAATATTTTATACTGTAAAGGAAAAAATTACTTCTTATAGTAAAGGATATGTTTACTTTAAAAAAAAATTGACAACATGTTACAAGGAAATGCTCAGACCACAGCTTTTCTTTCAGAGTCGTGGACCTACTATTGCACAAGCCATAGGCATTCTAAGAAATTTGTTTATGCGACAAAAAACAGCCATTGATTAATTCAAAATAGATTAATGCAACTTTCTTACAAGTTGAATGTCTGCAATGTGATTTTGCTCTGCATACCAAGTTGTAGTTATAAAGCCAACAGACCAATTAATTATAATAGACAACAAAAGAAGTTTAGAACTTATGACCAGATGCAGACTCAAAAGTACAAAATACTCTTAGCATAAAAAGCTGCAGAGATCTCTGCATACTAATAAGGGGGGTGGGTAATAATACTAATAATAATGCTGCGTTTACAATATAACTGTGCCCCAAATAACACTGGATCTATAAATAGAAACTATCATGTCAACATCTTCCATCTTTGGATTAGAAACTAGCATACCTCACAGTAGTGGCATTTGCGGAAGCAAGACAAATGTTCGTGCCAAAGGCGTGCACCCACATTTTTGGGGGTGTGGGGCATGACCTAGGAACGCCAATCTTTTGTTCTTTTGTGAGGCCATGCTCTCATTTTCCCCGTTGTGGTGGTCATGGCCCGCACTTTGTGAGCTGCTGGCCATGCCCCCAGTCCCTCGGTGTCACTGAATAAATGCTGTGTGCATGGGCACAGCATCTATTAACCTGACTGGCAGGGTTCCTCCCAACTGCCCCCCCCCCCCCCCCACCAGGGGACACTGCCAGGTGGGACATGGAACAGTCCCCAAAAAGCAGGACTGTCCCGTGAAAATTGGGACAGTTGGGAGGTATATACTAGCGATAGTGGCCCATTCATTCTTATGCTACATCATAGGGTACTGTAGCATATAACGCCGGTATCTCCAATATCTGCAGTCCTCTCCTTAATTCGTGTAAAAGCAGTTTCAACGCTGTCTATAGGGGCTGCAAAAAGCCCTATTGACCAAGCTTGGCCCAGTAAGCCTATGCGCTACATTTGTGCTTTTTCTTCAGAAAAGTGTTCTAAACGGGCCCTTTTATGTTTAGAAAGCCTGAGGCATGGTATAAAGATTACAGTGTACGATTTTGTTGTAATGTAATAGAGCAAAAAGGTTGGGCGTGGGACAGTGCCAGTGCGACACCACAGTTAGGTGCACATTGCCAATGCCATCGATGCCATAATACTGAAACTGCAGTAGAGAGAGAGACTCATTAGCAGCACAGACTATGAGCACACAGCCCGCAGCAGCACAGGATGTCCATCGAGAGTGGAAGCAGATAGTAAGGTCACAGCCCTAGAGAGTTTTGGAACTTCAGCTATAAAAGTGGGAATAGAACAATTTATACTAATTATTTATATCGCCTTAGGAGACAGAATCCTTTTTTTTACTGGAGACTGACCATTCACATCCTGCAGCAGAAGCTGTTCATTCAAAACAGCAGCAGAACATAAAGATCATAGCACCAGAATGACTTTATTAGAACAAATGTAGTTACAAATGCAGTAATGATAATGATATATATTATTAGGAATACAATAAAAGTCACATTGCCTCTGCTAAAACTACGGCACAGGTCAGTACACTAAGCAGGTAATAAACATCCGTAGACATAATACTTGTGTGTCTGAAGAACTGAAAAGCTGCAGTATGTAAACGACTACAGTGTGAATAACTAGACAGAAATAAAAAAGACAAGAGTATGAATGAACACAAATGTTTTATGTTACCTGTCTACTTTTCTTTACTCCTCTGTGGGAGAAGCCTGTAGAGGAGTGGAAACCCCTTCCACTTCTCTTTGGGCTTCTCCCACAGGACAAGGCTATGTGTTAAAGGGCTGGACGAGGCTGATGTCACCAAGCCCTGCCCTGTGACAGTCAGCCTCTGCAATTCGTAGTTGCGTGGATTGGGGAGGGGCTAAAATGACATGAAATGACGCGATTAGCCCACCTTCCCAGGGGGCTGGGAGGGGGACTTCATTTGCGGGAGCCTCCTGGCCATCCCAAGAGGGTAGGCAAGTATGGGTATAAAAGCATTTCACTCATGCTAAAAAATGAGTAGAAATATGTTAAGCTGTGTACACATGGTACAATTGTGGCTATCGATTTTGACTATAAAGTAAAAATCGCATAGCAAGTTAATAAAAATCGTGTTCAGTTGCATGCAATCCCAATGCCAATCTCAATGCCATCCCAATGCACTGCCCATGCGGCATTGGTATCGTATGGCTAAATAAACTGTTCAGGCAAGTCTATTTTGACTATGTCATCTGTAGAATGTGTTTGGCCTAGGACCAAATAGAAAGATAGTGTGAATCTAAAGTATATGTCACTGCAGTTAGCCTGAATCGCACCTTGTGTACACCCCATAAGAGTGAATGGAAACAATAAATAATTCTCTTTGACCACTTAACTGGCTAATATTTAAAAAAATGGTACTTGTGCATTAGCACGGCGCCCACGATTTCCATCTTATACAATTTAAAATTGTATACCATTGTATATGGCATACAATGGCATACAATGAGATGAGATGAGATTTTAAATTGTATAAGCACACTAATGGGAGCTTTCAATGTTAATTGGCCCCCCTATAAGATTTTTAATTGTATAAGCACCCTAATGGGTGCTTACAATGTTAAATGCACCCCCACGCCACCACCACTATCAACGCCAACCCGAAGCGTGGCGAGCGGCGGCGGTTTGCGTCCTCCGACCTTTTCATACCCCCACTATCCACGTCGGCGTGGAGCTGATTTTATATAGTGTGTCGAGCGCAGTGAGCAACCGAGCCCGAAGCGTGGCAAGCACAGTGAGCCCCGCGAGGGGCCACATTTTACTTTACATGTATTACGCGTCCCCTCGCGGGGCACGCTGCGCTCGCCACGCTTCGTGCTCGGTGGCTCGCTGCGCTCGCCACACTATATAAAGTCTACTCCACGCCGACATGGATAGTGGGGGTATGAAAAGGTCGGAGGACGCAAACCGCCGCCCCTTGCGGGCTCGCTGCGCTCGCCATGCTTCGGGTTGGCGTGGATAGTGGGGGTGGCGTGGGGGTGCATTTAACAATTTAAGCACCCATTAGTGTGCTTATACAATTTAAAATCTCATCTCATTGTATGCCATATACAATGGTATACAATTTTGAAATTGTATAACATCGGGTCCCATCGCAGCACATCTCATCTCATTGCATACCATATTAAGCCTTATGGTATGCAATGCGATGGGCGCCGTGATTATACACAAGTACCAAAAAAATTAATAAACAGAAATGTTGTCTTTTTAATGATTAAATTAGGTTAAAAACATACATTTAGAAGGTCCTACATGATTTTATTACAATTTTTTTTTTTTAAATTAAACATTTTCATGAATATCAGTTTAAGCATCATAGACCATTGATTAGACCATCACAGCAATTGCGGCTTTACACTGGGAATCCTGAGTGTGCCGCTGGGTTGCACTATCAGCAGTGATAGGCTGTGCAATAGGCACTGGAGGAAGGCAGTAGGAATCAGAAGGGACGGGAGGTCCATCTGAAATTGGCAGTTGCTGAAAGATTAACTTCCAGCAGCAGTCTAGTGGACATTTCTGTATAGTCACATCAGATGCGACCATGTCAGTGAAAGCCCAGCTTGGCATCTGAGGCAACCATGCCAGGAAAGTGTTTATAACTATAACATGTAGTACCCCGGCGGAGGGGCATTAGTGCATATGAAAATGCTGTAAAAACACTGAAAACTGGATATTTACCACAGTTTCACTTTAGTGCATCCCGCCCTATAGCTGTAAGCTGAAGAAATGCTTAAACCAAAAATATGGGGGGACATTATAGAATAGAATCAAGTTTATTGGCCATGTATGCTTGCGCACGCTAGGAATTTTTTGTGGATTACAGTGCAGCATCAAGCAGGGATGAAGGGGGGGGACATTACATATATTACATAAAGACGTTACATGCATTCCATTTCTAGCTACGACTATGGTGGTCAGGTCGCCAAGTAGGGACACGTTGTTTGGCTGTTGATATTGGGATAGCATTCGCTTTGATTAGATTGTTCAGGTGATGGACGGCTAACGGAAAGAAGCTTCTTGCGGATCTGGACGTTTTGGCGGGGACGGACCTGAACCGTCTTCCTGATGGTAGGATGTCGAACAGGTTGTGACCGGGATGCAGCTTGTCCTTCGCGATCTTCTCAGCACATTTCCTTACCCTGGTTGAGAACAGATCCCTTATCGGGGGGAGGTCAGTCCCTATGATCCTTTCCGCAGTCTTCACTACCATCTGCAGTTTTTGTTTGTCGTTCTCGCTTGCACCACCATACCAGATTGTGATCGAGGAACATAAGACAGACTCCACGATGGCGGTGTAGAATACGCACAGCAGCTCCTGTGGGATGTTGAATTTCCTGAGTTGCCTCAGGAAGAACAGGCGCTGTTTTGCCTTTTTGATGTTTGTGGTTACGTTTAATCCCCATCTTAGGTCGCTGGACATGGTTGTCCCTAGGAATTTGAAGGATTCAACCCGCGACACCACTGCGTTGGCTATTGTTAGCAGGACTAGTGCATTTGTTTTTTTCCTGTAGTCGACCACCATCTCAACTGTTTTGGTGGGGTTTAGATCGAGGTTGTTCCTGCTGCACCACTGTGTCAGCTTCTCCACTGCATGCCTGTATGCGGTCTCGTCACCATCCTTGATGAGGCTGATGATAGTGGTGTCAAGTGGTGGAAGTTTTATGCAAGTCCCATCTTTACATGGTGCAAGTGGACTCAAATCCAACTCTAGATAAAGTCCATGAGGAATTATATCAATTATTAAATGATTTAGGAGAATGGGAAACAAAATAACAGAGTGGAGAAAATGATTGACATGAGCTGGAAATAGGTGTATTGATGTCCTAGTATATCGAAAGTTGAAAGAGGAAAATGTAAGAGAAGCTGGAGGCAGTTTTATTTGAAGGCAGAAGGCAGACGTCACATCACAGGTGGGAAGACAAGTACTGGTAATGATCATGAACAACTGGGTTCTATCAGTACAATGCTATCAAATTATTGCAAATGGGTTACAAATTACTTCACAGTCTATCAGCATCATATTGATTGATCCATTTGTACATTACTTGAGAAAAACAAGAGATGGATCAGGGATCTAAATGCACTTACAGAATGTACAGCTTGTAGACGAGAGTGTGGAATACTTCTACAACTATTTGCTATTCAATATATATTAATATACTGGTCATTGCAAGTATTCTAGTCTCAGCAATTTGTACATCTGGCAGATTACAGGAATTAAGACCGCTTTTCTATGATGCTATACTTTTTCACTGATATTTTGTTAAAAATGTTTAAGGCGCATACACACTGGGTGATATTGCCCAGCGTGTGTGCACAGCGATGATACCAAAAATTGCCCGTCAAAGCAATTTTCGCAGAGGTGAATGGCTTTCCATAACAGGACGTTATGGAAAGCCGTCCACTCCGCCGCTCTTCTTCTGGTAATAAGGTAGCCGGTGATGATGCGGTTGCCTGCCAGTTCCTCCATTGATTACCTGTGTTTTACCGTATTCAATATAAAACCCTGCTAGCATATAAAGCTATTAACTATTCTGCACCAGCATATATCTACTTACTTATCTCAAATATCTCCCATCTCGACCACTCTGCTCTGCACAAGATCTGCCTCTCTCTTCTGCACCAGCTCCCATTCACCATTACAGGACTTTCATCGGGCTGCTATGGAATGCCCTTCCATGCACAATGAAACTCTCCAATAGCCTCCAAACTTTCAAGCGTTCCCTGAAAACTCACCCCTTCAGGCAAGCCTATCATATTTAAGTTCCATATGCATAACCCTCGGAGGCACTTATGTATCATATAGCTTCCCTTCTGGTCCTACAAGCTATGCTATTACTGGTGCCTGTCCTTGTATTTCCCTCCTATATCCATATAGATTGTAAGCTTGCAGCAGGGCCCTCCTACCTCCAAGTCTGTCTGTTGTTACCCAGTTTTTTTTATCTCTGTCTACTATTGTAAAGCGCAATGGAATCTGCTGTGCTATATAAGAAACTGTAAATAAATAAATCAGCGCTCATCGCTGGGACATACACACTGGACGCCTTTCGAGTTGAAAGCAGTGTGGGGGTCCTGAGGACCGAGGTTGAGAACCACTGCTGTAGTGGATAACCTATGCTTTATAATCCACTGGTATGATCTTCATATGTCTGAGTCCTGTAGCCATATTTACAGGTCTTTGTAAAGTATCTGATTCGGTTATAGCTCTCCAGAGCAGATTAGAGCCAGAGGCAGACCTGGCGCATGGAGGTTTCTGATTGGCTGGAAGCCAGATCCTCCACAGCTGTGACAGGAGGAGTGCAGTTTACAGAGAGAAAGTGACATCATTCAGGCGAATCTGGGCCTCTGAAGGCAGCCGTAGGTAGTGGAAAGGATTCTAGCTGTGCGGACAAATGGTGCATTGTATTTGTTACAGACTCAGGAGGTAACCTTGTGGGCAATAATCACTCATATTATACAACTGCTGCACACATGTAACATAAAGTAAAGGAGGAGGAGACCCTTACCAGGGACTTCATTGCTTTATAACCTTAAGTAGTTGAAAGAGGGGGGGACTGAACAGCACATCATACTGTATATTTAAACATAATGGGGGAGATTCTCTAAACTAAAAATGCGTTATCTGGGTTTTTACCGCATTTTGGGATGCTGTAATCATCCCCCGCCAGGTTATGGTGACGGGGGGCATCGCCAGAAAAATCTGGCGATGCCCCATAGAAGCCAATGGGCTTTTACCACTATCCACCCCCCCCCCATACTGCCCCGCATCGACCCCCCCTCACCTGTGACCTCCTCATCCCTGCACTGTGATCCTCTTCCGGGTGCAGGGAGGAGGAGAGCCCAGCGCAGCAGCGCCGGGTAAGGGAGGGAGGGGGGAGCCGCAGGGAGCTGCCGGGTCCCGATGAGACCCGCTGTCTCTCACCGCAAAGGACAGCTCTTAACGCAAGAGCTGTCCTTTGCCATAATTATTGCATATGTTAGAGCATATGTGATAATTATGTAGGCGATCTGCGGCGATGTGAAGCAGTAAGGGGGCGCGGATGTTAGAGCACCCCCCCCCCCCCCCAATGAGAGTTGCTAACAAGTTAAGGCTTCTAGTACCATACACGAAAAAAAAAAATACTGATGCACACTCTAGGTCAGTGTTTTTCAACTACTGTGCCGTGGCACATTAATGTGCCTTGAGCTGTTCTCAAGTGTGCCCCCAGATCTAGAGATGCCCAAACCAGTTTACAGTCACCACCAGCTCATCTGTTATTTACTGGTCTCTTCATGTAAAGGGCCAATGAATTTTATTTTTGTTACCTGAGGGGACCAGCATGATTGTTTTCTATATGAGGGCCAATAGTTTAGTTTTTTTCCTGTGGGGGCAATGTGTTTTTCCCTGTGGCAATCTCATGGTGTGCCTTGGTAATTTTAAAGTCTTATTTAGTGTGCCGCAAGGTAAAAAGTTTAAAAACCTCTGCTCTAGGTGCTAAAAACACTGATAGTAAAAATAATTTTGATAAACCTTAAGCAGTTATCAGCCAGGCCAGATAAAGACTTCTGCCCACTAGACTGAAGCACAGTTAAATTGTGATTGTAGCCTACGTGCTACCATTAAATTAGAGTCAGTTTAGCTGTACCAGCTATTATAATGAAGATAAGTGAAATATATTGCTGCAAGCAGTTGAGGAAAAGTCTCTTGCTATAGCCAAATAATAGACAGTACCTATAGTATGTTATGGAAGCAGGTGTTAGTAGTCTTATTCACCTAGCCACAGACTTTGTGGAATAAACCCATATATTTGGACACTTATAGACTGATTTGTTCAGTGAATAATCAAAGCAACAAAACAGTAACATCAAACAAGTAACTTCAGTTGGAACTGTCAGTCAGCCACAGCTGGCAGCTAATTAACATGACCACAAATTGTTAATGCCGCAACATAGTAAAAACTCTTGTAACATTTGAGATTTGGGAGATTATGCTGCAGTTTAAGATATTGTGTAGCCAGCATTCATATTGTTTAAGAGTATATTTTTATACTCCGCTTGCTCCTGAGGAAGCCGGAGTCCATATTATCCGGGGAAACGCGTTGAACTTTTTTATTCACCCACTGTGACTCCAAATACCTACCTGTGACCCTTCCACATGCCTCCTGAGTCCATAGAGCACCACAAGAAACTGGTAAAGTGACTGAATATCCACTTGGGATACTTAGCCCAATCCCTAAACACACCAGATATCAGAGTGGTCGCCATCAGGAAATATTGAGCTGTTGAAAATATAGAGCAACTCATTGGGAACACTGCGACTTACCTACAATCATTGGGACTGCATTACATCCAATATTTGCCAGTATCCATCAGTGTACCACCACAGGAATGGTAAAATAACATCATCATTTATATCAGGGGTGTCCAAACTTTTTGCAACGAGGGCCAGATTTGGTGAAGTGTAAATGTGTGGGGGCCGACCATTCAGCCTGACATTCTTTGAATCATTAACCACATCAGAATGGTCCCTCACTCTGCCCCATTCACTCTGTCCCCCAGCCTGCCAGTTCACTGTATGTTCCCCACTCTGCACCCATTCACTCTGTCCCCCAACCTGCCCCCTTCTCTTAATGTCCATCAGTGCCTCCATTCATTGTATGTCCCCAAGCCTGACCCTCATTCACTGTATGACCCCCATTCACTATGTGCCCCCGCCGTTCTCTGTATGTTTCCCAGCCCCTTGTGTGAGCCAGAGGACGGAGAGTCAAAGCAGGCACTGCAAGGATAGTAGATGCTTGGGCTCCCGCTGTTGCCCTCCTCCGCTCTGCATGTTACGGGAGCAAGCTTCCCCCTTGCTGCCCCCCTCCCCAAACACTGCTGTCACTGTGATTGTGGAGTAGGGTCATATACGATTGCAGCAGCAGGGGTAGGACGCCAAACCCATCTGACTGTGGCGACCGGCACCTCCTCACTGCAGCAGATGGCAAGGTAAAAGCGCACTCGCCGGGGTCCCACCATTAGTGTCCTGTGCTGTGCTTCCCACATCTGATGCTCGGCCCGCTTCCAGCTGGAGGCTGCGGGCCGCTTGAAATTACAGCATGGGCCGCATTTGGCCCCCGGGCCTGACTTTGGACATGCCTGATTTGGTACTTATGTAATATCTGGGCTCCCGTTTTTCTTATGAGACTGCGTACCCTCGCGGGGCTCGCTGCGCTCGCCACGCTTCGGGCGCGGTGGCTCGCTGCGCTCGCCACACTATATAAAATCAACTCCATGAGTAGTTGGATAGTAGGGGTATGAAAAAATGGAGTGCATTTAACATGGTAGCCCAGATAATACATAAGTACCCCTGATTTATATTATTATTGATTTTTACATTTATCTTAATTCTAGTTAATTAATATAATATTCATTGTGAACGGTCTTGTGTATATAATTCAGCCAGCGCTGGCATACTTCTTGTTTTTGTATGCACTTTAGGGGAGTGACTACCCCTTGCCAGCTGCTGTTAACACCGCACCACACACTATTACCTTTCTTATATTTTTAGTTGCAACTTGTAAGTTTATGTCAGCTATTATGGAAGAATTTATGTTTCTTAGAACCTCAGTGGTGCTTTAACATATCTTTACCTAAATACTTGTCATTTGTAAAGTTGCTATTGTTTAAGTTTGTCTAACTATTCTATAATCCAGGGGTTCCCAAACTTTTTGAATCACGGCACCCCAAAGCACCAGGAAAAATTTTCCCGGCACCTCTAGGCTAAAGGTTTTTCATTGAGAAAGTCAGAAACAAATATTACGTTAAATAAATTGTGTCTATATCTCATCCTTAGGATCAGTTATGTGGTAATGGACAGGGCTCACTACTGTCTCTCCCCAATTTGACTATTATATTGGATAAAAATAACTTGAATTGGTCCTGGACCATCAACCCAAGGCACCCCTGCAAGTCCTCCAAGGCACCCCAGGGTGCAACGGCACACAGTTTGGGAACCACTTCTATAATCTAAAGTTAGAGTCGTACCCTTTACTTCAACCGCAGCCTTTTAAATAAAAAGATTAATTAAAACCTATGTGATTAATGAGTCTGGGGTCAGGGGACCTTTACCTCTCTGCCATTGAAGAAAGAGGAAGAACACCTTTTTGCAATTGATTTAACCTCCCCAAACCATTGTGTGCAAAAGGTGGGTGTTACAATTGGCTGATTGAATCTGGGCATTTCCCACTGACAGAATACAGCATAATACATATGAAGTCTCGTTTACTTGTAATACCCTTATAGCTGATGTAATGGTGAATTACAGTGATTTCTTCAGGGCCGGTGCAAGGCACCGGAGCGCCCCAGGCGAGTCGGGGTGGGGGCGCCCCGGTGCCGGGGGGAGGGAGGGGTGGTACCTGTGTAAAAAAAATGCTGCCCCGGCGTCCCTGCAGTGCTGGGGCGGTCAGGGGTGTCCGTGCCGTAGGGGTACCTGCGGCGCCGTCATGTGTATAAAGCTGGCTGCGGCCGGCGGGGTCCCTGTAGTGAATAGCAAATAACTAGCGCTTCCGGCGCCGCCGCGCGCATAGCACTAGTTATTTGCTATTCACTACAGGGACCCCGCCGGCCACAGCCAGCTTTATACACATGACGGCGCCGCAGGTACCCCTATGGCACGGACACCCCTGACCGCCCCAGCACTGCAGGGACGCCGGGGCAGCAATTTTTTTACACAGTTCGCTGGGGGTGAGGGGCGAACTGCCGCCCTCCAAATGCCTAGAGCTGCCTAGTGGTGGCGCCGGCCCTGGATTTCTTACCTAACCAGGTTTGGATCGATCCTTCCACACAGAGGGGAAAGGAAGTTTAGTGTAGACACTAATAATTGTACATATTCTCTATGTACAGTAGACTTCTTTTACTCAAGGGAGTTATTTATTTATAGTTTTGACTATTAAAAGTCAGAGAAGCAGTTTGTTAACAATGCAGAAATGCAAGCCATCAATGTTTACAGACTATAATTCACACCCATGTAAGATATATCAATTTATTAATTCACACCCATGTAAGATATATAAATTTATTTTACGAGAACTCAAGAGTTTGGGCTGCTAGGGTAGAAATGGTTAGCATTACACAGCTCTTTATACAAACATTGTGTTATTCGGAGTGCAGTACTTGGCAACAAAGTGAAGATCTTGGCAACGGTAAAGACACGTATTGAAATGTTTTAATATCCACAAAGTACTCCTCACTAGAGGGGTTTTAACTTTTTTTTGTCCTATATAAATAATATACTGCATGTATACAAACCTCCCAACTTATATGGAGTGGAGATCTGGACAAAGGTGTGTTTCCAAATTTAGAGCATGTGGTTTAGCAGTAAGGGTGCTGTCCATGCAGGGAATGCTTAATCCACAAGCAATTACCCATTTTTATTTGCTTAGTGCTCTGGGAACTGCTGGACAGCTCCCAACCTCTCCCAAAGTGTGGATGAAGGACACATGCTCCCCTTCTGCAGCAGTGTCTAATACCGCTTTCACACTGCCTAAATGTTTTAAAAAACGGTATTTTGAAACTGTATTTAAAACGGGTCTGAGCCTTGTCATTGCATTAGATTACCGTTTTAAATACATTTTAATACCATTCACATCAGTCAACCCGTTTAATCCCCTGAACACGTTTCAAGGCAGAATGCAGGGGACAGCCTATCACAGGTCTGTAGTCTGTTGTTTTTACTAAATACCGTTTCAGAGCCGTTCTCACTGCATTAAAAAAGGGCTCTGAAACGTGTAGGACTCTGCTTTTTAAACATTTTGAAATACCGGTTATCTTTAACCAGTAAATTAACTCTGGTGCTTTCCCACTGCAGCCTTAATGTTTTAAAATGGAAAAAAAAGGCAATATACCATTTAACAAGTGCGGTGTGAAAGGGGTATTAGTGTGCTCCCAACCTGCCTGTGGGACACTATTGCCCACAGGTGGGACAGCAGGACAATCTCAGAAAAAAGGGACTGAAAATAGAACAGTTGGGGGGGTATGTGTGTAGTTTGTTTTTTTACTCGGGTATATTAATGAGGGAAAAGATTAGAAGTACCAATTACTTAACAGGAAGGAAAAATCGCTGAGCCGGTGATGTTAATTCCTTACAAGTCAGTGAACTGGAATACACATAAATTCTCAACATATGGATCCAAAAGTTTATAGAGTTTTATTTAGAACTTAACTATATTTATTTCCTGTAAAGGGATTGTGTGAGAACAACTTGGCATGCTAGTGACACACTGTATATTGAAACAGAGTTGCCCCCTGTTGCTCTGAGTATACCATTTCCTAGGGCCAGTATGCTGCACCTGTCAGTTTTGACATATCTGATGAGGAGCATGCTAACACAAAGAGATGCACGCGCCTGAGATGAAAGGCCAAATATATATAAATATATATAAAATCCTATGAGAACGATCTATAATTTAACTTGTCAACCTAAGTTGAAAACTAAATAAAATTCACAAAACACAAAACTACATATTTCATGTATGGGATATTTTCATATGTCATGTATGGGATATTTTTACTCAGTTTCATGGAACGTACAAGGTCCATTTGTTTAACGGTATTATATGGGGTAAGCATTTGGTAATGTGACTTTAGCATTCACTACTGCAACTCCTACAGCCTGCTCTGGAACCCAGCGGCAGTTGAATGGGTTAGCTCTATTTCATGGCAACAATGTAGCAGAGTAGGTGCGGGGTAACAGGGGTTTGAAATAGTAAAATGAAGCCCTGTAACATGGTGGCAGTAAACCCAGTGCAACCACTTCACACACCCCTAGACATTTGGGGTATGGGTAAAAACCGGACCAGGACAAGACCCCCGGATCACCGGACACCAAAATCTGCAGTCCGGAGCTTATAGCATCCGGTCCGGGGGGTGTCCTGTCTGGGGGTGTCCTGTCCGGGGGGCTGCCTGTGACACCTGTCACCAGGGGGAGGAGGAGGGGGAGAATAAAGCCTCCCTGTATGGTCCGGGCATGTAGCTGAAACTGGACGGTCCGGACCACACGGGGAGGCTGTAATATCCACTTCCCCATGTCCCTGATGATAGCTATCACAGGGGACCCCCCCCCCCCCCCCGACCCCGGACAAGACACCCCCCAGACAGGACACCCCCGGGTTCAAGTCCGGTTTTTATAGTCCCAGACATTTGCGGTCATAAAGAAGGCAAAATCACCATCACATGGACACTACTGTACCGCTCATAGCATTCTAAGGATGCTTCAAGAAGCTGTACAGTCTGCACATGGACATTCCAACTGATACTGCAGCAGTGCCCAATACTACTCCAGGCACCTTGCTAGATAGATGCAGGGGGGTGAGCCAGTGATGTTACAAGCCCAGGGCATTCCGCCATGTGCAACGGCACCATCAGTGTTGTTCTACTCATGCCCCAGTTAACAAGTAAAGGAGCTGCACAAGTAGGAAAAGGAGTGTGATGACAAAGTTTTATAAAGTTGCCATGGGTATGAGAAAAAACCGGACCCGTACAAAACCCTTGAAAAGGAGTGTCCTGTCCGGGGGGGGGGGGGGGGGGGGGGGGGGGGGGGGCTGCCTGTGACAGCTGTCACCAAGGAGAGTAGGAGGGAGAGAATAAAGCCTCCCTGTACGTTCCTGGCAGGTAAAAAATACCGGAACAATCATGACCAGACAAGGATTTTGTAATCTCCCCTTCCCCATGTCCCTGGTGAAAGCTATCACAGGCATCCCCCCAGACAAGACACCCCCAGATGGGACACCCCCATAAAAACCGGACCAGGACAAGACCCCGGACTGGACATGAAACGCTGCATTCTGGAGCTTGTAGTGTCCGTCTGGTGTTCCGGGGTCTTGTCCTGGTCCATTTTTTACTTTTACTTAGTCCCTGTTACCATAGTGTAGGAGATGTTGAAGCCAATACTGGGGATTGAGAGCCGGCTTTGGCTGCCCGCATCCAGTCTGCTGATCCCACCTTCTCCTTTGACTGATGCCAAAGGGGAAGGATTATGAGTGGCTGTAAAAAGTATTTTAATAATCGAGAACCGGCAAAGGCAGGAATTGTGGTGAGATTCCAGTCATAGTAGAAGAGAGTCAAGCCATCCATGAGTGCTGAGAGCCAATAACACTGCCATTACTCCCGCAGAGGATCAATATGCTAACAAGGCCAACATCATGGATAATTTGATTATTTGGAAACCAAGTAATTGTGTTCAGGATACACACCAGAATTCAGACATTGACATTAGTAACACAGGGGGTTATTCTAGTTCACTCTTTCTGACAAAATCCTTCTTAGATGGACAAAACCATGTGCACTGCAGGGGGGCAGATGTAAAATGTGCAGAGAAAATTAGATTTGGGTGAGTTATTTTGTTTCTGTGCAGGGTAAATACTGGCTGCTTTATTTTTACACTGCAATATAGATCTCACTTTGAAGTAAAACCCCACCCAAATCTAATTCTCTCTGCACAAGTTACATCTGCCCCACCTGCAGTGCACATGGTTTTGTCCATCTAAGAAGGATTTTGTCAGAAAGAGTGAACTAGAATAACCCCCACAGTTTTAATAAAAATGCATAAATATATGTAAGTTATTATAGTAATTTGGCCAGTATTGAAGCATAGTGCACCTGATAATTATTGCTTGTAGTAAAAAGACAGGTAATTGTGTATTTTGGCGGCGCCCATCGCATCGCATACCATAACGCATACGATGGTATGCGATGCGACGCGATATCGTACGACAGTGCACGATGGCATACAATTTTGAAATTGTATGCCATTGTACATGGCATACAATGCCATACGATGCGATGCGTATAAACATTGTATAAGCACCCTAATGGGTGCTTATACAATGTTAAGCACCCTAATGGGTGCTTACAATGTTAAATGCACCCCCACGCCACCCCCCCCCACTATTAACGTGAACCCGAAGCGTGGCGAGCGCAGCGAGCCCGCGAGGGGCGGCGGTACGCATCTTACGACCTTTTCATACCCCCACTATCCACGTTGGCGTGGAGTTGAGAATAGAATAGTGTGGCGAGCGCAGCGAGCCACCGAGCCCGAAGCGTGGCGAGCGCAGCGAGCCCCGCGAGGGGACGCGGATACCTGTGAAAACCGCGAAGGGACGCGTTTACCTGTGAAGGTATCCGCGTCCCCTCGCGGGGCTCGCTGCGCTCCCCATGCTTCGGGCTCGGTGGCTCGCTGCGTTCGCCACACTATTCTATTCTCAACTCCACGCCGACGTGGATAGAGGGGGTATGAAAAGGTCGTAGGACGCGTACCGCCGCCCCTCGCGGGCTCGCTGCGCTCGCCACGCTTCGGGTTCACGTTTATAGTGGGCGCGGGGGTTAAACAGCAAGGATTGCAGAAAACCAGCGATCCTCGCTGTTTAACCCCGGCGCCGGCCGCTCGCTCTATTCAATGTTCTGGGAAAATCCTCGCCATCACAGGACGGCGAGAATTCCCCAAAACAGCGAGACCCGCGGCTAATACAGAAAACTCGCTGTATTTAACCGCGAGTCTCGCTGCTTCTGGAGCCGCATATGCCAATTCCCCCTCGCTCAAAAAAATGGAGCGAGGGGAAATTGCCGTATGAGGGGGCTGTGCTGAATACTGATAGGGTGAGTGGTGATAGCAAGCAGGAAGCTCTGCTCGCTGTTGCCGCTTGCCCACAGCATTGAATACCTGCCAATGTGTAGCGTGTATATAAACCAATGCCAGTAGTAAACCAGTGCCATATAAGACTCTTTGAAGGAAGTAGGATAATACAGCAGGGACTTAAATCTAGTAGTGTACATTCAGTAACTTCTGTGAATGATATATAATACTGGGATTATGAGTCAGTATTTGGAATTGAAAAATGCTCAATCCTGGAATTCCCGGGATCCTGGGATCGTCATCCTTCATTTAAACACCCCCCCCCCCCCCCCCCAAGCAGCCATTCCGCACATTTACTTAGAAGTGCAGCAGCATCCAGGACTGGAGTGGAAGGCTGCGTGTGTGGCGATGCTGGAGTGTCTCTGAGAGTGGGCGGCCAGGTGCAGTGGTGCTGGAGTGTCTTGAAAGTCGGCGACCAGTGTGTGGCGGTGCTGGAGTGTCTCTGAAAGTGGGCAGCTGGGTGCACATGGGGATGGTGGAAGTGAGTGGACGGAAGTGGGTGGACGGCAGTGGTGCATAGCGTGACCTCTGACCATCATGCTGCACAGAACCGCACGCTGGGGATCGGGAACAGCCGAGCAGCGTCTGAGCTGGTGCCCTCCGAGAGATTACGGTAACCCCACAGAAAGAGGTACGAGGCGACACTCCGGGACTTGCTTGGGCAAAAAGTCGTGCTTTATTGCCGACGGCCGTTAATTATCATACTTTTTAATAAAAATGTTTTGTTTTGTAATTGCTGTTTTGGGCTAGCGATAAAAGGACAAGTATGTGTCCAGTTATTGCTCTCTTCCTTTCTTTTAATAAATTAGCCTACATTTTTTAACCTTTCATAAAGCTACCTAGGGGGGTAAGTGACCAGCTAATGATTTTTCACCCGTGCCGCCGAATGCAAGGGCATGTGTTAGGATACACATACCCTTGCATATTAGAGAGGGGATTCGATCGGCGCGTGGGGGGGAACATGGTCTGAATCAGACCCACAGTACAGTATTAGCCAAAAAGCAGGACGCCTAAACTTAAAAAACTATAATTCTACAGCAAAATATTTGACTTGTTCAGAAACAAAACATCCACAATAATGATAAGCCCAGGCACTGCTGCTCCTGATTGTCTTGAATTTACAAGGTACTCATAAATCCTGTTATTTAGCGCTGATTATTAGTCATGCTGATTATTACACCTGCCTGTATTGTGTACGGTTCATCAGATTCTGTAATGAGTGATGCCCCATCTACCACCTACTGCTCAGTTACTCTGAATGAGTTTACCAGTGGCACAGAAATAATGAAAATGCATTAAAGGGCATCCATTCACGTGCATGCTTCACTAGAGCCTGGCACAGAGCAGCCTGGTCCTAGAGGTACAAAAACAGAACACTCCAGTGATCCCTGACAGAGATGCAAGGAGGAAAGCAGGTGAAATTTGGCAAGAGGCTTAATTACTGATGTATGTCCCAGTGCGTAAATAACATCCGTGGGGCGACATTGTAATCCAGTAGCAAAGAGAATTAGGCTTGTGTTAAGTATTGCAAGCAAACAACGATTAAACATATATAGGAGTAATTGCCAATTATTATTTTCCCTGAAAAGTGATTCATTGAAGTGTAGTTTTATGGAAATAAAATTAGTGACGTGTGATGGCAAAGTTTGTGGGTGGAAGAACGGTCCGGGATTATCCGTCCTTAGGGGGGTTTAAGGTTAACCTTTCTGCAGCCAGGATAAACAGCAGTGCAGTGCTGCAGGGTGTAAACAACTGAACCACATGGAAATAAAAACACATTACTGAAACAAAATGCATTTTGTTAGAGGGCAAGTAGCTGATGTTTATATATGCTAACTTGCTTTGTGCATTGGACCGTGTTCCTCAGCTATTTACCGTCATTTTCAGCAGCCTCTGTGCTCTTGTGCTTGTGGGGCCACACATGGCAGGATCATTGGCTGAACTTGTAGGTGGCTGTGTTGGACTGGGGCATGAAGGGCCCACCGCAGAATGTTGTGTTAGGGGCCCGTGTTTGTCGGTGTTGCTAACCATTATAGAGTGCATAGTGTGGGCCCCTTCATAAATAGAGTAAATGTAGACACCTGAAGAGGGTTACCTTGTGGGGTGCCGGCTTGGTCGTGCCTCCCCGATCGCACGGGTTCTAGTCTGGAGTCTTCTCTTGATGCAGGATGGTGACACAGAGCAAGCGACAACAGTATTTGTTTGACCTTTTATTATAAAATGGCCACTGTAAACGTCAACGGGAATTTCACAACATCACAATGCGGTAAATACAATATACCATACGCTGTGTATAAACAACATTAATACACTAGGTAATACTTAAACAATAACCATGTATCCTCAACCGACTATGGGATCACTCAGTACCCGGGTACACTATCTGTTACCTAAGACCGGTCAGTCCTGACAAGGGCCTATGCATAGGACTTTAAGTAGCGGGTTGCGGTTCTGGTGCACTCTATAGGAGGTTCTTAAACCGCTAGATAGCAGTATTGTTCCAAAAGGGGGTCCTTCTTATTCACTGATAGGGTTAGTTGGTAAGATGGCAAGGAGGCCCGAAAGCCCTTATAGTCGCTCATGTTTCCTTGCCCAGTCAAATGGAACAGGTGAGGCCTTATCAAGGTCTCTTTCCTAATAACAGTGTGCAGATTAGGCCAGTTAAAGTTGCACTACAGGTTTCCGGCAAATGGAGTTAAATGGCTGAACAGTATAACGGGCTACACAGTTAGTATTGCAGGGGCCAGATCCCTCTGTATTTGTTCCCCTCTTCTGTGTGCCAAGGTGTCAGCATTACTTGCCCAGGGGCAGACTTACGGTTTGAAAGGTCACACTGGGGCCGGCAGGCGGTCTGCTGCTTCTCTGCTGTGCAGTGGCTGACACCCCAGGAGTGGGTTGAAGTGCTGATGTACTGCTGTGGACGGCTGAATCTCTCTCCCTCTCTCCACTTCACACAGGGGGTCCCTGGCACGCTGATGCTCTCTCCCTCTGTCAGCTCAGTGAGGTAGGCAATTGGCGCCAGCCTCCCCTCACTCTAGATGTGGCTGGCGGACAGGCTGTGGGGTCAGCAGGGGTCACCACATGTGACTACTGCCGCTGGTGCTTGGTGTTGATGAATGGGGGAGGGCAGCGGGGGTCACGGCTCTTGCCGCGTTGCACGTGCAGCTGATCAAAGGGGGGAGGTCAACGGGGGTTACAATGATGGCCGTGCTGCGTATGCGGCTGCCTGGGGTACTCTTTTTATTACTGTGCCTCTGGTAGCATGGCCGGCGCGGCTATCAGGCAGGGAGGTCAGCGGGGGTCACAAACCCCTCCGCGCTCCCTCTCTCACCTGGATGCGGCAGTCTCCGGGAGCAGCATCACTTCTCCGCGCTGCTAGGGGTCGGCGGGGGTCACGCTGACGTCAGCGGCTTCTCCGTCTTCTCCTCAGCTCGCGGTGAACACTTTCTCCCGCGCCGCTGGTCCCACGCTCCTCCAGGCTTGTTTTTCCTCTAACCATACAGCCTCTTCCTCCCGTGCGTTTCCTGGAATTTCTCCTTTTTCCCTCAGCCCCCTCCTTCCTCTTCCTCTCATCCAATGGGGTTCGGCTTCCTCCTGTTGGTCACTGGCCGCCGGACCAGGGTACATTAACCCCACATGTGCTGCAGTGTGCCGGCTGTGTCTCCCATTAACCCCTTCCTTTTCTGGGGTTCACATCAATACTTCTAGTGCATCCATGATAATGTACCAGATTAATAAGCGCTGTAGAAAATACACCATAGTCCTGTACATTATCTATATAATAAGTTGAAGAGTGTGTGTGCGTGTCCGTTGCATTGCGGACACACCATGGCGCTCAGAGGGCAACAAGATACCTCTGGACCCGGTGGTGTGCACCTCGAAGCCGTTTTTGGGAAATTTCACTTAGAAATTTAAAAACAACACCAAGTTTTA
Organism: Crinia signifera; assembly: GCF_055691185.1. Taxonomy (NCBI): domain Eukaryota; kingdom Metazoa; phylum Chordata; class Amphibia; order Anura; family Myobatrachidae; genus Crinia; species Crinia signifera. The sequence continues at coordinate 268,133,601 of NC_139220.1, read as the reverse complement.
ATTTGCCTTCATTGATGATCTGGGAAAAAGATCGACGATCTGGGAAACCGTTGAGAAGGAACAATTCCACACCTGATTTCATTGCTGTCATTGAGTATGAATGACACATTCTAACATTATGGTGATGACTTTAAACAATTAGGAATAAATGAGGATATACATAGACCACACATCACATACAAACATACACATTGTACACGCACACACACACAGTACACCACATACGCACACATAGTACACAACACACACATATATACGTAGCGAACCTCACACACTTACACATTGGACAGATACACACAACAAAACACACACATAACACACCACATGCAGTACATCACAAACCCATATACACTACAACACACACCCAAAAACAGTACAACAAACACACAGAACACACACACCTAAACATTGTGCAGATACAGAAACACACAGAACACACACAAACATTGCCAGGATAGGCACAGCACACTACACACACATGTATACGTAGCGCACCTCACAAACTTACACAACACAACACACACACATAACACACCACTCACAGTACAACACACCCACATTCACTACAACACACACCCAAAAACAGTACAATACACAGTCATACCTCCAAACATGACCCCCTCCAGGAGGGACACAATGCTCTGCTCCTGCAATTCCCTCTTAATGCATGATTACCTTCATCTATGTTGAACAGGTTAATTTATAAGAAAGGTGCTACAACACAGGTGATGGCAATCATACATTACCAGGGAAGTGCAGGAGCAGAGCAATGTGTCCCTCCTGGAGAGGGTCATGTTGGGAGGTATGCACAGATCACATACACTTAAACATTGCACAGATACACACAGGGCCGGCAACTGAAATCTTGGGGCCTGGTACACGGATATCTCTGGGGCCCCCCTAACCCTTGAGCAGAATATTTTTAGTATACTGCATATTGAGGGGTGTCTGGGTAAGTACCCTTACAGGAATCCAGACGGGTGCCTTTATAAACCATTTATAGACACTGTACTGCCGCAGCTATGCTTACAGCCATTAGAACTTAGGGGCCCCTCACAGGCTTGGGGCCCGGTACAGGTGTCCCCTTTGACCCCCCCTGTCGCCTGCCCTGGATACACACAGCACACTACACACACACACACACATACGTAGCACACCTTACGCACATAGGGCAGATACACACAGCACACACACACATAACATACCTCTAACAGCACAACACACACCTACATTCACCATACACACCCAAAAAACAGTACAACATACACAAAACACACACTTAAACATTGCACAGATACACAAAGACACAACACACACATATACATAGCACACCTCACACACTTACGCATTGGGCAGATACATGCAACACACACAACCACATACACTACAACACACACACAAAAACAGTACAACACACACAAACATACAGGGGGTCCCCAGTTGATGAGAAATTTTCACTACAATGTCACCGTAGGGGGATATCCAATTGGGGTTCAGGTGGTCTTTTAGGGACCCCTTTACAATCCCGTTGGTCTCTTCTCCTGGAGCCTATGGTCTCCCTCAGTGATTGACTATCATTAAGGGAGACCGTAGGCTCAAGGAGAAGAGACCTAGGGGATTGTAAAGGGTTCCTAAAAGACCACCTGGACCCCAATTGGGAATCCCCTTATGGTGACACTGTGACCATGACACTGTAGTGAAAATCCCATCAATTGAGGACCCCCTGTAGGTGTACCAAACACCAATTATGCCCACAATATCCATACCCCCCTCCACCTATAGATTTGTTTCGCAACCCACCCCCATCCAAACAATTATCAGTTTGAATCAGAACTTATTTTTTAATCCTACTTTAATTTCTTAATTATACTTCTATGTACACTTATATTTTTTTCACGATTTATTGTACACTTTAACATGGAAAATCTTTATCTCAGTCTTATTCTTCAACTTCTTACACTCCAAACCTTATCAATGCACCCATTGATGATTGCGATGGCTGGATCGGTGGATTGGCCCGGCGGGTGTAGGGAAGAATTTGGCCCATTGCACCCGTTCCCAGTGGTGCATTGCAGTGGTGCGGGTAGCCTGCGTCGCATTATGACGTCATGTGGCCAGGCCCGCGGACCTGCTCCCACACTCAGGGGCTGCCCCACTGGTAGAGATGCCCGGTGCATGTGCTTTACAGATCTCCAGACCTCAGAGACTGCTGCAGGCAGGATTGTTGAGTGGAGCGGGAGTGGCAGGGAGCGTTGAATTTTTAATTAATTATGGTGCGGTAAGTAACGCCCACCCCGGTCTCCACGCACTTAGCGCCTGTATTTACACATCCTAGAAACTGTACCATTGAAAGTATAGAAATGGAGGTGTGGCCATGCCCCTTTCTGATTTTGTACCGATTTCTGACCCTCAGATGTTGGAGGGTATTTCATAGGTGGTAAATCTCAGGAGTGGATGTGGAATTCATCAACACATACAAGTTATCAACTCAGGAGCGTTTGTGTTTCAAACAACAACACCACACCTGAATTCATTGCCGCAATTGAGTATCAATGCAAACACATTCTAACATTATGGTGGAATCTACAACAAATTACAATCTTAGGTCTTTGGCACAGCATACTGTAAGATTACATTTTTCAGCAATTTTGGAAATAAAAAAACCCCAAGGTTTTACCGGGCAACGCCGGGCGGGTCAACTAGTAAGGTAATATATGTAACATGTAAAATTGTATTTATTTATTTACAGATACATATATATAGCGCAGCATATTTCATTGTGCTTTACTTATGCTATAATTCACTTTGGAATCTGATCCCTAGAGCTGGGGCCCACCAGGGGTTTACCCTCTCCCCCTGTGGGACAGTCCAGCCCTGGTAGGTAGTGAGCCCAGGTGCAAAAATATAATTAGGGCCCCCTCCTCCACCGCAACCCAAGTTCACTCTATAGTAGTGGGTGACAAGGAGAAGCAAAGGGTGACAGGGAGAGACAAGGGGAGGCTGAGTGTTAAAGGAAATAACATGGGTAACAGGGGCAACAGTGGGCCCCTTAGTCCCCAGGGGCCCCAGTGTACTGTACCTTTTGCACCAATGGTGGTTCCACATCTGGTAAGGATCAATCTCCTGACGAACAATTAGGGATGACCAAATTTGCCATGGCTGCCATCAATGGCAATAGTGCAACTAGCCATTGATGACTGTTATTATTGACTAAATATTTTTATAAAGAAAGACTGCGCTTATAAGAACACTCTTTGAAAAAGCTCCAATAGAGCGAAACGTGTTAGAGGGAACTTGCCCGGCAACTTTGATCCAAGGAGGGACCTTCTGCCAGTTACCTATCACCGCCAATTGTCATTTTCAATTGAACCTGCACACCAAGTATTACGGGGACACAGACCCAGTGCTATCGTGTTGCTGCTGCAAGAGGGCGGGTGAGAGACGCCACTCTGCGGTACTACAGGTCAGGCAGACGCTTGACGGAGGAGACCCCAGCCGCGTGTGAGAGACGCGGCATCTGGACTGACTAGAACTGCCGGCATTGGGTCAGCGTCACAGCGTCTGCTATTGCGGGTGTAGAACAGAGAGCTACTGACAGCCAATTCACACAAGCTCTCCTGCCTCCCTGCTAATTCAAACAACTGCCCAGTATTTACATCAAACGTGGAGTCTGTGAGTATAAAACTTCATTAAAGTGCAGTAGTCATTTACCGTATACAGCTCACAAGCGGAGATTGGATACTATCCTATTGGCTGATATTATTGTCCCTCTTGGAAAAAGCCAATTTCATTTTGATATTTAGAGCCATACAAGCCCAAAGAAAGCTTCTCTGATTGAGTAGCAATATTGTTTTATTGATTTACACGATACAGGTGGCCACCGAGTATTGATTGTATGTATATATTTTATTGTAAAAATAAATTTATCTGAATTTAATACTTTTTAATAAAAATATTTGTTTACAAGCAAGTGGTGAGTGTTAATTCAGACCTACATGCACCTGGTTCTTATAAGCGCAGTCTTTCTTTATAAAAATATTTGGGAAATATAGGTGTAGTTGCACACAAGTGCATCCAATGCCTTGATTAGGTGTGAGTTCACAGTCACACCATTTAGCCTGCTGCTATATAGATTGAATTTTGGTAGAATAAAATCATATGGGAATTTTGGAATAAAATATTTTTTAGTAGCGCCTATCACAAGGGGATTTTTTTCCCCAAAAAGTGTTATTATTGACTGTGTGATGGCAGCAGTAGGAGCCGATCCGAGGTGGATTCTTGCACTGTCCAACACATCGTTCAGACCACCGGTCTGATGTCTTGCTGTTCCACTAAGCATATATTATCTATAATATATACGTCTAGTGTGCGTGTGTCTAGAAAACACTGCCATCTGTTGGCAGCGAGTGAGACTACATCTCTTTCTCTCTCACACATGCACAAACACAGAGGCAATCACAATGTAGCAGACTAGCTTTCAAAGCATTTGCTTCGAGCGGGCTTACTAGTAATAAAATACTTTTATTTGCAGTCATTTTATTTAATAGCCGAGGCTTTACTGTAGAATAAAAGCTTGGGAAGGATTTTACTAGACCAATGCATAACAAAAAAGGAACACAGACCTTCTAGTTATTGAATTTACTAATGAAATATTGTCCTTCTCAGTTTTGTTTATCACTTAGAATCTATGGAGGAACAGCAAGAAAATTGAATACCTAGTGATTTATTATATCTAGAGGCAAATAACAAATAAGGGGCATCACATTAAAAAAAAAGTAATTGCTTTATTTTAAACAAAATTAAAAGCCGAGCTGTGTTTATTGTTTACACCTCCTTGGAACTTGCTGCTTAATACACAAACAATAATTCAAACTGTTTACAGGTGACTCACATTGTCAAGAAGAGAACATTAAATTGCATGCAACACTTGACACTATGAGAACGTCCAAACCTTTCTCTGTGTGAACCGTCAGCATAATGGGAAAATAAATTGCGGTTTCCTATGAAATAAAATTTATTAGAATACAAAATGTATTAGATTCAGTTTTACATTTGACAATGACAGAATAAGGGCTGACATAATACTTATCTTGATTTAGGTACTTGGCTATCTAGTCTGACTAATAAAATATATTTTTTTAAATACATGTAATCAGAAATGAGTTACCAGATATGCAAGATTAGACTGCACCCACTGACAGTGTAGGCTGCAGCGCAGGCTCCTACTTAGTGACAGGAGCCAAGTGTTGCATGTATTTTTACAGTGCAGCACCCAGCTTCTGTCACTGAGGAGGAGCCAGCATTTTGGTGTCACCTATAAGTGTGTGACTGAGTGCCGCCCTCAACACCTTGTGATGCCAGTGATGTGAAATATGCACTAAATAACCCTTTTGCCCTTTATTTAACTTCATTTCAAAGTATTTACTTTATTAAGAGTATATATATATATATCAGAATTTTCCTCTATAGTATTCTTATAATTACCAACAAACCTCATGTGATCTGGACCCTAACTCAACCAAGCATTATTAGGGTTAGGGACATTACTATTTATAAAATTAGTTCAATTGTCTTTGCAGAGAGGGATTTTCCCTGAACCACTAAAAGAAGCAATTGCTAGACCACTGCTTAGAATAACTACGGTCATTTAGATCATGACTGCATGACAAACTGCAGGCGGTATAAAGCCTTTTTTTGCCAATGAAAGGTTATTGAGAAAGTTGCTCCACCCCAACTGGGATCCCATCTGTCAACCCATGATATTTATGATCGATTCCATGCTGGATTCAGAAACAGACAAAGCACTGACACAGCCCTGGTATGTGTGCTTAGTGATCCTCTGGTGGTAATTCAGATTAGTAATGTTTGAATAGTGCACCTGCATTTTCTCTTTGTGTGTGGCACTATAAGGTTCAGCAAGGTAGCAGTTTTCATTACATAGAGTGTGCAGTCCAGTGTCCCTTCATGTACTCTTTATCAGATCATTTCTCACCCACAGGTTACAGAGTTTCATCTGGAGTATACTCATGGTCATCAGTGCCACTGCAATATGGCATTCTTGAAGGTTCCGTACTGTCCCTCATGCTTTTTGCAGTGTACATGCTACCACTGGGGAAAATATACAGGCATCATGGCCTGGCCTACCACTGCAATGAAGATGATACAAAACTGTACCTATCCTTTGCTATGGGGTCTGAGAACCTAATAACAACTGTAAATGTATAGCCGATTTATGTTTTTGCTGGTGGGTGCTCAAGCCAAAAATATAGGGGAGTGGCTTCACAGGGAAGGGGCGTGGCCACACAATAATACCAATTTTTTTATTTAAGAATTCAGTATCAGTCATATAAAATAAATATATATGGGCTGTGAACCAATGCAGGACACCGGGTGTGGAGCTTTATAGCTATATTATTAATATTAAAGTCCTTTAATATTAATTTTGAAGCTTAGTGCGACCTTCCCTATGACCTAATTTTATGAAATTCTCTGTAGATGCATTCAGGTAACAAACACTTGGTCACTTAGAAATCTCTGGTGCCCCCCAGACATTACTGACACCCCCCCCAGAAAACAATACTGACCCCCCCCCCAGCAAACAGGGGCAAATTTAGGGGTCAGGCCACCCCTAGGCACAACATTTGTGCCCCCCCAGATGCGTGCAATGTCGCCCCCCTCCACCCCAAGTGTGCATATGGGGTTAAATTAAAGGGAAACAACAATAAATAATAGGGGCATTATCAAACCAGGGCTATATATCGTAGGGGCAGAGCCAGAGGCACACATGTGGATGAGGAGGTGGCAGAGTTACTACAAGTCTGTTCCCTGGGAGGGGGCACAAAAACAACCATGCCACCTTTTTCAACCTCAAATACTGACAGAGGGACCCACTGGTGCTGAATATCCCAGCTTGGAACTGCTTCTTCCACTCACACTTGTACAGGCAGACATCTGTGTGAGTGAGAAGCAGGCTGCCGCCATGATTACCGGCAGCTTCAGCGGGCCCCTCTGTCAGTGACTCACTCTTCCCATCTTACCAGAGTCTGCCCTGCAGGTTAGTCCTCTCCTCACCAGTCACCTCTCCTCGATGCCCGCCTCCTCAGTCAGTCCAGCCAGGGCTGCCATCAGAAACTGTAGGGCCCGGGACTGACACAATAGAAAGCCCCTCCCCCCCCCATTGTTAAAAGAAAATAAATTTAGTCAAATATTTTGGGCAAATATGCCACACGGTATGAGCCAAAACTCACATTATGACACATAGTATGAGCCAAAATTCCTGTTATGCCACACGGTATGAGCCAAAACTCACATTATGATACACGGTATGAGCCAAAAATCACATTATGACTAATGGTATGAGCCAAAAATCACATTATGCCACACGGTATGAACCAAAAATCACATTACGACATGGTATGAGCCAAAAATCACATTATGCCACACGGTATGAACCAAAAATCACATTACGACATGGTATGAGCCAAAAATCACACTATGACACACGTATGAGCCAAAACTCACACTATGACACACGGTATGAGCCAAAACTCACACTATGACACACGGTATGAGCCAAAACTCACATTATGACACACGGTATGAGCCAAAAATCAAATTATGAACAACGGTATGAGCCAAAAATCACATTATGACACACGGTATGAGCCAAAATTCACATTATGCCACAGGGAATGAGCCACAAATCAGGAACAGAGAGAGGGAAAGCAAGGAAATAGGGACAGAGAGTATCAGTGATGACAGAAAGAATGACAGCTGGGACAGAGAAAGTGGTGACAGGGACAGCAGGAAAAGGTAGAGGGACACACATGTAACAGCATATAAAAAATATATCTTTTATATACAATTCCATCACAGGCAGCAACTGGGATGAACTTACACTTGTGAAGAGAGTGTAATATAAAATGTGTTTATTTGCCCACCAATATAAAATAAAAAAATATGAAAATATATATATTTTTAGATGCCCACTGCCCAGCAATGTATATATTTTTATATGCCCACTGATGTATATATTTTTATATGCCCACTGCTCACCAATATTTATATGCCCACTGCCAACAATGCATATTTATTTAAACATCACTGCCCACCAATGTTAATTATTATGCGGTAACATATACAGAACATTGCTGGCCTATTATTAATAAAAATTGGTGGGCAGTGGTGTTTAAATATACATTGGTAGCAGTAGGCATACTGCTATATAAATAACAGATAATAAATAAATAAATCTTTAAATGTTTAAAATATCTATCCCAGCGATAGCAACACGGGTCACACACACACAGCGATATTTGCTTTATTTCTAAGCAATCTAGTCAGATCGCATGTGTCTGCGAAAGAACCAGGCTGATCAAGGCTGGAGCTGACATCGCAGACTCTCCCTTCAAATGCTTTGGCACGTCTGCTTCTTTCTGGACACTCCTGAAAAATGGGTGGTTACCACACCCAAAAGCAGGCTTCGCTGTCAACCAATAGAATAATCGCTGATGATGTTTGCATGCACGCTACGATCCCTATTCATGTGCAGTCATTCGATAACACAGCCAAAGAGGATCCTACGTAAAAACGACCAATTCTTTTTTTTTTTAGCTTTTAATCTTTTATTTATTTTCCTCATATACATATAAAAAAAAAAAAAAAAAGAAAGACAGAAAAGAACATACAACATATAACAATTCTGAGCAATATTTTACAATATCTTATTCAGGGTTAGAGCCGTATCGCGCTCAAATATACATACAAACAGCAGTATACAATTTACACATAATATCTATCATATTCTTACTTAGCTATGGCCGTGGCGGGGCTATACTATACAGTATATTAGTTAAAATAGCAAATATAAGCACGGGGAAAGTTAGGGCAGGCATGGATCCTGACCTGATTATATTTTAGAATTTCACTGGTGTGAGGAGGCAAACCTCTCTTGGTAGCACGATGACTGCCGTATCATTCTGTAGTTCAATTATTATTATGTGTCTAATGTATTTACCTGACCTGTTCTGTATCTAGTGCTCTGTGCTTCTTTTCAACTAAGCAGATTACTGCCATTTTTCGTGCATTACTTTTTATAATTTTTTTAAATCTGTTTTTGTGCCTTGTGCTGTATTCTGAAAGTGTGTTTTCTTCATTTAGGTGCACCAATTCAGTACATATTCTACAGTTACTCAGAGTAGAGAATTTTCATCTCTACATTTAATTTATCTCCAATCGTGATTTACTTGTGTTACTCAACTCTACCTCTATTTTTGACTACTATATGAAAAAAAAAATCTATTTATTTATTCATTTATCTTTTTTTTCTTTTTATATATATTTTTTCTTTTTTTTTCCCCCCTTTCCCCCTTCCACCAATCTAATCTAATTTATTATTTTTCCCTCCCTCAGGAGTCATCGTGCTTCCAATACACTGACATAGTCCACCTATGCCATACTTTTATATAAGTACTCAGCGTCTTTCTACTGATACAGTATGTACATGTTTCTCCTGTCTAGCCGTATAGTTTACAAGAGCCTTCCATGCCTGTATATCAGGACCTTGATCAGACATCCAAGTTCTAGCAATAATTACCTTTGCTAAAGCACACAAATTGATAATATATGACTTATCCCCCACTTGTAGTCTGGTTCCCTCTATCAGGCCCAATAGGCAGCTTTTTGCAGTCATTATTTCTTTAGCTATACCAGTATCTACCAGAACTTGCACGAATTTACCCCAAAACTTTGCAACTTCTGAGCACTCCCACAGCAAATGATAGAAGGTGCCCGTGTCCCGTTTGCACTTTGGGCATGTGCTCAAGGTCCGCCACGCGAATTTCATCATCCTCAGCATTGATAGATATGCTCTATGGAATGTATATAATTGTACTTGTTGGACCCGGAGGGCATTAGTTGCTTTCGATATTACTGACTTTGCGTTGTTCCGCTCCTCCTCCCCTATGGGTCCCACGTCTCCTTCCCACTTCTCTTTCAATTCACTCAAACCGTCCCCCCATTTATGCAGATTAATACATTTATATATTCTAGATACCAATTTTGTTTTAATGCTTGACTTTAGTATTTCTTTTATTGGTGATTCTTTAAAGATTGGGGGAGTATTGGGGAACTGGACCTCGAGGGCATGCCTCAACTGCAAGAAGCGGAAAAAATATGACTGCGGTAGCATATATTCATCTTTTAGTTGTGAGAAGGACTTGATCCCATCCACACTATACTGTATACTTGACTGAGATTAACAATTAAATACGGCTTCCAGACCTCTCTTATTTGTAATTCACATAGTTCGCTTAACCTCATAGTGTCTTCAATTGGGTGGTCTTGGTCTATATATTTAAATTGTATACACCAATTAGCCTCTTTCCAGATTTTTATAGCCTGAGTCACTAAAGGGGGATCTGAGTTCACTGGCTGACCAAAAAAACGACCAATTCTTACTGATTTCAATGCACTGAACACGAGTATGATGTTTTAAGTTGTTTATTAGTTCAAGTTTTCAAGATCCTTAGCGAAGAACTAAGTCAGAGATCAATGCTGTGGTCACGCATCGCAGACATTTTCCCATTTTTAAAATGTTATTTTTATTGACATTTCACTTGTTGACATGCATAAAATATGAGAAACATCAATGGCAGGTCTGTGGGGACTTCAAAGCTGTTGCTCTTTTACGTGGATTGCAGCTAGGATATACAGAGTTCTGCTGTTTTCTATGTGACTGGGACAGCCGGGTAAGGACACACCATTACATTCAGAAGGGGTGGCCTATTGGAAAGTCCATGAATCCAGGAGTAAAGATTGTACAACATGTGCCATTGGTTGATTCAAAGAACATATTGCTGCCACCACTTCACATTAAACGGTTTAAGGAAGAACTTTATGAAGGCAATGGATAGGGATGGGCAAGCTTTTCTGCACCTTAGGCAAAAGTTCCCAAGGCTCAGTGAAGTGTAAATCAAGGACCACAAATACGAAATCTCTTCCAGGACAAAGATTTTGATAGTATCTTAACAAGTAATGAGAAGACTGCTTGGAACAATTTTCGTCTGGGAAATAAGAAGGCAGCAAACTACGTTGAACTGGATGAAAATATGATTTCCTCATATCAGAGGGTGTGGTATAACACATTGACAGTCCGGATTCTGACAGTAATTAGCCAGACGTCAGAATCCCAACTGCCCGGACTCAGACAGCAGGGCGAGCGCAACAAAGCCCCTTGTGGGCACAGTGGCTCACTACGTTCACCACCTACTTTATTCTCCCTCTATAGGGGCCGTGGACCCCCACGAAGGAGAATTGCTGCTGCCCATCTGTCGAGGTTTAAGCAGTTGGGATTCCGACGTCGGGGTAATAACTGTCGGAATCCCGTTTGCCGGTCAGTCATCCGGCACCCATATCAGACACTTGGGTGCAATATGTCTTTGAAGATGCATTTTCTTCATTCTCACTTTTTACCCAGCTAACTGCAGCGCCGTTAGGGAAGAACACGGTGAACATTTTCACCAGGATATTTCTGAGATGGAGAAGAGATACTAGGGGAAATGTAATGCTTCAATGCTAGCAGACTATTGTTGGACACATGTCAGAGATGCCCCAGAAATAGTATACAAGCGACTTGCAAAACGAAAGTGCTATTAAAAGCAATGATTTGTATTATTGTTGATGTTGTGTATGTATATTGAGTTATTTGTTTTGGAAAACAACAAATGTGAAAAACTATAAAACTGCAACAAATCTTTCAATGTCATTGTTATTTTCGTTTTCAGCACCCTAAATTCTACTAATAATCATATGTTAATTTTCAGGATCGCAAAATTTTGAAAAAAAATTGTTGTCCACTGTAATCGGATGCGATCACCGCTGGACGAATTTGCAAGGCAATATGATTTTCGAACGCTTTCAAAGTGTTCGCACCTGAATATCCCCCTCTATATTGAGCATTCCACACCTAAGGGCCTATGTACAAAGAAGTTATTTGGACCTGACTTACCGCGGGTCGCCACAAAGTGGGAGCGAAAGATTGCATTGACATACTGTATGCAAAAGTAAATGACCTTCAAAACTTCTTTTGCTACATTACTACAGAGGCCGCCTCTGATTTGCTCCAGGGATTCCTCTTCTTTTTCATTACTGTATATGTTGTTTTGTGTTTGCTTTGCTGTCACAGTTTGTATTGCCATCACGTAACTCATGTTGTAGGTTTATCTATACAACTAAACAGATAAAAGAACTGGAAACCACATTGAATTAATAATCCCCAATTGCTCGTGTTGCAGTGTTTATTTTGTGGTGGAGGATGTGGTAATGGTTTTCTTTGATGATTGCAGTTGCAAAGTGTTAGGCTTACTGCAAAATGAAGCCTTTTGGGAACAACTACTGTCTGTGATTAGCATAGTTGAGGTAACTGAAATAGGCCGATTAACCACGTTTGTCAGAGCTCTGCTCGTACATCATTGTGTATACAGAAACGCTGCAATTTGGGGAAAATGAAATGTTAGTTTTGTGAACATCATTTCAGCTACAGACCAAAAAAAAAAAAACCTCCTTTGAGCAATAAAAATATTTTCAAAGAATTCCTAATAACTAACTTATAATATATAATTTAGACAAATACCCACCCTTTGCTTTGCGTGCATTCTTCCTCTTCCTTTGTGGAGATATGCCCACAATTGCAAAACTTATCTACAACAATAGTCTATTTTCAGTCTGTCTGGAACATATTTTTGGCATAGTGACCATCTTTAGAGTCTGAAACCTGAAAGATTAGTGATGGTTATTATTTATCTGATTTTAGCCTTAGATGTATGCTTTATACCTGTTCGATACATCTAAAAAAAATATGCATTCATGGCTGGCTAAAGGGCCGTTTGACTGGCACCGACTGAATAAGTGGTTCTTGCAGCTCAGACATGGCCCAAGCCTGTAATCCCATATAAAATCATCTAAAATGTTGCAGAGAACGGTGCCGGGGAAACTACTGTCATTGCAGCCACTCCTTTCTGTAACCACCACACGCCCGCTCTGTGCGCCGCCTGCTCTGCAACAGGGGCGGATCCAGGAGGGAGAGATAAGTGTGATCACCTCCTCCCAGTGACGCTTCTTATCTGCCTGCTACCACTGAATGCATATAGTAGCTTAGCTATAGTGGCACATCATGTATGGGGAAAGAGGAGGCTGATGCTGGTTTAGTGCACTTCACAAAGGTCAACATGTGAAAAGGTTGATAAGCTTTAAGCCAACATTGCTAAAAGGTCGACAAAAGAAAACTCTTTACACCATTAAAGGGTCAACACCGCAAAAGGTCCATGTCCATGTTGGCAGATTTCAACATAGACACCAAAAATAAGTGAAAAACACATGTCAATCTTTTTCTGTGTCACCTATTTTCATGTTGAACCCTTTGATTGTGTTGACTGCCTGTCAATGTCAACCTAAAGCCTTCCGGGTGTTGACCTATTGATTGTCGATGAAAATTCATCGACCTATTGACTGTGGACCTAATGATCTAATCATCCACACCCCATTCAAGCTTTGCTACATTTTGCTGGGTAAGGAGGAATCTAGTGTACAAGTCCTGCATGTTATTCCTATCTCCTCCTGAGTAAGCCCCTGAGGATTGTGTATTATGCGCACTACAAAAGAGCACCATAACAAGGAAGCAACCCACCATACGCAGGCCCAACCGCCTATACCCTTAACCTCATGAAAATCAAAACACATATGCAACTAGTTCAGGTTATTGTCCATGTATTTATAGGGTTACAAGTCCCAGGACATTTACAGATACAATTATATTGAAACTTACTTTAAATACCAGCAGGTTAAAGGCATAATAAATCCCAGGATAATTCTGAATGGGTGTGGCATAGCACACTGACAGTCGGGATTCCGACAGTCATTAGCCCGACGTTGGAATCCCGACTGCCCGGACTCAGACAGAGGGGGGAGCGCAACAAAGCCCCTTGCGGGCTCAGTGGCTTGCTACGCTCGCCACCTATTCTATTCTCTATCTATGGGGGTCGTGGGCCCCCATGATGGAGAATAGCCGGTGTCCGTCAGGATCCCGAGTGTCAGGGTTTTAACTGTAATGACTCTCGGAATCCCGACTATCTGTCAATCATCCGGTACCCATTCTAAATATGAAATATGTGTTAATTGGGACAAATGATTACATTTTTTTGTAATAGTGTGCTATGCTATTTAATAACACATTAAACCATGTGCACTGCAGGTGGGGCTGATGTAACATGTGCAGAGAGAGATAGATTTTGGTGTTATTTTGTTTCTGTGCAGGGTAAATACTGGATATCAGTTTGAAGAAAACCATCGCCTAAATCTAACTCTCTCTGTACATGTTACATCTGCTCCTCTGCAGTGCACATGGTTTTGTCCAGTAAAGAGAGAATTTGCTTTTGCGAGTGAACCAGAATCAGGCTCTTACAGTGGCCCTACAGTATGTACAGTAGGCCTTCGAATAATAAAGAATGGGAGAGAAAAGAGGACAAAGGAGGAATTCTCTGGATGAAGAATCAAAAGAATAGAAAGTAAAATCTCTGTGTGGGGGCACACTTGGATTATTAGTACATTAATATTTATCTTTCAATATATTCTCCAAAAGTATGCGGTTCACTTTGTATATCACAGGGGAGATAGGAAATCCCTGTAACTGGCAAAAGCATCAATAAAACGCACCATTTATAGTAATTTAGTATTTAATATTTTCATAAATGTTGACGTGTCAATTAATGCCAGTCGGTGAAATATATATACTGTCAGAGGCGTACCTAGATATTCGTAGGCTCCAAGCAAAAGTTTGTAAGGGCCCCCTATTTAGCAACCGATGGTGATACATTAGACAACAAAAAGTGATGAAAAACTGGCGCTAATAGGTAGCAGCTGAGCTTGTCCCACGGAGACCATCAATTCTCCAGATTTGAAACAGTTAATAGACACAACAGGGAAGGGATGACCAGCGCATAAATTGAAACTTGCTTGTGAGCAGGAGATCAGGAGGCAGGTGATGTAGTCAGTGGGCTAATGAAACCTCACTTACTTTTAAGCTCTGTCTCGTGTTCGCATAACAGTTTCTTTAACAGGTAGCTATGATATTCTCCCCACATGGACCAATACTTACTTCAGGTTTCTAACTCGAATACACTGAAAGGTATCTTTAATTTTCTACCACCTCTATGGCTTCCAACAGAGTATGGATGCAACTTACTTTCAATTTCTAACACGCGTTCCTGTAGCAGTTTCTTTAAATCAGGATCCGACATCAAAGTTAAAAACACGGAATTTATTCAAAAGGTCACATACACACAGGAACCATAGACAAGCGGAGCACGACGTCCCGTCTGGTGAATAGATGTAAGATTCACGTCCACGGCGCTGCAGATGCTGGGATCGGTGAACTCACAAGCTGGTACTGGCATCCGTATGAAAAACGCTGGTATGAAGTGCACCAGCAGTCACAGCACTGACGTCAATGCGTTTCGGATGGCTCCTTTGTCAAGACGTGCTGCTCTCACTTCGAGTCCAGGATTTAAGCCTGGAGGTCTTGTCACGTGATCGGGTTGACATGAAAACCTAAAAACCCGGCTCTCATATACTAATAAAATTATATTACCGGCTCCGAATATTTGGCCAATAATATATAATATATTTTTATAATGTATAAAACATTAAAAAAGCAGAGGAATGCAATAATATTATACAGCACATACTACAATATAACGCATATATGTCGGCAGCAATTTTTAACAGTACATCAAAAATTATATAACATTTAAAAAAATACTTTTTTTAAAAACATACATCAATTTATCCTCTGGAGCCGGGTATCAAAAACAGACAAACAGACTAAATAAAACACAATGTTAGTGACAGGTAGATCAAATCAATACCTAATATAAACATATCTGAAAATAGATGAACCACTTATACTCAAAAGCTACATTCATTTGTCCTTTGGGAATACTACACTTCCAATTTTTATGGTGGCTACTGTCGCACCCTATATGTGAGTTGCAATCTGTAGGTTTAATAAAGTTTTTTGTTTTAATAAGACCATTCTCAATATAGATCGTTAAATCTAAGAAATTTATTTCAGAACTACTAACTGTGAATGAGAGTTCAATATTATAAACATTATTATTCAAATGGGTACAAAAATCCTGTAGTGATTCAGTATCTCCATTTCACACAAACAGGATATTGTCTATGTAGCGGGTCCATAGGGCCAAGCTGGCAATCCAGGGGTGTCCTGCCCATACCTGTTCATCCTCCCCGTGGGCCATGAACAAATTTGAGTACCCTGGTGCTAGCTTGGCACCCATAGCTGTACCCACTACCTGAAGAAAGAACTCTACTTCATACCAAAAAATGTGACAGGCGGATAAGGCAGAGGGGGCAGCGGCGGCAGGGAAGCTCTGGCGTACAAATGCTAGAGCGGAGATGAGGGGGGCAGGGGGGCTTCCAACGTCCTGTGGTGGGGTTTGCTGGGGCAGGACAAACCTGCCCTGGTAGGTTTGTCCTGCCCCAGCAAAATCCACCACTCAAGGAGTTAATGCAGGAGCCGCACTTTAACAGGGGGAGAGCCGCATGCGACTCAAGAGCCGCGGGTTGGCCACCCCTGGTGTACAATCTCAGACAGTGAATTTGAATGCTAAGCAATCATTGTCTTGCACATATTTAGTGCCAGTTACATATCATGTTCCCAGTAGTGACAGTTACATATCATGTCCTCAGTAGTGCCAGTCACAGATGTCCCCAGTAGTGGTTTTTAGCAAGAATTTTATCACTTTGTGGAATGTATGATTTTCAGAATAATTTGGATAACGGATAGTTGGATAAAGCATACTCAACCTGTACAACTTCTAAGATGTAGGTGTAGAAAAATGAGAAGATATTAATGTTGGTAAACGAGATGTAACAGCTTGAGAGCAGTGGCCACTGCTTCTGTGTCATATGTGTGGGAGTGAATGACACCAGTGAGTGAGCCGCTGATCAGACTGTCTAGCAGAGAGACAGCCTACAGCCAGGAAACCACTGTGGCGGCTGGCTGAGGTTGGTATCTTCCATATATGAGAGGAAGCCAGAAGGGAGTGTGGACTTGCATAAGTATTGAAGCTGAGGCCAGTTGACATTGCCCATTTAATGGATGTCCGCTTGTGCTGCTGGACAGAGGTAGCGAGTGAGCGATGCTCAATGTCAGTCCAGATGACCGGAACTGCCGTAATGGCCGTTTCTCCCGTGGGAGGGCTTGATCACACATGTGATCAAGCTTGGGTCTAACATCACATCTTACATGAGAGTATGGGACTGCAGAGTAACTCAACTAAAAGGACTGCATCCACTTAGGGCCGATGTAAGTCTTCTTGGTGCCCTAGGCAAAATAATTTCAACCTGTTGCCGCCAACCACCCCACACTGCCTCCAATACCCCTTTTCAGCACCACAAATGAAAGCATGGAGGTGACATCTTAATGTCCCACAGCCACCACCTATATTAAGTACAACAAGGATGTCTTCCTAATAGACATCCTAAATTATTGTGATAGGCAGACTTAGTGGCAATGCCCCAGATCCTGGCACCCTAGACAGCTGCATAAAGCTGCCAATGCAGTTCGATCTGTAAGGTTTGCCAGCCCCTTTCAACTTCACCTGCTGCCCACCCCATCAGTTAGTCTGGTATCTCAGCCATGCTAGCTGACTGACTTAGTGACTATTGTCCAGCCCCCTCAGCCACACCCACCACCTGACTGTCTAAGCCAACACTATATGCCCCCTCATCTCTGCCCATCTCTGCCCACAACAGACTAATAAAATATCTGCTTGGCCCCACACTTCACATTTCCGTAAAAAAAACAATCCACCATAACTTATGATAACTCAGTTATATGGATCATACTAATGTTTATGAATTCAATATTTATGTTTTTATATATGTAATTTAGAACTTTCTAAACCTTTTCTTATTGATTACATTGGTACTTATGTAGTATCTGGGCTGCCGATTTTTTGATTGTATGCCTTAAGTTAAGGCATACAATCAGATGCGATGCAATATCGCATCGCATACGATGCGATGCGATGCGATGACCCGATTTTTCCATAGGATTCAATGTTAAAATGGACTGAGTCCATTTTAACATGGAATTCAATGGGAAAAAGGGGTCCTTTTCATACCCCTACTATCCAAGTGGGCATGGAGTTGGATATAAACCTGTGGCGAGCGTAGCGAGCCACCGAGCCCGAAGCGTGGCGAGCGAAGCGAGCCCCGCGAGGGGCCGGTATTCTGTGTCCCCTCGCGGGGCTCGCTACGCTCGCCACGCTTCGGGCTCGGTGGCTCGCTACGCTCGCCACAGGTTTATATCCAACTCCATGCCCACTTGGATAGTAGGGGTATGAAAAGGACCCCTTTTTCCCATTGAATTCCATGTTAAAATGGACTCAGTCCATTTTAACATTGAATCCTATGGAAAAATCGGGTCCATCGCATCGCTTCGCATCGCATCGCATCGCATGCGATTTGGTCGGGTGCGATGCGATGCGATGGACCCGATTTCAAAATCGGCAGCCCAGTTACTACATAAGTACCATTACATTGACTTCATTTGGATCCCAATTAGGGCCAAGGGCAGAAACCAGTACACCAAACATTATTTTTTTGGAGTGTATGAGGAAAGCTGAAATTAAATTAATGAACTCAGCACTTTTAGTCAACACTGCTAACCACAGTGCCAGTGTGTTACTACTTTTTTGTCTCATTTTTGGCCAGATGTACTAAGCTTTGAAAAGTGATAAAATGAATCGTAATATATGACCTGCCAATTATCTCCTATCTGTCATTTGCAAACCCAGCCTGTCCAGTGCCAGCCAGGAGTTGATTGGCTGGTCATTTACCACTCTCCACTTTTCAAGGCTTAGTACATCTCACCCTCGGGGAGAGATGTAACAAACCTAGAACAAGAGAGATAAATAAGCTATGTTTAAAACTTGATCTTTCCCCAGGATTTGATACATCTCTGGTGCGATTGGCCACTCTTCACCCACTTCTGATGGATCGGGACAAGAAATCATGTGAAACGCGGACAAATCTCTTGTGTTTGACCTCCAATCCGATGCATGGTCCCCTGCGCTTCGGATTGGAGTCAGCGATCCTACGTGTAGCACATGGGATAAATCGGACCTTGGGAATCAGAGGCATCAGGTGTTTTTTTTAGCACCTGCGATATATCGCATCCGATCCTCCTTGAACTCCCCCGCCGCTCCCGGGAGTCCTTTTACATGTGATAAATCGCATGAGATTTATCGCATGTAAATAAGGCACATCCAGTGCCAAGTTGGATGAAGGACTTCTGGGAAGCTGACAGGGAAGTTCAAGGGCAAACTGCCTTAGACAATGGCTGTCTTCTGATTTCCGTACTGCACCAGCTGTACTCACAAAGTAATATATGCCCTTATATATATATATAATTGTGAAAGCATTAGAATGCTCTGACAGCTACACAGGAGCAGACCTACATATAAATATATTTCTCCACAAACTCATCTCTGTTAACAAACCACATTCAGTGTTCCAAAGCTCATTAAACTCTAAAGATTTCTATACAGAATATTTCGTTAAGTGCAAGGCAAACTCTTTGTGAAATAAATTGCTCCTTATTTACCCATTCTTTCTTACATAAAATTAGCTTTTATTAAAATCCGAGCTCTGTAATGTGTTTCATGAATATTATTTGGATTTATAGTGTGCACCATAACCAGGAGACCCTGCTGGGCACTACTTTAGGGTATATAAATGCATATGGAGCCTCATGTGATTATTCTTGTAACAAGGTCACAGGATGTTACTCCACACCTGCCAGTTCCGAATTCCAACTACCTATTATATTCTCAGTAATTGGTTGTGTTATGCACACAGATGCATTACAGAAAGTATCCCAGGCTGAAAAATTCATTTCGAAAGGTAATGATATATGAGAAGTAGAGAACCTCAGGTTCAGAAAACTATTATAAAAAAATATTTTTCTTTTTCAACACTCATTAATACAGTACTGTATGTACTGGTTTGGGGAAATACATAAAATACACTTTTTGTAATGCGTTTTTCTATTCAATGGATAATTCTGTGGCAAATTTGACCAGAACAGGTAAAATGTCATAGGAAACAAATTTACAGTAGTGTACACTGTCAAAATGTCTTAAAGAGTGCCACCTAATGTTCATCAAGTGCAGTCACCTAAGTAACACTTTGGGGTTTATTTACTAAGATGAGAGTTGATGAGCTACACCTCCTAGCTTTCCTTGCCTTAGTTTTGCTATTTGAACATGCTGAATCTGATGCAAGGCATGCTGGGATGTGTAGTTCATCAATTGCTGGAGGGCTGCTTATTGCCCTCCCCTGTTCTAGAAGATAATAGATCGGATTGGTTGGTTAAAGCTGATTGGTTAAAGCTGAGCTGATTGGTTAAAACTTAATATCTCTCCACTTTCTCTCTCTCTCTCTCTCCAAACTTTGATAAATCTAGCCTACTAAATGTTCCTTTCTCTATGATGTTCCTCTCCAGTTTGGACTATAAATGGACTACATTTCTTCTCTTGCTGCCTCTATTGGTCTCAACCCTTGAAATTCCATACACTAATTACATTTACTTTGTATGCAAGGCATATAGATGGTTTACCGTTGTAGAAGGCCTAACACTATATTCTATTCTTAACTGTATATTTCTATCTGTGGTGCTCTTTTGTACCTAGATTATTTCTCCCTGCCTAATACCTAAGGCATTCCCTCCTCATTGACTTATCACTTCAGGCTTGGGGTCCGACAACAGGATATCTTTCATGCTGCTCAATTCTGTGACAAACCAGCCCCAGCCTACGCTCAGATATGTCTTTCCTAATAATTCTACAGCTTCCTGCGATCCATGGTGCTGTTCTCCTCTTCCCTTCTGCAATGTAAATTCTTGCAAGTAGGGCACCTATATAATTAACATATCTGCTAACTATAGTTATAATTGGTATATTTGTTCATCAGCATCATTTTGTCATTGCCTATTATTGTCCTGTATAATCTCCCATGTATGCAACTTTGCTGTACTGTATGTTGCTTACCACTATGTACTGTGCTAATTAATCTTGTTGGGTCTGGAGAAGGATATGGATATGGATTTGGAGAAGGATATGGAGAAGTATTTGGAGAAGGAGAGAGATAATGATTTGGAGAAGAAGAAGGATTTGGAGAAGGAGAAGACGAAGAAGGATTTGGAGAAGAAGAGGATGAAGAAGAAGGAGGTCTGTCATTTTATCATCTCTTATGGAGCCCATACACGGTCCGTTGTGTACGGCTCCGTTCTGTACTATGCGATGCGCGCTCCAGCGCATCACATAGTACGGTACAAAAAGTATGTGCTGCGCATACTTTTTGTACTAGGTACACATCGGTTCGGATCGCAGTGCATGCACTAGGGATCCGATCCGATCCGATGTGTACTATTTAAGTCCCAAACGGATCCGTTAAACGGACCATGTATGGGCTGCTTTAGGTCTTCAAAGCAAAGTTGCAGCATTGCTGAATATGCTTTATCGGCCCCTGGATTTATTTATGCACAGTTTCTTATATAGCGCAGCACATTCCGTTGTGTTTTACAATTGGCTACAACAGTGATTAAAAAACTGGGTAGATACAAACCGACATGGAGGTAGTAGGGCCCTGCTCGCAAATTTAAAATCTGTAGGGATACATGAGGATAGAATTCCAGAACATGGCAATCCCACCAGATTAAAAGGCGGTCCTGATGGGATGCAATTAGATATGAATGCTACTGGAGGTTGTGTGGGGGGGGGGTGTTTTGAATATGAAACAGATCGACCATACGCAAAGCCCTCACAACTGGGTCAGGTGAACAACTGGTCACTCAACGTTTTGCAGAGTTGAAACACCCGATTAATTCCATTCTCTATGGGATCTGGACACCATGCCTGCATCCATCAGATGAGGCGATCAGGCCGCACAATTTCTTAAATGCAAAACCAGGTGGATTGTCAAACTAGGTGTCCTTGCAGCAAAAGCTTTAAATGAGAGTTTATCTTTTGCCAGTTTTCGCTGATGTACCATCGTTAGAATACTGACATCATGGACACCGAGCTGCCCATTTGAACATACCTCCGATTAGGTCCTCTCGAGCATACACATTACCATCATTCACACAGATGACAAATTGGCTATATCAATTGGTCAATGCCATCATGTCCCAGTGTACACATCATTGTTATAGAAATGTTATAGAGGCGTTTGCATTGCTCCCGTAATTTGTTTGCTGTATTTTATGTATTACATCAAGGGCTGTAATTAATAGATTGTATACGCATATATAACCTCCGGTATAACCGCATTACGCATTGAGTTTATTTTGTGCATTGTTACTGCATACCCTGTCACATGTTTTTTGCCAATCCGTGTCAACACTTTTCCTTTTTTTAAACGATTCTTTTTATGTTTAAAAAACTTTTTTGTTGTTTATGTGGTAAAGGGTACACATTAGTTGCTATGGTAACTTATGATGTCATCATCTAGCGCCACTTAAAGCGACGCTTGCTAGTGGACGCCTCCAATTTCACAGCAGCTCTTTCACTTGGGCGATTTGTCTTATGTCATTGTCGGATGTTTCTGTATGTGACTTGAAAACAGTTGAAATAAAAACTGAAACGTCTTCAGCCGCTGTTTGCTGAACATTATTTTCACCATCATCAAGCCCGAGTGATGCACCTCCATCGTGTGTGTATATATATATATATATATATATATATATATATATATATATATACTTGGCTGGTCGGCCTGGCACTCTCCCAGACTATTAGTGCCCCGGTGCCCTCCGGAAAATATTTGTATGGATTGCAAGAAAACAAGCTGCGGCACTCAAGGGTCTTGTAAAAAAGTCAAATGGCATTTATTTCATAAATGCAAAGAAATCCGACGTTTCGGGGATCAAGTCCCCGTTTTCAAGGTGTAGGTGAGACAGGCTGTCTCACCTACACCTTGAAAACGGGGACTTGATCCCCGAAACGTCGGATTTCTTTGCATTTATGAAATAAATGCCATTTGACTTTTTTACAAGACCCTTGAGTGCCGCAGCTTGTTTTCTTGCAATCCATATATATATATATATATATATATATATATATATATATATATATATATATATAGCAGCGTTGGATGGTATAGCACTCCTGGCGTCTGGTTTTCAAAGTAATAATTCAGGCCACAAACGTGGGTTATTACAACGTTTCAATGCCTTTATTGTAGCGGCATTTTCATCAGGTATAAAAACATAGAATAAACAGTCTTACCTTAAATAGAGAAAACACACCAAGTGAGCACACCTAGCCTGGGGGTGGAGACCAACCTCCAGCTAACAGCGCAGAATGATGATCTCACAGAAAGAGATCAATGTGCACCCATCACCATGGAAACAGAACATAAACACTGGAAGAAGGAGACAGCAGCATTAGGATAACGATCAATAATACATCAATCTACAAGTAAATAGATATGTACATTGTTCAAGATACATAGTAAATGGAGCAATCATAATGTAAGTGCAGACAGGAGTTATCATGCATTTAGGGCAAAGGGCAGATTACTATGTAACCAGATCAAATAAACGAGCCCAGTCCCAGGTGCTCATTTAACCCCCTAGGTGCTAAGGTGCCTAGGCGAAATATCCACCTAGACTCTAGTTGGAGCAATTTCTTTGATCTATCACCTCCCCTAATAGAAGGGGGAAGGTGATCAATCATACGATATCTCAGCGATGTCAGTGGGTGGGCATGATTACAAAAGTGCCGGGCTACCGGCTGTTCGCTATGCCCCTTTGCAATGGCAATCCTGATTGCTGACCTATATATATATATATGAAAACTGGAAGTCCAGACTGTGCACAGTCACTTTAAGATAATCGTGCTTCCTGAGTGGTGTGTACTTGCAGCTTTCTCCAATAAGCCTGACCACGGCTCAGTTGTCCCGCAATGTATACAAGAAAATGGAGAGGAAGCGCACACGTGAGCACAGTATTAAAATGTATTTTACTAAAAAATATAAGCTCACATACATCAAGGTAAACAGCAAACAGCTTGTCAAGCACTTTATCCACCACCGTGTTCCGCTCTCGGGAAGGACCGGGACCAGTCTTTATCACCATCGGTAACCTCTGTGGACAGGATCTTCAAAGCACTGTTGTGCCCAACATGTTTCGTCATCAGGACACTTCAGAAGTCTCCTGATGATGAAACATGTTGGGCGTGGCCTAACTCACAACACAGTGCTTTGAAGATCCTGTCCATAAAGCTACTGTAAAATTCAAGTATTTTTGTGGAGAGATCTTGATCAGCAGCACAACAAGGTGCACTAATAGCCCTTGTTAGGGCCTTCACTTTTCTCTATGCCTCCATTCTGTATGTTGGGTAAATAAGTTAGACAGGCAAAATGAAGACTTAGCAGGCATATGTAGTCCCCCTGTAAAGTAAGCATTAAAATACAGACAAATACAACATTACAATACAGACAAAACATGACCACAGTGATCGGGAATCGGCAACTGCAGAAAAAAAAGTTAACTTCTCCAAGTGCCGGTATGCCATAAAGTTGCATAGTGGCACACTTCAAGAACTGCTTAGCAATACGGTTGAGTATCCCTTATCCAAAATGCTCGGGACCAGAAGAATTTTGGATAATGGATTATTCTGTATTCCAGAATATTTTTATATTTCAATGCTGTATCTTGAGGTTTCTTGCATTTATGTTGTACAAACACACTAAACACATGAAATACAATCACATATATTTTATTTGTGTGTTTCAAAACATTAAAAAAGTTTGTGTACTATTGCAGATACTGTATTTGAATGCCAAGCAAGCATTTTCTTGCACATATTTAGTGCCAGTTACATATCATGTCCTCAGTAGTGCCAGTTACATATCATGTCCTCAGTAGTGCCAGTTACATATCATGTCCTCAGTAGTGCCAGTTACATATCATGTCCTCAGTAGTGCCAGTTACATATCATGTCCTCAGTAGTGCTGGTGCAGATGTACCCAATAGTGCTTTTAGTAAAAAAAATGTTTTTGTTTTTTTCACTTTGTGGAATGTATGGTTTGCGGTATAGTTTGGATAACGGATATTTGGATAAGGGATACTCAACCTTATACCATTTAACAGTCAACATTTTAATTGTCTATCAGTCAACAGTTTATGCCATACTGTACATCACATTTATAGAACGTATATTATTCCTTACAAATGAATCTATTATTAGTGGATTAATGCAAAGCAGTGAAAGTGTATTTAAAATTAAGCAGCCAGCTTGGATTTTTCTCCCACGGTGATCTGCTAATTGAATGAAAATCTTATTATGTATGATGACATTAAGCTTTCTCTATAAGTAAACGTATTTGTACTGTACCTTCCATGATTAAATGAGACTAAAGAACTCCTAATAGGAGGTTTGGAATACTGTTTGTATAAGTGCTATGATTATTTATTAAAGGATATTTCTATTTAGAAGGCAATAAAGCTTTCATTTATAGAAATACTTTTGAATATGTACTGATATATATATATATATATATATATATATATATATATATATATATATATATATATATATATATATATATATATATAGATCCAGAAGACCGGCACTCCAGCAATGTAGCAGCGGTGCAGGTGCCTTTCCAAAGAAGAAATGAATATGTCCAAATGGCGGGTGGCACTCTGCTTCTAATAATGAATGGGCGACACAAGGTGTGTAGTCAACGTTTCAGTGATCTTATCACTTTTATCAAGTCTTGATAAAAGTGATAAGATCACTGAAACGTTGACTACACACCTTGTGTCGCCCATTCATTATTAGAAGCAGAGTGCCACCCGCCATTTGGACATATATATATATATATATATATATATATATATATATATATATATATATATATACACACTGTATATATCTTTGTTTGAGTCATTGATATATTGCCCGTATTTGTGACTGTAAACTCACCTTTGTATTCTTAATGATAATGATTACTTTTTTACATTTAGAACAAAATATAATATTAGGTACTTATGTAGTATCTGGGCTGCCGATTTTTTGATTGTATGCCTTAAGTTAAGGCATACAATCAGATGCGATGCGATGCGATATCGCATCGCATCGCATCGCATCCGATATCGGATGCGATGACCCGATTTTTCCATAGGAATCAATGTTAAAATGATTCCTATGGAAAAATGGGTCCTTTTCATACCCCTACTATCCAAGTGGGCATGGAGTTGGATATAAACCTGTGGCGAGCGTAGCGAGCCACCGAGCCCGAAGCGTGGCGAGCGAAGCGAGCTACGCTCGCCACAGGTTTGTATCCAACTCCATGCCCACTTGGATAGTAGGGGTATGAAAAGGACCCATTTTTCCCATTGAATTCCATGTTAAAATGGACTCAGTCCATTTTAACATTGATTCCTATGGAAAAATCGGGTCATCGCATCGCATCGCATCGAATCGCATGGTCGCATGCGATGCGATGCGATCTCCCGATCCGACCCGATTTAGAAATCGGCAGCCCAGATACTACATAAGTACCTAATATTATTATTAAGTAAGCCGATTTATGCTTAAAATATGATTTCATTTTTTTATTATTATAAGATTATATTCTAGTTATATATTAAGTGTTCATCCCTTAGGGTTGGCACAGTTTTCTTACCATCTGTTGGTTTTATGCACATTTATTATTAGTGAACCGGAGTTACTGATCCGTTCTATGTTTTGGCCTCCACCGTTTGATTTACTCCCGTACCAAAAAGATATGTTAATCTTCATGGCTCCCTAGGCAGCTCATCAGACTGTATACTCCAATAATGTGTGTATAAGAATTCGGTGGAGGAATCAAATGCACACTACAGTTACTCCACAGAGATTGAAACTCATGATCCAGGGCCCTTAGATGAGCAGATTGCAGAAGTTGGTTCCTTTCAACAAATCTTACTGGTCGATGCATTTAGTACAGTTTTCCAAATTCTCTTCATTCAATAATAGTTTATAAAACTTTTTTTTAGTTGTTAAATGAATAATCTCTGGCCGCGTTCCCAGGTTTCAAGATGTAAGTCCTAGGTCCCTTCCGCGGTACTTTGGAGGTCGGAACATCTGGTGTTAAGATAAGCAATAGCTCTGTGGCTGTAGCATTACCCTGTTGACACAGTTTATTTTTCCAGGAAGGCCCATTATGCTAAATCCCAAGTAACAGGGGCAGTCTATAAACACAGCTACACATTTTCTTAAGCCGTATGCTATATTGGGAGATTCACAACTTATCATCTATTATCTAAATCCTTCATTATCTGTTCTATATAAACAAGGCAAGTCACACATATGGTTATTCAGACACTGCAAAACAACACACATTGATCTAAAGGGACGAGCTCTGTAATAAGGTTTCACTGAAATGCTAAAACATTGGTCACATCCTGTATTTGTAACACTTATGTTTATTGCAGTATCTCATCTCTCACATTGGGACAATTATGTACATATGGGCTGATTCAGGGATGTACGCTATTCTGGTATCTACAGTATACAGCTGGTTGATGGTTTTATTACTACATTCATAAATGTGAGGCTGACAGTGTAGGCACCCCAATGCCTCTCTGATGCAGGGTCATATAAACAATGGGGCAAATGGAGCTGCAACTCCAGGCCTCCACATAAAAATCGGCCCACCATCATGACAGATAATCACCAGACAGACCCAGGCTGGCCAAATGGTTGGACATAAATCATTAAATCATAAGTATTAAAATTGCATTCCTGTTTTACACATTTATGCAATTTTGTACTTTTATATATTTAGAGAGACTTTGGGGTGTATATTTTATGGATTCTACATGGCTTTGGCCTCACCTCCTCCATTTCTCATAACAGGCCCTTGAACATTTCCAGCTCAAGGCCCATTGGGCCCTTAATCCGGCCCTTCTCTGATGTCGAAGATTGGATGTAGAATGGGTGAGAGGGTGTTTAGAAAAAAACAAACTGGTGTGTCTCAACCATTTTATAGATGTGTTAGAGACAGAGACTGCACCCTTGTATGCGGTTTCACTGCCGCAGCGTCTTCACTCTGTCAGCCATTATAAGTAGTCATTGGCATAGGCGAATCTAGAAATATGCTAATGGGTGGTCCTAGAACATAATGTATTTTGCGCGCCAAAAAAAAAAAAGGGAGCGTGGCCTAATTTCAAGGGGGTGTGGCTTAATAGGGGCAAGTCACTCCGGGATTTTCTAACTGCTATGAGGGCATGCCCAGCGCTTTGTGACCAGCTTTTTTAAATTGCATTAGAACTGGGAAAACTATAACTACAATTACAACATTTTAAATATAATAAATAACCTATGACCACAACGTGAAGCTCCATTATACATATGCCCCACACCTTGATGCTCATTATACATATGCCACATACATGATGCCCATTATACATATGCCCCACAACGTGAAGCTCCATTATACAAAAAACCCTCAGCATGATGCTCCATTAATCATATGCCACACACCGTGATGCCCATTATACCTATGACCACAACGTGAAGCTCCATTATACATATGCCCCACACCTTGATGCTCATTATACATATGCCACATACATGATGCCCATTATACATATGCCCCACAACGTGAAGCTCCATTATACAACTGCCCCACAGCGTGATGCTCCAGTATACATATGCCACACACATGATGCCCATTATACATATGCCCCACAACGTGAAGCTCATTATTAATGAGCATCAAGGTGTGGGGCATATGTATAATGGGCATCATGTGTGTGGCATATGTTTAATGACTCATTAAACATATGCCACACACATGATGCCCATTATATATCAGTGAAAAGAGTATGCAGGCTAGAGTCACAGGCCGCTAATTTACCTACTGCGCACAGTTTAAAAAGAAAGTTTACAGAATGCAGGCATTAAATAGGAGCAGCGGCGGTGGCGGCGATAAATGAGCCTGGCATGAGGCAAGGGAGAAGGCGCGAATTCTAGCGCCGGGGACGTCACCTAATCCAAACAAGTGACCTCCTGCCGCCAAGCGAGGAACCGCTACACAGCGGGGGAGCGGCAGGAGGTCACTGCCGCAAAGTAAGGACCTGGAACCCAGCGCTGGGAAAGATTAAACTTTTTTTTAAAACCATTGGTGGCCACTGGGAAAGATTACAGCCTTTTAAAAATAAAAGCCATTGTGGGCACGGCCCCTGCCCAGTGCCAGGCCAGCCCAGCAATGGCTTTTATTTAAAAAAAATAGCTGTAATCTTTCTCAGTGCCCTGCCCAGCTGCACTGGGGAATATTAACTGGGCAGTGGCCATGCCCACAATGGCTTTTATTTAAAAAAAAGGCTGTAATCTTTCCCGCTGGCCTGCCCAGTGCCCAGCAATGGCTTTAAAAAAAAAAAAAAGTTTAATCTTTCCCAGTGGCACTGGGCAGGGCAGTGGGAAAGATTACAGCTATTTTTTTTAAATAAAAGCCATTGCTGGGCTAGTGGGCTGGCCTGGCACTGGCCGTGCCCACAATGGCTTTTATTAAAAAAAAGCCATTGTGGGCACGGCCCCTGCCCAGTGCCAGGCCACCCAGCCCACTAGCCCAGCAATGGCTTTTATTTAAAAAAAAAAATAGCTGTAATCTTTCCCAATGCCCTGCCCAGTGCCACTGGGCAGGGCACTGAGAAAGATTACAGTCTTTTTTATTTTTATTAAAGACATTGGTGATAGGCATGATTTTACACTGAAAAATTTGTCTTACCAGCGCCCACTGCACTAGTGGCAGAGTGAGTGGAGCCTCGAGGTCAGGTGCCCAGGACCAGGATCCGGCCGGGGATCAGTCTAGATAGAAAAGCCACAGCACTGGCAGGCAGTCACTCAGGCGACCCCCATGTGCTGGCTACTGGCTGCTGGCTGTGATGCTGCTCCACACAACCACACCGTGCGCGCCAGCTAGCACCCGCCGCAGCAGCACAGCACGTGCAGGAGAGGGAGGACACCGCGTCACGCTGTGAGACGGATGGAGGAGGAAGTCACGTGGCAGCGGCGCAAGCTCCGCAAAGGACCATGGGAGGAGCTGCGTGCAGTTGGGCATGCGCGCAGCCCTCCCGTCCAGGGTCCTGCCGGCAGTGGTATCGATAATCCGGTCATAAATAATATTTAAAGCTGCAGGCACCAATCGAATGGGTGGTCCTGTGCACCCCCGGACCACTCCTTAGATTCGCCTATGGTCATTGGGTCAATCAGAAAGCCGATAATTGGATGATGCTGCATCTTTGTACTCAGTCGGTATGATTTGCAGAGTCACCAGTGGAATCTCAATACAAATCTTGGCAGCTGTTTCCAAAAGTACCTGCGCCGCATTAGCTTACGACCATGAATCAGACACACAGCGCAGTATAATGTATATCAGTGACCTCTCAGGTGATATGGGACTGAAATACATTTTTAAAATCACCAGTGTAAAAACAAGAAAGATGAAATATACATGAAATATAGATGTAATTAAATAACTCTATGTAACATATAATTTTGTTTTATCTTATTTTTGTTTTACATATTTATATACCATTGCCTCACATACCTCATATGAACATAGAATTTGGAGGCAGATAAGAACCAATTGGCCCATTTATTTATTAATTTACAGTTTCTTATATAGCGCAGCATATTCCGTTGCGCTTTACAATTGGAAACAACAGTGATTACACTCACTGGGCAGAAACAAACTAACATGGAGGTCGTGTGCGCAAAATGTCAGTAAAATGGCTGCAGCGCCATTTTCCCAATGGTTTCTGCAGTGCGACTGCTCCAGAGGACTCCAGAGGGTAAGTTTGAAAAAATGAGTTATACTTACATCAATGGTCACAAGCAGCTCAGGATATGTCAGTGACAAGCATATAAGGATATGTCATTTACTGGCATCTCAGGACACTTCAGGTGGCAGGGCCAGCCTGTTTCATCACCAAGTGATGCCCTCATTGCGATAAAAGGCTGCGATTCTCGGGTCAATGGGAAGGACGAGAGGCTGAATGACATGAGTTTGCATTGTTTAGCCCCATCGCCTATATATAAAGCTGCAAATCCTGGGTACTCTCTCCCGGCGGAGATGTGGGAGATGCAGCCGCTTTTGGCCGTGCATTAAACTGGTGCAAAGATCATGGGGAAGTTGGCAAGCATGACTTAAGTCCTCAGAGAGGAGGTTTGACGGTGTTAGATATAAATGTGACCATATTTATACACGGAATCGGTACATCTATCAGAATGAACTTAGGTCTACAGTCATTAGGTCGACTCCACTAGGTCGACTGGCATGAAGGTCGACCTGATTTAAGGTCGACATGGGCCAAGGTCGACATGACTTAAGGTCGAATTTGCATAAAGGTCGACATGAGGAAGGTCGACTGGTCATAAGGTCGACATGGGTTTTTCACTGTTTTTTTATCTGAATGTCGACACAGTTGACATGGACATAGTTGGCAATGAGAATCGGACCCTAGCATCGCTCGCTTCGCTCGCAATGCTTCGGGCACGGTGGCTCGCTTCGCTCGCCACAGCTTTAATAACCTCCTCCACGCCCTAGTGGATGGTAGGGCATAAAATACCGCCTGTCGGCACATGTCGTCTCAAAAAACAGTGAAAAACCCCATGTCGACCTTATGACCAGTCGACCTTCCTTATGTCGACCTTTATGCAAATTCGACCTTAAGTCATGTCGACCTTGGCCCATGTCGACCTTAAGTCAGGTCGACCTTCCTGCCAGTCGACCTAGTGGGGTCGACCTAATGACTGTAGACCTAAGTTCATTCTAATAGATGACCGCTTCCCTTTATACACAATATCATTTAATCATAATAATAATTGTAATAAATACTATTCATGACTTGCACTTAGTGAGCTATAGCAGATAAAGTTAGGTTGGTTATGACATTTTGAGAAAAAAGCGATGTGCGTGTTATCTGTAGCAATAACATGGTCATTTTATGTCAATAAACAATACAAATAGCATTAAAAGCTAATAAAATCAATAAAATTAGCTTCTGATTAGCCATAATATGATAGCTCCTTTCTGATATTTTCTGTGTAACAAAGAAGCTGAGTGGGGGTGGCACTAGGTCTTATGGGTGGAAAGCCTCCTTACCTTGAACTTACCCTGTAACTTCCCCCAGGTTCTTCTGTAACACCAGTGGTCTCTGACAGGGGTGTTACTTGTACTTTGTGGGCCCCACAGCAAAATCTTGAAAGGGCCACCTCTTTTCATTGCAATGCCCCTTAGGCAGGAGGGGAAAAGAGAGAGAGAGAGAGAGAGAGAAAAGGGAAGAGACAGAGTAAGAGATGGTGTCAATGAGGAGATAATTGGGGAGAGACAGGGAGTAAGAGGGTGTCAGGGAGAGAAAGGGTGAGACACCGGGAGTGATGGAGGGTGTCAGGGAGAGAGAGGGTGTCAGGGAGATAATCGGGGAGAGACAGTGAGTGAGGGAGGATGTCAGGGAGAGAGACAGGGAGAGAGGGTGTCAGGGAGATAATTGGGGAGAAACAGGGAGTGAGAGGGTGTCAGGGAGAGAAAGGGTGAGAGCCAGGGAGAGAAAGGATGAGAGACGGAGAGAGATAGAGATGTCAGAGAAAGAAAGGGGAGAGACAGGAAAGGAAAGGGAGGGGGGTTGTGAGGGAGATTGAGACAGCACCAGGTAGGGGCTGTCAGAAAGAGAGGGGAAGTGTGGGTAAAGAGGTGGGGAGAGAAAGAGAGAGCAGGGGAGAGAAAAAGAGTAGGGGGAGCAGAGCAGAAGGGGAGAGAGCATGGATGAGAGGTGGAGGGGATGGTGAGAAGAGGATGGGAATAGGGGGAGACATGGAGGAGAGGAGAGGGGGAAAGGGAGCCCAGAAGAGGAAGAGAGGGAGCGGACAAGAGGGGGAAGAAGCAGAGGAGAGGGGTAGGGGGATCAGTGGAAAGGGGAAGCGGAGATGATGGGGAGTAGAGAATCAGGGCACCAGAGTGGGAGAGTAGAAGGAAGAGCAAGGGTTATAAGATGAAGTTGTTACACAGGCAATGGCAATGCTGGGTCTTCGTACCTGCTCCTAGTGCTTGGTTCCCAGCATCCGCTCCCTGGGGCAGGGTCTGCTACACTTCTACCTGTCACTGGGTCTCTGACTTCTAAACAGGTCACCAGAAATGGCAGAGCTAAGTTCTTCTACTCCTGCCGCACAGTTCCCAGCTCCCACTCACTGGAGCCGGGGGCCACTGCTTTGGACCCCCCAAGCTGCTGGAACCCATAGCAGCTGCACCTCCTGCACCTTCTGTAATTAGGCCACTGGTATCTGTACCCTGCTGATGTCTCTGTGCTCTACAGACTATTGGGCTCTATTGTAGCACTGGATAAACCAGGTTCCATAATAAACTCAAAATATTGATATTCTGGTTCAGTGGGTAATAAGTTCTTTAATTACCCAGAATCATGTACCTGTATCTGTCATTTGTCCACCCACACTATGAACACACAAACTGTAACAGAAACTGCTTACTAGTGCCAGTTGAGTTTATTACAATGCAGCCTTGGGGGGGGGGGGGGGGGGGGGGGGTAAATTGAGCATTGAGCATTGTAGATATCAATTAAATAAAATAGAACTGTTCTAAAATTTAGGAGGAGGAAACTACAATGTCTTTACCTATACAATATTAATTATTGCAAAACTATAGAATAAATACATTCTAGTGGAAGGAATTGTGTTCTCTATGGGCCTGATTCAGGGTTGTATGTAATGCAGACATTTTTGCAACTGGCCAATGTTTTTTCTTCTTAATCCATGTATGGTTTGCTTTTGTGATTTTGCAACCATTTGCATGCTAATATGCAAATATATAAGAAAAACACTATGAAGGACTTCTGGGAGGGGAGTGAAAGGTAACCACTCTTAATGTAAAAAGAGGCTGTTTTGTGGGAATGTAAAGGAAGTGTCATGGTATCTAGGCATTTTAAAAAAAAAGACTTGTTCATATGTTACCATCCACATGGGTATAGAGTTAGATTATAATAGAGTACTGAGCGCAGTGAGGCACCATGCCCGAAGCATGGCGAGTGCAGTGAGCTATGCCAACCTTTGTCGAAAAAAGGTAAAACTCATGATGACCTTTTGACCCTGGTGACCTTTTGACTGGTGGCCTTTTGACCCTGTCGACCTTTTGATTGTTGACCTAGACATTGTAAATCTAAAAGACCATAAACGATTGTTTATGGCGCAGACGTCTCTTCTTGTTCTGCAGATACAGAGGCCATATTTTGTGGAAGTAGCACAGGTGAATCTGTGTGACCTGTGGTGGCTCCAGAGGTGGGGCTGCAGCACAGATCAAAATTCAAATAGGGGAGCATACCCACCCACTTCCCACCAACTGCCATTTCATAGAGCGGTTCCTCTATTTGAATTTTGAACTGTGCTGCAGCCGCTCCTCTGGAGCCTCCACTGCGTGTGACTCAGAGTTTACTCAATCAGTCGATAAGTACAGTGGATGATTCACTTGCTACACAGTCCATCTAACACTCATACACAGGGAATGCTTAAACTATCATTTACATAATTTTACACTTTAACTGAGTTTGAGATTGCAGTGGTGGCAGCATTAGAGAACATCCTTAATCAGGGCCTGCATGCGTGTTACATCTTTCAGTTACTCAAGTACTGTATCACATAGCATTTCTAAGGCATTGGTTGCCTGCAGTTGTAGTAAGTAGTAGTTATGGTCCGTACACACAGTACCAAATGCGGCTCCGCCTACATCGTTAATGATATCAGCGGTGCAGCGAAAATTAACAACCTGCGAGTAAACACTTAATGATATAGTTCAGTGACATCACCGGGATCCTCACCGAACATGCAGTCAATATCATCAAATTGGACTACGTGTTCGCTCAATTGGGGTTATCATCATCGTTAATGATATATTGGGTCCACACTGACCGATATGAACGATGACATTGATAGTGATTTAACATTATCACGCATATTTTCCATGCAGATCGGAGAGTGTGTACCAAGCTTCAGATTGAAGCTAGGATAAAACTTCAATAGAAGCTGAAATCGATTACAATAATAATGGTTCTTTTATTTCTATTAGATTAATATTATCTTCTTCTACAGCAGGATTGTGAGTGGGGAGGGGGCATTAAGGATGTGGTGCATTACAGAATCCTCTCAACCAATATTATATTCTTATATTGTCTTAGAAATGAAAAATATTTTTCCTGGTAATAAATGTGAAGTATGATTTTGCAGTTATTGCCATTGACTGCTGCGACTACTGAATAAAAGATATTAACCCTTATATAAACCAATAATGTCTCTGTTACATCTCAAGCAGCATCAATCTCATTTTTTTACCTTACATTTGAACTCTGGAATCTTCAGCATAGTGTATGTTGGAAGGAATGCACAGAACCCATAGCAAGGGGCAAATGTCAGCTGTAATAAGTGCACAAGAATGCTAATATTAACCAGCCCTCACCTTCAATGTCACAAATGTAATAAAACTATAATACAGTTAATAAACAAATTCAAAACATATCCCCTAAACAGTATTCATTGTAAATACAAGCTGTTGTTTTGCCCCTAGAAGGTCACATACAATTGTCCATTCATTAGTAGAAATGAAAATATTACAATAGAGTAATACTTAAGTAAACAACCATTTTTGTTATGAATTTCGGGTAGCCCCCAATATCAGGAGGAATGTTTGCTCACCGGAATTTTTAATGTCTGGGTAACCTGAACAGAGGCTGTGAAATGAGCCCATTCCAGAGGTCAGTAAGAAGTGAATGCATATGTGATAACTTGACTTCCTTGTTTGGTCCCTGCTGCGCTACAGCCCTTACTACTGCAGCAGTTTACTTAGGCCCTTATTCAGATCTAAGGACGTGCCAGCTCCACTCTCCACCACCCGCACCAGGATTGTAGTCCGAACCAGCCTACAGGATAAAGCCATCAGCAGTGACCCCGCATGACATCTAAAGGGTCACCCAAAATCTCTCTACAAACCCTCCATTCTCTCTGGTCAATTGGGACCCCAACATCTTTCCAGTGGACCTGTAATTTGTGCCATCTTTGGGCCGACCACTTGGACTCATGGAATCCACCATCTACCAATGAGACTGATACACCAGGAGTGGCAATTATTATATCATAATCAATACTGTCTGGCATTACTAGGAACCGACTCTCCCTCAAAGTGCTGCTAGCGTGGAAGTGGGATCAATTGTTATTGTTTTTATGAATTTAATTTTTTTTGCTTCTTTATTTTTATTGTTAATAAAACCATTGTAAAGATCATCCAATATTTCAAAGTTTTTTTTTAAAGGTACAGCGCTGCTTTTTCTCTGTCTTTCCTTATTCAGATCTGATAACAGTACAAATTTGTTTTCAAAATGGGCAAAACCATGTGCACTGCAGGTGGGGCAGATGTAACATGTATAGAGAGAGTTAGATTTGTGTGAGTTATTTTGTTTCTGTGCAGGGTAAATAATAGTGGCTGCATTACAGGATTTTTAGATTTTAGTTTCAACACACCCCACCCAAATTTAACTCTCTCTGCACATGTTACATCTACCCCAACTGCAGTGCACATGGTTTTGCCCATTTTGAGAACAAATTTGTACTGCGATCAGATCTGAATAAAGACCTTAGTGTAGGGAGCATATGTAATTTACGAATCACAGGTATTTCTCAGAGTCGTCTCTTTGTGTGAGTGTCAAAATCAAAGGTAGACCGTTGGTAGATGGTGCTGTGCGTTGGTCTCATGTATCTCGGTCCTTCAAACCGCTGGTGTATTAGTAATCCAAAGTGGTGGATGTCATGGAAGGAATAGACAAAAAATACACCAATGTTTAGTACATCTAATAATCGAGTGATAGGAATAAGGAATAGGAATAAGGTAGATGAAACTAGATGCATACCCTTACTCACATTAGGTATCTACTAGACCAGAAACAAATCGTGTGATAAAATAAAAAATAAACACGACCTGTGGGAAATCAAGGAATGCGTATGAATCTGGTTTCATCTGCCTTATTCATATCATTAGACATACTAGACATTGGTGTACTTTTGATCTATTCCTTCTATGAGATCCACCACGTTGAGTTACTTATACCTCAGCCAGTGGCATAACGATAAAACGAGCGCTTCTTCCCAGCGCTCCTCCTGGCTGGCTCCTGCTAATGAAAATGACCCTCACAAAATGTCTGCCCCTAACAGCAGACCCCTTTTTAAAGGATGCTAGAGGAGGCCGCCGCCTCCTCTAGCATCCTCAAAAAGTGCCTGCTGTAAGGGGGTGGACATTTTGTGTGGGTCATTAGCAGGAGCCACCCAGGAGGCGAGCCGGGACCGTAGACAAGTAGATCTACGGGTCCTGGCCACAGACCCGGCGGCAAGCAGCAAAGTAAGTCAGGGCAGTGCAGCGCATTGATAGCCCCGCAGATCTCCGGGGCCCACACTCGCAAGGTTTGCCGAAAATGCAGTGAGTCTACTGCATTTGCTGGCGAGTCTCCATCATTATTAGTGTCCGCACTTAAACCTAACAAAACAAAAATAAACCAGGTGCTTATTAAAAAATGTTTTAGAGAAAGAATAAAATGTATATATAATATATTTATGCTAAATCAGTAGCAGCAGAAAACTTGATAGGCCTGAAACATTCTCCTAAGAAAGAGACATACAATTATTCTCTGCATTTAATACTTTATATGTGTATATAGCTGACATTAAAGAACTGCAAACCCCAATAAGAAAAAAAAAATAGAAATTTTGATATAATAATAATGAACAGTCAATGCAACCATTACAACAACCTTAATTTTTTCCTAAACATAGAATCACATTACATCAGAACCAGAATCCGCTTTATTGGCCAGGTATACTTGCGTATACTAGGAATTTGTTTTCGGTTTGCTGTTTACATACACCCATATAGAAAAAATATAAATAAATATATGTCGATGGGAAAAGGGATCACAAAAACTGGAGAATTTATTATGTCCTCCAATAACCTACATTTAGTATGCGCAGGGGAGGAAAAGACTTTGATGAGGTCTGCAGTGAAATCAGTGTATTCATATTACAATATGGTGAATAATTGGTGAGCACTTTTCCTATAAACTCAGGTGACTGTGCACCTGTTTCTGGTAGGAGTCCGTCTGTGTATATGTCCGAAGTTGGATAAGCGGTGAGAGGTAGCCTGACAAGGAGAGGGCCATGTTACCATATGGTGCCTTGATGGCTAAGTAGTATCCCCGACACGCAGCTCCTTATGTTCTCACTCTAAGTGGCTAGCAGCTGGTGTTACTGCAGCGTCACAATTGCTCCGGACTTGATCCTCCTCTCAGCATAAACATGCTGGAATGATGCAGGGAGTGCTCCAATAAATAGAGGTCGTGCGGTCGCAGGTATCCTGTAATTCTCTA
The DNA here is from genome assembly GCF_055691185.1 of Crinia signifera. Classification (NCBI taxonomy): domain Eukaryota; kingdom Metazoa; phylum Chordata; class Amphibia; order Anura; family Myobatrachidae; genus Crinia; species Crinia signifera. Next base: position 268,095,053 of record NC_139220.1, on the reverse strand, counting down.
ACACATTCCTGCATATACAGTATATACCTCCGTTAATGTGCTCCTTCCCTTTCTACTTTTATAGATGGACAACATAACTTATAATGTAGGAAATAAACTATTTATTGATTGACATTTGTATGATTATTATTATTATTAATATTATTATTATTATTGTTGACACTGAAGGTTAACACTGTTTAGTATTTTCTTGCAACAAGTTATTTTATTTATCCCAATGATGCAAAAAAATCTCTAAATACACATCATAGTTGCATGCAAAAAGTAATGCGTTTTTGATATGAACTATTGATTCAGTATCACTATATATAAAATGCTAAATTCTCCCCACTTTTTTAAGGTGTAGTACCGCCAGTGACCACTAAAGGCCACTCTAAATACCAAATTACTCCATAACAGAAAGTGGAAACCAAAATTATACTGTATGCTTCAAACACCCTGGATATAGACAGAGGCAGCTGTGAAACAGAGATTGGAGGTAGGAACAGGGGTCAGGGAACTTTTTTACCTTTATATATTTAGATGCGCCGATGTTACCCCCTTGATTTGAAAGAAAGAAATCATATAATTGTAATACATACTGTAACCCCAGAATTTGATGATATATCCTGCTAGTACGGTACACAGCCTTGCAGCAATTGATGATGATGATTACCATGTGTGCCTGTGTGTGGTATAAATGTTGTAACACACCCTGCCATACATGGTAATTATCATCATCAATGGCTGCCAGGCTGCGTGCGGTATAGCCATTGATAATGTGACGTCCAGGCAACTATTAGTGTCAGTATTTCAAGATGATATAGTGACAGTCTGTGCAAAATTTTTTCCCTAGACTAGAGATGTGTATACCTTGACAGGAGCCTATAACCAGGCAGAGAACTCGGTGCCACAGCAAAAGTACAGACTGCGCGCTGCCAAGATGGTGCAGCAACTAATCGACTCTACTGAAGAAGCGGGTGGACTTGGAGGCGTTGCCCGGGGCATCACACAGGAAAAAGTGTTATACTGTACACCAGGGCCTGACGCACTGCACTGTGTCAGGTCCTTGTACACTACAGTACTGTAACACACACAGCCGGGCATGCATATACAGTAGAATCTATATATAGATTAGATAAGCAATGAAAGTAAATTCCTGGGGGTAATGGACGGTCGCGCTGCCAAGACACAGACGGGCATGCATATAGATTTACATGCATGCCCAGCTGTGTCTTGGCAGCGCGACCGTCCTTTACCCCCAGGAATTTCATTTTTACCCCATTTGGGGTAATTTACCCCTGTTCCTTGACTACTGGGATAGGGACTAAGCCTTCATTTTGAGGGGCTTTTAACTATTCTTTTCATAAGGAATGAGCGTTTTGCTTTTTCAGCAATAGTCACAGGAGCCATTGGCAATAACTCAAATCTCAAATATTTACAGCTATGCAGTGTATGGAAACAATGATTTGTATTTCCAATATTAAATAACAAAAAAAAAAAGAGTTTTATTTAATAGCTTTTAATTTTGGGGGGTGGACTCCTTTGGATTTGTATATTTAGTTTGTTTGCTGTCAGGGGATGTGTGCAGTGTTTATGTTGGGTGGAAAATGCTTGTTTAGTGCTTCCAGGATCAAACCCACTCATATTTTCTATCATAATAACAGGAGGCTTCTTTCCAGAGGGTCTAATTAGAAAATTATCAGTACCAGCTGCCGAAACCAAAGCTCGGCCATATTAGGCGTAAAATCCTGATTAAAGATCAAACCTTAAATGCTAATTTCCCAAGCAAGTATGCAACATCTGCAACATCCAGTAATAAATAATATAAATATATACATTTAAAGGTTTACATCATGGAAACAATCAATAATACACAAGTGTTCCATAAATATGCGCAATAGTGGTAATACTGTACAACAAATATGAATTGTCTCATATAGGCACTCGCAAAGGTGACCTGAACAAATACCCATTCAATGGCTGAAAAGACTTCTTGACCTCAGTCACATCTGGTCAATTGGATTGACGGAACCAGCTACTCTTGTACTTTCAGTCCCCATTTTGTCTTTTAATGCATAATTGATTTCAATGAGAACAATAGGTATATGTTCCTAAAGCAGCCAGGTAGACATGTAACTTTCCGCAGGCTAATTGGTCTTGGGCTATTCAATTAGCCCCCGCAAGCCGCCACGATCAGGGGTTTTCTTTATGGTCTTACAGTGAGAGGCCAAATGGATTCATGAACTACAAACTGTCCATCCCCATTTGCCTGATTTCTGTAATTCTGCAGGTTCTAATCCTTCTGCTATATAATATAGTATTGATTATTCAAGAATTGTGCTGCATCTCCTGTTATTACCTACCGGTATGTCTGGGTCCTGACTATTTTTTCATTTTGTCTCAGAATTGCGGATGCCTTACTATGGTAACCATACACTATGGTAACTACTGGTTTAGCCATGCCCCCGAATGATGGCCGGGACACCGACGTTGCGGCACCTTGGAATGATGTCATCAGGCTGGGACATTGGCACTGCAATGCCACAAAATGATGTCACCGTGTCTTTGATGGGACCCATTGGTGGAGGAGCACAAGCCAGGTGCTCTTTATAAAAGAGAGAAAGGAGTCTAGAACCAACCCTGGATAAGGGAGGAAACTAGAGGGGGCGCTCGGTGTGGGTGGTCTCTCAGCAGCTGCTGGGTACAGGTTAGTGAGGCCTGTATAATGGAAAATACAGAAAAAAGAGAAGGTGCTTGTTATAAAAGGTATGTGTCTTGACTCTTGATTATATGTTTGCTGTCTTAATAAAGGGGTTCCAGCCCCGAAATGTTGCCCTACACCCGCTGTCTATTGGTGGATTATTGCTTTCTGTTGGATGGATATATATATATAAATATATATATATACACGTGTGAAGAAAGATGGCACTCACCCACGCAATAAAGGCGATCACAGACCGTGCATATTTACTGTATATACAGCCTGTGTGCACCACCGAGGGCCCACGATGAGTGGCGCATCCCGTTATATCCCGTTATAACGCCAAAACAAGGGAAATGAGGAACGTCGCAATGCGCAAACACTGCTCGATGGCATCAGTTATCACTTCACATATTACTCATGGCTGGGATGGACTCTTGTCGCAACCCATGCCCTGGTGTGTGGTTTCAGGAGGCAACCCCTAATTTTGTCAGTTTATCCCCTACTGAATGTCCTATTCATGCAGTTTAAATATGTTAGAAATACACGACAATACAATGGTATAGATTAGAGGTACACTTCATTCTGAGTAGACTTGAGCTGATCTATGATCTAGAGATGAGATGATTATTGACTGATTTGATAGAAATGATTTCTAAACATATTTTTTTATCAGATGCCCTGAAGCGCGTCTGATCCGTAATCCCTGGTCATCTGGCTCTTACAAGATTAATAGACTGCTATATGTTCCAGCAGCAGCAAGATTGTCAGATCAGAGCAGGGCTGGCAGGACCTTAGTACAGGCTCTTATCACACGATAAGTCCCCTGCCATGCCAGAACTGTCCACTCATGCTCAAATTGTCAATTAATTTGAAAAAGGCAGCTTTGTGGTATTGGCAGGAGGAGCTATGCCACCTGCTTATTCCCTGACAAACTATCTGCTAAGCCCATCAATGACAGTCCGCTGTTGGAAGCCGCAGCCCTGAGCTAAGCCTTTAAAAGAGACACCGTAGGATTCAGTAGGACAGGGCTGGACTTGATGTTTTCAGCAGCTGCGCTGCCTCTAATTGAATGCGTGAGGAATAGCTGGCTAATTAACACAGGGGCCTTCACGGAATGTGTATTTAAAGTTACAATGCAACATATAAATACATAACTAGACAGGAAAACACCTCATCTGCTTATTGTAAATGAGTTTTATTTGTACGTATTTGTAATGTTTCATTTTTAGCTATAAAACCTAAAAAAGATTCATCTTTATAATTTTTCAGGGGTGATTTTGTCACCAAATGCCGATTCTGAGATCAAAAGCAGAGACATCCAGCGGTGCAGCTAGGTGTCATGGTGCCCGGAGCAAGGTCATGTTTCGTGCCCCTCCCCCACATTTTGTAGCAGTGCGCCACCTCCACCTCCCCATCTTGCAGAAGACAGCCCCCCACCCCAATTTGTAGCAGGCCGCTGCCCCCCCAAATTGTACAAGGCAGCCACCCCCCTCCCCTCATCAATGATTATTAAATGTACCTTTTGCAGAGGGAGGGGGAAGACCGGGGAGTAAATGGAGCCTGCACACAAAGCGGGCAGCACAGCACACAGAGCGGGAGGGCGGCACAGCACACAGAGTGGGTGGCACAGCACACAGAGCGAGAGGGCGGCACAGCACACAGAGCGGACGGGCTGGGGGCACACAGAGCGGACGGGCGGGGGGCACACAGAGCGGGCGGGCAGCACACAGAGCGGGCGGGCAGCAGACAGAGCGGGCAGGCAGGCGGTGAATACCTTAGTCCCATCACCCCTCCTTTCCCCCATTACCCCTGCACCTCTCCTTCCTCCCATCACTCCTACACCTCTCCATCCCCCTTTCACTACTGCATCTCTTTGTCCTCGTCACCCCTGCACCTCTCCTTCCCGTTCCCCCCATCACCCCTACACCTCTCCATTCCTCTGTCACTACTGCATCTCTTTGTCCTCGTCACCCCTGCACCTCTCCATCTTCCCCGTCAACGATGCACTGTCACTCCTGTACCTCTAAATCCCAGACATCCCTCGTCCCCCCTTTAACACTCAAGCCACCTTTCTGACCTTTTTTTCTTGTCTATATTATCAGAATCAGAATCAACTTTATTGGCCATGTGTGCTTGCGCACACTAGGATTTTTTTGCGGATTTTACAGTGCATCATCAAGCAGGGATGGGGGGGGGGGGGAAGGGGAGAGAGAGGACATTGCATACATTACATTGAGGACATTACACATTACTTGTAGGGGGACACATGCCCGCCGAGCTGTGCAGCGCCTAGGCAGCCATCAGCGGCGCCACTGGTCGTTGCAGCAGTCGGTAGGTGACAGTATGAGCAGGGACAGTACAATTTATCAACAGGGAACACATACCCGCCAAGCAGCACATCGCCTAGGCAGCCATCAGCGGCGCCACTGGTCGATGCAGCAGTCGGTGGGTGACAATATAAGCACGGACAGAACAGTTTGTCATACAGGGAACACATGGAAAAACCTACCCGCCGAGCAGCACAGCGCCTAGGCAGCCATCCGCGGCGCCACTGGTCGCTGCACCAGCCAGGCAGGTAACACAGAGGGGGTTACATAGCTGAGATGCACAGTTCCTTGGCAGCCATTTGCGGCGCCATCTTCCTGAAGGAGAAGCCAGCGTGGGGGATGGAGTGGTGTGGGGGAGTTTGGGGGGGGGGGGGGGGGGGGGGGCAGAGAGAGTCACTGGGCCTGGGGAGAGATAGTGAGGCCTGGGGCTGGAGTTGAGCCCTCCCTGGGCTGAGTTTCGTGCCGCTGCCTCCGATGGTATGGTCTATTTGTGCTATTTTCTATATTGTAGGTACTATATTTGATGTACACAGATCCCTGACCCACATTGGAGTCTATTTCCATAAGTAGCCCCTATTCCAGTTCAGGGGAACCAATGCAGAGATTCTCTTAGACAGCTGCAGTGAGCTAGGGATCTGTGGAAATGAACACCCTGCATATATACTGTGTTTTATATATTTTTTTATTTATATCGTGGGACAAAATTACCTAACTTTATAAGTGCACAGTTCTTGTCTTTACCGCACCATTAGAGATGCTTATTGCATTAGTGTCTTTAAATACCCAGCAGTATAGACATTTATTAGCAGTTATTTAATTAAAGATCTTTATAATACTTTATTGACATATTCTACAAATATTTTTTTTTTTTTTTCTGTTATTTACAATTTTTTTATGAATCCGATGGCTGATATATCTGCATATATATCGGCACTTTGTGCCGTGTGTATGGGCATTCAGCTGATGGACTGTACGCTTGATGCAAAGGCCGCTAGGGACTGACATTACAACTTGGCGGGTCCATTTGTTACTTCAGGCACGAAACATTGGTAAGTGTGTATGGACTAACTAACCAATAGTCAGATAGGTGGGCGGATCAGCTGGATGACCAATCCATCATCATATCGTATACCCAGCATCCCCTCCCCTTCCTCCTCTATGTATCGCTTTCTACCACTTTTTTCCTCTTAGTTCCCCTTAATCCACCATCCCCTTTCTTCTGAAAACCACACTAGAGGTTTTATATTTTTTATTTACAATCATTTTTGCTTTTTGTTGTATCATTATACTTCTGATTTATTTGTTATTTTTTTGTTTCTTTGGTGCATTCAGTAAATTATCTTGAAAGTAACAGTTTGCGTATGTGGAAATGGAGACACACACACCAATCACATTCTAATACACAAATATCATCCAATTTACTACGGAAGTGGTAGCGTTTGAAACTCTGCCCATTAGTGCCTTCTAGTTTGTTTTTTTGTCCCATAGCTTAATGTGGAATGGTTTATATGCTGATGAGGAGCATGTGGAAGACCAGATAAAAGACTATATATATAAAACAGTTGAAAAATGACACTCTTTGAAGGGTAGATAATTTCATTTTACTTCAGGGAAGCCTTGAGATATGTTAATTAATGTGTCTCTGCAGCACAGTACATTATGCACTTTACACAGTCCTTTGACAAGAATTCCCATAGAGCTCCTTTACATTTTACTGATATATAAAAGAAATGTAAAGACTGAAGCTAGCTTGAACTTTATGCAAAACATTCCTTTACATGTAAAGAATGCTGGAATATAGTCTCTGTATGCAGACGCTGTAACCAGGACCGGCCATTCGAATGTGGGGACTCCTGACAAGGTTTTGATTCTTGGCCCCTGAAAGGTACAATAAGTAGGATCTGAAATAATATAATTAGCCACAGAAATAGGTATAAAATCATACATCATACTAGTAAGCCTGCTCGAAGCAAAAGCTTCAAAAGCTAGTCTGCTACTTTCTGTGTTTGTGCATGTGTGAGAAAGAGATGTAGTTTCACTCTCTGCCAGCAGATGGAAGTGTTTTGGAGATGCATGGACACATATATATATATATATATATATATATATATATATATGCAAACAAGACCTGCACTCTCACCTTTGTGTCTAGGTAGCCGCTGGGGTGCCATATAAATAGCAGTGTAGATCAACAACAGTGCTATGTAGATACAGAAACTCCCATAAGGGAAAAATGCACTCACCAGACTTCATACAGTAAGGTCATCAGGGTTTGGGTGTCCCGTGTTTAATCAGGTGAAGAAATTTAGCCTGCCGACGTTTCGGTCCTACTGGACCATTCTCAAGGCAGTGATAATCCAAAGCAACAAAAACAGCAATGTAGGTAAGGTAACAGGGACAGGGAGCTGCTGCCTGGGGCCCTGCTTTATAGGGAGTGAACACCCCCACCGCCGAGTGCGTTCCACTGCGTGGAACGCATGACGTCACTTCCGGGTGGGACCAGAAGCGCGTCACCGCGATCTATTGCGGCTCCGAATGCCGGTGTTATGGCAATCGGTGGCGGGCATCCAGTTCACAACAGCGCTGCTGCACTGTGGCTATGGGGTGCGCTTGCGGGGTGGCTGTGGGTTGAGATCCAGGTGCCGATCGCTTATGTAGGTCCAGTGCTGTGATGCAAGCCAATCAGTGTCACTGATTGGTGCCAGCACGTCACGTGACCCATGGATGTAAACATGTCAAATATGAGCAGCGTGTGTGTTATATAGGATGCAAGCAGGGACCCGGCAAAGGGGAGGGAGAGGAACAAGGGAACAGGGTAACAATGACAGAATACTGAATGACATGAATTCTGTCATTGTTACCCTGTTCCCTTGGAGCACCCTACACTGTCTCTGTTGGGCAGATGACTGTAGTCTGCAGTTAGCTAGACTTCACATTTAATCGCCGCGTTCGAAGGAGCAAGTTAGGCCCGCTTCAAACCCGATGCAACCAGGTCTTAAGAGGTGACAAAACGATGGCGATCGTCAGAGGTAGTGCCAAAAGAAGATCTAGCTAACAGGCGCTATCTGGGAGGACCACCCTGCCTGACGGTACCAGGCAAAGGATAGGGAGTGTGACCCAGTCACAGGCACCAGACACAGATGGATCGGGGTGCCACCAACTCAAAACAGGCCAAAGTAAATACTGAGTACACAATAACCTACAGTACCCCAAAATAGGCGTAAACCCACAATCGCACCTGGGAGAGCCAAACCTAAGCAAATAATAAGAACCAAGGACAAAGGGCAGCTTGCCCACCGTAATAAAGAAAGTAACAGAACCAAGCTCCACTGGAGCACTTATGTGACCAGAACGGACACAGCGACCAGACCGCTACAGCAGCACAAGATGGGGGAGTGCTGGCACCCTGCCGCTCGCCGCTGCAGCAGCAGTGCTGCTGATATAGCCCCAACTAGAGTCTCATCCTTCAGGGTCCTAGCAGGTTACATACTGTATCTACACAGACCAAAAATCATTGCCACTTTCACAGCTTTTACATTGTCTTTTGGGTCCATAGATCGCTCATTGCCCCTTTCGTAACTCTCACACACTGCAATATTTCCACACATCGCTCTTTCCACTCCATAGATCCCTCTTCCCTCTAGAGCTCACACTAACCCTTGTAGATCTCAAGTAGTCCACCGCTTTCATTGCTCACTCCAGTCCATAGACTGCTCACTGCTCCATAATAACTAATCTTTAGCTATGACAGCCTAGCTGTTGTTGGCACCAGGCTGAACAACACTAGGCCCCATTTCCAAAAAAGAGTATTGAGGTGGTGTGTGGGGGCCATGGATCAATGGCGTAGCTACGTTTTGGGCGCCCCCCGCCAAGCACCCCTACCCCCCTGCCCCGCCGCCCATGCAAACCCCCCCCCCCCAATCCCCCACAGCCTTACCTATCGCGCTGGTCCCGGCGGCTCCGTTCTTCTGTTGAGGACCACCACAAAATGGCCACCCCCATACAGCAGACAGTTTCAGAGAACTGTGTGCTATATGGGGGCGGCTATTTTGTGGTGGTCCTCAGCAGAAGAACGGAGCTGCCGGGACCAGCGAGGTAAGTCTGCGGGGGATAGGGGGGGGGGGTTTAACTATAGCACCGCAGCCCCCGGCACCCCCACATGCACAGCGCCCCCCCCCCCCCGCGGTGGTGGGGGCTGCGGTGCTATAGTTACGCCGCTGCCACCACGGATACATTATTCAAACCTATCTCCTCCATACGGAACCGCAATTCCCTGTATGATCTCATCATGCCCGCGTCACTCAGAAGCAGTTGAAATTTGAATACTCTTCAGTGGGGGAAGGGTTCTGCCTGAAAAACAGGAGTCTCCCGACACTTGCAGGATAGTAGGGCAGTATGTTCTAACCTCGACCTGGGCTAGAGCAGAACCAGGCATATACTTACCATACTCCAGTCAACTAGTTTTAACTATCTGGCCATGAAAACTGCAGATGTGGGTGAGCCTAGCACTGACTTACCATACCTGCGGTCTAGCTCTAGATTATATAATGCCACAGACTAGTTCTGATTTACCATACTTGTGGCCTAATGCTAGATTATACAATGCCACAGCCAGTTGCGTAAATTTGTCTCAGTTGTCGAAGACAAGATAGATATTGGTGCCCCCCCTCCACACACACACACATGTATGCATGTGTATTCTCTATGTATGTAAGGGGTCTGCTTCTAGTTTAACAGAACATAGGTTCTAATACAGAATAAAGCGAGAGTGATGCCTCTGGTCCTACTAGGAGGGGGAGTCAGCCACAGAAGCAATATTGATGGCTTTCAATTATCTAATTCAAACTGACAGGGGAGGAGAGGTGCCCCCTTGGGAGCAGGAGCCCGGTGGCAGATGACTCCATTGCCTCCCAAAGTTATGCCTCTGGCCACAGTCTAATGCCAACGTACCACAATGTAGAACAATCAGTGTAATACCTCACAGGGCCTTGTGCCCTTTTACTGGCCGGGCCTGTTGCCCTCTTAACTGAAACTCATGCAATAACTATAAGCCCAACTGCCCTCTGGGCCACAGCCTACTGTTGTGTTTTGGAAGAAACTTATGGGGCCTTGTGCCCTCTGCACCATGGCCTGGTGTCACCTATCTAGGTGCCAATACCCTCCCCCTTATAGGGTCTACTGCACTCTATTGCCTTCCGATTGTGCCTCAGGCCAAAACATGATCATTTTTTTACTACAGAAAAGAATAAGACAGACGAGTGAATGTATAAAATGGCAAAGGAAAAATGTATCATTAAACAAAATGAATAATGTATATGCTTCTTTTAAAACTATACAAAATACAGTTTTTTTCTGGACTTAACATGGTAGTTTATGCAGGATATCAGTAAGGAAGACTTAATATTCCATATATACTACAGTGAAGCAAAAGCTGGCTCTGACATATGCTGTGAATACCAGGTAGTTTGATTAAACCTTGACTTGACATCAAGCAGCCAACTCTGTGATATCTTTTCACTTTCAGTGTGGTGTAGCAGCCAGCAGCCCAGAACATTATGCATACACTATGCTGTGATCTTAAGTCCGCTGAGTGATAGAGGAGTGAAAACGCGCATTAATATCTGCGCATCCTGGGGATCAGGAAGTCAGTTTACGTCCAGACTCCAGAGTCTCCTATGTATAGAAAGTCAGGATGTCAGAATGTAATAGGTTTGTGACATGCAGAATGTGACTCACTTATAGGATGTAGAATACCATGTAATGCATTTTGGCAGAGTGTCTACCTATTTGTGAGATGTATCCTATAGTAAAAGTTAATGGGGAGCATTTGTTGGATTATACTAGATTACTTTATTTTTGAGCAAGAGTTAAAATGTGTTTTATATACAGCAAACCTCCCTACATTCAGAGACAGGGAGGCGGGACAGCTTACGCGCCACAGGCGTGTGCCAACTTGGTGGGCGTAGTTACAGAAAAGGGAGCGTGGCCTATACCCGCGACGCTGCCGTGAGGCCACGCCCTGTTTTCGGCACTGTGGAGGCAGGCTCAGCAGCTTCGCGAGCTGCTGGCTATGCCCCCAGCCCCTCTGGCTGTGTTCACAGAAGACAGGGGGGAACTCCCAACTTCCCCACCCCCCCCCCCCCCCCCCCCGCCACGGGACACTGCCGGCCGCAGGAGGGACGCGGGAACGTCCCAAAAAAACGTGACAGTCCCATGCTTAGCGGGATGGTTGGGAGGTATGTATACAGGTTCTTAAAGTCGGTCCTCAGGACCCCACACAATGCATGTTTTTCAAGTGAAATAATTAGCTCCACCTGTGGATCTTTTAAAATGTGTCAGTCAGTAATGAGTGCACCTGTTGGGTAACCTCGAAAAACGTGAACTGTGTGGGGTGCTGAGGACCCAGTTTGAGAACCACTGCAGTAAGTAATAGAAGACCATACCAAACTTAAAAGGGATGATTTAATGAAAACAACATCTGGTGAAAGAAGCTCTCCTACACACAGGACAGTGGAACATGGGGCCTGATGCACATGCAGTCGCAACTTCGGTGCCACAACTGAGCGATTATTGGCAAAAAGCACATGCATCACAGCTACAGTGCGCATGCAACAAGGTACTCTTGATGCTCGCAATGGATGATCATTCGCAGAGTGGTTAAGAAGATGATGCTATTTGGGGGTAACAGGGAGTGGCTGCATAAAATGCAGGCGTGTCTTGACCGCTTTCAGGGTGTGTCTTTGCATGCGAATGTGAAATTGTATGCATAAAACACGAAGCCATTGTCCCTGCTCCTTCCGGCTATTCTGTATGGACATGGAGGCACTCGGGGAAACTATGTTGTTCTGCGTTGCTAAGCATGTGTGACACCCCCAAGGCCAGTGGTGGCCTGGGTTACCTGAACTGGGTGGAGTTCACACTGTGAGGTTACTTCAGTTCGAATTTCTTCTTTTCCAATTCGGTCAGGAGTCTTTCTGCTCACAATGAATGGACAAGTTGGTACAATTATAACGGTTTATTTTGTGACTCTTGGGTGAGGGTATAAATGAACACCTTTAGTAATAACGGCAATTATGGTATCAAGCAAACAAAGCACTGCACACTTCCACTGTACACATCTTTAGTGGAAGAGTACAATATATCCAATCCGATGAACAATTAAATTCTTGTAACACAATCTGTTTACCTGCAATATATGCAAACTTCTCTTCACAATACACTTACTATTATGTGCAATAGCTGCATGCATTAACTAGACTCTGCTATATCATCCTACTACTGGGTACCCAGATAAAACTCAATAGTCACCATTCCTTGTAATGATCCTGCAGATCAAGTGATGTGTAACAGTCTCTTCAGGTTGGATCAGTCAGCAGTAAAGCACAGTCTTTATTTGGGGGTCAGTGGCTGAGAGTCTTGCAATAGGTTTGCTAACTGAAAACAGTCCAAGGTCAACTCATTTAGGTGGTCTCAAATCCTTAGACAGGGCTTGGTTAATGCTGAATCCCACATTCAAAGCAGCTTCCAGCATGAAGGGGTTAAATGAAGTCTCTGCATTCACAGTCTACTGAGAGATCCTTTTATAAAGGTTACAGTCTTTTTAGGGCAGTCCTGTTATACTCTGCTGGGGGGTCTGACAGGGACCCACTTCTATAGCCAGGAGCTATCTTTTGCCTGAGTTCTCTGTGGATTCTTTCCTCTGTTAATACTGGAGTTGGGGTGAGTGGTGCAAACTTGGATCTAGTGGGGAGCACACTGTTACACAGGGGTGTTATAGTCAGACTCACGCTTTATTGGATGTTGCTGGTACAGGCTGTTACAGTGTCCTCCACTCTGCATGCTGTCCTGCTCTGCAGGGTCTCCTCTGAGCACATGGGGCTCTGTGTGTCTTTGCACCTTGCTGCTGCTGCTGTTAGCAGTTATTTCCACTGTGTCCCACTCAGTAGCACTTTTATTGCTAGCAGGGACGGCTGGCAGATTATCTGGGGAAATTAAGAACTCTCTCTGTGTCACTCTCTTCACACCTCAATTCCATTCAGCTCAGACACCATGCTGCTGCTGCTGCTGCTGCTGCTGCTGCTGCTGCTGCTGCTGCCCTCTCTCTCTCTCTTCCACATGCTTCTTCCTGCTTCACCTCTTGACCCCACACTCTGTTAGCCAATACAGCTACCTTTTCTTCAAAGCTGTCAATCATCCTGCTGGGTTGATCCCGCCCCTGCTGGTAGCATTAAAGGGGCCTGCACTCAATTTACCCTCAGTGCTCCATACCTTAGGCAGATACTCAAAATGTCAGTTTATAGTGATTAGCAACCCACTGGGGTGCTACACATGCAACGATGGCTTCGGTGGCGTTACTTGTGAGTGGCTCCTAATGCCTTGTAGTTCCACCACTAAAAAAGATTGCTACTGTGTTGGCATTGTAACCAGGCTTGCCTACCCTCCCGGAATGGCCGGGAGCCTCCCGGAAATCGGGTCCTTCTCCCGGCCCCCCGGGAAGGTGGGCAAGTCTCCCGCATTCTGGGATTTGCCCCGCTCCAGCCTTGCCCGCTGGGTAAAATTACATGAAATCGCGGGTACGCGGGGAGGGGGCGGGGCTTAAATGACGCGATCGCGGCATTTCGCGGCATTTAAGCCACGCCCCCTCCCTCTCGGCCCGCGAATCACGGAGGTTTTCGTCATGGGGGGCGGGGCCAAGTGATGTCAGCCTTGCTCCCGCCCCCCTGATGTGTTGCCTCTCCGGGCTTCTCCCGGAAAGGTGAAGATAAAAGTAGGCAAGTATGATTGTAACTGCAGCTAAAGTTCTTCAACAACAGGTAACTTCATATACTGTATTTTCAGGATTCCATTATTTTATGTTCCTTGCATTTTTCTTCTCCTTTGACTGTCTTAAATAATAATATGACTCTTATTATTATTATTGGTACTTATATGTTAGTTGGGCGCCCACTAAGCTATTTGCTTAGTTTTCTGCGTCCCCTCGCGGGGCTCGCTACACTCGCCACACTTCGGGCTCGGCGGCTCGCTGCACTTGCCACACTATATAAAATCAACTCCATGCTGACATGGATAGTGGGGGTATGAGTGTACTAACTATCGGGGGCACCCAACTAACATATAAGTACCTTATTATTATTATTATTATTATTATTATTATTATTATTATTATTATTATGTTTTTTTTATGGTGTCATCAAGTTTTCGTACACTGAAAAATCACACAATTTGGTATAAAAAAGTTAGTGATAGTTAAAACTAGTCCAGTTGAGAGCTCATACTTTATCTCATCTTTAATACAAAATATATTGACACTAGGTGATTCATCGCGCCCTACGGGCGCTCTTCACACCGTCGTAAGGGGCTGCGCCCCCTTAATTTGTGAACGTTTGTATATGAGAAATATGGTTAGAATTGTATGAAAGATGCCCTGTATTGCAACTTAGGTGTCCGCGAATCGCGGGAGGGGGGGTCGCGGAGGGTGCCGCGAATTGCAGGAGGGGGGGTCGCGGGGGGTGCCGCGAATTGCAGGAGGGGGGTTGTGGGGGGGTGGATGCTGCGAATCGCGGGAGGGATTGCAGAGAATCGCGGGAGGGGGGTCGCGGGGTGGGTTGCCGCAAATCGCGGGAGGGGGGTTACGGGGGCGGGGGTTGCGGCGAATCATGGTAGGGGGGGTCGCGGGGGGTGTGCCGTGAATCACGGGAGGGGGGGTCACGGGGTGGGGTGCCGAGAATCGCGGGGGGGTGTGTGCCGTGAATCGCGGGGGAAGGGGGGGGGTGTGACGCGAATCGCCACAAGAAAAAAACAACACAGAAAGGTCAACACATGTAAATGTTGACATAAGTGTGGCACTTCATTGGTGTCCATGTCGACACATGAGAATGAATATGAAAACATTCAAAAAATGAAAAAAAAAACTTCAAAAACTCATGTCAACCTTTTTCATTGTCGACCATAGCCATGTCAGTGTTTTCCATGTGCAATTTAATTCTTGAGCTGCCGCGAATCGCGGGGGGGTGCCGCGAATTGCGGGAGGGGGGGTCGCAGGGGTGGGTGCCGCGAATCGCGGGAGGGGGGGTTACGGGGCGGGGGTTGCGGCGAATCATGGGAGGGGGGGTCGCGGGGGTGTGCCGTGAATCACGGGAGGGGGGGTCACGGGGTGGGGTGCCGAGAATCGCGGGGGAGGTGTGTGTGTGTGCCGTGAATCGCGGGAGTGGGGGTTGTGGGGGGGGGGGGGGTGGGGGGTGTGACGCAAATCGCCACAAGAAAAAATCAACACAGAAAGGTCAACACATGTAAATGTTGACATAAGTGTGGCACTTCATTGGTGTCCATGTCGACACATGAGAATGAATATGAAAATATTCAAAAAATGAAAAAAAAACTTCAAAAACTCATGTCAACCTTTTTCATTGTCGACCATAGTCATGTCAGTGTTTTCCATGTGCAATTTAATTCTGGAGCTGCCGCGAATCACGGGGGGTGCCGCGAATTGCGGGAGGGGGGGGTCGCGGGGTTGGGTGCCGCGAATCACGGGAGGGCGGGGTTCACAGGGGTTCCGGTGGGGGGTTGCCGCGAATTGCGGGAGGTGGGGGGTCACGGGGGGTGCCGCGAATCGCGGGAGGGGGGGTTGCGGGGGGGTGTGACGCGAATCGCCACAAGAAAAAATCAACACAGAAAGGTCAACACATGTAAATGTTGACATAAGTGTGCCACTTCATTGGTGTCCATGTTGACACATGACAATGAATATGAAAACATTCAAAAAATGAAATAAATCTTCAAAAACTCATGTCAACCTTTTTCATTGTCGACCATAGCCGTGCCAGTGTTTTGCATGTGCCATTTAATCCTGGGGCTGCCGCGAATCGCGGGGGGTGCCGCAATTTGCGGGAGGGGGGGGTTGCGGGGGGTGGGTGCCGCAAATCGCGGGAGAGCGGGGTTCATGGGGGTTCCGGTGGGGGGTTGCCGCGAATTGCGGGAGGGGGGGGTCGCGGGGGGGGTGCCGCGAATCGCCGGAGGGGGGGTTGCGGGGGGTGTGACGCGAATCGCCACAAGAAAAAAATCAACACAGAAAGGTCAACACATGTAAATGTTGACATAAGTGTGGCACTTCATTGGTGTCCATGTCGACACATGAGAATGAATATGAAAATATTCAAAAAATGACAAAAAAACTTCAAAAACTCATGTCAACCTTTTTCATTGTCGACCATAGCCATGTCAGTGTTTTCCATGTGCAATTTAATTCTGGAGCTGCCGCGAATCACGGGGGGGGGTGCCGCGAATTGCGGGAGGGGGGGTCGCGGGGGTGGGTGCCGCGAATCGCGGGAGGGCGGGGTTCACAGGGGTTCCGGTGGGGGGTTGCCGCGAATTGCGGGAGGTGGGGGGTCACAGGGGGTGCCGCGAATCGCGGGAGGGGGGGTTGCGGGGGGGTGTGACGCGAATCGCCACAAGAAAAAATCAACACAGAAAGGTCAACACATGTAAATGTTGACATAAGTGTGCCACTTCATTGGTGTCCATGTCGACACATGTTTTAAATTAAAAAAATTAAACATAAATCTTCAAAAACTCATGTCAACCTTTTTCATTGTCGACCATAGCCATGTCAGTGTCTTGCATGTGCCATTTAATCCTGGGGCTGCTGCGAATTGCGCGGGGGGGGGGGGGGGGGCGCGAATCGCGGGAGGGGGGTCGCAGGGGGTGTGCCGCCAATCGTGCAAGGGGGGGTTCTTTTTGCCGCGAATCGCGGGAGGGAGTTCGCGGGGGGGGGGTGTTTTCCGCGAATCGGGGGGGGGGGTCACGGGGGAGGGTTTGCCGCGATTCGCGGGAGGGGGGGGTCGCGGGGTGGTGGTTATGCCGCGAATTGCGGGAGGGGTCGTGGGGGGGTTCTTTTTGCAGCGAATCGTAGGAGGGGGGGTCGCGGGGGTGTTTTTGCTGCGAATCGCGGTAGGGGGGGTCGCGGGGGAGCGGGTGTTTTTGCCGCGAATCGCGGGAGGGGGGGGCGCGCGGGGGGGGAGGTTTTGCCGCAAATCGCGGGAGGGGGGCGCTCACCTGGTGGCTGTGGAGTAGCAGTGCTGGGCAACATGGGAAGGCAGTGGGTGTCTGGCACTGTCTGTGGGCTCACTGGGCTGGTTCTCTGTCACATACCTCCCAACATGACCCTCTCCAGGAGGGACACAATGCTCTGTTTCTAGACTTCCCCTTAATGTATGATTGCCATCACCTGTTTTAAACAGGTTAATTTCTCAGAAAGGTGTTCAGCACAGATGAAGGCAATCACACATTAAGAGGAAAGTCCAGGAACAGAGCGTTATAGACACAGACACCCACTTTGAGTGACAGATGTAGCCAAATATATAGGAGATATTTAATTATTATTATTTTTATAATATATACTATGTGCTTATACACACACCACAGCCAGAAACCACAGTCTCTTCCATTGGCTTTCAGGACACATGCACACTGTTACAGAATTTCTTCAGCTGCTATGTCTGCTTGTAACAGCTGGTTTCCTCTGCTTTCAGTGTGTGTATGTGGCTAACCTCTGTATTACTGTCTGCACTTTGTTAGATTTTTGTCATGATGATTAAAGCTAAGGGTTGATTGATAGTCTGATGTCTTGCACTATATGTAGCAGAGCCCAGGGTTTGTGGGGGCCCCAAGCCAAGAAATGCAAAAATGTCCATACAATATGATAGAAAAATATTAAAATGTATAATAACTCCCAACACCACAAATGTGTTAAACATGGAAATCCTAGTTCACATAATGTATGCCACAGTGTTCCTAATACTGGTGATACAGCTATGTGTCAAGGATAGAGTGACCAACTGATCCCTTTAATCCGGGACACATATTAATTACACAGGTTCTGTGGCAGTTTAAAACCAGGTGAAATGGAGTCTTGAGGTGTGGCAGTTTAAAACCAGGTGAAAGTCAGCCACAGAACCTGTGTAATTAATATGTGTCCCGGATTAAAGGGATGAGTTGGTCACCCTAGTCAAGGACCCCAGGTTGTCAGGGTTCCTTGTAGACCACACCAGCTGCCATTGCTTAATCCAGCTCTGGTTAATACCCCTTTCAGATCGTACCTAATTACCGGGTCCATTTCAGTTTGTTGCCGGTTTCACCCGTTAGTAGGTATGATCTGAAAGGGCTTACTGGGTCCAGGAACCGGCATTACGAACTGGTAAAAAAGCAGGGTTCTTACTGGTTCATTGCCGGGTTGTTGTGCAGTGTGAACGGATTAATCGGGTCAAGCGACCCGGTTCCCGGTTACACTGACTGAGGAGGCAGTGCTTGGAGCAGCGCCAGCTCCAAGCGCTGCCGCCTCCCCTACCCCCAATGATGATCTGACCTGCCTTGCATGTCATCAGGGAACCGGCAATATTGCCAGGTCGCTGAAGGCGCCTTAGAAAGCAAAATGCAGGGTCACACCAGGACTAAACCATTTCAAAGTGCGACCCTGCATTTTGCGATGTGAACGTGGTACAACAGACATTGGGCCAGATGCACTAACCTTCAAAAGTGATGAAATGGATAGTGATAAACAACCAGCCAATCAGCTCCTAACTGTCATGTCAAAGGCTGGGTTTGAAAAATGTCACGCAGGTTGGTTGTTTATCACTCTCCATGTTATCACTTTGTGAAGCTTATTGCATCTGGTGTATTATATTGTTAAATATGAACTCTGCTTAAGCTTGCTTTGGACCGCGCAATGTTACTATGCATGCACATCTGTCCGCCCATATTATCTGCTGCAGTACCCTATTTATATGTACATCTTGAGGATACTTTGAAGCAGAAGCTTTCTGAGAATTTTATGCAGAAGAACATTAATAAATAGGTCTCTGGACGTGCTAATGTTCTGACTGGCAGTACTGAGCCTTCTAAACATTAATTGCTTATACAGTAGGTTCAGCCCAATCGCAAATCAAAAGATTTGGGCTAGCAAGTGAATAGGTTGCGCTACAGTGCACAGACATTTACACACAACAGGTGCTTCTGTGCTGAGTTCTGCAGCAGGCTCCCCTTCACGCCTACTAATCAGCTGATGTCAGTCAACCAGACTCAGCACCACTCACATTGGTTGGCAGAGATAACAATCTCCTGGGAACTGTAAGTCACCAGGTACAGCTGCCGATGGGGGAGAGGAACCTCAACTGCGAATTAAGGCAAGTTGAATAAGTGTGCAGCAGCAGGTAGGGGAGCGGCAGAGAGTCATGTTGGTGTTAGGCGGGAGGTTGAATGAGTGTTGGTCACTCACTGGCAACACAGGCTTAATGCATACCTCCCAACTGTCATGGTTTTTGTGGTACAGTCCCTTTTTTTCAGGACTGTCCCGCATCCTACCTGCAGGCAGCAGTGTCCTGTAGTTTGGAAACCCACCTGTCACTCACTGCTCTGCTTAGCAAACCAGCAACTCACTTTACTGCACCATGGGTCACAGAAGGACAGAGCTGCAGGAGGCGGGCCCCTGGTGGTGAGTATGATCAATGTTAAGGGGGTTTGCAGTGTTGGAGGGCAGGGTATCTTTTTAGAAATAAATACCAATAGTGCTGCAGAGACCCATCGCAGGGACAGAGCTCTATCGCAAGCTCTGTCCCTGCATACAATAATTAATACATCCATTTACTGTAGCCAATTATTGCGTTGCAAGTTGGGCTGATAAGCCATAAGTTCTCACGTCTCAGTGAGTTGTGAGTAAGGGCCTAATTCAGACCTGATCACTGGGCTGCTAGTTTTTGGAGCCCTGCAATCAGCTAAACGCTGCCCAGCCAGGGTCAAATCCTACCCTGTGCAAGCCTGAAAATTCCATAGCAGGGCTTGCAAAAATTAGCTGGATCTGCAATTGTCTGCAAATCCATTTGTAAGCCGCTCACCATAGAAGGATTTATCCACTGTGAGCAGTCTGTGCATAGCCCAGGACTTACTCAGTGGCTGCGATAGAAACAGGCTGATCGGGGCCATTATATAAGACCAATTGGGTATCACAAATATTTTATTTACTAGTAATAAAAATTAAAATATTGAACTGGTTTAAGAAGCAATTGCGTATTTCATATTACAAATAAAAAGTATACAGCCTAATACCTTTGAAAAAGTTGTCTGTGGACGACGAAACGCGTCAGGCCAAGTGTGTACAGCCTATCAATTTGGGATTACAAATAAGAACCCTCACTTGGACCAGCTCTCCATTTCCCCACATTTCCCACTGTTGGACATTTACTGGACATTCTAAGGGACACCACCACCTGCTATTGCATCTGGAGCTACCGCATCAAGGACTGAACCCCAGGTCCCAATAAAACTCCAGCAGGTTTATGGATACCCGCCATCCCAGTCTCCATTGATTTATGTGGGAGATTGTCACACTCCACCCCAGGAGAGTATTTCTAGGAACAAGTGAGATACCCCCATTTGTATACATGTATGTATAAGTTATCTTTGCATCCCAGATTAGGCTGTATACTTTTTATTTGTAATATGAAATACGCAATTGCTTCTTAAACCAATTCAATATTTTAATTTTTATTACTAGTAAATAAAATATTTGTGATACCCAATTGGTCTTATATAATTTTTATGTTAGCGCTCCACCACCTGTTTGTTTTCTTCCTTCTCTATTTTCCGGGGGCTGACCTCCCCACGGTGTGAGCAGCTAGCCAAACAACCCACCTCAAAGCGCCTGTATATACCGTTCCACCCAGGTGGTCCAGTATATATACTTTGATCGGGCCATTGCTGGTGTCACACTCCTTCCACTAAAATGCTTGGGCACGCCTGCATTTTCCCTGACACATCTAAAAAAACAGCCGGTTACCATCCACAAACACCGGCAACCTGTCAATCACCTTGCGTGCGGGCAGCGATATTAAAAAGGAGCAGGATTTTATCCCAGGTTGACCTCGCGAATGCAGACTATGGGCCGCACGCATGCACAGCCTATCGATGATCGTCCATCCTATGAATGCACAGCAGTGCAATCAGGTCTGAATTAATACATGATCTGTAATCTGACTTAAAGTTTTCATTTGTCCACCTTCTCCTGGTTTACATTTAGTGTACAGGCGAGACTGACGTAATGTATATGTAAGCCCCAGGAGACTGTAAGGGGTTAATTACAGACCCAGCAGTCACGCTCCAGCGCATGTGGGGTTAATACACCCTGGCCGGCGCTGCGTGACTGACAGGGAGAGGAGGAACGGAAGGCTGAGGCAGGAAGGAGGAAGAGGAAGCTCACGTGGGGTGTGTTGGAGCCTGGCGCGAAAAGAGGAGAAGCTGGAACAGCGTGGAAGAAGGAGGCAGGAGGAAGCGCTCGCCGCCCGCTGGAGAAGAGACCGGAGAGGCGGCTGACGTCACCGCTGACCCCCGCCGACCTCCAGCTTGCAGGAGGTGAGAGACGCGGCGCGTCCCGGCACTGCAGGTAGCCGGAGTGCAGGAGCACGGGGAGGTGGTGACCCCCGCTGACCCCACAGCGCTCCAGGCTGTCTAAGGGGCTATGTACAGAGCCCAGAGAGGCTGATGACCTCTGCCCATCTCCCCGTTCCCTAGCCGCAATTAGTGGGGATCAGAGAAGGCAACAGAGGAGGAGAGCACCAGCGTGTCTGGCTCTCCTGGATGTGCAGCCAGAGGGAGATCCAGCCGTCCCCAGCAGCCCGTTCAGCCCTGCAACCCACTCCTAGAAGACCAAGCCGCTGCAATGCAACAGGAGCAGTCAACTGCCTGCCAGGCTTCAGCGTGACCAGCCTAACAGTGAGTCTGCCCGTGGGGCAATTAGCGCTAAGTGTCAAGGGGGGACCAGCAGAGGGAGACATCTCTCCTGTAATATTGACTGTATAGACTGCCAGGCACTTTACTGGTTAAACTTATTTATGGGGAACTGCTTCGCTGAGGAAGATTAGCGGGACACCGTACGTTTGCCCCGGTAAGGAAACAAGGGACACTATAAGGGCCACGGAGGCCTCCTTGCCATGCGGGGTTTGCTGTCTGTTAGTTAACCCTTCCAGAGCAAGGGAGAGACCTCCATTGGAGTAACACTGCCCCCAGTGACTCAAGGACCAAACTGCATCCTTGTATAGGATTTACCTGAAAAGCAAATGATTACCTTAAGTCCTATGCATAGGCCCTTGTCGGGACTGACCGGTCTTAGCAATAGAAAGTGTACCCGGGTACGTAAGATTAGATATGTATTATTGTGACGTAATGTGCTAAAGTTATTCGTTAATGCAATTCCATAGTCTTGGTGTGGTACGTCACCGTGGTTCATGCATTATTGAGTGTGTTAAGGCTGTTTTTGTATAGATTAAGGTATACTGCCTTTATTGTATTATGATGTTGCGAAAATATTGTTAAGTCATTACGTGAAAGAGGTTGACGGTCGCAGTGACCGGTTGTAGAATAAAAGGTCAACCTAATCCTGTTGTCGATTGTCCTGTGTCCATTCCTGCATCATGAGAAGACTCCAGACTTAAACCCGGGGGATCGGAGAAGCACGACCCCCACCGCATCCATAAGGTAACCCCCCTTCAGGTGTTTACATATACCATGCCAGTTTCTGAAACTTGATTGCAACATTTTATGACAGACCCATGTGATCTAATAAAGCAAGTCATGGATAGATGATCCCATGTACCACGATTGATGTGGCTGTGTTACAATTCCAACTACAAATCTCATTGTGTTCACTTATGTTCATCTGATCAATGGCCTGACAGCCCAGCTAGAAAGGCATGATCAATGATGAGACTGTTATAGCCACACACCATACAATGCATTATAGTGGTTCCAGTACAATTGTATAAGACCCATAGAGCACTGGGGAGGACATATTTAACACAACTATACCAAAAATGCAGTATAGTTTGTATTACTCAGTGACACCCATATTAATATGTGCCCAGATGTCTCTTCACCTTGACAAACACAAGCCTACCTGATTATACATTGTACACAGCAACATTGCATATGCCCCAGGCCCCCAGTGAGGAGGTACAGGAGAAGTTACCTGAACTGCATGTAACACCTACCTCCTTGCACCCTGCTGGACAGATGCATTGGGATGAAGCATTCCCTGAGGGGCCCATGTGTGAAATTAACCATCCTAGGGGGTCCACTGCCGGCGTTCTGGTTTGACAGGCGCAGCTCAGCCAGTAGCAGCAGACAGCAGCATGGTACTTACGATTGGCATGCTGACCTCTACAATGCTAACCCAACTATAGAGCCCTATTCGGTACTTGTTTAATATCTGGGCACCCGATTTTTTCATTGCATCGCATCGCATGCAATAAAGTAGCATACAATTCATGCGATGCGATTTTTCATTGTAAAGACCCAATTTTTAATTGTATAGTCACCCATGGGTGATTTCATACCCCCACTATCCAACTACGCATGGAGTTGATTTTATATAGTGTGGCGAGCGCAGCGAGCCATCGAGCCCGAAGCGTGGCGAGCGCAGCGAGCCCCGCAAGGGGACGCAGAATACATGTAAAGTAATCCGCGTCCCCCCTATACAATAAAAAATTTGGTCTTTACAATGAGAAATCGCATCGTGTCGCATCGCATCACATGCCTTAAGTAGTGTCATGCAATGATAAAATCAGGCGCCCATATAATACACAAGTACCCCCTATTCTTACAGACTGATCCTAATTTCGCACACAACTTGGCATCAGTTGTGTGCATCCACCAAAGCCAGGTTGATTACCTTATGCTAATGCAATAACCCATAAAGCTAATGTAGGGTCTAATGGCTTTGCAAGAGGAATGCCGGGTTGCCCATTATTTTCATGCTAGCTGCTACAAAAGTCATCTTTAATATTGACACTTGCAGCAGCTACACATCAGCTAAGAGACAACCACTGAGGACCACGCGGTACCACTGAGGACCACCCCTGTGGATGGGTCCCTGCAGTACTATAAAAGGCCTCTATGGATAACTGGAGATTCGCACGTTGCAGCCGCCAAGCACAGCTACACAGTGAGCGGATATCAGTAGCAGCGTCACTCCACACTTTGGGTTTAATTCTGGTTGGTTTGTAAAAGCAAACTCCTTCTTTTATGGACAAAACCATGTGGACTGCAGCTGTGGCAGAATAACATGTGCAGAGAGAGTTACATTTGGGTGAGTTATTTTGTTTCTGTGCGGGTTAAATACGGTCTGCTTTATTCTTACACTGCAATTTAGATTTCAGCTTGAACACACCCCACCCAAATCTAACTCTCTCTGCACATGTTACATCTGCCCCACCTGCAGTGCACATGGCTTTGTCCATTAAAGGAGGTTGCTTTTGCAAACCAACCAGAATCACCCCATTTATCCTCCTAGGAGAGGTCATTTGTCTCCATGAGAGCACAGATAATACAATCCAACACCAAAGGAGGAGTGCGAACACACAGTATATATGATATATTAAGGAACTAATGGGATTAAAATACGAATGATAAAATCGGTACCTGAGAAACTTTTAATCATTTATCCACCTCTGTTCTTATTTAAATGTGCTCTTTACACACTCTAACCATGCCAATTACACCGGTTGTCAGCTGCCTTTAATTCACAGACAGAAGTGAATCAGAAAAAATGCACACTGCAGCTGTCTGTTAGAGGCAGCATGTGACTGTGATCATCAGCGCTCATAGGTGGTAAGACTCCACAAGGTTATCTCTGCCTCTCTAAGGTAATGGCCAGGTCCCTCAGGCAGTGGGGCCCACTCTGCTCCCTGCACTGGACCATTCATTCAACATTGCTCAGAATTACATCTATTGTGTGGGATTGATTTGTATATCTAGGTAAAACACTGAACATCTCCTCTGTGTAATTCACAACAGTACCTAGCCTGTGTGTAGGGAGGATTTTTTTTTTCTAAGTGATATATATTATCCTGGAATGCTAGTTTTGTTTTTCTAGGCCACTTTTATTGCTATGTGTTGTAGGGGGTGGGGACTGAGTGAGTGGATTCCAATTATTGGGAATTGGGAACTCATGCATTGTTAGAGTACTTGAGTAGTCATTGCATATGGCTGTGGCCGGATAGGCTGTAGCCAGAGTTTATCTGTGGGCCTAGATTGAAGTGGGCCGTTATTAAAGTGGGAAAACTGATTCATAACTACAGCGTTATACCAGCGTTACACCGAAGTGAAACTGAAGGACAAAACAACAACTGAGACAACCAAAGTCTGCTTTGAGTGAGTAAAATTCATTCACACAACATACTACTCCAGGCTGCTTAATCTGGCAATTCAACCATAATATCGGCAAATAAAACGATTTTGTAACCTGGCGTGAGACAGTGTACGGAATCAAATAAATGATAAGCAGCTAAAATAGGTCCGGGAGACCATCTATCTCCCAATATAGTAGTACAAAAAAATCCAAGATTGGACCGTCACTAGCACTGGGTGCAAATCCAAAAACTAATCTCCCAGTGTGGATGACTCAGGAGATAAGTATTGAAATATGATCCTCACTCAATTGAAGAGTCTGACCGATCTGACTGATCACCTCCCTGGACATATGTGGCAGACAGAAAACTTACTTTAAAGTTCTGTCCCGCGTTCACATAGCTGGTACTTTGTCAGGGAAACAATCTTCAAATATACGTCTGTGTGTCAAATGGAAACAACACTTACTTTTTGGTTCAATCTCGCGTGTATGTAGCAGGTACTTGAATCGAAGCGCAGATAGTCCGGCGGGTTCGCGCTGCAGACACAGCCGCTGTAGGCGCTTCTAAACGATCCTGGTTCCCTTCTGTATAAACGCTGCTATGTGGAGCAGGTGAGATGGCGTCCGCTGCTATGTGGAGCAGGTGAGATGGCGTCTCGCTGCTATGTGGAGCAGGTGAGATGGCGTTATCTCACCTGCTCCACATAGCAGCGTTTATACAGAAGGGAACCAGGATCGTTTAGAAGCGCCTACAGCGGCTGTGTCTGCAGCGCGAACCCGCCGGACTATCTGCGCTTCCTGACGTGTACCTGTGTCCCTCTATCCTTGTGTGTTTTATCGTGTGGAATAAAAGTTTGTTACCCCTTATCGAGTGACTACCGAGTGACTACCTGGTCGATTCAAGTACCTGCTACATACACGCGAGATTGAACCAAAAAGTAAGTGTTGTTTCCATTTGACACACAGACGTATATTTGAAGATTGTTTCCCTGACAAAGTACCAGCTATGTGAACGCGGGACAGAACTTTAAAGTAAGTTTTCTGTCTGCCACATATGTCCAGGGAGGTGATCAGTCAGATCGGTCAGACTCTTCAATTGAGTGAGGATCATATTTCAATACTTATCTCCTGAGTCATCCACACTGGGAGATTAGTTTTTGGATTTGCACCCAGCGCTAGTGACGGTCCAATCTTGGATTTTTTTGTCAACCATAATATCATTTTACATCTGAAAACAACTTTTACTATCACTGTTAAAGCTTGTACTTGCACTGTCAGTTTTGAAAATGACCAGCTGTACCTCTAATGACCTCACCTCTCCTGCTCTTCCATTGATAGTAGGTATCCCCCAACCTTTTATTCTTGGCCCTCTTCTTCTCTTTCTCTCTGGGTGAGCTTATGTGCTCACTCGACTTCCACTATCACATCTATGCTGATAACACTGAAATCTACCTCTCCTCTCCTGATCTCTCTCCCTCTATCCTCACTCATATCTCCAGCTGTCTCTCTGCTGTCTACTCTTGGATGACCCAGAGCTTTTTTAGACTTAAAATAACAAAGACTAAGCTGACCCCTTCCCACCCTCCTGCATAAAACCTGACCATCTCTCATCCTAACCTACTGTTTATGCCCACTTCTTTCCCTTCTGTGTCACCCCTGTCTGTCTAACCCTCCCCTTTAGAATGTAAGCTCTCACGAGCAGGGCCCTCTCTCCTCATGTGCCTTTCTTAGAACATATAAACCACTGCCACCCTGATGATTGCTTCAGTGTCCTGTCCCCTGATGCAACTATCCATATTTACCATGTACTTGTCCTAAACTGTCTTGTGCTGTAATTTGTTATATGTTTTTGATTATAACTATGCTCTGTAAAGCGCTGCGTAATTTGTGTGCGCTACATAAGAAACTGTTAATAAATAATAAATACTAAATGGTCTGCAGGGGGTCCAGGGAATAGCTAATTGCTGGATAGGGCAGCAGTGGTGCTCCTTAGTCCTCAGAGGCACCTGTTGCATCAATGATAGTTCCGCATCTGTCTAAGGCACGCTCATAAATCAGGGTGGTTCTGTGTCACCGCTCAGTTCCCATGCCAAAGCCTCAGAATCGGACCCATCGATGTAAACATGTCACTGATTATGTGCAGAAAACCAAGGTGTTACTCCTTTGTTACCATCCCAAATTCAGAGTTCTAGTCATGGTTTACATCCCTCCTGCTCACTGGACACCAGGGCCTGTATGTGGGACAACAGGACAGTGGCAAAAAGAGGGGTGGGGGGACCAACATCGGTATAGCAGAGGGGGGGGTGAATGGAGGACACGCCCATGCATACTAAGAGACGTAGCTGTTGGTGGCCCAGTAGCACCCAAACAATGGGCAAGAACCCTGCATGAAGAGAAACTGGGCCTTCAGTACACGCAAAGACTGTGGGCAAGATTATTAAAAGTTGCAAGGTATGGGGAAGCCATCGTTTGTGCTTATACGTTGGATAAGTTGGACATATCTGTCCTTATTTACTGGGTAATATAGAAGATTATATAACGATTTACATAATACAAGCTCAGTAATAATGACATATTAGCAACCCACAGTCCATGTAGACATTGCCTCACGTGACCAGATGGGTCTGATCAGCAGCAGTGTCCCTGATTAGTCTGAAATGTTGGCAACTAAGTATGCAGAGTCATTAATGACAGAACATTGTGCAGTATCCCAGCCTAATTTGCTGTGTCTGGAGTGACAGGTACACCTGCGTATCCACTTATTTGCTGCCAGAGCAGTGTCTAATGAGACCGGTCTGCAGCCTCAAACATACCAGACAGCTTTTAATAATTAATCTGAGGAAAATGATTTGAAGGCTAGCAGGAAAACAATGCATCAAACAGTCCTTTGACGATCTCCTCATTGTTGGCTATTCACACAGTCCCACACTGCTGAAATCCAATGTTATAGCTATTTCTTTAAAGGGCCACTAACATTCAATGACACACACAGCCTATACCTACCTTTTCAAGATTTCTCCTATCTATACCAATTCTATAAAATATCATAGGAGAAAAGAGAGGTTGGTGCATTTAGTTTAGTTCCAGGATACTGTACTTGCTTTCTCTCCAAAGATATTCCATATGTGTAGAAAGCAGGTCACACTCCAGCTCCCTATGAATTGGTTGGGGAGGGAAAGGGATAATGACAAGCAACTTGTTTCATCATTGCCCTTTCCAGGCAGTAGGACCATCATATTGCTGCAACCTCCTATCTTTATACATTACCACAGCTTCAGCTCCCTCCTCCCTGCTGTAAGGATGCCCCTCCCATCTATAGTCAGTGTGAGATGTTATAACACAGGCCACACCTCCCTGATAGTTCCAGTGCACAAGCACCAAGGTACCGCCGCATATATACAGAACCAGAGCGCATCTTGCACTGCCACCACTATATGTACAGACACAGGCATGTGCTCCCACCTGTTGCACACCATACCTTACTGGTCCCTAGCTGGACCTAAGGCACACATCAGATACTGCCCTTTGTACTTGTTATACAAACCTGCTGCAATAAATCTGTGTCATCCTGTAAACTTGTTCAGCCTGATTAAAAAACCTGGCTAAACTACAATATCTAATGTTCAGTCTTTCATCACACACAGGGCGGATGTACTATGACGAAAATGCGGTAAAACCCCTGTAGAGTACTGTAATAGTCTTGAAATAATTTCACTTTATCAGCGGTCTTGGTAAACATAGAGTCAGAGTGGGGGTCTCTAATATTGGTAAAATAATGTCTTTGGTTAAAGCTCTTGGTCATATTAGCCAACAGTCTTCCCGTTTTGTTACCCCATGCCACTATGTGTTTGATGTTTGCTTGGAGCAATTGTTATTTTTCTGTGAATTTGATCATTGTTTGTAACTCTGGAAGAAACACTAGGCACTGACCAATAGGCTGCTTCCTAATGAGTCTAACCCTTTCTCTTTATGGTGCACAATACAGGCTGCTTTTGAGTCTAATCATGTCAAAATATGTTAGAGAATATGGGCTCAGTCTATGGGGGTGAATCCTGGAACCAAAAGCACCTCTCGTTCAGCACTGGCAATTGCCAGAATGTCCCCGCTGGTGATCGCTGGTGGAGAGGTGCTTCATCTGACTGGGTCGCACGAGTGTCTAACATGCATGTACGTCCCAGTTTTCAGCGGTGGGGGATGGGAACCCTGTCTGTCTCCCCGTTAGGGAAGGGGTGCGGGGAGGCAGCAGGAACCATCGGTGAACAGCGAGGAGGCGGTGGGGGTCGACGGGGAGCTCCACCGAAAAGGGACGCACACGTCCTTCCAGCGGCTGGTGGGGACTGGTGGTTGGCGATCCAACCGCCAGACCCCCGCTACACAAGCCGCACTCCATCTGTTCTACAGTGTTTTCAAACATGTACATTAATTAAAGAAGATCTGACTGAAGGGGACCTGTCAGGGTTAAACTAAAGTGTGTTAGTCCACTGTAAAGAGATATACAGCAAAGACCCTGGGCCAGATGTATGAAGCTTTAAAAAGTGATAAGATGCAGAGTGATCAACAGCCAGCCAATCAGCTTCTAACTGTCATGCCACAGACTATTTGAAAATGACAGTTGGGAGCTGATATGGCTGGGGGTTTATCACTCTACAATTTATCATGTTTTGAAGCTTGATACATCTGGCCCTCCAGAGAAACTAATTTGAACACAAAGGTGACAAATGTGTATATGGCCTGTGTGCTACAGCTGAATATGATTCCTAGCTGTAAATATGGTGTAAATGTAAGTATAAAGTGATGTTGAAGAAAAAGAGACATTGACACACCAAAAGAACTCAAGTTTAAAAAAAAATATTGGTCAGAACAACGGCTGGGTCAGCCTGAAGTGGATAATGCTACTCTGAAACAATTTCATTATACAGTAGTAACCACATTTGTTTTACTGAAGTTTGACGTTTGTGATGTTTGAAACACATAGTCAAAAATGACATTTGTGATTTAAAGGAACAATATAGTTACAAGTCAAAAGTGGAAGAACAAACTATTGAACAGTGCAAAATGAATTGTGTTCCTCATACTGTAAATTTATTATAGTCAAGAGGAAAACCTGAGATAGATTGAAAATCATACTTTGAAGGCATGTCTGCAAGAAAGAGAACATTAAATCAAGAACCTTAAACAGTTCTCTAAAGAGCCAAAGAGAGAGAGAGAGGCGTCTGTTTGTAAAGACTAGGGGCGGCATGCTGTAACATCCGCACCCCAGCTCCGCAGAACATCGCCGGCTACCGCACACCTAATTATCACATGTGATGTAACATATGTGATAATTATGGCAAAGGACAGCTCTTGCGTTAAGAGCTGTCCTTTGCGTTCTTGCCGGCGATGTCCCTGCGGCTCCCCCCTCCCTTAACCGGGGCTGCTGCTGCCGGGTGGCCTCTCCTCCTCCTCCTCCCTGCACCCGGAAAAGGATACAGTGCAGGGAGGAGGTCACAGGTCCAGGCAGCACACATTGTGCTGCCTGGACACAGCAGGTGAGGGGGGATGTCGGCGCGACGCGGCGGGGGTCCGTTCGGGGCGGCGTGGGTCACGTTAAGAAGCCCATAGGCTTCTATGGGGTATCGCCAGCTTTTGCTGGCGATACCCCTCGCAGCGAAAACCCGCCGTGCGGGTTTTGCTGCATATCAAAATGTGATAAAAAACCCCGATAACGGGGTTTTTACCGCATAGTTGCTTTACAGAATCTCCCCCTAGGAGACGGCAATGCAACTGGTAGGTATGAATAAGCATTTTAATGAGCATGCATGAAGAAATAAACTTTACTGAGCTCAAAATTAGTTTCATGGTGGCAGAAAAGGAGTAAGATATTCCTGTTTGCAGCAACATATGTATAGTGCACAGGGCTTAAAGTGGTCCTAGAGAGGTGGTAGATCTCATTTCCCTTTGCCACCTAATTACCCCTGCCACCTAATTACCCCTCCCCCCATTAGGCAGAGCCCAGGCCAGTGGTTTTTAGCACCCCTTGCAAACTATAATGAACTTCTGTTAGGATTTCCTTGGAAGTTCCTGGGACTTGACATATTGTTATTTCTAAAGGTTACTTTTGCATACTGTTACTATTCAGTGATGTAACAAAAGCCCGCAGCCCTCGCGCTGAATAAATGTGGGGGTCTGCTGGGCTTCTTTTATGCCACCTGCTGGGACCTGCCACATCTGTGGCCGGAACCCGCAGATTTACTTGTCTGCAGTCCCGGCTCTCCTCCTGATTCCTGTTGCTAATGAAAACTCACAAAATGTCCGCCCCCATACAGCAGATTGTTTTTGAGGATGCTAGAGGAATCAGCGACCCCCTCTAACATCCTTAAAAAAACGGTGGGTTTTCATTAGCAGGAGTTCGAGGAGCGATGGGACCGCAGACAAGATCTATGGGTCCCTGCAACAGACTTGACAGGGGCATGTGGAGCAGTAAGGCAAGGTTGGGGGGAGGGTTAACTTTACTGGGGGGGGCACTGCTGAAATTTTCAGCTGGGGGCGCAATTTTGGAAGTTACTAAGCAGTAAAGACACTTTGTTTGCAAGTATCTTTTTACCAGAACGACCCTCTGACTAAAGTCGGGCACCCAGGCCAAGTATACAGTAGCGGAGCAGGTGGCGGTGAGAAGTGCCGGACCCCATAGCAGTATATATATATATATATATATATATATATATATATATATATATATATATATATACAGTCCATATGGCTGGCACTCTCATCTGGCAATCAGGCTTGTTGCTGGGGTGAACATCTATAACCATAGGTTATGTTACAAACCATATGGTAAATACATATTTGGAAAAAAGATGTCACTCACCAGTCTTGATAGCAGTCAAATTGTTTTAATCAGGCAACATGGCAGAGGGTACAGAGCATCGACGTTTCGGTCCTCCTCTGGGACCTTTGTCAAAGGTCCCAGAGGAGGACCGAAACGTTGATGCTCTGTACCCTCTGCCATGTTGCCTGATTAAAACAATTTGACTGCTATCAAGACTGGTGAGTGACATCTTTTTTCGAAATATATATATATCAAAATAGTGGTGGTATTAGCGCTAAGGGGTAAGAGTACTTTATATTAACAGTGTCCAGGTATTGCACACTCCCTTCCTATCTGGGGTGGCTGCCTTTTCTTCAAGCGAGGTGACGTCTCAAGGTACCTCAAATAATGGATCTGTAACAAAACATAAGAAAGGCGCCTCCTATTGCTTTAAACCTCAAAAAGGGTTCAACCCGTCACCAAGGACTAGCACCCTAACAGGTGTAGGAGTACCGTGAGAGGTGGTTCTCTAACGACTCTTTATACGTTTCTGGTTCTAATCAAAGTCATTTGGCGATATCCATACCAGGCCTGTATATATACCCATCTCTATTACTTAATTACATGCCATTCATTAGATTAACAATTTCCCATTTCCAGGCGTTGGAATGCATCCAGCGTCCGTTTTACGGTATTTACTTAGTAGAGGGGGGCCTTCCACCTCCCTCCTTCATACTTACTTCTCATATCACCACCCCTCTCCTCTAACCGGGTGGATTTACATCTACTCCTTTGGAATGCACTGGAACGCACACAGACTGTGTTAGCACTTCCGGTGCTTCCGTTATCTCACTAGAACCGTATTTGGAACGCATACTTCCTGTATTTGCATATCCAATGCTTCTGGATTCCGTTGGAACGCATCTCCTACATTTCTGGATCACGGTGGAACGCATCTTTCTCTTTAGCATAAATGGGTATATATACTGCTTGCGCCCTAGTACACAAAATACTCAGGTTCTCTATATGCATATATTTTTTAGATAATATTACAGATACTATACCATCGCAAAACAAAGGAAAGGGGGGAGGGGAGGGCTGAGGTGCACTGGGCTACTTATGACAGCAGATAAGAAGGCATACTCCAATCAACACAATCAAATCAAATATATAACATTATAAAGTTGTGGAGGTGCTCCCGGGGAGAAGGGTAAGTATCGAGAAAAGGGTAAGATATCCAAGAGAGGATATCTAAGAAGTCTCCCGGGTGGGGCACAGCCTTCTAAGTAGTAGTAACTGTTAAGACTAAATTTTATTGGTTAAAACATGACCCTCAAATTGGGTCAGGTAAGGACAAAAAGGACAAAGACAAACAAATAACACCTATAACAATTTCTATATAAGAGAAAGTAGTGAAATATAATAATATTCTCTGTCTATAGGTTGAAAGAGGAAAAAGGAAAAATGCCTCTAACTATAGGTAGCAGTATATAATATACTTCTTGAGTAGTCCTATCAGACAAGAGAACGCCTCTACTAGCCTAGTATTATCTCAGTGAATATTAAATAATATTTAACAGTAATGCTCCCTGTATGGAACAGTAATTTGACTGCTGAATTCCACCAAAGTATCAGTAGGTAATAGCAATAGAGTAGTTATATAGGAACCCGAGTTGTTGGTTGCTAAGGGAGTGGCTGCTGCCTGTGCATGTGACAGATGTCAGTGAATGCACAGTTGAGCGGACCCCAAGAGCGTCACAGGTATCAGAATATAGGTAAGACGGTTTCTGCTGTTTCCAGGGGTAACCTGCCTGGCTCTGTTATCAATAGACAGTGCAGAGTCGGGTCTCGGGTCCCCTGAAAATGAGAGAACCCTGAATGGATAAGAATGGTAGATAAAAGAGTACTCCCTCACTTATTCCCTGGTGTATGCTGCTGTCCTCTGTGTACAGAAATAACTGTAGTGAACAGAGGTTGAGCGATACTGCCTGGGTGGTGAGGTGTGGAAGAAAAGTATAGTCTGCACGCTGGTTTTAAAGTAACACGGTAACCTAGATCTTCTCCTGTTTTGTCCAAAGTGACATGACAGAAAAATTCAGCATTAGGGATCCCACTTGCGCTGCTGGGATATCGTGCAGGGAGCAGTGGAATCAAGAAAATAGTGAAAAAAGGAGGAAAGAGTGGTGGAAGACACTGATTTTATATAATGTTAAGCAGTATTAAAGTTTCAAATTTTTATCATAATCATGGGTAGGCTATTCAATTTATCCTTTCCACAGTTGCATGTAATACTGCAATGATTTAAATAGGTAATAGGTGAACAGTTTAGGCAGTTGTGTTATAATACAGCCATGTGGCTGTGTTGATATACTCTTCAGGTTATAATTGACTGTATGCAACACTGTAACAGTTTGGATGACAGACACTGATTTATTGCTACTATGAGCTAATACCTTCACAGAACTAGATGTACAATGTATACAAAGTTGTGACAATTTAAAGTATGCAAATAATGTCAATATTGGCTAATATACTCCCAACAATATATCAAAATATAGCCATGTGACTGTGTGGGTACACTTTTAAATATTAATAATGCTCGTTAGGTGCACATAACACTGACAAATGCTATTGTGAATTAATGCGCTCATAGATCTAAGCATGAAGTATATACAGTGCTGTATTAGTAGAATGGCATGTACTTTTCCTCATGCCGCGTTACAGTAATACAGGATTACTGCTATAAACTGATACACTCAGACCTAAATACATATACACATGTAATGCTGTGACAAATTAGGTAAATTAGATAGCGAATATGTATATGCTGCCGCTAAGGGCTGATAAACTCACGATACTGGACCCGAGGTGGTCGTTTTACACGTGGTGGGGGATCGATACGGTAAATCCAAGCCAGATGAAAACCGCTGTGGCAAACGAAGAGGGCTGGTATCCTAAATATAGACACCGGCAGTCAGAGCGTGTAACGCTGTATTGTCCAGGCGCCGGAGTCCAGGCACTGTGACAAATAGCCTGAAAGCGCTGATGTTATATGTCCAGACACCGGCAATAGAAGCGTATGTCCCCGTTTGTGTCCAGGCGCCAGGGTCCCACAGTCGAATGCTGTGTGTTCAGGCAGGAGCCGGCAGAGATAATTAGAATGTAGAGGTGTGGGCACCGGGTTCCCTGACCGGCGCTGGATATCCAGCAGTAGCCGGCAGGGAGTAGTCTGGATGCGTAGACTCGTGCTGTGCGAGTCCTGGAAAGGATGCGGTCTCAGTGCTGTCGCGGGAAGCGGCAGTATAATTGGCAGGGAGCCGCTGGTCTGCGCTTACGTGAGCTATCAGGGTTAGTCGGTAGGCATACAGGAGAGCTGGGTAGCAGGCAGGTGAGGCGGTAGAGGTCCCGCTTGTGCACAGCGGGGACCAGTCAGTCCGAGACGTACGTTTCACCAAAAGGCTTTCTCAATCGGAATGCAGGTGTGCCTGGCCGCCCTTTATTTAAATGATAGCTGGCCAATCCTCAGTGGGGGCAGGTGAGGGATGGGAGGGGCTAGAGATATAGGGAAAAACTGTTCACCTATTACCTATTTAAATCATTGCAGTATTACATGCAACTGTGGAAAGGATAAATTGAATAGCCTACCCATGATTATGATAAAAATTTGAAACTTTAATACTGCTTAACATTATATAAAATCAGTGTCTTCCACTACTCTTTCCTCCTTTTTTCACTATTTTCTTGATTCCACTGCTCCCTGCACGATATCCCAGCAGCGCAAGTGGGATCCCTAATGCTGAATTTTTCTGTCATGTCACTTTGGACAAAACAGGAGAAGATCTAGGTTACCGTGTTACTTTAAAACCAGCGTGCAGACTATACTTTTCTTCCACACCTCACCACCCAGGCAGTATCGCTCAACCTCTGTTCACTACAGTTATTTCTGTACACAGAGGACAGCAGCATACACCAGGGATTAAGTGAGGGAGTACTCTTTTATCTACCGTTCTTATCCATTCAGGGTTCTCTCATTTTCAGGGGACCCGAGACCCGACTCTGCACTGTCTATTGATAACAGAGCCAGGCAGGTTACCCCTGGAAACAGCAGAAACCGTCTTACCTATATTCTGATACCTGTGACGCTCTTGGGGTCCGCTCAACTGTGCATTCACTGACATCTGTCACATGCACAGGCAGCAGCCACTCCCTTAGCAACCAACAACTCGGGTTCCTATATAACTACTTTATTGCTATTACCTACTGATACTTTGGTGGAATTCAGCAGTCAAATTACTGTTCCATACAGGGAGCAATTACTGTTAAATATTATTTAATATTCACTGAGATAATACTAGGCTAGTAGAGGCGTTCTCTTGTCTGATAGGACTACTCAAGAAGTATATTATATACTGCTACCTATAGTTAGAGGCATTTTTCCTTTTTCCTCTTTCAACCTATAGACAGAGAATATTATTATATTTCACTACTTTCTCTTATATAGAAATTGTTATAGGTGTTATTTGTTTGTCTTTGTCCTTTTTGTCCTTACCTGACCCAATTTGAGGGTCATGTTTTAACCAATAAAATTTAGTCTTAACCAGTGGTGCAAGTAGAAATTTTTTCTTGGTGGTACTGATAGCCTCCACCAAAAATGGGCATGGTCAGGTGTCATCAGGGGGCGTGGTCACACAAAGCTAGAGGAGTGACTAAATGACAATAGAGGCGTGGACACAGGAGACAGGGAATGAGAAACAGGGAATGACTGGGGGTGGGTTGGCTCTTGCTTGGGGGAGAGCCAGGCAGCTTGTGCTTACAATAGTGGAGCCTGCTCTTCATGCTGTCAGCGCTGCTGATGCCTGTCAGTGTGACAGGCTAAATCAGCAGTAGCCGGTAGCTGCATACAGCACCAATCATAACGCTGGGCGGGCGGGCTGCGGATGCATATATTTAGACTTAAAATGAAAATAGAAATGACAGTGGATCAGGGGTAAGTGGTACTGCGTACCTGCAACATATTTCTTACAGGTACTCCGTACCACGCCGTACCCCCTTACTTGCAACACTGGTCTTAACAGTTACTACTACTTAGAAGGCTGTGCCCCACCCGGGAGACTTCTTAGATATCCTCTCTTGGATATCTTACCCTTTTCTAGATACTATACCATGCAGGCACAGCGCAAATGGGTGGTGTTTGAATGGTCACAGTGCCCACCGAGCCGTCCTACACATATATATAGCATTATAGTTCCTAAGTACCCATATTAGAGTATTATTTATCTAAATCAAAGGAACATTCACCTATATATATTGACATCGTGGAGTTATGATGTCCAAATATTAGCAGCATGGAGTGATAATATATGCATAAAACTTAAAAATATTAGTTTGTAAAAACCAAGATCAGCAGATACTTTCATAAAATACATAAAATACAATAATAAAAATAGGGAATTGCTAATTATCATGAAATAGTACTCATAAACAAGAAGAAAAAATGTCATAAAAAGCAATAAAAAAAGATATAAAAAAGAAGAGGATTTTCAAAATAATCATAAAAAAGGAGGTATCAAGGTATCCAATTGGTGGATCCAAAACATTTCTCATCTTGAGAGCTTGTTTTCCCTGTCACCACCCCTAGGACCCATTACAACATTTTCTATTGCAATAAAACGATCAACTTTTGAGTCATGAAACCTGTTAAAATGTCTTGATACTCCTCCTCAGAGCAGCCAGATAGATATGTTTTATGAGTTTGTGAAACAGGATCTACATGATGTCCATGTCATCTTAAGTATATCAGAAAAAACCAAACACCCTTTGAAAATAAGGTTACAAGAGCATGTGAGGAGTATTAAGAACAAAGTAGAGAGCCATACAATACCAAGAAATTTTTCATGACTCAAAAGTTTCATGACTCAAATGGGATCACTTTTATTGCAATAAAAAATGTTGTAATGGGTCCTAGGGGTGGTGACAGGGAAAACAAGCTCTCAAGACGTGAAATGTTTTGGATCCACCAATTGGATACCTTGATACCTCCTTTTTTGTGATTATTATGAAAATCCTCTTCTTTTTTATCTCTTTTTTATCGCTTTTTAAGAAAATTTTTCTTCTTTTTTATGAGTACTATTTCATTATAATTAGCAATTCCCTATTTTTATTATTGTATTTTATGAAAGTATCTGCTGATCTTGGTTTTTACAAACTAATATTTTTAAGTTTTATGCATATATTAACACTCCATGCTGCTAATATTTCGACATCGTTACTCCACGATGTCAATACATATAGGTGAATGTTCCTTTGATTTAGATAAATAATACTCTAATATGGGTACTTAGGAATTACAGTATGATGCTATATATATGTAGGATGGCTTGGTGGGAGGTGGGCACTGTGACCATTCAAACACCACCCATTTGCACCGTGCCTGCATGGTATAGTATCGGTAATATTATCTAAAATATATATGCATATAGAGAACCTCAGTATTTTGTGTACTGGGGCACAAGCAGTATAAATACCCATTTATACTAAAGAGAACGATGCGTTCCACCGTGATCCGGAAATGTAGGCGATGCGTTCCAGCGGAATCTAGAAGCATTGGATATGCAAATACAGGAAGTACTGTATGCGTTCCAAATGCGGTTCAAGTGATATAGTGGAAGCACCGGAAGTGCTAACACAGTCTGTGTGCACTCCATTGCATTCCAAAGGAGTAGATATAAGTCCACCCGGTTAGAGGAGAGGGGCGGTGATATGAGAAGTAAGTAGGAAGGAGGCGGAAGGCTCCCCCCTACTATTGGATTATAAGTAAATACCGTAAATGGACGCTGGATGCGTTCCAATGCCCGTAAACTGGAAATTGATAATCTAATTGATTGGTGTGTAATTAAGTAATAGAGATGGGTATATATACAGCCCTGGTGGGGCTATATTCTTACCCCCTGATGAAGTCCAGGCCAGAAGGGCAGCAAAGGACAAAACACGTTGAGGACAGCTCATAAATGCCAGGACGATAAGCATTATTCAGATGAGCTACAGCTTTTTTTAAACACTGTAGGGGAACACTTAGTGTCATCACTTGTTGTAATAAATTGTTTGCACAGTATTGTGCTATGTTGTTCTCTTCTTCTTTCGTTTATGGTACATGGAACTCTATATAAAGGAGTCCTGATTCTATTGTGGACATCCCCTGTGAAGCCTTTACACAGGGACATCGCCAAATGACTTTGGTTAGAACCAGAAACGTATAAAGAGTGGTCAAAGAACCACCTCTCATGGTGCTCCTACCCCTGTTAGGGTGCTAGTCCTTGGTGACAGGTTGAACCATTTTTGAGGTTTAATGCACAAGGAGGCACCTTTCTTATGTTTTGTTACATACAGTTATCCTTTATTAAAACTCTGTGGGTTTCTGGGCAGTGGCTGATGTACATTCATACATACATAGCCTTCCCTACAGTACATACATACATACATATGCTTCCCTCATACATGCATACATACATACATACATACATACGTACATAGCCTTCATCATACCTACAGCACATACTGTACATACATACATACATACATACATACATACATACACACACTGCCTCACTCAAATATACATAAATACATACACATACTCATACCTACTTACATCCATACACTGCCTCCCTCATACGTATTTACATACATACATACATCCACCTACACATTGCCTCCCTCATAAATACATACATATGTCCATCTATATATACATCTATATACTGACTGCATAGTTATATACACTCCCCCCTAGACTGCTGTATCCTTGTACGGGGAGTGACATCAGGGAGCCACTACTCCCAGCCCCGCAACTAACATCAGGCAGATTACCACTGGCTGGCTTAGTGATGGGGATGGCCTCTGCTTGCCAGGTCCCCTCCTGGACCCTGGTAACACATGAAGTGTCCCCGGACCCATGGTGGCATTAACATAGGAAGTGTCCCCGGTCCCGGGTGTTGGAAAAAAAAAAGAACAGCCCCTCGTCTCTTGAGAAAGTTCAGACCAGTGAGTGTCTTTCTCCAGAGAATCCAGACCAAGCCAAGTGGGTTGAACTACCAGATAAATCTTATGTGCACCTGTAAACGGCACATTGCATCCAATACAGTTCAGGGTGCGGTGCATGGAGCTTGCTACGGGGTTCAGCGGGGTGCGGCGGGCAGCAGAGAGAATTGAATAATACTACTCAAAAGACTGTACGGCCGCTGATTGGCTGAGAGATCTCTACCGGGTAGCTGCAGGGGGAGCTCAGGTGAAATCTGTGTCGACTTGTCCTTAGGACATGTCGCCCTAATGTATGGGGACCAACATGTGCCGACAGGCGGTATTTCATACCCCACCATCCACTAGGTTGTGGAGGGAAAATAGTGTGCTGAGTGTAGTAAGGCACCGTGCCCAAAGCATGGCGAGCGCAGCGCACCATGCCAGGGGATGTGGTACACTTTGACAGTGTCCATGTCGACTATGCCGACATTCGGGGGGGGGGGGGGGTGAGAACCCCATGTCGACATTTTTACTGTTGACCTAGCCATTGTCGACATGATACATGTGCCGACATTTCATCCATGTTAGGCACGTCGACCTATTTCAGTTGTTGACCTGCATCTCGATCTAAAGGTCGACCCAATAACCCATACCCGTATAAGACCTACAACAAATGTGCATTATTGTTTGGACATTTTATATGTTGTTGAAATATACTTATACACATGGCCTAGGAAAGCTGTCAGTGAAGAAGTAGCTCCATTACCTAGTTCTTAGTGGACCACAGAGAAGTACTGTACTGTATTGAGAATTGGATGCTCTGTTAACTTGTTTAAATCTGTACTAATTGATCCTGCCTAAATTAATTCTGCTGACATACTGATCCCAGCTGCTTTTACTCATCGTGTCCTGTGTAACTTGAAGGCTCTTTAGAATGTTATATTATTTATACTGTATACCAAGTTCATATCTAATTCTAAGAAAACTGAAATGTTTCCATAATTGTTCCTTAAAATTCAGTTTTTTAGTAACAGGCAGTGACATCTCCATGATGTCTAATGTCAAGGCACTAAACAGAAGAACCAAGCCTTGATTTGGGTGAATATCATACCCCTTTCAGACAATTGACCGGGAGCATCCGGGTGACATTTTTACACTGAAAACAGACCTGGGTTGGATGGCGTCACCGGGTAATTTGGTTTCCTGTGTGAACAGGGTATTACAGAGGCGAGAAGTTATCTCTCTATATTATACACCAGTGTTTCCCAACTCCAGTCCTCCTACAGTTCATGTTTTCTAGATGTCTTCGTTGGTCCACATGTGTACTCATTACCAACTGACAATTTTTAAAAGATTTGCAAGATCAAAGTACACTAAAGCTAGCCATACATCTACAGATTTATTGTCAGATCTGGCTGGTTGGAGCAAAAACCTGGTAATGGATCAGAGCAAAAGACAATTGACCATTTGCTTAAAAATGCTGGAAAACTGCCAAACTGTCATTCAGATATTACCAGGTGTTTGTTCCAACCAGCACGATCTGACAATCAATCTGTAGATGTATGGCCACCTTTACTTTTTGTACTTTGCGATGTGATGTGCGTGGGCGCAAAAATGTACTTTGTATGGGCACCTAAAGGACTGAAAGTGGGAAACAATGCCATACACCCTTATAGAACCCTTACCCTCTCTGGAATTCTCTACCCCTCCCTATCAGGCTCTTCACCTCCCTACAATATTTAAACGGGCTATCAAGACCCAATTCTTCATTAAATCTCACCATTTTTCATCCTGCCCCTCTGTTTATGCTTACTTCTATTCCCCATCACCACCCAACTGCTTCTTCTATCTGGGCATCTCCCAGACTGGAAAATTCAAAGCAGGTACTGTAAGTACTCATTACTCACTCACACATTTAAAATATCCACCAGTGGAGCTAATTATTTCACATGTGATTCTGTGAGGAGACCTGGAAAACATGCACTGTTGGGGATCAGAGAGGGCTGAGTTTGGGATCCACTGGCCTAGACTGAGAACATTATATTTTCCATCACAAAACACAGTTTCAGCAGGATGGCGTCACACAAGCACAACGCACAAGAAGGCCATTTATTATGTGCATTTAGATTTTAGACGGACCAATCAGAACCGCTCTGTAGGAGTTTCCTGCCTCTGGCAATGCATGTAATAAACTAATGGCCATAGCCTAGCTTTGACGGAATCATCAAGCGAGAATAA
The DNA here is from genome assembly GCF_055691185.1 of Crinia signifera. Taxonomy (NCBI): domain Eukaryota; kingdom Metazoa; phylum Chordata; class Amphibia; order Anura; family Myobatrachidae; genus Crinia; species Crinia signifera. Next base: position 268,052,826 of record NC_139220.1, on the reverse strand, counting down.
ATTAATTCACATTGACAGGTCTGCTTTAATCAGTTTTGAATTAGCATTCCATTATAAATAATGTTAAAAAAAAAGGCAATGAATGAAATATAATCTGAAATTTCATTGCTGGGTGCTGTGAACTCTGAAAACATGAGCAAACCGACTCCTTAATTCCACAGTTTTGATAAATATTTCTGTTACTGTAATGTACGGCTCAACAGGACACTAGTAATCCACTATCTTGTTAAATTGAAAAAACAGAAACAAGCACATTACCATCTACAAACAGTTTGTTCTTCAAATGAAAGAGGGAGAAAAAAAACAAGCAGGAAAAAAATGAAATAGAACATTGTCGCATGGCTGCAATTTCGGAGGAGAACCTTTTGTCTTTCTTCTTTGAAGTCTCTTGTTGTGTTTTGTGATATGTAAGAAAGATCTTAAGTCATGAAATTCACCGAACTGCGCTTTCAGGCCTGTTTCCCCCAGGGTAGAGAAATGCATTACTTACAACTGAATTTTTTTGCAAGGTGGTAGGGCATCTTCACAGGGATAGGGGCATTAAATAATTAACTCGCCTATCACAGGCTGTCTTCCTGTCATCCAAAGCACTGCCACCTGAATACATTCCAGAGAGGGGTTTGAGATTCTCTGAAAATCACTAGCTGTAAATGATAATGTTGCAGGATTGGTGTTTTGCCTAAAGGCAAAGTAAGGGAACATCTACATATATCACATCAACTAAGCCACCCATGTTTTACACAGCATTAACTCATGCATTTTAAACACAAAAGAGGATGCAAGTAGATTTATCATGTCATGTATAATAATTAAAAATGTATTGATGCAACACTCACTGCAGTTACAAGCAGAGAGGGTCCTTAATCGAATTGGAGAATTACAGAACTTAGTAAAATCATGTTACAAGACTAATACCCTATAGGGGTGATTCTGGTTGGTTTGCAAAAGCAAACTCCTTCTTTAATGGACAAAACCATGTGCAGAGCATGTGGGGCAGATGTAACATGTGCAGAGAGAGTTAAGGGCCCCTGTGAGATTTTGTGAGATTTGATCCAATTTGAGTCAATTTATCTGACAAGATCTGATGTGCCGTCTGCCAAAATCGTATGTGCCTGATGTGTAGGACACAATCCACAATCCTGTGCCATTGGGTATAACCAAGAGATTGGAAGAGATTGAACCTCCTGCACATAGGATAAATCTCGAGTCAATCAGGTTCAATTTGTTGAGACAATAAGTTGACAAGTGTTTAGGGGACCTTAAGATTTGTGTGAGTTATTTTGTATCTGTCTGTGCAGGGTAAATACTAGGGGTGAAATTTAATAGGATAAGATATTCAGAAAGTGAGAGATTTGTACATCACGTGGTCGGCGTTCCCGACGTACGTTTTGCTGGTGGCGCTTGGTCACGGGAGGTCCACGGTCACACCTCCCGTGACCAAGCGACACCAGCGAAACGTACGACGGGATCGCCAACCACGTGATGTACACACGTGACCGGCGCGCAGCTGAGAGACAGTGGGATGGAAGCGAGCAGCGTAGCGGCCAGGAGCTCCGTGCACACATCATCACAGCAGGATAAGGTAACCGCTGGACTTGTCCAGCGGACCCCCTCATATACAGACACGAATGTTAATGGTGCATTTGTGCTCTAACTAGCCCGCTCACACGCAGTATTTCTTGCTCATCCAATTAGCCAGTACAGCCATACACACTAGCAGATCTACACTCCAATCTGCTGCTGGTCAAACAGAAGCGAGATAGGGAAAGTGACACTCTGCATTCCACATGTGCTACTGGCTACCCTACCGTACTGTCTCTCCAGTGTGACCCATGATTATAATCCCCCAATACAATTGACCTGTTTGTTGGCATGACCAATTGGGGATATATGAGGATCACAAAATTACACAACCTACTACAGACAAGTGTGTAATTAGCTGCCAGGCTGCCAAAAGCCTCACTATCCAATCATATTTTTACAGAGCGCTTTTTCTTGTGACAAGGATTAATACCACCCATACCCCGTTTTAATAATCTCCCTAATAAAAATCCCATGTTTTAAACAATAAGCAATACCAGCAAGCCTTTTTTGTTTGAGATACAAGGGTGCCCCCACCCAGAGTACTTCTTTCTTCTCCTCCTCTCTTGGAACAAATGTTTAGTTAATACATTATATACTCAGGGGAGCACCACTGGCGGTCCAACAAAAAGAACACCACATATTCAAACCATTGGTGTTCTGGACCCATCTGTCCATTATAGGACTTGTCGCCAGTCTTTCACAGACTTGATATCATACCTTTATAACCTTAACAGTGGCTGATTACCACTGACCAGTGCGGACCTAAACCTCTCTAACTCCCTTACCCCCATTATTTCCCCCTACCTCATTCTACTACAATTTAGATCTCAGTTTGAACACACCCCATCCAAATATAAAGCGTCACACACACACGGGGCGATTCTAGCCTATATTGCTGGGGATATGGTCGCTAAGCGACAATATCCCAGTGTTTATGGGATGACTGTCGCCGGGTGTGCGCTGGTCATGTACAGTAAACTGACATATATTGGATGGAACCATTTTGTGTGTCCAAATATTTTTCATTCTATCAAAGAACAATATAATTCCAGGGGTGCCCCATGTGTGCCATATCAGTCCAGGGTACTGCTATGTGTGCTTTATAATTCCAGGGGTGCTGCCATGTGTTGTCTATAATTCCAGAGATGCCCAATGTGTGCCGTATAATTCCAGGGGTGCCCCATGTGTGCCATATCAGTCCAGGGTACTGCTATGTGTGCTTTATAATTCCAGGGGTGCTGCCATGTGTTGTCTATAATTCCAGAGATGCCCAATGTGTGCCGTATAATTCCAGGGGTGCCCCATGTGTGCCATATCAGTCCAGGGTACTGCTATGTGTGCTTTATAATTCCAGGGGTGCTGCCATGTGTTGTCTATAATTCCAGAGATGCCCAATGTGTGCCGTATAATTCCAGGGGTGCCCCATGTGTGCCATATCAGTCCAGGGTACTGCTATGTGTGCTTTATAATTCCAGGGGTGCTGCCATGTGTTGTATATAATTCCAGAGATGCCCAATGTGTGCCGTATAATTCCAGGGGTGCCCCATGTGTGCCATATCAGTCCAGGGTACTGCTATGTGTGCTTTATAATTCCAGGGGTGCTGCCATGTGTTGTCTATAATTCCAGAGATGCCCAATGTGTGCTGTATAATTCCAGGGGTGCTGCCATGTGTGACGTATAATTCAATGGGTGCTGCCATGTGAGCTGTATAATTCCATGGGTGCTGCCATGTGCCCTGTATAATTCCAGGGGTGCCCCATGTGTGCCATATCAGTCCAGGGTGCTGCTATGTGTGATTTATAATTCCAGGGGTGCTGCCATATGTTGTGTATAATTCCAGAGATGCCCAATGTGTGCCATATAATTCCAGAGGTGCTGCCAAGGTAAACAAGATGAATAACAATTTATTAAAACAAACAAGCAGCACGAACACATACAATCTCTAAAAACACATTAATTAATGCAACAAGGTTTAATATCACTGGATTTGTGAACACATATATATGCGCTGTTACTTCTCCCCTTATGATCAAGGAAGGAATAATGAACAAGTGGATCCAATTCCAATTCTTTGTTTGAGGCTGAAGGTGTCCACTTAAATTTATTCAGACCATATAGATTTAAATGAAACAGCTAGTGTGCACACTTAAATTTTGCAGCAAGGCACTTTGCTTTAGTAAGCATATAACCACAAGTTTGGGAGCAAGGACCTCTGTCTTAAGGTTGTTGTAAACCGTGTCCATCCTATCTCCGCATAAGGCTCTTACCGCTCAATCAAGTAGTCAGTTGAAGTGTCAGTCTGTGAAGGATATGCGCCGCAGCGCCCGCTCTCTCCGTGTACCGCTCGGCTGTCCTGTAGTTTGCAGGGAATCAGTGTCCATTGCACACCCCTAGTTCATTGTAAATGCTTGGCGCCTTTTCATTTCCTGTATTTTCCTCCCTCTCTGCCTTTATGTTATTTTGCTGTCTTTGCAAGGATTGGCGGAAATGACGACAGTTAATTAGACATCTTGCTGCACTGATTAGGATGAACCTACTGAATTCAGCAGCTTCACTTGGCTGGATGGGCTTTGTGTGTATTGTATAGTGTTTGGGTCTGATGGTTATTCATTATGCATTTGGAGCAGATGCTGTCATCAGTCACTAGGGTGTTTAATCTCTGTTAAGATCAGAGCCTTCAAGTTACCGTGAGAAACTCAGACAAGTCAATAATTTAGTGTAACCCAAAGTTAATTTCCCTGAGTGTATTTTCTGTGCCATGATTAATCAAGAAGTGAGAACTTCATAAACTTCATGGTGAGAATTTAAAGGTATTTGATAGAAGCATCTAAGTTCGTTATGTTTACTTCTCTACAAAAACCAAGCACAACAGTGTGATAAGAAGCTGGGTACACATTAAACAATATGTGTACCCAGCGATGTTGTGTGCAATGGGACCCGGCAGGAGTTCTGGCATAGGCAAGGGTGATGAATTGCGGGGGGGTGCAGTTGCTAGGGCTAACAATATCCTCCATCGTCCTGCATATACATATGATGGAGGACATCGCTAACGGACCACAGGATCAATAACTATTAATGATATAAGGCCTGATTAAGAGTTGATCGCAAAAGTCAAATCTTTCTCAAATGGGAAAAACATGTTGCGCTACAGATGGGACAGCTGTAACATGTGCAGAAAGAGTTAGATTCTGCGCCAGTAAATACAACAATGCATGAAGATGTTATACAAAAAGAGAACTCCACAGCAAAGACTCCCTGTGTCTAAAAAGACACTTAGCCTAAGAGGGAGGCAGAATAACATAAAACCGAATATACTGCAGTATGGAGAGGAAGGCACAGGATGGACAAACAAGGTGCACTTATCTAACCCTCCTGGGTACTGCAGAACCTGGATGGTGGACACTGGACAGGGAACTGGATCCAGAACTGAGACCAGGCGACTGGCAGCAAACCACTGGAGACCGAAACCAGTACAGGGACACAAGGAGTATCACCGGCGTCTCTCCCAGGGATGCCATCCCAGATAATGTCCGCCTGCCCAAACAGGAGCCCGGCCTGCATGTGAAGTCAGCCGCCCACAGTCTCCGACACGTAGAGCATCAAGCGTTCCCGGGAGCCCGGACCCACTGCCAGGGGTCCGGGCTCACATCTCCCGCTGCCATTGGAGGAGGCACCACCAGACCCCGACGCCTAACAGTTATATTTCCCCACCTGCAGTGCACATGGTTTTGCCCATTTGAGAAAGATTTTGCTTTTGCAATCATCTTTAAATAAGGCCCTTAATGCGTGCACACTTTTTCAGTGTGCAGCTTTTATTAAAAAGCTGCATTTTGGGCAGCGAAATGCATCAGTTTTATCATCCACCACTGTTTGCCACAACAAGCTTGGACCAAACTGGAAATTTATATATTTTCCTTCCTATGGGAAGATGACCACTCACAGACTGCCTTCCATATAAACCTTCTGTGCTCATTGTGAGGACTGTTCTGCCTTCAGAGGACTCTAAGGACCTTCAACAGTCCAACAACGGTTAACGGTCATTGGTAATTATTCTGTTGTACAACTGACAGTATTGATAACTGCTATTTGCATGCTTTTGCAAGTCCTACGCAGTGATTACATAAGAACAAGCCAGCATAAAATTCATGTGGTAATATGTCGGTACTTGTATATGTCTGTGGGTTTTAACTTGCTATTTAGATATTAAAGGGGGTATTCAATCCCGGGTCATGACTGTCGATCTGTCCCGGCAGCCGTGACCCTGGCCCGTTTTGCTCGACAGCATATCGCCAGGTGGGATGGCCTGGGTCTGATAGAGGGGCCCAGTGGGGGCCCTGGTCCTTCCCCCATTACCTGGAAGCAGGAGCTGCAACTTCTCTTCTCCACGCACTACTGTGCGCTGGGGTGCAGTGTGGCCAGGGAGGCACCTATATTACTATTTTTTCTGTATTTTATTTTAAGGGTGAATGGCCATGCCTCCCAAGATTAGGCCACGCCCCCATATAAATACCTGGGCCCGTCCAGGTTTTCTACTGCCCTGAAGACAGTCATCAGTGGTAAACAGTAGGCTTCTAATTTCACAGTGTCTGGTTGTATTGTGGGTGATACTGTAAATTGTTAGTTATAAAATATAAGCTTTAAATAGGTCTTGGCATTACATTTGGAAGTGAAAGTAATTTGCGGACAATCAATGTAATAAACTCCCTAATGACTGATCACCCCATACTGTATGTGCAAACATCTATTAAAGCCTTAACAATAATTTATGTATAATAATGTATACTTGCCAACTTTCTGGCTGATCTCTTCCAGGATTAATCAGTCAGTGGGGAAGGGGTGTGGCTGTGCTTTGACATGTCACAGCGGGTGGGGGTAGAGGTGAAGGGCCGGTATGGAGTAGTATGGGGCATAGCGGCTGCGACATGTCATTGTAGCTGGCAGCTGCACCCCTGTTACATAATGGTGGGATTACCAGCATTATACGTGGCTAGGATGACAATACAGCAAGAACCACCTTAAAAGCACACTTTACTTGCAGGAGCGGGAGGGCCGTCTGTGTTTCAGAAGCTTCCCGTCAGATCCCGAAGTGTAGGTTGTATGTAATAATGATAGTCTTGGTCATTTCTAGACAATATGACTCCCAGTGGAAACAGCAAAATACCCCCCCCCCAGGTATATATGTTTTTATATCCCTTAGGGGATGCCGTGAGTGCCGGAGGACATAGGAGTTACACACACACATATAAATATCTCCTATATATTTGGCTACATCTGTCACTCAAAGTGGGTGTCTGTGTCTATAACGCTCTGTTCCTGGACTTTCCTCTTAATGTGTGATTGCCTTCATCTGTGCTGAACACCTTTCTGAGAAATTAACCTGTTTAAAACAGGTGATGGCAATCATACATTAAGGGGAAGTCTAGAAACAGAGCATTGTGTCCCTCCTGGAGAGGGTCATGTTGGGAGGTATGTGACAGAGAACCAGCCCAGTGAGCCCATAGACAGTGCCAGACACCCACTGCCTTCCCATGTTGCCCAGCACTGCTACTCCACAGCCACCAGGTGAGCGCCCCCCTCCCGCGGTTTGCGGCAAAACCTCCCCCCCCCCGCGAGCCCCCCCCCCTCCCGCGATTTGCGGCAAAAATACCCGCTCCCCCGGGACCCCCCCTACCGCGATTCGCAGCAAAAACACCCCCGCGACCCCCCCTCCCGCGATTCGCGGCAAAAAGAACCCCCCCCGCGACCCCCCCTTGCACGATTGGCGGCACCCCCCCTGCGACCCCCCTCCCGCGATTCGCGGCACCCCCCCGCAATTCGAAGCAGCCCCAGGATTAAATGGCACATGCAAAACACTGACATGGCTATGATCGACAATAAAAAAGGTTGACATGAGTTTTTGAAGATTTATTTTTAATTTTTTTAATTTTTTCATATTCATTGTCATGTGTCGACATGGACACCAATGAAGTGGCACACTTATGTCAACATTTACATGTGTTGACCTTTCTGTGTTGATTTTTTCTTGTGGCGATTCGCGTCACACCCCCCGCAACCCGCCCTCCCGCGATTCGCGGCACCCACCCCCGCGACCCCCCCTCCCGCAATTCGCGGCACCCCCCCGTGATTTGCGGCAGCTCCAGAATTAAATTGCACATGGAAAACACTGACATGGCTATGCTCGACAATGAAAAAGGTTGACATGAGTTTTTGAAGTTTTTTTGTAATTTTTTGAATATTTTCATATTCATTCTCATGTGTCGACATGGACACCAATGAAGTGCCACACTTATGTTAACATTTACATGTGTTGACCTTTCTGTGTTGATTTTTTTCTTGTGGCGATTCGCGTCACACTCACACCCCCCGCAACCCCCCCTCCGGCGATTCGCGGCACCCCGGCACCCACCCCCCGCAACCCCCCCCCTCCTGCAAATCGCGGCACCCCCCGCGATTCGCGGCAGCCCCAGGATTAAATGGCACATGCAAAACACTGGCACGGCTATGGTCGACAATGAAAAAGGTTGACATGAGTTTTTGAAGATTTATTTCATTTTTTGAATGTTTTGATATTCATTGTCATGTGTCAACATGGACACCAATGAAGTGGCACACTTATGTCAACATTTACATGTGTTGACCTTTCTGTGTTGAGTTTTTCTTGTGGCGATTCGCGTCACACCCCCCCGCAAACCCCCCTCCCGCGATTCGCGGCACCCCCCGTGACCCCCCACCTCCCGCAATTCGCGGCAACCCCCCACCGGAACCCCTGTGAACCCCGCCCTCCCGTGATTCGCGGCACCCAACCCCGCGACCCCCCCTCCCGCAATTCGCGGCACCCCCCGTGATTCGCGGCAGCTCCAGAATAAAATTGCACATGGAAAACACTGACATGGCTATGGTCGACAATGAAAAAGGTTGACATGAGTTTTTGAAGTTTTATTTTTTCATATTTATTCTCATGTGTCGACATGGACACCAATGAAGAGCCACACTTATGTCAACATTTACATGTGTTGACCTTTCTGTGTTGATTTTTTCTTGTGGCGATTCGCGTCACACCCCCCCACCCCCCCGCAACCCCCACTCCCGCGATTCACGGCACACACACACCCCCCCGCGATTCTCGGCACCCCACCCCGTGACCCCCCCTCCCGTGATTCACGGCACATCCCCCGCGACCCCCCCTACCATGATTCGCCGCAACCCCCGCCCCCGTAACCCCCCTCCCGCGATTTGCGGCAACCCACCCCGCGACCCCCCTCCCGCGATTCTCTGCAATCCCTCCCCTCCCGCGATTCGCAGCATCCACCCCCCCACAACACCCCCTCCTGCAATTCGCGGCACCCCCCGCGACCCCCCCTCCTGCAATTCGCGGCACCCTCCGCGACCCCCCCTCCCGCGATTCGCGGACACCTAAGTTGCAATACAGGGCATCTTTCATACAATTCTAACCATATTTCTCATATACAAACGTTCACAAATTAAGGGGGCGCAGCCCCTTACGACGGTGTGAAGAGCGCCCGTAGGGCGCGATGAATCACCTAGTATATATATATATAGATAGATAGGTTGATAGATAGATAGATAGATAGATAGATAGAGATATATAGTCCAGAAAAAGACCGCACTCACGCTATATTAGAGTCATTTTTCCGGGGTGCCTGGCAAGGGAAATGTGTTTTAGAGATACAGTCCCAATTATATTCCGGGGGTATCCTCCACACTGAAGGTGGGGGATGTCAGGCACTCGCCCTTATAACAAAAGATATCCAATCCTGTTATAAAATCCAATCCAGGTTTTATTTTTACATCCAGTGATTTTTAGTCAGCATAAATCACAACTTTAATGTTTCCATGTGTGCCCCGACGTTTCGGTCCATAATGGCGGACCTTTATCAAGGAGCCTATAAACACATGGAATAAATATTTTAGTAACCTGCCAACAGGATACCAAAAAAACATATTTTGCAAAAGCATATACTGTACACATAAATAAAATGTTACATTACTTGGTCAATACGAAATCACAGCAATCAGCGATGTCATGGAAGGAAGCCCTTGGTCATAGGAGCAGCAGCTACCTGACACTGCCCGGGCCCGGCATTTATACCCTACACATACATGGCTTAAGTGAGGACGCCGCCTCCAGCCCAGCTGAGCCGCGCTTCCGGACTCACCGGAAGTTCGGGACCCGGAAGCGTCGGCATTTGACACGCACGAGTGGTGCGCATAGACTTCCGGGTTTCCCCGGCTGCTATGACGAACCCGCTCGGCGTTACGTGGCTTGACCCGCATGTATGGAGCGCACCAACTTCCGGGTTTCCCCGGCTGTTGTACTGCTCCTGCACGGATTGACATTTATAACGAATCTACACAGCGTAGTGACAATTTAAGGGGGGATAACGTATCTACACTGCTGCAGGGACTCTATTTTAATTTTTAAAAACGTGGGGGCCATATTTATCTTGTTAACAAAGTTACAGTGAGCTGTCAGAAGTTTATTTAATTTAATCAGCTTGCTGCTTCATTAAAACGGCGAAAAAGCCGAACTTATGTAGTGAGGGTGAGCCGGGGGCATTTAACCTGCTTAATGTGGCATAATATATTATTTGCAAACTGCAAATGATTGATCTAACTGTATTTATTCAATTTAATTTATATATTATATTGTATTGATCACCAATGTTTATTATATGCCACATCCAGCAGAAAAAAAGGGGGAGGGGAGTCGGACACACTATTATGCATAGTCCTAGCATAAATTGTTTGATGGAAAAAATGGATCATTGTGTTGTTCAAATTAATTTATAGAATCTACTATTTATTTTATTTTATGATTATTGTATTACTATTTTTTTTTTTTATTATTTTTTTTTTATTATTATTATTATTTTTTTATATTTATATTTACAAGGAGGAGCATATACGACATATTTCAAATATTTGAATAAGACGAGGGAGTATCACTAGACAATGGAGACACCTAGAGGACGGGAAATATCTAGAAAAAAGAGGACACCTAGAAAAAAGGGGGAAACCGCTAGATGATAGAGACCCCTAGCAAAAGGGGAATATCTAGAAAAAGAAGGACATCTAGAAAAAGGGAATATCTAGAAAAAATGGAAACCGCTAGACGATGGAGAACCCTAGAAAAAAAGAGGGAATATCTAGAAAAAGGGGACATCTGAAAAAAGGGAATATCTAGAAAAAATACGAACCGCTAGATGATGGAGACCCCTAGAAAAAAGGGAAATATCCAGAAAACAGCGGACATCTGGGAAAAAAGGGGAAATATCTAGAAAAAGGGGGACGTCTGGAAAAAGGGAATATCTAGAAAAAATGGGAACCGCCGAACAGAACACCACCTGGCTGCATTCAAGAAGACCAGGGTGCTTCCGATGCACTGGTTGCATAACATGCAACAGTATGACCCAGGGTGCCACTTTCCCTCATCCGCATTCGGGCAAAGCCATTAAAATCAAACATCGATTACATTGCCAAATGGACCATGTGATATACCTGCTAAATTGTCCATGCGGTCTCGCTTATGTAGGAATGACCACCCGTAAGTTTCGCGAGCGCATGGCAAATCATCGGAACTCTCTGCGTGCAGCACTCGAGACAGGCAAAGCCGAACTGCCAATTCCACGGCATTTCTTACAAGCAAACCATCAAATATCTACCCTGCGTTGCCATCTGATAGACTGGGTTCCACCACCACCATGAGGAGGAGATCGGGGTCTACAATTAAAGAAAAAAGAAAGTCGATGGATTTACCAACTTGGGACATTGGCCCCCAGAGGCCTTAACGAGAATAACCCATTGAACATTTTTCTAAAATAGTCGACCACTGAAACTCTACCCATCTGTTCCTTTGTCTTCTCTGAGGTTATCCTGATTAGATCCTGATGCACACTAAATAAGCCCTTGTTACACCCTTTTTTCCTAAAAAAAGTTTTTCTTGGAAAGATTTTTTCAAAAGCAGATACTTTGGGTCTTCGAGTATCCCTCTTTTTTGGATATTCTCTCCCCTTTTTTCTAGATATCTCCTTCTTTTTCTAGATATTCCCCTTTTTTTCCAGATGTCCCCTCTTTTTTCTAGATATTTCCCCTTTTTTTCTAAGGGTCTCCATCGTCTAGCGGTTCCCATTTTTTCTAGATATTCCCTTTTTCCAGACGTCCCCCTTTTTCTAGATATTCCCTCTTTTTTCCAGATGTCCGCTGTTTTCTGGATATTTCCCTATTTTCTAGGGGTCTCCATCATCTAGCGGTTCCTATTTTTTCTAGATATTCCCTTTTTTCAGATGTCCCCTTTTTCTAGATATTCCCTCTTTTTTTTCTAGGGTTCTCCATCGTCTAGCGGTTCCCATTTTTTCTAGATATTCCCTTTTTCTAGATGTCCTTCTTTTTCTAGATATTCCCCTTTTGCTAGGGGTCTCTATCATCTAGCGGTTTCCCCCTTTTTTCTAGGTGTCCTCTTTTTTCTAGATATTTCCCATCCTCTAGGTGTCTCCATTGTCTAGTGATACTCCCTCGTCTTATTCAAATATTTGAAATATGTCGTATATGCTCCTCCTTGTAAATGTAAATATATAAAAAATAAAATAATAAAAAAATAAAAAATAATAAAAATTAAAAATAGTAATAAAATAATCATAAAATAAAATAAATAGTAGATTCTAGTAGATTAATTTGAACAACACAATGATCCATTTTTTCCATCAAACAATTTATGCTAGGACTATGCATAATAGTGTGTCCGACTCCCCTCCCCCTTTTTTTCTGCTGGATGTGGCATATAATAAACATTGGTGATCAATACAATATAATATATAAATTAAATTGAATAAATACAGTTAGATCAATCATTTTCAGTTTGCAAATAATATATTATGCCACATTAAGCAGGTTAAATGCCCCCGGCTCACCCTCACTACATAAGTTCGGCTTTTTTACCGTTTTAATGAAGCAGCAAGCTGATTAAATTAAATAAACTTCTGACAGCTCACTGTAACTTTGTTAATAAGATAAATATGGCCCCCACGTTTTTAAAAATTAAAATAGAGTCACTGCAGCAGTGTAGATACGTTATCCCCCCTTAAATTGTCACTACGCTGTGTAGATTCGTTATAAATGTCAATCCGTGCAGGAGCAGTACAACAGCCGGGGAAACCCGGAAGTTGGTGCGCTTCATACATGCGGGTCAAGCCACGTAACGCCGAGCGGGTTCGTCATAGCAGCCGGGGAAACCCGGAAGTCTATGCGCACCACTCGTGCGTGTCAAATGCCGACGCTTCTGGGTCCCGAACTTCCGGTGAGTCCGGAAGCGCGGCTCAGCTGGGCTGGAGGCGGCGTCCTCACTTAAGCAATGTATGTGTAGGGTATAAATGCCGGGCCCGGGCAGTGTCAGGTAGCTGCTGCTCCTATGACCATGGGCTTTCTTCCATGACATCGCTGATTGCTGTGATTTCGTATTGACCAAGTAATGTAACATTTTATTTATGTGTATATGCTTTTGCAAAATATGTTTTTTTGGTATCCTGTTGGCAGGTTACTAAAACATTTATTCCATGTGTTTATAGGCTCCTTGATAAAGGTCCGCCATTATGGACCGAAACGTCGGGGCACACATGGAAACATTAAAGTTGTGATTTATGCTGACTAAAAATCACTGGATGTAAAAATAAAACCTGGATTGGATTTTATAACAGGATTGGATATCTTTTGTTATAAGGGCGAGTGCCTGACATCCCCCACCTTCAGTGTGGAGGATACCCCCGGAATATAGAGATATATATATATATATATATATATATATATATATCTATAGATAGATAGACAGACAGACAGACAGACAGACAGACAGACAGATATATATATAGAGATATATAGGGGGGGGGGGTTCTATCGGAGAGCGCTGAACGGTGTACCACCTAGTTACTTCAATGCAATATACAACACTGATACAGTTTGTGTAATGACAGTTGATATTTGTCCCTTTCCCGAATGAGACGTGCCAATCTGTTCAAGGTATAAAAAAGTTCTTTATTGAAACCCAACGCGTTTCGTCAGAACGACTTCATCAGGGGTAAAAGCAAAATGATTTTCAAGTATGTGGTTTGATCAACTTTTAGTACTCGTACAAGGTAAAATCCATATGTGGGGGTTTAGGCAAAAGCAGGCTTAGTGACCAGATGTGGGTGTAGGTCCGCGGATAATAGAGGATGTTTCGGTCCCTATTATGATGGTTCAGGGGGAAAAATCCGTAAGGTGAGTAGATATTAGGTCTGTAGATGCTGGAGGCACTAGAAGTGTTCCAGTAGTAAGTGACTCTGTTATATATATACAGGATCTATTTAGTAGATGATTTTGAACTTTGTAGTTTTGGAGATCATTCGATTATAAGGTGCATTAGCGTGCAGAGTTCTTTTGGTCGAGTATGGGTGAATATGGTCCTTAATTGTAGGATTACTCCATTCCAATAGGTAAGATGGGTAAAGGCTCCACCAGCCTTATATGGATAAAATACAGCGATTGTCAGGAAATAAAAACTCAATCGTGTCAACGTGGAATTATTTTTTCACACCAGATAGATGGAGCACTTGATTTCACAAAAAAATTCTCCACAATGTAGCACTTTTCAGGAGCTCCTTCACTGGCTGGTAGTCTGGTCTACCAGCCAGTGAAGGAGCTCCTGAAAAGTGCTACATTGTGGAGAATTTTTTTGTGAAATCAAGTGCTCCATCTATCTGGTGTGAAAAAATAATTCCACGTTGACACGATTGAGTTTTTATTTCCTGACAATCGCTGTATTTTATCCATATAAGGCTGGTGGAGCCTTTACCCATCTTACCTATTGGAATGGAGTAATCCTACAATTGAGGACCATATTCACCCATACTCGACCAAAAGAACTCTGCACGCTAATGCACCTTATAATCGAATGATCTCCAAAACTACAAAGGTCAAAATCATCTACTAAATAGATCCTGTATATATATAACAGAGTCACTTACTACTGGAACACTTCTAGTGCCTCCAGCATCTACAGACCTAATATCTACTCACCTTACGGATTTTTCCCCCTGAACCATCATAATAGGGACCGAAACATCCTCTATTATCCGCGGACCTACACCCACATCTGGTCACTAAGCCTGCTTTTGCCTAAACCCCCACATATGGATTTTACCTTGTACGAGTACTAAAAGTTGATCAAACCACATACTTGAAAATCATTTTGTTTTTACCCCTGATGAAGTCGTTCTGACGAAACGCGTTGGGTTTCAATAAAGAACTTTTTTATACCTTGAACAGATTGGCACGTCTCATTCGGGAAAGGGACAAATATCAACTGTCATTACACAAACTGTATCAGTGTTGTATATTGCATTGAAGTAACTAGGTGGTACACCGTTCAGCGCTCTCCGATAGAAACCCCCCCCTTTCTAAATCTCTTGTCTGACTCCCACTAACAGGGGAGTCCTATCGGAGTAGCAGCAGATCATTGTCAGCGCAATACGAGGTCCATACTGTATCTCTATATATAGATATATATACCTATAGATATATAGATAGACAGATAGACAGATAGACAGATAGATAGATAGATAGATAGATAGATAGATAGATAGATAGAGATAGCGGTGGAGTGGTCTGGCACTCTGGATGATGTATGCAGCCACCAGGGTGCCTTCCTGAAGCGGTTATAGAGGCAGCGTTGGATTTGCGTTTGTAGAATCACGAGGCGGCACTCTCCAGATTTTAAAAAAAAATTGTGTATTAAATCAAAACATTAAGAATTAGGTGAAAAAAACAGGTCATAGCTGTCAACAGTTTCGGGGAGCAATCCCCTTCATCAGGACGACCAACAAGGTGATGTGCTTAGAACAACAAAACTGCGCTCGCCACACTTTATAAAATCAACTCCAAGCTGGCGTGGATAGTGGGGGTATGAACCTTGCGGAGCTCGCTGCGCTCGCCACGCTTCGGGCTAGCATGGATAGTGGGGGTTTGAAAATGCCTCCTTTATTGTGAATAGGACGCACTTGGGCCCGCATACCCCCTTTATACATGAGGCGCACGTGCTAATAATAACTGAGACGCTGGAGCCTCTGAGACGCACCTGTGTCTCAGACAGCTGGAGCACCTCTCCGCTGTGCCCGCATGATCCCCTCTCCGCCGGCGTCCGCCAGCACAGGGGATCTGGCGGCCACCGGCGCTGTGTGAGAGGCGCTCACTAGACTTGGCATGGACGCCGGGGACAGAGCCATGGATGCCGGGGACAGAGCCAAGGACGCCAGGGACAGAGCCGGGCTGCCGTGGAGTGACTATGCTAACTATGCTAGGCAGCAGTTGGGCTGCCGGGGATTCACTGTGCTAACTACGCTAGGCAGCCATTGGACTACGCTGGCAGCGTAGCTAGCCTACGCCTGCGTACGTATTCTAATTGGGCGCCCGGCTAATACACAAGTACCAAACAATGAAATATTATGAATAAGCCTCCATTGAAAGTGTGCAGAATACTGTAGTTTCAGTGATGGGAAATGATTTATGACATCAGTAAGTGCTGTGCGGCTATACCTCTGTGGTGCATCGGTGAATAACAATTAGAACACTAAGAAAAAATATAGAACTGATGAGGAGTCAGCTATCTCTATGTAGCAGGAACCAACCCAGGACAACTATGGTCTGACTAATAGAGTGTGTCATAACAAAACAAAAATGCTATTAATGGTCATATTGCAGCTCCATATTATACAATGTAAGAAAGAAGAAGGAAAGGACTATTTAGTGGGGAACGCACTAGCAATGGGAAAAATTATTTAAAATATAACCTTTATTGGTTTCTTTTAATATTTCCTATATCTCAATATGCATAATTGACAAACAGTGAAAAATAGAGGAAAAATTACAGACATACAAATATGAACATTAAGTGTTCATATTTGTATGTCTGTGATTTTACCTCTATTTTTCACTGTTTGACAAATTTCCATATTGAGATATAGGAAATAATAAAAGAAACCAATAAAGGTTATATTTTAAATATTTTTTCCCATTGCTAGTGCATTCACCACTAAACACCCCTTTCCTTCTTCTTTATTACATTGTAAAAATTGACTGTGAGGAATAGCACCCCCACGTCTGATATTGAAAAATCTCTGGTCTCCATCAAAACACCATATAAATAAATAGGTGTGCAGACGCGTAACAAGATCCCTAGAGGAGCAAAAACAAAGCTCCATATTATTTACTGGTTTGTAGCAGCAAGGCACACAGAAAATATAGGAATAATGATAATGGTCAGGAAGACTACCAAGCTGGTGAAGTGTAGGAACAATGATAGAGTCTAGAGCATGTATAATAGTTGAGGAAGAACTGGTGCAGTGTAGTAACAGTGATGAAATCCAGAATAATATAATAATGCAGACGGTTTGTCAGTAACGGAATACTGACCACTGTGGACCTGCAGAATATCACGAATGCTGGGTCACGGTATGGAAGCACCGATGGTGGAAAACATCCACCAGAGATCACCAATGAAGAAGAGTCGCAGATGCTACATGGTGACAAGTATCAATGAAGAACACAGGTGGTGGTAGATATCAATGAAGGATGCACCTTTGGTGATAAGTCATGGTGAAGAAACATTGCTATTTATGAATATTGATGAAGGAGCACCATAATCATTGATGGATATCGATGAAGAAACACAGAGGGTAATGAAAGTTGATGAAGGACAAACCGATGGAGTTGAAGTGTCGATGACGGAGCACCGATGGTGAGTGGTATTGATTACTGAGCACAGATGGTGAGAAGTACCGATGGCGGAGGACCGATGGAGAGTTGAACTGATGGTGAGAAGTACCAATGGCGGAGGACCGGTGGAGAGTAGAACCGATGGTGAGTAGTATCGATGGCCGGAGCACCGATGGAGAGAAGCACAGACGACGTAGCACTGATGGTGAGTAGTACCAATGGTGGAGCACTAATGGAGCCACCAATGGAGTCTGCACAACACCGTTGTTCATCTTTTTGAGTGGTCTTAGACACAAATATACCTTTACATGTGGATTCACATATCCTTCATTGTGAGTGTGGGGTACGTATCAGTATAAAAAAAAAAGAGATATGATTAATCCTTTTCACTTCACTGTGAGTCTGGGTATGCAAGATAGCTATATGAAAAAGAACCCACTTGCATGTATCCCCATTACTACAGCCACTAATTTTTAGTGGTGAAGCTCCCTAATGCAACATAACATTCACTTTCTCTGGAAAAGAACCATATCACTGGGGATTTCTATATTTATTGACTTTACTACACATTGGTTGTTTTGTATTTACCCTTGTTTTACATGTACCATCATCTTGGGAAAACATCGAGAGGAACCATTTGAAAATTACGACACCCTTGAAATCTCAGTGAAGTAATCTCATCTGCGCTTACTGTCTTTTTGATCATTATCTCTTCTTCAAGTGACAGAGAAAGACGGGTGCCGGACGGGGTCCCGACAGTCAGGATCCCGACAGGCATTTACCCGACGTCGGGATCCCGACTGTCAAAACACCGACAGCCGGGTTCCAGACGGCCACCTGCTATTTTCCCTTGTGGGGGTCCATGACCCCCATAGAGGGAGAATAGAATAGGTGGCTCTGGTAGCGAGCCACCGTGCCCGCAGCGTGGCGAGCGCAGCAAGCCCGCAAGGGGCTTAGTTGCCCTCACCATGCTGTCTGGGTCCGGCCAGTCAGGATCCTGACGTCGGGCTAATGACTGTCGGGATCACGACTGTCGGATCCCTGTACCACACCCAGAAAGACATGGCTGCTCCCATGTCTGGGAAAGGCAGGAAGCCTGTTTGTTTGGCACATGGTCTGAGGCCTACTGTAATAGCGGCAGTGTTGAAGCTGCAGGAGACTGGAGAACTGGCAGGGAGCGGAGTACAGCCGCAGGGATAGCAGCGCAGAAAGACTGCTGATCTTGCACACTGCAGGCTTCTCAGGTATCTGGGTGGTTAATATACCTGCTGTAATAAACGGAACGTGACAAAGTGGTTACATGCTCATTGCCAATGTTTTTTTTCTTATTATCAGTATGTTATATGCTCGTTGCCAGAGGGCTACATGTCAGTTGCCAGGGGTTTACATGCTCATTATATATATACTGTATATATCCTCTCTGAATGTAATTGGTGTGTGGGTATTTTTTGCCCCCCAGCGCCGCCCGCTCCCCGCTACCCTCTGGGGGGGATTTCAGCGTGACATATTACACAGCTCCGATGCTCTCTTTTAGAACCGGAAAATGGACTCTGACAGACAGAGGGTGACATTTAATAGGATGAACGTTTTAGTAACGGTACTTGTTTCCTAGCAGGGTGCCCAGATTTCCTACGTATGCTCAGTAGTTAATTTAGTTAATTTATTCACTGCACCCTGAGTGAAATCGCATCGCATGGCCCTTTTTTGTGGCGTGAGATGTGAGATGAGATCTCAGTAGTTCATATGGTAAAACACCTAAAACTGCACCACTCTCCACTTCACCCCGAAGCGTGGCGAGCCCCGCGAGGGGTGGCGGTACGCGTCCTCCGACCTTTTCATACCCCCACTATCCACGTCGGTGTGGAGTTGATTTTATATAGTGTGGCGAGTGCAGCGAGCCACAGACCCTGAAGTGTGGCAAGGGGAAGCGGAATACATTTAAAGTAATCCGCATTCCCTTGTGGGGCTTGCCACGCTTCGTGTTCGTTGGCTCACTACGCTCGCCACACTATATAAAATCAACTCCACGCCGACGTGGATAGTGGGGGTATGAAAAGCTCGGAGGATGCGTTCCACTGCACTCGCCACGCTTCGGGGTGATGTGGAGAGTGATGCTGTTTTAGGTGTTTTACCATATGAACTACTGAGATCTCATCTCATCTGCGATTTCACTCAGGGTGCAGTGAATAAATTAACTAAATTAACTACTGAGATCGCATCGCACACATCGCAAGGCACAAAAAGCCATGCGATGTGCAATGCGATTTCACTATGCAGACTAGCCCACTAAGCAAATAGCTTAGTGGGTGCCCTGCTAGGAAACAAGTACCTTTAACTTTTAAAAATCACCCATTATAGCACTTTTTGAAATAGTGCGATAATGAGCGATTTCTAGGCATGAAAATGTGCGATTTTTAGTTATGAAAATGTGCGATCTTAGTCATAAAAATGTGCGATTTTGAGGAACTGTGCGAATTAGTGTTTAAAACACGGGGAAAAAAATGGCATGAGGTCACCCCTAGTGAGCATAACCAGCCCCGGGCTCATTGAGCCGGACCTGGTTCCAAAAATACGGGGGACAAAAAGCGTAGGGGTCCCCCGTATTTCTGAAACCAGCCCCGGACTCTAGGACCGATCCTGGTTCCAAAAGTACAGGGGACAAAAAATCTGGGGGTCCCCCGTATTTTGAAACCAGCATCAGGCTCCAACAGCCCGTGGTGTCATGCCACAGCCGGGGGACACTTTTTACATAATGTATTTTTGGAACCAGGTCCAGCTCAATCAGCTCGGGACTGGTTATGCTCAGGAGGGGGGACCTCACGCCATTTAAAAAAAAAAAAAAACCATGAACAGATCTCAATAATCTGTGCATGGTTCTGGCAAATTCGCCTGTCAGAACCTGGTCTGCATGTGTGGCGATTTTTAGTAACATTTTCCCGTTTTCGCATATCATTAAATATGCGATTTGTATACTTTACAATGCGAAAACATCTGGATGCGAGTTCCGGCGATACTAAACATCTCACCTTCAGAATGTGCGATTTCGGGACAAAATCCATGTTTTTTGCAGTTTTTCGTATCTCATTAAATATGCAAATTCGGAAAACCGTGTGATTTCGGACGTTTTTGGCCTAAAAATCACAAAAATCACATTTTCGCATCTCATTAAATGTCACCCAGAGCGTCATGTAAAAAGGGGGAAGAACAGAGACATGGAGACATAGAAAAGAGAGGAGAAAAGGAAAATAAAAGGAAAGACAGAGGAGTACCAAACACATTTTCACCTTCAAGCAGACATAGCGCTGCTGACTACTCAGTTATTACTTTGCTTTGTCGGCTTGTAACAAAACATCATTTTTCTTCCAGCACAGACTGGGAATTCATGCTGAGACAAAAGGATAATCCTTTGACATTAAAATCCTATGTAGAGGAGGCTAAACTGTGATCTGTGGACTGATATTCAGCTTAGAGGCAGTAAGACAAATATTTTACAAAGCACAAAAATCCAAGCCCTCACTGCGGTTTTATTTTTGCACAAGTGTACGTCATTGCCAGCCAAGAACGGGTCCGAATGCATGATTGTATGTAACCGTTCAGCAACAAGGAAGCAGCTGCACAATTCTGTGTAATTCAAATTGAAATGCTGCTAGAAGTGCCTGTACGAGATAGGAGACTCCAGAGTGTAATGTAAGATCTATCTGCTGTGCCGAGGAAGCAACCTCAAATCACCACCGCAACCATCAATGACAAATTTCAATGAATTTAGGCACTGGTCAGCCTGCGTAAGTTGCTGCTTACACTGGCTGGCTGTGGGATCTGGAAATGGGTTCAGTAAGTCTGTGTCTGACAACGTGGATCCGAATAGGGCTGTGACCTACATAAAGGGGCGTGGTCTCACAGGAAGCTGTGTCCTCAGGGTCACGCCCCAATTTCCCACCCCTCTGCATCACTGAATAGACGCTGTGCGCTGTATTCCCTGTAGGCTGGGGGACGCTCGGGACACTGTCAGCCCCACGGGACGTTCCGCAGAAAGCGGGACAGTTGGGAGGTATGCAAACACCTCAGAATGTCATTCATATTGCAGCTGACAGGGGGATGCAAGCAATATCGCAAGTCACGTTCTATTCATGCGCAGCACCCAAACCATCAGATCTATACGTAAACAGGGTTTACGTCCAAATCTGAATTAGGCTAAATCTACTTAATCATTCCCTTATCTCTTGAAACAGCCTTGACATTGCGAAAGTACATTGATATGTTGGTCAGCTGTGAAAAAGAAGATGGAAAGAGAAAAGAACATCAGCTTAATGCCTGATCTAATTTTGGAGCCGCTGTTTTATTAAATTAACTTCTTCTCAAGTAATTCTTAATTAATTGCATTGAGAAAAGGGTTATTTTATCCACTAGTAAAATGGGAATTGCCTTTCTTAGTTAGAGATGGGCGCTGGGGCCAAAGATGTTTTATTTGGATTCATCGCCGGGATTTGGATTTGTCAAGCGGTGGTGAAAGGCTTTGGATTTGGATTTTTTTCAAAAATGGTCATAAACCGCCCAAATAATGTAATTTTTGCGGGGTTTTTTGTCCCCAGAGTAATATTAACCTCAATAACATTAATTTCCAGCCCTTTACAGACAATTATGACCACTTTACAGCTCACAATGTTGTTTTCATTCAATTTAGGCCAAAGCCTGCAGCAAGCCGGCTGGTTATTAATATTATACTAGGCGACAGATCCTCGGCACAAACAGATAGTAGTTTGTTACATATCTGCCTTACAACAGTGGGATTAATGAATGGTGATGCAAGGATGGAATTGTCCCTGGGCCCACCCTTAGCTTGTAAAAAAAGGACATGCACATTGCACACTGCAAACTAATCATTTCAGTCAGAGGGACCGTCAAACCTGTGACTGAAATGAGTAGTTCGTTTGGGACTGAAATGACTGGTTCATTTTGGCCCCCACAATAAAAGAAGCAATGCTCAAAATATATCATAATAATAAAAAGAATATTGAGATATATTAATATATAATAAAATATATAATTTATTTTTTTTGAGGACGCAGCTTGTCCAACACTGCATGGAGGCAGAACAATCACACACAGAACTTCTGACAGTATCTCACTATGGTGTATTGGGGTGCAGTGCACACAAAAATAAACTAAATATATATATTTTTTTTTTTTGAGGACACAGCTTGTCCAACACTGTGTGGAGGCAGAACAATCTGACAGATGGAACTTCTGACAGAGTATCCCACTATGATGATCTGTATATTGGGGTGCAGTGCAGTGCAGCACAAATATTTATTATAGAGTAGACACACTGACTGACACAGGCTGCCTACCTGTACACTGTGACTACAATACACTGACTGGCACAGTCTCTGCCCTCTGCGCACTATATTTTATAGACACACTGACTGACACAGCTTGTCTGTATTCTGTGACTACACTACATTGACTGGAACAGCCTCTGCCCAGCACTACACTGACTTACAGTCTGTCTGACAGAAAAGTTACACAACCCAAACAGTGACTGTGTACACTAGTACTACTACTGACGCTGACTATATATATATATATATATATATATATATATATATATATATATATATACATATATATATATATATGTATGTCGATAATAATTTTGCCTGGGCCCTTAAAAGGACACCAGGCTAGCACAAGACACAGCACCACAAGACCCAGCACCACAAGACCCAGCAGTCCAACACAAGACCCAGCAATGCACCACAAGCTGTCCTCTACTTGTAATTAGAGATGTGCACCGGCCACTTTTCGGGTTTTGGGTTCTGATTACCTTGAGGTTTTGGGTTCTAATGGGTTTTGCCAAAACACCTCCTAAGTGTTTTGTGTTTGGATTTCTTGGGTTTTGGGTTCTGATTTTTTTGTTAAAAAAGCATAAAAACTGCTAAAATCGCATAATTTTTTATTTGTTTTGCTCCTACGCTATATTAACCTCAATAACATTCATTTCCACTCATTTACAGTCTATTCTGAACAGCTCACACCTTACAATATTGTTTTTAGGGCAAAAGGTTGCACCGAGGTAGCTGGATAACTATGATAAGCCACACAAGTGTGCGGCACAAACACTAGACTGATATGGCACACTCAGCATACCCTCTAGGCTGATACTGCACACCTAGAATTACCCCTGGACTGATATGGCAGAGGTAGCATCACCCCTGGACTGATACAGCACATTTAGCATCACCCCTGGACTGATATGGCACACTTAATAGCACCCCTGGACTGATACGGCACACAGCATCACCCCTGGACTGATATGGCACACAGCATCACCCCTGGACTGATACAGCACATTTAGCATCACCCCTGGACTGATATGGCACACTTAGCATCCCCCCTAGTCTGATACGGCACACCTAGCATCACCCCTGGACTGATACGGCACACCTAGCATCTCCCCTGGACTGATATGGCACGCTTAGCATCACCCCTGGACTAATACAGCACACTTGGCAGCACCCCATGAATTATACGGCAGACTTGGCTTACCCCAGGAATTATACGGCACAGATGGTGGCACCCCTGACCTGATACAGCACACATGGAATTATACGGCACAGATGGCGGCACCCCTGGACTGTTACGGCACACATGGCGGCAGGCATGGAATTATACGGCAGACAAATTCCTGCAGTAAAAATAAAAATGTGTATTCTTTTAATTATAAAAAAAGAGCAGCACACCTTACTTAGCAACACCCCATGAATTATACAGCACTCTTGGCTCACCCCTGGACTACAGCGCATTTAACTGCCCTTGCAGTAAAAAAAAAAAAACACCTTAAATTTATTTTCATTAAAAAAAGGGCAGCTCCCCTGGTCTGATATGGGACACATGGGGCACCCCTGGAATTATACGGCACACATGCGGGCACCCCAGGACTGATACAGGACACATGGGGGCACCCCTGGACAAATACAGCACACATGTGGGCACCCCTGGATGGATACAGCACACATGTGGGCACCTCTGGACTGATAGTACTGGTAGCCAGTGGAAACAGCAGATTGGAATTATATACTGCAATAAATACTGGTAGCCAGTGGAAACAGCAGACTGGATTTTTATATACTGTGATAAATAATACTGGTAGCCAGCGGCAACAGCAGACTGGAATTATATACTGCGATAAATACTGGTACAAGAAGAAAAGAGACGGGAAAGCTAGTTCCTTGGATGCACACCAAACAATAGTTAATATAAGCCACCAATTGTTGAGGGTGGTTTATGGGAGTGGATTCTCAAAAAGTGGAGTATCCCCTATAATCTTTATTAATATCCGGATATGGGATACACCACCAATAAATGCGAAATACAAGAGGTTAAAATGTAGACGGACTTACAACATACATTTATACATTAAAGTGAAAAAGATTGGAAAATGTGATGTGAAAATAAATTTAAAATTTGTAGGCAGGGGGGGCTGGGCTGAGTAGTATCAATGAGACACTGGGATTGTGTCCTCAGTCTCTAGGGTTGTTCTATAGATATATCAGTATAATCATGCCTGTATTGGCTATTTTTGATATATATATTATTAGCAGGGTGTATCTCTTAGGGTTGGTGTACACTTATCTGACCCTCTATATTTGTGGGTTCATATGATTTTATTGTGTATTGGTACACTCTTGTTCCCAGTTTATCTGCCCGGGCAATCTATTGGAAAGTGATAGTATCCTTAATTCTCAAATGATGATGAGGGAATGGTTCACTTTGGTACATGTGCAATTCTCCAATTTCATGAGAACTAGCATGTGCCACCTGTATTAGATATAAATTATAGGTATAGTGATGGAAAGGTGGTTAACCTTTTCTGTAGCTCTGCAGTTTTGTATGGGCTTATGTACACCCCTTACACCTTTTGTTATATTGGCTTTTTTAATAGCCTATGCACTCCATTGTACTTATACAGTTCATTTGTAATTCGTTTTAGGCTTATTCAGCGTTATATACACATTAAGCCTTGTCGGTCGAAATTTACAGTCAAAAGAATGAAAAAGTCCTATACTGGCTTATTTAGTGTTTCAGAATAATATACATTTCGCCATACAGGTTAATTTGGACATATAGCTGTATATTTATGGAACTTTATTATCCTGTGTCCAGAATGTACGTAGGCTTATTTAGTGTTTTAATACACAATTTGCCATTTGGATTGATCACTTAATTGACTGGTTGTATATGATTTTGTGTTATGGGTACATATAAAGGGTATTTTACAAAGGTGTGTACAATATTGCCGAGTTAGGTTGTATGTTGTGAATACACTGACAGCTAGTTAATCTTAGCTGTATTCAGGGCTCCCTCGTACAAATGTTTTTGAGAAATTGGATACACTTTCTATTTTGCTAAACAATCTGGCATGCTGCCCAGAGGTGTAATAGATACACTGTTGCAGAGTATATTGCTGAGCTGTAGGTAATAATTCCTCACTAGTGTTCTACTGACACCTAGTGGTATGTTTAGTGCTATAATCAAGGGAAAATTCCCCAAGTTCAAACTAATGAACTTGCACTATAGATCGATACCACTCAGTCTGCACATTGGAGATCTATACACATGTAAATACACTCCTGCTATAGGACTGACTAACTACTCAGTAGGGTTAAAAAAGCATAATTATAGATAATACATTATTATTCTGCCTATATCTCCAGCCCCCTAACTGGCACTACACTGACAGTTAGGACACGTGTTTCGCAGTTTTGGCTTCTTCAAGGGTTAGCTTGAAGAAGCCAAAACTGCGAAACACATGTCCTAACTGTCAGTGTAGTGCCAGTTAGGGGGCTGGAGATATAGGCAGAATAATAATGTATTATCTATAATTATGCTTTTTTAACCCTACTGAGTAGTTAGTCAGTCCTATAGCAGGAGTGTATTTACATGTGTATAGATCTCCAATGTGCAGACTGAGTGGTATCGATCTATAGTGCAAGTTCATTAGTTTGAACTTGGGGAATTTTCCCTTGATTATAGCACTAGACATACCACTAGGTGTCAGTAGAACACTAGTGAGGAATTATTACCTACAGCTCAGCAATATACTCTGCAACAGTGTATCTATTACACCTCTGGGCAGCATGCCAGATTGTTTAGCAAAATAGAAAGTGTATCCAATTTCTCAAAAACATTTGTACGAGGGAGCCCTGAATACAGCTAAGATTAACTAGCTGTCAGTGTATTCACAACATACAACCTAACTCGGCAATATTGTACACACCTTTGTAAAATACCCTTTATATGTACCCATAACACAAAATCATATACAACCAGTCAATTAAGTGATCAATCCAAATGGCAAATTGTGTATTAAAACACTAAATAAGCCTACGTACATTCTGGACACAGGATAATAAAGTTCCATAAATATACAGCTATATGTCCAAATTAACCTGTATGGCGAAATGTATATTATTCTGAAACACTAAATAAGCCAGTATAGGACTTTTTCATTCTTTTGACTGTAAATTTCGACCGACAAGGCTTAATGTGTATATAACGCTGAATAAGCCTAAAACGAATTACAAATGAACTGTATAAGTACAATGGAGTGCATAGGCTATTAAAAAAGCCAATATAACAAAAGGTGTAAGGGGTGTACATAAGCCCATACAAAACTGCAGAGCTACAGAAAAGGTTAACCACCTTTCCATCACTATACCTATAATTTATATCTAATACAGGTGGCACATGCTAGTTCTCATGAAATTGGAGAATTGCACATGTACCAAAGTGAACCATTCCCTCATCATCATTTGAGAATTAAGGATACTATCACTTTCCAATAGATTGCCCGGGCAGATAAACTGGGAACAAGAGTGTACCAATACACAATAAAATCATATGAACCCACAAATATAGAGGGTCAAATAAGTGTACACCAACCCTAAGAGATACACCCTGCTAATAATATATATATCAAAAATAGCCAATACAGGCATGATTATACTGATATATCTATAGAACAACCCTAGAGACTGAGGACACAATCCCAGTGTCTTATAGATACTACTCAGCCCAGCCCCCCCTGCCTACAAATTTTAAATTTATTTTCACATCACATTTTCCAATCTTTTTCACTTTAATGTATAAATGTATGTTGTAAGTCCGTCTACATTTTAACCTCTTGTATTTCGCATTTATTGGTGGTGTATCCCATATCCGGATATTAATAAAGATTATAGGGGATACTCCACTTTTTGAGAATCCACTCCCATAAACCACCCTCAACAATTGGTGGCTTATATTAACTATTGTTTGGTGTGCATCCAAGGAACTAGCTTTCCCGTCTCTTTTCTTCTTGTTCTGAATTTACTTAGTTTACAGGATAGCACCCCCGCTACAAGAATATTAATTATAACTAAGCGGATCAGACCCGTATAAATAGGGTCATATATATATATATTTTTTGTGTGCAGATATCAACCCAACCCACCTCCTTCCAGATAAATACTGGTAGCCAGTGGCAACAGCAGACTAGAATTATATACTGCAATAAATAAAATACTGGTAGCCACTGCCAGTGGCAACAGCAAACTGGAATTATATACTGTGATAGGTACTGGTAGCCAAGGGCAACAGCACACTGGAATTATATACTGCAATAGGTACTGGTAGGCACTAGCCAGTGGCAACAGCAGAGAGCAGACTGCAGCAGACACTAGGCAGTGCAGGGCAGGCAGTGGCACTAGCAGCACCAGTGGACTATCACACTGTGACTGACTATACAGGAGCAGACTCAGCAGAGGCAGGCCCCAGCACAAAGGAGAGACAGAACACAGCACCAGTCATCCTTGCAATGGTGATGTCTTGATCACTGAGCAGTACACAGCAGCACGGGGCCCAGCAGAGACCACACACAGCAGCAGCACACCCTTCCCTACCCTTCTCCGAGATTGGAGTGAAGATGGCGGCGCGAGGTTGCGGAATTTAAGGGTTCCGTGATCTCGCGAGAATCCGACGCCGGGCGATGACGTTTTGCCCGTGCGCCCGGATTCCAGTCAGGCGGGAAGCGCCGAGCACTGCTCATATCCGGGCCCGGATTGATGACGTCCGTGCTGGCTCGGATCTGGGGAATCCGAGCCCGCACATCTCTACTTGTAATACACTACAGTGGTGGGGGATGAGTGGCACCTGATCTGGTCGCCCGGCAGTGAGGAAGAGAGAGAGGGGAGGGATAAAGTATGCAGGCTAAACAGTGCCTGCCTATTTAGCCTGCATAATTTATT
Source organism: Crinia signifera (assembly GCF_055691185.1). Lineage (NCBI taxonomy): Eukaryota > Metazoa > Chordata > Amphibia > Anura > Myobatrachidae > Crinia > Crinia signifera. The sequence continues at coordinate 268,024,194 of NC_139220.1, read as the reverse complement.
CCTCCCCTCTCTCTAATCCTCACTGCCGGGTGACCAGAGCAGGTGCCACTCATCCCCCACCACTGTAGTGTAACTACAAGTGGAGGACAGCAGCACACCTGTGGGAGCATAAAAGCTATACACATCTCTCACTGCCAGGCAACCAAACCAGGTGCCGCTCATCCCTGACCACTGTAGTGTATTACAAGTGGAGGACAGCACCACACCTGTGGGAGCACTAACACACTATACACACATCTCTACAACATATTTGGGGCCAGATTCTCTAAGCTTCAAAAGTGATAAAATGGAGAGTGATAAACAGCCAGCCAATCAGCTCCTACCTGCCATGTCACAGACAGTGTTTGAAAAATGTCAGGCAGGAGATGATTGGCTGGCTGTTTATCACTCTCCATTTTATCACTTTTAAAGCTTAGAGAATCTGGCCCTTGGCCTGTTGGGGAACACTCATCCCTTAATGCCCTAAGAGAGCACCTTGCACTGGAGAACATCTAACCAGGGGGCCTCTGGGACAAACAGGGACAGCAGTATCCCTTTTCCTGCCTATCAAAACTCTCCCTACCTTATTGAAGCACTCTCACCCACCATACCTATAACAGCCTATCATAACTATCTTGGTGGTAGCTGGTAAAGTGTGGATAATACATTAAAACAGAGAAGTGTAACCTCTCTGATAATTAATGGAAGATTCCCACCTCTTACTACAGGTATATAAAGCTGGACAGCAGCTGCTTCCAAAGGGAGATAAAGAGGACTTTGTCTTCTATCCCTCAGATCCTAAATACCTAAAAAAGCCCACCTTACATATAGTGGCAGCTGGCAAATCTTGGGTGATCCTGCCAAACGGGAAAGGTGACTTCCCTAAAAATAGTCAGGCAACCCATTTATGCTAACAGGTATATAAAGTTGGTTTGAGATTGTCTATCAGGGACAATCCGGGAGTCTACAATCTATACTTTACCTCTCTCTTATACATTCTTTTACATTCCTCTTTCTCTTTCATTTTTCTCTCTCCCTCTTTCTCTCCTCTTTTTTTCCTCTTCTCTCAATCCTCTCTCTTCACCGTGGAGAGATACATTATTACCTATATTGCCTACCTGTGACAACTCTGTACAAATATAACTGCGCCTGTTTCTTGTGTATGTACAGGAACTACCAACAAAACACATATTAGAATATATATATATATCTTTTTTCAAGTACAACCTGCTGCGGTATATGATTGGCGCACCTTGAACGCCACTATGTAAAATTATATTTAATGCTATTGCATACACCTTCATTTTTCATCGGTAACTCCTTAAAGGAAATACACTAGTTTGTATTTGCACTTGGTCACTCAGCGATACTATATAAAGTACATGTCACCTGTATTATAAGATTGTATGCTTCCAAATATTTGTTGGTTTACTGCGCTGAGCAGTCTGAAGCACCGCACAATACTATCACAAACCTGCTTCATTAACTTCAAATAACCAGCTAGAAGGTTATTCTACAGCAGACAAACACTGTTTCTTTTATATAGACAGTGTGTCATCAGTTCTCTCCTGTTGGAGATCAGAGTCAGTGTTTAAGATTTATTTGTATTCTAAAGTATCCCTAACAATTCAAGCAGTGTACCAATGTAATAACTATTATATACTATTATTGTTTTCTTTTTTGTCTATGTGTGTCTATGTCTGTCCGTCTGTCTAGTATCTGTTTTAAAAATATACAATTAAAAGTTAAATTTCAGTACACTTCAATCAAATCAGGGCACTTCCCCAGCCTCTGAAAACTGTTATACTAGTACTCATCTCATTCTAGGAGAGGCTCTCATTAAGCTGTTTCCGTGCTATGTCCCGACACACATCATTCAACTGTTAAAAATTATACTAAACTAACATGTAAGATTACGTTTATGTAATCATTTTTCAAAGAGTGCCCCAACAAAAAAGAGAGTCTTTTTCTTCTTTTCCCTCAAATACTCACTCTCAAGGGTGCATCTCCATGCATTTCAATCATCAGAGAGGCTTGTTTACTCTCTCTATAGATCATTTGTGGATAATCCTATTGTTTTTCAAACTAAAGGTGGCCATATATCTACAGATCGATTATCCAATTGGGCTGGTTGGAACAAAAACCTGGTAGTATCTGAATGACTGTTTGGCAGTTTTCCAGCATTTCAAAGCAAATGGTCAACGGTCATTTTCTTTCATCCATTACCAGGATTTTGTTCCAACCAGCCCAATCTGACAATCGATCTGTAGATGTATGGCTGGCTTTACTCTTTGGATTTAAACCTGTGCACTGGTTCACTTCCCCATTCCCTTTTCCCCCCAAAAAACGCAAATACTATAGAGCTTAAGGTCCCGGGCCACAGACCTGGTGGCAAGTGAAGGAGTAAGGCAGGGTTGGGTGTTTTAACTTTACTGGGGGAATGGGCACTGCAAACATTTTATGGCAGGGCGGCACACATTTTGTAGAACACTACAATTTGTTCTTCTAGAAAGACCCATTGTGTTTTGATTTTCTGGATCTGTTATACAAAGGCTTGCTCTGTTCCAGGTTGACTACTGCATGTGTTGTTAGGGATAATGCCTTATGCTAATACAATGTCTAAGTAGATTATAGTCTGTTTAGGTGTTGCCACCAGGGAACATCGAGATGTGTCCATAGCTCCATAAAAAGCTAATATGAATTGTGTAGTTAAAAGTTAAGATTTCTTCACAATCCAGCTTTCATTTTCCATTATCTTTCAAAGGGAAATAATATTTTCTAAATTATTAAAATATTCTGTTAGTGCTTCCTTTGCACTGTATATATTATTTTGTATTGGGATGTAGTCTGTGATTACTGCGATGTGACAGCTCACAGCATGCATTTAGGAAATGAAATGAAAGTCTCATTGCTTCTACATGAAAACACAAATCTACTCTTCATAGATCAGGCATGAGCCCGCCAGCTCCGCCCATTAAGTCCTACCGTGTAATCATTGCAGCGATCGGGAAGTTTGATAGCTCAACTTGCTGTCTATTCATTTTGTATTTATTTATTTTTACAAAAAATATAGTTTAGTGACATCCTCAAAAATCTGTTTGTAAGTAGCAAAAGGGGATGGGAATAGAAAAAAAAGGAGGGTATGGGATAGCAATGGCAAGCGGATACAATAATCAATAATGAGTAATAATAATAATAACAACAAATAATAAGTAATGATAGATGAGGAGTGATATGTAGTCAGTACTTGGATATCTTCTGAGTAGTGTTATAGATAATGTAATTTGTATTGTGCTATTATGGAAATAATAACCTGCTGAAGGGTTAAGGTGCCCATACACACATCGGCGTTTCAATAATGGGTGCATTATGTGTGGTGCACAAGGGCCCATGAGCATAGAGGGGCACACACAGCACACACTGCACCCATATTTTCATACTCACCTCTCTGTAGTCCAGCACTATTGCTGCAATCATGGTGCAAATTGCAGTCAAAATGGCTGCCGCGCATGCAAAGCACTGAATTTTGTCTCCGGAACATGGCGAGGGCCATGTTTCTGGAGACTTGCACTTAAGTAAAATGCCAAGAGTCTACCGAACAGTGGAGAGGATGGGGGCCACCCGGAGTCTGATCACAGGTCCCCTCCTCTGTTAATGCACCCCTGTATACACAGGTCCGATTTGGGCCGATTTAACCAGATTCCAATGGATCGGGACAATATATCAGGTGAAATAGGCCTAAATCAGATGTATGTTTGGCATCAGGTCCAATCTGATGCACGTTCCTGTGCACATCAGATCGGATCTTATAGCCACACTAGGTTCCTGCTGGCTGAGATTCTCATGAGCTAGAAGGAGCAAAAGGAAGGCATTCATGTAGGTGGCTGCATTTGGAGTCACCTACGATTGTACATTTTCACTGTTACATGACTCAAAGTTGTCTTTCCTTGTACAGAGTTGTGTCTTCACTAATCAAAAGAACGTTGATCATCAGTGTGTAAGTGTATCAAATGTTTCTGATTGGAATATACTTACACAGCCCTGATTACTTTTATTCTGATTGCTCCTGACTTTGAATGAGAACACTGAGCCAGATAAGTTAAATATAAGGCTATGGGTCCAATTCGTTCCCCTATAAATAGCCAAACAGCTTGGCTGAAGCCATTGATATGGCCAGACCGGTCACAATCCCTCCATTAGTTTGGGGCTACACAGACTGTGTTGTGAGGTCTGTTACCTGATTTGTTCTGATGTTCCACAGCTTTAGCCTCAGTAGTATACAGCAAAATATAAGCAACATCAATTCCACAAATGAGTGCTGTTTGCACCAGTCTAAAAAGATGTGCCCATACCGGGTGATAACTACCCCCAAACTGATCAACCATCGTATAATGTACGAGATCTTAGACAATCATCATACCAGATAAAAACTGGGGTGATGAAAATGGGGTCGGTCTACCATGCTGTGCCCCTTTTCCAGTCCTATGCGCCAAAGGGGGGCTTGTTGGCCCACAGGGTGTCACTGGCCCCAGGGCCAGTTATATCTCAATCACAATGCACTACATCGATTTCCTTTCATCTGTGCCCTAAAGCCTGCTTTGCATTGGAGACCAGTTGAGGGGAAGCTAATTGCTGCTGCTGCTGCTGCTGCTGCTGCTTGCAGTTGTGTAGTGCAGTGTAGTGGTTGTAGAAGTGAGACTGACCAGCACCAGGAGCCAGCAACACTAGTAGTTGGAGAGAGACAGTTCATTTCAAATCTATAGAAAAATCTCTTCTATATTAAATCCAAATGTGAAGCACAACAATATTTATATAAATTCCCATGACACCAGTCAAGCATGAACCTTCTATTCCATTTTAAACCGTTACATATTGGCTTGCAAATCCCTTTGGTAGTGAGGGAACTCTTTAAAAGCTTGAAAGGATTTGTCTTTCTTGAAAAGCAGTTTCAAGATCCCATTGAAAACCTCTACAGCACAGAAGAATAAGAGATTTTTTTCTTTAAACTGTGCCATACATTAAATGTGTGAAGGCCTTCCTCTTTCACCACAATGATCAATATTCACACACACACACACACACACACACACACACACACACACACACACACACACACACACACACACACACAAACACACATAAAGCATATGAAGTATGGTAATTACTGTAGAATTCCTGGTGTTTGCTGTTTTATATCTCCTGCTGCGTAGTCTTCTATACATAAATCGTTATGTATAGTTAGTACAGCGTTGATGTCCCCCCTCCCCCTTTGGAAAATGGATGTATTTAGAATTTTCAAATCAATAAACAGAGAGAAGAGGGTGTTATGGGCCCTTTTATTTTATGCATCACAAGGAATATGACTGAATGGGTAAAATCACAGTTTGACTGCAAATATGAACCAGCTGACCCACACAGAATGGAAGTCTCTTTTCTGCTGACAAACCCTGGCTCTGTTTGATAACTGGTCGTGTTTGATGTCTTTAGAAATTTTTAATTATGTTGTTGAATAAGGAAAGTGTATTTAATTAATATCAAAGCAAAATAGTGTAGGAGGGTTAAACATAACAAAAACCAGCATAAAAGTAAAACAAATGAATAAAGCGTGTGCCCGCTAAGGCTCCACTTTTTACATTCATGACTAATGATGTGCTGGCAAAACGGGATATAGTTAAATCACAGAGAGTTGTGATGCTGACAGTCAAAATGCCAATGCTTTACCATGTTTAAATAACATTACTACTAGGGATGAGTGTTTTGTAAACCAAACACCGCCAAACACCCCCATTCCAAGCCCGGACCCGAGCACTGTTCCAGAATTACAGCCAGACTTGGGCATCAGAATGAGGCAAAACGTCACCATCCCGCCATCTGATCTCGCAAGAGCTGGACTCCATATAAGTCCCCCACTGCCTAACCAATGGCGTGGCACGTGCACACGAGACGCTCTTGCTCCCTGTTCCGTTGGAGCCTAACTTCCTGCCCATCTCCCTGAAGCAGGGACGGGCAGGGAAAGCGTTAATCGCCACCGTACTGCGATGTGCTGATGGGGAGGCGCCTGCATGTGAGATATTTGTGCATCCCCGTCAGTGGGATCTCCTCTCCGCCAGCCGGTGCCAGCTAAGGGAATCTGTTGATTCCCAGTGCAGGCTGAGAGGCGCTGTACCTCAGTGCAACCTTTTGGCCTAAAAACAATAGGTGTGAAGTGTTCAGAATAGATTGAAAATAAGTGGAAGTGAATGTGTTTGAGGTTTAATATTTGTGGAGCAAAAAAAAAAATTCTGTGACTGGATTGTATCTGATTATGTCTATGGCAGAAATTTGAAAGGACAATGGTATTACTAACCGTGTTATGCTAGTGAAGTCATTGCCCTTTTAAATTTGAGCAGAGTTTTACAAAGCGACAATTACAGATGTTTGGCAGTGGCACAACACCAGCAATAAGAGATGAGGGCGGAAAACTAGCAAAACACATTGGAATCTGATTGATATTTCGTTCCATAGAGACAAATTCCAATTACCTCCTTATTTGGTGCTGATTAATAGGAGCTGGACTGATTGGCAGGAGTGTAATCACTGTGGTCTTGTATTAGAAATCAGAGAAGGCAACTTTCCTGCAGTGACAAGACAGTGATGGATTGCAGCTAGAATTATTGGAGACCCTCAGATGTACTAACAACAGCAGCATGAGACAAGTTTCTGTCATGAAAGGGACATGTCCATAAAGGATCCCAATGGGTTACTTGAATCAAGACTGAGTTAAGGTAGTGAGAGGTTCACATGCCAGGAAGGTTTTTTTGCTGTTTTATATGATTGATTATACAATATATGAGTTTACAAACTGTTGGACAATCTATGGACTAGCCCTTTCCACTACATGCAGCTATTTTCACCTCCACTACTTTCAATATGCTTGTTCCATTGCCTCATACCCTCCACATAGACCTATAATGCTGATTGATAAATGAAGTTCAATATAAGCAGAGCCCTGCCGAAATACCACTATGCCAGTCTACAGAAATTATAGGGCCCAAACTAACCCAAATGACCTCCCTTACTTCTGCTCTTGACTATGTAGCTTAAAAGGCCACTATTCACACTCGCAGATCGTCACACTCACAGATAATCACGCTCTAAAGCAGACGTCCTCCATTTTAAATGTATGTTCTCACCCTGCAGTGATACCTTTTCAATTTCCTGTTCAGTCATCTCTTCTGTCATACGGCATCTCTTTGCCATCATAAACTTCCTCCTCTGCCATACTCCCACCTCATCTCCCTTTCCACACTATCTGCCCTTTGCTTTGCCACCTACTTCACATCCAAAATTGGCTCCATAAGGCAGGACATCACATCCAAACAGACCCTCAACAACCTGCCCCCTCCTAACCAACCCTCCCAATCCATTTCACCAACTCTTTCTTTCCCCCTCGTATCTGGAAATGTAGTAATGACCCTCATCCGGTCTTCCCCTCCAACCATTTCCCTACTAGACCCTATCCGCTTCCGCCTCTCTCCAACATTCTACACCTCATCAATCTCTCCCCCTCCTCTGGCACTGCCCCCTCTGCCTTCAAGCATGCTCTTGTCTCCCCTATTCTTTAAAAACCTACCCTTGATGCTAACACTTTTTCCAACTAACGACCCATCTCTCTCCTCCCTTTTGCCTCCATACTTCTTGAACGCATTGTCTACAACCGCCTTAATGGCTTTCTTTCCTTTCCCTCCCTGCTTGATCCATTTCAGTCTTGCTTCCATTCTCTCCACCCCATTGAAACTTTCCTCATGAAAGTCTGCAATGATCTTTATGCTGCCAAAACTAAGGGCCACTGCTCTCTGCTTATTCTTCTTGACCTCTCTGCTGCTTTTGACACTGGACCACCCTCTCCTCATCCAAATTCTTCACTCCCTTGCTTTGCATGATACTGCTCTCTCCTGGCTAACTTCTTACTCCCCTGACCATTCTTACTCTATCTACTCTCATGACTTCCACTAACTGTAGGTGCCCCTCAATGCTCTGTCCTTAGTCCTCTCCTTTTTTCTCTCTTTTACGTCATCTCTAGGTTACTGTAGCTTATTCGCTTATTCAACTTCCAATGTCACCTCTATGCTGATGATACTTAAATCTACTGTACCTCTCCGTTCCTGATCTCTCTCACTTTCTCCTATTTCCAACTGTTTCCCTACTATCTCTTCTTGGATGTCCCAGCGCTTTCTTAAAATTAACATTTCTGAGACTGAGCTGATCATCTTCCCACCCTCTCACATAACTTCACCCCACACAATTTCCCTATCTTTTGATGGAACACCCAAGTTATTTTCTATTCCTTCCTCTCCTTTAAACCACCTATTCAGCACCTCACACAGTCCTGCCATTTCCACCTCAAGGATGCTTGTTGTAGATGCTTTGTCTTGATAAAGGACATAGGAGCTTATTCTGATCGTAGCGGCCAAACGTGCGTACGTTCCAAAACAACGTACGCTATCCGTACGCGGCCGTTGGGGTTAAGTCCACCCACAACTCAGCCGCATACGTACGGCCAGAAACAACGTCAAAGGGGAGTGGCGTACAATTGAGCGTACGCCAACGTACATGGACGGGCCAGCCCTTACACTCCGACAACTGGTGTACAACTGAGCGTACGCCACCGTTTACGGACGTCTCTCGTCCGTCTTCCCGCCGACTTCTTGCGGAAATCTGAGCGTACGCCAGCTTGCACGGACGGGTCGCTATTGTTTTCAATGGAAAACTCAGCTTATGTCACCGCTCGTGAGAGTGAGCGTACGTCCGTGTACGCTGGCATACCCTTCACATATATGGACCTGCAAATCTTGCCTTTCAACTACAATTCTGTCAATTAATTAATTATTCTATTTGTTATTCAATTATTGTTTTCTATTAACTCAATTGTCTACCTTAATAAAGACCCTAATAAAACAACATTTTAACCCTCATTACATGTATATTTGTTATGTTCTAATGTGGCATTTTAATCACTATCTATGTGTCCCCATATTGCTGTTACTTTTAAATCAAGTTATGTTGGTGTTTCTGTATATGTACTAAATTATGTCCATAATTAGTTTGTCCAAAATGTGTAACATGTATACCTACCCTGATGTTATGTGTGATGTTTTAATCGAACAACATTAAACATTCATGCATTTTCACTATGTGTTATTTTACTCAAAAACACACACATTCACACATCAATCATTACCCCTCACCTCAAATTACAAATATAACTTACATTACACATCTGTATGTACCTACCCTTACAAGCCCTCTAACATATTTATTATTAAAAACACAGGCAATTTCTAACAGAATTGAAACTTTTATTTGTAACAAACATAATAAGGGGGGGGGGATAAAAATAAATTAAATGAGGGCCTCCAGTTGCCCAAAAAGAATAAATAAATAGAGGAGGGTCAGGAACATTTCCCTCATGATTCTGGCCACCTCCTCCTGGTGCTGTTCAGTGTCTGTAGTGAAGGGATAAAAAAAAAAATTAATATATAACATACACAAATGTTTTTTGTATTTGTACATAATAAAAAGTTGTGAGTTATGTGTGAAGGCCACATACATTTTTAAACTACATTGAAGATGGGTCTGCTGTAAACACAGTACTAAAAAATAATATGTTAACACACACATACTGTACATAGTAAATAACATTAATTAAATTACTCCTTCTTGGATGAATGTATGCTGTATCCCAATTGGTACTTTGGTTTTGGGGGACTCTCCTCTAACCTCACAATTAGGCTGTGCTATTTAAGGGTTATGACATTGTTGCGGCTTAAGCACTCCTTACTATTTTAAATTTAGGACATTGCTGTACAAATTATAGGCCTAAAGCTATGTTTGTAAAGCATGCATCCGCATGGCCTCACACACTATTAACAAAACAATCTATAAATTTATGTTGCACATCATGCTGGGAACTGGAGTTACCCAACACCTGGAGCCACATAACTACAACACCACTAATGTCGGATATCTCATTGGATGTACTGTTATGTCAATTATTCAAGGGGTGAGGCATGGCCACACTCCAAAAAACCACCAAGGGGACCCTTGTTCCTGGAGAAGGACAGGCCACACCTCATGGTCGCCCTGCAGTGATATGTTGCAACTAATGTTGATGTTGGATACACATATGTGGTTGTTGTGATTGTTTATGTGTAGAAATGTTTAGGTAAACATTAGACACATTATTTACTTACGGCTACTTGAGCCATCCTGGTCGCCGCTGGTTGGGTGTGCGGTGGTTGGGGGGGTCAGGAGCAAGGGGGATGGGATTGGACTTTGGATGCTGGTAGTGGGTGTGAGTGGGGATTGGAGAGGTTTGGGGGTGGGTGGTGGAGAGGTGTAGGGGGGTTGGAAATGGGGTGGGGAGGGGGTGGGGGTTGAGGAGGGGGTGGGGGTTGGGGAGGGGGTGGGGGTTGGGGAGGGGTTGGGGGTGGGGGTTGGGGAGGGGGTGGGGGTTGAGGAGGGGGTGGGGGAGGGGGTGGGGGAGGGGGTGGGGGTGGGGGTTGGGGAGGGGGTGGGGGTTGGGGAGGGGGTGGGGGTTGGGGAAGGGGATGGGGAAATTTGGTGGGCCCCAGCTTGACCCATCCTCCTCTTCCTCCTCCTCTTCCTCCTCCTCCGGCTGCTCCTGGGCTGCCTGGTCACGGGCTGCCTGCTCCCGGGCTTCTATGCGGGCTCTTGCCCGTGCTGAAATGTTCATGTTGATGGCATAGAAATCGAAGATTGGGTTTCATAAAAAAGGGGGAAAGAAAAATTCACATTAGTCATGCTCATAACCTTCCACATTATCATTGCTGTTATATTTCAGACATTTATCATGCAAACTAATTGATATGCTACACCCAAAAACTGAGCAACTACTTAACCCCCCCTATACACCCCCTATACACCCATATACACCCCCTATACACCCCATATACACCCCCTATACACCCATATACACCCCATATACACCCATATACACCCCATATACACCCCATATACACCCCATATACACCCATATACACCCCATATACACCCCCTATACACCCCATATACACCCCCTATACACCCCCTATACACCCATATACACCCCATATACACCCCCTATACACCCCCTATACACCCCATATACACCCCCTATACACCCATATACACCCCCTATACACCCCCTATACACCCATATACACCCCATATACACCCCATATACACCCCCTATACACCCCATATACACCCCCTATACACCCCCTATACACCCATATACACCCCATATACACCCCCTATACACCCCCTATACACCCATATACACCCCATATACACCCCCTATACACCCATATACACCCCCTATACACCCCCTATACACCCATATACACCCCATATACACCCCATATACACCCCCTATACACCCCATATACACCCCCTATACACCCCCTATACACCCCCTATACACCCCATATACACCCCCTATACACCCCCTATACACCCATATACACCCCATATACACCCCATATACACCCCCTATACACCCCATATACACCCATATACACCCCCATACTCAGGAACATATTTATAAAAAGTACAGAAAACATTGCAAAAAAACGCAGTCATACTAGTAAATAAAAACTTACATCGGGCAATATGGCGGCGAAGTGAGCATAGCAACACTTGCTGCCGCCGGCGCAGGTCAGACCAGTGCCGCTCAAGTTGGCCCAGGTTTCTGTTGACGCCGGTCCGGGCGAAAATTAGCCGCCGGGCAGCATTATATGCCCGCCGCTTGTCAAGATTTGACACATAAGGGCCCCTGGGCCCCAGGCGGCGGTCCATGACCTCAACCAAGGCCAATAGCTCCTGGGTAGAAAACGCCCTAGCCCTGGTTGAAGTCATAGTGGCAATGGCGCAGTTATTAATTGCAGGTACATATATAACTTTTGGTGCTTGCTGATTGGTGTAAAAAATTGTTTGTTTAGTATTAACTTTATTAATCCTTCTTACATGAACAAACTGGATGCGAATAGAAACTTACGCGGACCGTTCCGATATACACACACCATAACCAACAGCATGCATTCAATGTATAGAGAGGAACTGTATATACAGTGTGCGAAAAAGAATACACGCAAGCGTCTACTAAAAAATACGCTGCTAAAAGGGGCCCAATGCAACATGTTGGTGTATGACAATTTCAGACTCATTACATATGTAAGGAAAGCATTATAACGTGATGTTTTGAAATGTGACTCACAAAGCATACACGAACTCAAACAGATACCAGCTGACAACACTCATCATTGGAATGACAGGTGCACACATTTCACGATGTAGCACACAATGCTCCACAACCTGTGTATGTGCATATACAGGTGATTGATCAGGTGCGTGGAGACCTGCGTAATTTAAGCGGCAATTATCGGCGGGAAATATCGGCGTAAATTAGCAAGTACATTGCGGGGAAAAATATACGCCCCCTTGTTCATGGCGGGAGATTAACATATAAATATTCAGTCAGATGCAGGCCAGAATTGCTGCAAACATGTCTAACTCAGACGATTCCGCAGCTGAGGACGCTCTGCAGAGAGCACAAGCAGAATCCCTGCTTGAAGCGTTACAGAAGAGGGAACAGGAGCGGAGAAGGAGGGCTCAAGAGAGAGGTAGCCTGCCAGACCAAGCGGGCCCCTCACTAACAGGCCCTGTTCAACCTCCACCAGCTCCACAAGGGCCAAGCAACCAGCCAGAACAACAGGTTGCATCTCTCCAAACAGGTGTGACCCAGCAGGTGCATGGTGAGAGAACTGGGGCCACCAGAAAACGAGCTGCAACATCTAGGGTGAGGACTGAGCAGGATACCACCTCCAAAAAGAGAAACCCTGCATTTGTAGAGGCAGAATTAAGAATTTTAGTGCCCAGAGCACGTGAATGGATAGAATTGCCAATCAGGAAGCCGGGTGCCAGTGCAAGGAGAAACCTTTGGGACAAGATAACAGAGGAAGTGAACCAGGTGTCACCAGTGGTCAGAGATTGGCTATCGGTGAAGAAAAGGCAAGTGTGTTTGTCCCCCTGATAATGTCATATGTGTGTACATATGTTACATGTATGTTTTGAGAATAATAGAAAGGTGTGTTTGTAGATAGTGCTACACTTCAATGTCACATGTGAACACAACCATGTCTAATAACCCACATTGATATATGAAACATGCACCATTGGTGTGATGTGAGGTTATGGGCACAGTTCTGCTCATGTGAAGTATGTGATGGGACAAGAGAAAGTGTGTTTTGGAAAGAGTTGTTGTAAAGGTGCCCATACACGTTACAATTATTGTATACAATATTGTATACAATATCGCATCTCATAGCATATCGGTTTAGCGATGAGTACAAAAAGTATGTGCAGCACATACTTTTTGTACTAGATCTCATCTAATCTGATCTCATCGCAAAACCGATATGCTATGAGATGCAATATTGTATACAATAATTGTAACGTGTATGGCCACCTTTACATGTTCCATATGATGCAACTGAAACAAGAATGAGCAAACTGTGCACATGTAGCTGGTGAGAAACTACACATCCCAGTATGCCATCCCATAGTTAAATGACTCCATAATAACCACACTGTCAAGCTATGGTGGAATGTGTAGTTTCACAACAGGTGGAGGTGCCTAATTTGGCCAGGGATGATGTCATTTCTGCATAGTGATCTATGTATGTGCATTTAGTGGCCTAATGAATGAGATGAGACACTGAAATGCCTCCTAATGGAGACATTAATGTGTGTGTGGGACACATATGGCTAAAAAACATAAGATCACCCACACTAGGAAATGTAACGTAGTCATGATGTTCACTAGCACAGTGGTGCACATATCTCATGGTGATATTTGTATTTTTAAACTTGTAGGTGGACCGACTTCAAAAGTACACTGAAGAGGAAGATGACTGACCGGTACAACCACAGCATGTCCACCGGGAGAGGTCCTATGCCCGATACTTTGGAGTATACCCCCCTGGAGCAGGACGCCTTGGACGTCATTGATGTGGCCGAGGTCAGGGGGATCTCCAATATGGACAGTGAGCTCCCGGCGGAGGTCTTTGATGCTGCTTTTGATGGTAAGTCACAGTAATGCATTGTATTTTGAAAGAGATTTAGTGCGTATGTGATGGTGACATTGTTTTTAATTATTATCCTAGCAGAAGCAGAAACCCAGGATGTACCGGCAGCATCTTCCTCTGCAGAGCCACAGGTGGAGCAAGTGGTCCAGCCTCCACCAAGAAGACACCCCCAGCCCCAGCCACAGGAGACATGGGATGAGAGCATGATGGTGATGCTGGAGAGGATCGAGCAGCAAGGGGTGGATGCTGCGCTCCGTCAGCAGCAGATTGGGGAATTTTTGGAGGATTGGAAGGCCACAAACAGGCAGCAGTGTGAGGCCTTCAACCGCATGAATGACACTCTGGCGGCTGGCATGCAAAACATTGGCCAACACCTCAGCCGCCTGAATGACATTCTTGCGGAGCTGCTGCCCACCGCCAGGTCCCTAAGGGACAATCCTCCATCTGCTGGCCCACCCCAAGCTGCTCCCCAACCTTCCACCTCTGCTGACCCTCCTGTGTCCACTAGGGGAAGACGCCGCAAGCCATCTGACCCAAAGGCCCCTGTCCCCAAGGCCCCATCTAAAAGGGGGAGAAAAGGGCCCAAATAATGAGACCTAGTTCACTTCCTCTGTGGTTGGACCCCAAATGTTTAAATTGCACTGGACATCCACTTCCTGAGTTGGCCATCTATCCATTTTCGTGCCATGGGCATTAAAGTTCTTATTTTGACCTCTACAAATGCAGGATAAATTTTTGGTGGTGTGTATCTTGCTTAGTATTCACCCTGGTTGTTGCAGTACGTATTCTGGTGTCCCCATTTCTTTCACCATTGCATTTGCAGGGTAACACATGTTTGGAGATATGCAACCTCTTGTTCTGGCTGTTTTTTTTATTTTTGTGTCTATTTTATTTGTTTATTTGATTTATGACATGAAAGTGTCTACTAAGCTGTGATGCTGAACAGCAAATAAATTTATTTTACCAATTAAAACAAAATTGTTGTATGTGTAATTTCTTGTGTGAAACAAATACTAGATTTATGTGTACTTACTGACCAGGGTATTTTTGAACATTTGTTGAAGTGTGGTCGAAGTTTCCCATGTGTAACCCTCTCCATGGTCATTCCCATGTTCCTATCCAACTTTTCCCTGCTAATTAGTTTGTGTCAGCACATGTGCAGAGCAACTTAATAGGTGAGAAAGCAGTTTGTGTGCAGGTGAGGTAGCTCCTACAGTAGTAGGTAAAAGCAGGTCCAGAACAATGCTTTCCTCATGGAGTGGGTGAGGCAGACAAACAAGGGTCAAAAGGTACATTTGTGTAGGAATGCATATGTGTCCTCCCTAAAAAAAGATGTGTGAATCGGCCAAACATGATAAAATTGCTTGTGAAGAAACATGTATAAGTTTTTAAATATATATGATTTTACAGTGTCATAAGCAGATGTAGGAATCCTTTGTTAGAGAGATGTGAGTGCAATAATGTGATTGGTGGCATCTTACATCCAGAGTGTAGTCAAATCCAATTCATAGCAGATCAGATAGTGGTACAGTTCTGTATTTTGGGTACTATACAAAGATTGTGTGCAAAATAGTGGCCATGGGCTTAAAACATTGCTGAAACATCCTTTGTAGGTGTTAGATGTGGTTTATGTTATTGTATCATAAATACAAAACCTATGTTTGTATTAGAGTGAACACGTTGACACATGTCGACTTGTGTAGATTGAGTGTGCTACTGTGTAAAGTCTATGAAAGCACGTAGTGAATGTGTCTAACTGTTTAGCAAATAGCTACCTTAGCATATACAGATGGAGCAGGGCTTGTTATTGCTGGCGGAGCGCCAGGACCGTGTCCCTGGCGATCCGCCAGCAATCTGGCGCTCTGGCTGAATGAGACGCTCGTGCGTCTCCCACGCACGAGCGTCTCAATAGCCGGGCGGCGAGGCGGCGCGGCGGGTGCAGTCCTGCCCGTCTCCAGCTTCAGGGAGACGGGCAGGGCTGCGGGGGGCTGCGGGGGGGCGGTGTGGACCGGCGGGGACCCGGGGAAGCCGGCGGGGACCCGGGCAAAAGCTCCGTCGGAACGGGACAGGTCTTAAAAAGATTCTTACCTTAAATTAAACAAACCTTTAAATGTAGAGAAGTATAGAAAGATAAGCTTCCAATGTGTTTGAGTGCTGTGTGTGGCTTGCAGGTAGTGAAATCATGGTTTGGACTTAATAGACTGCAGCATTGCTTATTACATTCAGGTGTATGTGTTTGAGTAGTAATCAGCGTAAATTAGCAAACCCAGGCGCACGCTGGCATGCGGTATCTGTAGGGGTGGTTTGAGATGGCGGTTGGCGGCCGCCTGTTTTGTGTCCGAAATGAACGGTGCCTTAGTCGATCGTGCGGTAGTAGCACCGCTCATTTTTGGTGCACACCCCCGTGTACGCCCATATTTACGCCCATTTTCCCTCATTATTTCGGCCGCTCCCCTCTTCACGCCCCTATGCCGCCCCCAATGCCCGTACACTCGCGTATAGGTTTTTTCGCACGTAGAGACCCGTCCGTAAGCGTTGTGGAGTGTTCGCGCCTGCGCATTAGCGAATGTACGCATGCGCAGATCATAAAAAATCCCGGGACGTACGCGTACGGCCCGGCCGCTCCAACCAGAATAAGGCCCATATTGTCTGAAACGTGTTGACGGAAGGGACTTGTTAACACTGGATGGTACATCAGGACTTCACATCTACAACAAGCTTCCAGGGACGCCTGTGGTATACCATCTTACGCTGTGTTGGTCTGCTTTGCATAGTGGACATCTATTTCCGGTGAGAGTACATTGTTTACACCCATTATGAAATGTATTGATTTTTAACTTATTAAAACGTTATTTAAACATCTGGAGATATATTCTTTGATTTTCCTGCATGCTGAATAATCTGGAGAACATTGGAGAACCTATTGGAGATCCATTTACTCCCTCAATCCCAAGCGATTATTGTCTACTTTTGATTAAGTTGACAATTATATAGGGTATGATTCTTATCACAAATAGTCCGGCGTGCCAAGGCTCGGTCCATTTCTGTTTTTTTACCCATTCCCTTGGAAACATGATGTCAGAAATGTGTGAACCAACAAATGATACTTCTTATTGGTGGTGCAACAGTTTAGGATTATGTGAAGACCTGTGATGACAAGAAAAGAACAAGGATTGTGTATACTGTACCTCTAGCACAATCAAACACCATTCTAATAAATACAGCTTTTCTAGAGCGGGAGCATAGCATATATTAACAATATTCCTCCACCAGATGTGATGCCCATGGAATACAGTGTGTACTGTATTAACTACTGTATGAGATCTTTAATGCTGAGCTTTAATGCTGTAATCCACAATGCAAAATTAGATGAGGTGCAGGCAGCCACGCTGAGAAGAGGAAGTGTAATGACTGAATAGGAATGGAGAGTGTTAAACATCTAAGGCTGGGGAGGGCCCTGTGGTTATCACATGACATATTATCCAATAGGGACGAAGAGATGGAAAGGGTAGTTTTGTTCATAAGGAATAGCCGGGGGTGGATTCAGTCTCTTTTTACTTTGTCTTCCAACCCACCCTCCATTTTTGTTAGATGGGGTGATTTTGCGTTAACTGCTTGGCGGGAAAGAACGTCAGGTGACCTGTTCTAGGTCATTTATAGATGTTTATTGATTGATTCATTGTGGTGTGGTGCCCTCACCTTTGTTGATTGTGTATATCTGCTGGACCACCTAAACAGGGGCAGTGACACAACCTGGACAGGTGTGTAGTCAAGGTAGAATGTTGAGTGGATATCATTTCTTTGGTTCATTTGTTTGGTTACCTTGCTTGGTTTGAGTGATTTAGTTCTGTAGATTGGGGTAGGAGTTTAGCCATCTATTCTTTGCCACCATTATTTAATCCCTTTATGGATATTTAAGTTTAGAGTTTATTGAAATAAATCAGCTGACATTCTCTGCCAAACCTAAGTCTCCGTGTCTTTATTTTAGTTAAGGTTCTATCATTTGTGTATTGATTCGTGCACATGGTCATTCATCAGCCATTAGGAGGTATAAAGAAATGGGCAGCGAGTGTTGTCAGGTTTATAAGCACAACCTGAATATTTCTGAGGAACAACAGATGGACGTACAGTACAAGCTTCCCTGTGTGCATTGGAAACAAAATTTTAAACCTGCAAAAAAAATGTAATTAATGAAATGTACGGTACTTGTGTAGTTTCACGGCGCCAGCATGGCGACGTGCTACTTCCGGTTTCTACGCTCGGCAAACTAGGGGACTCAGACGCACGGCGCCATGCTGACGCCATGAAACTACACAAGTACCAAATGTACATAATTGGCTGTAGCAAGAGGAGCATCAGCATTTATTATGTTGTTACCTGACCTTAAGAAAAGGCAGCATCGTGTAAGTATGGCACAATAAAAAATGAGCATATAGGAGATAAATTAGTAATGGGCAGAAATTTTGAAAGTGCACGTTGCTGTCTCGGAAGAGAACGGACTTTAGATCTGTCAGCAGCTATTGAAATGTGTCGCACACCAGAGCTTGCAGACCAAAGTACAAAGCAGACAAACAGATTGATAATGTGAGTGCTGCAGAAGGACAACAGCACAGCAGGGATGATTTGATGGATAGACAAAAGTATTCAATAAGCAACAGCCTGAAAATACAAACTGCAAATACTGTGGTAAATACACAGACGAGGGAAAGAGCAGTTTGTGAAAAAATCTGTAACTCATGTGGCATTAAAAAGCACTTTACTGGGTGTGCTTATCAAGCAAGAAATGGAATTCAGCAGGGAGAGTACATACAGTTGTGTCCACATAAATCTATTCTCCATACAATACATTTGCATTATACATTATGCGTAAGCTCCGTGTTGCTCTGTAGCATCCAGCGTTTTTTGCTTCTTTTTCCATTAAATAGTGTCTTATTTGAAAAAAGTATTGAATAGGATGCACAAGCAGCTTCTGCTGTTAGTTTTATATGCTGCAAGCCTATATTTAGTGTGTATCTGCATAAGAAATGGAAATGACAGGGTTTTCCTGGAAAGCAGGGTAACGTAGCATTTTGTAAATAGATACAGTTGCAGTCACAAACCGAATATAGATATGCAGCATTTAATTTTAGTTAGCAGAAGCCGCTTGTGCCTCTATCTACTTTTGCAAATACGATACTATCTAACAGAAAATGTCGCAAAAAAGATGCCTGGTGCCAGTGGTGTAACTATAAATTTAGCTCCCCCCTGCCCAAAAAATTGTGGGCCCCCCCTCCTTCAGTAAAACATGACAAAGGTAGAATGGTTACCTGGGCCACTGTGCACCGCCATGTATAGTGCTGCAGCTCCCCAGGAGTGACGTGCGCCCATGCAGCATAACAGGGAGGACATCCCGTCCACACTGCTGACATACTGTAGCCTTCCGTCACCAGGGGATGCTAGCGAAAGTGTGTGCGGGTAATGACACCGGCCACCCCCCAGACACAGAGGAGGCAAGGAGACTTGGGAGAGGGGGGGTGGTTTGTCACCTACGTTATGCAGCTACAGTACACAGCCACCACCGCCCACTACTACTGAATGACAGCAAACTATGTATTCGTAAAGGACAGCAAGTAATTTGCAGTGCGCCCCGAGACCGCTGGCTCCCCCAAGCCACAGCTGGGGCTGCCACACCATAGTTACACCACTGCCTGGGGCTGCCATGACATGACTAAAAGTGATGTTTTTTAATGCAAAATAAGGGTAGATACAGTGCCATTTTTACTGGTGGACGAGTCCTGCAATTGCACATCAGGATCTTTGTCCAAGAGAATGGACACTTCCCCTGAGTGTGTTTTAACAGATTACACAACGTTGGGGAACCCCACAGATAGATCTGATGGCGTCCAGCTTGAACCATAAACTTCTGTTGTCGAACTAGGGGCCAGCAGCAGCAGCTTGGAATTACACTCTGGTATACCTGTTCCTTCTCTCCGTTTCCACTAAGGCTACTCAAACTGATGAAGAGGAAGTCCATAGCAGTCATACTAGTGGCTCTAGACTGGCCTTGCAGGGCCTGGTACATAGATTTACAGCTGCTTCTAGCAGATGAACCATGGAGGCTTCCACTACAAGAGGACCTACTGCAGCAAGGATCTTCCCAGACTTATCTTGTCTGGGTTTAATGTCATGGCTATTGAATCCCTGCTGCTAAGTGGGCGGGGTATGCTGGCATTAGTTATACTAATTATGCTTAAGGCCCGAAAGGAAGTCACTTTAGCCCATAATCACAGAATATGGATGGCCTATGTGGCCTGGTGCAAAAGGCAATGACTGCTTTGTTTCTTGCAAGCAAGTTTTACAGCAGGACTCAGATTGGGATCTCTAAAGGTACCGATATCGGCTTTGTCCATATTTTTTAACTGCCGTTTATCCCTGATTCCAGAGGTTCAGACCTTTTCCTAAAAGTAGTCATCCACTTGCATCCACCTGCTACAGCTCCAACTGAACCTTGAGACTTGTCATTGGTTTTAGCCTTCCTCAAGCCAGACATGTTTGAACCACTGGAAACAGTGGATTTACGACTGTTACCCTGGAAGACGGTTATCATGCTAACATTGGCTTTCATCAGAAGAGTCTCGGATCTTACCACTCTCACTGTACGTGGTGTTCCATGATGATAGATCTCAGTACTAGATTGAATTTTCTTCCAAAAGTAGTATTGGCAATTCAAATCAATCAGCCAATAGTGGTCCCAACATTGTCGGGACATGCAGATTCTCTAGCTGTGGTATGAGCCTTGCGTATATACATAGAAAGGACGTCATCATTTTAGAAGTCAGATGCCCTCATTGTGATTTATGATGCAGCCAAGAGAGGGTGGCCTGCATCAAAACAGACCTTGGCATGTTGGATTTGTCTCATGATTAAGCAGGCCTATACAGCATCTGCTCCAAGACTACCACCAAACAGTTTGGCTCATACCACTCGTTCAGTGGGTCCTTCCTGGGCTGCTGCAGAAGGTGTCCCTATTTCATAGTTATGTAGAGTGGCTACTTGGTCATTCCATCACACATTTATCAAATTCTACATGTTTGACACCTTTGCAACATCCGTGTTTAAGTTTGGTTGGGTGGTGTTACATGATTCTCAGGGCTCTCCCACTCGGGATGGTAGCGATTCTCTTATGCTTCTCTCTCTTTCTCTCTTTCTCTCTCTCTCTCTCTCTCTCACTCTCTCTATCTGGGGGAGATTCTCTTACATTCGTTGCGAGTCTATCTTTTTATCGCCTCTTTAACTGCACTTTTGCGCGCCGTTATTTTGTACCTCTTCTCCATATTCTCTATACATTTTGTTTCCGCATTGTCTTTGCGGAAACTCATCCCTCCGCGATCCCTGTTTTAGGCTCCGGGGATGAGTGGGCATGCGCACTAGCTTCTTCCGCCCTCCTCCTAGCTCGCAGTGAGCTAGTGCGTCTTTCATTTTCTGCCTGGCTTCTCCAAATGCAAACAAATATGTAAAAAAAGTGAAACTTAAACCATAATTTAATAAATAAAAGAAAGAAAAGGCACCCCAAGCGTCACTGAAAAAAAAAAAAAACTATTTCTTAACTATATTACCACCTCTTCGCAAGCCTTAACAGGCGAATTAGAGAGAGACTCCGCCGGAAGACAGAGAATATGGGATAGGCACAACGGCACCGTTAAATACAGCTGACCGCAACGATAAAGGTTAGAGAATCTCCCCCTCTATCTTTAGATTCCCTGGTCTTTATCTCCTCTCGGTCACAGTTTTCTAAGACTGGAGTCTGGGAGGGGGATATAGGGGGGGGGGGGGTCTTGGGGGCTGGCACACTTTAATATTCATTTTTTTTATTGTTTTTATTGCATATGATGAATACAGCAAACATTTAAAATTTTTCCATCTCTTTACATTAAATATTGATCACATCTATGAATCTGAGAATTTTACAATAAAGAACACTTTAATATTCTTAAAGTGCCGACTCTTTACATGCCACTCTATTTCTCAAATGTATGCCAGAATTCAGTGTCCCCTATGGATTCAGAGAAATGGAATTATCGGTAAGTACAGATAGAGCAGCTCTCATAAGAGTGGCTCCTGGTGAAGCTTTCGGTATCGCCGTCCGCCGCCATGTGCCAGGAAGGGGGCACGCGCACGCTTCCCATTCACCCGGAAGTCCTGCAGCCCTGTCCCCGCTCCCTCCCCAACTCCATGCTCTGCACGCTCCCTGAAGCAGAGATGGGCAGGGAAGCACCCTGCCCCCGCCTCCCAGCTAAGTGGGCGCTCGCGTGTCCCTGCCTCTGCTGTCCGACAGCTCCGCCAGAAACAATGCCATGGCGAGCTGGCAGGCTGGCTAAGAGGGGCTCCATCTGTACAGCAATGTCCATGTTTTCCATAATATGGAGGCATGGCCATCACTGTGTAAGCTGCTGGTCATGCCCCCAGCCCCTCTGCCTCTCTGAATAGACACTGTGCACATTCACACAGCATCTATTCAACGCTCTGCAGCGCTGGGCAGGGGGGTCTCCCAACTGCAAAACTACAGGACACTCCCGGCACTGGCGGGATACGGGACCGTCCCAAATAATGGAGACAGTCCCGAGAAACAGGGACTGTTTGGAGGAATGTCCATATTCCCTACCACACTGACAGTCAATAGGCCGACCACAATTGGTCAACAGGCAATAGGTCAACACACGGAAAAGGTTGACATTGACAAAAGGTCAATACACACAAAAGCACGACATGTCAATGGTTGACACCGGAAAATGTTGACATGAGTTCTTCATGATTTTATTTTAAAACCGACTTAATCACGATCCAAGTGGGCATAGAGTGAGAATACAATAGTGTGCCAAGCGCCGCGAGGCACCATGCCCGAGGCGTGGTTAGACTCACGTGGTACACCAATACGGTGTCCATGTCAACAAATGTCAACATAGACAACAAAAACCGTAATATACTCCAGTACACATTTCCTGTGTCGAACACTTCTCTGTTGACCTTATTCTTGCGTCAACCTTTTTGTCACTTTCGACCTAGACCATCTCGACCTTTTATGTGTCTGTTGCCTGTTAATTAACAGTTCTTGATCTTTTGACTGTCA
Organism: Crinia signifera; assembly: GCF_055691185.1. Classification (NCBI taxonomy): domain Eukaryota; kingdom Metazoa; phylum Chordata; class Amphibia; order Anura; family Myobatrachidae; genus Crinia; species Crinia signifera. Next base: position 268,000,983 of record NC_139220.1, on the reverse strand, counting down.
TCCTAGACTCTGTCGACCAAATAATCCAGTTCCAAACCCACACTATACAGAGTGATTCAAGAAGATAACAGACTGAAATGTTGCCCTTTTGCAAGAAGGAAAACCAGTTGCATTTGCTTCAAGGGCATTGACTCCAACTGAGAGGAATTATGCACAGACTGAAAGCCGTGCTTGAGCATTGTGTCTGCTTGTTTTCATTGTTATTACTTTCTCTATGGCTGGGACATGAGCACAGTTCAGACCGATCATAAGCAGATAATTGCCATCTTTAAGCAGCCTCATCTGTATACACCTAAACACATTACGGCATTATAATCTCTGTGTCACTTACAAAGCAGGCCCTGAGATGTTTATCAGTGACATTAGCTCTAGATGGGAGCTCTGCAGTAGCCTAGCGGTATCATGCAGTCCATACCGCCCAATATTTTTAGGTTCGCCATGCCTCATACGTTCCTGAACAGGGGACATGGCTTCGGGAAAGGAGGCATGGCTCCGTGGAATGTCTGTGATCATGAAGCTTCACCCTCTTTTTGCCACTGTATGGGGGCACGGCCAGCCCCTCTGTTTCCCTGTATAGATGCTGTGTGGGTGGCAGCAGTGGGGGCCTTAGAACTCAGGGGCCCTGGTGCCAGGGCTGGTGCTAGCCACTCAGCAGCTCCTGCAGTGCAGGGAGGCGCCGAGCTGAAGAGGCGCCGAGCTGCAGTGACTGCCACTCTGTGCAGGGAGGTGGTGTACACGGGACTGAGCACACACTGCAGTGCGCGCGGGGAGTGACGAGTGAACAGGCTGCGCTTCTGGGAACTCGGACTCCGCGCTCACTCATGGAGGAAGAAGCTGGACAGGCCTGGGGAAGGGGAGCTGTGGGGGGGCGAGGGTGAGACTTAGGAAGGATCAGTGGGTGCTGGAGGTCAGACCTAAAAGGTAGGAGGAGAAGGAGACCCCGGGCTGCAGCGACTGCCAGCTGGCCGCCAGCGTCTCAGGTAGGAGCTGCTCCAGCCATGGATGGGGTTGCCTGGGGATATATAATAGAGTATGTCACACTGCCATAGACTTCCTGGGGTCTAGCTCCAACACTGCACTGTAGCACCCAGTTAGACTGATCTGAGCATGAAATAATTAATAATTACAAAACATATTTAGCAGGCAGTCCACATAGATCAGCAGTTATGTATGTGTAACTGTATGTAACTGTGGGCGTTATATAAATATATAAGCAGCGCTACTACTGTCGGTAAGTGTGGGCATTATGTATAAGCTGCACTACTACTGTGGGTATATGCAGAAGTACTCAGGGCATTACGTGTAGAAAAATGTGTGTCATAATGTCATATGGTCATTACGTTGTGCTGCATACAGTGATAGTGGCATCATGATGTATGGCATTAATGTGTAATGGGCATTACGTTGTGCTGCATACAGTGATAGGGGCATCATGATGTATGGCATTAATGTGTAATGGGCATTACGTTGTGCTGCATACAGTGATAGGGGCATCATGATGTATGGCATTAATGTGTAATGGGAATTACTGTGGGTGGAATAATGTGTAATAGGCATTAACGTGTGTAGCATTATGTGTTATGGCCATTGCGGTGTTATTGGTACTTTATATGGCCATGCCCCTTCCCCATAAAGCCACACTCCTACATTTTGCCGCGCGCCTTAGGTGAGCACTCTACCAATTTTTTACTGTAGTGGTGGGGCAGTCACCGATTGCCAAAGGGCACCATAATGACTAGTTAAAGCACTGATGCTGTGTAATGTGTATAAGATTATGCTACCGTGTGGTGTCATTTGGAATGGGGTACTATTGTGTGGCCATGCGCTGTCCCTTTGTGAGGTATAAGAGGGCGCAAATTTATACATAGACCATGAAAACCGTCACTTCCCAATGCTGTAAATTTGAAAGTGCCCTGATGCCTTCCCCAACGCAGTACTGTGTGTATTCAGGAAAGCAGGAAAGGCGGCACTCAGAGACTGGTTATCAATGAAACCAAAGAGTGGTTTCATAACATAAGGCAACCAAATGTTTTGTAACATAAGACAACGTTTCGGGGCTGCGCCCCTTTATCAAGCCAAAGAAACAACAAGTCTTCTGGTAACGGGGCCCAGAGGGTCATGCTCCTTCTTTAAAGAGAGAGTTTTTCAAGCAATTTCTAGGAAATCCAGGGTTTAGAGGTCAGTTGACCTCTCCTAAAGGGAGGTGGGGGGGTACTGTTAGGAAGCTGGTTTGCCACAACTGCTGGTGTCCCCACTCCGGCAGCGCTGCTGTCAGTGACAGATCCGGAGGTTCTGGGACAATGCAGGCAGCGGCCATGTTCTTCCGGCAGCAGCCGGGCAGGCAGGGCAGAAGCATAGGGTCCATTGCTAGGCAACGTCCACAACGTCCGCCCTGTACTGCGGTCGAGCGGTACAGGGGGCGGCGGCTGACATCACATGCAGCAGGGCGGCACTTTTGAATATAAGGCCAGCGTCTGCTGGGAACAAATGCCGGTTATAGTTATGTGTATTTGGTCACCAGTCTCAGAGTGTTCCCGGTTCCTGTGCCCTGTCATCAGCATTCTGTGTGCCTGTCATAGTGTTGTACCTCAGTCAGCTTGTTCCAGGTCCCAGTCTCAGCATTTCAGCCTGCTCAACCTCTGTGCTTCCTGTGATTGTCATATGTCATATAAGTCAGGGGTTGATTGCATTTGTTATTTCTTATCCCATCTTATTGCATTGTTGCATTTATTATATGTTGGTATTTCTGGCCAGCATTCCATCTTGTGTATTGTTTCATTAACTAGTATTGTAGCAGTTAGTACTGAAGGTGTGTGTACTCAGCCGGATACTCTTGCGGTATCACTGCCTCCTGTAGCAGCCTTGTCACTAGTAAGACCAGGCGGCACCAGAATTGGGGTGGAAGTAATCTACCCTTTTGAATGTGGCTTAACCAATTATTGTTCCCAATTTCCTTAAACAGGCACAGTACCATATTTAGAAGTGGTAAATCAATAGCTAGTATTGCAGTAACTTTCCCCTAATTGCAGTTCTGTAGGTACAAGGTGATTCCCAGGGTTATCTGCATCACATGTTTTTTTTGTAAAAAAGAAACTCTTTGATTTTGATAAAAGCTATTGCTTTTTATTGATCATAAATTCTGAAAGTAAAAGTCTGCTCTTCCCGTCTTGTGAACAACGATCTAAACGGAGGGCCACAGCACAAGCTCACGCGTATCTCCCAGGTCATTATCTGGTTCCTTTATATGGCTGCCAGACTCATGCTGCAAAAGATGATCACAGAAATGTACAAATAGCAGAATAATACTTCAATGCCTGGCTCAGATAAGGGTCTTCCCTGGCTGCTTTATTGCTTGCCATGTTACTGTGATAATGATGGAAGGATAACCATTAGTATATTTCCTTCAAGAAAGCCCTATATTTAAAAGAACACTACATAACATCATACCTCCCAACATCTGATGACCGCAAAAGAGAGACAGTGCTCATGCTGAAATTTGGGGGTCTAGCGGGAAGGGGCATGGTCTGTACTCACAGTGCTGCCGTGAGACCATGCCCCATTTTTACCGCCCCATGAGCTGCTGGCTATGCCCCTCTGGCTGCAGGAATGGACGCTGTGCACATGTACACAGCGTTTATTCATGGGTGACCAGAGGGGACTCCCAACTGCCCCATCCGCCGCCTGCCAGCCCCAGGCCATATGCGGGAACATCCCAAAAAATGGGACGTTCCCGCGAATACCGGGACATTTTGGAGGTACTGTATGTAACATGCATGTCTTGAGAAATACACCAGTTATGTTAATAAATGCATAAGTGTAGTAAACTTGTACCATTGTGAAATTAGGTTTTTCCACAAATTTTGAATGGGTTGCATAAGTCAGATGGGGCCGGGCTCATCTTTGCAGGGGATGGCGATGGCGTCGCCATCGCCATTCCCTGCTCCCGCGCCATCTGTGTGTCGGAAGGGGACGCGCGCGCACGAGGTGCGCGCGCGTCCCCTTCCGACGGTGCTGCCCTCGGTCGCCCGGTGCCCACACCGGGCGCCCGCACCCCCCCACAGCCTCCTCGGGTCCCCCCAGCCCCCCTCGAGCGGGAGGCGGACAGTATTGCGTCCGCCTCGCCGGCCGGCCGCCCGGATACTGAGACGCGCGTGCGTGGGGGACGCACGCGCGTCTCAGTCAGATGGCGCGCCGTGTTGCTGGCGGATCGCCAGCAGCATGCTGCTGGCGATTCGCCAGCAAGCATAAGGCCTGCGCTATCTGTAAGTGAACCTGTCTCTCAGAGAAGCAAATTTCTCCCCTTGTTTCCCCAAGATGGATTAGGCCAAAACTTAATAGGTACACAGACAGGTAATATCATACTTGCCTACCAAGCTGGGCCGGACTGGCAAATGCCAGAAGGGCCGATGGCCTTGTAGGCCGATTTTGTGCATCTGTTTTTTTCAGTGCATACAGCACCGGCGCCGCCTCCTGTGATTAGCGCTGGTCAGCCACGTAATTTATATATTTTTAGTCATGACGCAGCAGCGTCATGACATGACCGCTGCACATCTAATCGGCCCTCCACCTCTGAGCAGCACGTGTGTGGGGAGCTGAGTGGCCAGCTATGTAACCGCAACATGACCCAGGGGAGGTAGGTGAACGACGGGGCCGTGTCGCAGAGCTAGTTGCAGTCATCACTTGGGGTGGATCCATCCTCCTGGGCTGCCTGCTGCAAGAGTGTTGGTGCCGGTGGTGAGTGCCCTGGGCAGTGCTCTTGTCCTGTGTGAGTCCGACTGCAGGGGCTTCTGTCTGGGTCTCTGATTTCAGAACACTGATGATGAGGGTCCCTCCCTGGATGTGTTATTGTAGCTTCCCACTAAGTCTCTAACTCTCCCGTGCACTTTTTTGAATGCAGAGAAGCCTCTCTCCATCTCCTCAAAGGCATAATGTTTAATGGGCATGCAATGCTTTACGTTGTGTGCCACCATGTGTAATGGACATAACGAATTGTGTAGCCTTACATGTAACGGGCATTACTGTGTGTGTATGTCATAATGTGTAATGGGCATAACAGGTGACAATTAGGGGGACATTTACCAAAATGGATTCGTAGAAAAAAGGTGTATTCGTAGGGAGAAATACACCTTTTTTTTACGAATTTGTATTTTCGGGATTTACAATCCCAAAAATACAACAATTCGTAGTCCTAAAGATGGAACATTTGTATTTGTAGTTACAAATACGAATGTCCTACACCATCGATTGGATACGACAGAAATCACCATTCAAAAGAATGGTGGTTTCTGATTTACTAAGCAGCCGTACTGACAATACGGCTGCTAAGTGGTGTAAAACACCCACGCAAATACGACAGGAAAATAGAACACCATTTTCCTGTTCTATTTGCGTTTTAGCCTGCACGGATCAGTCAGATCCGTGCAGGCTGCAGTGTAAAAAAATAGAAAAATAAATAAATAAAAAAAAAAAACGGCGTGGGGTCCCCCCCACAGCCGAAACCAGCACCAGGCTGAAGGAGCCGGGGCCGGTAATTAAAAATCAGGGAACCCGACAAATAGGGGCTCCCCGATTTTTAACAACCAGCCCCAGGCTCCAGGTCCGGGGCTGGTTCCCAAAATAAGGGGGACAAAATGACTAGGGGTCCCCCGTATTTCAAGAACCAGTCCCAGGCACAACCAGCCGGCAGGGTAATGCCACAGCCGGGGGGAGACTTTTTATGCAAGTCCCCCCGGCCAAAGCATTAACCCTACCGACCAGTCAGCCTGGCCAGGGGCCCTGGGGGAGTGGGGACCCCCCCAATGAAGGGGTCCCCCCCTCCAGGACTTACCTGACCAGGCTGAAGCCTGGTACTGTCCCCGATGCCCCTGGGCGGTGGGCATCGGGCTGATTATGGTGTAAAAATAAGGTTAAACTATTGTTTTTTACTGTGGCACTACAAGTGCCAGCAAGCCTCCCCAGCAAGCTGGGACTTGGAGAACCACAAGTCCCAGCCTGCTGGGCATTAAAGGGCCCGCTGGCACTTGTAGTTCTACAGTTAAAAAAATAGTGCACAAAACACACTGATACACTTTTAAAATAAAACTTTATTACATACAAAGCCCACACATACTAATACTTACCTATCTTCTTTCCGTAGGTAGCCCTGATGTCCTGTGTCGGCGTCTTCTGGTCCTGTGTCGTCTTCTTCCTCCATGTCGACCGTCGCTGTCGCCGTCCGGATCCGACGAAATCCATTTGGGAAGCTGTGGAAGGAAACCATGCTCACCTGTCCCAGCGCGACGTAGTCCAGGTAAGGGTCTTGGCAAAAAAACAAACCGACACCCGAATCCAGCCCGGACACGGAGACGCACGGTACTGTGTGTACATCGTGCGGCTCCGCCTCCCGAATGCCTCTATTGGCCGCCTTGCGGCCTAGCGGCTCCTGATTGGCCGCTAGGCCGCAAGGCGGCCAATAGCGGCATTCGGGAGGCGGAGCCGCACGATGTAAACAAACACCGTGCGTCTCCGTGTCCGCTTGGTTTCGGGGTGTCGGTTTGTTTTTTTGCCAAGACACTTACCTGGACTACGTCGCGCTGGGACAGGTGAGTATGGTTTCCTTCCACAGCTTCCCAAATGGATTTCGTCAGATCCGGACGGCGACAGCGACGGTCGACATGGAGGAAGAAGACGACACAGGACCAGAAGACGCCGACACAGGACATCAGGGCTACCTACGGAAAGAAGATAGGTAAGTATTAGTATGTGTGGGCTTTGTATGTAATAAAGTTTTATTTTAAAAGTGTATCAGTGTGTTTTGTGCACAATTTTTTTAACTGTAGAACTACAAGTGCCAGCGGGCCCTTTAATGCCCAGCAGGCTGGGACTTGTGGTTCTCCAAGTCCCAGCTTGCTGGGGAGGCTTGCTGGCACTTGTAGTGCCACAGTAAAAAACAATAGTTTAACCTTATTTTTACACCATAATCAGCCCGATGCCCACCGCCCAGGGGCATCGGGGACAGTACCAGGCTTCAGCCTGGTCAGGTAAGTCCTGGAGGGGGGGGATCCCTTCATTGGGGGGGTCCCCACTCCCCCAGGGCCCCTGGCCAGGCTGACTGGTCGGTAGGGTTAATGCTTTGGCCGGGGGGACTTGCATAAAAAGTCTCCCCCCGGCTGTGGCATTACCCTGCCGGCTGGTTGTGCCTGGGACTGGTTCTTGAAATACGGGGGACCCCTAGTCATTTTGTCCCCCGTATTTTGGGAACCAGCCCCAGACCTGGAGCCTGGGGCTGGTTGTTAAAAATCGGGGAGCCCCTATTTGTCGGGTTCCCTGATTTTTAATTACCGGCCCCGGCTCCTTCAGCCTGGTGCTGGTTACAGCTGTGGGGGGGACCCCACGCCGTTTTTTTTATTATTTATTTATTTTTCTATTTTTTTTTACACACTGCAGCCTGCACGGATCTGACTAATCCGTGCAGACTGCCTACAAATAATTCGTATTAGCAGCCGTATATACGGCTGCTAATACGGATGGCTACACCATCGGAGGGTTACAAAGCAGTCGTATCTGACTGCTTTGTAAATCCCCCTCCGGAACACGAGTTTGCATACGACTTAAACAGTCGTATGCAACCGTAGGGAAAAAACCAATACGAAAAACTAGGTTTTTCATATTGGTAAATTTCCCCCTTATTCTGTAATGGGCATTATTACGGTGTGATCCATAATGTGTAATGGGCATTATTACGGTGTGATCCATAATGTGTAATGGGCAGTACGGTGTGTTCCATAATGTGTAATGGGCATTATGGTGTTTTCCATAATGTGTAATGGGTAACGCCTCCTTTTTGTGATGCCACGCCTCCTTTCCACAAGGCCATGCCCCCTTTTTGCAGAGCAGCTTCGCCACACAAGGGTCCACCCTACTGCTGTTGTTAGATCTGGGACCATTCATTACCATATTTCTAGATTTGCCAGTTCCTACACTGCCCCATCAGCGTGCCACAATATTATGAATGGACTTGGAATTGTCACAAGCAAGTGGGCCTGTGTGGCCACAGCAGGTGGGCCTGTGTGCTCAATATGCCAGGGTAGATTTTTTGGTCCCAGTCTGGTCCTGCCTCCAAGAAACAAAAAATTAACTGTGCAGACGCATGCTTAGTTTACTGCACATGAGCAGGTCTCCCTTATGGTGCGTGGCCATTTTCCCAGTGATTTTCTTCTTTTGCTAAAACCACCCACGCCAGTTTTGGTTTCAGATCTGTATTTTTCACCCCAAGAATCATTAAAACAGCTAAAATCACAGAATTTTCACCTGCTTTGTTTCTACAATATTATTAATCTTAATTACATTTGTTTCCACTCTTTTCCAGTCAATTTTGACCAATTCCCAGCTCACAACAATATTGTTTTCATCCAGACAGGGTAGCAGTTTAATAAATTATAAAGCAACTAGTCTTAAGGCCCATCTGAAATGTATGCTTATGCAATTCTCAAAAGTTTTGTAAAGTGAAAATGTTTTACATTTAATGGAGTCTTTTAGGCCTGTAAACCCTGGTGGTAGGTCCGGCTGAGCCGATAAATTTCCAGCATGCCACTTTAAAGAAAGGATGCGCCAGTGGTGCCTGCAGTTGTTAACCACTGGCGCTAATTCCCCCATCCCATTGCCAATCCTCCCCGTCAGCGTCCCCATTGCCGATCCTCCTTGTCACCACTTGGGGGGATTAGGGCCACTCAGGAAGGATTAGGGTCGCTCGGGGAGGATCAGGGCCACTCGGGGAAGATCAGGCCCATTCTTGGCCATTTGTTTGTTAGGGTGTCCAAACACAGGAATGCCCGAATAGATGAACAGCTGAGAGCCGAACTTCTACAAGTGGCCGCAAACAGCCTAAGCTAGCATGAGTTTCAAGGGAGCAGGAACTGCTGCAGAAGGCAAAGATTGCCCCTTCTGTGGTATTTCTGGGGCAGGCCAAACCTGGTTTGGCCTGCCCCAGGAAAACCCACCACTCAAGGGGTTAAGGGTCCACTTAAGAGACTCTATTTGTAGTGTTGCATTCAGTGATGTCAAGAGGGGGGATACTTTTTACCTGGTCCCGGGTCTGATGGAGGGTCCCGCGTCCCCCTGCCCCACTGCAGAGACCAGGCTGTGGGAGTACAGAACAGAGGCTGCCATAGTCTCTCTCCCCTGCTCAGCACATGCCGCTCAATGCAGTGTGCTTAGCGGGGGAGAGAGGCAGATGCAGCAGCAGACTGTGCGCCGGCACACAGCCTGCACCCCCTGTTTTGTACAGGAGTGGGGTCACACCCCCCTAGCTTTGGCCATGTCCCTCTCATAGGCCACATCCCTTTTTTACTGGGGCCCGACGGCACTTTCAGCAGCCCTGGTTGCATTCAGAAAGTCACAACAGAAATAGCATGGACCCTTATCACAGCACCCTTAAGGGTTCAACCAATTAAACCCATCTTCGAACTTAGATTGTCCCTTAAGATAATAAAGTAGTGTGCAAAGTTTGAAATCGATTACTTGCATTGAAGAGTCATCGTGGAACATCCATACACACACACAAACATCATTCGATTATACTTATTGTGGGGTTTTAGCATCAAACGGGTAGGCACAGGTGAGGATTTGGCACAGACTTAGACAGTGACATCACGGCTTGGGTCCAAAACAGGGCTTGCCTGAGTTTTATTGCAGCACTCAGAGCAAGAAACTAACAACAGCCTTTACACTTCAGGCAAAACAGAAAACAAAAACCTGCTCGTCTGAGCTCTAACTAAACAGAATAAACGTCCCTCTCTATACCAGGGCCACACTGTGTGACACTGGACACACACAGCAGATATAGACCAAGTAATGCAGTACTTACAGCCTTGTCTCTCTCTAGCAGCAGCTTACTGCCTCCAACACCCAGGGAGAGAGAGAGAGCCCTAAGGAGAGGGCTGACTCCTTTTTAAAGAATCAGGTGTTCTCCTGATTACCAGCCCAGGACAGAACACCCTTTGTAAGCCGGAGCTTACCACACAGATTGAAATAGCCTGCAGTCTATATGCCATAAGACAGGATTCTAGGGGAAAAGTACCTGCCGTCTATGACTTTCCCTGCCACTGTCTTACATACCCTCCCCCTCTGTTCGAACCTGTGGGGTCGGACACTGTCTGCCAACTGGCAGTATGTTCGGGATAGGGCATCGGCATTACCCTGAAGCCTTCCTGCTCTGTGTTCCACTGTAAATTTGAAATTTTGCAAATTGAGAAACCATCTCATGACCCTTGCATTTCTCTCTTTGGCTTGGTACATCCATGTAAGTGGGGAGTGATCAGTGATTAATCTAAAGGAGCGTCCTAAGAGATAGTACTTTAGGGATTCAAGGGCCCACTTGATTGCTAAGCACTCCCGCTCGACTATACTGTAGTTTCTCTCCGTAGGTGTGAGCTTCCTGCTCAAATATGTTACCGGGTGTTCCTCTCCACCAACTTCTTGGGAGAGAACAGCACCTAGTCCCACATCAGTAGCATCAGTCTGTACGACAAACTCTTTTTTAAAATCTGGAGTGATCAGGACTGGTTGATACACTTTATAATTTACACTTCCCACTTTTTTATCTACCCGATACAGTAGATCCTGGTTAATGGCCATCTTTGGGAACTCTTTGTCAGCATTGGGGTATTGGGGCTCACCATTTATGACTTTAGGATTTTCCCTAGCTCTTAATAAGGTGGGATCTCTAAGTTGAGCAGTCCCAAAATTATCACGTGACATCTCTAGCTCAGGCATGTCACCTGCTTCTTCCTGCTCCTCAGCTTCACCTGCAAGAACAGCTAGGGGAAAACGGTCAGATTCAATAGTGGTCACCCCTACCGTTTGAACCTCAGTATCCTGATCAAAAGGCTCAGGACTAATCACAGGGCACACATTCTCATTATTAACAGCATTTCTAGTGCAGTGTACACTCTGTTTCCACAAGTCCCGGAACAATGGGAAGTCTCTTCCCAGGATCACACTATGCATCAGGGTCTTTACCACGCCCACTTCATGGGACACAGTTCCACAAGTACTCTTTAGCTGGACTAAAGCTGTGGGATACTCCTTGGTGTCCCCATGTATGCAGAAGACCCCTATGTAACGTCCTGTGAGTGTCCCAGGGTCTACCAAGCTGGCATGGACGAGAGTAACTAAACTCCCAGAGTCCAGTAGAGCCCTCCCGGGATAACCATCCACCTTTACATGACAAATTTGCTGTCCAGTTTCTGACACAGTCTCAGCAGAGAAAACAGAACGTGCATATAAAGAGCTTCGCCAGGCTGTATCACACTCCATTGGCTCAGAAGTAAGGGGGCAATTGGCAGCAATATGCCCAGGTCCATGACAACGCCAACACTGTATGCGGCCCCAGTCTTTTTGCGACCCAGGTTTGGACCCTACTGTCCCTTGGGAACGCCTCTCCACTGTTTGTTCCCCATCTAGGCCACCTCCCTTTACAACATTATTCACCCCTCTAGTAAACGGAACAGTCTTACCAGATGATCCGGCCGATTTGCTGTTCTTGAGGGTGGAATGTCCAGGAGGCACTTCTTGGATTAGATTTTCAGTAGCTCTGTACCTCTCAACCAAGTTGACAAGCCCCTCGGCATCATTAGGGTCGCCGTGACCGACCCAGCGCTGAACCTTTGGAGGTAAGGAACAAAGATACTTGTCCAGCACGACTCTCTCCACGATCTGCGCTGGTGTAGACTCCTCTGGCTGTAGCCATTTCCTTACCAGGTGGACCAGGTCATACATTTGGGACCGCGCAGGTAACTGTTCAGAAAAAGTCCAGTTATGCACCTTCCGGGCACGCACACTCATGTTTACGCCTAAGCGAGCAAGGATCTCTCCCTTGAGTTTCGCGTAGTCGTTAGCATCCTGCTCACTCAGATCAAAATACGCCTTTTGTGGTTCTCCAGTTAGAAAAGGTGCTACCACACCTGCCCATTGATCCACGGGTAACTGTTCACGCTCTGCTACACGTTCAAACACCGCAAGAAAGGCCTCTACATCATCCGTGAGAGTCATCTTTTGCAGAGATTTCTGTACTGCAGCCCGTGTGGTTGGAAGCAAGGGTTGGGGTGTTTGCACAGTCTGCGCCACACTCTTAGCCACATTCTGTATTTGCTCTTGTAATTGCAGATTAATTTGCTGCTGTTCCTTTAAGGCTAGTCTGTTGGATTCAAGCAGCAAAACATTGGTTTCAGCCTGGGCACGCATGGCCTCCTCATGCACCTTTTGCTGACATGCGTTTGCCTGCACCAAGTGTTTTAAAAGGTCCTCCATTTTAACAGTCTCCTGTTGCAGTGTTACAGCAGCCTTTAGCCAGGACATGCAAGTATCAGTGCACTCCAGACACTCACTTGTGGCTGGTTGCCTTTAGCAACAACTTCCAGCTTGCTGTAGCAAAAGTCCTATAGTTCGATGTATGTCTCTTTAAGTGAGATGCCTGCTCGCATTCTCCACCATATGTGGGGTTTTAGCATCAAACGGGTAGGCACAGGTGAGGATTTGGCACAGACTTAGACAGTGACATCACGGCTTGGGTCCAAAACAGGGCTTGCCTGAGTTTTATTGCAGCACTCAGAGCAAGAAACTAACAACAGCCTTTACACTTCAGGCAAAACAGAAAACAAAAACCTGCTCGTCTGAGCTCTAACTAAACAGAATAAACGTCCCTCTCTATACCAGGGCCACACTGTGTGACACTGGACACACACAGCAGATATAGACCAAGTAATGCAGTACTTACAGCCTTGTCTCTCTCTAGCAGCAGCTTACTGCCTCCAACACCCAGGGAGAGAGAGAGAGCCCTAAGGAGAGGGCTGACTCCTTTTTAAAGAATCAGGTGTTCTCCTGATTACCAGCCCAGGACAGAACACCCTTTGTAAGCCGGAGCTTACCACACAGATTGAAATAGCCTGCAGTCTATATGCCATAAGACAGGATTCTAGGGGAAAAGTACCTGCCGTCTATGACTTTCCCTGCCACTGTCTTACATTATGTACATGCTCCAAAATGCACATAATGCAAATAAAAGAAATGCAGGATGAAATTGTCATTGGGCCCTCCCACCAACCTTTATGTTGTACTGTATATAGTAAACAGGACATAGACAATTTAACAAATCATTCCAGCGACAGGGACTACCACACTTGTGGCTGAAATGATTGGTTTGTTTAGGCCCCCACAATACAAGATTTTCTAGCAATGATCTCTCCGCACACAAACTGGCTCCACTTATGGAAGATGTCCTCGTCATCATCTGATTCCTCACCCCCATCAGTGGGTATATCCTACTCTTCACTCTTTCGTAACAGGGACACAGGACCTCATTTAACTGTTTAAAACCTGCTGCATTAATGGTGGATACTGGACGCACTTCTAATACCAGCAAAGCTGTTATGGCATCAGTAATCTGATGTGCAACTGTGGGACTGCTGTCATACTTAGTACCCCTTATTTTGTTAAATTACTACAAGTTATACTCCTGGTCCCTTTCTGTGATGAAGATCAACTCATAGCAGCAGTGGCAGTAGCAGAAGGTGTAGCACTCAAGGATCCTGCTGAGGAATCATGGATCGTAGAGGAGTCAATCATGCTTATGAAATTTGATATAGGAAAACGTGCTTTCGAACATGATTGAAGATATTGATGATGAAGGTTTTGGTGGTGGAGAATGCAGGTGCTTAGATCTAACAGAGAGAACAGATCTAGGTGACAGTGAATTGGTTGTTACGTTTTTTTGGCCAAAGTTTCTAAAATTTTGAAAAACTTTTAATTAATGCGCTGCAAGTAAAGTAACAAGGAGGAGGTTCATAGATTGTTAAGGTACCTAACTCTACTTTTTCGATTTTTAAAGGGGGGGGGTGTCCAAATGTAGACCAAAATCTCCCACTTTGGAGTAAGTACAGGAGTTTGGGTGAGCGGTAATAGCCTTGAAAAGGTGTCTTTTTATACAATGGACACTGTACGAAATAGAGTATTAATATTTAACAGTACAGATGGGTTATAGTATAGGCTGTTTCAAACATTTAAATAAGATAAGTGGTCAGGAAAAGGTTAAACTCCCATCTCCCATCTCATGGTAAGGCTCCTGTCTCTTCCTCCTGGCAGCTACTCTCTGGTCCATTGCGATTTTTGAGGACTCAGATCCACACATAGAGTAAAAGTGGTAGAAGAAGCTGGTACACTAGGCATATGCAGCAGCTCTGCTCTGTCCCTTACACTGCATAATGTGGTGGCAGCTCTAGTGATCATATTATATACCAGTGCCATTGTTGTCATAAATTAAGGCACTTGCCAAGAGGAGAGAGGGTTTCTGGGCAACTAGAAACACCCCCCCCCCCCCTGAGTTTGCCTATGCTTTACAAACAGTGCAGATGGCTTGACAGTTGTTGTGTGGATTTGGGTAGAAATAATTCCACACATAAGAGCTTTTTTCTTTCCATGGGCAACAGCTGTTTTCACTAGTGCCTGATTTTCACAAATAACATCATAATCACCAACATACTTATTAGAGGTGGGAGGCAGGACAGTTCCAAAGAAAAATGGACTGTCCTGTGAAAATTGGGACAATTTGGAGCTATGGAATATGTAAGCTTATACTGTATTTGCTAGACGCCTTTACCCCTTTTTCTGCTGTGTTTAGACAGCACTTCTGGATACAGAACTCTAAAGTATTGCTCTCTTTGCCATTATTTAATAAAAACAAACAAAATTGTCCTACTAGTCACATGGGAACAGAATAGTTTTGACCTGCATCAACATCCTACTTACCAGTAAAAGCTCCACTTCAGTGAGAGACAGTTTTCAGAAGACAAAATGCTCCCGCAGTGCAGCCAGAGTCAGATCATTTCAGCTGAGGACGCACAAAATAAGCAGCGAGCTATCACTTTCTCCTGACGCCGACAGTAAGTTAGTGTCGCTGGAGAGGGGAAGGCGGAGGCAGATTCATTGCTCCCAGCCATTGTTGAGCTTCACAGGAGATGGCAGGAATTTAAGTAAACTGGTGCACTTCAAGGAACATTCACTACTAGCCGTCCCCTGACTGTATTCAGGGCAAAGGAGAAGAATTTATCTTTTCTAGTAAGCTCTTAAAGGAATATTTTTCTCCAAAATAACATAGATACTGTGAGCCTGATTGAGACTTACAGATGGGTCTTGTCCCATCCTTGCTGGCGGGTCGCCATGGCGTCTGCGCTGGCGACCCGCCAGCAGCCACGCCAGCGAATGCACTGAGACGCGCATGCGTCTCACGCGCACGCGCGTCTCAGTCTCCTTCGCCAGCGCGACGGAAACCCAGTCCGTCTCCGCCTCAGGGAGACGGACAGGGTTAGGGGGGGTTAGGGGGGGATGCGGGCAGGTGGCGGGGACCCCGGGTTACCGCCGGCAAGCCGGCGGGGACCCGGGGGAACGGATGTAAGCGCCGTCGGAAGGGGACGCGCGCGCCTCTCGTGCGCGCGCGTCCCCTTCTCACCATCGCCATGGCGCTGGCGGGGGATGGCGGCTGGCGACGCCAGCGCCATCCCCTGCCAAGATGGGACAAGACCCATCTGTATCAGCAAGATAAAAAGGAAGCAAACAAGGAGCAGTTTTCCCTAGGAATGATCCATGTTGTAATCAACAGTGTTGGCAGAACTCTGGGAGGCAATGGAGTCATCTACCGCCAGGCTCCTGCTCCCAAGGGGGCACCTCTCCTCCCCTGCTGGTTCAAATCAGTTAATTGAAAGCCAATGATATCGTTAATTGAAAGCCAATGATACTGTGGCGTAAGTTCGTCACAGATGCCCGGTGGCAAGATATATATTGGTGCCCCGCCCCCCACACACACACACACACACATATATTATATTACTAGCTGACCCGCCCGGCGTTGCCCGGGAAAACCTTGGGGTTTCTTTATTTCCTAAATTGCTGAAAAATGTCATCTTACAGTATGCTGTGCCAAAGACTTAAGATTGTAATTTGTTATAGATTCCACCATAATGTTAGAATCAGAGGCGTAACTACTACCTTCTGGGCCCCATAGCAAAATTTTGAAAGGGCCCCCCACCACAGGAGGAGAGGGTGACAGGTGTGTGTGTGGGGGGGGGGAGATAGAGAGAGATTATATGGAAGGGGCCGAGGTGTAAAGAGAAGGTTGTAGCAGAAGAGAGGGAGAAAAAGAGGAGAGTAAATGAGGAGATGGAGAGAGACAGACAGACAGAGAGAGAGAGAGACAGAGAGAGAGAGACAGACAGAGAGAGAGAGAGACATACAGAGAGAGAGAGACAGACAGACAGAGAGACATACAGAGAGAGAGAGACATACAAAGAGAGAGAGAGACATACAGAGAGAGAGAGACAGACAGACAGAGACAGAGAGACCTACAGAGAGAGAGAGACATACAGAGAGAGAGAGGCATACAGAGAGAGAGAGACATACAGAGAGAGAGAGGGAGACACACACACACACACACACACACACAGAGAGAGACAGAGAGACATACAGAGAGACAGACAGAGAGACATACAGACAGAGAGACAGACAGACAGAGACAGAGAGAGAGAGACAGACATACAGAGAGAGAGATAGAGAGACATACAGAGAGAGTGAGATACAGAGAGAGAGACACACAGATAGAGAGAGAGAGACAGAGCGAGAGAGACAGACAGAGACATACAAAGAGAGAGAGAGACATACGGAGAGAGAGACATAGAGAGAGAGACAGAGAGACATACACAGAGAGAGAGAGACATACAGACAGAGACATACAGACAGACAGACAGAGACATACAGAGAGAGAGAGAGAGACATGCAGATAGAGACATACAGAGAGAGAGAGACACACACACAGACAGAGAGAGAGACATACAGACAGTTAACTCCCCTCCGACCCAGAGTTAACCCTGTCCCCCCCTTACCAGTATAATTCATGCTGTCAGTGCCGAGTCTTCCTGCACTGACAGCTCCGTGTCTCCTGTTTCCCAGGGCCAGGCAAGCAGCACAGCGTGTTTCACGCCGGGGCTGGTCACTAGATAGTGACGTCAGTCCCCGGCAGCATCAAAGAAGGGAGAGGGGGGAAGGCTGCAACAGCCGGAACACCACATTCCCCTTCATTATGTAGCACATCGTCGCTAGCGGGGGAGGGGGCAGAGGCACCACCGACACTGCCAAGCGAGCAGCACAAATAAGGAAAAAGGGTGCAGGGGATGCCTGCTGTGCTATGGGGCCCCCCAAGGGCCCGGGCCCCATAGCAGCTGCATCCCCTGCACCCTCCATAGTTACGCCACTGGTTAGAATGTGTTTGCATTGATACTCAATAACTTGTATGTGTTGATGAATTCCACATCCACTCCTGAGATGTAGCACCTATTGTATGACATATCCTCCAACATCTGAGGGTCAGAAATCGGTACAAAATCAGAAAGGGACGTGGCCACACCTCCATTTCTATACTTTCAATGGTACAGTTTCTAGGGTGTGTAATTACAGGCGCTGAGTGCGTGGGGACCGGGGTGGGCGTTACTAACTGCGCCATAATTAATTAAAAATTGACTGCTCCCTGCCACTGCCACTCCTCTCACCGAACCTGCCTGCAGCAGTCTCTGAGGTCTGGGGATCTGTAAAGCACATGCACCGGGCATCTCTACCAAACAGTGGGGCAGCCTCTGAGTGTGGGAGCAGGTCCGCGGGCCTGGCCACATGATGTCATGACGTGACGCACGCCACCCGCACCACTGTAATGCACCACTGGGAATGGGTGCAATGGGCCAAATTCTTCCCTACACCCACCGGGCCAATCCACTGATCCAGCCATCACAAATCATAAATGGGTGCATTGATAAGGTTTGAGTGTAAGAAGAATAAGACTGAGAAAAAGAATTGCCATGTTACAAAGAGTACAATTTACTCAATAAATGTGAAAAAAAAAATGTAAGTGTACATAGAAGTACAATCAAGAAATGAAAGTAGGATTAAAAAATAAGTTCTGATTCAAACTGCTAATTGTTTGGATGGGGTGGGTTGTGAAACAAATCTATAGGTGGGGGTATGGATATTGTGGGCATAATTGGTGTTTGTTACACCTACAGGGGGCCCTCAATTGATGGGATTTTCACTACAGTGTCACGGTCACAGTGTCACCATAGGGGGATTCCCAATTGGGGTCCAGGTGGTCTTTTAGGGACCCTTTACAATCCTGTATGTCTCTTCTCCTTGAGCTTATGGTCTCCCTTAATGATAGTCAATCACTGAGGGAGACTGTAGGCTCCAGGAGAAGAGACCAACGGGATTGTAAAGGGGTCCCTAAAAGACCACCTGAACACCAATTGGAAATCCCCCTAAGGTGACACTGTAGTGAAAATTTCTCATCAACTGGGGACCCCCTGTAGGTGTACCAAACACCAATTATGCCCACAATATCCATACCCCCTACACCTATAGATTTGTTTCGCAACCTACCACCATCCAAACAATTATCAGTTTGAATCAGAATTTATTTTTTAATCCTACTTTCATTTCTTGATTGTACTTCTATGTACACATATTTTTTTCACAATTTATTGAGTAAATTGTACACTATAACGTGACAAATCTTCATCTCAGTCTTATTCTTCAACTTCTTACACTCATAGCATTCAAACAAATGCACGCAGCGCTCATGCCCATCGACCAAACATATCTATGAACCAAAATAGCCTGGGAAACCCTTAAGGCAGAGCAGTGCCTGATATCCAACTGACCAACAGGGTGAGTGCAGTGTACCCACTTTGTATTGAACAATGGGTGCATTGGCCAGGACAAAGATTTCTCAGTGCAACTGGCCGGGGAGCGCAGTGATAGGCTGGAGGACTGGAGAGACGGATATGGGGAACAAAGTAGAAACGGTACATTAGGTACAGTTTTTATTTGCCGGTACAGATTGTTAAATAAACGGCAAATTATTTTTTATGTGTTCTGTGTGTTTGTGTGTGTTGTACTGTTTTTGTGTGTGCATTGTAGTGTATGTGGTTGTGTGTGTTGTATTGTATGTATCTGTTCAATGTGTAAGTGTGTGAGGTGTGCTATGTATATACAGTATGTGTGTGTTGTGTCTTTGTGTATCTGTGCAATGTTTAAGTGTGTGTTTTGTGTGTGTTGTACTTTTTTTGGGTGTGTGTGGTGAGTGTAGGTGTGTGGTGCTGTTAGAGGTATGTTATGTGTGTTGTGTGTATCTGCCCTATGTGTAAGTGTGTAAGGTGTACTATGTATAAATCTGTGTGTGTGTGTGTGTGTAGTGTGCTGTGTGTATCTGTGCAATGTTTAAGTGTGTGTGTTCTGTGTATTGTACTGTTTTTGGGTGTGTGTTGTAGTGAATGTGGGTGTGTGTTGTACTGTTAGTGGTGTGTTATGTGTGTGTTGTGTGTATCTGCCTAATGTGTAAGTTTGTGAGGTGTGCTACGTATATATGTGTGTGTAGTGTGCTGTGCGTATCCTGGCAATGTTTAAGTGTGTGTGTTCTGTGTGTTTGTTGTACTGTTTTTGGGTGTGTGTTGTAGTGTGTACGGATTTGTATTGTACTGCATGTGGTGTGTTGTGTGTGTGTATCTGTCCAATGTGTAAGTGTGTGAGGTGCTCTACGTATAAATTTGTGTGTGTGTGCGTATACAATATGTACGTGTGTGTGTGTTATGTGTGGTCTATGTATATCCTCAATTATTTCCTAATTGTTTAAAGCCTTCACCATAATGTTAGAATGTGTCATTCATACTCAATGACAGCAATGAAATCAGGTGTGGAGTTGTTCCTTCGCAAACGGTTTCCCAGATCGTCGATCTTTTCCCCAGAACATCAATGAAGGAAAATTAAAACTTGGTGTTTTTTAAATTTCTAAGTAAAATTTCCCAAAAAGGGCTTCGAGGTGCACACCACTGGGTCCAGAGGTATCTTGTTGCTGAATTTGGTGTCTCTGAGTGCCTCGGTGTGTCCGCAATGCGACGGACAAGCGCGCGCACACACACACACACACTCTTCAACTTATTATATAGATATAAGGTTGTGGGGGGGAGCACCAATATATATCTTGCCACCGGGCAACTGTGACAAACTTACGCCACTGGTTGTATTGTAAAGGATGAAAATGCACATTGGGGCCACCAAATTCGGCCCCTCCCTCAATGTTTGGGGTTTGCGCATTTATGTGCATGTGCACACTCCAGGAGCAAGTGACTTTGTCGAGTTTCACAATACAGTAATACTTTTCAATGTCTATCTAGACACTGTAGATCTAGAGATTGGATACCCTTTACGAGTATACTGTAACTCATCATTACCAGTGCAACTGCCATACAGTATTCAAAATAGTTATGTCATATTTCCGATGCTTTATACAGTACATGTACTGTAACTTAGGGGCAGATTTATTAAGCTTGGAGAAGAGATAAACTGGAGATAAAGCGGAGAAAAGGTAAAAGGAGATAAAGCACCAGCCAATCAACTCCCAACTGTCTTTTTCAAACACAGCTAATTGGCTGGTGCTTTATCTCCTTTTACCTTTTCTCCACTTTATCTCCAGTTTATCTCTTCTCCAAGCTTAATAAATCTGCCCCTTTATGTGTGTTCTAAAATGACTGGCAAAGGATTCTGGGTGACAGAGACATGGACACAGATAGATACATGAATAACACACCTATATTAAAAATAAAACACTTATGGTGGGAGACATTATTCACAGGAAGAGGAGCAACAGAACACGAGGACATGCACTGACGCTAGAGGGAGGAAGATTCAGGGGAAATTTGAGGAAAAATTACTTCACAGAAAGAGTAGTGGATAAGTGGAATAGCCTCCCATCAGAGGTGGTAGAGGCAAATACAGTAGAACAATATAAACATGCTTGGGATAGGCATATTGATATCCTTACAAAAAAATAGTCTTTATATAAAAGCTTACTCTGTAGCAACTGTGTATCTATGCATATGTACCAAGAAGGGGTTAGTGATGGTTAAGGCTGCCCTTAGGAGCAATGGGCTGTGAGCACCAGTATAAAGGGCTCATACATATTTATTTCTACCCAGTCCAGTTTGTGCTCTGCTTCCAGCAATCCTGTGTGAAATGGTGGCTGAATCACCTCAGGGACATAGATACACTACAAAACACGCAAAATTATGTTTTGCCTCATTTTGGTATCTGAGCCTGGTTGGAAAGTCCACGCTATGGCCCGGATTCCCTTAAATCCTGGAAGTTTGGTTGAGTTTGGTACTTGGCATAATCAAGCTAGGTGGCAGTATTGAGCCACTGAATTAGTGTTGGGACAGAGTAGTCCAGGTTGGAAGAGAGGTGTGCTCACACCATGAGGCTGTTCTGCGTATACACTCTCTGTGGTTGTATATTCTATTATTTTGCGCAATGAACTATGGTGAGTGCTGCCACCGGTGCATATAAGAGTACACCGGGGCGTCCACCGCAGTAGGCTTAATGGGGTACTGGGATCTTAGTCCAGTCTGTCACCGGTAGATGTTGTCTCCAATAAAGTGCTGGTGCATCTGTCCTCAGAACGAGGACATATAACATCTACCTGAGACTGGACCCAGATCCCATGACCCCATCAAGCCTACTGCGGTGGTGCAGGGCACTGACGCCCAGACCATCTTATCAGCAATAGCCCACCACAGCCTCAGATTAGGGTGAGGTACCTACCCTTTTCTGGGGGAAAGGGAAAATCTCCAGCATCTCCAATATGCATCTAATGTTATGTATGTTTTTATAGAAATGTTTTATTGAATTTTGTATTTTATGTCAATAAATTGTGTATTTTACCCCCT
Source organism: Crinia signifera (assembly GCF_055691185.1). Lineage (NCBI taxonomy): Eukaryota > Metazoa > Chordata > Amphibia > Anura > Myobatrachidae > Crinia > Crinia signifera. The sequence continues at coordinate 267,979,195 of NC_139220.1, read as the reverse complement.
TTAATATATGGGTGTGATTAAAACATCTTTTTATGGTATCTGCACCAACACCAGTACATTCTTTATTGTTTAACCCCTTCCCGACATTTGACGTACATTTACGTCATGGCCGGGATGTACTTCCCGACACATGGCATAAATGTACGTCATGACTTTAAACTGTCACTGCGTCTAGAGACGCAGTGACAGAGGGACGATGTCTGCTGTCCCTGACAGCAGACATGTCCCTGCATGCCCAGGGGGGGCTGCGATGCCGCCCCCCCGCCGGCGATCGCTGTGATTGGCTGTTCAGTGTGAACAGCCATTCACAGCGTTTTCCTGTGTTACCAGCGAATCAGACGCTCGGTAACACAGGTGTCAATCACCGCCGGGCGTCAGGGGGCATGAGGGGGTCATCGGTGACGATGACACCTCACCCCACCCTCACCCCACCTGCCCCCAAGGCTGTGATTGGTCCGTCGGACCGACAGCCAATCACAGCCAAGGCGCGACATTTAAACTAACGGTGACTGCGCTGCAGACGCCATTCCGGTCTGGAATAGCGTGCAGAGCGGTCACCGTGCCTATCTGCCGTGATACTGACCTGATCCTTGCTCATGCTTACCTGATCCTTGCAAATACCTTACCTGATCACCTGATCACTGCTTGTAGCGTGCTGGACGCTTCCTGGATCTGACTTCTTGGGACTTCCTGCTGCTGCTGCAGTGTGATAGAGAGATAGAGAGATAGAGAGAGAGATAGAGAGAGCTATATTTTGTGTCTGCTACCCCCCCCTTTTTGGGGGTGCAGGGGTTTTTTATATATAAATAACTGTCAGTGCTGCTGCTGCAGTGTCATAGAGTGATAGATAGTGATAGATAGTGATAGATAGTGAGAGATAGAGAGATAGAGAGATTTGTGTCTGCTACCCCCCCTTTTTGGGGGTGCAGGTTTTTTTTTATATATATAACTGTCAGTGCTGCTGCTGCAGTGTCATAGAGTGATAGATAGTGATAGATAGTGAGAGATAGAGAGATAGAGAGAGATAGTGACAGAGAGTGATAGAGAGTGTATATTTTGTGTCTGCTACCCCCCCTTTTTGGGGGTGCAGGTTTTTTTTTATACATATAACTGTCAGTGCTGCTGCTGCAGTGTCCTAGAGTGATAGATAGTGATAGATAGTGATAGATAGTGAGAGATAGAGAGAGATAGTGACAGAGAGTGATAGAGAGTGTATATTTTGTGTCTGCTACCCCCCCTTTTGTGCTGATCAGTATATCTGTGCTGATCAGCAACTTTTTGGGGGCGCAGGGTTTTTTTTTTTTATATATACCTGTCAGTTGCTGCCAGTTGCACTGTCAGTTGCACCAAAGGTTGTGCACCTGCTGCCCCTCACTGGTAATCAGTGTCGCATCACTGATCACCTTTTTTTTTTTTGAGAGTGCTGTGGGGTCTTTTTTTAATTTTTTTTTTACACACACTGTGATTTTGTGGGTGTCCTGTGGCCACTGTGCGCTGATCAGTGACGTACATCACTGATCAGCTTTTTCGGCACAGGGTTGATCTATTTTTTTTTTTGATCAAATTCCTGTTGCCTTTGAGCGCTGTTCAGTGACGGACGTTACTGACCAACATCTGTGCTCAATTTTTGGCGCAGGACCTTTTTTTTTTTTTTTTTAACCCCTTCAATTTTTTTTTTTTTTTTAACCCCTTCAATTTTTTTTTTTTTTATTGGGATCAAATTCCTGTATAAAGTATTTTTTTTTTCTGCACTACATACACACTACACACTACATACCCCCCGGGTTGAAATAAAGTTTGTACCCCCCCCTACACTATACACGTGTTGAAACATTTCACTACCAGTAACACAAAAATAAAAATGGCATCCCAAATGTCATCCCAAATGTCATCCCAAATGTCATCCCAGTCATCCAGAAGAATGTATTCAGCGGAGGAGGCATATGCCATGCTTGCCTCTGACTCTGACACAGCCAGTGATGCAAGCGGGGAATTTGAAGGATTTGTCTTAAGCTCCTCTTCCTCCTCTGGTGATGAGGGACCCCCTCAAAGACGCCCCCGTAGAGCAGCTGAGACCCCCCCCCCAATAATTGATCTCGTATGGACCCCACCACCAGACAATTTTGAGCCCCAGGTTCCTGAGTTTTTGGCCATGCCAGGAATCCAATTTGATTCCACAGGTCTCAGAGAAATTGACTTTTTCAAATTATTTTTCTCTGATGATTTTATAAATTTAATGGTGGACCAAACTAATTTATATGCCCAGCAGTTTATTGCTCAAAACCCCACGTCATCATTTGCTAGGTGGACCCCTGTAGATGCAGTAGAGATGATGACGTTTTGGGGTCTGGTGTTTCATATGGGCATAGTAAAAAAGCCAGAAATTAGGCAATATTGGAGTACAGATGTTCTGTACAGCACCCCATTTTACCGTATGGCCATGCCCCGGGCTCGATTTGAGACGATCCTTAAATTTTTGCATTACAACGATAATGCACAGTGCCCTCCCAGAGATGATCCCACCTTTGACCGGCTATTCAAAGTCAGGCCGGTCATTGATCATTTCAGTGCCAAATTTGCAGAGATGTACATCCCTGAAAAATTTATTTGTATTGACGAGTCCCTTATACATTTTAAAGGAAGGGTTAAATTCCGCCAGTACCTTCCCAGTAAGAGGGCAAGGTATGGCATAAAAATGTATAAGCTGTGTGAAAGCACCTCAGGGTACACCCACATGTTTAGGGTATATGAAGGGAAGGATTCAAGAATTGAACCACCAGAATGCCCCCCCTCCCTCGTAGGTGTTAGTGGAAAAATTGTCTGGGATTTAGTGCACCCCTTCCTGGATAAAGGTTATCACCTCTATGTGGATAACTTTTACACTAGCATCCCCCTGTTTAAGGCCCTTGGTTCAAGAGGTACAGCAGCTTGCGGTACTGTGCGCAAGAACCAAAGAGGCCTCCCAAAAACGCACATTGCCCAAGTAATGAGAAGGGGTGAAAGCAGGGGAATATGCACCGAAAATATGTTGTTGGTCAAATATAAGGACAAGAGGGATGTCCTTATACTGACAACAATTCACGGAGACAGTACCACCTCCGTCCCTGTACGAGGTACCAGTACCCACACCTCCAAACCTAATTGTATCCTGGATTACAATAAGTACATGGGCGGAGTGGATCTTTCAGATCAGGTACTGAAGCCGTACAGTGCCCTGCGGAAAACAAAAATCTGGTACAAGAAGCTGGCCGTGTATATCATCCAGATGGCACTGTATAACGCTTACGCTCATAAAGGGCCTAATATTTGGGAACCAGCAGGCAGAGGGCCCCAGTACTTCTAGTACTGGCCCCCGTATTGTACCAGGGCAGCATTTTCCTGATGAAATCCCCTCCACTGGAAAAAAGGGCAGGACACAAAAAAGGTGCAAAGTTTGCTATAAAAAGGGAATAAGAAAGCAAACTATTTTCCAGTGTGACACTTGCCCCGACAAACCCGGCCTATGTATAAAGGAGTGTTTTAAAATATACCACACATCTATGGATTATTAGGTTCATAATTTCACCGTGCTTCGGGGGTCTTGCTAATGCCACATAGCACCCACCATTCATTCCACCAGAATCTGAGCCGCAAAATCCAAAAATCACTCCTTCCCTTCTGAGTCCTGCCATGCACCCAACTGGTATTTTTCGGTCACATGTGAGGCATTGCCGTACTCGGGAGAAATTGGGACACAGATTTTGGGGTGCTTTTTCTCCTTCATACCTTCTGAAAATGAAAAATTTTGAGCCAGAACTGCATTTTTGTGTAAAAAAATGTAATTTTTCATTTTCACTGCCCAGTTGTATCAAAATTGGTGAAACCCCTGGGGGTTTGAAATGTACACTATACCCCTAGATGAATTCCCTGAGGGGTGTAGTTTGCAAAATGGGGTCACTTGTGGGGGGGTTCCACTGTATTGGTGCTTTGGGGGTCTTGCTAATGCGACATAGCACCCACCAACATTCCACCAGAATTTGTGCTGCAAAATCCAAATATCACTCCTTCCCTTCTGAGTCCTGCCACTTTTTGGTCACACATGAGGCATTGCCGTACTTGGGAGAAATTGGGGCACAGATTTTGGGGTGCTTTTTCTCCTTCATACCTTCTGAAAATGAAAAATTTTGAGCCAGAACTGCATTTTTGTGTAAAAAAATGTAATTTTTCATTTTCACTGCCCAGTTGTATCAAAATTGGTGAAACCCCTGGGGGTTTGAAATGTACACTATACCCCTAGATGAATTCCCTGAGGGGTGTAGTTTGCAAAATGGGGTCACTTGTGGGGGGGTTCCACTGTATTGGTGCTTTGGGGGTCTTGCTAATGCGACATAGCACCCACCAACATTCCACCAGAATTTGTGCTGCAAAATCCAAATATCACTCCTTCCCTTCTGAGTCCTGCCACTTTTTGGTCACACATGAGGCATTGCCGTACTCGGGAGAAATTGGGGCACAGATTTTGGGGTGCTTTTTCTCCTTCATACCTTCTGAAAATGAAAAATTTTGAGCCAGAACTGCATTTTTGTGTAAAAAAATGTAATTTTTCATTTTCACTGCCCAGTTGTATCAAAATTGGTGAAACCCCTGGGGGTTTGAAATGTACACTATACCCCTAGATGAATTCCCTGAGGGGTGTAGTTTGCAAAATGGGGTCACTTGTGGGGGGGTTCCACTGTATTGGTGCTTGGGGGGTCTTGCTAATGCAACATAGCACCCACCAACATTCCACCAGAATCTGAGCTGCAAAATCCAAAAATCACTCCTTCCTTTCTGAGTCCTGCCATGCACCCAAATGGTATTTTTTGGTCACATGTGAGGCATTGCCGTACTCGGGAGAAATTGGGGCACAGATTTTGGGGTGCTTTGTCTCCTTCATTCCTTGTGAAAATGAAAAATTTTGAGCCAGAACTGCATTTTTGTGTAAAAAATGTAATTTGCACAGCCCAGTTGTATCAAAATTGGTGAAACCCCTGGGGGTTTGAAATGTACACTATACCCCTAGATGAATTCCCTGAGGGGTGTAGTTTGCAAAATGGGGTCACTTGTGGGGGGGTTCCACTGTATTGGTGCTTGGGGGGTCTTGCTAATGCGACATAGCACCCACCAAAATTCCACCAGAATCTAAGCTGCAAAATCCAAAAATCACTCCTTCCCTTCTGAGTCCTGCCATGCACCCAAATGGTATTTTTTGGTCACATGTGAGGCATTTCCGTACTCGGGAGAAATTGTGGCACAGATTTTGGGGTGCTTTTTCTCCTTCATATCTTATGAAAATGAAAAATTTTGAGCCAGAACTGCATTTTTGTGTAAAAAAATGTAATTTTTCATTTTCACTGCCCAGTTGTATCAAAATTGGTGAAACCCCTGGGGGTTTGAAATGTACACTATACCCCTAGATGAATTCCCTGAGGGGTGTAGTTTGCAAAATGGGGTCACTTGTGGGGGGGTTCCACTGTATTGGTGCTTTGGGGGTCTTGCTAATGCGACATAGCACCCACCAACATTCCACCACCAAAAATCACTCCTTCCCTTCTGAGTCCTGCCATGCACCCAACTGGTATTTTTTGGTCACATATGAGGCATTGCCATACTCGGGAGAAATTGGGGCACAGATTTTGGGGTGCTTTTTCTCCTTCATACCTTATGAAAATGAAAATTTTTGAGCCAGAACTGCATTTTTGTGTAAAAAAATGTAATTTTTCATTTTCACTGCCCAGTTGTATCAAAATTGGTGAAACCCCTGGGGGTTTGAAATGTACACTATACCCCTAGATGAATTCCCTGAGGGGTGTAGTTTGCAAAATGGGGTCACTTGTGGGGGGGTTCCACTGTATTGGTGCTTGGGGGGTCTTGCTAATGCAACATAGCACCCACCAACATTCCACCAGAATCTGAGCTGCAAAATCCAAAAATCACTCCTTCCTTTCTGAGTCCTGCCATGCACCCAAATGGTATTTTTTGGTCACATGTGAGGCATTGCCGTACTCGGGAGAAATTGGGGCACAGATTTTGCGGTGCTTTGTCTCCTTCATTCCTTGTGAAAATGAAAAATTTTGAGCCAGAACTGCATTTTTGTGTAAAAAATGTAATTTTGCATTTGCACAGCCCAGTTGTATCAAAATTGGTGAAACCCCTGGGGGTTTGAAATGTACACTATACCCCTAGATGAATTCCCTGAGGGGTGTAGTTTGCAAAATGCGGTCACTTGTGGGGGGGTTCCACTGTATTGGTGCTTGGGGGGTCTTGCTAATGCGACATAGCACCCACCAAAATTCCACCAGAATCTGAGCTGCAAAATCCAAAAATCACTCCTTCCCTTCTGAGTCCTGCCATGCACCCAAATGGTATTTTTTGGTCACATGTGAGGCATTGCCGTACTCGGGAGAAATTGGGGCACAGATTTTGGGGTGCTTTTTCTCCTTCATACCTTCTGAAAATGAAAAATTTTGAGCCAGAACTGCATTTTTGTGTAAAAAATGTAATTTTTCATTTTCACTGCCCAGTTGTATCAAAATTGGTGAAACCCCTGGGGGTTTGAAATGTACACTATACCCCTAGATGAATTCCCTGAGGGGTGTAGTTTGCAAAATGGGGTCACTTGTGGGGGGGTTCCACTGTATTGGTGCTTTGGGGGTCTTGCTAATGCGACATAGCACCCACCAACATTCCACCACCAAAAATCACTCCTTCCCTTCTGAGTCCTGCCATGCACCCAACTGGTATTTTTTGGTCACATATGAGGCATTGCCATACTCGGGAGAAATTGGGGCACAGATTTTGGGGTGCTTTTTCTCCTTCATACCTTATGAAAATGAAAAATTTTGAGCCAGAACTGCATTTTTGTGTAAAAAAATGTAATTTTTCATTTTCACTGCCCAGTTGTATCAAAATTGGTGAAACCCCTGGGGGTTTGAAATGTACACTATACCCCTAGATGAATTCCCTTAGGGGTGTAGTTTGCAAAATGGGGTCACTTGTGGGGGGGTTCCACTGTATTGGTGCTTGGGGGGTCTTGCTAATGCAACATAGCACCCACCAACATTCCACCAGAATCTGAGCTGCAAAATCCAAAAATCACTCCTTCCTTTCTGAGTCCTGCCATGCACCCAAATGGTATTTTTTGGTCACATGTGAGGCATTGCCGTACTCGGGAGAAATTGGGGCACCGATTTTGGGGTGCTTTTTCTCCTTCATACCTTCTGAAAATGAAAAATTTTGAGCCAGAACTGCATTTTTGTGTAAAAAATTTAATTTTTCATTTTCACTGCCCAGTTGTACCACAATTGGTGAAACCCCTGGGGGTTTGAAATGTACACTATACCCCTAGATGAATTCCCTGAGAGGTGTATTTTGCAAAATGGGGTCACTTGTGGGGGGTCCCTAAATTTTAGCATCTTATGGTGCCTAGAAACCTACATGGTGCCTAAAAAATAATCTCATAAAAAGGAGGCTCCAAAATCAAGTAGGTGCTCCTTCTATTATGAAGCCTGTGGTTTGGTCAACGTGCACACTAGGGCCACATATAGGATATTTATGAAAACAAAAGAATTGGGGGAATCAATTTTTAGTCACATTTCTCTAGTAAAATGTACTGTGTTCCTTAGAAAAATGTATTAAAATTGCAAATCTGCAAAAAAAATGAAATTTTGAAATTTCACCTACACTTTGTTTTAATTCCTGTGAAACACCTAAAGGGTTAACAAACTTCCAAAATGCTGTTTTGAATACTGTGAGGGGTGCAGTTTTTGAAATGGTATCATTTATGGGGGTGTCTCACATACAAGTCCCTCAAAGTCACATCAGAACTGAACTGGTCCCTAAAAAAATCAGTGTTTGAAATTTTCTTGAAAATTTGAGAATTTGCTATTCATATTGTAAGCCTCCTAGTGTCCAAAAAAATTAAAAGGAAGTTGAAATAATGATGGAAACATAAAGTAGACATATGGTCTATGTTAGTTATTAACTATTTTGAGTGGTATGATTATTTGTCTCACAAGCAGAAAATTTAACATTTTGCAAATTGCTAAATTTTCCATTTTTTTACGACATTTTGGTATTTTTCACAAAAAAACACAGACTGTATCGACCCAAATTTACCACTAATTTGAAGTACAATGTGTCACGAAAAAACAATCTCAAAATCACTGGGATAAGTAAAAGCAAAAAAAAGTTATCCCCACTTAAGTGATACATGTCAGATTTGAAAAAAAGGGCTCTGTCAGGAACGCAAAAACTGGCTCTGTCAGGAAGGGGTTAAGGTTGTTCTGCGTATACTGCCAAAACTGTATATATAATGGTTTATATCCCCTAATATAAAATAGGCGTAGTAGGCGGCACTCATGAGACTCCACAGTTATAAAGCAAACTGCACCTGCACCACTGTGTAATGAGCCTTTGCTTTTTAGCCTAGGACATTCGTAACCCTGCTAGAACATACCGAAAGACCTACTAACCCACTGATGCGCATTCTACAAAGGAACCCCACAAAAGACATTGGATATCAGAGGTACCTACAAACAACTCTTCAATTCTTTTGGAACAAAAACTTTATTGGAATAGACACGTGTAGTCTTTTCAGGACTGAGACTTTCCAGGGTGGGGACTTTATCAATGGACTGCTTTTTTATTAATGTTTTGCTGTCAAACTTAATTTAAGGAATCAGGGAGGAAGTGACAAATTGGCTTAGAGGAATGAAAGGGTTTCCTGATATCCTAGGATAAAAATTACACAGTGGTTGGGAACCCCTGTAAATGGTACTCCTTTAATTTTGGGGTGCTATTTAACTGGAGAAGGGCTTCACTATTGATTACAAATTAAATACTACACTAGTAGGTGCTCTTCTCACCATTTTTTCCATAGGTAGATAGAACAGTATCTGTAAAGTGAGAGAGAGAGAGAGAGAGAGAGAGAGAGAGAGAGAGAGAGAGAGAGAGAGAAAGAGAGAGAGAGAAAGAGAGCGAGGCTGTGTTACTAAGCTAAATATTTTACCCCCCTTTTAAAGTAGCACTGATAAAGTTACCTACGTGCCATAAAGCTTATATTTCTATGAGAAGACTTGCACAATGATTAAGAACATTAAACTACATTTGCATAAATGATAATCAAAACTTTATGGTTTTATCTGCTACGGCAGCCGTATATTATTTGGATGCTTTGAATAAGCAATAACATAAATTTCTCCTGTGGGACAGGCAGCTATACCATCTCCTTAATCAGCAACTACCCAGGATATAATTTAAAAAATGCTTAAAAAAAGTAAACAGGCTGCATAATAATTAAAACCCATGAGTCTTTTATCTGAACTACAGAATTACACACATATAGGGGCAGATTTATTAAGCTCAGTGAAGTGATAAAGTGTCTGGTTTTTTATCACCGGCCAATCAGCTCCTAACTGTGAAGTTGCAGGCTTGGGGCGGGATTCTCTATCATCCTCTGCCACACATCGCCAGCATTCGCATATTCAATAATCGCATATGCACTAAAATATGCGAATAGTAACGCAAAGATAGCTCTTGCGATAAGAGCTTTCCTTTGCGTTGTGGCCGGCGATGTACAGCGGGTCTCCCTTCCCTGGACCCTTACCCGGCTCCGCTTCAACCTCCCTACACCTGGAAGAGGTGCACGGAGGAGGAGTTCACTGTAGGAGGCTGCCCGGACACAGGGGGGGGCAGATCGGCGTGAGGCGCGCAGGGCGGTGGGTGACGCGAAGGGAAGCCCATAGGCTTCTATGTTGTTACGCCATCTAGAACTGGTGGGGCTTTGCTGCATATTAAAATGCGGTAAAAACCCTGAAAACATGCGTTTTACAGCATTTTTTGTTTGCAGCATCTTGCCCTTGCTTTGAAAAATGACAGGTAGAAGCCGATTGGCCGGTGATAAAAACCAGACACTTTATCACTTCACCGAGCTTAATAAATCTACCCCATAGTATCATATTGCATTAAAATGACTACTATATTATAGCAAAATATATAAACACATGTTTTTGTTTTAATCTTGATATTATAATTATTATTATATTTATCAATGTATGTGTGTGTTTTTACATAACAGTCATATTAGAAACACACAAACAGTATAACACTTTTCAGCTAATGGAATATTATAAAAACTACACTGCAGTCCTTGAGAATGGTCCCTTGTGCATGTGGTAAGGACAACAGAAAGATCATCATATTGGTTTATTAAATAATGAAAACTGAACTTTTATTAAAAAAAAAAAAAAGTTCTGTTCCGATCATTGAACCTGATTCAGATCTGCTCGCTAGGCTCTATATTTTTGCTGACTAATGAGCAGGTAAAGCGCCGCCCGTCAAACTCATGTGGGCGCGCTCATAAAACGCTGGGTGGTCCCCTGCATCCGCCCCCTGCCTGCCCATCCTGATGCAAACGCCTCGGCGAGTGCTTTCGCTCTGGGGGTTTGCACATGCGCATATTCACACATGCGCAAAACCCAAACATTGGCTGGGGAAGATGATTCAGCCCCCACAAAGCAGCTCTGAATCGCACCCATAGAGAAATACCAGAGGAAAGATAGGTTGCCATTGTTGGGGGCATGGCAGACTGGATCATTATGGCACAACCCCCACAGAACATGATTACTGAATTCACAAGAAATGTTGTCACAACTCATCCAACCATTCATACTAGTAATTGGGGTGGGATGAGGGAGAGTGACATGCCCTCATGCTCTCCCTGAAGTCTGGGGGGTACAGGTGGTGCTTGAAAGTTTGTGATCTCTTCAGATCTTTCAATATTTCTATAGTCCTAAATGGAGATAAAAAAAAGATCCAAGATTCCACCATCAAGAGCAATGACCCTCTGCCCTGGAAACCCTTATATCAGGAGAGCACAGGTGTTGATAATCAGCCCAACCCTGGTTACACTACATCAGTTTCCCTGCTGCTCCTGCTCTAAAACCTGGGCCGGATCCTCCACATTATCTTCATGCAGAGGTATGCTGTCCCTGCCACAACATATAATATAGTAACACCACCTAAACATTACCTGGAGAAGGTTTCTCCATACCCCTCAGGCTCAGAAGCACAGTAGTAGTGGGGTCCTGATATAGAAGTCAAATAACCACTAATACCATCACTTCAATTCTAACAGACTGCAGGGATTGGCTCCATTGAAAGCATCTGCCCCTGCATGTGTGTTTTTGTTTGTTACATTCCTGTAAATATTCATTTTTTATTGACACGATAAGCACCAATAACAAATGATAATTGAAGACTAGAAATTATAATTATCTGGTATAAAACCCGATAATCGATAAATATCCTGCATATTATCATAAGGTGCTGTGACCAGTGCCATCTGCACCTGTAAACAACATCGAGGAATTACTGGGAAATCTGCAAGTTATTTCCCGTGATAACAGGACACACAGCCGCTGTGATCATACTGATATCAGCAAATCTCCTGGGATGGCTTCTTCTAATGTCTTCATTTAAATGAGGATATCAAAGCGAAAAAAAAAAAAAAAAACTAGGCCCACAATTATGTGGACTAGGGGATGTATGAAAAGCTTTCTCGTTATAATTTCTGGCAGGTGAAATTTGCACATAGCTGTGACTAGAAACCCATTACTTTCTGTACATACAGCCTTAAAAGCTGTTTCTGAAATGATTTCATTCCTGCTGACAATTACCTCTTTCTTGTTCAATTTGCCGTTCTTTGAGTATCTTTATTTTGCTCTGAAGCTTTGGTTTTAGTGTATACCAAATCATATATATAGGCGGTTACTACAGTGCGGTACAAAGCTTTTAAAAATGAAAAAAGAAGTTGTTGCCCATAGCAACCAATCAGATTATGTCTCACATTCCTCTATTGCTATGGGTAACATCATCTCTTTACATTTTTTATATCTTTAGTAAATATACCCCAGTATTGTTGTAAATATATGCAATGTGGGACATGCAGGGCCTGATTCCAATGTGCATGCAATTGCAATAGTATGCACAGAAGCAAATGCGCATGATTAGTAGTGACTGTGTACTTCAATGGATCTAATTATAAAAAAAACAGATAGCCACTAATTAGCCCCCCCCCCCCCCCCCCGAGCTTTCCGGGCTGTGCCTCAGTGCCCAGTCTCGCAATCCCGGAATATTCTCGGGATTGCCACTGTTTGGAGCCGGGCAGCGCTGCTGAGTTCAGTCACTGATCTCAGGCAGCTTTGCGCTGCCCGGCTCCCTCCCCTCTGTGGCGCCACCTCCTCCTCCCCCCTCCCCTCCAGGTTTCTTATTGAAGTCCCCGGCGCCGGCTTATGACAAGCCGGCTGCCGGGGACAGGGATGCTGCGAGGGGGGCCCAGGTCCGGGCAGCCGCTGATTGACAGTGCAGCGGCGCTGCCCGGACCCAGGAAGGTAGTGGTGGTTTTTTTTTTAAGGGAGTGCTCCCCATAAAAAACTCGCCCAGTGGGGAGCGCTCCCAAAAAAACAACCCACCACTGAAGGGGTTAATCAGTATATTCTGCGTTAATATACATGTATCTCCCTAATCCCGGGGCTCCCATCCAACTGGGCAGACTGAAGCTGGGTACAAATGAATAGATATATCTAAATTGGATCAGGCACCCTGTTCTCCAAACATGGACTGACATCACAAATGGGCGGGTGCATGCACTGAGCTGTCAATCAGCGGTGGCTCCCGGCGCAGCTGTACGGGCGGATTGCCTGTACACACAGCACGATTTGCCGATATATATTTATATATATTAGGCATAAGCTTTGGTGCACAAATAGGAGAGGAGAGATAAAGGAGAGTGTGTTTTGTTAAAGGAGAGAGGGAGATTCTAATGAAGGGAACTATATGAATTCCAGATCAACAGTTGAAATAATTCCTTGCAGTTTAAGAGAATGTAATTTCAAAATCCATGTAGCTTCCTGTCTGCATAGATTCTTAAAATGATACCCCCCCCCCCCAACTAGTATTCAGAATATGTTCTACCCCGACTAGCTGCAGCCCCTTGGGGTCACTTCCTTGGTACTCTGTAAAATGATGTGGTACACTATGGTTGATAGTTTTATTCAGAATGTTTCAGTGTTCGATGAATCTAGACAAGGGGGCGGGTCGTTCGTCCAACAAAGTATATTTTACAGGGACATAATATTAAGTATACTACATAGTTAGTGGTATCAATAAAGGTTTCAATATTATGTACTTTTTTTGGATATCATGGAGCCAATGGTCCAGACCGGATCTGTGGGCATGGGCTCCCTCACAATACGATCAGCGGGTGGCAAGGAGCCTGGTGGCGGTGTAGCGGAGCGGGTAGCAGTAATTGTGGTGCACTGCGGTTTTCAGCCAATCAGGGCCGTCCAGTGTTTTGAAATGTCTTTTTCAAATTCTGCCATCTGCCATGACTACCTGTGCATGACAGCCTTACTGCCCCTGCTCCGCTACACCTCTTCCAGCACCCAATGTGGCATGCAACATCGGGTGCTGGAAAAAAAACACTTGTGCACCACATTATGCAATTGGATGCGATGGGACATCATTCATTTATATGAATGCAACTAAACTTATCATCCACTCACTGGTCATCTCACGGCTCAACTACTGCAATGTTCTCCTCACTGGCCTCGCTCGCTCCCAACTGGCTCCTCTCCAATCTGTCCTTAACTCTGCAGCTAGGCTATCTTCCTCTCCAGCCGCTCTACTTCATCGTCTCCCCTTCAACAAAATCTGCACTACAGAATCTTCTTCATACTGCTCACACTCACATACATGGCCATCTCTAATTCCACTGCTCCATTTCTTTCCTCCACCCTGATCATTGCTTCCCATGCCAGAGTTCAGGACTTTGCCCATGCTGAACCCCTTCATTGGAACGCGCTCCCTTGCTCCATTAGACTCTCCCTGACTTTGCACAGCTTCAAACGGGCACTGAAAACTCATCTATTCATCAAAGTGTACCCTTCCGCTGCATAAACTAATCCTGAGGCTTGTTATCACACCCCTGCCACACCCTTGACCATCTCTGCCTGCTTACATCCTGCTATCAAGCCACCTCCCACTTGTTGCACCTCATGTAATTTGTCTGTCCCCCCTTCCTACTAGATTGTAAGATCCTCAGAGCAGAGCCCTCTTCCCTCCTGTTGTCAAAGCCCTCTTCTCTACACATTTCACTCACAGCTCTCCTATACTCAAACACTCAGCGACCATCTTCGTCCACATACTCATCTCCATCTTTGACAACCAGCCCCTAGTAGTACACTGTAATGTGTATTGAATCGTGGTGCTCTGTTACCTGTAATCTATTTTTGTTATTCATTTACTGTAATGTTAAGTTTTGTCTCCCTGTACTGTTCCTTTGTACGGCGCTGTGAAATACTTGTGGCACCTTACAATTAAAATTATAATAATAATGATTTATGATACCAAAAAGACAAAATATGTCACCAAAGAGGTGACAGTAAGGCGCTTATGGGGTGTGTTGTTCAGTTGGCTGCTTACACAAAGGGTTCAATCCCCAAACGACAGAAAAATTGGAAAGACAAGAGAAAATTGTGGAGTGCTCAAAAATAAAAATAACAAATAATATTAAATATGATCAATTAGGTATCACATAAAAATCATTAATCAATGATTCAATATATCTCAGTATATGAGATTAAATAAATGAATTCTTACTTTTTATGTGATACCTAATTAATCATATTTAATATTATTTTTTATTTGTATTTTTGAGCGCTCCACAATTTTCTCTTGTCTTTCTGATTTATGATACCACCCGCGCGCTATTAATTTGTTATTTGTGTAATAAATAGTTTTTTATTTTTGTTTAAGCAATTTGTATATGTATGATTAAGTGCCACTAAGTAATTTGTTTACTGTGATCCTGCCTTTGGCCATGTCTGTTTGACTATTTCAGAGCCGGTCCTGGTTTTAAAATTTGGGCACATGGAGAGCCACAAGTCCCTACATGTGGGGCATTAAAGGGCCTGCTGGAACTTGTACTTCCACAGCAATACAAACTGCTAAATAAAAACACTGACACCTGAACAATAAAACTTTATTACATACAGAGCCCTTTCATACTGATACTTACCTATCTTGACCTCAATGGTAGGTCACCGTCCATCCGTCCGGTCCTGAAGAAATCTATAGGGGTACCTGTGGAAGGAAATTATACTTACAAGGCTCCTTCGGCGTAGATCAGTCCTCTTGTTTCCAAAGTATCATCCCCGGGTCTTGGCAAAACAACAAAACGCTAGACCCAAGCCAGCAAACTAAGGAGAAGCTGCACAATTACTTTGTTAACATTGCATGGCTCCACCTCCCGAATGCCGCTATTGGCCACATTAAGACTCCTATTGGCCAATCAGGAGCCACTAGGCCGCTAGGTGTCCAATAGCAGCATTTGTGAGCAGGAGCCGCACAATGTAAACAAAGTCATCACTGGAAAATACGCCTGGAAAATTAAGCATATTTTCCAGACGTATTTTACCAGCAATTATCGTCCTTTTCCCACTAATTGACAACAGTTACCGACTGTATTGAAAATACGGCCGGTTAGTAAATTAGGAACCATCATTCTTTTGAATGGTGATTCCTAGTCGTATTTTCCGATGGCATAAACATTTGTATTTGTAAATACAAATACGAATGTACCATCAATACAAATAGGAATTGGTGTATTTTTGGCATAGTAGATGCCAAAAATACGAATACACCTAAAAATGTCGTATTTACTGATACAAATACGATTTTTTTAGGCGTATTTGTCTCAGTAAATTTCCTCTAATGTATTTTTAAAAAGTATTTTTAAAACATTTCTGGACCTTTCCATTTAATAACTGAGATAGAGTATATAGCTCTCCCAGGTATCTGATTTATTTTCCCGTATATATACTATACTTAAAACCTGCATTTTATTTTTGTTTTATAAAATACATTTGAAGAACATTTTCAGATTTCTCCATTTTGAGACAATTGAGAAGGATTCAGAAACATTCAATTGACCAACCCTGAACTTGAGAGGCTTATTGATTTGTAATATTTCTGCCAGCTCAACTGTCTCCATCAGAAAATTCTCCTAAATGTAAGTGATGTTCAATACGGCAAACAATTCACATTCACCAGTCTGGGCTTCTTGAATAGATAATTACACACTGCTGGAGAACAGTAAATTGCATGTTATAGATACGTCTTTAGAATACAGATTTCGGAAACCTGTGGATTGCCAGCAGTTGTGAAATTACAGCACAGAGTTAACATTATGTATTGAACATAACTACGTTGTAGGGGTAGATTGGGATAGTGGGTGGTATGTGGGCAAATGCTCTTCATTTGCTCTCTGTATGGGATGCAGTCAACAGGATGATGGCGTTCAGTATACTGCCGTTGGCATCTGGACTGCCTTCAGAAGACTGGTGCCGGATCTTCAAAAGGGTCAGGATCAGGGTTTAAAGTGGTCCTTGGGAGGTGGTGGAACTCTCCCCTCCTGCAATCCCGCCCCCCACACACACACACACTGGTGCCCCCTACAAACTTTAAAATGGTGCCCTACTTCCCGTACTCTACACAGAAGAAGTGCATGCCGTAGGTGTGCAGGGCAAAATAGGGGTGAAATATTACAAGAAAGGAATGTGGTCATACAAAAGTACCCTAGTTTAAATTGCTCCACAAAGTAGAACAATACCCACTTTATCCATGTTAGTAATGCTCATACATAATGCCCACAGTATTGTGCCCCTTACACGTAAAAATGTACCCCACGCACCCTACTACCCCATACAGCCACACCTGGCTGGCACCACCCTGGCACCATAGCTTCCTCCCAGCCACTTATTAGCATGGTAAGCTCCAGATGGGGAACCTCAGGGGAGCCAGGTGGGAAGCACATTAATAAAGAGGCAAGGCGGAGAGTTGGAGCTGACTTTGAAGGTGCTGTGGCATATGCATGATTCTGCGTGGAGCGGGTGAGGTGTGCTGCTGTGACTCAAAAAGGTGGGTTGGAGGCGGAACTGGTTTTGCCTGCAATTACAACTGCTGGAACACAGTTCTTCCCCGTTCCAGCTCACTTTAAAACCTGCCACTCACCCTGAAACAGATATTCACATTTCCCACTCAAAGCCCCATCCCTGAAACAGTACAGATCCCCACTCACACCCACAGCCCTGAAACAGTATACATCCCTCCATTACCCCTGAAATAGTACATATCCCCCATTACCCCTGAAACAGTACACATTCCCCCCATTACCCCTGAGATAATACACATCCCCCATTACCCCTGAAACAGTACACATCCATTAATCACCCCCAGCCCTGAAACAGTACACATCACCCCTTCATCCCCCCAGCCCTGAAACAGGACACATCCCCCCTTACACCCTCAGCCCTGAAAAAGTACACACCAGCCTCTCATCTCCCCAGCCCTGGAACAGTACACATTTCCCCATAACCCCTCCCCCCCAACCCTGAAACAGGACACATCCCCCCTCACCCCCCAGCCCTGAAAATACGCACATCCCCCTCACTCCCATTCCCTCCTGTGTCACTTTTATTTATCTCTGTCCATGGGCAGCTCCGCTTCACAAACGCAGGCTGCAGCATTGACAGAGACAGGTGTGCAATGAAATCATACCCACCTACACCGCCAGAGCAGAGGAACTGGAGTGGGAAAGGCCAAGTAATAGTCTTTGAAGTGCAGTTGTCGGTGGACGGCGCACAGCAGGGCAGCGCAGCTGGGGAGCTATACTTTAGCCCCAAACCAACCTGTCAATCATCACTGTTGCCCGGCCTTTGCCTCCCACCATAAAAGTAAAGATGTTGTTGCAAGGAGGCTGCTGAGCTGTTGCAGTACATAATGAAGGGGAGGATAGTCCAGCAGCAGCCTGTACTCTACAGGGCAGGTTAGGACGGAGCAGAATTTGGTAGAGCTTCTGTGCTCGGCAAAGGTGGGCAGACGGAGGCAGAACTGAAGCACTCAAAACCTTGTCAAAGGGGCGTGCCAGCCCCAAAATGTTGGTTTACATTTTATATGCTTTTTTAAATACACTGTGATATTGAAAGAACCTCATAGATGCGCATTCGCAAACCCCAAACAAAGGGGAAGGAGACTAATTTGGCCTCATACGAGTGGGCCTGAATCGACCACATGCTATGATCAGTGCTTCTGTGCCTAAAATAAAGCAGGACAGAGGTCGAGGATAATGCAAACAACAGACAGAATTATTCCATTGCTTCTACCCTTTAGTTCGCTAATTCTTTTACATCAATTAGATTAAGCGAGAGCTGCCTAAGCCAGAGCATAGTTGAAAAGCTTACATATTTTGTGTTTGCAGTAAGAAATTGATGACTGCTAATTGTATAAAGTTTGGTTGCAGTTGCAGTTTTGCTGGTAGCCTATGGGAGAGAATTGGGGCGTAATCTTAGGAGAGGGGAATATAGGCAGGTCCTTGCAGGAAGTACTTCCTCTTGCAGAAGTTTCAGCTACACCCACCCACCCCCCTTGCCTTTCAGGCATACACATTGACAAATCGGTTTTGGTACATTTACCACTTTTCTTAGAACTAGGCGGTACAGCATCACGGTCCAGCGTCACTTGTGGCATATGTCGGCATTGGGAGGCACTGCCCCTTGAAAGACGATGGGTGTGTCCTGCCTATGCAGGGGTACAATTTGGGTGCTCCTTCACGGGACTGCCTACACCGGCCAGATAAGAGGTGATGAAGCTTCCCAGCGTCAGGTTATGCTTTAATCAAAGGTGCGTCTTAGTCGTCACCATATTTAATAGTTGGGGTGTTTAAGTTGCCGACATTTTTATGTGACTATAGCTGGACATCACGTGGCGCCTTATTGCCATCCCTTTACGAAAAAGGGACATAACAAATAATAAACTATGACCTTTAAATTTAATGCTATGGTGTCTGAGCCTTTATTGTGTCAGAGTGTTTTATTTTAGACAAGCTAGCTTAAGGTTATTGCTAAGGTTCAAACGCAATAAATGTATAGAAGCCTTATGAAGCTAAAATTGCAAAGCCTTCATGAGTAATTATGCAAGGATGATGAGCACCAACACAGTACAGTATCTCCCCACACATGCTCTATGATGGGAAGTTTGTGAGCCTTTCACTGCAATAGAATCTAAACAGATGATTGAAATTCTTTCTATTGTCGTGGATGTAATTATTGTACATGGAGTAAACCTACCTCACAGCTTGAGATGGAAGCTAATGCAGCCCCTACTGGTTTCTGCCGTTGACAAATGGCAGTAGGAGCTGCTCACTCCGCACAGAGGGATTTTAATCACTACAGAAGCTTTTCATAATCTCAGAACAATATCCAAGATAATTGCAAAACACAAACTAAAAAGCGAGTTTTCACAGTGGCACTCTTGGATAATACAGATTAAAATTTGTCTTATTGTCAGGAAAGCAAAAAGTTTCCACATGGAACAAATACAAAACATGTACAAAGTAGAAATTATTATGCTAGAATATTGTGTTCGAACAGCCTCGGACTGCCCTGGCAGGGGACCGGGGGATCACCAGTAGGTCCACGTGACTTTTTTTTATCCTGCCCCCTTTTTAGGTGGTTGTGGCCTGACAAAAGCTTTTAATGTTGCCAGGCAGTCAATAGCTGATAACTGCCCAGCGGGGGGTGGAGGCCGGGAGGGAGAAAAGGAGCTGGATGTGCAGAAGGACATCATGGCATCTGATGCACCAGAAATTCACATGCCTGACCCGTGTAATGATGTCACCCACCCACCCACCCACCCCCCCCCCCCCCCCCCCCCCCAGTGAGCCCTTCCCCTCCAAGTACAACACTGTGGATACAGTGACCTGCCAACATTGCAGTATCTGGTCATGTGTCATGTGCTCCGACAAATCTTGTTCTGCCCTTCATTCACTGCACCAGGTTGCATACAATATCTTCTAATTGGCCATGCAGCACGGCCAACCAGAATATGTAACATCTTCTGGTTGAATGTGCTGCATGGCCAATGAAAAGATATTGTATGCAATCTGGTTCAGTGAATGAAGAACAGAACAAGACTTGTAATGTACATTATGGCTGCAATCTGCTATGGACAACGGCAAAGGGAAATCGCCATGACTATCAGCGTGATTGCCAATCGTGCAAGTGTGTACCCAGCCTTAATGTGCATGGTCAGTGTTCAGTCTCTCACTAAGCCACTTGGCAAATTCAAGGCTTACAACATAACCACCTTTCATTTCCAATAATCTGATATGATGTTTCAGTAAGGGGATCATAAATATATGCTGATTGATTAGATGATGTAATAAGCGTAATGTTACAGATGTGAAATTGCTATATTGATATTAAGTTGCAGTATCGTGAAATGCATACAGGTGAAGTTGCATATATGTGAAGTGTCATATATACGTGAAGTTGGTAAAACTGTAAATGAAACATGAAGATGCAATTACAATATGCACAAAGGAAAATGCAAGGCAAATATATGCAATACACATAACATTGTGCACACAAACATGGCACATCAAGTAAAAAGGACATTCTACAGTCTAACTAATACAGCTGGCATGCATAACTATCTAATTAGGCTCATGGTGACTCAGTTTTAGGCATACTTGCCTACTTTGATTTTCACCTCTCTGGGAGAAGCCCGGAGAGACAACACGTCAGGGCAAATGCAGGATTTTCAGAAGGGGGTTTCCAGAGGGGCGGAGCAAAGCACGGAGATGGACACTTAGGTGACCCAGTATATGCCGGGTCAGTTAAAGTATTATAGATAGACCAAATGTATATAAATAATAATAATAATAATAATAATAATATATATATATATATATATATATATATACAGGGGCGGTGCGCCGGCACTCAGCTCCAACGGGGAACAGCTTGGGGCCCCGTGCCTTCGGTAATGACCCATGCTGGATCCAATAATAGCTCTGGTGTGACCGCGGCACTGGGGACTTTGTAAACAAACGGAACAGGGAGCCGGTTCTCTGTTAACGTTTCAGCCCTTTATTGTAGGCTTTTCTCAAAACAGCTTTACATGAAAAAACAAGTGGAGAACTCACCTCTAAATAGCGTGCAGTATCACCCAGGAGTCCAGGGGCAGCGTGCACTTCCGGGCTTCCATTAGGCGCCGGTCTGTGATGTCATTCTCAGTCCAGCGGTTGCCTGGGCAACCGTGTACACTCTGGGCTGGAACAATAAAGTTATGTGTTAAAAACAATGGGGAAAAAAACAAGCATTGAGGTCTATTTGACCTGTGTCCCGTGTCGGACCAATGTGAATACGACCCATGCAACGGAGCCATGGGAAATGTATGTGAGAAAATATCTATGTGTAATAAAGTGCTGTACACAGGGTATGGCATGGCATTGCAAAATGGAGTGATAGCCTTCCATATTAAAAATTCATTTTACCTTATACAAATCTCCCACCTTAACAGCACCAAATCAGCCCCAGACCATCACATTACCTCCACCATTCTTGACAGCATCTTTTCACTTCTTTCCAAACACCTCAAACTTCGATTCATCTGTCCATAACACTTTTTTCCAATCTTCCTTTGTCCAATATCTGTGTTCATATTAATTTCATCCTTTTATTGGCCAGTCTCAGATATGGCTTTTTCTTTACCACTTTGACTAGAAGGCCAGCATCCCAGAGTTGCCTCTTCACTGTGGATGTTGACACTGGTATTTTGCAGGTACCATTAAATAAAGCTGCCAGTTGAGGCCCTGTGAGGCATCTATATCTCAAACTAGAGACTCTAATGTGCAATTATTCTTGCTCAGTTGTGCACCGGGTATCCCACTTCTCTTTCTACTCTAGTTAGAGCCTGATTGTGCTGTTCTCTGAAAGGAGTAGTACACACTGTTGTAGGAAATGTTCAGTTTCTTGGCAATTTCTCGCATATAATAGTCTATATTTAGAAGAATAAGAATAGACTGTCAAGTTTTACATGAAAGTACTCTTTTTCTGGCCATTTTGAGAACAAAATCATACCCACAAGTATGATGCTGCAGATAATCAACTAGCTCAAAGAATAAAAAGTTATATAGCTTCTTTAATGAGCAAACCCATTTTTTGCTGTGCTCACATAATTGCACAAGAGTTTTCAAGGGCTTTCTAATCATCTATTAGTCTCCAACAGTGATTAGCAAACACAATGTACCATTAGAACACTGAAGTGCTGGTTGCTGGAAATGGTCCTCTATACACCTATGTAGATACTGTATATATTCCTTTAAAAACCAGACGTTTGCAGCTAGTATAGTCATTTACCACATTAACAATGTATAGAGTGTATTTCTGATTAATTTAATGTTATCGGTACTTATATGTTAGTTGGGCTCCCACTAAGCTATTTGCTTAGTTTTCCGCGTCCCCTCGCCACACTTCAGGCTCGGTGGCTCGCTGCGCTCGCCACACTATAAAAGATCAACTCCATGCCGACATGGATAGTGGGGGTACGAGCGTACTGACTATAGTGGGCGCCCAACTAACATATAAGTACCATGTTATCTTCATTAAACAAAACTGTGCTTTTCTTTAAAAAATAAGGACATTTCTAAGTGACCCCCAAACTGTTGAATGGCAGTGTAGATAAAGTACCACTAAACATACCTTGGAGAGAATGTCTAGACAGACTAACCCAAGGGACTAGATGTAATGATGCGCAAGTTGACTGGAAGTGCAGGTTCCAGGCCGAACTCTGAATATTTTTTTAAAGCAGCAATACATCTGGCCCAAAGGCACTGACCACAGATACATCTGTATATTTTTCACACACACACACACACACACACACACACACACACACACACACACACTGCATAACTGTAGTGGCCTGTAAGATACATAATAATGACCTCCCACAGAAAAATGCCTATCTAGCCACCAACTAGAGTTTACCACCCTTGGCAAGCTAGCAACATTAACAAACACAGTAAGCACTCTGACCCTGGCCTAACACTACAGATTTATCCAGATACACCTTTCCCATTTAAGCCATGTGGCCAAAGTAGCCAAGCAATGGAATCTGCAACATAGCCACACCTAAGGTTTTCCTTAAGGTATACTACTTTATGCAAATCATTTTGTGGCAAAAAAGATTGGGAATTCATCCAATTGGTACTCAGGGTAGAGCATCTTAGCCATGCGTGCCACGTGAAGCATCAAGGGAAAGGTGTATGAGGACACATTTGTAAGTGTGTAGTAAACATATACACAATTTACCAGTATGGTAGGTGTTGAGTATCTCCACAGCCAGCTACACAATCACAGGCATAATGCAAAGCACAGCTAAACAGGTGACAAAACTGATAGTACAAATAGCCAGAGACCCTATAATGGGGTCTGACTTTGGGATCCTATTTGCAGTTTGGAGCAGGGAAGGCTTACTATTCCAAATGGACTAACAGGTAACTATCCCTTTAATTGCATATTAATCATATCAGTTTTGGTTACAATAAAATGGGCACTAGAATTTTCCCTCAATTATACAGAAGGACTAACATCTACTGCACTTTGAAGTTGATGGTATAGTGTCCTACCTACTGTAGGTGAACCTCTGGAAGCTATACACTGGAGTTATATGGATGCATGTCTAGTGCCCACAACTGGAGATGCACCTGGAAGGAGATGGGAAGAAAGGCATAGTGCGTGTCCATGGTGAAGCACCGGGCCCTGGTGCACAGCCCAAGGGTATTAGTGAACTAGGAAATGACCATAAAGGACACATTACCATAAGGGACACATGGTACTTCAGGTATCTTGGATCTTGGTTATGTAGACATTTCAAAGTCCATAAGATCACCTTACATTGAATCCCCATCATACAGGCATCCAGTAGTGGAAGTTGAGAGTGGGTGTTATGTGGCTGGTTATTAAATAACGTAGAAGCTGCATTTTGTACCAGTTGCAAGCGATGCAATTCTTTTGCTAAGAGACCCAGGTAGTTTAATCATGATGATACCAATTCATGTTTGAGTGTAGGAAGATCTTTTTTTTTTTTTTTAATATATGTTTATTGGTTTTAAAAAATTGTTACAAAATTATAGCATCCAATAGCAATGTAATCAACAAGCCAGAAAGTACAGATCATATGTTATAAGGACAAGATAATAAAATATTATATCCTGACAGATCGACTAAGTCTGAATAATTTGAATTGTACACATATCGCGCCTCTGGAGCACATAACACATAAAAAAGCTGAAAAGATAAAAGACAGAAAGAAGGGGGGGATAGTAGTTAGGGAAGGAAGAAAGGGGGGGGGAGTGCGGCTGGGGTCCACAAAAGTTTTTTAGACTGCCAATTAGTTATTGGCTAAGAAGACCTGTGAAGACTTAAACTCCATCCACGGGAACCATATTGCTGTAAACTCCTGGGTACGTTCAGGGGGCACTCTCATGTCCTCCATGGACATATACAAATCTATACGAGTAAACCATTCTTTAATCGTGGGAGGGGATGTGGAACGCAAGCGTACTGGTATGACCGCTTTTGCGGCACCATTCAAAAATTTCAGTAGGGATTTTTTATAGGAACTCACCGATCCGGGGTACAAATTAAGTAGAGTGTAGGAAGATCTTATGAGGGAATCAGGTGCATGATTCTCTCTGTTCTTCAGATGAAATAATGAGGATTTGATTGTGGCTGAAACCTGATGTTCCACTCAGTCCCGTAACTGGGTAGCAGCTCCTCCTGTGCAGCCACCGCATTCCGTCATAGCAATACTGTACATCTGTCGGGGTGAGTGGGTGTTACCACCATTTCCGGGACACTACTGCAGCACTGCACCGTTTAGAGTGTCCTTAGGACCCTGTACAGCCTACAGGGTGCTTGACCAGAATGTCCACCACACTCAGCTCTGTGAGACAGCACCTGCACCACCCTCCTTACAGCCCTGAAGCAACTATCCAGGACAACGTCAAGTTTTCACAAATGTTCAGTGTTTTTAAATGATAAAACTGTCCCTTTTTTTTTTTCGTTTTTAGGCTTCTGAGGGTTTTTAATCTTTATCCTTTTTTTTTTTTTGATAAAAGCTGCAGGAAATGCTACATCTGCCGAAAACATTTCATTTGGCACTGAACTGGAATCTGTTTAGAGTTTATTAATCAACAAAAAGCCTGAATATGGATGAAAAAACAGTGTCAAAAAGTACAAGGAAGAAAGAAGATTCAACCAGGCTATTTCATGCAAACATAGAACACAACATAGAGGAATGATAATACATGTCCTGCAGGTGTCTCTGGTGATGACCCACATAGTGGATCGCTTCACTTAGCAGTAGACATGTAACAATATAAAAGGAAACACTCTGCACCCAAAATAAAGTATTCATTTGAAAATGTATCTGTTAAAGGTTTCATTATAGAAAATAATATTCGAGTTGAACACATAAATATAGTGCTATGCGTTTCTAAAATTTGCAGAAAGCAGGTAATTGGGTTCACACTAACACCAAAACGTTGCAGCCCCAGTTTATTTATTACTAGTTTCTTATATAGCGCACACGTATTCTGCAGCGCTTTACAGAGAATATCTGAACATTCACATCAGTCGCTGCCCCAGTGGAGCTTACAATCTAGATTCCCTACCACATGTACACGCACACAGACATTCTAGGGTTAATTTTGTTAGGAGCCAATTAGCGTACCTGTATATTTTTGGATTGTGGGAGGAAACTGGAGTACCCGGGGGAAACCCACGCAAGTACAGGGAGAATATACAAACTCTGCACAGTTAGGGCCATGGTGGGAATCAAGCCCATGACCTCAGTGCTGTGAGGCAGAAATGCTAACCATTACACCCTCCGTACTGCCCACTTGGCACTATACAGAGAAATAAAGGTGAGGAGCAGGAGCTTAACAAGCATATATATTCAAGGCACTACAGTATATGGGCCTGATTCAGAGTTGGTCACTAATCAGAAAATTCGCGAATGGAGCGATTATAGAACGACTGCGCACGCATGAGTTTTATTAGCAGAAAAAAATGTGTACGGATCGTAAACGTGAAGCAGGCGGAGCTCCACTAACAAGAAGTCAGTGTCTGGGGATGGACATATGCCACTTTATGGTCATGTCTGAAAAGGAGCGCTTGTGATGTCAGCACTGCCCTCGATCAGCTTATCTCAGTTGCAGATTAGTGGAAGGGTCAGAGCTACAAACACTCTCTCTCTCTCTCTCTCTCTGACACCCTCTTTCTCTCTCACTCCCATCTCTCTCCTGCGCTTAAAGGGCATTGTAGTGACAAAGGCTGGGGGAAGGGGGTAGCCCTTTCAAGATTTGCTATGTGGCCCACAGATTTCTAGTTACGCCCCTGCTGCCAGGGCAAGGACTATGCCATCCTTTTGGATATATAAATCTCACTGAGGGGCCCATTTATCAACTAATATTTGCGGCTAAATCCCCGAAAACACCCGTTTTCGGGGGTTAACCGCAAATATTAAGTTTCACCTAAATGTATTAAAGGGGGACCGCAGCAGGGATCTCCGATCCCTGCTGCGATCCTCCCTGCAGCGCCGCCGGCCGCCTCCCCCATAGGTTTCTATGGGGGATGCGAAGCTGCCCGATGTATCAACATCGGGCAGCCCAGCATCGCACCTCTGGGCTATCGCCATTCTGGGATGGCGATAGCCCATTGTAGCCTATGGCATTGCAGGGACAGGGCTCCGAAAGGAGCCCATCCCTGCGAAGTGCTAAGCCGGAAGCCGGGAGGTCAGCGCATGCGCGGTTATGCGCTGACCCCCGCCGACCCCTCTTACCGCACTGCCCTGCTCAGGCAGTGCGGTAAGAGGGGTCGGCGGGGGTCAGCGCATAACCGCGCATGCGCTGACCTCCCGGCTTCCGGCTTAGCACTTCGCAGGAACGGGCTCCTTTCGGAGCCCTGTCCCTGCAGTGCCAGGGATGATACATCCCAGTGATGTGATCGCATTTTACAATGCGATCCTGGGCGGTAATATTCCGCCCAGATCGCATTGTAAATGCGATCATTGATAAATGTGCCCCTGAGTGTCTCTGGCTTTACTAAGGCTGAGCAAGGTGGCAGATTGTACTGGGGTGCTGCAGTCCCGCAGCCCATAGGTAAAATCCACCACCAATCCGTACACAAGGAAAGGTGGAACAGGAGCAGGTACCGCTTTTTGGAGATGTTTCCATTACAGGAGGGCTGGGACAATGATACCCAATGATAATGATGACAATCAGCGGCACTATCTAGATGGCTCATTGTTGTATTAAACCCTTCATCTAACAGCAATAATTCATAAACATCAAGGTTAAAATGAACTGGGCTCATTTCTGAAAGCTGCTTAATTTGCATTTCCATTTGGATTACTGCAGGAAGAGAGGACTCCCATTTGATTTTTTTAAAGGGGAAAATCACCATCCAGTTTTATTTGAATTAATTTACCCTGTATTTAATTATATTTGCTATCAACTATGCAACTCACAGTTATCAATAACTAAAATGAAATGATTTTCAGATTTCTATACGACACCCCCATATTGGGTGAAATATGTTAATGTGATTTTAGCATTTACTAATAACACATCTGTATTGTCCAGTGGTGTAGCGCCAAATTTGGCGCCCCCATCTGCCGCAAAATGTTGGCGTGCCCCCCCCCCCCCATCTGTCTGTCTCCGCGCCCCCCCCCCCCCATCTTTCCCCTCTGTCTTACCTGTCCGCGTTCGTGGCCGGGAGTCAGGACCGCAGGTCTACTTTGCACTCCTAGCCTCCTCCGGGCTCTGAGTCCTTATGACAAAATGTCCCTCAAAAAATGGCGGCCCCCTTACAGCAGACTGTTTGGAATGATGCTAGAGGAGGACGCTGCATCCTAAATACTGTCTGCTGTAAGGGGACGGCCATTTTTTGAGGGATATTTTGTCATAAGGAGCTAGGAGGAGGCTAGGAGCGCCGGGACGCAGACAAAGTAGGTCCCGGTTCCCGGCCACGAACGCGGCGGCAGTATAAGGCAGGTTAGTAGCTCCCGCAGACCCCTGCACCCACATTACTCAGCGCCTCCCCGCCACCGTGGGGTCTGCCGCACATTGGCTACGGCACTGGTATTCTCTCTGTTTGCTTTCTATAGGGAGAATGCACTTATTCAAGTCTGTTTTTTAATCTGGAACCATATTCATATGCGCACAATTGGATATAGATCCTAACATCCCCCTTTTTTTTTAAGGGTTGAATTCAAGCCCTGCACTCCATTACACACTAGGATGCCAGAATGACTCTTCATAAACTCATCCTGACCTGTAGTGTAGTGCAGTGCTCGTTATACAAGTACCTTGTGTTCTTTTGCAAGGCAAATCTATGGACCTGCTTCCAGGGTAATGCTTTGATTTACGAACCAAAAGTACAGGTTGCAATTGTATTGATGATAATTGTGATTCAGGAAATGAGTGTTTTGAAGCCTTTGCACTGGTAATTACAGGCTTACCATTGATGAGGCTTCACATGGACACAAATGCATAAATCATGTATAAAATGTCCCTTCGCATTACACTACAATGAATAAGATAATTGCCTCTGATTAGACAGCAACAGAATGATTTTTTTGTTTTGTTTTCTAAAAAGTGTATTTAAATATAGAGAAGTGTGGATCCAGCACAGGCTTATCCTGGAATAAAACAAATAATTGGTCTTAGCGCTCATAAAAAGATTATTTGTATGTTGGCTGCAGCACCTGGATAATGAGAAGAATAAATTGTCTTGGTAAGTTTCTGGGAGTCCGTGCATTAGGGAAGCTTTACATTATGTGCTGCAAATTCACTTCTATGTGTTTAAATTAGGGTACAGTGGGGTCGGTGATGTGTTAACTCAGGAAGTGCTGGACAAGCTCACATTTCCCCATCACGTCTACAATGGAAAGGAAAGGGGAGGGGGTTGTCAGGGGGTTGTCAGCAGGATAAATGTGGGTTACACTTATATCTAAGATGAAAATAGTTATTAGTTCTTCTGTAGCCCTTCTTAACAAGAACCCCCCCCCCCCCCCCAAAAAAAAGTGTAGACCTGTTGGATTTTTTTCATGGAAATGGTTAGATAAACTGTTGGTAGTTAAACCTTTTTTTAATGTTATAAATGTGCTCTTATTTTTGCTGTCTTTTTGTCTGGCCTATGTATTGCTGGCCACAAGGACAGCAAAGTAAATAAATTACACCTTTGGACTCACACTTCTTTAATTCTTTTTTTTTGTTCTATTTGAAGAGAATGTCTTAATAGGTTTGGTTGATGTTCTTTTTTCATTCTTGCAACCTTTACATTTTAGATAAGAATGGACCCCATTGGTCCTATCCTTCCAACTGGTCTCCTTTGGTTTTATGAAGCTTGATACCAGTTCTTATTTAAGTAGACTGTTATAGATTAGTCGTGGCTTGTCTCTAAACAGAGGCGTCAAATCCTCGTCTAATTTCAGGATGTGCTAGTTTTTTCCCAAAATCTTTTAAAATGTCCGATGATTTCTGTTGAACTGTGTGATGAAAGTGACCTCTTATTTTTTACCTTGAGGATTACTTGTTTTGTATTTAATAATCTCTTGGAGGTCTAATTGTCACTGACTGTAGTTGGTTCCACAAAACTTCTTCTTTATAACCTTTTTGTATAAAGTTATCTATCATGATGTTACTCTGTTCCAGGAAGGTGGTTTGGTTTGTATGGTTTCAACGAAGTCTCTTGTATTGTCCCAGTGGGCTATTCTTTACCCAATTTTTATGGTGATTGCTGTCGGTGGGAAGAATATTATTTCTGTGAACAGGTTTTGTGTATATTTTTGTGATAATGTTGTTTCCTTCTGTAGCAATATCTAGATCCAGAAAGATTCAATTTTTCTTACTTGTGGTGGTCATGAAGGAGAGATTTTGTAGGTTCATGTTCAGGTGTTCTAATTCTTCTTCTGTCCCCTCCCAGGTGAAAAACATTATCAATGTAGCATTTCCAAAGTATGTTGTTATGTAGAGGTTTATTGTTTGACCATATAAAATCGTCTTCCCACTTCAAGCGAAACGTTTGGCATAAGAGGGTGCGAATGATGTGCCCATGGCTATCCCGCACATCTGGATGTAGAATTTGCCATTGTTCCAGAAGTAATTAGGTTAATCAGCCTATTGGTTCATCCGGCACTGAAGAACTCTAGGGGGTCTATTATTTGAAGGGTCTAGTTAGGAAGGGTCAGCTTAAAAACAAAAGCAGTTTTATATTGGTGTTAAACCATAGGAAAACAGAAGACAAACAACAAAGCAACATTAATACAGAAGGACTGTATTACAAATACAAAACTCAAGATCACTATGTGGCCTCACCTCTGCCATGCGAACTCCAGGACCAGGCCCACCACCACTCCAGCTGATAACATCAGGACTGCCTCTGGGCTTATCCCTCATGGTGAGCAGGTGGCTGCGGGTGGAGAGCATCACAACCGGCCTCGGTAATAGCACTTCCAGTAGACTTGAATGTGCCCACTTTTTAATACCCTCCCGTACTGCTCCCATTAACCCAGGTCACTTGATTATTTTTAAATGAAGATTGCGAAACGTTCCCCCTTTTGCTGGCTCCCTGCATTAATGTTTTACATCATGCGCTTCCCCCTCCCACCCCCCAACAGTATACATCCACCTCACAGTGTGCTATTCCTGTAATGCGTACCCCTATTGACTGCAAACACTCCCATCATTGTCCTACGCAGTTGCAGCTTAAAAGGCTGCATCAGATGGTTCTTCTTCATCAATATGTGCTTCACGTGGATGTTTCCATACAGGGTATATCATACTACTATATTGGGTCTTTATATGGCTCATGGCTGCCTCATCTGGTACACTTGTAGATGGGATGAGAAATACATGGACCTGACTGTTTTTTTGAGACCCTACTCTAAACTTCAATCATCCCATTTTGTCTAGGGGTAACCTATTCCATCCAGGGTAATCCTACGTAGTGGCCCAAGATGGCTGCCTCACCTTGTACCTTGTTAGGGTGGAATACAACACATGGAAGTTATTTAAAATACCTGCACCTATCCTGCATTATGATTACTGTGTGCACAAGGGTTTTTGTTTGTGTCTGTGCATGGAATAGAGGGAATTAGGAAGGAGGGAAGCAGCTGTATGAATCAAAAAGGAGAATGGAGTAGAGGGGGATTAGGGAGGGGTATTGAGGGTTGAAGCAGTGAGAACAGGAATGTGGGATGGACCAGTGATAATCAGGGAAGAAGGAGAAGTTGAAAACATGGGACCTAATGGGGTAGTAAAACTAAGCTGCTACAGATCATGGACATCTGTGCTGTGGACCTTCTATTATAGCCAAGGTGGATCCTAGTCAGGGGCGGCTCTACCGTTAGTCAGCTGCTTAGGGTGATGACAGACAAAAAATTTGAAGGTTGTGCACTAGAGAAACCAATGTGTGTAGAAACTTACTCCAATAATTCCTCTTAAAGCTGCAGTAAAAAATGTGGCTACCACTCCACATTCAAATCGATAAACAGAAAAAAAAACCACTGCACTAAAAAGGAATTATCATTTTTAATAAAAAATAAAACACAAATTCATTAACTATAAGTACAGTACAATAAGACAAAGTGTCCGATCAATACAGCAATAATTAATAATCAGATATGAAACAAGAGGATGTCCTCATTAATAATTCAGAAAATATGTGACCAATTGTAAATTACACGGATCCGGCACAATATCGATGAAATATTTCAATGATTATTAGTAAGCATATGAAAAAGCATATGAAAGGGAATTAATCATAAATTCATGTTGCTCTTGATGTTAGTAAGGCTTATTAGAGGTTTTTCTAGCCAAGGGAAAATTCCTTAGTTAAGAGGTAGTCTATAGCAAGCAAGCGCACAATATATTTTAGTGCAAGCAGCCAATAAATTGTGGGCACAGTTCGTTTTAGTGCAAGTAACAGAGGCAGTTTATAGCAGATAAGAACAATGTATTTTAGTGCAAGCCGCCAGTAGATTATAGGCACAGTTCGTTTTAGTGCAGGTCGCTGATGAGATAGATTTTAAGCAGTTTCTAGCGAGAAAGCACAGATGTTTTTAGTGCAGGCAACTAGAAAAGAGGTATAGTTACCACATCCTTAGAACTTTATTCGGTTTTCCATCCATATACAGGACTTTTGAGGCAATAACAGTGAACAATAATAGATGAGTTGATGAGATGGCCGGAGGGCTCCTGGCTCCCCGCTTAGGGTGATGGTATCTGGGGGGCGCCATCACAAAATTAAGTATGTCAGTAAGACATCCTCGTTGCTTTTAATACAGGTGGCAGTTGTGGAAATTCTGAGACATCACTTCCACACCTTCGCTATAGGAGCTGGAATAGTGTATTGGTAGTGTGTGCTTTGGGATGGGGGGTGGGGGGTGCAATGGTTTCAAGTTTTGCCCATGGTGCCAAGAAGCCTTACACCTGCCATGCTCATAGTTGTCACTCACTCTATAGACCTAGCAGCAACAATGGTACGGCTGAGCTCCTTTTAAAAAAAATGCCAGAATGGCAGGGGGGCGGGGTGAAGAGCATGGGCGCTCAATTAATGTTA
Source organism: Crinia signifera (assembly GCF_055691185.1). Taxonomy (NCBI): domain Eukaryota; kingdom Metazoa; phylum Chordata; class Amphibia; order Anura; family Myobatrachidae; genus Crinia; species Crinia signifera. Next base: position 267,946,643 of record NC_139220.1, on the reverse strand, counting down.
TCATTACTTCAGGAGAAGATGAAACAAAGACAGACCTGCAGCACGAACACAGTGGGAAGAGTCTTACTATCTTTAGAGATATAGAAGTAACCTTTCGTTATTACTCCATTCCTGTTTGTGATGCACAGATCTACATCCTACTATTTCTTATATTTCAGCAAATAGAACACAATAAGTAAAGGACTCTATATGCTCTTTATGTAACACTTGATTTTTGCAAGCTGCTAGTTTGTTGCCACTCTATACTACTGTACGGCAGGGCCGCCGATAGGGGGATGCTGTGGGTACAGCTGTCCCGGGCCTTGGCCTCTGGAATGGCCCGAGGAGCTCATTTTGCCAACCGCAACCCTCCGCTGCGCTCAGTCCTCGGGAATCAGCAGGTCCCAAAGCACAGGCTTCTTTATTGCAGTATACCAGCAGCTAATTAAAATGCTGCACCGTTTTTTTTTTGCGAATCAGAGCTTGTGTACCATTAGCCAATCAGAGCGGTTGCTCGTACACAAGCTCTGATTGGCTCACCAGCCGGTTCTGCATTTTAATTGGCCGCCGGCATGCATTGAAGAAGCCAGTCTGTGCTGCGGGACCTGCCGAGTTGGGCGATAAGTGAAGGAAGGGGGGGATAAGGAGGGGGGTCCGCATGCACCAGCAAAATTATATATTGGCAATTAAATGGTCATATAACCTGGGACAGAACCTTTTATTGCAACAAAGTAGGTGCAAGTTACTATTTCATGCCTGCATTCTCTCAGCAGTAATCCAATGCCACCTTGATATATTTATGTATTTTTGTAAAGCTGTAAAAAAATCACGTGCTATTAATCTATTGTGTAGATGCTATGGATAAAATATTCTTATTTTATTCATATATTCAGAAACATTCAAACAAAATATTTAAATTTACTGCTAAGAAAAGATTATTGATGAATTTACTTTTCATTGGGCCTTAAACAATAATTAAACATAACCTCGAATCCGATAACCTTGTGACAAAAGGGCAACAGCAGGATTTGTGCTCTCAAAGTAATCACCAAACAACAACATTTGACAGTATACATATAAGGCAAGGACTTTTTCACACGCTTCGGCTGACTCCGGACGGGCTGCCAGAATTTATTAGTATATAATATACATAAAACTGAATGAGTAAAATAGTTACAAATAAAGGAACAGAAACTGTTGCACTTCTCAAAAATGACTGGAAATAATGACAACGTCCAGAAATAGCTACTGTGCTCCACGTCTGTTGAAATGTCAATTAACCTGTTTAAGGTATATTTAGATTGTCACCCTTTTGTGGTTTTGCAATTTGGATTGGTAGCACCACCGCTGTGGGGGGACCTTAGACAATGAAATAGCCGGACTGTGGTTTGAAGTAACCAGCCGTGTGCATTAGGTTTATTGGTGGCTCCAGCTTATCACCGTAAATGGCGTTGCCATCTAATGACTAGCCGCCTGTGGATGGTAGCGGTCATAGGTGCTGATTCTGTGGGTGCTCAAGGGCCCGAACACCCACGGAAATTGATGAGCACCCACGGGCCCGAGTCCTGCTGCTGGGCCACCATGTTAACTTTGTCCTTTGCGGCTGCAGCACCCACATCGCTGGACCCGCCACCTTGGAAAGAGTATGCCGGGAAGAGTGTATTATGTCCACGGAGTACCTGCACTGTGGGGGCATTTATGTATGTGGAACTCTGTTGCCGTAATTTCAATATTGGAGACAACTGTGCTCCGTAATATAAATTGGTATTATTTTGTGGCCACACCCCTTCCCCATGAAGCCACTCCTCTATATTTTTGGCTTGAGCACCCACCAGCAAAAACATAAATCGGCACCTATGCTAGCGGTGTCTGCGAGCCTATACCCCTTAGGTCACATAGAAACCGGCGGTTATTGACAGATGTGGAGCACAGTAGCTATTTCTGGACATCGTTATTATTTCCAGTAATTTTTGAGAAGTGCAACAGTTTCTGTTCCTTTATTTGTGGCTATTTAATCATTTAGTTTTATTATATTGTCTACAGTATATTATATACTAATAAATACTTTATTTCTATCCGATCAGTCTTTTGGTGCTCCCTTCCGTATATTTATATAGATATTTTTATTTACATACTTTGATATTGTTCATGATATCATACATACCTCGCAAAATAGTGATACAGAAGAAATAAAAATGTTCTTGTCTAGATGAACCCCTCTCTTCCATTCTGTACATCTCCTTCCTTCGAGGCTTATCAGCCATTCCTGTATCTTATTAGGCAGAGTATGTTATTATATTATACTTTTTACATTCCAGGTCACGTAATCTAAGGATGTGTCTGTTACATTACTTTCTTATTTTAGAGCAGCTTAAATATGGAATTGAATGGAGGAGGGGTAGAGGAGATTGTAATGCAATGCACCCAAGGACACAGGGGTCATATTCAAGATACAGAATGCATGTGAAATAGATGCCTATCCTACCACAGCTTGTTATGGCCCACTATCCCCACATACTCCTAGTACTCTCTTCCATTTGTCAAATCACATTACTGAAAATATAATTGCCAGCATTTAAACATATAACTAATCACGTGCAGCAATGTCTGGGCAGTGCCTTAACTTCCCTCATTAGTGCCCTGTGCCAGGAAGAGGAATTAGCGCAATTTTTTGTTCAGTTACAATATCCTTTCTTAAATAACACAATTCAATAGACTTCCATGTCTGGGACTTAAACCTGCAGCAATGCAGTCAAACACTGTAGCCATTGAGCCGTTTGATCCTGCATCAGAACCTTGATCTAACTATATGGGCAGTATTCAATGAGGAAATTCTCCGTGCATGGAGAGCGTTTTATTTCGCTCTCCATGCACTCTCCGTGTTTTTGCGGAGATTCTCCATGTTTGGAGATTCTCTGTCACGGCACTTTATCCACTATTCAATGTGGCTGATGCTCGCCGCCACTCGCGGCGAGTCTTAACCCCTGCAGCGGACGAGCGTCCGCGGCAGGGAGCTTTCAGGGAGCCGGGGGACGGAAGCAGCCAGAGAGATTAAAGTCTCCCTGGCTGCTCCAGAGGAATGTGGAGGGTAGGGGGGCTCCCCGGGACCCAGGCAGCACAGGCTGCCCCCCCCCCCCTATAGCCAGCGGGGGACCCAGTATTCACTGCACCCGATCGTGCATATTAACGATCGGGTGCAGTGAATATATGAATATCTAATGAGCGGCTCGAGTGCTCCGGCCCCCTGCTGGCTGCACTGTGTAAAAAAAAAAAAAAATTTAAAAAAATATTATTTTTAAAATTAAATATATATTCATGTGCTTATAGCACATGAATAATAATAACATGCCCCTTCACAGAAAAAAAAAAACTTGATTTTTTTACACCAAAATTAAAAAAAAAAAACTTTTAGTTTAAAAGTTCACATTCCAGCTCCCCATCAAAAGATGGAGAATTGCTACACGGAGAGACACGGAGAAAATCACTTAGAAAGACGGAGAATATTTCACATTGAATAGGGTTGCTCGCTTTTGGAGAGCAAAATGCTCCGTCCAAGGCGAACAAAGCACAAATTCTCCATAAAACACGGAGAATTTTTCTCATTGAATACTGCCCTATGAAGCTACTTGTACTTTGTAAAAAAAAAAATCATCATTGCAATTGAGTGGATCTATGTTGTATGCACCCAATGAATAGAGTAGTTGGGGGTTCGAGTCCCTGGAGTGTTAGCAATTAAAAATATAAAAAATGTCAATTAAAGTAGAATGCAAATAAACAAACACTACTTATATAGTTGTGTAATATATAAGTTTGCTTACATATGCGTGTACGCTCGGGGGGAAGTGGGCGGGCAGCTAACATCCACTGATGTCAGATCCCCCCCCCATCATGTCCATCATGGCTGCACTAGGATGAGAACCCCCAGTGCTCTCGTGGGAACGCCCATGAAACACTGGGTGTTCCCATATGCATATGGGCCAGTACACCGCCCCACGCCTCCCCCCCCCACCCCCCACAAGGATGGATGCGAGCACCCAGTGAACAGTTTGTTCACCGTGGGTGTATGCACCCAGTGCATGCACGTGTGCAGAAATCGGCCGTGCGAACGCACGCGAGCCAACGAACGGACCAGTATAAGGTCCTTTATGACACGATATTGGCAAGTACATACACACTTGCCGATGCCGGCGACATGGCTGTCATCAAGGAGGACGACCCTCATTAATGATGCACTGGGGCGTGCATCGTTAACGATATTCAGTGCACACAATAGAAACTAAGGTAAAAGATTTTGGTCAAAAAGCTCCTGTTACTATATCCAGTAGTGTTTATGGGGCTTTAGACACTCTTAGCAGCAGCTAGTGAGCAGGTGCAATGAGACCCACCCGACCCCTCCTGGGTGGATTAGGAATGACGTTGTGAGCGCTGTCCAGTGTGCAGAAGAAGCACAGGGCGCATTCACACCCTGTTACAGTGATAGATTTAATCAATCAGTAGCAGCTGGATGGTGCTACTAAATGAAGCCAATGTAATTATACCTATGCGGGGGAAGGGGAATAACAGTGGTAAATTAGACTTGTTTATGCACAGGTGGAAACGTCTTGCTGCCATAATGAATCTGTCCACAATCTTCGTATTGAATAATCATTGAGACCACAGAATGGTCACATTCCCTGTCTGCATGAGAAACCTTTTATAATGCCGCAAATTTGATCATTTATGATATGGTATATTTAAACAGTATTTGTGACAACCATTATTTTACACCGGCAGAGGAATTAATGGTTCCTTCTAAGGCAATGTAATAAAGGTTTATTTGTAGCAGTGTTTTATAGAACATCTGTTGGAAAATAGAGTACAAATGAGCTATAATTAGGAAATGTTTTACCTTAAACTGCTTCATAGACTGACCATTAACTGCTGTGGTACTGTATATTTATAGAAATCCATTTCTATTGACTAATTGTCTGACATTATCAATGTACATACTTAATATCCTCACAGTCTCATCCCTTGTGTTGTCAGGAAATGTTTTATGTGTTTTTCTGCTGACTCAATCGCCTGGAATAGCAGAAGTAGCAAACTGGGAAATATATGGGCACTCCAAGAGATCTCTAGTGGCTGTATAAAAAGAATGAGCAGGCTGACAGCTGACGAATCAAATATCATTTATATGCACATGGGACACCTCCCAGAAATAATTCACTCTCTAAGCAGCAAAATGTTTAACAGCAATAATGTTGTATATACAAAGTGTCATGCAACTCTTTCCTACATCTTTCGAGTGCTTCTGAATGACTATGGGCGGATGATGTAAGGAAAAAATATTCAGCCAAAATAGCTACATGTACGTCTACTTTTTTGATCTATGTGATTACACCTTTTTATCTCTGCTGTTACTTGCTTTTGACCTTTACTTTCATAAAAGCAAGATGCATACCTCCCAACTTTGGAAGTTCAGCAGGCGGAGGCATGCCGAAATTTGGGGGCGTGGCCTAATTTGGGGCGTGGTCTATACTCGCGGCTCTTCCGCGAGGCCACGCCCCCATTTTACTGGTATAGGGGCGTGAGCCTCTAGCCATGCCCCCTGGCTGCGGGAATAGACGCTGTGCGCATGCGCACAGCGTTTATTCCCCGCTGCTTAGCAGCTGACAGGGGGGACTCCCAACAGCCCCCCCACACCGCGGGACACTGCCGCCCGTGGGTGGGACAGCGGGACAGGCCCTGACAATCGGGACTGTCCCGATAAAATCAGGACTGTTGGGAGGTATGAAGATGCTGCATACTTGTCTTTTCTTCTGTAATGTACAGCAGACTGGTTATTAATCAGTCAGGGCCAGTGTTCTCACCGGATGGCTCAGCACACATCACTGGCACATCCCTGGCACATCGATGTGCAGTGCCAATCTGAGCATTATGAGTTATCTAGCATCGCTCAGACTGCTCATCTACACACATCGCCACGTGGGCAAAGTGACCCATTAAAGAGAGCGGTGAGCAAATGATAGCTCAATTGAAAGATCTGGTTCTTTTGACCGGCTCACTAGCTCACTTTGAATAAAAATGATAATTATTTACGGTTTCAGTGTACTAAGTGTAGTATCTGTTTGTTTATTTACATTTCAACTGATTCTAGTAACGTAGAACGAATTTCATACATTAATCTCACAGGTGGTTATTTTCACTTATTTTTCTATTTACCCTGACACTTTTTTTTTAGAGCAATGCAATTAGGGAGGCCAATCCCGGGATCGGGATCGGCGGGATCCCGGGATTTGGCCTCCAAAACGCCGGGATTTCAATCCCGGGATTGGAGTTTCCAATCCCGGGATTTCGGGATTAGACCGCGCATGCGCGCAGTCTAATGCCGGGCAGCGTCTGAGCGTAGCTCAGACGCGCCCGACTTCTCCCGGCAGCACTGCGCAGCGTGACGGAGATCAGGGGTCACGCTGCACAGGCAGAGGTTGCGCCCGGCAGTGTGATGCCGCGCCGGCCGTCCAGCCAGCCCAGCCCAGCCAGCAAGACCGACCGCCCGCCCAGCCAGCCAGCAAGAAGCCAGGCGGCCCGCCCAGCCAGCAAGAAGCCAGCAAGCCCACCTGCCCGCCCGCCCAGCCAGCAAGCCCGCACATCCAGCAAGCCCACCACGCCAACTGCAAATCCAGCGCGTCAGCACGTCCACCCAGCCAGCACGCCAGCACGCACCCAGCCAGCAGCATGGACGACCCGTCGTCCCACCCACCAACCGGGATCCTGTCAACCCTGCTGGTCCCTGAAACGCAAGTAAATGTGGGGCAGCCAGGGTGTATTTTTATTAGGAAAGCCAATCCCGGGATCCCGGGAATCCCGGGATTGAGCATTTTTCAATCCCGAATCCCGGGATTGAAAAAATGCCCCGGGATTGGCTTCCCTAAATGCAATACTCTCCGAAGTTAGTACATCTCAGCTGCCACAGGTGGCAGTGTTGAGCTCAGACATGGTGTGGAGTGGACTCTGCGGAGCTGGATGAACTATATTGCCCTGATGACTCATGAGTCCTTGCAAGTAATTCAGTTCAGTAGTGGGTTCAGCAGTTCAGATTCATACAGATCACTGACTCCTACAGCCCTAATGAGTCAGTCAGTACAGTTCCTCTAAGCTACCATGTGTGGCACTGCTGTGCTCAGGCTAATGCATTGTATGAAAATGAAACTGAACATATTAACAATTGGCCTCCAAGAAGAACTAAAGAACGACCATTCATCTTTTAATGAGCTCACTCGCTCTTTTAAAAGAACCATTCAATTAAACCAGTTCACTGGCAAACGACCGATCTCTAGTGTGTAGACTACTCAGGCTGCAGTCACAGAGAGGCATCATGACTGATGGTCACAATATTCCTCTTAAACTGCAATCGCATCACACTTAAATGCGATTGCAAATGCAGACAGGAAGTGGTATGCAACTCCTTCTGCATTTGCATTGCTTAGGAGCTATGAACAGCTTATCACATGCAATCCTTACTGAAACAAGCCCTGCGTGTGGATGTGAGTAAACAAACTCCATCCAGTGTTCATTAAAAAAAGGTATTTACTGAGAACAAGAGCTATACACATGTGACATCATGAAACATGTGACATCACAACACCATGAATGGGCTACCGAGCAGAACCAGGGTCTGGAGGCAGAGCTACAGTAATAGCAAGTTTCAAATGACATAGCTTGTCAGAGGGTTGCAAAGGTGCAATTATAGTCTTTCTGAGAGCAAAATGTTAGCAAAAAGGGACAGATTATATGGTTCGGGTGGTTCTGATCTGCAGTCAAATTCTACATGTCTGTTTCACATTGATTATCAGATTTAAAATACACATCAGTATTTCAGTATATCTTGCCGAGGCCTTGTGTTTTTGTACACACAAACCAACCATTTCTCTGCGGCCGCTAAACTAACTTTTTGGGGAGGCAAATAAATGATGCCAACGCCCACAGTAGATCTGTTTTGTAGGTAGGTCTTAATCAGGGTTGCCGACTTTCACAGTCTCCTCTCCGGGAGAAGCCCGGAGAGGAGACTGTCAGCATCTCTTCTGGGGGCGGGGCAGTGGCGTAGCTACGTTTTGGGCGCCCCCCCGCCGTTAGGGGGGGCGCCCATACCCACCCCCCGCCGCCGCCCGGTCGAGCACCCCCCCGGCCGCCCCGTCGCCCCGCCGCCCCACTGCCTATGCTAACCCCCTCCCCCTCCCCGCAGTCTTACCTATCGCGCTGGTCCCGGCGGCTCCGTCCGTTCATCTGCTGAGGACCACCACAAAATGGCCGCCCCCGTACAGCAGACAGTTTCAGAGAACTGTTTGCTATATGGGGGTGGCCATTTTGTTGTGGTCCTCATCAGAAGAACGGAGCCGCCGGGACCAGCATGATACGTAAGTCTGCGGGGGATTGGGGGGTAGGTAACTATAGCACCGCAGCCCCCGGCGCCCCCACATGCACAGCGCCCCCCCCGCGGTGGCGGGGGCTGCGGTGCTATAGTTACGCCCCTGGGGCGGGGCCTGATGGAGACATCATCAGTCCCTGCTCCCAGTAATGCAAATTCCGCAATATGCGGGTCTCCGGCGAGGGACAGGGCTAAATATGCATGATTAGCATATTTAGCCCCTCCCCTTCCATTGAAAAGCCACGAATTGCGGCAATTTCAAGCTTCTATAACCAGGTACGTTAGGGGCGAAAGGGCGTCTGCCGGAATCCAGGAGGGTGGCCCAACTTTCTGGGGGGCCGGGAGGGGGACCCGATTTTCGGGATCCTCCCGGCCATTCCGGGAGGGTTGGCAACCTTGGTCTTAATGTGGCATGGTTAAGAAATCATGTGTATGCAGAGGATGTATCTGCTGTACCCATTGTGGGGTAGGTTTAAGTGCTAATGATAATGATGACAGCTACTATTATTTTTGGAAGAGTATGATATGCATATGCATATATATCACAGGCTCCCAATCTCGGTTCTCAGGACTCAACACAGTACATGTTTTGAAGGTCTCCACACAGAATCACAAGTGAAATAATTAGCTCCACCTGTGGATCTTTTAAAATGTGTCAATGAGTAGTAAGTGCACCCGTGCCCTGCCGGGTGACCAGGTAAATGTGAACTGTGTGGGGTCCTGAGGACCGAGAACGCCTGGCATAGGTGATTAAGCTTAATGTGTGTATTGTTGTTTTAGCATTTTGTACGTACTTGACTCACATTCTGTTTGCAGAGTAGATAACCCCTGTAATGTACGACTTAGAGGCAAGCATTATCAGTATTACATTAAAATACATGGGCGCTGCTGGTACAGTTTGACTCCAGTGACTCCGCAGTCACAGTGTTGCAAGTCGCTTTGACAACAAAATCTTTCTAGTGTTGGGTAAAATGTGCTATATTCCCTTTAATGTTACACACTGAACTCTCTCTGAAATTGCAGCAGTACTCTAGGCAGGAAATTGGAGCATTCCAAAACTCCCATGTGCCTGTGCTTTTTCAGCTAGATGGATGCTTGATGCACCAAGGGTGCAGATTTTTTGATGGTTCGAGCATTCAGGAAACTGACAGCACAAACAGTATAATAGGGATCAACATTTTTATATAAGAGGGATAAAAGAACTGGCATAAACGTGTCTATAAAGAAAATAAGGCTGGTAACAAACTAGAACAATATGCATTATAACTATGTCATTAACTATATTATCGTGCATATCGTTTAGTGTGTGCACACAATATCATTAACAATGTGCGCTCCCGCGGGACTTTAACGACCTCCGCGCCATCTGAACATGCAGTCAAATTAGACTATATCATAAAAAACTGCATGTTCATCGGGGGGATGGGGGGGACGGGGACGGGGGGGGGGACGGTTGTGGGTCACGTCACTGAACGTTATTGTTCATTTAATGATATTATTAACTAGTGTTCATTCTAGCACCCGCCATCTATGAAAACCCATGCAGTTCCTCTTCCCTGCCTGGGGTTGTCGCTGTCTGCTGTAGTGCTTCTAGCACAGTGTGGTCTGTATATCAGCACTGATATGCAAACCAGACCTGTGCTAGAAACACCACAGCACACAGCGACAACCCCAGGCAGGGAAGAGGAACTGCATGGGTTTTCAAAGATGGCGGGTGCTAGAATGAACACTACTTAACTATATCGGAGGTGCCGCGAAGCGTATAGTACCCAGCTTTAGTATGTCTTATTTACTTATTGAAATTGATACACATAGCAAAATCCCTATGGTGTATTTCTATTATTTCAATGCTTCTTCGGGCAGTGGCTGTTGTCAAGCACCGATAGCAGTAGCCCGATCCTGCGATGACTGTCCATGCTGCGCTAGCCTTTGCCTATCTAACAAGGATAACTGCTATAATTAATAATATTGGTAATGTTTTCATCCGATATTTCTTGCACCCGTATGAAAGTAATTTTTCTGAGATATCAGTATGCTCCTTTAGCAACAATATATCCTTCTAAAATCCTGGTAAATGGACCAAAGACAGTCTCCTAGTGCAGTGGTTCCCAACCTGGGGTACTAGTACCCCTGGGGGTACTCTGCAAACCAGTTGGGGGTACTTGAAAATAATATTGGTAATGGCAGACGATGAAAAGGTCTTTTGATACCTGAAGAAGCCCCATTGCCATGGAGACAAACCATGTTGTGTCATATGCCTGACCAGCAATCCACTGGGAGCTTCCCATGCTGCCCTCAGACATCAGCAGTTATCTGCCCAGCACTGACAAAGGTGGAGGAAGCAGCGGCATTAATCCTACCGGTGTTAGCAAGAATCCTGGTGATAATACACAACCAGTGTCTAGACACAGAAGGGCATGATTCCTATAGTATACTACTCCTCCGCTCCTCCTTAATATAAGGACATGCATAAGGATCCACATACTGCTAAGTACTGTCCATATTTCAAAATGAGAGGAGGGGGTACTTATCGATGAAAAGCCTAATTAAGGGGTAAGGGAGAGAAAAAAAGTTGGGAACCACTGTCCTAGTGCATTAACCTTATATGGTACAAAACCCATCACCAATGACTATGCACCCTAGCAGGTGTAGGAATACTGTAGGAAGTGGTTTTTTAACAGCTTGTAATGCACATCTGGTTAATCCAAATATGATGGCAATATCCCAGCAAGATCTTCACAGGGGGTGTTCATATAGAGATCAGGCCTCCTTTATAGGAGGTTCCATGTATCATCATGTAGTTGTACTAATTTGCCTTGTACTGTAATGTAATTCCTTATTTTCTTGTTTTTCGCTCATCTATCTATTGTGAGGCACTGCAGAACCCTCTTGTTATTGTGATAAACAATGAGGAGAAGGTCAATGAGTGCTTTTTTTCTTCAGTCGCTGCAAGTTTTCTGCCGCCACTGCAGTTCTTGTGAGTGGCGCGGCTTGCTGCGGGCAGGTGACGTCACCTGGCTTCTCCTTCTCAGCTTTGATCTGGGTCTCAGGATGCTTGCTTCTTATGGTCTACAAACAACGGGATCAATGCGTTTTGTGCCTTAGGCATGTTTTCAAGATCTAGCTGCAATAATGCGCTACAGTGTCATACCCTCCAACAAATCGAAGGCAAAAATCGGTACAGGCCAGGGGGGGCCATAGATAGTGGGAGTGGCCATTTGTAAAGGGCCGTGGTCTTGACTCTGACTTTCCACTGGACCACTACAGATCCCAAACGGAAACCGGGCTTATGCGACTCAGACACACACGTGTGTCACCGGCGTCTTCTCCGTGAGCCCCGGCCTCTGTGTCCTCCCACCTCCCCTTCGGTCTCCACTCACCTGGATCCCCCGGCTCTGCACCCAGGTGAGGGGCACGGAGGGCACGTACTCTGGTCAGGGCCCATCCAGCCTGGAGAGGGGGCGAGCAGGTCCCAGCAGCAAGGGGACTTTGGCTGGGAGGGGGGAGCAGCTTGCACATGCCGCCCCCCACTGCCGTGATGTCCCCCAACTGGAGTCTTTCCCTGAGCAGGGGGAGGCGGGCCTGCACATCCAACCTCTGTGCACCTTGGGAGATGTAGTCCTGGCTGGCCGCTCCCCCACACTCCCTGGGCAGCAGTCGGCTATGTTTTTAACTACATCTCCCAGAGTCCCTCAGCCTGAGTTTTAAAATTCGGTACAATCGGCACATTTTATTTTAGCCGCTATAGACTGTTAAAAAAACGGTACTGTACCGGCTAAAACGGAACAGTTGGAGGGTATGCAGTGTGGTGCAGTGATCAGTGGTGGATTTACTCTAGAATCCTTCAAAAACAAACTCAAGAATTTCCTGTTTACTCAAGCATTTCCATATTTATTGTATATGAAAAGCTTTTCTGTACTTCATTGTTCCTGTACTGTATTGCATTCATTTTATCTGTTAAGAGCCTTGAGTCCTATCGGAAAAAGATTGAATACAAATAAAATTATTATTATTATAATTACTATTACACAAATGAGTCACTTGCCTATGGGCACCACTTGACACCCCCTCCCCGCCAGATCCATGTCTCTCATTCCTGTTACTCCCTGCTCTCTTCTAGATAAGCATCTCTGCATATACAGTACTAGCACGTGGGTGTGTCTCACTAGCAGCAAGAATGTCCAACAGCAGCTGCAGGCTAGGAGCTGTGCCCTCTCCCTGCAGTTTCACTTTCCTTTTCCCCTGTGACAGTAGCTTCAGAAGGTGGGAAAGGTGCAGTATTGAGCAGAGTTGCCAGGCACACAAAGCAGTGTATTCTGGGTAAATGGCTGCATGCTGCCCATCAAAGCAATAATAATAATTTGAGTTTCGAATTGACCACTAACCTCGAACACTGTAAGTTTTTTGGAGCGCCCTGGGTGCCACAGCACCCAGCTGGGGAACCACTGGAGAGCTGTGGAGAGCACAATGAGAGAGCTGTAAAGGGGTAGTGAGAGATATGGGAGGGGCAATAAGAGAGCAATGGATGGGGCAATGGAGAGACACATACCCTCCAACATCTGAGGGGAAGAATTCGGTACACAATAGGCGTGGCCACTGGGAAAGGGGCGTGGTAAAGCCTCCTTTCCTATACTTACAATAGTAAAGTTTGTGTGCAGCCTGGCTGAGCACCCTGCCCAGCACCTGAGCTCATGTCACATGTTGGTTTGGTGGGCTGTTGGCATATTAAATAAGTATATTTAATATACATTTAATAAATAAGTATATTAAATATACTTATTTAATATGCCAGCAGCCCACCAAGCTACCATGTGACATGAGCTGCAGCCTGCAGCAGGTCATGCGTCACACCACGATTTTAGAAGAGTCACTCGTCAAAACACGGAACCGATGAAAGTTACAGCCAGAGCCACACTTGCTGCACTTCACTTACAGTGTGTGCTGGCAGCTGGCTCCGACCTCCAATGACATCGCTGACGGCCGTGCAAGATGATCCCCCACAGCTTGTGTCCGGCGAGCGCCGGGGCTGGCCACCGTACTCACTCAGTCAGCGATGCAGTTGATTCACACCTTTCCCATGAATGGCAGGTGCGCGTTGCCGGCGCGTGACGTCATGGCGCACGTCACCGGCCCGCGCATTGTACTATTGGGAACGGGGTAAACAGGGGGAGTAGAGGGGATAGCTCAGCCGGCGCAGTCTGTTGGTCCAGGCAGCCCACGGAGCCAGGGAAAGGATGAAGGTTAGCTACATTATGCAGCGAATGTGACCGCTGAAAAAGCGGTACATTCGGTACAACTGCAATTTGCCGGTACAGACTGTTAAAAAACGGTACTGTACCGGCAAATTCGGTACAGTTGGAGGGTATGCAGACAGTGAGAGATATGAAGGGGGTCATGTAGAGGAAGTGACAGATACCGTATGGATGTGGTATTGGAACAGCTAAAGAGGGAAAGTGTGGGATATGGAGAGGAACTGAGCGATATATGGTGCATACAGTGGGCGAGATGCAGCAACGTAAAAAATGCAGCCAAACCTCTGAAAACCTTAGAAGTTTGGCCACAGGCCCCAACAAGCCCGAATGGGGTACATTCCAGGACTTGGATGCAGTGGGCAACGCAATTTTAACATGTTTTTGCACTTCACCTGCTGTTAAGATCCAACCAGATCCCTCCCAGCATCCCTTGCAGCACCTGCATCACTCGACACATGCGCAGATAGGACTCCGGGTGCACAACCGCAAGAGCCATCCTTTGCAGAATTCCTCATACATATGGCGCTAGTATACGCTCGCATGCAGGAGGAGGCAAGCATCGCAAGCTTTGTAGTTTTGAGGATGCCAACAATGACCTCAAGCAAGCAGCCAACAGGAAAAACTAAAAGTTGATTGAAAGAGAACAAAAGAAAAAAACACAGGAAAGGAGACCCATAGCACCACAAAAAGTTGCCTATCTCCTACAGAGGTAAGGTACTGAACGGTAAGACATGGCGACTGTTCATACATAAGTCAAACTCTATCCACAGCACTTGATGTGCTGGGATAGCACATATGCCCCTTAAATAAACAATAATAAATCTACCCCTCAGTTCTTTATGGAGGCAGTAATGTGATAGATCAGGAAAGAAAGTGAGAAACATGGAGGGAGGAGTGAGAGACTTATGGAAGGGAAGCGAGAGATACTGTATGGATGGGGCAATGAGAGCGCTATCGAGGGGAATTCAGAACTATGGAGGGGCAATGAGAGAGCTATGGATGGGAAGTTTGAGATTACAGAAGGGGCAATGAGTGAGATATGGAGGGGAAGTCAGAGATATGGGGCCAGATGCAATGCTGGCCGAGTTCAGCGGCCGTCCTGGTTGCCAGGCCAAACTCAGACTTTTTTTTTAAAAGGGGCAATCATTTACAAGGCATGGTTTTGCCTTGTAAAGTGTTGCCCCTTAAAAATCATCTGGCCAGCATACACCAGGGCCTACAAACTCTGTCAGCATTACATCCGAACCATGGGGTGAGCAATGAGAGAGCTATGGAAGGGAATTCAGAGATATGGAGGGGGCAATGAGCTGTGGATGGGAAGTGAGAGAGATACTGTATGGGGAAGTGGTCAGACATCTACACTGTAGCGAGGACAATGGACAGTACTGTATGTACATTACCAATCACTGGCGGTACATCCTGCCGCCCATCTCGGAAATGCACAGACCATATGTACAAATATATGCGATGAGCAATGCCAAGGACAGCTCTGCCAATAAGAGCTGCCCTTTGCGATCTCCACCAGTCACTGGACATGCAGGTCTCTGACCCAAGAGTCCCTCTGCTCTGGTGCAGAGATGATGGTAGTCACGTGGCACGCTGGAAGGGATCCAAGTTGGATCCCTCCCACACTAGTGCTTCGGAGAGAAGCCTGTAGGCTTCAACTGGATAATGCTAGCTACAGCTGGTGTTACCCACCACGTCGGAGTCACAGAAAACTGGATTTTAACTGCATTTCTTCTTGAATACATGCCGCCCAATAAGAGAGAAGCAGAATATGCAGAGAGATATATGGAGGGAGTAATGTAACAGGTTGTTAATGTGAGACACAGGGATACGCGGCCACACACTTGTCTTGGGCTGTAATGAAAGAAAATGTAGCTGAGAACAACTATGGGAATATCTGAGATATTTCAGATTTGACATAATTTTCTCTGGACAGTGCCCATCAAATAAAAAATAAATAATATACGGGCTCTCAAGACCCACTTTTTCATTAAACCATACCTGCCGACTTTTGAAACTTCCTCTCCGGGAGAAGCCAGGAGAGGAGTGAAGGGGACCTGGACGAGGCTTAGTTTTGTGGGCGGGGCGAGGCTGATGTCACTAAGCCCCGGCAGCCTCATTAATTCGTGGGTCCGTGGATGGGGCGAAATGACGCGAACCCCCGAAATTCGGAAATTGATACCGTGGGGAAGTAGAAGCTGTGGCTACAATGCGGGAGACTTGCCCACCTTCCTGGGGGCGGGAGGGGGACCCTATTTGCGGGACCCTCCCGGCCATTCCGGTAAGTATGCATTAAACCCAGCCAGCTCTCATCCTAACCGTCTGTTTATGCTCACTTCTGCCCCTTCTGTGTCACCCCAGTCTGTCTGCCCTTCTGCTCTAGAATATAAGCTCTCACGAGCAGGGCCCTCTCTCCTCATGTGTTATTCTTACAGTATGGGCCTTATTCTGGATCACTCGCTCCCCTGCGCATTTGCACAGGGAATTTACTACTACGCATTTCTGAACATGTGTGTATGCTTGGCTAGTTCGCTGTCCCGTTCGCACCAACTAGTGCGGGAGGTGGGTGTGGGGTGACGAGCTGCACACATGGGAATGCGCAGCGCGAAGCAGAGTGAGCCACCGAGCCCGAACGTGGCGAGCGGACAATGGTGCTACGTACTGTATGTTCTGTAGCGTACGCCTTGGCCGCAAAGATGACAAAGTACCCAATGAAATAAAATGTATTTACTAGTGCATAAAAAAAGTAACAGATAAAATAAATCCTGTTATTCCTGTGAATAAGGCATTTTAATCTTCTACAACACAGCTAGGGATGGAATGTGGTCATACATTGTAACATTCAGATTCTCCTCCCTGACATCTGCAGCGAGTGATACAGTCAGTGTGAGTGTCAGTGTGGGCAATGGAGGCTGTGCTAGGGGTCAGTCACCTCCCCGTGTATTGGACGCTACTGCACCAGACAGCAGCCCCCTTGTCACACGGCACCGGGTCACCTCGCTGGCCGGGCGGCCGGCATGTGCGGCGGACTGGGGCGGCTGCAGGTGGTGTGAGGGGCGGTGTAGGGCTCAGTGTCCCCTCCCTGTGGGATTTCTCCCTTTCCCCATGCGGAAGTGCTGCAGCTGCTTTGTGTGTGCATGTGAGAGAGACAATGCGCCGGGGAGCACACGCGCTGTTAGTGTCTATGTGACCACAGAAATGGCCCGGGATCCCAAATGGAGAGCCACCCTGCGCACCTACTACTGCCTCAAATTCTCCCTGTCCTTCTACTCCACCCTCTTCTCGGTAGGTCCCTGAGTGTGAGTGCATGATCATCAGCTCAGTGCTGGAAATGGCAGGCAGCAGCTCAGTGACAAATGGTGTTAGTATTATTACTATATTATTAGTATATACGTCAGTGTAGCCATGGAACTGCAGCACAGTGCAGTATGAATGAACGTGCAAATCTAAGCACCCTGCAATGTGTGTGCCCTTTACTATGGCTTATTATTATTGTAGTAATGGATGATGTGGGGGTGTGGCCTTCTCACTGACACAAAGCAGTCATGGCTCATTCTACAGCCTGTATAGAGATTCTGATGCACACAGGAGCACATCTCTCCAGTCATGTCAGCCAAGGGGTCAACAAATATACATTGTGTGTCCATATACAATACTGTACTGTTCATACACACTATTGCAACTGGAAGGTCTGGTCCAGTTATTTCCAAAGAGCTGAGCCCAGATTCTGTGCTGTATTCTTATTGCAGACTTGCACTGATGCGACTAATGATTAATCACAGATTTACTTAACATCAACTTTTAAAAAATCTACTGTACTTTTGACTAATTGTTGTTTGTGTTGGAAATCTTCAATACATTGTTGTTGTGTTATTTTTGGTATCTACAGATGTACTGACGCTCATTGTTTCCTCGCCAATCGCCATGTGCAATTTCCGTTGTGATTGGCACGATCCTGTGACCATGCACGTGCAACGAATTTGCTCTCGAGGATCATAGAAAAGCATTGATCAGCGATGTCTTATCGTGGCGATTCTGTACAATGGGTGTGATTTTGGCGCACCAAACAAGCACGTGTGGTTAGGTCGAGGCGACAATGAGCATGCTAAATCTGTATGTAATGTTTTACACAAGTTTTAATTTTTTTTTCTTGTTATACTCCTGTTTATTAATCCTGTTTCTCAATCCCAATGGCGGGAACCAAAAGCAAAAAGGACTCCGTTCTGTTTATGCAATTGTATGGTTAAACATAGAATTTGACGGCAGATAAGAACCACTTGGCCCATGGAAAACCACTTGGTTTTATGGATAATTATTTAACACTAGTTACGAGTCAAAATGACGGAACAATATAACAGTAATATCAGCACCGGCAGTTGTGGGTGCAAAATGGTGCAACACTTGAATTGCTCCGTTGGGTTTTATTATATAGGATGGTAAAATTGGACTAGGGCACAACATGAAAGGAAATGTTATGACTGTTAAGCCAGATACACTCTAACCGATATTTTATACAAGATCACTCATTTTGGCCGGTCTGAATGTTATAGTTTGTAATATCGCTTAGTGTGTCCGCTTCGTATCGATTGGCTAGTAATTATTAAAACATATTTTCTCAGATATTGTATTAGAACTGTTTGTACCCTGTGGAGGCTTGTAAATGAAAATTGTTAATATAATATTTTTAATTGAAAGTTTTTAAATAATATTTGTTTCTTCCGGTTCAGCGGTTGCTGGTTATGTGACGTCACTAATCAGCTGCTGTGCTTTACGCATATCAATTTAACTTCTCTGGAAAGTTTCACATGAACATACGACTTTAGAAATTGTGCACTTCGAACACTCTGGTTTCATCACTGATCATTTCCAGTTTTGCGGTGCTTCAATGAACTTGCTGTATATTTTTACAATTTAAAAAATATTTGTCTAGCCCCCTCTCAACACTGCCACTAGGGTGGCCAATCCCGGTATAGGAATCGGCGGGATCCCGGGATTTGGCCCTAAAAAGGCTGGGAATTGAATCCAGGGATTGGAGCTTCCAATCCCAGGATTCCGGGATTGGCCTGCACAAATCTAATATCGGGCAGCGCTGAGACCAGCTCAGACGCTGCCCGTCTGCTCCCAAACCCCGGCGCGCTGCTCTGCGGCTGCGTGCAGCGTGACCTGATGTCAGAGGTCACGCTGCGCAGCCTGTCTGCAGCTCCATGCCCACCCACCGCCCGGTACCTGAGCCATCACTGCTGCCCGGCTTCTGCACCGCCGGCCGCCTCCAGACCACCGCTGCCCCGGCTCCCGCACATCTGCCCGCCTCCAGACCACCCCCAGACGGCCCCCAATCAAAGCTGCCAGCCTCTGAACACCACTGCCCGGCTCCCGCACCAATGGCCGGGTGAGTGAGACTGGGTTCGGGGGTGACCGGAGGGCGACTACAGTTCGTCATTATATTGACAAACTCAATCCCGGGTATCCCAGGATTAGGCATTTTTCAATTCCCGAATCCCGGGATTGAATAAAACCCCTGAGATTGGCATCCCTAACTGCCACCAATGACCACTTTACAGCCCCTATAGTAAATGTGTGGAGGCGGAGTGTTAAAAATTCTACAGCCCCCACTCGTACAACAAAAATGTATTCCTTATAAACATTCTTATTTTTGCGATAGGTCCCAGCACTTTAGGCAGCTGCCTAATGGTAGATCCAGGCCTGTCTACTGTGGATGATAATTGAGGGTTAACCTTAAATGATTTTTATGAAATTCTAACAAACAATAATGGTGCCTACAAATGGGGCAATATCAGGGCATTTTCGAAGTGATATCAGTAGATCGCTTATAGAATTCCCCTACGTTGCTCCATGTGTAGGGGCCATAGCATGCTGGATAATAATCTCTTAATCGCTGGTCAAGGCCAGTGTTCTCACTAGAGAACACTGGCACTGACAGATTGCTCAGCACACAGCGCTGACACATTGCTGTGCGGCGTTATGTGCCGACCAATCTTTCTGAGCGAACGAGCATTGCTCAGGACGCTTAGTAAATCTCCCCATGTGTAGGCCCCTTTAGACTTTCTTTCTTGTCCAATTTAGAAAATTACACACATTTTCTGGTTGCTAAGGTTTATTGCTAATTTGTACAAATTGAGTTGCTAACCATTGATGTTATTTTGAAATGCTAATTTATAAAACTGGCTACAACTTATTTTTTTTTTTTGTTCCAAAAACTTTTTCATTATCATGTCTATGGGCATAGCACACCCACTGACAAGGATGCAGTACCTGTGACCATACATTTGTGATTTTCTTTTGCTGGTCAACCAAATGTACTGTAGCTCTCCTCTGTTTTTTTCCCCTTAATTAGAAAGTACAGTCAACAATCATTGTGATCACCAGTAAACTCCTCTGCCAGCTTTAAGCTGACCACTGAGGGTGGACATTCTATCCTGATCAGTCTGACCAGCCATAGATACTGTAGGACCAGAAATTGTATCAAGTAGATCCTTGCTGATGCGACAGAATAATTGTAAGGAACACAGGATTGGCTAAATAACTTCAACTTGAAAAACTTGAAAAAATAATATTAACTTAGGGTATTGCGGTCCTTTAATATCATGCAAGTACACAGAGACTCATAGCTTTCCACTGTAGCTAAAGATTTTCTTTGAAAGATTAGTAAATCTAGTAAAGGAAAATAAAAGTTCCTATATTTATATTTGCTTTTTTTTTTAAAAAACATTATACAATAACTTTATAAAAGAACAGGGAAATTGACAAAATTTTCAATGCCATACAGGAGACCAGGAGTCAAGAAAATATAACGTTATTTTAACTATGAAAAGGGTACAAGCAGTTTACACAAGGACAGGAAGTAACAAAATAACAATCCCCAAGGGTATAACTTTGTCACAAGTATAGAAGCAGTGACGTTTTGATTATCTCAACATGGGTCAATGACCTTACAACCAAGAACATAACTTCGAATGTAAGCTAAATAAAAGAGAAAGAGAATGTAAACTATAGAAAACAGGTGAAAAAAATATAATAGTTACTAGCCCGTCAAAATGACGAAACAACATAACCGTTATTTCAGTGCAGGCAGCTGTGTGCGCCCAAATATATATATATATATATATATATATATATATATATATATATATATATATATATATAAGAGTCCGCACTCAAGGTAGATTGTTGTCATAGGGGGTGCTCCAACAGATGAATGAACATCACAAGGATATAGAGATATATGAAATGGGCACTCACCAAGGTCTTAAATTCAACAAAAAGATTTATTCACGAAATGAAGATACATCCGACGTGACGTGACGTTTCGATCAAAGGATCGTCATCAGGAAAATGTCAACATAGGTAACAGATATCATTCCCAACCAACAGGCAACCTGGTATCCATCCATGGATGGATACCAGGTTGCCTGTTGGTTGGGAATGATATCTGTTACCTATGTTGACATTTTCCTGATGACGATCCTTTGATCGAAACGTCACGTCACGTCGGATGTATCTTCATTTCGTGAATAAATCTTTTTGTTGAATTTAAGACCTTGGTGAGTGCCCATTTCATATATCTCTCTCTATATATATATATATATAAGCACTCACCCTCCTTGCAGAAGGTTTTGGGAAGAACCGGCACACACTTGTAGAAGTCCAATGTAGATTTATTTAAGGCATGAGATGGTATACAGACACGGCCCAACAGCCGTTTCAACTGATATTCACAGTCTGATATTCACAGGTATAGGTGGTTGGCGCTGATCCGACTAGTGAATAACTTCACACAAGCGAGCCGCTGGTCCTCAATGAGAGGGGGGGCTGCCCTCTTAAAGATAAGGGATGAGGGGCGTATGAGGCCTGTGCTCAGGGTGTGTGTGTGTAGGAACTGGGTCTTGTCAGAAATGAGTAATAATATGCTGGGAAAAAGCAGTGGATCCCACTGTATGCTTTGTAATAAATCAACAGTGCATGTATGGGGATAACAATAGATTTATTGAAAAATCCCACTGAACAGTCTAAGTATAAAAGTGCTCTAAACACCATATACTGTACACATATGTAATTCAATACTGCAGGTGCAAATTGTGCGTTGATATAGGTCAAAGCACAATGAGAAATACAGTATGACTTATGTGGAACTTGTGCTAACAGGCAGCACAATAGGGGTGGTGGGGTAGCGATAGCTGGGGGTATAGTCACAGTTTCAGATACAGGCCGGTGGTGCGGGGGGCTGGTGTCCTGTACCCTCCCGCAGTGCACACTAACCTGATTGCGCTGATGGTGCTGCTTCCGTCCTTCCCGCTGGTCCTATCCCGCCGCTGGCTGGGTTGGCGCCGTGTCCGCTCAACCTGCCGGCTTCCACAGACTCTGCTGCATGCGAAACTTCTGGGTGCGGGTCCCGCGAGAACTCGGCACCTAAGTCTCAGTGTGCAGCGAGTACTGTGCGCTCGACTCCCGGCCGGGAGGAGACTGATGGGCTGTGTTGTAGTGAGTGGGGGCAAGTCCTCAGTATATGGTGTTTAGAGCACTTTTATACTTAGACTGTTCAGTGGGATTTTTCAATAAATCTATTGTTATCCCCATACATGCACTGTTGATTTATTACAAAGCATACAGTGGGATCCACTGCTTTTTCCCAGCATATTATTACTAATTTCTGACAAGACCCAGTTCCTAGACACAACCTGAGTGCAGGCCTCATACACCCCTCATATATATATATTAGCCTACCATAATACTTAGTTGCTATAGTGTAAATATAACCTTGTGCAACCATTATCTTGGATACCTGAGTAGGGAATCTAATATTATACCCTATCACCCAGAGAACACCCAAAATATGACCAAAGGCCACACCTTAATAAAAATCACACAATCAGCGATAGAAATTGGATCAAACGGTACTAAAACTTTGTTTTACATAATTTAAAACAAAGGTGTCATTGATAACGCAACTTGATAAGAGTTGATGATAACCTGCTTTGCATGCTTCCAGTGTGAGATCAAAGATGCTTCAGGTCATGGTCTGTAGATTTGGCCCCCAAACCCTACGCATTTCGTCCTTTTACATGGACTTCTTCAGGGGTACAGATTGAACAATGGTACAGTCAATGGACAAAATTTCACATGAGGTGAATCTCAAGCTCAGTGAGTCATATAATGGGAAAAATGTATCAATACAGTGGTACATACAATTGGAAATAATTGCACATGGAATGGATCTCAAGCGCAGTGAGTCATGTACTTTAAATCTCACAAATAAATGTACCTGGAGCAGCAAATAAAGTGTCAGTCTCCTATGTTATTTTATGCTCTACGCACATTTATTTGTGAGATTTGGCGTCATATTTCTGATAGTCATTCGGAACGTCCATAGGGTTGCTCAGATGATGTTGAGTCTTTTATACGATATGCACAGGTGTGAGAGATATTTCAGTCCAATCCACTGGATATCACACATAATACCCAGTTTTAGTATTTAGGTTGCAAAGGGACTAACTTTCAATTGAACGCAATTAACAACAAAAATATTGCATCCTGATTAAGCCATCCCCCATTGCCTACAACAGATGCTTACTACCTGCAACAACTATGGCCATTATGTTTATAAGAGGTGCTACTATTCTGGGCATTACAGTATATGTATAAGTGCTCTACTACTGTGGGCACTATGTGTATTAGCTGAGCTTCTACTGTGGTCATTATGTGTAAGCAGCACTACAACTGTGTAGCATAATATGAAAAAGGGACATTACTATGTGGTGTAATAAAAATCAGAGGCACTATGGGGGTTATTCTGGTTCACTCCTGGCAAATTTCTTCAGATGGACAAAACTTTGTGCACTGCAGGTGGGCAGATGTAAAATGTGCAGAGATAATTAGATTTGGGTGTGTTTTTTCTTCAAAGTGGGATCTATATTAGTGTTCATTCTAGCACCCGCTATCTTTGAAAACCCAAGTAGTTCCTGTTCCCTGCCTGGGGTGTCGCTGTCTGTTGTGGTGTTCCTAGCACAGGTCTGGTTTGCATATCAGTGCTGATATACAGACCACACTGCTAGAAGCACTACAGCAGATAGCGACACCCCAGTCAGGGAACGGGAACTGCATGGGTTTTCAAAGATAGTGGGTTCTAGAATGAACACTAAATATTGCAGTGTAAAAATAAAGCAGTCAGTATTTTCCCTGCACAGAAACAAAATAACTCGCCCAAATCTAATTCTCTCTGCACATTTTACATCTGCCCCCCAGCAGTGCACACGATTTGGTCCATCTAAGAAGGAATATTCCAGAAGGAGTGAACCAGAATAACCCCCTATGTGTGGTGTGGTGTGATGTGGTGTGATGTGATGTGAATAAGATTTTGCTACTGTGTGGTGTCATTTGAAATAGGGGTACTGTTGTGTGGCCAGGCCCCTTTATTGGGAGACCACACTCTTTTTAATCAGCACATGCCTTAGCACACACTCCCTTTTGTAAATTATGGGAGGGCGCAATTTTTAGTTTGCAAGGGGACGACGAACACCATAACACCGGCCCCGCATCCACCCTACTGAAATATAAGTCATAAGTACCAATTTGTTGCAATATATTGCAGGTTCCACTCAAACATTCGGATTGAAAATCTATTTGCTTCTATATGAAATTAAATTCAATGGGCAAATTCATATAAACTGTTCTAAAATAATGAGCATCTGCATGAAGAAACGCCAAAGCAAGAAGGGTAGTTAAAGGGTCTGAACATACTGTATTTAGGGCCAATTTACTCAGTCAAATATTTGTAATTATCCAGAGAGAAGCAACAAAGATTCTATTTTTCTTTTCATAAAACCACTTCATATGCCGTCTTTTTCGTTGGCTAGTTTACTTGAGCGATGGCCTCAGTAACCGCTTTTTTAATAGGCCGTCATCTGATGTACAAAACACTGTAAAAGGTAGCCATACTAAACAAATGGCACTGCTGTATTAAAACCCGTCCATTACAAAGAATTCCATCATTTCAAATACGCCTTTATAAATGGCATCTGAAAGTCGACTAGTACAGACTTGTAGACGGAAATGTTTATACTTGCATTTTCTTTTCATTAAAGGCTATCCCTTTCATTCTCCACGGATCAGTCTCATTATGTTGGTTGCTCCCTGCTCTGAGCAGGTCAAAGAAAGCATTAAAATAAGAGATTCTCGCTATCTTTGGTAGTCTCAAGTCTGTTCTTGTGAGACAGCGACCGCAGGCAGTTGTGTAAGAATCTGCTTATGGTTGCTTATGTTGAAGACTACAAATTTATACTGTACTGGCCTAATAAATATAACGAAATCTTGTACAAGATTCCTTCCCAGACTGCGCCTGTAATGTCATGCTTGGGTGCCCTTCTAGGGGATTGCACACCCCAATATAATAGAAGGAAGTCAGGTAGCACTCCAAGGCTATCAATATACTGCAAAACTCTGTGCTTTATTCAAACAACGGGTTTGGGTTTCCCCTTCCTCAGTACACACGTCCACTTCCGTCCATGGGAGTGTTGTGTATGGGCCAGATACCCAGCGAATTTCAAATGGTGACAGCTCTATAAGTTTTTGCTAAAATTTTTCACTGTTGTTGAATCCTGAAGAAGGGCATTACATCCCTAAAACATTGATAAGTAATAAGTAAACCTCTACACTCTGCCGCCTCTACACAGTATGCTACATTGGGGGTGCTGTCCCCTTAGGCAAGCCCATTGGGGTGTCCTCCAAGGGGCTGTGGTGGACCCTGGTAACATGCATTAGAAATCAGGCGGCACTCAAATACTTTTTTAGGCAAAGCAAAACATGTATTACAAACAACAAACACTTCAACGTTTCGGGGGAGAGTTTCTGATGAAGGGGAAACTCTCCCCGAAACGTTGAACTGTTTGCTGTTTGAAATGCACGTTTTGCTTTGCCTCAAAAAGTCTTCGAAGGCCGCCTGATTTCTACTGTTTCCCTGTTACCAGGGTCCACCAGAGCCCCTTAGGAGGGCATATATATATATATATATATATATATATATATATATATATATATATATATATGTGTGTATATATATATGTTACTTATAGTCAACTGCATGCTATTTCCCTTAATCATGATGGCCATTATGTAAGCTGGGTACTTATTTCTCGGTCTCGTTAATAAAATGCTTATGCACTAAACAATATTGTTAACTATATTGTTCAGGAGCCAAAGACGGGGGGGTCAATAAACACCTGCAGGAGCGTGAGTCGTGAACTATATTGTGGGTGCACAATAAATGATAAGTAGGAAAATATTAAAGATATTGTTATCATGCATATCGTTTAGAAAGATTGCCTATGAACATTGGAAGCTGTAGCTGATGATGTATAAAGAGAACAATAGAGAAATTTAGGGAGATTTTCCGGATCAAACTCTAAAGGGAGTTTCCAAATGCACGATTTGGACAAGAAGTCAAACAGAATGTTCTGCAATAGACTTTTGAAGTGAGAATGTTTTACTTGAAATTGAGACTGAAAGAAACTTGTGAGGTGCGCAAACAACTGCGCCTGGTAAGGGGTTAGTGAGTCCTCCAATAAAGAAACAAGAGAAAACAGTGTACGAAAACCGTCCCTAACCCTTTTTCCTTTTAATATAACAGCCAGCGCTGGTACACTGATTTCTCATGGTTGAGACTGAGGGGGGTATTCAATCCCCTGCCGCTATTTCCGACGGGGGAAATAGCAGCGGCCATCTATTCAATGTTGTCTTTCCCGACAGCATTGAACAGGCATCACAGCAAAACATGGCTGACTTTAAAAGCAGTCAGGCTCGTTTTATCGAGAACGGCCGTGGATTGTGGAGCTCACGGCCAGATCTTGACGATCCACGGCCGTTTCTCATGGCCACATCCTCTTTTTGGCACTCGACAGACAGGGACTGTTGAGATGCAGTTGAGCGGACCGAGGTCGGGACCGGGTCACGACTGTTAGGCTGGCCCGTCAGTCGACACCCGGGATTAAATACTGCCCTGAGTATTCGCTCTTCCACTAAATATGTGCTATGTGAGGCCCATTGGCTAATCCCAGTGATACAAACTCTTCTGCAGCCTTTTGTTTTAATCCCCATAGTGCCCTGTGCTAAATCCCTTACTTCTTACCCTCCACCTTAGAATTTCCTCACCTTCCCCCAATCTTTCCAGCATAAGTGATAGATTAGACTATTGGCTGATTGGGAAATATAGGATTATTGTCTATATAGGCCACACATGCAGTTGTCCAAAATGGAAGAGGCTTTGCAGTGCCTTTGCTTTTCTTGTGCAATGTTGAGATAAGCCCTTGCACAGACCAATAGGCAGTGGCGAATTTTCCATTAGGCACATGCTGCATGTGTCTAAGGGTGGGACTTGGGCTCATGTTTCATTACTGTAAGTCTAAAATGACCAGTAACTACAAAATACAGATGGAACAGCTCTCAATGGAGCTGCTCTTGGCATTAGTGTCGCCAATCGCCGCTGTGCACCATCCGACAGAAGAGGGCACGTGCACGAGATGCTCACACGCTCCTTTCTATTTTGGTGCTCGCTGCCGGCTCGCCGCTACTCCCTCGTCTCCCCTGAAGTCCTTTGCAGCCCCCACTCGCCCTGCCCATCTCCCTGAAGCGGAGACGGGCAAGGAAGCCGCTCCCCGCTGATGAGGACGCACGTGCGTGTGAGATGCTCGCATGTCCCCATCAGATGGAGATCCTGTCTGCCAGCATGCGCCAGCTCAGGACATCTGGTGATCCTGCTGGCTGGTTGACAGGCGTTGCCAATAGGAGCGATATTCCGACTACATTTCCAAACATGCCTTATCCTACTGATATCGGTGAGAGTAGGGAGAATTACCAGTGCATGGCCAGGTTTAGCCTGTACCCATGAAAAGGAGAGTATCATTAATTCACATGTATATTGCAACAATCTATGTTCCACAAACTATTTTGCAAACTTTCTTGGCTTTCTAATAGATGTTGGCCGCAAATATTCTTCGTGACAACCATCGTTAAGATGCTGGTTTAAATACATTATTGGTTTAAAGTCCGTATCTTTCTGTTCATTCTGATGAAAGTTGTGTTAAGAGGGCATTAAAACTCCAAATAAATTGCACTGTGTGTGTGTGTGTGTGTGTGTGTGTGTGTGTGTGGTTTATTTGTACATAGCAGGAAACAATAAACTTTATGTGAACAGCTGAAAGGAAATCTAAACCACTGCGCCACAAGACTCCCTGTTACATGTTGAGCAGCTTAGATTCACATAAAAAACTTTATTTTCGATCCTCTTCTGTGACTGCCATCAGCAAACTGACAGCTTTGTAATATTGGTGGGCTGATAGTAATTGCATTTGACAAGCATTCCATAGTTAAGGGTGTCAAGTCATGCAAGTGTGAATGGCAGCTTCCCCCACCCCGGTGCACAACGTCAGTTGGTGCGTGGTTGAGAAGTGGAATGATAGACATGTTAATGTCATCTTTCTCTCTATTGGTTACACATCTTTTCCATTCAAGCTGCCGGTTGGAGTTGGTCCAGAGACTTTGAGAATGATAATTTTTCTCACCTGCTAAGTCCTTGTTGTTCTTTTTACCATGTCCTGCCAACCATGGCAACCGCAGAACAGGGCAGATTCTTTTTATGCTGGCTGACAGGGTTAGCAAGGCATAGTGAAAGAGCTGCATACTCCTAGCAGTTTAGAAAGATTGGCCTATAACCTATAGTTACAAGATTTTTTTTAATAGGCACGGATAGTGTCCACAGTGCTGCGAAACCTAACATAACATAAGTACACTAGATTTAAGTTGACATATAGGAACAGCAAATAGGAATAACACCAACAGGTAGGGTAGGATGCGGGCAGTGGTAACTCACTGTAAGCCAGTTCCCATGATAAGGTGAGAGTGCAGCATCAGACAGACAAGGTAGTACAAGGGGTAGAGAGCTTACATACTAAAGGCCCCCATACACTATAGGATCGATCCTAATAGTACCGAAGAGTGCGAGTTGCAGTTCGGGTGCCTTTTGAAAACGGCACCCGAATTAAGCCGATCTCGCACCCCTATGGAGGTGCGAGCACTTTTAAGTGATTTCAGTCCGCCGTAAAGTACGCCCGGTGCCGTGATGATTCGCTAGTGTGAATCATCCGCACCTAATAGGCTAGACCCCCATGTGATTTCTCCTACGGGAGATATTGCATCCAATTCCTCTGGAGCCGCCCAGGACCCTCCCGGGGGCAGGATCACACGCGGCCTATCTGCATACGATGTATCGCAAGCGATCCCTGCTCACTGCCGCTGCGGGGTGGGATCTGACACAGGGAGCAATGTATGATCTCCAGGTCCAATCTGATGCGCACGGGACTGCGTATCGGATCGGATTTCAGACACATTCTATTTGAGTCAAGTCGATTTCACCCGATTTCTTGGCCTGATCTGCCGCAATCGGACCAAAATCGCATAGTGTATGGGCACCTTAAGAGAAGGGATGAACTGTTAGAGGGTAAACTAGTCAAAGGGAAAGGGAGGGAGAAGCACGTAGAGCTTTTGCAGGAAGGATGTGTGCTCATGTGAAATACACTGTCATGCTTCTATAATTTAATTTACTGCAACCCTCAAATGCACAAGGAATAAGGATCCTAACCTGATACTGGACAACAGCTGTGTTGCCATACTGCCTTAAGTACAGTGACCAACTGTGACCCTGAAGAAGGTTCAAGACGGCCTAGTATGCACCCTTCATTCCGATTCGTCCCAGAGGTTCTCAACGGGGTTAAGATCTGCACTCTGAACTGGCCAGTCCATCCGGGTTACCGAATTTTCTGTAAAACCGACTAAAACACAGCACCACATCATAACGCTACCATCTCCATGCTGTACTGTATCTACTGTACCCTCTGGCATCAGACAATATCCTGGCAATCGGCAAACCCAAACACATCCACGTGATCTGAAAAGTTTTATCTTATGTACCGGCATGAACATGTCTGCAGCAGAGTCACACCATTTAGTTTACGAGGGAGTGTCCAAACCCTGTTGTCTACATAGTGTATATTATACACACACACACACATTGGTCAACGTGGCCAACAAAATGAGGGTCCAGGGTGATCTGGGTTTGCCCATGGTCTTTCCTGCACTGTTTTCCTGGTGCCAGAGACCATTGATTTACTAGTTTATGCTAATGCAATTATCCCTATAATGAATGCAGAGGATTGTACAGTTGCAAGCAGAGATACCAGTGTAGCTCACTGATCTACCTTGGTAGCGGCAACTGTCATCATTAGTATCTGCAGTAGTGAAATCCATCAGAATCAGGCACATGCCCCTGAATCACACAGAAGCAGTACACTTGCCCCTGAATCGCACAGAGCCTTTGTTTCCCACCCATGGTACTCCCTCCTGTCAGGACAGTTGCATGCGATTTGTTCTTCCATCTCCCAGTTTACGCCCTTCAATTAAAAAAATACATACCTGGCTAACTTGCATCCAGTCAACTATATATACTATCTATACAGAATATATCAGCAGTGTCCCTACCTATTCTGACATTTTTTGTGGAAACATCCATATCTGGCAAAAAGCATGGCGACATTAATAATGGGAATTGGCCTTGCTGGTTGGGGACATGGTATTGTGGCCCGAAGCCCCATTTTTGTTAATCCAGGGGGTCCAGTCCATCTGCAGTCTACACTGTAACAGGAGCTGGTTGCTGTGTGTAATGTTGTAAAATGAAGCACCTGGCTCCTATCACTGAGCAGGAGTCAGCACTGTGTTGTAATCCCTGCTCAGGTGACACCCGGGTGCAGCCTGCACTGCCCTAGTGATGTCACTTGTATATGTGTGTGTGAAACTTATACGCAAATATCTTTCACAACTCTCATTATGAAAAATCTTACATGAAGCTATTAGACCACAGAGCAATAAATATTGAAAACGTAATTTTTTGATTATATTTCGCTACTGTAAAGAGGTTGTGTCTTAGCAAAATGTATTTATTTATTTATTTATTTTGTGAAAAAATACCTCTAGGGACTGTTTATGAACTGTGGAGATAGGAAAAAAAAAACATTTAGAATTTTTAGCTGTCTGTCATTCTAGCATCATGCAAAAACTAAATTTGTATTCCAAATTTTAACCATTGTACAGTTTAGTGATCTAGAAAGAAATGTCAATGTGGCATAAGGGAGAGGAGCAATAAATCAAAAACCCAGACAATCGATGCACTAAAAGTTGGTGTTCCATCATCAGCGCGAGTAAAGCCACGGGCAAATGCTAGCATATATTCTAATGTTAGCATTCACAATAGAACTATATCAATAAGTACATTATCTAGGAGAAACTCCCATTGTATCATACATTATAATAAAATACTCTTAAAAGTGTATATATGTGTGTGTGTGTGTCCGAAACACTGCCATCTGATGGCTGTGAGTGAAACTACATCTCTCTCTCTCTCACACATGCACAAACACAGAGGCAATCACAAGGTAGCAGACTAGCTTTCGAAGCATTAGCTTTGAGCGGGCTTACTAATTAACAATATTTTATGAAAGTCCTAGTATTAATACATTTGTAAGTTTAGATATAACACACAGAACACCGCCTTCCTGTTAATATCATTTTATTATTAAAAGAATACAAGAGCAGGCTTATAGCTTATAGCAGTTTTATTCACAACTCTGGCGCGCACTATTTCTTTGTAAAGTTTGGGTGGCAGGGAACAAATTTTGAATTTGGAAGTGGGGGGTCTGTGGCAGGGAAGGAGAGTTCCACCACCTCTCCATGACCACCTTAACCCCTTCACGACATATGACGTATATATACGTCATATGTCGGTTGCGGGGGAATCAAGCCAGCTCACGGAGTGAGCTGGCTTGAAAGAGAGCAGGTAATGGCTGTATATTACAGCCAGGTCCCTGCTCTCACGGCCACGAGCGGCGAGTTCGCCGATCGTGGCCGTTTAACCCTTTAAGCACCGCGGGCAAAGCGCCCGCAGTGCTTAAATAGCTGATCGGAGGGGGGGCGCCCCCCTCCGGCGCCGATCGGGGCCCCCCGCAGCGAGATCGGAGGGTGCCGATCGGTTGCCATGGTAGCCAGGGGTCTAATGTAGACCCCTGTGCTGGCCGTGTATGCATACCTATTACATCCTGCCTCAGGCAGGATGTAATAGGAAGTGCATAAAATCACTACGTTCAGCCATAGAGCTCTATGGCTGAACCTAGTACAGGCGATCGCGCCCCCTAGTGGTCAAGTACACTAGGGGGCCTTGTAGTAAAAGTAAAAAAAAAAAAAAATAAAGTTTAAAAATAAAAAAAAAATAAAAAAATATTAAAAGTTCAAATCACCCCCCTTTCCCCATTTCCCAAATAAAAATAAATAAAAAATAAAAAAAATAAACATATTTGGTATCGCCGCGTTCCTAAAAGTCCGATCTATTAAAATATAACATTAGTTATCCCGCACGGTTAAAGGCGTAAATGGAAAATAATCCCCAACGCCAAAACTACGTTTTTTGGTCGCATCGCGTACCCAAAAAAAAATAACTAAAAGAGATCAGAAAGTCGCCCATATCCCATAATGGTATTAATTAAAAAGTACACTTCAGCCCGCAAAAAATGAGCCCTCACCCAGGTCCGTAGGTGGAAAAATAAAAAAGTTATAAGCCGCAGAACATGGCGACGCAACGCAAATTAGAAAAACCGTAAAAGTTGCGATTTTTTTTTTTAGTGGTAAAACATAACGAAAACTATATAAGTTTGGTATCACCAGAATCGTAACGACCCATAGAATAAAGATAACCCATCATTTTAAACGAACTATGAACTCCAAAAAAACCGTAACCAGCGCAAAATTGTGCAATGGCGTTTTTTTTTTTTTTTTACCCCACATTGAATTATTTCCTGATTCCCCAGAATATTATACGGTATAGTAAATGGTACCATTACAAAGTACAACTTGTCCCGCAAAAAAAAAGCCCTCATGTGTCTATATAGCCGGAAAATTAAAAAAGTTACGCTTATTTGAATGCAAGGAGGAAAAAAAAAAAAAATTACCTTAAAAGGCAATGTCGTGAAGGGGTTAAGCACTGCCCACACCCTCCTTTGGGCAACATACTGTACCAACCTGCCATAGGAAGGAAGCAGATAGTGCCCCAAAAAGTTTGAGGCTGCTTCTGAGGCATATTTTACTTGTTATTTCAAAGGGTTATTATTACATTATAGTGGCATATAATGCTCTCTGCCTGTCCTATTGTGACCAGTCTCATTTTTTAATTAAGGAGAATTGTATGCAACATACTGTTTTCATGTTATTTTATATTTGTGTGTGTTTAAATCTGGCTCCGTTACTGGCCAGTGCTTCCCCAGCCATTGCCCTCGCCGCCTGTCACTGCACATAGGACAATCCTTTCCTTCTCTGCTTATAATGTGACAAGCTGCATCCAATAGAGGGGATACGGTCGAATTGTCGACCCCATGGCAGTCATTAGGTCAACACCGTTCGGACGACATACAGCAAGGTCAACGGGGTCTAGGTCGACATGGGTGAAGGTCCACAGGGGTCTAGGTCGACACATGTGTTAAGGTGACAGTTAGAAGGTCAACATGGGTTTTTTGACTGTTTTTGATCCGACATGTGCCGACAGGCGGCATTTCATGCCCTACCATTTACTAGGGCATGGTGGAAGAATAAAATACGCTCGGCACCATGCCCGAGGCATCGCAAGCGCAACGAGCGATGCGAGGGGATGCGGTGCACTTAAAATTGTGTCCATGTCAACTGTGCTGACATTCAGGTCAAAAAACCCTTGTCGACCTTTTGACTGTCGACCTTTTGACTGTCGACCTAACGCATGTGTTGACCTAAACCCCTGTCGACCTAGTCCCTTGTCGACCTAGACCCCTGTCAATCTTCACCTATGTCGACCTAGACCCCTGTCGACCTTGCTGTATGTTGACCCAACAGTGTTGACCTAATGTCTGTAGACCTAGTTGGGGTTGACTGAATGATCCCAACCCCAATAAAGAATACGGATATAATTGAAAAAAATTGTAACTTCATTTCTGCATCTGGTTGTATGCAAAAACTTGCCATAAAGAGAGATCTGTGCAAGCCACAATGCCATCTAGTGTGGGTGTAATCAATACAGACACAGGCATCACTGGTACATACCTCCCAACTGTCCCGCTTATCGCGGGAACGTCCCGATATTTTGGGACATTCCCGCGTCCCTCCCGCTGCCGGCAGTGTCCCGCGGCTTGGGGGGGGGGGGCAGTTGGGAGTCCCCCCTGTGGTCCGTGAATAGACACTGTGCGCATGCGCACAGCGTCTGTTCATGCAGGCAGAGGGGCTGGGGGCTGGTCAGCAGCTCAAAAGAGCTGCTGGGCATGCCCCCACCACAGCGAAAACGGGGCGTGGCCTCGCGGGAGCATTGCAAGTATAGACAACGCCCCTTTCCGACAGGCCACGCCCCCCAAATATTTGCAGCGCGTCGGAGGCACGCACACCGTCCCGTCTCCACAGCCGTCAATGTTGGCAAGTATGCTGGTAAGAGGAAAACATAGAAGCAGGAACAGGAGAGAGGGGGGTAGCTGTAATCAGGGCTCTGCTTGGACAACATGCAAAGGCCTCTAAGCTATTTCTCCATGACTCAGCATGTCCTTGACAGCCAGGGGACCACACCTTTATTCCATGTGAGCATCATAGGTGCAGTGGTTACAGAATGTGGTTACAGAGAATAGGTGTTTTGCATAAACATCAATTCACAGCCTATGGGGCAACACCCACATCATTCGATGGGCACCAACCATCGAACGATGTGGTGAGTACACGCAAAACTAAGACACTCTCCGTGTTTCAGTTTTGCATGTGTCCTTTACGAGGACAGGGTGGGCAGCTCTCCTATACGGTGATCATCCCTCCCCCGGCACCCGCGTCACCGGGGCATTACTATGGGAATGCCCAGCGTTTATATGGGAAGGCCCATTCCCATGGGTGCGTCCCCTGGCCCGCTGCCCCACGCCCCCGCCTGTTTGCCATGGCCGCTTGTATACAGCGCATGCATATGTGCAGAAATGCGCATGCACAGAACAGAAACATTGCTCTCCTGTGTGAATTCGCACAGGAGCGCATTGACCAGAATAAGGTCCTGTGTTTGATAAATTACAGGAGCTGAATGGCTGGTACTTCACATCGTCCCTCTCCGAGGCTTAGTACATGGACCCCTTTATCTCTCTCCACTTTATCATTCTCTAGGGCTGGCAGTGCTAGAAGAGAACAGACACGCATTGCTCTGGCTGAATATTTGCTAAATGAATTGTAGTTTTTAGACAGGACTTGCCTTGCATATCTTGTTTTTTTCTTTGTAAAGAGGTCATGTTTCCTGATGGCGCGCTAACAGGCGGAAATCACTGTTCTGCCATTTCTGCACTTATACGCATGCCCAAGCTCTTAAACTGCAGTTGCATTCAGGAAAATGCTGGTAGAGGGCTGCGACGTAGTGTTGGCTGGTCATGGCCTGGACAACACAGGTATGTCTGGATCTTTGTGGGGATGCGAAACATGGCGGAACTGTCTTTGTGGCTAGGCTTTGCAAAGTTTTGCAATCATGGTGAGGGACCTGACATGCGAGGCAGCCTTGCCCTGTGCTCGGCGGCCACTCTCATGCTACAGAAAGCAATTGTTGTTTTATTATTTCTCACAAAACTACAACTGACGCTGAGACTTTCACCGATGTGTCCTCATACTGTACATACAGCCTCAGTACACCACGCTGAGGGAGGTGGTTGGCACGAGTGAGCTTCAGGTCCTGTGCAACTCCGCTAGTGTCATTTAGTGTGGCCAAAAATGCATCCTAGTTTAAGTCTGGATGCACAAGGGGCCTGTGGTGAATTATTTGATATGTGACACATGTCTCTGTGTGCAATTAGGGGCCTTATTCTGATTCACTCGCTCCCCCGCGTTTTCGCATGGGGGGAACGAGTCTGCGCATGTTCAGACGCTGGCTGCAAGTGGGCACGGCGAACTGCTAGTTCGCTGTCCAATTCACACCTACCAGTGCGGGCGTGAGGTGTGGGGTGGCGGCAACAGGCTGCGCCCATGGGAATGCCCAGCGTTTCATGGGCACTCCCATGCAAATGCTGGGCGATCCCATGCAAATGGTGGGGGGCAGGCAGCTGACATCACCAGAGAGTGTCTTAAGGTGCCCATACACTAGTAAGATTTATCTTCAGATCTGGCTGGTTGGAACATAAACATGGTTATGGATGAGTGACAGTTTGTCAGTTTTCCAGCATTTCCAAGCAAATGGTCAACTGTCATTTGCTCTCATCCATAGCCATGTTTTTGTTCCAACCAGCCAGATCTGAGGATAAATCTGTGTGTGTATGGCCACCTTTAGTTTTGCATTCACCTTTCAACCATTGAAAGATTTGGCCCATACCACTTTAATGCAAACCATCCAGTTGCAGTCGTTTGGGAAACTCATCAAGCGAAGGGTGGAGGGTGGCCATGTGGGTGCGTTATATCCACACGCAGCGCTGCGAATTTCGCAGCGTTGCTTGTGGACCCGCTCCGGGGACAGTGGCAGGTGGGGAGTTTGACTTGGGCGGTACACCTGTCAAACTGTAACGAAGGGTCCTAAGGCAAGCTCAGGGAGGACAGAAACCTCCCATGGAGCAGAAGATGAAGCACAACAGAACTTTGGGGCCGATTCAGATGCGTTCATTCAAGGCATATTAAAAAACTCTGTCGCAAACAAATATAAAAGTGTCACATATCAAATTCATCTGCACAGTCTCGTGGTGCGTACTAGTTGCAGTCTGTTGCATCTAAGAGACCTTTTTCGACAAAAAAAACACCAATGCTGTTGGAATCTTATGGGTTCTGGCATGCCAAGAGGGACTGTTTGGCACGACTGCACTAAAGATGTATGAGGACACAACTGTAACTCTAAAAGTTGTGTTGTGGAACATTTTGTTTGGATTTGCCTGCACTGATACTGCTTTCACATTGCTACCCTGCTTTCAACCCATTTTTGTAAATGTTTCATAAAAGCCAGTTAAACCCCTTCACATTGCATGTTGTAACCAGTATATTACTGTTTATATACCGTTTTTCTACCTTTCACATTCAACCCGTTTCACCCATAAAAAAAATGGCTTCTTTGAAATAAAACTCTGTTGTGCACTTCCTGCTTGTGGGCAGTGACAACATGCAGGAAGACAACCAATGACCCTTGTGCAGATTATCATGTGTAGGTCAAAACGATTCTGGACCGTTCAGACTGCAGGAAAAACGGCCCAGAACCGTGTAGGAACCTGCTTTTAAAACATTTTCAAATGCCGGTATTCTGTAACCAGTAAATTGACTGGGGACTAGGGTGGCCAACCCCGGGATCGGGATCGGCGGGATCCCGGGATTTGGCCCCCAAAACGCCGGGATTTCAATCCCGGGATTGGAGTTTCCAATCCCGGGATTTCAGGATTAGATTGCGCATGCGCGCAGTCTAATGCCGGGTAGCGTCTGAGCATCGCTCAGACGCTGCCCGACTTCTCCCGGCAGCACTGCGCAGCGTGACGAGATCAGAGGTCACGCTGCGCAGGCAGAGGTCGCGCCCGGCAATGTGATGCCGCGCCGCCCGCCCAGCCAGCAAGCCCGCCCGCCCAGCCA
This sequence comes from Crinia signifera, assembly GCF_055691185.1. Taxonomy (NCBI): domain Eukaryota; kingdom Metazoa; phylum Chordata; class Amphibia; order Anura; family Myobatrachidae; genus Crinia; species Crinia signifera. The sequence continues at coordinate 267,909,329 of NC_139220.1, read as the reverse complement.
GCTATGAACCCGCCCAGCAAGCCCACTCGCCCGCCCAGCCAGCAAGCCCACCCGCCCGCCCAGCCAGCTATGAACCCGCCCAGCAAGCCCACACGCCCAGCCAGCAAGCCTACCCGCCCGCCCAGCCAGCGCGAAGCCAGCCAGCATGCCAGCCCGCACCATGGACAACCCGTCCCCCCCAGCCAGCAACCGGGCTCCTGGCAACCCTGCTGCACCCTCAAATGAAGGTAAATGTGGGGCAGCTAGGGTGTCTTTTTATTAGGAAAGCCAATCCCGGGATCCCAGGAATCCCGGGATTGAGCATTTTTCAATCCCGAATCCCGGGATTGAAAAAATGCCCCGGGATTGGCTTCCCTACTGGGGACCTCTCACATTGCAGCTGGTACCATTTCAAAATGCTAAAAAAATGGCAATATACCGGCTTACAAGTGCAATGTGAAAGGGGTATGAGATGTGTGTTCTAGATACAGTAGATGTACAGTGTAGTTAGATTACTAATGCAACAGGCATGGCATCATTAAGGTTGATGCAGATGTGGCCTGGTCTGTTCCGGACCCTGGTTTAGTGATGGTAATATACTTTGAATAAAGGATGTATAGTGCGTGTCATTTCCCTAATTAATAAAATGTAATTCTCTGTGTGCTTATTGCAGAGGAAAATATTGCTTTATACCTGTATTCACTTATCAGACATTGGGCGGGATGTTGTAACATCCGCAGCCCTCTATCGCCGGGCATCACATTATTAATAACGGCATATGCTGTAACATATGCTTTTATTAACGCAAGGGACAGCTCTTACGATAAGAGCTGTCCCTTGCGATGCGGTGCCGGCACTGGACTTCCGGGTCGCGCTGGCTGCAGGGCATGCCGTGACGGATCTCTCACACAGCGCTGTGGTAAGAAGCCCATAGGCTTCTGCAGGGAATCGCCAGCTTTTGCTGGCGATTCCCTCCGCAGCGCTGCCACTGCGGAGGCACAATACAGCATACAGAAATGCGGTAAAAACCCCGATAACAGGGTTTTTACCGCATTTCTGTGTTAGAGAATCGCCCCCGTTAGCTGGGTGGTTTATTTTGGTCCACAGTAGGGATGAACCCAGACAATACATTATTATAAGTTCTGGGCCTTTTTGGCACTTAAGATAGAGTTTGAAATACAGAATACTCTGCTGCTAATTGTCTGAAGTTGTTTTAAGGAGCATTTGACTTAGTTGATTAAAAGCACAGGATGTTTAATTAATGGATCAATTTCTATTCAACCTAAATGCCACTTCTCTGTTTCCCACTGAGAACATTTAAGTCACTTGCATTTAAATTGTGTTCACCACTAGAGAGGATGTGTGAGGTAAGTGTACTTACCCTCGTTACTTGCCAGCTAGAATGTTGTAGGTAAAAACCAATTAAAACATGCTAATGACTCAAGAGACAGAAGGAGCAATGGGGAATATTCAGGACATGATTTGCCCTTTTTTGCCAAAATAATTGATGTTAAAGAGGAATTTTTATCCAAAGTCATTAACATTCATATGTCAGTGTACTTATTATATCTGCTTAGCGTGAGCCCGAAGGATTGTCTTTCCGCAAAGCTGCTGTGTGCTACCAACTAAAACTTAGTGCATCCTATTTGACTACTATTGGGTTTATGGAGGGTAGCTATTAACCTCTTCACGCAGAATGACTTTTATGAATGTTGCATGTGGATGAGTACCAAAGACCGTTGTATGTAAATGTTACCAAAGAGCTGCTGGATTTGCTCGCTGTCACATGCAGTGATTGCACATCTATTCCCTAATTTATAGCATTAAACCGCAGGTTTCTCATAATATCATGCATGCAAAAAAGTAAGGGATCATCTATCTGTACCCAACTCAAAACTGTGAGAAGTAAATCTGTCTGTAGCAACATGCCAAGGATTGAACGTCTGCCGTAATAGATTCATGGAAAGAACTGTTAGGTGTGAGCGGCGCTTCTAAGAACTATAAGTCCAATGTTGGTCCAGCAATATAAATGTCCCTATCCAGGGACAAAGTTCACAAAAGTCCAGAATGGGACTGCGTTTTCAAAATGCACAAAGCATCGGGTAGAGGATGATCAAAATCTAAAAAATACAAAGAACAAAGGGGTGACATGTAAACAACAGATTTAATGAGGAAACGTTGTAACTCCAATAAAAAAGTAAAAGTAATTACTCGTACCAATAAAGCAAACACTGTGGGCTGGTTACCACATGAGAAGAACAATACCCAGGGCACACTGCTCAATTGTACACTCCACAGATGCCGAATATCAGGGAACCACAGACGCTGGCTTGCGCTCTGGAATCTCAAACCTCGGAAGCTATGAAGGAAGCGGACCAGGGAAGACGCCGGGAGACAGACGGGTATCTGAAGCCACGCTCTAACGCATTTCGTCACACGGGCTTCGTCAGAGGGCGCCCTCTGACGAAATCCGTGTGACGAAACGCGTTAGGGCATAATCAATAAAACAGCTAAAATTATGTCATATGGATTTATTTACACTATAAAAGACATTAGCTAAATTTTTGGTGAAAAGTTAAAATTTGTTCGCAAATGTTTTTTTTATAATAGAATGAAAGGGTACTTGTGTAATATCTGGGCGCCCGATTTTTTCATTGCATCGTATCGCATCGCATGCAATATAGTGGCATACAATTCATGCAATGCGATTTTTCATTGTAAAGACCCAATTTTTAATTGTAAAGTCATCCATGGGTGATTTCATACCCCCACTATCCAACTACGCATGGAGTGGCGAGCGGACGCAGAATACATGTAAAGTAATCCGCGTCCCCTTGCGGGGCTCGCTGCGCTAGCCACGCTTCGGGCTTGGTGGCTCGCTGCGCTCGCCACACTATTTAAAATCAACACCATGCGTAGTTGGATAGTGGGGGTATGAAATCACCCATGGGTGACAATACAATTAAAAATCTGGTTTTTAAAATGAAAAATCATTGCATGCCTTATGTAGTGGCATGCAATGATAAAATCGGGCGCCCAGATAATACACAAGTACCAATTTTTTAAGGAACTGATTTGAGTTTTTACCCATCCTGGTGGTTTACATTCAAATTTGTGGCCTGCACATGTGCAGAATGGGTCTTGGGGTATTGCTTGAAGCACCTGTCAATCATGCTGCGGCAACGGGAGCCGGACTTGGTCCCGACATTTGGTATCCCGACAGGCATTCACCCGACGTCGGGATCCCGACTGTCAAAACACCGACAGCTAGGTTCCCGACGGCCACCCGCTATTTTCCATTGTGGGGGTCCATGATCCCCTTAGAGGAAGAATAGAATAGGTAGCCACCGTGCCCGCAAGGGGCTTATTTGCGCTCAGCATGCTGTCTGGGTCCGGCTGGTCTGGATCCCGACTGTCGGACCCCTATACCACACCCACAGCAACTAGCAGCATTCTTCAAATTGCAGATGTGTCTTCCCCATTTTGTAGGCTTGCTGGGCTGGGCTCAGGTATGCATCGTTCCATGCAGACATCCTGGACCTGGCAGTCTGAATCCGGTGGCCACTCTTAGTAAGCTTGAGTTTATCAGACTGACCGAGAGTGTGGATTGTAAGGTCTACAGTGTCTAGGTAGACAGTGAATAGGTCGACACAGACACAAGGTAGACATGCAATAGATATACAAAAGGTTGACATGGTGAAAAGGTCCACACAAACAAAAGTTCAACATGGAGAAGGCCGACACATGAAAAGGTTGACAGGCATTTCCTGTTTTTTTGTTTCAATGTCGACACCTGTTGATATGGACCCCCAATTAGTGTAGTGCGTACCGTCGCATGACCCGCTTTGCCTTGCTTTACCGTTCCCAATTGTAGTCCACTTGGATGGTAAACTGTGAAAAAGTCCAAAATATAAAAAAAAATTGTGAAAATATGATGTCGACCATTGCCATGTCAACCTTTTACTTGTGTAGTGCATCTCAACATTTTGTCTGTGTCTATTGCATGTTGACAGTTTGGTGTCGACCTATTGATTGTCTACCTAGGCACTGTGGACCTTACAGCCACCTCCCTTCCATAACACCATTCAGATTTTGCAGACACAAAACGGGACTGCACGAATAGATATATAACATAAAACCAGTAAACAACACGTGTTTGCTGCAGTACTCATGCATGTTATAATTCAAATGTAATTAAACATGCCACAGACATTACCACAGAACCTGTTTTAGGTTTCTTTGCACAGGGGTGAATACACAATTATGGGCGGGATCTATTAGCAACTAAAACTATGGCAAATGGACCTCCCACAGCCCCTATAATGCAGCATCCATTCCGCCACACAGGCTTTTTAATTAAATTGCACGAGAGGCTCTGACTTTTATTGTATATATATTATGCAAGGTCACAGAGCAAAACTCGCTCCTAATTGATCAACAACCCCCCATCTTTTATGTGTAATGGCTAACACACATAAATAAGATTGGCAGGAGGGCCCTAGGAACATACTGCATAAAGGGATTATGGAGGTTATTCTGGTTGGTGCGTAATTTTCCGAATTCTTTCTGAGCGGTCCGCACGCTACACTGTGCGGACATGGTACGAAGAAACACCCACCAGTCCTCCGCATTCGGACGGACTCACACTTTAAGAAGAGGGCGTGTTTACGGACGACATCCAAACCTTGCGTGTGTGGTGGACACACACATATTCTGCACGGTCTTACCGCGTCAGAACGGACGGGAACATGGCCGTACGCACCGATGCGGTGTATTTCCGCAAAACATACCACTATCTTTTGATCCCCAAATGTGTGCTGTTATTGGTAAATGTAAAAGTGACATGTATATTTATATTAGTGAAAGCAAGTTCTGTCCATTGCTTGCAGTGTAAATGTGTGTAACAAATGCAGCCGTGCTTTCAGCATAGATTTGTGTGTTTAGTAATGGTCCATTTAAGCTGCAAGGTTTCCAATTGAAGCAATGAAAAGAGTGTAATTAATGAGTAATGAGGAGTGGATTGTATTGTGTTCAGGTGACATTGGTTCAGGTACGGGAGTACTAATTGGGCGATCCGAATGCCTAGCGCATGACCGAGTGGTGTCCGCAAAGAAATACTTGCTTATGGACACCGCATATTTCTTGCCTTTTGGTTTGTTTGCAGTCGGTGTTCAGTCCTAATGCACGCCCTCCAGAATTAGTGCACTCCCTCGTGTACGCCCATGTTTACGCCCAGTTTAGCCCACTTTGAAACTACGCCCCTGTGTACTTCCGAATGATGCCCATAATACGCCCATATCTCCCGAGTGAATGCGGTGCACATTTCTGTACGGTATTAGTGAGAACAAGTACGGAGACCTTGCGTGGCACATGCGCATAGCGTTGCCTACGCATGCGCAGACGGCTAAAAAACGCCATCCGAAAGAATTCGGAAATTTACGCATCGACCAGAATAAGGCCCTATGTGACTGAAAAAAGACTTTGTTATGAAAAGTAATCTCTCTAAAAATGTTAACTGAATACCAAGGTTAAATAAAATAAATAAAGTGTGCCTTTTACAATGAATCTTTTTGAATGATATACCGTATTACATGTGACTATGGCCCTTATTCTGATCGGATCGGTACGGCCCGCGTGCGGCCGTACCGCCGATGTTTTTACTCTGCACATGCGCAGAGGTCATTCTGCGCATGTGCAGCCCCCTTCGCCGCAGACGGATTTCGTCCGCCGCAAAGGGGGCGGATAGGGGCGTGAGGGGCTTCATCCCCTCATTTCCCTATGTGTACGCCCCGCGTTTCATGGGCGTTCCCATGCAAACGCGGGGCGTATGCATGGAAATGAGGGCATGACGCCGCTCATGGGGGCGGAAAGCTGACGTCGCCGGATGTCAGCTTTCAGCCCCCATACAAGCTACCACACGGACGAGTGTCCGTGTGGTCTCAGCTTGCGGGAGCTGCCGCGGCGTGCGGACCTGCCTTCGATGGTCGACGACCATCGAATGCAGGGGGCAGCTCCCACCATGGTGGAGGCGTACGCCTCCACCATTTTTATGCGGATCGCCAGCCGTCCGTGTACGGACGGCCGTGGCGATCCGTAGGGTGGGCGGGGATTGGTTTGTGCGGCCGGAGCCCCGTGTGCGGCTCTGGCCGCACCAACCAGAATAAGGGCCTATATTACAGCAGATGTCCATCAATTGGTTTCTTGCTACAAGCAGACCTACTTGTCCTAGTATTAGTCTTTTACGTGGCCAGTTATTTTTATGTTCATTTTGCACCTTTTGAACAGCGCAATAAAATGGTGTAATACGTCGAGACAAAAATTGTTACATCAATTTCTAAGCTATTATCATGTGCATATATGTATATAATGGTTATGTGCAAATATATAAATGGTGCAGTGTTCCGTCCTTGCGGGGCCCACAATACACAGCCTGCACCAATAAATATATATATATATATATATATATATATATATATATAATACCTCACCATTGGCGCCACAGATATCAGTGACTGTGGCATTGGAGCGCCATGTTTCTGGCAATCTGCATATGCGCACTATAGAAATCACCAGGAAAATGATTCCTGCATCATTTTCTCAGAGATCGGTGCATGAGCAATAGAATCTTGCACAGTGCTAAAGGCTATTGGAGACACAGCGGTTGGCAAGAGGGAAATTGCTCATGGTTTAATGATATACAGTAGGAGTTGCTGCTGGGCAAACGATACAGCGCAAAACACTGAACGATATACAGTAGTTAACAATATTGTTCAGTGCCGCCCCCCTGCTGAGCAAGCAGTTGTTTGATGACATGTCAAATTGAGCTGCATGCACAGACGTGAGTGCGCATCATTCACCGTTTGTGGCATACACATTGGGCAATATTCTAAACTATGTCACTCAGAAGGGCCAAAACGAGCAATATCATTTAAAAAAATTGCCAGTGGGTACCCACTTATAGACATATTGGAGGAAATAGAAGCAGGCAGGATCAAAGTTACTTTGTGATGTGGTTTACTTTAGTTTATTACGTGGGGTTAAATATTTTTTATTTTTACAGTTCATTCCAGCACCCGCCTTTTTTCTTTGAAAACCCATGCAGTTCCTCTTACCTGCCTAGGGTGTCGCTGTCTGCTGTAGTGCTTCTAGCACAGTGTGGTCTGTATATCAGCACTGATATGCAAACCAGACCTGTGCTAGAAACACCACAGCAGACAGCAACACCCCAGGCAGGGAAGAGGAACTGCATGGGTTTTCAAAGATGGCGGGTGCTAGAATAAACCCTATTTTTTATTATTAATATTATTATTATTTTGTTTTCATTTGCATAAAATTACATTTGAAAGCAAAGATATTTTTCTTTAATATAGTACAATTTAGAAAACACAGTCATTTGCAACCAACAAAACAAAGAAAAAGAAGAAATTGTAAATAAAAGGCAGATAAAATCCTAAAGTACCTGAACTATAATCGTGTGTCCTGAGAAGCTTAAAGTGCTTTCCTGCAGGATGATGGGTATTTTGCTCCTTCATTTCATCGACTAATTGTAATTGATGGCAATTTGCCATGGGCCATGAAATAGATGTTATAGCCAGTATAGAAATCGACAACCTTGCATGTGTCTATTATTTATCTTTCCTCTTCTAAGAACGTTGTATCTTAATCTCAGGCTAGCGTTAGCTGTGTTCGGGGTCCCAAGGGTGCCTTAAAATGCTGTTACTTTATGTCCAAGAAACCATGCTGCTGTGAAGCAAAGCTGTCAAAGGAATTGGTCCTGTCCTGTGTGACACTGGCTCAGTATTTCCCATCCACTTAACAGTGCCTGTGTGATCTGTCTATATATGCCTCTATACATCTGTTGCACACACTTATATTAATATTATATATATATATATAGAGGGAGACTGTGGTGGCACTCCGTGTTGTCACCACTGTGCGTGGTTGCTATGGCAAGCTCCGGTGCCCTCCTGGATGAGCGTGCAAGGACGCACTGAACAATAGATACACTGGGGGCGGCGGCACTCGGAAATAAAGACAGTAGACGGCAGCTCTTATGACCGACGTTTCAAAAGCGCTGAGGCTTTTTTTATCAAGGTGCTGTAATAGTTCTCACTATTACAGCACCTTGATAAAAAAAGCCTCAGCGCTTTTGAAACGTCGGTCATAAGAGCTGCCGTCTACTGTCTTTATTTCCGAGTGCCGCCGCCCCCAGTGTATATATATATATATATATATATATATATATATATATATATATATTAATATATTTTCATCCGTTCTTCTTCTGCTTGATCTGGAATGCTTGGAACTGGGCATTTTCTTGATATGAATGGATGTTAAAGTAATTTGGATCCCTATCTGCAGTAACTTTCTGGCTTCCATGTATACTGTGGGCCTTATTCTGCTTGGAGCGTCCGGGCCGTACGCGTACGTCCCGGGGTTTTTCACGATCTGCGCATGTGCAAATACGCTAATGCGCCGGCGCGAACACACCACAACGCTTGCGGCCGTTGTCTCAACGTGCGAAAAAACCTGTACGCGAGCGTACGGGTAATGGGGTGGCATAGGGGCGTGTTGATGGGAGCGGCCGAAATAATGAGGGAAAATGGGCGTAAATATGGGCGTACACGGGGGCGTGCACCAGAAATGAGCGGTGCTACTACCGCACGATCGACTAAGGCACCGTTCGTTTCGGACACCAAACAGGCGGCCGCCAACCGCCAGCTAAAACCACTCCTACAGATACCGCTTGCCAGCGTGCGCCTGAGTTGGCTAATTAACGCTGATTAGTACTTAAACACATACACCTGAATGTAATAAGCAATGCTGCAGTCTATTAACTCCAAACCATGATTTCACTGCCTGCAAGCCACACATGCAGCACGCAAACACATTGGAAGCTTATGTTTCTATACTTCTCCACATTTAAAGGTTTGTTTAGTTTAAGGTAAGAATCTTTTTATACGCTAAGGTAGGTATTTGATAAACAGACACATTCACTACCTGCTTTCATAGACTTTACGCAGTAGCACACTCCATCTACACAAGTCGACATGTGTCAACGTGTTCACTCTAATACTAACATAGGTTTTGTATTTAGGATACAATAACATAAACCACATCTAACACCTACAAACGATGTTTCTGCAATGTTTGAAGCACATGACCACTATTTTCAACACAATCTTTGTATAGTACCCCAAATTATGACCTGTACCACTATCTCATCTGCTATGATTTGGATTTCACTACACTCTGGATGTAAGATGCCACCAATCACATTATTGCACTCTCATCTCTCTAACAAAGGATTCCTACATCTGCTTATGACACTGTAAAATCATATATATTTTAAAAGTTATGCATGTTTGTTCACAAGCTAATTTATCATGTTTGGCCCATTCACACATCTTTTTTTAGGGAGGACACATATGAATTCCTACACAAATGTACCTTTTCACCCTTGTTTGTCTGCCTCACCCACTCCATGAGGAAAGCATTGTTCTGGACCTGCTTTTACCTACTACTGTAGGAGCTACCTCACCTGCACACAAACTGCTTTCTCACCTATTAAGTTGCTCTGCACATGTGCTGACACAAACTAATTAGCAGGGAAAAGTTGGATAGGAACATGGGAATGGCCATGGAGAGGGTTACACATGGGAAACTTCCACCACACTTCAACAAATGTTCAAAAATACCCTGGTCAGTAAGTACACATAAATCTAGTATTTGTTTCACACAAGAAATGACACATACCACAATTTAGATTTAATTTGTAAAATAAATTTATTTGCTGTTCAGCATCACAGCTTGACACTTTAATGTGAGAAATCAAAAAAAAAACAAATAAAATAGACACACAAATAATAAAACAGCCAGAACAAGAGGTTGCATATCTCCAAACATGTGTTACCCTGCAAATGCAATGGTGAAAGAAATGGGGACACCAGAATACGTACTGCAACAACCAGGGTGACTACTAAGCAAGATACACACCACCAAAAAAAAAAACCTGCATTTGTAGAGGTGAAAATACGAACTTTCATGCCCATGGCACGCAAATGGATCGATGGGCAACTCAGTAGGCGGATGTCCAGTGCAATTTAAACCTTTGGCCTCCAACCACAGAGGAAGTGACCCAGGTCTCATTTGGGCCCTTTTTTGCCCCTTTTAGATGGGGCCTTGGGGACAGGGGCCTTTGGGTCAGCTGGCTTTCGGCGTCTTCCCCTAGTCGCCACAGGAGGGTCAGCCGAGGTGGAAGGTTGGGGAGCAGCTTGGGGTGGGGCAGCAGATGGGGGATTGTCCCTTAGGGACCTGGCGGTGGACAGCTGCTCCGCAATAAGTTCATTCTGGCGGCTGAGGTGTTGGCCAATGCTTAGCATGCCAGCCGCCAGAGTTTCATTAATGCGGTTCAACGCCTCAACCTGCAGCTGGTTTGTGGCCTTCCACTCCGCCAGAAAATCCGCCACCTGCTGCTGACGGATCGCAGCATCCACCCCTTGCTGCTCGATCCTGTCCAGCGTCACCAACAGGCTCTCACTCAATGTCTCCGGAGGCTGGGGCTGGGGGCGACGTCTTGGTGGAGGCTGGACCACCTGCTCCACCTGTGGCTCTGCAGAGGCCGATGCTGCCGGTACATCCTGACTTTCTGCTTCTGCTAGGATAAGAATTGAAAACAATGTCACCATCACATACGCAATAAAAAATATCTTTCTAAATACAATGCATTACTGTGACTTACCATCAAAAGCAGCAGCAAAGACCTCCACCGGGAGCTCACTGTCCATATTGGAGATCCCCCTGATCTCCCCCACATCGATGACGTCACAGGAGTCCAGCTCCAGGGGGGTAAACTCCAAATGGTCAGGCATAGGACCGCTCCCGGTGGACATGCTGTGGTTGTACCGGTCAGTCATCTTCCTCTTCAGGGCACTTTTGAAGTCAGTCCACCTACAAGTTTAAAAATACAAATATCACCATGAGATATGTGCACCACTGTGCTACGTGTAGGGTTACCACCTAGTCCCTTTAATTCTGGACACATGTTACTTACACAGGTTCTGTGGCAGTTTAAAATTAGGTGAAGTGGAGTCTTGAAGTCAGCCAGCCACAGAACCTGTGTAATTAATATGTGTCCGGAATTAAAGGGACTAGGTGGTACCCCTAGCTACGTGACATTTCCTAGTGTGGGTGATCTTTTGTGCCATGTGTGGCCAAATATTTCTTTGATGGACAAAACCATGTGCACTGCAGGTGAGGCAGGTGTAAAACCCCACCCAAATCTGATTATCTCTGCACAAGTAACACCTGCCTCACCTGCAGTGCACATGGTTTTGTCCATCTAAGAAATATTTGGCCAGAAAGAGTGAACTAGAATAAGGGCCTCAGTTCCTGCTGGAGACTGCTGAACAAATTGCCCTGACAAACACACTAACCTTTTCTTCACCGCGTCCCAAGTTCTGACCACTGGTGCCACCTGGTTCACTTCCTCTGTGATCTTGTCCCAAAGGTTTCTCCTTGCACTGGCACCTGGCTTCCTGGTTGCCAATTCAATCCATTCGCGTGCCCTGGGCACGAGAATTCGCATTTCGGCCTCTACAAATGCAGGGTTTCTCCTTCTGGTGGTGGTATCCTGCTCAGTCATCACCCTAGATGTTGCAGCACGTTTTCTGGTGGCCCCAGCTCTCTCACCATGCACCTGCTGGGTCACACCTGTTTGGAGAGATGCAACCTCTTGTTCTGGCTGGCTGCTTGGCCCTTGTGGAGCTGGTGGAGGTTCACCAGGGCCTGTTACTGAGGGGCCCGCTTGATCTTGCAGGCGACTCCTCTCTTGGGCCCTCCTTCTCCGCTCCTCTTCCCTCTTCTGTAATGCTTGAAGCATGGATTCGGCTTGTGCTCTCTGCAGAGCGTCCTCTGCTGCTGAATCGTCAGAGTCAGACATGTTTGCAGCAATTGTGGGCTGCATCTGACTGAATATTTATATGTTAATCTCCCGCCACGAACAAGGGGGCGTATATTTTTCCCCGCAAGGTAGATGCAAATTTACGCCGATATTTCCCGCCGATAATTGCCGCTTAAATTACGCAGGTCTCAATGCACCTGATCAATCACCCGTATATGTATCTACACAGGTTGTGGAGCATTGTGGGCTACATCGTGAAATGTGTGCACCTGTCATTCCAATGATGAGTGTTGTCAGCTGGTATCTGTTGGAGTTCGTGTATGCTTTGTGAGTCACATTTCAAAACATCACGTTATAATGCTTTCCTTACATATGTAATGTGTATGAAATTGTCATACAGCAACATGTTGCATTGTGGCCCTTTAGGCAGCGTAGTTATAAGTAGAGGGTTGCGTGTATCATTTTCCGGCTACTGTATATACAGTACTCCTCCCCATGCATATCGCTGTATCGTGCCCCCTTTAAGCAGCGTAGTTAGGAGTAGACGGGGTGCGTGTATTATTTTCCGCACACTGTAAATACAGTACTTCTCTCTTCATTGAATGCATGCTGTTGGTTGTGGTGTGTATATCGGAACGGTCCGCGTAAGTTTCTATTCGCATCCAGTTTGTTAATATAAGAGGGATTAATAAAGTTAATACCAAACAAACAATTTTTTCGACCAATCAGCAAGCACCAAAAGTGATATATGTACCTGCAATTAATAACTGCGCCATTGCCAATATGACTTCTACAAGAGCCAGGCCCTTTTCTACATCTGAGCTTTTGGCCCTGGTGGAAGTGATGGATCGTCACCTGGGGCCCAGGGGCCCATATGTATCAAATGCGGACAAGCGGCGGGCGTATAATGCTGCCCGCCGCCTGATATTTTCCACAACCGGCGTCCGCAGAAGCCTGGGCCAGGTTGAGCGGCGCTGGTCCGACCTGCGCCGGCGGCAGCCGGTTCTACTCAGCAGCCTTCGCCGCCATATTGCCCGATGTAAGTTTTGATTACTAGTATGTCAGCGTTTTTTAGCAATGTTTGGTGTACTTTTTATAAATATGTTCCTGAGTATGGGGGTGTATATGGGGTGTATATGGGGTGTATATGGGGGGTATATGGGGGTGTATATGGGTGTATAGGGGGTGTATATGGGTGTATATGGGGGTGTATATGGGTGTATAGGGGGTGTATATGGGTGTATAGGGGGTGTATATGGGGTGTATATGGGTGTATATGGGGGTGTATATGGGTGTATAGGGGGTGTATATGGGTGTATAGGGGGTGTATATGGGGTGTATATGGGGTGTATATGGGTGTATAGGGGGTGTATATGGGGTGTATATGGGGTGTATATGGGTGTATAGGGGGTGTATAGGGGGTGTATATGGGGTGTATATGGGGTGTATATGGGGTGTATATGGGTGTATAGGGGGTGTATAGGGGGTGTATATGGGGTGTATATGGGGTGTATATGGGTGTATAGGGGGTGTATAGGGGGTGTATATGGGGTGTATATGGGGTGTATATGGGTGTATAGGGGGTGTATATGGGGTGTATATGGGGTGTATATGGGGTGTATATGGGTGTATAGGGGGTGTATATGGGGTGTATAGGGGGTGTATAGGGGGTGTATATGGGGTGTATATGGGTGTATAGGGGGTGTATAGGGGGTGTATATGGGGTGTATATGGGGTGTATATGGGTGTATAGGGGGTGTATATGGGGTGTATATGGGGTGTATATGGGGTGTATATGGGTGTATAGGGGGTGTATAGGGGGTGTATATGGGGTGTATAGGGGGTGTATATGGGTGTATAGGGGGTGTATAGGGGGTGTATATGGGGTGTATATGGGTGTATAGGGGGTGTATAGGGGGGTGTATAGGGGGGGTTTAAGTAGTTGATCAGTTTTTGGGTGTAGGATATCAAATAGTTTGCATGATAAATGTCTGAAATTTCACAGCAATGATAATTTTGAAGGTTATGAGCATGACTAATGTGAATTTTTCTTTCCCCCTTTTTTATGAAACCCAATCTTCGATTTATATGCCATCAACATGAACATTTCAGCACGGGCAAGGGCACGCATTGAAGCCCGGGAGCAGGCAGCCCGGGACCAGGCAGCCCGGGACCAGGCAGCCCGGGACCAGGCAGCCGAGGAGGAGGAGGAAGAGGAGGAGGAAGAAGAGGAAGAGGAAGAGGAGGAAGAGGAAGAGGAGGAGGAGGAAGAGGAAGAGGAGGAGGAGGAGGAGGAGGAGAAGAAAGAGGAGGAGGAAGAGGAGGAGGAGGAAGAGGAGGAGGAGGAAGAAGAGGAGGAGGAAGAAGAGGAGGAGGAAGAAGAAGAGGAGACCCAGGGTGCAGTTTTCACCCACACAATTTCCCCATCCCCCACCCCCTCCACAACCCCCACCCCCTCCACAACCCCCACCCCCTCCACAACCCCCCCCCCTCCACAACCCCCACCCCCCCCCCTCCCCACCCCATTTCCAACCCCCCTACACCTCTCCACCACCCACCCCCAAACCTCTCCACTCCCCAGTAACACCCAGTACCTCGGGCCAAAGACCAGGACCATCCTCCTTGCTCCTGCCTTCCCCAACCACTCCACAGCCAACCAGCGGCGCCCAGGATGGCTCAAGTAGCCGTAAGTAAATAATGTGTCTAATGTTGACCTACACATTTCTACACATAAACAATCACAACAACCACATATGTGTATCCAACATCAACATTAGTTGCAACATATCACTGCAGGGCGACCATGAGGTGTGTCCTGTCCTTCTCCAGGAACAAGGGTCCCCTTGGTGGTTTTTTTGAGTGTGGCCATGCCTCACCCCTTGAATAATTGACATAACAGTACATCCAATGAGATATCCGACATTAGTGGTGTGGTAGTTATGTGGCTCCAGGTGTTGGGTAACTCCAGTTCCCAGCATGATGTGCAACACAGGGCCAGATTATAATGGAGGCGCAAGGGGTCAGTGCCCCTGGGACCCCCTCTAGCTAGGGGCCCCCTGTGGTTGTCATTTTTTTTTTTTAAAAAGACAATGTTTAAGTTATGTTTTTTTTTTTTTTGCTAAATGTTTTGTGCATGGGTGGGGTAGTGCTGCAGCTTCACCTATCTGCCAATGTGACAATGATTTATGGTGCTGAGCATCGGGAGGCAAGGCACACTGATTGCACAAGTGTGCAGTGCATTTCTGGGAGTTGACTAAGTCCCATGACACTTTGCACCAGAGGACAGAGGCTGAGAAGTTTGTGCTGAGCTCTGATTGGTGGAGCTCATTACATGCTTCTCAGGTCCATGGAGAACAGCAGCAGCAGCTTAGTCATAGGAGGGTTTTTAATCAGAGGCAGCACTAGGACTGTGAGGTCTCCTCCAGAGTAAGGGGCAGAGGGACAAACACAGGCTTTTCATGTGGTGTGTGTATATATATATATATATATGGTGTCTATTATTATTCCGAGTGCCGCCAACCCCCTGTCTATATATATATATATATATATATATATATATATATATATATATATATATATATATCCCCTGCAGGTAACCATTGACCAAGTTTATTCTGCCTTTACTCTATGTTTTGACAGTATAATATTCGGCCATGCAGTGTGCGGCCAGTAATGACAAGTGCAAGGGGGCCCCCCGCTCTAAAGTACCCCGGGCCCCCCAAAGGCTTAATCTGCCACTGGTGCAACTTAAATGTAGAGATTGTTTTGTTAATAGTGTGTGAGGCCATGCGGATGCATGCTTTACAAACATAGCTGTAGGCCTATAATTTGTACAGCAATGTCCTAAATTTAAAATAGTAAGGAGTGCTTAAGCCACAACAATGTCATAACCCTTAAATAGCACAGGCTAATTGTGAGGTTAGAGGACAGTCCCCCAAAAACAAAGTACCAATTGGGATACAGCATACATTCATTGATGAAGGAGTAATTGAATTAATGTTATTTACTATGTACAGTATGTGTGTGTTAACATATTTTTTTTTAGTACTGTGTTTACAGCAGACCCATCTTCAATGTAGTTTAAAAATGTATGTGCCCTTCACACATAACTCACAACTTTTTATTATGTACAAATACAACAAACATTTGTTTATGTTATATATTAATTTTTTTTTTTATCCCTTCACTACAGACACTGAACAGCAGCAGGAGGAGGTGGCAGCCCTTATTCGGGAGATCTTCCTGACCCTTTTTTATTTTCAACTTCTTTTTGGCCTACTGGAGGCCCGCATTTAATTTTTTTTTTATCCCCCCCCCCCCCCTTATTATGTTTGTAATAAATAAAAGTTTATATTGTATTATAAATTGCCTGTGTTTTTAATAATAAATATGTTAGAGGGCTTGTAAGGGTAGGTACATACAGATGTGTAATGTAAGTTATATTAGTAATTTGAGGTGAGGGGTAATGATTGATGTGTAAATGTGTGTGTTTTTGAGTAAAATAACACATAGTGAAAATGCATGAATGTTTAATGTTTTTCGATTAAAACATCACACATAACATCAGGGTAGGTATACATGTTACACATTTTGGACAAACTAATTATGGACATAATTTAGTACATATACAGAAACACCAACATAACTTGATTTAAAAGTAACAGCAATATGGGGACACATAGATAGTGATTAAAATGCCACATTAGAACATAACAAATATACATGTAATGTGGTTTAAAATGTAGTTTTATTAGGTCTTTATTAAGGTAGACAATTGAGTTAATAGAAAACAATAAGTGAATAACAAATAGATTAATTAATCAATTGTCAGATTAGTAGTTGAGAGGCAAGATTTGCAGGTCCATATATGTGAAGGGTATGCCAGCGTGCACGGACGTACGCTCACTCTCACGAGCGGTGACATAAGCTGAGTTTTCCATTGAAAACAATAGGGACCCGTCCGTGCAAGCTGGCGTACGCTCAGATCGCCGCAAGAAGGCGGTGGGGAGACGGAGGAAAGACGGCCGTAGACGGCGCCGTACGCTCAGTCGTACGCCAGTTGTCGGAGTGTAAGGGCTGGGCCGGCCGCGTACGTTGCCGTACGCTCATTTGTACACCACTCCCCTTCTACGGTATTTCTGCCCGTACGTAAGCGGCTGATTTGTGGGTGGACCTAACCCTAACGGCCGCGTACGGCTAGCGTGCGGTAATTGTGAACGTACGCACGTTTGGCCGCTCCGATCAGA
Source organism: Crinia signifera (assembly GCF_055691185.1). Lineage (NCBI taxonomy): Eukaryota > Metazoa > Chordata > Amphibia > Anura > Myobatrachidae > Crinia > Crinia signifera. Next base: position 267,892,199 of record NC_139220.1, on the reverse strand, counting down.
ATAATGCCCTGTATGTACTATTTGTAATTGTATTATACAAATACTTCACAATAAATGGATGGTTTTCATAGGTGCTATTGAAAGAGATTTGAAGGGGTAGGGGGGTAAGTATCCTGACTGCCCCCCGAAAATGAACCCTAGTGTGTATCGATGTGTACATGTGGTAGGGAGTATAGATTGTAAGCTCTACTGGTACAGGGACTGATGCCAATAGACAAATATACTCTGTACAGCGATGTGGAATAACTGTTAACTTATATATAATTAAAATATGGCACCTGATTGGTTGCAAACAACTGTTGGTGCTGAACTCTTCTTGCATTCGGATAGAAAATAGCTCCTCTGTGGACAGATTTCTGTAGAATATAGAAGTAGTCACTAGTCTTGAGACAAACAGAAGACTGTGATGTTTTTGTCTTTGGGTAGTAGACTCGTGCAGGGCAAGTGAATGTCTGTGATTTTAATGAGCTATCTGTGGCTCCAATTATTTTCCTGTAATTGCACAATGACATTTCTTTATGCTCAAGAAATAATTCTAGATAACAAAACTTGTGCCCAGAAGGGGATACAAGGTAGGGTCAGTTGCGAATGCATAAAAGATGTGCAAACTGTTAAACAGCCATAATGATTTAATGACTGATATTTGCTGGTATTGAGTAAAGACTGATCCTGCTTGCTTAGTTCTAATCCTGCATTAAGAGATAATTTACAATGAGTAATATTTGGATTTAATGGATTCGAGAATTGTATATTCCATAACACAATTAACCATGCAACCATTATCACAAAGCCCTGTGACCTCTGCTTGGATAACTGTGCTTTATTCATGCTCATTCTCATTCCGATATTGCTTGCTACTTCTACTAGTAGTGGAAATTTCTAAAGTCCCATCATAATAATAATAATAATAAGTTTTTGTTACTTATGTATTATCACGGCGCCCGATTTTTCCATCGGGTCGGAAAAATCGCATCGATCGCATCACATGCGACCAAATCGCGCATGCGATGCGATCTACGCAAATTTTTCCATAGGAATCAATGTTAAATGGTTCCAAATGTTCCCTGACACCCCATTTCACATTAGGGGCAATGTTAAATGACCCCCAGGCCCCCCATTAGGTGTATTCCCCCTCATTATTAACGCCACCCCACCATCAATGCCAACCCGAAGCGTGGCGAGCGCAGCGCTACGCGTCTTCCGACCTTTTCAAACCCCCACTATCCACGTCGGCGTGGAGATGATTTTATATAGTGCGGCGAGCGCAGCGAGCCACCGAGCCAGAAGCGTGGGGAGCCCCGCGAGGGGACGCGGAATACGAGCCTGAAGCGTAGCGAGGGGACGCGGATTACTTAACATGTATTTCGCGTCCTCTCGCGGGGCATGCTGCGCTCGCCACGCTTCGGGCTGGTATTCTTTATCCGCTCGCCACGCTTCGGGCTCGGTGGCTCGCTGCGCTCGCAAGACTATATAAAGTAAACTCCATGCTGACGTGGATAGTGGGGGTATGAAAAGGTCGGAGGACGCGTACCACCGCCCCTCACGGGCTCGCTACGGTCGCCACGCTTCGGGTTGGGGTTGATGGTGGGGTGGCATTAACAATGTGGGGGCATTTGGGCTAATACACCTAATGGGGGGGCCCTGGGGGGCATTTAACATTGCCCCTAAAGTGAAATCGGGTGTCAGGGACCATTTGGAACCATTTAACATTGAATCCTATGGGGATATCGCGTTGATCGCATCGCATGCGCGATTTGGTCGCATGCGATGCGATCGACGCGATTTTACCGCAAAAATCGCGTCCATCGCATATGATTGTATGCCTTAAGTTAAGGCATACAATCAATCCAACCGGGCGCCGTGATAATACATAAGTACCATTTTTTTTATATAGGGCTCTTTTCCGACAGGACTCAATAAAGTTTTCAGAAATTAAAACAATGCACATAATACAGAAGATTTAAGTAGGACAGCAATAGACAAGCCACACAGACTTAAAAAAGAAACCATCAAGTGCACAATGTGTGGGAATGAGAATGTAGGGAGCCCACAAGGGTCCAGTGGAAATGTTCCAACTGAGCCTGGTCCAGGTGCTCACCTGCCACCGCTCCTTGCCAATCTTGAAGGGTAGCCCCGGTGAATGTCCTGATGTTCTCAACTGGAGGGGTGATAGGCCTGGTCCTGGTGTTCTCAGGGCAGAGGTGAGGAGAGATCACATAATAATCCTTAATTGTGTGGTTGTAACGCAGTCCTCCTGTAGTAATGTTGGTTTGTTTGCCTTCTACATAAGATTTACCTATTGATGAGGAGAGAGGAGGCATCAATTCACAATCAATATCAGTTGTAGATAAGCCAATGACACTTTATAACTATACACCCTAGCATCCTAAAGGATTGGTGCCCAGACCTATACACCTGAGAAGCTGCCTAATACATGCATGCTGCACACTAAATAGTATTGGCCTGCTACTTTAGTATCAATGGTAACGGGAAGCCCGTAATCCCACATGAAAACCTACCTTTAATTGGACATTTTTTTTACTTCGCTAAGGTTGCTATGAATTCTCCCATTCTGCACTGATTTTCTAGCAACAACAATCTATATATTGTTCTTTGTTGTACTACTGTACTTGTAGTACAAAGACTAATACTTTTTTATACTTGTTTTGTATTCCGGAATGCACTTTGTAATATAATGTGTGTTCTGTACTTCTATATGAACTTTATGTCCTGCAATGCCTGTTTTGTGCTTTCTATGCACATTATGTCCAGCGATTTAGATGTCGTTTTGTTTTTATTATTATTACTCACTTAGCTTTTAATTCTTTTGCTTTCACTTTTTTTTTCTGTGTGAAAGATTTTATTTATTAGCAGTTTTTTTCTTTTCGGCAGTTTCCATAGATGGAATACATACTATATCCTGGTGGTGGGAATGCCGGCGGTCAATAGACCGACACGGCATCCTAATTTGTAGAATCCAGGGGGTGTGGTATGATGGGCCGACAGTTGAGATTCCAACGATCAGTATACCGACATCGGAATCCCAACCTCCAGTACTCTGACAGTGGGACGAGTGCAAAGAAGGACTTAGGCGAGATGGATGAGGATGCACCTGAATGTTTAATAGAGGTGTTTTTAGTAAAAGCATCCCCATGGGGCCCACTATTAGATTTGATAGCAGTGGAACCTTCAAAAGTATTTCTTTCTTGGCCCTCTTGTTTTGTATCCCCTTGTTTCACATATTGAATGTTCCTCTTTTGAAGTGATACTGTATGTCTCTTGAATCTAATTAACTTATTTATTACCTTTAATCCTAAATCTTACATATTGCTAACATTACCACGAGTCGGGAATCTGTGACTACCTTCAGCTTCAGCCTTAGAATTAATGTGGGCCATACACCTACAGCCCTGATTCCCTATTGGTGGATATCGATCATTGGGGACCCTTCAGGAAACCATTTCTTGATCAGAATCAGAGAGCCAGGAAATCGACCATGCAATCCCTCAACCCAGTCATCAGGAGAATGGGGAGTTTCCCCGGTTACACCCTAATGTATGCTCCCATGAAAGTTAGCTGAAGAATAAAAGTTATACTTTGATACACTCTTGAAAGTCACCTCTTGTATCTTTTAAAATATAACCATTATACAGGTAAAATATAAACCATTAATATGATATTAGACCTGGATGCTCTAATATATTATATATGGCTTCATTTAATACAGGACAAAGTGACACTGGCTGTGCCCAGAGTAGCAAAGCATCTTTCTAAAAACAAAATGCCACCGCTTATGTACAGTATGTGTGTTTTTGTCACAGAACTGGAAATGTCTACGGAATGTAATGGCCGATTCTGATTTGAAAGAAGAAACAAGTTTCTTTGCACCTTGGCAAAACCATGTTGTGCGGCAGATGGGGCAGATTTCAAATTCACAGAGAGATTTCGGAAAAGTAAATTGAAGTGTAAAAGTTAAACTGTCCAGGATTTGTGGGCTACATGCAATAGTAGTTAGTGTTTACTAACATCCAAAATAAGTGTATTTGCACCCTTGCATTGTAATATAGTTTGTTCAGTGCAGAGTTACTTTTTTACTTTGCTGATTCAAGACTTTAGAAAGTGGAAGTTCCCAGGACTTTCACAAGTTCCTGCTTGTCATTCTTATATAAAAGGAGGATAGGGATCAAACCTTGGATAGAGATCTACAATACACACCAATCAAAAGCTCCTTACTTCCATTTTTAGAGGCTGCATTTGAACCATAGCAGTTAGAAGTTGATTGATTTGTACTGTGCAAGGTTAATACCTTACCCTCAAAGTCTTAAAATAAATAATGCAGAAGTTTCATCCCAGAAGTGAGCAGAAATCTAATAATCACAGCTCTTAATTATTGCGAGGGAAGAGGAGGTGCAGGTAATACATTTCCCAGGAGGTTTAACAATACAGAATCTGGGATATGGGGGGGGGGGGGGGGGGTGCAGAGCACTGTAATCAGATAACCACTGCATGCCAGAGTGAAATCCCGCCCTGTGCAAAGCTGCGAAAAGACAGCAAAAATATTGCAGATTGTCGACGAGCCGCAAATCCATTCTCATCTGTGCGCATAACATTGGACCTACTCGGCCGGTGCAATAGAAAGAGGCTGATCGAGGCCGGAGCTGATGTCGCATGCTCTCGCCTGTGTTTTTCTGACACTCCAAGTAAATGGCTTGACGCCTACAAGTGCAGGCTTCCTGTCAGTCAACTTTCGAACAGTTTGCAATTAAAAAGATGCTGGATTTAATTGCAGGATGGCCTTGTGCATGCACGCTACAATCCGTATGCATGCACAGTCGTTCCATAATCGGAATGGCCTATGAAATTCATACATCCTAGCAATCTGTTCTGAATAACCCCCATTGTTTGTTTTCATTCAATTCATAGAACATGAGAAGAATCGGGCCTAATGACCCATAAATTGATCTCAGGATGCCGGTGGCCAATTAAAATGCAGCATCGGCTGGTAAGCCAATCAGAGCTTGTGTACCGGCAGCCGCTCTGATTGGCTGCCGGTACGCGAGCTCTGATTGGCTCAAAATCTGGTGCAGCATTTTAATTGGCCACTGCCGCTAGACTGCCACCCAGCACAGAGCAAGACTGCCCCTCGATGTGTCTGCAAAATTTTACACTGGCCCAACCAGCTCTGAAACTGCAATCACCTGTGATCTCAGTTTTCTGGGCTTGCGCATGTGCTTACATTCTAAGCATTGTGAAAACACAGTTGGTTTTACCCAGTGATAAGTTAATATTAAATTTAGCCTCTTGGGCAAATCTAAACACCCCCACCTCTTCCCCTTTTCAGGTGGTTATTGGGCTAGGTGTATGTTGATATGAGCAGTACACATCAGTCTTGTTCAGGGCTTAAAGTGGTCCTGAAGAGGTGGTGGAACTCCTTTTCCCTAACGCTGACACCCCCTCATTAGGCAGAGTCTAGACCAGTGCCAGGGAATTTGTACACAGAACACAATCATATACACATTACACCACATGTAGTGCCTTTGATTCAAATTAAATCACACATTAGTGCCCCTTATACACATAATGTCCACAGTTGTATAAGCAGCACGCTTATACACATCTGTCTCATTCACTCCAGCAGCTCCATGCCCTGTGTCCCTCCAGCAGCTTCCTCACCACTGAGTTCCTCCAGCCCCCTCTCACCCTGGGGAAGATTCTCTAAGCTAAAAATGCGGTAAAAAACCCATTATCAGGGTTTTTTACTGCATTTCGGGATGAACTAAGCATCCCCCGCTGGGTTACCGCGGCGGGGGCATCGCCAGAAAAATGTGGAATATAAGAAACTGTTAATAATAAATAATGCCCCGTAGAAGCCTATGGGCTTCTAGCGTGACCCCCAGCCACCCCGCACCAACCCACCGCCGCCACGCATCGCCCCCCACCCCCTCACCTGTGTCCGGGCAACACAGAGCTGTGCTGCCCGGACCTGTGACCTCCTCCTCCCTGCACTGATCCTCTTCCGGGTGCAGGGAGGGGGGAGCCGCCGGGTCCCAATTGGACCCGCTGACTCACTGCAAAGGACAGCTCTTAACACAAGAGCTGTCCTTTGCCATAATTATTGCATATGTTACTGTACAGCATATACGACAATTATGAATATGGTAGCCGGCGATAGGAGGCGGTAAGGGGGCGTGGATGTTAGAACATCCCCCCGTCTTCAGCAAGCACAGAGCCTGCTCCTCTTGGTGGCTCTTCTTCACTTCAGCGGTGGTGATGGCATGACATCACATATTTTTTGTGTTGCAATTACTGTTCAGGGCAGTGGTAGAGGTGGAACTCAGTTCCCCCTACCATTAGAGGTGGTGGAACTCAGTTCCCCCCAGTTCCCCCTCACTTTAACCCCTGGTCTTGTTTATAATTTGATCATATTTCCTTAAACAAAAGGGGGTGTTACCTGGGGAACTTTAAGAGAGGAAGGGGTTGTTGTGCAGGCTCAGATTAAACCTCCTCCTCTCCAGCGGTGTTGTAGACTCTGGCATTGTTCCAGAGTCTACTGCGCATGTGCACCCATGCTGCATTTTCTGAGGACACCTATATTGTGAATGGGTGAATCACCTGGAAAATGGCCGCAGTGGCCTTTTTCCCTGTGATTTTTGCCCCTGTTTGGGTGCAGATGTCTAAAATGTCGACGGGGTGCATTTTTTCAGTGTTCACTCTACGATCCAAATCATTGGGAAATGGCTCTGAGCAAATGCTCCTCTCACCCACTGCTTCTGCTGTATCATTCGTTGAGTCCAGACTGCTGTATTAGTCCTCCAGTTCCAGTAACCTGGCAGCTTGTGTGTTGTAGCGACCGCCACCTCTGCCTCCCCTATAATCTGACCATCTTGTTTGTTGACTGGCTTTTAACTAGTGTCTATATTATATTATATTCACACGACACTCTACTGTCACTGGGTATAACTCTGTAATGACATACTGTAATGGATGTAGGAAAAGGTGCTTCAATGATACTATGCACAAGGAAGAAATTTAACTTATTTTTTTTCTAGAACTATTTTGTAAACCAAAATGAAGGGAGACTTGATGCAGGCGTAGCAGAACGAGAGCTGCTTTGATCTTCGAGACAGGGTAATTTGATGGCTGGCTGGTCCTTTTGAAATCTCCTTATATTAAGAAATGAATCTGTAACCTCAGTGTGACAAGAACCAGCTCATTTCCTCTGCAATCAGAACTGATGTAGTAGTTTGTGGCTGTGTTAATATTACAACAAATTTACTTAGAAGCGCATTAATGGAAAGGTCCACGCTGGGGTCATAAGCAATCTTGTTAAGCACAGCGTTACAGCACATCATGCCCCATATCTATGTGAGCTATACAGAAAAATACCAATGCTCAACTCTATATGGGGGAGTCTTGTGTCATTTCAATAATTACTCCTTTCATATCTTTCTGAAGGTATAATAATTTGAGAGCTGACGTTATCGCCCTTTTTATGTTGTTGCATGGATTGTTTTGAGCGTTTTGAAAAGCGAACACTGTCATGGAGCTTGATATTGACTTAAAAAAATAATAATATGAAAAATAACATTAAGGGGAACAAAATACAATAAAATAATGTTTAAGGCTATAAGTAATTTCTTATGGTGTAAGTAACCATCACCTGCAGGGATAGATCAAAGTATGCTGTATTACTGATGTTCCATAATGGGATCGGCTGGCTTGCTGACTAGGTGTTGCAATGATGGTGTGACGACTTATGGCACCTTCCCTCCAGGTGCTTGGTCAGACTTGCTCATAGACTATCATCTCAGTGGAGAGTAGCAGCTTCCACAGCTCTCCAGTATTCTGCTAATTCAGCACCTGCAGCATTCCACTCTGTCTGCTATCTGACTCCCTCTAGTGTCCAGTCCGGGACATTGCATCCTCTACCAGTATACCTGGTTCTCTGTTTGCCTTCTACACCTGCTGTTCAGTTGACCTGCTATTGGTTCCAGTATTGCATCATCCTCACTACAGCTGTCAAGTCACCAGTCAGAGAGACTAACATCGATATCTGTCGTAAATCCAGATACCTGCTGTTGCCATTATCATCATTGGTGACCCTCTCCTGTGATGACCATCGTGATACCCACTGCATTCTTACCTGCAGTGACTTCATCCAGCAGACCTCTTCATTGCCCTTGCAAGCCTGAGCCTAATCTCACTTACAAGTTGCTTATTGGCTCATCCTATCCTTCAGAGACTCCATATTCCCCTGTGTGGGGTTCCTCTACAGACTCTTGTTACTCTGTCTAAGATCATTAAGGAACCAAGCTTCCGCTACACTTCAGCTCCAGTCCTTACTTCCTGGATTCGGCACTTACACTTATACAGTATAAGTGCCGAATCCAGGAAGTAAGCGGTTCCCCGTCAGACTGACACGCAGTATGCACTCCATGACTCACTACAACTTCCGAATCCCGGAAGTCAGTTGCTTAATACGATATGGAACGCAAAGTGCGCTCCACAGAACACTTGCAATTAGGATGAGTGAGGAAAACGGCGGAGGCACCTGCATCAAATTATTACAAGGTGGAAGGGGTATAAAGAGAGGATCTGTACACTCAGTCACCAAGCCTCTGATGAAGGACTGGAGAGTCCGAAATGCATTAGGCTGGTGACACTGCAACTTAGAGCCATGGAGTTATCTGGACGCACAGCACTTGTGGAGGATAGTGGAGCCGGCACCCTCTCCCTCACTTTCCCTAATTTCATCTTTGGGACCTGCTGCTGACGGTTGAATTCTTGTTAATTAGAATCACAGACAAACAGGTGGATTTCAAGTGTGTATGTATTAACATATTTACATCTAATTGTTTTATCACCTAAGCGCCCATATACACAAACCCCAATACTGTATCCAAACGTTTTTAAGGCCTGTGGTGAAGGTCTTGTGTGTAAGGTGGGCTGCACGGGTGTAGTATCAGCGCCATTTGAGAACCAAATACAAGCTATTCTATTACTGTTTCGCTGAAAGCATGAAAGTAAATACTGACTACGTATTTCAAAATGCGCCGTAAAATGTACAAACATGTCGACATGGGGAAGGTCGACAGTCAAAAGGCTGACATGGGTTTTTCACAATTTGCTTGAGCCAACATGCGCCGACAGGTTCTTCATGTCCTACCATCCACTAGTGCGTGGAGGTGCGCTCTGCACCTCCCCGAAGAGGGAGTGCACCGATACAGTGTCCATGTTGACAGTGTCGACATTAGAAGAAAAAAATGAAAAACCTATGTCGACAATTTTATTGTTGACTTTTCCCATGTCGACCTAATGCTTGTGTGTGCCTAATGACCCTGTCGACCTTAAGCCATGTTGACCTTTTGAGGGTTTTGTCCTAAAGCCTGTCAACCTTCCTGTGGTCGACCCAATGATCCCAACCCAGGCCCCAGTGTATATTTAGAAGAACTGCATATATTCATGGAAAGATTTATTAATTGCAGAAGCCTTAAGTGCAGACATTTTTCAGATAATGTGACCTTTAACTTTGATGGTTAAAGGCCAAAGCGGGCTGTCCCAGAAAATTTCTGGCCATACCACCAGTATGTAGGTGTGCGCCAGTGGTGCCTCAAGCTTTGCACCGCTGGTGCACTACCTCTAGGGGCACCCCATTCATCGTCGCACCCCTTCCTGTTGCTCTGGCGATCGTACGCCAGAGCTCACCTGCCGCTTCCCCCGCCACCATTCGCTGCAGTGAGCAGGCGCTGGTGTCAGGCCCCGCTCTGGAAAGTTCGAGGCTGCTCAGGAGCGCTCGGGAGTTCGAGCGCCCGAGTCCCTCCGAGCTGCCCTGAATATCCCAGAGCCTGCTGCCTGGTCACTGCTGTGAATGGTGGCGGGGAACCCCTGCAATGTCAGTGAGCAACAAGGGGGGGGGTTGTATTTCTGGGGCAGGACAAGCCTGCCCTGGTAGAAGAAAAACGCACCACTCAAGGGGTTAAATCAGAATTGTGAATGATTAGGATAATCTCACTGCATGTGACTTCACATTTACAGTACCAAGTAAGACCGATGTACTATAGGTAATGCCTAACTATTATAATGCATGATCATACCCTTTGATAGAAATGACATTTGGAAGCATTACATCCCCCTGCCATACTATAGATGAATGTTTTTAAACCTGATAATGGACCTCTATCTCCCGACCACTGCTGTCAGAGCTTATAATAGCTCAGTGAATTTTGACACTAATGCCTTTATTTTATCTATGAGCTGCCATTTATTTAAATAGCTTGTCCATGTCCCCAAGAACCAATTCCTCGGACTGCTGTGGAATTATAGGCGTCTAGCTCACTGTGAAAATGAGGCTACAACGCTGCCTCACAATTTGTCACTGAAGGGTGTAATTGTAGCACTATCAGAAAATCAATTGAATGCGTTGCAACCTCCAATACATTTATAGCCTTCTTCTAGCTGCCTGAAAGCCAGATTAATCAGAACACAATTAAAACCTTTCATTCATTTCACAATATAAATTTTAATCTTGCATTGTCAATTTAATACATATGTAAATATGTGTCCTAAAGCGGTATTATTAACACTAACAATGACAGGATTAGAATTAAAACCTTTATTACTTGTAACAGAAAAGATTACTTTTACATATCCATTGTGCATTTTGGAAAATTTGTATTTGGTACTAAAAAAATGGACATACTTTATCAATATTTCAGTCCGTAAAAGCAAGCATCCGTTACAAGAAATGTTACATTGTTATACAGCTGAAGCCTTGATAACATCCATGTGTATGGAAGAGCGTAAACAAAATGAAGAAGATGGTAATCGTATTACATTTAGGGGACAAGCTCAGACTATAGTAAATTATTGGTTCCTAAACAGGGTGATCTGGGTTGGTAATCTAGGATAAAATTACATTTATGGTCAAGGTGACTGGCAGGCATAAACACTGATTTTGGGGGGTATTCTAGTGTTCATTCTAGCACCCGCTATCTCTTCCCTCCCTGGGGTGTCGCTGTTTGCTGTAGCGATTCTAGCACAGTGTGGTCTGTATATCAGCACTGACATGCAAACCAGACCTGTGCTAGAAACACCACAGCAGACAGCTACACCCCAGGCGGGGAAGAGGAACTGCGTGGGTTTTCAAAGATAGCTAGAATGAACACTAGTATTCAATGTTGGGTCACGGCTGTCGATCTGGTCCGACAGCTGTGACCCTGTCCCTTTCTCGGTCAGCTCGAATGAGAATTTGCAGGCGGGATTCAATGTCCCGCCTGCCGCAGGTTGAGAAAGGGGCATGGTCGCAAGAAGTGGCCCGGAATTGGCGAGCTGCGGCCAGGAGCTCATCAGTTCCCGGACATTCTCGGCAGAACGAGCCCAACTGCTTGTGAAGTCGGGCTTGTTCTGCCGAGATCCCCTGTTTAATGCTGTCAGGGAAGACAGCATTGAATAGGGCCCTGCAGCCATCGGGAATGGCTGCGGGATATTGAATACCCCCCCTTTTGTCTATCATAAAATATGTAAATTAAATACTTAATGTAATAATCTTTGCTCAACTTCTCACTAAAAATTGTTTGGGCTGGCCGGGGACAATGACATATCTATAAAGGGTGCAGGGTGTATAGTGCAGACAGGATGCTGGGACATTTTCCTGGTGATTTGTGAATGCTTGCTTGCTCCCTGGAAACAAAGCAGGTGCCATGTTCCAGGAGACCTATGCAAATGCCAATAAAACATGCTGAGACTCAAGAAATATTGGAGATCATTGTATTAAATTAATATTTTTTCAGTGATTAAATTACTGTAGCTGTAATAGTGAGATGGAAATGTTTAATTTAACCATTTCATGCATAGAGGCCACTACAGTGGACAGTCATTTCATTATCTCCCATCAAAACTGTCTTTTTTTTTTTCTTCTAGGGATAGCCTCGATTATTAATGATTTTAAATAATCGATGGCCTATGACCAATGTTATTGGTCATAGGCCATGACTTCTAAAGGGTCATTCTGGTTGACTTACTGTCTAGCGAATTCACAGTGGTAGCTTACTTTCACCTACAGTGCACACGCCAGGCAGGCAACGCACATGTGCCAAACTGTTCGGAAGACAAAAAGTACAGCTGGATGAGCAAAAACAGCTTGCAAGCACATAACGAAAGTAAGGCAGGATTGGCCCAGTGTGTCCTTTGGAATAGACCTAATTCTGAGAGGGTTTGGGTAGATATTGAATCTCAAAGTCTCAAACTCCATTCGGTATATTCTCTTTTATGGTTACCCAGACTGGCTCGTCCAAAAATTACAAAAACCCATCCGGTAATATCACATTCTTTAGATATCTGGAACACTGCCAATAAGCGATTTAAAGTAGCACCCTATCCGAGTCCACTGATCCCTCTATTTGATAATCCTTCCTTTCGACAAGGTTGCTCCCCTAAGGCATTTAGTAGCTGGTGGGAAAATGGGATAAGGTTTATTAATGACATCTCTCAAACTTCATCCTTCCCCACATTTGCAGACATCCAATCTATACACCCTATTCCGCATAAATATTTCTTTCAATATCTCCAAATCAGGCATTTTCATTCCTCAGTAATTGCGCAAGTCACTGCTAGACCACTCACCTCTATAGAAAACTTAGTTTTTCGCAAGACACAGACAAAAGGCCTAATTTCAACTTTATATCTTTCCTTATTACCTCAGATTTCTGAAACTAGAGATTCATATATGAATGCATGGGAATCTGACCTAGGAAAAATGCTGCATGATGACGATTGGTCTGAAATTTACTCTAATGTTGCCTCTAGCTCGATATGTGTTAAACTGAAAGAAAACGCATATAAACTTCTTTATAGATGGTATTATGTCCCAGTAAGGCTTAATAAAATGAACGCAGATATATCCCCCCTATGCTGGAGATGTAAAAAGGCGGATGGAAATTTTCTACATATCTGGTGGGAATGCCCAGTTTTAATCCCTTTTTGGCAGAAGCTGACTACCTTAGCTAATTCGATTCTATCTTTGCAAATTCCATTTGAAGCTAGCTATTTTCTCCTTTCAATGAATATCCCAGAAACAACTCGCTCGAAGAATAAATTGTTCACTCATATGGTTCTGGCGGCTAGAACCTGTATTGCGGGTCTATGGAGATCTCAAACTGTTCCGTCTTTAGCCGAGGTGACTGCCAAGATCTGGCATATTCATTCAATGGAGTACATCACTAGTATCTTAAATTGCTCTTCCGCTAAATTTATTAGGGTCTGGGAGCCCTGGACCACGTATTTCAATATACCACCAGCCTTCCACTAAAAACATAGTAACTTATCTCCTAAAAGTTTGAACTTGACCAGTCGGATAGGACCCCCCCTCCTTTCCAGGTCCCTCCTTCCCCTCCCTTTTTCTTCACCTTCCCCTTCCTTGTCCTCCTTTCTTTTCTAACCTCCTCCTTCCTTTTTTTTTTTTTTTTTCTCTCTTTCCTTTTTTCTTTTTCTCTTCTCTATTAGTTCTCTTAAAAACTTTATCTTCAAGGCTTCTGTGACTAATAAAAATGTTGATATATGTATATATGTGTAAGCTATATGTATGTATGCATGTATGTGTATGTGTGTGTGAGTATATATATGTACATATATTATTATTTATCCTTGTTTATATGCATTATATCTACATTGCCTTTAAGTATATTATCACCTTTAAAAACAAAAACAAAAGAGATGCCACTATATTTTCTTGATTGTATTTTATTTGGTCCGGGGAACCTCTGCGTACGTTCCTAATTTTTGCATTAATTTGTACATATTTGGACCATATTCTTTATCATATCTATTTGTCTAACTATTTCTTTATGTATCCATGGCATCTCATTAATAAAATTTATTTAAAAAAAAAAAAAAGAAAGTAAGGCATGATGTGGGTGTATCTTTGGGCGCGGCCTTGAACCACAACAAAAATGGGACTGTATCAGGGCGTGACCACTGGGAGTATACAAAAAGTGCAGGGTGGTGTTTTTCACAAATGTGCATACATTGTGAGCATTGCGAAGGGCAAACGTTTGCAAAACGAAGTGACTACAGGGTGTGGCATGGCTACAAGTAAACGGCAAAATATTTGCAGCAGCAATCACCACTGAGTGAATTGCTAAATTACACACACACCTGCCGACTACTGTAATGCACCATATAAGTTACTCTCGTTGACTAATAACCTACACACGCAGACATATACGCAATAAAGAGATAAAAAAAAATGTTGGGTTGGTTTAAAATGGCTAATGGCCACTAATAAATTAAATGTCTTTCATTACAGAAATCGAGTGACGCTATTGATCTCAATCACAATAGTGATTGATGATGTGTTTCCAAGAAACTAGTGGGTTCACTTTGTGTGTACGGTTGCGCATCCTAGATACCTGAGTGAACGTGTGCGTACGTACGCACAGATCAGTAACCTTTGCATACGTAAATGTGTATACGAATACGCAAGTGTGCGGTGGCGTTTTGGCCACCCCCTTGTAACATTGCAAAGGCTTTTGTTCTGTTACGGAGTGTGTAACTGCGCGTGTATGCAAGATATGTGTTAGGACCCTGGTCAGTGAAAAATATAGCTAAAGGTGGCCCAAGGATAGATCTACTATGAAACTAATTATGCATAAGTTTCAAGGGGTGATAAAGCATCTTTTTTTTTTTTTTTTTTATGAATTCATTTTTCAACAAAATCGATGGAGTTTTTATTCCCTGTGGTATTAAAATAAGGTTATTAACCCCTTCCCGACATTTGACGTACATTTACGTCATGGTCGGGATGTACTTCCCGACACATGGCATAAATGTACGTCATGCCATTAAACTGTCACCGCGTCTATAGACGCGGTGACAGAGGGACGATGTCTGCTGTCCCTGACAGCAGACATCTTCCCTCATTGTCTATAGACGCGGTGACAGAGGGACGATGTCTGCTGTCCCTGACAGCAGACATCTTCCCTCATTGCCCATCGGCGATCGTTGCGATTGGCTGTTCAAATGTGAACAGCCAATTGCAGCGTTTTATGAGTTATGTGTATAATTTTGACTCTGCTGCCCCCTAGTGTCCAAAAAAAATAAAAGGAGGTTGAAATAATGATTAAAACATAAAGTATACATATGGTCTATGTTAGTTATTAACTATTTTGAGTGGTATGATTATTTGTCTCACAAGCAGAAAATTTAACATTTTGCAAATTGCAAAATGTTCAATTTTTTTACGACATTTTGGTATTTTTCACAAAAAAAAAAGACTGTATCGACCAAAATTTACCACTAACTTAAAGTACAATGTGTCACGAGAAAACAATCTCAAAATCACTGGGATAAGTAAAAGCAATAAAAAGTTATCCCCCACATAAAGTGATACATGTCAGATTTGAAAAAAAGGGCTCTGTCAGGAAGGCAAAAACAGGCTGCGGCGGTAAGGGGTTAAGGTTTTAGTGAATCATTACTTGTCTCACTTGTGCATGTTTACACCAATAATAAGATTTCCATGTTTTTATGTACTGTGTGATTAAAGCTCATCACCAGTAACACCAAGACAACAGGCATGTAGGACAGCATACTGTAGCTGCTATTATAGCTTGGGTGCGCGAGAGCAGCTGGTAATTGTAGTCTAGCGCTGTGATTATTTGTGCTTTGTAAATAGCATGAAACATATCTCTTTTAAACTATAATTTCCGACAGCCTGCAGAACTTATCTTTGAGCTTGAAAAGGCCCGTCCTAGGAATGTAGCTGGCACCAGTGAAAGGTTAGAACAGGCTTTCCCAACCACGGTCCTCAAGGCATACCAACAGTGCAGGTTTTGTAGATATCCAGGCTTGAGCACAGGTGACTTAATTAGTATCTGAGGGATTCTGATTAAACCATCTGTGCTGAAGCCTGGATATCACTAAAACCTGCACTGTTGGTTTGCCTTGAGGACCATGGTTGGGAATGCCTGGGTTAGAAGGTCCTCAGAACAAGTAGGCATTTCATAAGGTCATTTTGAGTGGTGTTTATTGAAGTGAGAGGGGGGGTTCCCTGTGAGGTGATTATTAAAAAGGGGGAGTGTCTGTGAGATGATCACTGAAGGGGGGTGTTGTTAGATGATTATTGTAGGAAAAGTAGTTCGGTGAGTGGTAGACTTGTTTGATGTTACCCTATTTTGGTGGGTGCAAAGGGGATCCCATAATATTTCAAGCTTCAGGATCCAAAAAATTTAGGTCTGCCACTAAGGTGCCACAACAATTACCCATCTTTTAAAGTAACTTAGGGATTGCCACTTGCAGCTATGGTAGCGCATAGTTATGAGCAGCAGTAGTTCCTACCATCTTGTAGGAGGGGGCTGCTACCCATGCCCAAGACTGCCAGCCAGGTCCAGGCAACTGGTACTGGGATTACTGCAGCCCAAGTAAAATCTGTCACTAATTATGAATAATTAGGCCACACCTGAGTGGAATCCCTAGCTTGAGTGGTAGCTCTTAAAAGGGGCAAGATGTACTAAGAATGAAAAGTGATAAGATGGAGAGTGATAAACCAACAGCCAATCAGCTCCTACGGGCCATGTCACAGGCTGTGTTTGAAAAATAACAGGTAGGCGCTGATTGGTTGGTGGTTTATCAATTTCCATTTTATCATTTTTCAAGGCTTAGTACATCTCGCCCAAAGTGTGTACACACGGTGCGATTTTGCTTGGGAATCGATCAGCTCTTGCCTGCACGGTCTATTTTACTGTTCAATATACACTAAACGAGAACATGCATTGAGATCAAATCGGCATCAAATGAGGCTGAAAACCGTTCGATGTCCATTAGATTTCGAGTAGTTTCTGACTATATAGTCAAAATCGAACACAAAATCTCACCATGTATACGCACCATTAGGGTTCCAATTTTTGTTTCCTACCAGTAATACAAACCCTAGTAGGGCTGCCTCTAAGTTACTGTAAATGCCTCCACCTGCTGCTCACACATGATAACTGCATGTTACACAGTAATCAGCTCCATAATCATAATGACTGAATAAAAGTAATAATAAAATAGCACTCGCACTGACTAATAATGCTTCTGTCTCTTTTGTGCAATCTCTAAGGTTTGTACATTGAAAATGAAACAAAAATAAAATCCTATCAATTGTGAGAAAATGAGCTCAAAGCAATGCATTATAAACTCTCAACTGATTCATTTATTCAGAGAAAGTTTACAGAGATAAACTTGTGTCTTTTGCTTTTGTGTGCTCACTGCATTCCGTGCCTTTGAAATTACCAAGTGAAACATACTATGTCATTAGACTAGAGCAGGGGTTCCCAAACTTTTTTGAATCACGGCACCCTAGAGTACAAGAGTTTTTTCACTGCACCCCTAGGCCCCCCCAAAAAAGTTGAAAAACGTCAATCAAATTAAGTGAATTGTGTTTATATGTGATCCTTAGGTTCAGTTATATTGTAAAGGGTTGCTTGTACACATATTTTATAATTGGAAGTCACCAGAATTGGTTTTGTCCATAAATAAATGACCATAAATAATTTTAATTGGTCTTGTACCACCAACCCGAGGCACCCCTGCAAGTGTCCCAAGCAATGTTCCCTCTAATTTTACGAAGGCTATATGCGGCAAAAGATATTGGCTGTGCAACTTTGGAAGGAAATTTAAATTTTTGTGCGTCACATAACGTATACAGGCCTAGGTTTCGAGTTCTGTTGAGTTAATAAAGCAATTTGAATGTTTACAGACTTAATACACCACACATATAGGCTATAGCAGTGATTTTCAACCTTATTAAACTCGTGGAATACTAAACAAGATTTTAACATTTGTGCGCTCAGTTGTAATGTCTGTGCGCAGGCTTGGCGAGTTGTGTGCGCGCGCTGGAACACTGGTCCCAAGGCACCCCAGGGAGCCACGGCACACAGTTTGGGAACCACTGGACTAGAGGATTATGATTGCTGTTACAGGATCCTGTTATTTTTTTTAATTGATTTCTGAATTTTGGGAGACTTAATTTAATTGTAGCAGATTCATTTGCATTTCATTTAGGCTAATACCCCTTTTAGACCAAAACGCCGGGTCGCACCCGGCTTTTTGGACCCTGGTTGAAGCTGGGTGCGACCTGGCGTTTAGGGGCATTTACACCGGACGGGCTTAAACGCCCGCACCCCCCTCCCGCCCCTTCCCGGCGCTTGAAGATGACAGCGCGATGTCATCTTCAAGCGCCGATCGACGCCGCCGTACCCGGAACGCTGCTGGGGGCAGCCCAGCACTAAGGTAAGCTGCTAGGCTGCCCCCAGTCCCCGCGCGCACCCCCCCCGCCATTGGACAGGAGGTGAATGGATGCCGCACACAGGCATCCGTTCACCTCCCTCCCTCCCCCGCCGCCGCTGCTGTCTGCAGAGTATAGCAGGCAGCAGCGCCGGCTGTCAGTGTCAGACTGACAATCCGTCCAACCTGCGGACGCTGCGGTACGCAGGTTGGACGTTCCCCATTCATGTAAATGGGAGCCGGGTCATCCGACCCGGCGTTCCCATTTACACCGCCCTCTACCCAGGTCCTAGCCGTGTTCTACCGAGGTCAGGACCTGGGTAGAAGTCCCGTGTAAAGGGACACAGCGTTAGGGATTTACACCGCCGAAGATCCGGGTCTGGCCCGCCTCTGACCCGGATTTTTCGGTGGTGTAAAAGGGGTATCAGTATTTTGTACCTTGTTCAGTATTTAGAATTCATTGAGTAACATCTCTATAATTAATATTCTTCATAAGCCCTGTACACACGCTTAGATTTGCTTTAGATTTGATGTTAGATTTGATTTTCTATTAGATCTGGCATTAGATCATTCCATTTGATTTGGCATTAGATCTGTACTTTTGCATTCGATTCAATTTCGATTTCACAATGTAGGCATAATGTACTCATTCGATTTACTGGATCGAATTTGAGATTTCCTTGGCTGCACAGTAGATTTTTCTATTCGGTTTTGAGAAAACGGGAGCGCGCATCGAATCGAATGCAGATCGAAAGTGTCCTAAAAAACCATTCGATATGGATTCGATTTTGCTTCTATAAGCAAAATCGAATCAAAAACAGGGAAAAATCTAAGCGTGTGTACACAGCTTTAGGTATACCTTTACATTTATCTAGTCCATATTCTTGGGTGAAATTTCCTCAGTGACTACAACTGTTTACTAGTCTCCTGCTTCTTATCTTCTTCTGTCAATGCTGACCTATAGTATGTCGACCTATAGTGGTGTACCTAGACACTGTCGACCCAGGGACTGGATGTCGTTACAGTAACGTGTACACAGTGGTGGGCAGTGGGGAAAAAAATTACTTTTATAATTTTTTTAAATAATGTTTACTGTTTGGTGGGGTGCGGACAGCAGTCACAGTGATGCTAACAAACAGTGTGGTATGGACAGCAGTCTTAGTATTGTATACACAGTGGGTACAGACAGCAGTCACAGTACCATTAACATATGGTGGGGTTATGGCCGGCCTTCACAGTACAGTATGCACAGTGGGATTATGGCTAGCAGTTACAGTACAGTATTCACAGTGGGGTTATGTCCAGCAGTTACTGTACAGTATGCACAGTAGGGTTATGGCCAGCAGTTGCTGTACAGTATAAACAGTAGGGATATGGCCAGCAGTCACAGTACAGTATGCACAGTGGGATTATGGCTAGCAGTTACAGTACAGTATTCACAGTGGGGTTATGGCCAGCAGTCACAGTACAGTATGCACAGTGGGGTTATGGCTAGCAGTCACAGTACAATGTGCACAGTGGAGTTATGGCCAGCAGTTACAGTACAGTATTCACAGTGGGGTATGGCCAGCAGTCTCACAGTACAATATGCACAGTGGGGTTATGGCCAGCAGTTACAGTACAGTATGCACAGTGGGGTTATGGCCAGCAGTTACAGTACAGTATGCACAGTGGGGTTATGGGAAGCAGTGACAGTACAATGTGCTCACTGGGGTTATGGCCAGCAATCTTACAGTACAATATGCACCAGCAGTCACAGTATGCAGAGTGGTGTATTGCCAGCAGTCACAGTACAGTATGCCCAGTGGGGTTATGGCCAGCAGTCACAGTTTGCACAGTGAGGTCCAGTATTTAAAAAAAAATGTAATGCGGAGCGTGCTATCCCTAGGTTTGCATCCAATATAATGGCGCCTAACCACCGGCCACTGCACCTGATATGGGATGCAAGTCCCGCTCGGCCTTGTTCGGGCATTCGAGTCTACTGGGGAAACCCAGACTCTGATCTCCTATGTTCCAAGTGGTTCAGATTCCTAGGAATCCAAACTGATCATCCCAACTTAAAAAATAAATGCATTGAGGCTTGAAAAATGGTTATCCTGCTGTGCAGATCCCCCAGAATAGTGTTAGCAAGTCTTGCCGTAGTATTGTGGGCGTTGGTGATCAGTTGCCGTAAGATGGAGGATGGGAAGTAAAATTTCCAGAAGGGTCCGGCTGTTGCTGATCAGCCTAGGTTTGCTTTACTGCAACCACTGGGTTGCAATGTACCTCACAGGTGCACTGGCTCTGATAATAATTGATAGAATATTTAGATTAAAAAACATTTTCTCTGTTATACATACTCTAAATTGTCCAAAATATTAATCTACTGAAGACCTATGATTAAATCCTACATAAGGGCCCACATTTTATTGGATGTTATCTTATAGGAAATATGAGGGTCCTCTTTAATTATTGGTAGTCTGACCCAAACCTAAGTTTATAACAGCAATTATACTGTATATCACACAGCAAATGATGCTTTAAGTTTTACTGCTACACCAATATTTTTGCAAGGGTTTGTATCAACCCACCAAGGGTACACATGATACAGTACATGCATTTCCACAGGGGCACCTGTCACACTTATCTTTATCCTTGAAACAAAAAATGTTTCCATGTGTCTGTATGCAAATGCAACAGGTGTCAATGTTAAACAACACAGTTGTGGAATATAAGATGGGCTTATATATTTTTTTAAACTGTCACATATTTTTTGCGCCTGATTTGTTTCTATTATTAGTCATTGTGTACAATTAGTCATTATTAACCTGCAAGTGTCCACCTTTAGTAAACAATAGGTAAAAGCTTGTAATTCCTTTGCTCAGTATTCAGCTACCTTGCCAGTGTATTGAAAACATTTCCACTTCCTTTTTCCTCCTTATGTAATGAAAGCTTTGCAAGTAAAGTAGGTGCTAAAATCTCTGAAAACGTGTTGTACTGTACCTTGTATTTAAATTTCCTCCTCAACCTGCCACTCTTCTAAATATAACACAACATTTTACCAACGTTTTATGCAAAACATATATCTGTGTTGGTACGCATCTATGTACACTTGCAAACTGTGAGGGAGAGGGGTGTGAAAAAAATTAGATATTTTAAAATATATTAAGAGGTGTAGTCAATGTATTGTATGCTTTTTTTAATCAGCTGCTTTTTCTGGCTATGCTATTCTCATGTGTATTCACTGAAAGAAGCATGTTTAAGACTATCTTGTGAGTTCGTCGTAATTCCCATTAGAGTGAACAATGGATCCTACCAGTTTGAGATTAAATTACTTTATTCTTCTTTTAATCAATAACTTGACTCATGGCTTTCAAAACCCATGCAGTTCCTCTTTGCTGCCTGGGGTGTCGCACTCTGCTGTGTTGTCTAGCACAGTCTGGTATGATCCATTGTTCACTCTAATGGGCATTCACAATATAGTGATATATAGTGAACTCACAATATAGTTTACCCCTCCTCCTAACCCTAATATTTCTTAATTGCAGCCTAACCCTAACTCTCCCCATTGGTTCTTAACCCTAACTCCCCCCCAACCCTAATACTGTACTCCTTACCTACAACCTAACCCAACCCCCCCAACCCTCAAGCTCTGTACACACGGAGCGACTTGAGTCCTGTGCAGACTGAGGTATTTAAGCACAGATCACTCAGCACACATCGCTGCACACATGCAATACACCTGCTATGTGTGCTGAGCGATCTGTGCTGAGCAGTGTTTCACCTATGCTGATAGGCGATCTAAGCAGGATAGACAGTGCATTCACGGTCTGAGTGGGCGATGGTGACGTGCGGGACAGTGCATCGCAATTGCGGTACTTGTTTCCTAGCACAGCGCTCACGATATTCAGTAGTATGACATCTTATGCATTGTAAGGCATCGCATGCCATATACCCGCATGCGATGCAATTTTAAATTGTATATGCACCCTAATGGGTTTTTTCAATGTTTAATGGCCCCCCAATACGATTTTTAATTGTATAAGCACCTTAATGGGTGCTTACAATGTTAAATGCACCCCGACGCCACCCCCACTATCAACGCCATTGTATATGGCATACAATTCGATGGTATATGATTTAAAATTGTATAACATCGACTGCCATCGCGTAACATCGCATTTAGATAGTGTGGCTTATGGTATGCGATGCGATGGGCGCTGTGCTAGGAAACAAGTACCGCAATTGCTATAGGGTGTACACACACAGTCAGATATAAGGCTTAAGTCGCCCCATGTGTATGCCCCTTAATGCCCCATACACATTTCTGCGAATCAGTGTCACTTTTGATTTGATTTAGACTACATAGTCCAAATCTAATCGACAGTGACCCTAATGTGCGGCCCCGCGGTATCGGGATCGAAAGCAGTGCCGTGTCCCTCTTGGCCGATGATGGCATCTGCCGGGTCTCAGTGGCCGTCGACTGGGCCGTCCAACTCACTCGGTGGTGGGGAGCGGGTGCTTCCCTTCCCATCCCTGCTCCAGGGAGACGGGCAGCGAGCAGGGGAGACGGGCAGATGGCTGCAGGGCTTCCAACAGAATGGGGCGCGCAAGCCCCATTCTGTCGGACTCTGGTGGATGGCGGGGGACGGTGCATGGCGATTCTTTTGCCAGGAGCCGCTCTGTAGGTTTGATGTGTCAGCTTGTATAACAGATTTGTGAGTGCTCTTTACACAGTTCACACATAACATTAATTAACCTGCGTTAGCATTTATTTTCATTCCAGAAAGATTTCTGATTGAACAGTATTTGCTAAAATATCATGCAGTGCTCATGAATTATTGTTTGAGGACATATGTGAAATCTGCTGCTATTAGAATCTGGGTCTGAGTAAAGGTGAAACATCTATTCTCCTGGGAACCAAGGTTCAGCTATACTGTTTTTTTTGTTTCGTGTATAACAAACGCGTCTATTCTATGCTTAGAAGAAAAGTATTTGTTCAATGTAACCTTTACTGTTTATTTAACTTCATAAAAAAGGATGGCATTGTTATTTTTTTTCCCTCCCTGTATACAAAGAAACAGCTGGGGGGAAACAGTGTGGACCACATCGGGTGCGGTTACACAAGTGGGTGACCAAAATGTTGGTTCCTTATGGTGCCCACACACGCACCGATTTCAGTGCTATGCGATTTTGGCTGTACAATGGTTCTATATAATTTTTCAGCCAGAATTAAGCATGACCCGATGCGATGGTTATTTTGCTGTCTGCGATGCGATGCTGTGCGATTTAAGCACATTTTTTAACTTGATTTTTCTGAACTTTATTTTGTTCTAGTTCACATGTTTTAAACCGGCAATAAAGTTGTTGATAACAATTTGTATGTTGAAATAAAGTAGTCTGAGGTACTTTATTTAAAAAAAAAAAAAAAAAGCATCGTATAGCATCGGCTCGTATGCCTGTATAATGCTGAGGTACTCTTTACCTAGCACGGCGCCCGCGATTACAATCGCGGGCGTCGGGGGTAAAAAATCGCGGGCATCGCGGGTAAATCAAAAACGGGTGCGACGCGATGCCCGCGATTTTCCCATAGGGATCAATGTTAAAAGTCAGATTGGTCGCGATTTTAGCGTTAATTGGCTCAATAGGAAACAATGTTAAATGGGCCACAGAGCCCTAATAGTCCCCCTGAAGTGTGAAATGGCCCCCACAATTTTTAACGCCACCCCACGATCAACGTGAACCCGAAGCGTGGCGAGCGCAGCGAGCCCGCGAGGGGCGGCGGTACGCGTCCTCCGACCTTTTCATACCCCCACTATCCACGTCGGCGTGGAGTTGAGAATAGAATAGTGTGGCGAGCGCAGCGAGCCACCGAGCCCGAAGCGTGGCGAGCGCACGCGGATACCTTCACAGTTATACGCGTCCCCTCACGGGCTTCACAGGTGTCCGTGGCGACGCGGACACCTGTGAAGCCCGCGAGGGGACGCGTTTAGCTGTGAAGGTATCCGCGTCCCCTCGCGGGGCTCGCTGCGCTCGCCACGCTTCGGGCTCGGTGGCTCGCTGCGCTCGCCACACTATTCTATTCTCAACTCCACGCCGACGTGGATAGTGGGGGTATGAAAAGGTCGGAGGACGCGTACCGCCGCCCCTTGCGGGCTCGCTGCGCTCGCCACGCTTCGGGTTCACGTTGATCGTGGGGTGGCGTTAAAAATTGTGGGGGCCATTTCACACTTCAGGGGGACTATTAGGGCTCTGTGGCCCATTTAACATTGATTCCTATGTAAAAATCGCGACCAATCTGACTTTTAACACTAAAATCGCGACCAATCGGATTTTTAACATTGGTCCCTATGGGAAATCGCGGCCATCGCGGGCATCGCATCACACCCGTTTTTTAGTGCATGCGATGGTCGCGATGGGCGCCGTGCTAGGTAAAGAGTACCAATGCTGAGCCCGATGCTATGCGATAATGTCCAAAAAAGTACCTGCTGCACATACTTTTTTGGACATCCAAAATCGGACCCCGGGAACGCGCATAGCAAAGCATCGCGTCGCACACGCCGCCCGAAAACACCCCGATAATTGTACGCACGATGCGTTTTGTACTTAAAAAGTACAAAACGCATTCTATAATCGGTGCGTGTGTGGGCTGCATAAGAGTCTCAGGAGGCAGCCCAAAATCAGTATTACTGGTCATGCTGCCAGAAGATGCCAGGCTGACTTTTCAGATTTGCACACTAAAGGCACATCAATAGCTTATCAACACACTGGGTGTCACTGACCCTAGTGACGCCATTGTCTTTAGACTCAAGTCCCGAGATATAACATGGCTGGGAGCTGAAATATTAAAGCTGTACTAACATTCAGTGTAAAGTATGATGGGCTTTATAGTGAATGTTAATGGCACTTTAAATGTTCAGCTCCACCCTTACTACAAAGTGTCAACCTACAAAAACCGCTGCATTGTAAATATATAGTTGCTCCTAGAGTTCATGATTTATATTATTTAACAGAATTCTCCGGAAATCTTAACAAGTTTAGTTCAATTATTACTATCATTTCATATTTGTAAAGTGATTTTAATATTTCAATTTAATAGGATGAGAAATTCAGAAAGTGAGAGATTTTTGTATGAAATCTCGTTTTTTTAAAGTGGCAATCAAATACACTTCCAAATCACACTGGTTTTGCAGTGTAAATGATTGCTGCTTTAAAAAAAATTGGAGATTTCTTACCAAATCTCTCACTTTCTGAATCTCATCTTATTACATTTCCCCCAATATTTCTGGGAACAAACTATTTGCTCCCAAAAACTGGAAATGGACAAAAGCAGTCACTGCATAAATAGATTTAGGGGGTATTCAATCCCACCAGTGACAGTCCGAATTGTCGAGCATTTGTTTTTCTCGTTTTGCTCGACATGAATATTTAGCTCGACAAGTCGAGTTCTCGCCTATTCAAACTGTAATTTCAATCCCACCAGTAACAGTCCGAATTGTCGAGCATTTGCATTTGTTTTTCTCATTTTGCTAACTGAAAATTTAGCTCGACAAGTCGAGTTCTCATCTGCTCGACAAGTCGAGTTCTCCCCTGCTCGACAAGTCGAGTTCTCCCCTAGAGAGGAAAGTGGCAATTGTCAGAGATAGGCTTCATTTTTATAGTCAATTATATAAAAGTAGATATCTTGTTAAAAATTAAAATTCTCCTATAAAAACCATTTCCAAATCATCAGACTGCACAATGCTGGTATCTCCCTGAAGTCTCAGTACAGGAATGAGAGCTCTGAGGTAAATTGCAATGCATTGCATTGTAGAAGTAAACAAAAGAATGGCAACAAACAAACATTGTATCCTGAGTAATTCTGCCCCAGCATGGATACAAGGGACCTAAACATAGGTGTTTGATCAAACCAGAAGTAGACATAAATAGACATGTATACAGAAGACTTTCAATGGGCAAAATGCAGCACAGTGAACATGAAAGGTGAGCAGAAAAAAAGATAATACTTCTTATATGCCAAATGGAATAATTTAAACAAATGCGTAATAATACAAGCTGAAAACTGATGCTGACAATGGAATAATGGGTTAAAGCATACCATATAAACATGCAGCAAATGTAAAGTTAATCAAAAGAGGAATATTTAGCAAAATATCACAGATACAGAAGTCAAGATAAGCACTACAAACATTAGTACAATCCTGCATATACATTTAACACAATTTATGAACATGCAACAAGAGAAACTCCCTTGTCACGACAGAAATAATTGTCGAGTTAAATTTGAGGGAAGAGTGATTTCAAACAGTCGAGGTCAGGTGAATTCTTTGACATTGAATAGGCTGCAGGAATTATCTCGACAGATTTTACCCAAAATAACTCGACAAGTCGAGTTATGTTCAACTCGACAGTCGAGCAAACCGAAAACCAAATCAGGCGAGCTCTGCTCGACAAGTCGAGAAAACTAGACAATGAATAGGCGACCTCATAAATAACCAACCTCTCGTCGAGAAAACAACAAAGCTCGACAAAAATAAGGAGCTCGACAGACATTGAATACCCCCCTTTACCTGACTATTTTTGTCAGTTTTCCATGTTTAGGAGCAAATTGTCAATTGCTCCCAAAAATGACCAGCAAGATTGGACATATTATATAGTGGGAATAGGCCTAACACAGAGATGCATTAATTAATGTATATACAGTACAGATCCTTAATAAAATGGTTGATATTTTGCTTCCAGAATATAATTTTTTTTTTTTGCTGTAGACTATTAGTTTTGCAAAGATACCACGATATTTACTTAAAGTGGTTGTAATTTTAAAGTTCATTGATTAATTCTCTTCACTAGATTGTTATAAGTGACATATCCCATAACTGTGTGTTGTAACCAATCGTACAAAAATGTCTCACATACTGTAATATAATATAAAGGGTGAGATTTAATAGGATGAGAGATTCAGAAAGTGAGAGATTTGGTGAGAAATCTCCAGTTTTTTAAAGCAGCAATCATTTACATTTCACAATCAAACTGGTTTAGGCTAAACCAGTTTGATTTTGAAATGTAAATGATTGCTGCTTTAAAAAAACTGGAGATTTCTCACTAAATCTCTCACTTTCTGAATCTCTCATCCTATTAAATCTCACCCAAAGTATATGCATAAGTATAATTGAACGATGTTTGTGTGTGTGTGTGTGTGTGTGTGTGTGTGTGTATGGATTTTCCATGATAACTCTCGAACGATTTAACTAATCGTCTTAAAACTTTGCACACTACCTTATCATCTTAAGGGACAATCTAAGTTTGAAGATGGGTTTAATCGGACTAGCCCTTAAGGGTGCTGTAATAAGGGTCCATGCTATTTCTGTGGTTTCAATGCATTGTGATACAGATGGGGCATGGCTCATCTTTGCAGGGGATGGCGATGGCGACGCCAGCCGCCATCCCCCGCCAGCCGCCATCTGTTTAGCGAGAAGGGGACGCACGCGCACAAGAGGCGCGCGCATCCCGCTTCCAGCGCTTCCCCCGGGTCACCGCCGGCTTGTCGGCGGTCATCCGGGGTCCCCGCCACCTGCCCGCACCCCCCCCCCCTAACCCTGTCCGTCTCCCTGAAGTGGAGACGGACAGGGTTCCCGTCGCCCTGCTGACGGAGATTGAGACGTGCATGCGCGTGAGACGCACGTGCGTATCAGTCAGATAGCGAGCCGGGCTGCTGGCAGATCGCCAGCGGTGACGTTCTGGCGATTCGCCAGCAAGGAAGAGCCCGGCCCCATCTGTATGTCATTGGAAAGCTTCTGACTTTCTCAATACAACACAATAAACAGACTTAAGTGGACCCTTAAAGGCCTATAAAGGTCCATTAAATTAAAAACATTTTCACTTTACAAAACTTTTGACAAACTAAAATTAAAAAGCGACTCATTGGCAGAGTGGTCTGTGAATCGAACACAG
The DNA here is from genome assembly GCF_055691185.1 of Crinia signifera. Taxonomy (NCBI): domain Eukaryota; kingdom Metazoa; phylum Chordata; class Amphibia; order Anura; family Myobatrachidae; genus Crinia; species Crinia signifera. The sequence continues at coordinate 267,864,011 of NC_139220.1, read as the reverse complement.
ATATCATTGTGAGATCGATCTCCAGTAAGTTATTTTTTTTCTCTTGATTGTTTGCTTATTCATTGAGGGTTTTCGGGATCTTCTGTATCCACTGCAGCAGCTCCTGCCCTGCTGTGGTTGGGAAGGGAAGGTGGATAATTGGAGACCTGCTCTGGCTGCTGCAGCAGTGTCTACCCTGCTGTGGTTGACAAGGGAAGGTGGATAATTGGAGACTTTCTCTGGCGGCTGCAGCAGCTTCTGTCCTGCTGTGGTTGACAAGGGTAGATGGATAATTGGAGACTTGCTCTGGCGGCTGCTGCAGCTTCTGCCCTGCTGTGTCTGGGAAGGGAAGGTGGATAGTTGGAGACTTGCTCTGGCTGCTGTAGCAGCTTCTGCCCTGCTGTGGTTGGGAAGGGAAGGTGAATAGTTAGAGACCTGCTCTGGCTGCTGCAGCAGCTTCTGTCCTGCTGTGGTTGACAAGGGAAGGTGGATAATTGGAGACTTGCTCTGGCTGCTGCAGCAGCTTCTGCCCTGCTGTGGTGCGGAAGGGTAGGTGGATAGTTGGAGGCTTGCTCTGGTTGCTGCAGCAGCTTCTGCCCTGCTGTGGTTATAAAGGGAAGGTGGATAGTTGGAGACCTGCTCTGGCTGCTGAAGCAGGTTTTGTCCTGCTGTGGTTGGGAAGGGTAGGTGGAACAAGAATTGCATAAGCATATACTTTTGCCCATTCGTCGGACGTGCCTTAAGACTAGTTAGAATAGAATAGAATATATGGCCTCTATGAGGTGAAATATCACCAGTGACCATTAGAGGCCACTCGAAAGACAAAATTATTCATTTGATTGCTAAAAATATGTCATAACAGTAAGTAAAAGCAATTTTTGCAGGGACACTGATCTGTTTGAAACATGCTGAATATGGAGAGAGGGAGCTATGAAGACAGAGATTGGAGATAAGAGTAGATAGGGACTGGGCGTGGGGTGGTGAGATTGTGGGCCAAAAACTGTCACAACTCAAAGTGAAAGTACATTCCAGAAGCTGTCATTTTGACGGGCCTTTAACTAGTGTAATAGGATTGGGGTGATTGCACAGCGCTGGTGGAGGACAGTCCCGGTCCCCCTATTTAGATTAGGAACAAGAGGAGGGTAGTGCTGGCGCTCTGGGGTTGGGGCAGTCAATAGGCTAGTGTCTGATGGTTCCAATTGGAACTGGACTGGAAGTTGATAATGTCGGGAACAATAACTGTAGGCTGGGTGTTGTGGATGATGTCCAATGTGCAGGCTGCAGTTCGTGGAGTGATGGAGTAATAAAACAGTGAAACTGTCCCAGGGCGAGAGGACACTCAAATCTGGCAGACTTGAGGCTGGCGTCCATCAATGATGGCCCTTGCATCAGGGTTGGGCTGGATGTGGGTACCTCAGGTATAAGGGTATGGATCAGTGTACGTTGATAAGTGCTTACCAGTAGGAGTCGGTCGATCAACATGCTCTCATAGATGTTAGGTGGTCCATGCAGTGGGAGTAAGGGGATATGAGGTAGGATATGGAACAAATGAGGGCTGAATGCTGGTGCTAAAGTAATAAGCACAGTTTATTTACAAAGCTTACTGAGTATAAAACAGAAAGTGAGTATGACAAGATAGCACAGTGAGCTGAATGCATGTGCAATAACCAAATAGTGGGGTGGCGTGGCTGTCTCAAACGCGTTTCATCCTAATAAGGACTTTCTCAATGGTGGTCACTTTAACTAGTATAGTCCACATTATCTGCGTTAGTTAACAGGGAAAACTGAACAGCGATATGGAAGATGAGGTCCAATGTGCGAGTACAGTACAGTTTTATATTTGGGGGCTATAACTATACATGCAGCTTTTTCCCTAGGTATGCAGTATTGGGTGGATGCATAGTAGAAAATGTTCTAGGAAGACTTCGCAATAGCACGTACTGCAAATTCAATGGGGTTTAAAAAAAAAAAAAAAGATTGTCAATAGGTCAGTTCCAAATGGTTGACATGCAAAAGGTAGACAGGTTCAAAAAGGACATGGGAAAGGTAGACAGTTGAAAATGGATGTGTCAATTTGTATGTGTCACTATATCTGAAACAAACTAGCGGAAACGTACCCTCACAGGCTAGCTTTGTGCCTCATACGCTACCGCTGCACTAAGCACAGGTTACTATTCCCAATCGTAGCACAGTATGTGTGGATGGTAAATGATGAAAAATTTGAGAACATTCATATATATATATATATATATATATATGTGTCATTCAGTATCATGTTGGGATGCGTTTAGCATCCCGGCGGTAGGGACGCTGGAACTCACAATACCAACGCCGGCATCCTGACTACTGACAACAGACTGGTGGCAGAATCCGGACATCAATGAGGATGCCATCCCCAGAATCCTGACTTCTGGGATGATGAATGTAGGTATGCAGGTGGAGTAACGGTTAGACTGGGGAAGGGGGGATGGGGTTAAGGTTAAGCACTTAGAAGGTAAAACTGCAGAATGGGGGTTTAAGTTTAGGCAGCGGGGTATGGAGATTAGGAAATAGGGCGGACAGTTAGGCTGTGGGGGGGGGGGTAGAGTTAGGCTGCAGTAGGGGAGGGTTTGGCTGCAGGAAGGGAGGGTTAAGGGGGACAGGGAGAGAGTATGTATACGTACCTGACACCTGTCGGGATTACCTCCACCAGTATTTTGAACACCAACATCCCCACCGCCGGTTATCTGTATGTTTTGTAGACATCTCAACCTTAAGCACTGTCTACTTTTTGCCTGTTGACCTTTTCAATGTTGACTATCTAGAATCGACCTATTGACAGACTATCTTTTTACAGTGGATTTATCACCCTGGATAAACTGCAAATCTGCATATCACATACCTCCCAACTGTCACGATTTTAGAGGGACAGTCCCGATTTTCGGGTCCTGTCCCGCTGTCCCACCCGCGGCAGGCATTGTCCCGCTGCGGGGGGTGACAGTTGGGAGACCCCCAATCTAGTAGAATAGACGCTGTGCGCATGCGCACAGCGTCTATTCTCGTATGAAAATGAGGTTGCGGCTAATTCGCATAAACCGCGCCCTCATTTGCATACGCCCCGCCCCCTTTTCGTGTCCCTATTTCATACAGACAGAAGTTGGGAGGTATGATATCAAGAGGCAGCAGAATATTATGATATCTTAAATGGCCATAGACTTAATAGTAAAACAAGGTATAATTGTGTCCCTCTGTAAGAGCATACAGTCATGTCCTTGCATTGTATATTCACTTCAGTATTGTTGGTCAGCTTACAGAAAGGACACACTGAAAATGGAAAAAGTGCAGAGGAGGACAACTAATTTGATCTCTTTAATGTCACAGACAGTCTTAAGCTGGATATATTAGAGAAAAAAAGAGGTTAAAGGAGTATATGAGCACTGACTGTGTATAAATATATTAAATCCCATTGAGAGAGTAGTTGAGTTTATAGTTCCCACAGAGGATACAAGGTCACCCTTGAGGTTGGAAGCAAAGATGTTTCATCTGAAACTGCAAAAATGCTCTTTACTGTAAGAAAAAAAGAAATTGCGGAATGCTCTTGCTTAAGAAAGGGTATTAGCAGACACTGTGCGTGGAAGACGTTTGCATTGCCATGGCAACTTAGAGCAAATAAGTAATGGAATTGGCATTGACTATGCAGACATAGTGGGGCAGATTCTGAGGTGGGCGCTGATGGGCAGCATACCAGCAGCGGGGAGCAGAGTCATCATGCTGATTAGTGCTACCACACCCCCTTTCTGCACTACATGGTTGGAGCTGTAGCCACTGCTGGTCACAAGCCTCCAAACAAACACAAAAAAACATTCTAAAGATAAAATATTAAAATTGCTCACTTCAACCGCTGCTATACATTCCGTGAAGCTGCAAATGCTTTCAAAGGCAATTGAACCTTTTTCAACAACTACAGTTCAACCAGAACCACAAAGCAGGTTATAACAGCTTACAATTTCAGTTGATCCAAGATTACAGTCAAGGAAGGTGATATGGACTCATATTCAAGAGGGGGAACTACCATTGGTGTAGCAGGTGCAGTGCACTGGGGACCCAGAGGACTAGTGGGCCCACTGCTGCCTCTGTCACCCACTGTTTTTCCCTGGGCTCACCACCCATAAGTTCCACCACTGCTCATATTCAAGGAAAGGTAAAGCTCATGTAGTTTGCACTAACATGGGTTTCCAAGGGGCGCAGTTGTGTTAGCACAATAATAGACAAATAATTTCAATAAAAATTAATTTTTTATTTTAAAAAAGAAATAACAATATCCAAATATGAAGTGCACTTCAATGATAAAACAAGACAATACAAGACATACAACATATAACAAACAGAGGCTAATTTAATAGCTAGATATATCCGGTATGAGGCTTAAACTAATCAGGCATCCATCAATTGGTATTGATATACAGGCATCTGCAGCATATATATAGTTACCAGTCCCGCATGTGTATTCAAGAAACTGCTGTTTTGGGAACTCTGGGCTCCTGTGATGGACAGTCCAACCTCTAATTCAATGGAGGTGCTTCCCTGATGTATAGGGGGAGGGAGACGGTTCCTCAGATTTAACAATGGCCGTTTTCTGCTGGGTGGCTTTTCCGGCAATCTCTACAGCAATCACTGGGTGCAGGTACTGTGGCACAGCAACAAAACGCGTTTCTCCGCCTGGATCATCATCAGCGGCTTCCTCACAACTGAGGAAGCCGGCCATTGTTAAATCTGAGGAACCGTCTCCCTCCCCCTATACATCAGGGGAGCACCTCCATTGAATTAGAGGTTGGACAGTTTTTACTTTCACATTGAGCTGTGGCCTTTTTTTAGCCCACAAACTCTCCACCACACCCCAGTACCTACTGTATCTGCTTCCACCTCTAATCTCTTTATCAGAATCAACTTTATTGGCCAGGTATACTTGCATATACTAGGAATTTGACTTGGTAGATGTCAGTGGGGGAAGGGGGGGGGGTGTTGCACCGCCGCAAAATTCACTCAGAACTGGTGTGGCTTACTGGGGGGGATCCTACCGGCCTCTGGGTGTCATGCCAGGGCCCTGTGGTCGATGCGCCTTCTGTCCCGGCCAGGTGGGGATGGGTCACCGAGTGTGCTGGGTCCTCCTCACCAAGTGTGCTGGGTCCTGCCTGTGCCAGGCCCTCTATGTCCATGGAGAGAGGGAGCTGGAGGTTTTCTACCTTCTCCAGGGGTCCCCCAGGCCGATGGCGCTGCAGGGAGATGCAGCGCTCTCCTTCTCTGGCCGGGTGTCTCCATGCGTCCTCGGCGCTCGTTACAGCAGCCTTCTTCCGCCGGGTGTCCCTGCGTCCTCCACTCACGGCTCAGCGCTTGCCTCCTCCTCTGCCAGCCTGCCTCCTCTGCCTTTATCCCTCTCCCCTCCACCATGCTGCACGCTGATCCGGAGGCCGGGGATGGTGGAGCTCCATGGATGGGGAAACGGAGCTCCACGTGCATGCGACCATCCCCGGCCTCCACCGGAAGTCCGTATATGTAGGAGATTGCATAATATCAAGATCAGTATCCCAAGATCAGTATCCCTGCAAAAGTTACTTTCACTCTCTGTTATGACATATTTTAGCACACAAAGGAGTAATTTGGTCTAGTGGTCACTGGCGGTACTTCACCTCATAGAAGTGAGGCGTAGTTAGCTATATATTTATTTTAATATCGGTGTATTCAATTTGTTTGTCACACTACCTGTACATGCATCATATGCAGCAGCAAAATAAAAAGTTGTTTAGCTCAACGGATAAGCTAATAATTGGTTAATGTCTATTGATTTGTGCAGACGTTAATTAGTTCTCCTTTTTCTCTAGTTAATAGGACTCTTGATTTTGTGCATCGGCATATATGCAGAGAGCGAACGTCGGAGATATCAGACGCTGGAAGGGATCTTTCTGGCGCCAGCCATCATCTTGCTTCTCCTAGGCATCCTGATGTTTGTGGTCTCATTTATCGGGATGGTCGGATCCTTAAGAGACAACTTATCGCTTCTCAAAATCGTAAGTTGATTAAAACATTATAATAAATATTGTTAATGTAATTAGATATATACTGTATAAAGTACTTAAAGCTGTTTGTTTGACACTCACATTCGCTGTCCAGCATTTGTTCACAGTCTGAAAATAACGATATTTAAAAAATATATATATTATTTAGGGGGTTATTCTAGTTGACACACAGCGCAGCAAGGTTCACAGCGCTGCAAGGTTCATTGCATCGCTGCGTGTCATTTTCTGCCCGCCGTTTGCATATGCTGCCACCCCACATTCACAGCTGCGAATGGATGTTTATGATAAACGCATGGAGGACCGATGTTTCCCTTGTGCACATGCACATTTCTGCGCATGTCCATGGGCCGCGTGCGAGCGGCCACAGTGAATCGAATGTTCCTTAAGAGACAACTTATTTATTCTCAAAAACTTAAGTTGATTATGCTAAACATCCATAGCCTATGGGGAAACACTCACATCATTCGATGGTTGCCGACCATCGAATGATGTGGAAGGCACACGCAAAACGAAACACTCTGAGGTGTCTTAGTTTTGCGTGTGTTTCCATGGGAACGACTACTCGCCGCCTCCCATGCCCCCGCACGCAGTGGTGGGTGCAGGTGCATGTACATTCTGTTCGCCATGGCCACTCACACCCGGTGCATGCACATGTGCAGAAATGTGCATGCACACGAGAGAAACATCGGCCCTCCGTGCGTGCGCATCAAGGACTACTAATCTGAATAACCTCCATAGCATGATCGAAACTCATTGGTTTTTAGAAAAATATTTGTTGTTTAAACAATGGCTTCCCAGTCCTATGTATGCAACAAAGCTAACTCTGACCAATTAAGTCAGATCCCAGGTGGAATGCCTCACATAGGAAAACTTCATTATGAGTTTAAACCGCCAGTATAGTTGTCACGTGACTCCCAGGATATTACCGTACCGGCTTCTCCCACAACCAGTCAAATGACCACCTCCAGGCATTGAGAAATTGCCTGGCTTCATTGCCATTCATGTTCTTAGGACCTGTCTGCTTGGTTATTTGGTTCTAGAAAAATGTTTATTGTATCACTGGTAATGATGCGTGAAATAAATTATAGTGAAGATGATGTGGATATTCAAATGTAAAAAATCTGGTAGCGGCATCTATAGTATTTGAACATGTACTTCTAATAAATTATTTTATATGCAGTAATTCTGTTTTGATATATTAATTAGTTCTACAATATTTGCAATTTGAATAGTTTTGAATCATTTAGTTTTTTATACAGGTTTCCTTTACTTGACTATGTAATGTAGCTCATACAATTAATATGACTCTCCAATCCCCTGTTATCTGGAAGCAGTAGAGACTGACCTTAAATGCTAAAATGTCAAAAACAATTTATATTATGTAACAACCTACGTAACATCAAGAAATCATGATTGGGATTGTCAAGCATAAGCCTCTATACCAGCAATTCTCAAACTCGGTCCTCAGGACCCCACACAGTTCACGTTTTCCAAGTCACCCGGCAGGTGCGCAGGTGCATTCATTACGCATTGACACATTTTAAAAGATCTGCAAGTATTTTACTTCTGATTTTGTGAGGAGACCTGCAAAACGTGCACTGTGTTAGATCCTGGGCACCGACTTTGAGAACCTGTGCTCTATACATTTAATCCATTTACGTTTAATATTCTAGAACACTAGATTTTTGCTTTTCTACTCCTCCATTTTGCCCGTATATGTGACTCAGAAGCCCAAGATAATAAAGTGTGCATAAGAGACTTCAAGCAATGCGTGGTGACACAGGTCCATGCGCGAACGGCAGCCATGTTCCGTGTGAAAACTTGCCCCCGAGAGCTTGTCTCCATCTGTGTAGAATAATTCCTGTAAAATGAATCACAGTATGTAGCATTTAAGTGTGGTAATACAATCACTGCCTCAGATTACCTGGATATGATCAATTATTCATAGGCTAACCTTGCACTCCACTGACAACATGTAGATGAAATGTTTTTGCCCTCAAGGGTATTTACATTTTTTTTAGCGCACAGGTTTTTCTTGTTTGCATAATTTTTTTTATTTCTGAAGGGATTTCATCTACAGGAAGAAAGGATGGCTTTGTTTAAGGAATGAGGTTTTTCACTTTAAAATCACAAATAGCTTATACATTATACAGAACTACAGCATGTTATCATAAAGAAGCTTAAATGTAATATTTTGGCTTTTATTTTGTTCCTCTAAAATGCGTCAGTACATCGTGCAAACATGGAGATAGAAAGCAGAGTATAGTCTGGTGCTTTTGTATCTTTGTGTGGAGGTGGATCTGGGACGCACTAAAAATGTGGTGCTTTTTTGATTATGCTTTTATCAGCATATATATTATTCTTGTAGTAATGTTTTATGCTGGCAGTTTTACACTGTTCTTTATGCATGCTTTTTTAAAGCATATTTTCTACATGGAAATGGAGGGAAGGTAGAATTGCCTTCTAAGCAACACTGCCATTTGTCCAGAGTAGCGCAGATCCATCAATATTTAAGATATTGACAGGTGATGAGGCAGCAACATTTATATTGGTATTGGAGTCACAGGACTGGGATGGCAAGTAAGATTGCTGATAGCAGGGCTTGCCACAGAGGTAGGAGGGGCATATGGTTTTGGAGAACTAGATTATAGGTTAGTCTTCACAGTATTAGCAAAAGAGCTTGCAGCTTCCTAATCGCCCACACACTCCCATTACATTGGATACAGCAGATACAAAGCAGCCTCTACAAAACTACCTTAGTGTGCTGTTCTTGATACTACACTAGTTATGGTGGCAAAACCAGAGTACTGGGGATGTATTTCAGGGGTAGATGTACGAAGGAGTGATAAGGGAAGATAAGTGAGCCAAATGAAAAGTGGCGCAGGGCAACCAATCAGCTGCTCTGTACAATTTGATATTATGCAAATTATAGATGTTACTTTGGAGCTGATTGGTTGCTCCCTTATCACTGCTTCATATATCCACCCTTCAAGACCTGAACCAGGGGTGTTTTGAGAAAGGAGAAGGCTAGTGTGCAGCCTGCTACCGTATGTCTGGGCTTCCTCCTCTCTGCCATTACCAGCATCGCTCTGCAGGAGTCTGAGCATCCTACTGTGTATGCGCAGATCTCCGCAAAAATGGCACAGTGGCCATTTTAGCAGGATTTCAGCAGAGCTGGCCTGGCGTACTGGTACTCCTGAGGGTAAATATCCACTGACCTGAACTCTCTTTTTCCAGGGTCCCAGCCAAGGAGGCTGTGACCAGAAACATAGCCAAAACATGTCAAGAAATATGTAGTTGTACATAATTATATACATATATATTTTTTAATAAATGAATAGTACTGTCCGGAACTCACACAACAAATCTGCCCAATATCAATGTATTTATTTATATATGCACAAGTGTACCATAGCTGTCATTACAATACATTACACATGGTGACATGTGTAATGTATTGGGTACATTATTATGCACCCAGTGATTTACTCCGTACCTAACCATGGGTAAAGTCCTTTCATTCCGCTATGAGAAATGCAGAAATGGGATATTGAAGATGAGTCATAGGAAACTCGTGTAGCTGTACATGGCAATGTTTCAGAGGGTGAATATAAATTGTATCCATAACATATAATCATTCTCATGTCATACTTCACAACCAGGGCCATAACTAGGTGGTGCCAACATACACAGCAGAGGGCCCTTCGGGCAGCACTGTCACTTGCTTCTGGCTAGACTGGTGGCATGCACAGCACCCTATGGCCAGTATCACTGTGATAGTAGCAAGGTATGCTCATGTGGGATACATACTGTACCAACAGAGAGTCAGTCAGGATGTCTGCGGTCAGAATACAGACGATGGCATCTCGATGGAGAGAATCCCAACAGGGATCTGGGAAGTATACTTACCCTCCGCCTGCCCCCCTCCCCCACCCCCCATTACCTACCTCCCTCCTTTAGCTGCCTAACTCCACCCACACACAGCCTGACTAACCCTATACCCTGCACCTCCATACCCAACCCTCCCTTTTAGCAGCCTATCCCTTTTCCCTCCCCACAGCAGTGCTTCCACTTAAGCCTCCGGATGTTAACCCGCAGTCATCCGGGAAAGGCTTGTGTAAGACCAATTCGATCCAGAATCAATCCTGATTTGCCGCATTGCAGCATCGGGATCGAAAGCAGAAATTGACTGTGTGGGCAAGTCTATTCCTGCATTGATCTCCATGCAGCATGCCCCCCACACTCGCTACCTGGTTCCAGCGGCTGCCGATATCAAAGCGATATCGGCGCCCATCACATCTCACCGTGTGTACACACCTTTAGATTTGGGTGGGGTGTGTTCAAACTGAAATCTAAACTGCAATGTCAGAATAAACATATGTGGGCTACATGCAAAAGAAGCCAGTATTTACATGTTGCATAGCAAAAAAAAATGTTTTTCTGGACACAAAATTACGGTCTTTTTTTTACTTAAATGTATCTGGCCTTGTGTTCCTTTAAATGCAGAGTGAATTTGTCAAAATTGGTGTGAAATTTGCCAGGCAAACATTTTTATTCATCATAATGACTTGCAATGTTTACCTTATATATTTATAGGAAATATAATCGGTACTTGTTTCCTAGCACGGCCACAACGATTTAGATCGTTGTGGTCGTAAGATAAAAAATCGGATCGCATCGCATGCGATTTGGTCGCATGCGATGCGACCGATCCGACCGACCGATTTTTCACCCGATTTTTTTTTTTTTTTCACCTGATTATTTTCAATTGCCCCCCCAAATGTTACTAAGTGGGCTAGACCCCACGATAGACGTCAACCCGAAGCGTGGCGAGCGCAGCGAGCCCGCGAGGGGCGGCGGTGCGCGTCCTCCGACCTTTTCATTCCCCTACTATCCACTAGGGCGTGGAGTGAGAATAGAATAGTGTGGCGAGCGCAGCGAGCCCCGCGAGGGGACGCGTATAACTTCACAGGTATACGCGTCCCCTCGCGGGGCTCGCTGCGCTCGCCACGCTTCGGGCTCGGTGGCTCGCTGCGCTCGCCACACTATTCTATTCTCACTCCACGCCCTAGTGGATAGTAGGGGAATGAAAAGGTCGGAGGACGCGCACCGCCGCCCCTCGCGGGCTCGCTGCGCTCGCCACGCTTCGGGTTGACGTCTATCGTGGGGTCATGGCGGGCACATAAAAAATGTGAAATGGGTCATATTGGCCCATTTCACCTTTTTTATCATTTTTCCCTATGTGAGATGGACTTAATCAAGTCCATCTCATCTTGTGCCATTATAATGGCACAAGACCGACGCGATCCTCCCGATTTCAATGTTAAAAGATTTTTTAACATTGAAGTCTATGGAAAAATCGGGTCAATCGGTCGGTCGCATCGCGGCCGATTTTAATTGGTCGCGACCGACCGATTGACCCGATTTCTGTCATTCAAAGGGAAAAAATTGTAAAAAATCGGCCACATCGTGAGGATCGTGTCCCTTAATTAAGAGCCACGATCACTCACGATTGTGGCCGTTCTAGGAAACAAGTACCATATAATCTTTTACACAGCATTTTTTATTTGAATTTATATAACAAATTTGAGCGACGCTGGCAATTTTTAGCTGATATTTTGCACACCACTCACACAGATGTTAGCACTCAAAGGGTTAAGAAATAACTACTATAAAGATATATGTAAAACAAAGGAAATGTGATCTTTATTTCTTTAGTTGCTAGAGGTATTTATGATAAAGCAATTTAAACAATATTTTGTTCTGTTGCAGATGAGATGATTCAAACAGCAACATTGCATATCTGAAAGAATGATGTTGCTGTTTAAATCACTTTATCATAAATAACTTAGGGAATTTTTCAGCGCATGCATGCGATTTACTGAGAATACTGTATGAAGAGCAGAAATTTCAAGGATATTATTCTGATTTGTACAACTTGCAATATTTTCATTTCAAAGGAGATAATACGTTCTGCAAATACAGTATTTATTACAGGCTCCCTAATTACCTATTCATTGTCTACAAATGTTATTGGCTATAACTGTGTTTGTAATAAGAAACGTAGAAAGCCAATCGAGAGTTTGAATCAAGAAAAACTGAACCAATAATGGCAATCCAGTTGATACTCTTTCTTTGACAATTTTAGATAATGTAATGTTATATTTGTTTGTTCTTACGTTGCGGAAACATTTTAATTAAACTATAAATAAAAGTTATGTCATAATATGAATTATTTCAGAGGGGTATGCAAATCGGTTTGATGCTGCGTCTTCAATCTCAGTGAATCGGAAAAGATGTGAAAATGCCACAAGAGCAGTCTTTTGTACAAAGACGCCCACTGAAGGCTTCTCTGATCCTTTGCTTGAGTTTATTTTTAAACTTTATTTTTTTAATTTTTTTTAAAAATTGACAAATTACATAATTAGGTGGGGGTTACCCTGCTGGGTTCGATTCCCACCATGGCCCTAACTGTGTGGAGTTTGTATATTCTCCCCGTACTTGCGTGGGTGTCCTCCAGGTACTCCGGTTTCCTCTCACAATCCAAAAATATACTCCACTGGGGCAGGGATTGAATGTTCAATTATTCTCTGTAAAGCGCTGCAGAATATGTGTGCGCTATATAAGAAACTGTTAATTAATTAATAAATAAAAAGCAGGGTGCTTTTCTACACAGGGAGTGCTCACACATCACTAGCCACACAGCCTAACTATGAAGCCATGAGCAGGCCAGTCATGTTTGTGGTTGCAGCTGCTGCCTGTGATGTCAACCATCTGCCCCCCAAGCTTCCCCCCCCCCCACACACACACACACAAAACGTGTTGTCCAGACTGCCTGTGTTGTCCAGTGTGCTCCCATGAAACAACTGGTTCACACCCCCCGTCACTTCGGCCCCGCCCCTAAACAACAATGAAACCGTAATCGCAGTATCCTCTGTGCATGCAGTCTCCTCTGAGCAGAAGTAGTAGAGGGGCTGATGATCACACTGTAACCATACAAGGGAGGTGTAGGCCATATAATCTTTATGTTCTTATCAGACTGGTACACTACTGTGAGGCTAGGAGAGAGTAGAGCCAAAAGCAAGTTAGCCATGATTACTCACACATTGCGTGCGTGGAGCTAAAGATGTTTGCCTATATGCAGAGCTGTATACAGCTTTTTGAGTAGCCTGACGATATCCGTAGGCTTGATCTGATACCCATCATCCTCACTGTATATGGGTGTCATCTGTTCCTTTACATGTGCAGTGCTAACATGCAGGATAAGCTCCGCAAATGGGCATACATTAATCTTGGCATCAAGACCAGTGTCTGTTTCTCTTTCATCTTGATGTATTTAGTCTATACTGAAGTTCTGTTGTAAAATGAGTGGGAGTGATGGCGCATTTCTGCCCCAGACTCTCTGACATTCACAAAGAATAGAATCCAGACAGAGTATATTTTGTGCATTAACAATATGTTTTTTCTTTTTGCTGCTAGTCCTGGTATAAATGCCAGAAAGTCACTGATCTCGGTCACACTCCTGGTGATTCTTAGAAGCAGAATACATCTCAATGTTCTGCTTTGTACAAGAAGGGAATGTAATCCCTGCACGGATCCTGTGTGTTTAATATCCAAATTACAGGAGCTTGTTACCTTCATATGGCATCTTTCAAATACATTTATAATATTAATGTGGTCATACCCTGGTTAGAAAAATACTAATTTATCCCTGATATACAGATGGGTGTGGGACAAAAGGTAGACATCAAAAAGGTCGACAACCATTTAGGTCGACACCATTAGGTCGACGTCTATTTAGGTCGACATGCATTAAGGTCGACATCCAAAAAGGTTGACATATAAAAAGATCGACATGTAAAAAGGGCTACACAACAATTAGGTCGACATGGTGTTTTTCAAATTCTTTTGTTCCACATGTCAACACAGTCGACATGGACACTAAAACATAGCACGTTAAAGCAACCTGACTTGTGGGAGAAAAAAATAGTGTGCACTCGCTATGCTCGGCACACATTTTGTGCGTCCAAACATTTTTATCCTTTTAAAGAGGCCTTTAGGAGTGTGTGCAGGGCCATGAGATGTCATGCGGTAGTTTTGGATGGCCATGATATCTTTAAGGTGCCCCTTGGAACCAGCTGCCTTTTGAAAAATCTGCCTTCTATATCACTTGCCCACAATCTGAGTCTATATAACTGTATATTCATTGCATTGTCTAATCATTTACAACATGCTTAATGAATCTTAATGAGAAGCTTAATAATAGATATCAATGATTATTTACTCGTATACTCCGCATTTATAGGAAAAGGGAACCTATGTAATAACCTCAGCTAGTAGGGTAAACCTTAGCTGTTGTTGTTGTTTGCTTGTTAATACAGTAGTTCTACAATTCTAGTTATCCCAGCAATTCTTTTTGACTTTCCTTAGTTTGAACAATTCCTTAGTTACTGTAAAACATCTCTAATAAAACTCCCTTTTGGTTCCTAATGTACTCTGCCTATGTTTGTAGTGAACAGATGCAGGGTTCTGACAAATGCATTATATTCCCAAATTTGGAACAGAAGATTCAGCCTTAAGCTCTCATCTCACCTAGAGAAACATACTTCCCCCAGGCTGTGCAGCCACCACATTTGGGCTGGCCAAAAATTATAACGGGATAAACAGCCTGTAACTTTATGGTCTATCAGCTCTCCTTGTGTTCTTTCTAAGACCTGCATCCAATCTCTTTAATTCAGGTTTGATAGTTGGGCTGTTCATATCTGCAGACTTGCCACCAAATCCAACAGGTGTCATTGCCTGTAGAGGTTTGTCATGCTTATCTTCTTATTTATACTGAGAAAAAATCATGGCTCCCACCAGGGGCGGATTTAGGGATGGCGGCGCCCCTAGACACAACAATAACGCCACCCCCACCCCCTGTCTATTATTTTTATTGTTTACTTATAAGCCCTCATTTGATAATAGCCAATATAATGGATTTATTAAAAAAAGCCACTAACTATGACATGTTCTTTTATTATGAATACATATTTACTAAGTAGGACAGTTTCCAGGGGCAGTATCTGCATGTCCTATCCATTTACACTCTATTTAAGATGGAATATAGTACAGTACAGTGGATATTTTGCAGTTATTGATACATTTTGGGCTGAGAGTACTATCACAGGCATCCAAGTGCCGCCCCCAAACATGTGCCGCCCCTAGGCACGTGCCTCACGTGCCTAATGGGAAATTCGGCTCTGGCTCCCACAGGATAACCCATCAAGGAAACTAGTATATTATATGTAAAATGTTTTAGTCAGGTTGGGTTCTGGATGCCATTATGAATTCTAGCATTAAACCTTTGTATAATTTAAAGCATGCATACACAGTATGTTTGAAACTAAAAAATGTGTAAGAAATACTCATTCTCTAGTACATCAATCATAACAACAAAGAGTTAAAGGAACCTGTTATCTGTGGAAAACATTTCAGTCTCATTCAGGTCTAATGACCTAATTCATCATCACTGCAGCGGGGACAGGAGAAGCGAGCGTTCCATTTCCTGTCATTTTGTAGAAGCGCAGAGGTTAATACCAATATTGGAACACGGCGTTAGTGACGATAAATTGTGAGTCGCGGGGGATTTGTTCAGAAAGATGTTTTCTCTCTTATGTGATCAGTTAATATCCAGCAACATGAACAGCCAGTGACAAAGTGACAAGTTGGGACATCTCCTGCTTTCTTACAGGATGCATTGTTGATTGCATTTTAATTGTGACGCATGACATTTTAATATGCTGGAGACTTGTACTCCATTCATTGAAATGGCATAGATAAAATGAGGGGCACAGGTCACTGGCAAGACAATGAATCAAATATTAAAAGGAGATTACACTGTACCAGTTCACTTAGCAAAGTGTAATGGAAAATGCGGGGACTGTAATTTGTTTCCATGTGTAACATATACTGTGTATATGTATGTATGTTTATACATACAAATAATACAAAACTAAATATTTGCAAATCAGACAGGTTGGTAACATAAATAAAAAGGACCACTTTATGAACATGTAGGACTAAAGATTCTAATGCTGGGTACACACCAGAAGAATTCGGGCTCAATTCCCCCAATTTTGACGCGTATAACAACCGATTTGTAGGTAAAGAGCAGAATCATCTTTATATGTCTAGTCCTTGAGTCTCCGAAACACTGCCAGCTGCTGGCAGAGAGTGATACTACATCTCTTTCTCACACATGCACAAACACAGAAGGTAGCAGACTAGCTTTAGAAGCTTTCACTTCAAGCAGGCTCACTCGTCATCTATATATACATCTAGTGTCCGTGAGTCTCCAAAACACTGCCATCTGCTGGAGGGAGTAAACATACATCTCTTTTTAACACATGTGCAAACACAGAATGAAGCTTTCGAAGCTTTTGCTTCAAGCGGGGTTACTAGTTGTACATGTTTTCAATGCGATTCTGATCCGATGCGCATCCCCGCTGGTCATTTGGTGGCTTTGGAGATTTTACCTGCTGCACTAATAATTCGTCATCTACATTGTATTGGGTATTGATCATGTGCAGATCATGTACTCCACTCCAATCGTGCGACCATCATACGATTTCAGAAAATCATTTCACAATCGTCGCACGATCATGGTCGTTCTGGTGTGTACCCTACATAAGAAACTTTACCCCTAGAGCAAGTGTGACTCCCTTTAAACATGAATGTTTCCCAAATTCTAGACACTAATTTTATACACTTGTCTGCATCACATCTATACAACTACAAAATGACACGCTTATTTATTTATGGACTTTCATGAGTTAAGCCTTAATTCATGGAGGCATATTTCCTGCACAGTATCCTTGACCAAACCACAATGACTTCTGGAAGGGAAGTCCACAACCTCAGTATAGATTGAAGATATTCTTTGCACTGAATGTTTTTCCCAAAAAATTTACAGTATGATACCCTAATCTCTGAAACTAACCCATGCTTTTTATTTTCCTCAGTTCTTCTGGGTGCTGCTTATTATCTTCATTATTGAACTCTTACTGGTTGTGATTGAGCTAGTGTGTGAAACTCAGGTAAGTTCTTTGGTCCCGAAAGCATGAGTGTATATGTTGCCTACGGATAGATAAATTGCATCTGGGGTTTGCTTTTAAAAAGGTTAACTACAGCAAATAAATAATTTCAACCCACACAGCATGATAAATATGTATATTATATGTGATCAAAAGTCTAAAAAGAGTATTTTGACCCCCTGCCATCTCCATTAGGTGGTGGAGATCAGTGGCAACTAGAAAATTTGTGCCGCCACCACCCCCCCTTGCCAAAATAATTTCTGCCTCCTCCCCCATACATTTATTATAATTTTTTTTATCTAAATGCTCGTTGCCAGGGGTTTCATGCTCCTTTCCAGGGTTTCTTCTTCTTTGCCAGTGTTTTTTTGCCTGTTACTAGTGGTTTACATGCTCAATGGCAGGGGGTTACATGCTCATTACCAGGGACAATACGTATATACAGTTGTGCTCATAAGTTTACATACCCTAGCAGAATTTGTGATTTTCTGCCTATATGACATGATTGATAACTCACAAATTTTTCTTACACTCATGGTTAGTGGTTGGGTGAAGCCGTTTATTGTCAAACAACTGTGTTGACTCTTTTTAAATCATAATGGCAAAATAAACTACCCAAATGACAGCTGTCCATTCCTCTTGGCAAAAAGCCTCCAGTTCCTGTAAATTCTTGGGCTGTCTTGCATGAACTGCACGTATGAGATCTCCCCAGAGTGGCTCAATGATATTGAGGTCAGAAGACTGAGATGGCCACTCCAGAACCTTCACTTTATTCTGCTGTAGCCAATGAAAGGTCGACTTGTTATTTGTGGCTTTTTCTTTGCATCCCGAACAATTTTCCTGACAGTTGTGGCTGAAATTTTTGTTGGTCTCCCTGAACGTGATTTGGTTTCCACAGAATTCCTAATTTTCCACTTCTTAATTAGAGTTTGAACACTGCTGATTGACATTCTCAATTGCTTGGATATCTTTTTATATCCCTTTCCTATTTTATACAGTTCAATTACCTTTTCCCACAGATCCTTTGACAATTCTTTTGCTTTCCTTATGACTCAGAATCCAGACACGTCAGTGCAAAACTGGATGAAAGATGCAAGGGTCTTTCAGGAGAAACTCACTGACCTTTTATACATGATTACAAGCAACCAGATCACAGGTGAGGATGGTTACCTTTAGTAGCCATTCAAACCTGTTTGTGTCAACTTGTGTGCATGTTATCAGGGTCATTTGGGTAGTTTCTGTTGTCATTATGATTTAAAAAAGAGTAAACACAGTTGTTTGACAATAAATGGCTTCACCCAACCACTAACCATGAGTGAAAGAAATGTTTGTGCGTTATCATTCATATTCTCTGACAAATGACCAGAAAATCACAAATTCTGCTTGGATATGTAAACTTATGAGCACAACTGTATATATATTTCAGGAGTAAGATAGGTCAATCTGTATTCCTATCTGGAAACTCTAACTTCCGGGTAGCGATAAACACTACCTAGTAGGACCTCTAGCATCTATTCATCTGTCCAGTAGGACCTCTTGCATCTGTCTCCTCCAAGGTTGTGGCCGTTTTTGGAGGGACATTTTCAGCATATTCTACACAGATGGCCAGACCCATTGGAATCTGCAGAGACCATTTGCCCCCACAGCACTGGCTCCCCCAAGCTCCCGCTATTGTAATGCCATTGGTGGGGATAGTGAATTGACTAAAAATAAGTTGACAGTCAATAGGATGACTCCATATGGTTTACATGCAGTAGGTTGATAGTAGGGATGCCAATCCCGGGATCGGCGGGATCCCGGGATCGGGATCGGCGGGATCCCGGGATTTTGGGTATTTTTGACTGTGATTTCAATCCCAGGATTGGAGCCTCCAATTTCCGGGATTTTGGGATTGAAATGCGCATGCGCATTTCATCCCTTACTGCCATCAGTACTAAGCACAAGCAGCGCTCGGCTCACACGCTGCCCAGCTCGCACAGTGCTGCCTGAAAAAATAGTTCTCCATGTCTGCTGGACCCCCAGCAGCTGCTCTCTGTCACCAGACCCCCTCCCTCAGTGCCCAGAGGGATCCCGATGCTGGCTCGCACACAGCAGGGTCCCGTCTCCCACTCATGTATAGGCGGCAGCAGCACAGCGATGTGCTGGGGAATCACTCGCTGCTGTCAGTGTCTCTGCTGAAGCTACTGGGCACAGGATCATTCAGCTCAAACAAGGGAGGTGAACGGTCACCGCGGGCCACGGACGTGGCTCCTGAAGTGGAGTAATGGAGCAGGTACGTTTGAAAGTGCCCTCTTCTCCCTGCACATCGCCTGTTTGTTTTAAACCGTCCAATACTTTTAAACGGCCCCAGGTGTGCTGGGCTATCTACCGATCCCTGTAAACTATGTCTGCCCTCTCCCCATCCAGAGGCCAATCCCAGGAATGACGTTTTTTCAATCCCGGGATTGAAAAAATGGCTCGGGATTGGCCACCCTAGTTTATAGGGTCAATAGGCCAATATGAAAAAGTTAGACCCCCACACTATTACTGTGGTTTAAAGATTTTCAGAATTTGGATTAAAAAACAAAACTGTATTACAAACATAATAGGTAATTTATGACAGAATTGATTTATGACAATTGATATGCTTCTGTACATACATTTGCCAATGTCTTCAGATGTTACCTAGAAAACTGTAAGCCTGTTACTTAGGCGAGGCTTTTGCAGGGCCCTAGTACTATGAAAAGGTAGAAAATTATAAGATCGAGACCAAAACAAAATAACACCACTATTTAACCACTTGAAGGGATGTATTTTCTTAACCACTTGAAGGGATGTATTTTCTCTATGTTTCTGTCAGACTTTTTCAGATGATACGGTTACCTCCCGCACGCCAAAAACATACTCCGAAATTAAACACCTTCTAATAACAGATTACTCTAATGTATCTTAGTTGCCATGTGAAAGGGAACATAAATTGTAAGTTGCATTGTAGCAGGATTAATGTGAATGCCAGAAGTATTCTCTGTAAAGTCCTGCATAGTACGTGTGAACTATATAAATAACTGTAATAATTAATAATCACCATATTGTTTTTATTACTTTCTATTTCCACGCATTAATAAAGATAACACTTGCACTTTATATATGCCTAGCCTAAGTAAGCTGAACATAAACTTTTGCAAACATAATGAAATTAGCAAAATGGTTCTAATTGTCTATTACAATTTTGGTCACACTCTTTGAAAGAAACTCAGCGGTGGTCCATGTAGACGGCAGTCCTTATTGAGCAGCCCACCCAAATTATGATACCTTTTTACACATATTGCAGGACCTTGGACAGCACTCTCAGTAATATACTGCTGAATGCTGTGCACTATGCAATGCGGTAACAGTAACAATTTTCCCTTATACCTGTTCCCGGCGGGAAAGGGTTACCAGTGTGGATGTTTAGCAGTTGGAGTTACAGGTGTGCTATTTTCCAAAAAGACTAGAGGGCGAATTGCTCTGTTTGTGAGTCATCAATCTGCCTTTCTTGGCATCGTTTGTCTCATACACAGCATGCCCTGCTCTGGGAGATTCTCACGCTCTTGGTTAAATAGATATGATTTCACACTGCATCTCTTAGTATCATTGTATGAAAGGACTCGGTGGCACACATGCGTCAGAGGCATTTATCTGCTAATGGAAGAGAAATGCTAGAGGTTAGAGAAATTGTTGCATTTAAGAGGTTAGATGGGTGATGGTGGTGGTGGTGGATGTGAAGGACAGGCAGAAGCTACTGTATGAGTCAATTTAAAATGAGCTAAAATGAACTATTAAGACCTATTAACATTTAAATGTTTTAGTTGCTGCCTATCACTGCAAATCCTTGCAAAACTACAACCCAAGGCAGCAGGCTATGGGGGGCTGCCCAGCATGGGGTAAAGCCGCCCAGCGATGTGCCTGCAAAATTTTGTGGGCACACCGCTGCTGTGCGAGTGCTTCGCTATACAGTGAAGCCTTTGCACATTACTGGCAGCCCACTAGCTGCAAAGCCAGGCACAGGCCAGCCATGTTTTGGGTCGCAGCAGGTACATGTGATGTCATGCAGCTGCCAGAGTGGTCCAAACATGTCTGCATTGTCCGGACCAATCCCACAAAACGCTTGGTTCCGCCATACAACTGATTGGTCACCACCTCATCGTATCGCAGCTGCCTACTCAATTTATTATTTAAAGGTTTAAAGAACAAAAACTATGCATAAGTATTCAACCTCGGCAGACTACTTGCTAAAATGACTTTTTGCTACAATAACAGCCCTGTTTGTCGGGGGTAAGTTTCTGCCAGGTTTTCTCACTATTTGGTATGGGCAGATTTAGACATCATGGGGCCATACGTAGTAATAGTACTGAAATAGTTTTTTTACTCACAGTCTGGATTCCAACAGTCATTTCTCCGACATCGGAATAACAGAATAGGCACCTATTCTATTATCCCTCTATGGTAGTTATGGACCCCAACTAGGGAAAATAACCTGTGTAAGTCGGGATTCTGACTGTCGGACTACTGACTACTGTCAGAATTCCAAGGTCGGAGAAACGGTCATCGGAATCCCGAATGTTGGTCACTCATCCCGCACCCCATAGAAACCATACATTGTGGCTTCAGTCGCACAAAACTGACAATCTCAATTTTAGGGCGACTATTCCACGCCAAGCTTCTTTTACACTTAAAATGTGGCTTTCACTATGACTACAGATTCAAAATTTAAAGAAAAAGACGGTACCCTACTGTACATCTTTCAGAGCGACTCAGTTGCGCTGTGTGTCTCACACAGTGTGGTATATTGAGGCTAGGGGTATGAAGAAACTTCTGTATTTATGAATTAATTCTGGCCTTACAATATACAGAACTTCTGTTTCTGCCTGTGTAAGGGCGGAGTTAAGTATCCCTTAAATGTAAAGATATAGAGCAGGAAATATCTACTGCTTTTGGCCGCTAACCCTAACGAACCAGCCCCATATGCAGTAATAAGAATTTTTCTTTTACGGGGTTGTCCTCGGGTTTTCATAAATATGCCGCTATGTCTGACACTACTCCTGACACCATCCAGTTTTTTGAGTAAAGGGGGAGGGGGGGGGGGGGGGGCTGCACATCCTAATTTGACATATAAAAAATGCTACCATGCTGGGCCTTGTAGTGTCCTGCAGACAAAAGTAATATGCACATACTACGCCTGCTCCTGTGTCTCCTAGTATTGGTCCCACTGCATCTAGCCACACTGTGGAGCTACAGGTCTCAGCAGGACATGTTGGCATACGTGGTCCACAAGTGCTGCTGGGCAATAAGTGGTAAATGTACCAAGCTGCTGCTTCTCTCTTTTGTGTGGGGATTTGAAATGGCTATGCGGTTCCAAGCAAAACATGGCTGCTTTAAATAGTATTTCTCTCTTATACAGTAGTTGATACATGATGATAAGTGCTACAGAGTTTATAAAGGATCTTATTCTAATCCGTTCGCCCATGGGACCGATGTTGTGCGTATGCGCAGATGCATTTCTGCACATGTACATACGCTGGGTGCTTGCGGCCACGGCGAACAGACTGTTCGGGCGCACGCACCCAAGACTGCATGCAGGGGCAGCAGCGGATAGTCACACCCATGGGAATGCTGAGTGTTTCATGGGCGTTCCCATGGTAAGCAGCCTGTGACGTGCCGGGGACAGGCAGCTGAAATCACTGGATGTCAGCTGCCCACGAAGTTCATGTCGAGTGTGCACGCATGTCTAAGCGACCTGAGAGTCACTTTAGATTTGGTGCACTCGTCACATCATTCGATGGTCGGCGACCATCGAATGATGTGGGGGTTTCCACATAGCCGCATTCGATGTTTATGTTAAACATCCGTTCACAGGCCGTGTGAACGAACTTGCATGCGAGGGGGGCAGGCAGACCGGCATTCGGCGGGCAGCATCTGGGGGTCTCACAAGGCTGCAAATTCACAGCCTTGCGAGTCAACCACAATGAGGGCCAATGGGTCAGTAGGATTATAAAAGGATGGGGGGGGGGGGGCGTGGACATTTTGATATGGGGCCCTCTTCGATCTAGCTGCACCCCTCATGCTGAAACTTGTAGTGCCACACAAGAAAAAGGAAAATGCAGGTGCACACTTTAGAATACTGATAATCATAATGATTATAACAAACTCTACAACCAGTTTTTTTTTTTGTTGCAGTGAAGGTATTTATTTTTTGTTGTTGAGTTCTGTATATACCTGTATATATTATACCACACACCTAACTAGATTCAGTCGGTGCAAAAACCCATGTATTGTTCCAGGTTTATTCATACCTGTACTTTACACCAGCCATGTGCCCACAATAATACCACTACACACACCATATTACAATGTTTCTCCTACTCTGTGGGCCTTGTGTAAACGTCTGCGAAATTCTGCCCAAGGCACATTTCCATTGACTTAAAAACAGACATGCTGATTGGTAAATGGCCTGAGCTGACAGCCATTTACTGTATGTTAACATGTAGAGACGGTGTGGAACGATGGGCAAGTTATGATTGCCTTGCCCAGAGCCTACTTTGCTGTTAAGACTGGCCAGTCATTAACTTCTAATCAGCAGTATTTCTACAGTCAGTGAAAGCTATTGAACTCCACCGAAAAGGGGGCGTGTCCACGTAAACAGCCATTGATTGAGAATGGCTCCATCTGTACATGCCGCCAAGAGAAACCTTCTCCAGGGGAGCAATTTCACACCACTACAGTATGTCCATCATTTCTCAAAGCAACTATGGCAGATTGCTTTTTGACTGATAACTCCTTTCTGAAGTTTTCTGCTCTGTATGTGTTGACAATTTGGTTTCACAACAGCATTGGTTATGTATCTGGTAGCACTACGAGCACCTTGGTACCTTGATGGTGAAACTTTTTTATTTTCTAGGATCAGAAATTATTATGGGTTGAGCGCTGAAGGGATACAATAACACTGGTTTTAACTGGTTTAACTGGTTTTAAAACTGCTGTTTTAATGGGACTACTCAATCGCAGTAAAATAAAAAAAAATCCATAAACAGCACTAAAAACCGTATTAAATAAAGCCAATATCACAATTCAAAAATAAAAAATAAAATATAAATTTAATAACCAAAGACAATAAAACTTTTTTTTCTGTTATCATACCTCCCAACTTCTTTACTTCAAGAATTAAATTAGGAGGCTAGGCTTTGCAGGGCATGATGCAGCTGCTACCATGGCCAGATCAAGGCAGTAGGGGACCCAGGGACAACGACGATGTGGGGGGCCTCTACAAGGTAATTTTATTCCAAACCCTCCTCACTCTCTCACACACACACACACCTGTGAGAGAAACACACACACCTGGAAAACACAGTAACAGGAACAGTAAGCCGGAGCAGCAGATGCCTGGAAGTGTAGTAAGTGAAATTCCACAAGACACTGACACCGAACAGCCTGTACCAGCTGCTCCATGGCGGAGAAGATCCTCTGCAAGTCAACCAGAACCCACCCTGCAAATGGTGGTACGCTGGCTCACCATTCGCAAGGTGCCTAAGTTCGCATGGCATTCAAATGGATGATTTACATATACATCCATTCGCATGCCAGTGGTAACCTCCCACATCTTTCGATAGTCGCTGACCACCGAAAGATGTGGTGTGCACACGATTATATAAAGTGACTCTAAGGCCACTTTTTTATGCGCGAACTATCACGGTGAAATGGGCGGGCAGCAGACATACAGTGATGTCAGCTGCCGGTGTCCACGTAACCGGGTGATTACCATGGGAGAGTCCAGCTATTTCATGGGCGAGTACCCCTGCCCGCCGGCCCCCGCCCACCGGCCATAAGATTGGGTGCGTGCACCCAGCGAACAGTTTGTTCGCCATGGGCGCACCCACCCAGCGTCTACACATGTGCAGAAGCAAAACATCGGCCCCGTTCGAACAAAGGGGCCAATACAAACGGCCCGATATGTGGACAGATTCAACGTCAAGTAATGCCACCCGAGTTTGACGGCAGTGCGGAAAGATGGCTAAATTCAGATTTTGTTTTTAAAGGGGCAATCACTTGCACGGCACTGCTGCCGAACTAGAGTGGCATTACATCCCACTGATGGTGTCTGAGCAACCTGCATTTGAACTGCTACATCAATTAAAACACAAAGAAGAAAATAAAAAAAAACAATAAACAATGTAAAAACATTACATTGGTTAATGTTTTTTTCTTTTCATCTTTATGTCTATTTTGTGATTTTTGTGTTAATGTATATGCTTGTTTATTAGTTACTGTACATTAAAAGGATATTTAGAGCCATATTCTAGCGCAGTCTATTTTTGCTTTACGTAGTCTGACTGCTGCTTGAATGGTTATTTGGAGATATATTGGAAACTCTGACACATAACACATAGCCATTTTTTTCTGTTTTGAGCTGCTACATATATTTTGACTAGATATCACCAAACTTTCCTGATTTAGTCAGGATAATCCCAATTTGAGGACTCTTTTTTTCCCTCCCTCCTGATGCAGACAGCTTTCTCCATATCCAGCAAGCCAGAATTTTGAGAGATTTGCATGAAGGGACCACCAGGGAAATGCCATTTTGGGGGCCCTGGGTGTTGCCAGCCATTTAAGAGGTCAGCCCCATAGAGGCTTGGCTAACCTTGATAAATATATATAAAAAATACTGCTGTATGTATGGTAACGTACCAGACGAATACACATAAAATACACATAAAGGACCTTATTCAGGTCCATTCGCAGCTAGCCTGCATCCGCACGGGGACTGATGTTTTGTTAGCGCGCATGTGCATATCTGTGCATGTGCATACGCAGGGTGCTTGCACCCATGGCAAACATTCTGATCGGAAGGTGCACGCATCCAACATAGCAGGCAGGGGGCAAAGAGGGTCGTGGGTGCCGGGCAGCTCCATTACCATATGGGAACGCCCACTGTTTCCTGGCCGTTCCCATGAGAACACTGGACGTTCTCTTGGCCATGACACGGGGTGGGGGGGGGGGGGCAGGCAGCTGACATCAGCGGATGTCATCTGCCCGCCCACTTCCCCCCCGAGTGTGCATGCATATGTAGGGTTGCTCAGAGCAACCTTACATTTGCATGCACGCACATCTTTCGATGGTCAGCGACCATCGAAAGCTGTGGGCGTTCCCCCCTGGCCTCCAAATGGATGTTACTTTGTAACATCCATTTGCATGCGCTATCTCTGAGGCAGGCAAAACAATATCCCAAACCAGAGGCAAAAAAGCAGGGCTGGCTTATCGGGGCTAATAAGATTTGACAATCGCTCTTGACCTGGCCTGCTTCTGAGCATTGTATTTGCTGCCATCTGCTTATCCATTCTCTCCATTATTGACCCATGCTTCATTCTTGCTAGCCAGGTATGCTGACCTTTGGCTCATTTAGCTAGCATGTATGCTGGTTGGCCTGAACTCCAGCCCAACTCTGACTGTTTAACTCACTTGCAACTGTAATAGCCTCTGAGTTTGTCGGTGGTGCAGAAATTATTTGGAAGGCAAAACTTTGGCATGTATTCAATGCCAGTGCGAGGGGGTTAAACTGCGAGGATCGCAGAAAACCAGTGATCCTCGCAGTTTAACCCCTGCGCCGGCTGCTCGCACTATGCAACGTTCCGGGGGAATCCTCGCAGTCACAGAACTGCGAGGATTCCCCTAAACTGCGAGAGCCGAGGCTATTGCAGCAAACTCGCTGTAATTAGCCTCAATTCTCGCAGCTTTTGGAGGCACATACGCCAATTCTCCCTCGCTCAAAAAACGGAGCGAGGGGGAATTTGTGTATGAGGGGGGTCAGTTGAATACTGACAGGGTGAGCGGTGACTGCGAGCAAAAAGTCCTGTTCGCAGTCACCGCTCACCAACGGCATTGAATATATGCCTATGTCTTGTACATGTTTGCCCCTTTACCTCTCGCTCTTGAAATGTCTCCAGCTTGGTCCCCTATATGGGCAACTCTTCTCTACTCCAGTACATTCCACCCTTCGGCCTGAGTTTGTACTCCAACATGGGATCCTGTACTAGTGGGTGTCAAGTCTGTTGAGAAAGGACTTACACCTCCTTTCAAAGTATTATTTATTTATTTCTTTATTTATTTTATTATTTATTTATTACCAGTTTCTTATATAGCGCACACATATTCTGCAGCAATGCTTTACAGAGAATATTTTCCCTGCCCCAATGGAGCGTACAAGCTATATTCTCTACCACATGTACACGCACACACATGGTGGGAATCAAGCCCATGACCTCAGTGCTGTGAGGCAGTAATGCTAACCATTACACCCTCCGTACTGCCCTATTCATCATAGGAACGGGACTTTTGCTGCTTAATGAGTTATGCACTTTATAGGAGAGAATTATCACCATATTAACATTTATTATTCAATACTATTATCTATATTCATATTGAAGTGTTGACATAAATACTTGATTTTAGGGTTAGGTTCTAATTAGAGTTAGGCATATCTACTTCACCAATGCAAATCTTTATAGCATTGGACATGTTAACTTTAGGAACGGCAATATTTTTTGACCACGCCCCTTTTTGGCAGGTCAAGTAGTTGAGGGGCTCAACCAAAGGTAGACAGACATACACAGTAAGAGCATGTGTGTATGGCAAATATGCACATGATTAAAGTGTATTAACATGCATACTGTATGTCCAGTTGGCAGTGTCTAATGAGGCATCCAGCTCAAAAACATTATCAATGATGTAAAAAAATTTATTAGTTGAGCAGTGGGTGGGCTTAATGAAGAACACACCTTTTTCAGCCACAGTCTAAATGGGACTACTCAATTCCAATAGAAGTCAAATCAAAAACACAGAAATAGACAATGCTAGAAAAGGGTAAATATCAATTTATTAACAATAATATCAACATAAACACTAATAGCCGGTCGAAAAACAAGACCTGACTTTCTTGGCTCCTGATAGGCCGCTAGGCGGCCAATAGAAATCATTCTGAGAAGAGGCGCGGTAGATGAAACATCTCTGCGCCTCTGACAGTCCGGTGCGGAGAGTGCGGGGAGCGCCAGCATGCTGAAGAATACCTGGACTACGGCGGATCAAGAGAAGACATCTTCGCCACAGGACCAGGTGAGTAGGATTTCCTTCCACAACTCCACCATGGATTACTTTGGACCCGGACATCGCCATGGACCTGGAGGACGACACGGTTGCCGACATGGAGGAACGACACCGGTCACCAGGACCGAGGGCTACCTACGGGCTCAAGATAGGTAAGTATCAGTATGTATGGGCTTTGGATGAATTTAAGTTTTATTTTCATTGTGTCAGTGTGTATTTATTTTACTATTTTTATTACTGTGGAACTACAAGTGCCAGCGGGCCCTTTAATGCCCCGCATGCTGGGACTTGTGGTTCTCCAAGTCCCAGCTTGCGGGGGAGGCTTGCTGGGACTCATAGTTCCACAGTTTTAAACAATAGTTTTTAATCTATTTTTTTACACTTCAATCAGCCCGGTGGCCACCGCACAGGGCCACCGGGGACAGCACCAGGCTTCAGCCTGGTCAGGTAAGTCCTGGAGGGGGGGACCCCTTTATTGGGGGGGTCCCCACTCCCCCAGGGCCCCTGTCCAGGCTGACTGGTCAGTAGGGATGAATGTTTTGTCCCCCGGCTGTGACATTACCCTGCTGGCTGGTTTGGCCTGGGGATGGTTCTTAAAATACGGGGGACCCCTACTCATTTTGTCCCCCGTATTTTGGGAACCAGACCTGGAGCCTGGGGCTGGTTGTTAAAAATCGGGGAACCCCTATTTGTCAGGTTCCCTGATTTTTAATTACCGGCCCCGGCTCTGTCAGCCTGGTGCTGGTTACAGCTGTGGGGGGGACCCCATGCCGTTTTTTTTTTTCATTTATTTATTTTTATATTTTTTTACACTAAAGCCTGCACGGATCTGACTGATCTGTGCAGGCTTCTGCCAAATACGACAGGAAAATAAAGTGTATTTTCCTGCCGTATATTCGTGGCAGTTTTACACTAATTAGCAGCCGTATTTTCAATACGGCTGCTTAGTAAATCAGGAACCACCATTCTTTTGAATGGTGATTCCTGTCGTATTCTATCGATGGTGTAGACATTCGTATTTGTAAATACAAATACGAATGTCCCATCAATATGAATACGAATATTTGTATTTTTGGCATAGTAAATGCCAAAAATACGAATACACCCAAAAAATTCGTATTTTCGTAGGAAAATACGATTTTTTTTCTACTAAATCATCTTAGTAAATTTCCCCCATAGTGTCAACTTTAAACAGGTTCACACAGTGTCTGTGTTAGTCGTTCAGGACAATGAGCTAGAGTTGTTAGAGTGCAGTTCGTTGCCAGAATGTTATTTGTTAAAAGCAAGTAATGCAGTTTAGCAATTAATAGTTACCACTCCAAAGTTCTGAGAGGATTCTCAGTAGTGCACTTAATGACCTACCATGACCTACCATGTAATTTCCCTCCACTGAATTACGGTATATCATATACCTCCAGGCCACTCTCCCCCACTTAGTATTACTGGGAGATCGGATGTCATAGTGCCTATACCTGGATTCAGGTGCTGGCTAGTAGGTGGTCTATGAGCTAAAAAAATTTTTTAGGACTGACTTGTTTCCCCATCGGCTGCTTTCTCAAAGATCCTCTATTTGTTTGTGACTGAGAGCCCACAATCAATTGTAGAAGATCTATTGGTACCCAAATAATTTGCTCTCAATCATGTCTTGTTTACCGGCCGACTATTAGTGTTTATGTTTATGGCTGCCTGTCTTTTTGTTTCCCTCTTATGTCCCTATAGATTGTAAGCTTGCAGCAGGGTCCATTTACCTCCCAGGTTGTTTTATCACTGTCTCCAATTGTAAAGCACAACGGAATCTGCTGCGCTATATAAGAAACTGTAAATACATTAATAAATAATGTTGAAATTGTTATTAAATTGAGATTTTGCTTTTTCTAGCGCTGTCTTTTTCCCTGTTATGAATTATACCATGTGAGCGTCAGGTGTAAAGGAGCCCATACACGCTCCGTTGTGGTCCGGCTCCGTTCTGTACTATGCAATGTGCGCTCCCGCGCATCACATAGTGTGGTACAAAAAGTATGTGCTGCACATACTTTTTGTACTAGCTACACATCTTATCGGATCGCAGTGCATGCACACTGCATGCGATCCGATACTATGTGTACTTTAAAAGTACATAACGAAGCCGCAAAATAGAGCGTGTATGGGCTCCTTTACAGTTATGTACACTTCATATTTTCATAGATACTTGACAGTGTTAGGGGTGTGAATTATTAGGTCGGCAGTCATTAGTTCAACCACTATTGGACGACAGTGAAAAGGCCGACGCGTGAAATAGGTAACGTGCACTAGGTGGACACAAGCAAAAGATTGATATGGAAATGGTTGACACTGGAAAAGGTTGACACAAGTTTTTTCACATTTTTGGTGTCTATATTGACATGTGTCGTCATGTACCCCAATTAATGTAACACGTACCCTTGCATGGCTAACTTGGCTTGACATGCTTCAGGCTTTACCATTCTCAATATCAGTTGGCATGGATCGTAGTATGAACAAGTTGGTTAAAAGAAAACAATTGCAAAAAAATGTGTCAACCTTTTGCTTGCGTCGACCTATTGACTGCCAACCATAACCACAGTGTTAGGGCGATAGATCACTGCCCCTCGCCACGCCGCCGCAGCGATGCTAGTGGATATGTATTAACGGTATCGGAGCCCCCCCCCCCCCCCCGCGATACCTGTTATGTGGTGTGTGGGGGGGTCTCCGTCAAATCCCAGCTCAGCGCAGCTGTCCCCGGCGCCTCCTCCTCCCCCCTTCAGCCGGAAGGACATCCGGCTGTGACATATGCTAGGGGGGGAGGCTTCTATAGGGTATTGCCACCCTTGCGATGACGCAGGGCATCCCTTAGTATGCTACATTTCTATTACACTAGATTCCCTCTCCTCCCCTCCCCCCCTATCAGGGCTGTCTTAACAACATTATTAGCTTGCCGGTGGGACCCCTGGGCAGCCAGCCCCCCCTCCCTATGGATTACACAGGGTTCGCAAAAACGCGCTATACCGCGTATTTTACCCCAAATTGGCACCCGAGGACTCAGTTTCTAAAACTGAAGGAGTCCCCGGGGACGCGATGTGCTGCAGCCGAGAACCGCCCATGAGCCAATCACTGGTCAGCGGCTGCCGGGACCCAATCATTGTGCCGGCAGCCAATCACAGGTGGCTTGTTTTACACGTCGCTACGCTCTGCGCAGGTTTCACTGAGTGTGCGGCTGTGCGGTCCGCCCCCGCCACGCTGTGTACGTAAGTACAGTCTGTTTGCTGCAGTGCTGAGAGCCTGAGGCGAGCAGGGGTGGAACGGGACTGGATGGGATGTAACAGCAGACAGCCGCTCTCAGCAGGAGAGGTGAGCGGGCTGTCTGTGTGGCGGGGGACTGGATCATACCCCCCCCCCCCCCCCACCGTTCCCAGTACAGACTTGCGGTGCCTCTGCGTCATGATGTTAGCTAAGCCCGCGGTCCCGCTCCCGCAGAGCTATCCACACAGAGGTCGCCCGCTGGCATGTATCCAATATCTGGATGCCGCCACCAGTCTAGAGCTTTAAGCCGCGCCAAATGACCTGTGGCTGTCTGACTGCAAGGACGACGCTGCTGCTGCCACCACCGGAGCGATCTGTGAGCATGAGCAGTCTGGTGGTGAGTGGTGACCAGGCGCTGGTGAGGCGAGCTGCATCCGACCGCGCAAATGTAATGGGGGACTCACTATTGTCAGTCACTCGGACTGCACAGCAACCTAGTCATGGGGCTGTCTCACCCTCATAATTTATGGTGGCAATGTACTGTATAAAATTGTTTGCACAGATGATGTGACTATGCAGAATATAATGATTCTGAAATGTAATGATTCCCAAACATGGCCATGTCCCCTTTACCTGTGGCCACTGCCATTTTACCCATGGCCACGCCCCCTTTTTGATTGTGTACCGTTTTCTGCCCTCCAAATGTTGGAGGGTATGCTGGATGTGGCTGGAAGAGCTGACATGCTGCTCAATTCAGAGCAGCACATCAGCTATTTCAGCCGCATCTCATCCCCCGCCGCGCAGACAGCCCGCTCACCTACTCTGCTGAGCGCCTTGTAAGCATTTCCAGCCCCCTGGACAACAAGCATGAACTGCCCCCCCCTGGGAAAAGTGCATAAAATGCCCCCTTTGCAACCAGCATGAAATGCCCCCTTTGCAACCAGCATACAAACACCCCCACCCCCACGTGGCAACCAGCATGTAACTCCTACAACCAGCATGTAGGTAAGCAGCACTTATCTGGTTTAATATGTACTGGGCACTGTGTTCTATAATGTGTACTGGGTATAGCGGTGTGTTCTATAATGTGTACTGGGCACTACGGTGTGTGCTATAATGTGTACTGGGCATAACGGTGTGTTCTATAATGTGTACTGGGTATAGCGGTGTGTTCTATAATATGTACTGGGCACTACGGTGTGTTCTATAATGTGTACTGGGCACTACGGTGTGTGCTATAATGTGTACTGGGCACTACGGTGTGTGCTATAATGTGTACTGGGCATAACGGTGTGTTCTATAATGTGTACTGGGTATAGCGGTGTGTTCTATAATGTGTACTGGGCACTACGGTGTGTTCTATAATGTGTACTGGGCACTACGGTGTGTGCTATAATGTGTACTGGGTATGGCGGTGTGTGCTATAATGTGTACTGGGTATGGCGGTGTGTGCTATAATGTGTACTGGGTATGGCGGTGTGTGCTATAATGTGTACTGGGTATGGCGGTGTGTGCTATAATGTGTACTGGGTATGGCGGTGTGTGCTATAATGTGTACTCGACATAACGGTGTGTGCTGTAATGTATACTGGGCATTACGGTGTGTGCTGTAATGTGAATTGGTACTACTATGCGACCACACTACTTCCCCCAAAAAACCCAGCCCTAAATTTTTAGCGCGCGCCTTCGGCGCGCACTGTCCCTATTTTCGGATTTATATACTTTCTAGTATTTATGTATCTTTTATGCAAGTGGGCCAATTGATACTTCTCCCCCGGCCCACATGTGCCATGCTGTGGAGAAGGGGAGAGGAGGCTTTATTCCGTTGGGACCCAGAAAAGGTTAGGTAGGACCCCAATTTTTAGAAGTGAAGGGTCCCCGGGACCCACTTTTTTGGGTGGTTTTCGCGAACACTGTTACAGTGGGGACAAATGAGAAATGCCTTACATGAACGTGATGTACAGAGGCGGCCGCAGCACTGCACTCCCGGGTCTTGCCTCCGCATTCACAGAACTGGGGAGCCCGGACCCGGCCACAAACCCCGGTGGAGCAGGATAACAGCGGGCTGAGTGGGCGCTCGCCCCTCCCGAAGCAATCACCGCGCCGCTGCTGAGTACAGAAGCCGGCTATCTGCAGCGCTCTCCGGCTATAAATAATGCTGGAGGTAGGAACATGGGGAGGGGGAAGAGCAGCAGTCAGCCCCACAGCTCGGATCCTACCTGGGCAGCGCAGCACAGGGAATAATCGCGCTGGGGGTCCCTGCGGTGTATGTTAGATCAGTGGCGGGTCCCTGCAGCAGATGGGAACTAGTAGCTGCAGGGACCCCGCCACTGATGTAACATACACTGCAGGGACCCCCTGCCCGCAGCGCGATCATTCCCTTCCCTACGCTGCCCAGGGGGAGGGGTGGAGGGAGAGAGAGTGGAATCCCGTTTCAGACCTGTTGTGACACCAACAAAACCGGGTCTGAAACGGGTAGGACCCTGCTTTTTACCGTTTCCAAAAACTGGATTTTTGGAAATGGTAAAATCACTCTGCACCTTTCAGACCGCACAGAATACCGTTTTAAAACGGTTTAAAATCAGCAAAATACCGTTTTTTTAGTGCGGTCTGAAAGGGGCATAAATACTACTCAAAAACACCTTACAGATGTGTCCACATATATCTAGCCTCCTTGCACATTAAACAGCCCTTCCACCTGCCATGCCATGGCTTGACTCTATAACATCTGCTATGTAGAACAGGCGGAACAGTGCCTACTGCACCTTTACACAGATTTAATGAGATTTTATTCTCTTAGTATTTATTTTTTATGATTAAATTATGTATTTGTTCTCTTGGTATGTCTTGTTTTATTAAATTCCATATCTCTGAAAACACAGTTTTACTTTTACTTGACTTGAAAAACATTCCGGGTGAGATTTAATAGGATGAGAGATTCAGAAAGTGAGAGATTTGGGAAGAAATCTCCAGTTTTTTTAAAGCTGCAATCATTTACACTGCAAAACCAGTTTGATTTTGCAGTGTAAATGATTGCCGCTTTAAATAAACTGGAGATTTATTTCCAAATCTCTCACTTTCTGAATCTCTCATCTCACTCTCCATTTCTGGCTTCTGTGAAGACTATGATTCATGACGAACTATTTATCACCTGCTAGGACTCTAGACTTAAGAGATTAAGTACTATTTTTCAAGCCTATTTATCAAGATATAATCACCAGGGCAGTTGAGTAATGCTCAGTTCCCCAGCAGTAAGTAAGCATAGTCTTATCGAATTGCCAGGATCCTTTCTGTTCATACATTATTATTATTATTAATAATATTATTATTATTGTTTATTTATATGGCGCCACAAGGGTTCCGCAGCACCTAACATGACAGGGTCACATAGGTTCACCGCTGTTCTTTGGCTTTCAGGGATTGGTATGGGGAAACAGATATAAATAAATAAAATTGAATAAAATGATAAAATAGGAAGCTATATTATTTCTGTATTATTCAATTAAGAAAAAATGTTTTATTTGAATAAAAAAAAAAAAAAAATCTATTTTGTACATCTGCTATCATCATCCTGAGACAGCGGCTGTATATGAGACAGGCTGCCACTGATGTCTTGCTTAAATATGCGATAACAAAACATAGGATGCTATGTCAGTAGTAGCAGTGCCATAACTAGACTTTGTGGTGCCTGTGATCAGTTACATTATCCTTTATTTTAAATCACACATTTCTTAGTCGTCATTCCCAGGACCTCTCTCATTGGTAGGCAGGTATTGGAGCATATGTGTGCCTTTAGTCACATCATCCTTTATTTAAGGCAATGCCCCAACAGACTTGACAATATAAAATAATTTGAAACATTGGTCAGTTGGAGTATTGTTTTCTCTGAACATTTTAACCCCCGAGTGCCGCTACTGCTGCTGATATACTACTGTGACAAGTCCCCTATTTGGTGTGACATTATCTTTTACAATGGCAATGTCCCGCGGGCGGGGGTGGAGGGACAAATTGAGGAGAGCAGCCGGTGATCGCTGAAGTGCGCACAGCATCTCTTTAGTGCAGGGAAGGAGCTGGGGCTGGGCACACCCCCGAACATGATGAAAACGGGTGTCATGGTGCTAGACCAAGACCTCTATGCCCATGGCTACACCCATCTGGCATGTAGCCCCGTCCCCTTTCCGGGCCAACAACGGTTTCGGCAGCGCAGGTTCCGATTTTATAGTCACAAATGTTCTGAGGTATGCCATCAGGGAGAAGTCTGATTGGCCCTAAATTTATTCAGCAGCAGGGCAAAGACCCCAAACATTCAGCCAATGTCAATGTCATTCAGCGTCAAGAAGAACAAGCAGTCCTGAAAGTGATGATCTGGCACCCGAAGAACCTTGATCTCAACATCATCGAGTGTGTCTGGGATTACATGAAGAGACAGAGGGATTTCAGCAAGACTACATCCACAGAAGAACTGTTTGGAAACACATTCCGGCAGAGTTCCTTCAAAAACTCTGTGGAAGTGTACCTAGAAGAATCGATGCTGTTTTGAAGGCAAACACACAAAATATTGATTTGATCTAGATTTCTCTCCTGTTCATATTCTTTTCAGGGGGGGAGCAAAATT
This sequence comes from Crinia signifera, assembly GCF_055691185.1. Classification (NCBI taxonomy): domain Eukaryota; kingdom Metazoa; phylum Chordata; class Amphibia; order Anura; family Myobatrachidae; genus Crinia; species Crinia signifera. The sequence goes on along the minus strand of NC_139220.1, from coordinate 267,827,943 downwards.
TATAGTTACGCCACTGATAAGTAGGTAGAAGGGATACTGTATGTTTGTTAAATGTCCCAACATATTGCTCTTTACATATCTCCTACAACTAAATCACTGGTTAAGTGGGGAACATAGCATTAGTCAAATGGAGACTGAGGAATAGAAGTTTCCTGTATAAACGTCTTGTGTTACGAGATCCCCTCCATCGTCCCGCAAAACATTTTTTTTTCTTCTTATTGATTGATTTTCAGACCCATAGTTTATATTACGGTATTTGTCTCATGGCATAAAGTGAAGAAAAAAAGCGATAATACGAAACTACTGTACAATGTTTTATGTACTTTTCTTTGTACGTTTTGTTTACAACATGTATACTTCTCCAGGGAAATGCAAAGATTCTATTGATTTACTGCTGGGCATTGCACTGATGTATTTTCGGACCTCTGTTTAAATTAAGGATAACGTAATAGAAAGCTAAAACGGTGTACAGTGAGCTCTTGCAAGGAAATGTGTTTATACATGAGGTCAATTATCTGTCATTATAGTAAAGAGATTTTTCTTTAGTTTTCTCTGTATAGCGTAGTATCGAGTGAATGAATGTAGGTCAGCAAAATGCACATGGATTCAATGAGAGAGATGCAATTAACTCTGTAACTGGCACTTAACGCTACATTGCAGATACATAGTCTGGAAATCAATAATGTGAATCAACTGTTATTTTGAAAATGTTGCATTCTATTGATCCCAACAGTCTATGTGAGCATTGTACTATTGCACATCTGCACAGTTACATTTAAAGGAGATCCATGTACAGCCAATCTGACTCCACGTCACCCAACACACACTGGGGCAGATGTATTAAAATACTTTTAAGTATTATATGGGTCCCGCTTCTCCTGCATAACAAGGAGACAATGCCATCCATATCACAGCGATGTATGATGAGTAGAGAGAGGATTATATGCAACATAAAAAGCTTGAAATATGCATGCAAATATGCATGAAAAATACTTAAAATATGCATGAAAAGTGTTAAAATATGCTACATTAAATAATAAAATAGTAATTTTTAACTTATTTATTTAAATATCAGCATACAATTAGTTGCAAATAAACCTAAAAAATAGGCCCACAGCATCTGCAGATGTCTAGTGCTGTACACAGGATTTTTTTTCTTCCTGGCTGCTACAGCAGTCTGCAGCGTCCAAAGATCTTCTTGCATCAACTACATGGACCCTCATCTCCAGCGTCGATGGATCAAATGTCAGCATATCGTGTGAGGGCGGCGTAGTGGAAGGCTTCCTCCCTGCGCCGCATACTTACTGTGACACGACATTTCCTCCATGGCGCGTGAAATCACAACCCTTCCGCCCGCCTCCTCTGCTGCAGAAGTCTGTCTCTTGGTGTAAAGTCCCAGGCCAGGGGCAGGCAAAGGTTCAGGAGCTTTGTAATGGCATCAACCCCGACTGACTTTTATCAACATGGATTGGCAGCCTAGAGCAGTGTCAGACATAGTGTACATCCAGGGTTCTCCACTCTGCGCACATATTGCCCCAGCCTGCACACTCTACCACTACCTGGCTAGCAGCAGCAGGGCAAAGCAGTGCTGTGGCTCGCGGGTGGGAAGAGGGCGGTGCCTAAAATATGCACCATCACTAGATTTTAGGTAAAATATGCAATAACCAGTGAGAATGGGCAAAATATGCAAATGCATATGCAAATATGCAAATGCATATAATCCTGTCTCTAATGATGAGCCTTGCAGCCAATAAGGAGAGCCGTTATGTTCTGTGTCCATGGATCTCCTTATCAGCACCCCTGGCAGCCCTGCGCATGCGCCATGTAAAAAAACAGCTCCCTCTCCCTCGGCCTGCTCTCTGGGTATGCGTAAGATTTCTCTATTATAGCGAGATCTCGAGCACAGCCCAGAGCCAGCAGCAGGGCTAGCGATGTTCATGCAGTGGGAATAGGACAACGCTATCCCTGAGCTGGCGAAGCGGGCAGGGTGGGTTAACCCCTGGGTCGCTGCTAATTGCTGGGGGGATTGAAGGGGACAGCTGCGCCGAGCGTTAATCAGCGGGCTGTTCCTAGCTCCCATTAGGTGCACTGATAACACATTTTAAAAAACATTATCCTTCCAGTTAACTAGCGTTAATTTCATGCTCTTGTTCCTTCTCCCCACTTTATTCTATTTTTTAGTGTCCAGTATTTAGAGGTTTTCCACTTTTCCCATATTCTATTGTGCTTACTTAATGTGTTTCTACTAATGTGTACATACTTCTCTTGTTCCACCGTGTAACTAACCAGTGCTATCCATTCATTTATGGCCAGGCCCGTTTTTGCCATCCAGTACCTGGATATTATCACCTTTGCTAATGAGCATAGTCCCATTATATAAATTTTTTGACCCCATTCACACCTACTGTCTACCAATATATTAAGCATATAACATTTCAGCGTCAGTCTCTCTCTCTCGTTATTCCAGTTTCAATCATAATACATGTTACTTTTTCCCAAAATTCTGCCACCAAGTGGCATTCCCAGAGGAGGTAAAAGAAGGTGCCTGGATGTTTTTTGCACCTAGGGCAGTTTAAGGAAGACAGTCCGCCAAATGTAACCATCCTAGTGGTTGACAGGTAGGCTCTATGGAGGACAAATAATTCCACTTGCTGTACCCTTATGGCATTTGTAGCCTTGGGCACTAGTGATATGGCAACCTGCCACTCCTTATCCATAATTGGCCCAACATTACCCTCCCACTTATCCTTTAGGTTCTTTAGGTAATCACTCGGGGTCTCCCTCGCCATGATTTTATAGATCCGAGAGATCTTTTTCCCATTGCCGGCTTTTATGTTTTTTTTAATCGAGGATTCCCTAAAGTCTGGCGGAGAACTATGGAATCGTTGGTCCAGTACACTTCTCAGCTGTAAATACCGGAAGAAGTGTGTCTGTGGGACCCCAAATTTGCATGGTTACCATTATTGTGAATAGAGGTGACAGGGCGTCTGAAGAAGGCTTGGCAATAAGATAATATTAACACATGACTCCTGGCTGTTCCCACAAAGGCTTGGCAGTTACAGGATACAGCTGCAGGAAGTAAATCGTATCCTAAACATTGGCATTTGAAATGAAAGAATGGAGTATTTGCTAACATTGATATCTACAGAGCTTACATACAAATTGGGTCATTAAAGATGTGCAGAGTTGCATTAAATAGTTATATTATTAAGGTCCATACACACTGGGTGATTTTGATTGTGTGTATGGGCCTTTAGATGTGAACATGCAAATGTACAGACATCCGAATTGTCATTAGACAAAGCCTTCACTGCGCCAATAACAACAACAGACACTCCCACTCCATGTGACACATTCACTAATATCTCACTCGCATCAGCAGGCTGTAAATAAAGGTACACTAGCTGAAATCTTACCTATGGCACAAGATTGGTCAGGGCCGGCTTTGCTGTGGACTGTGCATTTCATGGAACTGAATCCATATCCTATTAGTAGTACCTACATTTCTGAATACTTACGCAGTGGTGTCGAAAGGGGGGGGAGGGTGCGAGCTTCACCCGGTTGTCACCCTCGGAGGCCATCCACAATGTAGGCTGTCACCACCCCTGAATAACAGCAGACTGTCAGTTACTGACAGTCTGCCGCAGGACCAATTTGCGCATGTGGAGGACAGGTCCTACGCAAAGTACCGAACGTAGGTACTTTACATATTATATTGCAGGTGCAACCACACCTGAATGGGCTCCATTGTGCACCAAGTAGCTGACTTTCATCTTCATTTTTTTTTATCAGTCCCAGTGACTGAGTTTCTGTCTGCCATTGTGTGATATGAAAGGGAATAATGGGGCAGATATCTTAAGCCTTAACAAGAGATAAATGTAAAGCTGCCCATTCACGGTCCATTTAACGGATTCGTTCGGGACTTAAATAGTACACATCGCATCGCATTGCATGCCTTGTGCATGCAGTGTGCATGCAATGCGATGTGATGTGTAGCTAGTACAAAAAGTATGTGCAGCACATACTTTTTGTACCGTACTATGTGATGCGCGGGAGCGCGCATCGCATTGTACAGAACGGAGCCGGCAAAAACGGAGCGTCTATGGGCTCCTTAAGGGTGATAAGGAGAGATAAACGTCCAGCCAATCCGCTCCTTACTGACTTTTTTCAAACACAGGCTGTAACATGGCAGTTAGCAGGTGATTGGCTGGATGTTTATCTCTCCTTATCACCCTTGTATTTATCTCTTGTTATAGCTTAATACATCTGCCCCATAGTCTCTTCTTTGCGTGCGCAATTTCTGAATTGCTAAATGCCAGCGATTAACATACTATAAAGAGCAAAGCATTCAACAAGTTTACACTCTTTTGAAATACACAGTACTGTATTTAGGAACAACTGATCCTTCTGTAGTGTACTGTACATACTGTATGGTTCAATTTACTTTGTATTCGATTCGATTTTCTTAAGGTGTGTACACACGGTTTGACTACGTTTTCGATTCAATTTCTATTAGTTATGGACTATTCAACCTGCTCTGAAGTTTTTTCTACTCAATTTTTATTTTCACTATTTTTATTCGATTTTCCATTCGATTCAATTTGCTATTAGATTTCCTGTTAGATCAACACTGGCTTCAGGCAGGAGATGGACTTCGAATCGAATACTGCAGAGAACACATTAGATTTGCACTATCTACTATTAGATTTCCACTATATAGTCTTGGCTTTCTGTTCGATGTACACTGCACGGGAGTGCGCATTGGGATCGAATCTGCATCAAATGTAGAAAAACCATTCAATGCCCATTCAATTTTCCATTTGATTTTGAAATATAGTGCATATTTCACGATGTGTATGCTCTATTAACCCCTTGAGTGGAAATTTTCCGGGCTCAGCTGCGCTGCCGCAGCGGGCTTGCCCGGAAAATTTACGGACATACCACAAATATGAAATAGGTGTGCGCCAGTGGTGTCCAGGTGTGCACCACTGGCGCACCACCTCTTGAGCCCCCCGTTGCATCCCCCAGCCGCCCCCCAATCACCTGTCACTGTGGCTGGCTGTGCTCCAGCGATCGTACGCCGGAGCTCTTCTAAAAAGCCTCTAGCCGCCTGTCATTTTTATTTATTTATTTATTTATTAACAGTTTCTTATATAGCGCACACAGATTCCGCAGCGCTTTACAGAGCATAGTTATAATCAAAAACACATAACAAATTACAGTACAAGACAGTTTAGGACAAGTACATGGTTAATATGGATAGTTGCACCAGGGGACAGGACACTGAAGCAATTATCAGGGTGGCAAAGGTTTATATATTCTAAGAAAGGCACATAAGGAGAGAGGGCCCTGCTCGTGAGAGCTTACATTCTAAAAGGGGAGGGTTAGACAGACTGGGGTGACACAGAAGGCGAAGAAGTGAGCTTAAACAGGTTAGGTTGAGAGATTGTCAGGTTTTATGCAGGAGGGTGGGAAGAGGTCAGCTTAGTCTTTAATATTTTAAGTCTAAGAAAGCGCTGGGCCATCCAGGAGTAGACAGCAGAGAGACAGTTGGAGATATGAGTGAGGATATAGGGAGAGAGATCAGGAAAGGATCGGTAGATTTTAGTATTATCAGCATAGAGGTGATAGTGGAAGTTAAGTGAGCAAATAAGCTCACCCAGAGAGGACATGTAGAGATAGAGAAGAAGAGGGCCAAGAATAAAATGTTGGGGGACACCTATTATCAATGGAAGAGCAGGAGAGGTGTGTATTTTCAAAACAGACAGTGCATATGCAAGCAGAAAGAGTAATATTCAAAGTTTTAGCAGTTAAGAGTTGCACTTATGTTGATTGTAGTTTCCTTCAGTTTAAGTCCAGGCTAAGTCTAGGCGACAGTGTGCGGTTGTATATTCCTACTTAGAATCTTCCTACTTTGAATTCTGACAAAATTTCTAAAGCCAGATTTCTATAGCCAGCCAAAGCTTAGTCAGCCTCCTATACTCTAATAAGTAGGTCTGTAAAAGCTGTTTCTAACTTCAGTAATTAAGACCGCACCCAAAGCCCCTCTCCCACTAGAGAAAGTGAGCAATAAAACTGAGATAAGCAAATGGTGAGATGTTACAGACTATGTCCAAGTCACTTGTCAATTTTAAGTCACTATCTAATTTTAAAAATAAATTTGTATATTTACCTAGACAATGCAGTATACTAATCACAGTGATGCTAGTTCAAATATGACTGTTGCATGAGCAATGACGTAGGCGGCAGGCTCAGGGATGTTCGGGGCGGCTTGGGGGGGACTCGGGAGAACTCAGGCGCCCCGAGTCCTCCCGAGCCGCCGCGAAACATCCCCGGCATACTAACGCCGGAGTAAAGGTGAGGGGGAGGGAGCGCCTAATGATCTGTGGTGGGTTTTGTTGGGACAGGACAAAACCCACCACTCAAGGGGTTAAATGTCCTTTTCTATTAGGTTTCGATTAGATGTCCTTTTCTTGATTTTGATTAGATTTCCTTTAGATGCCCATTAGATTTGGCCTATTCAACTTCCTTTCTATATTGTCTTGCCTGCACAGTCTATTTTTCTATTAATATAGACAAAGCAGGAACGTGAATCGATTGCAGATCAAACGCATCTAAAAACAGTTCAATTTTGCTGATGGAAACCGAAGCATACGTACACCCCTTTATACTTATAACACATCAGTATTATCTTTTCCATTTACGGATTTTGATCTTTTCGTTCCTCTTTTTTCAGTGACAAAAGGAATGTATTATAAAGCATTTTCATACAAAGTTAATAGCACTTTATAAATTCACCATTGAATTTGAATATATTATCTCCTTTAAATGCAGTATGTTACCACTTTACTGAAAATGCTTTTAAAAGCATCACAGTCCAGCTTTTTCTCCACTGTGTTTTTTTTTTTTTCATAGAGTTTTATTTGATGCAAGAAATTCTGTGAAACTAATGAAGGCAATTTGCTCATCGCTGAGTAACACAGAAAGCTTAAATGCCTCCTTATATAGAACCTAAAACAGAAAAATAATTTAAATAAAATGATGAATGAATTGTGCTGGCATAACCGGGGCTGGCATCAGCAATTATGGGGCCCAGAACTGATAAAATAGGCAGCCCCCAGTCACCTGCATTGTAGTAACAGCAGTGTCTGTATTATTGAAACAGAGAGGGTAATTCAGACCGGCTCGCTAGTCTATTTTTAGAATATTCGCTGTCTAGCAAACAGGTAAACGCCAACGCACCAAACGCCACCGCACCATCCACTCCCATTCACCCACACAGAGGAGAAATCATTTGATGGTTAATCACAAGCAAATGATTTTTACTCTGTTTGTAATAAAAAAATAAGCCTGCACTTACTTTCCTGATGGCATGTGATGTCATCCGCCCACCCCAAGCAGGCAGGGTCATGCCTGCATTTACATGGTTTCCATCCATGGGTGCGTCCACCGCTTTTGTGGGCACCGGCCCCTTCCTGTCACTCAATTTGCAAATGCCCCAGCGAGTGAAAAACTATCCAATGGCATTTGCTTTGGGGCTTTGCAAGATTTGCATGAGTGATTACGCGAATACGCACACCTCCACCATCGGAGACGGGGCCGAATTCGGACTTGTACGAACAGGTCTGAATTGGCTCCAGAATCCTTACTTAATGCCACTCCTCATTTCCACCTTATAATGGGGGAATATGGACGGGTCAAGCTTAGGGCTGAGTATAGGAAGGGACTAGATCAAGCATGTCCAAACTGTGGCCCTCCAGCTGTTGTGAAACCACAAGTCCCATCATGCCTTGCCACACTTTTGTTATTAGGGAATGCTAAAGCTATGGCAAGGCATGCTGGGATGTGTAGTTTCACAACACCTGGAGGGCCACAGTTTGGACATGCCTGGACTAGATCTTAGTTGGAGAAAGGACCCCTGACCTCAAGAGCATGTGACTCGGCACAACAGAGGTGAGCAAGGTCCAAACATGGTAGTCCAAATTTACCATCGCAGGCTCGCTTCAGCTGCCACACTTCGAGCTTGAGTTCTTGCTTCGCTCCGCTTGCCGCTTAGTTACAAAAGGTAATAGTTGGGGGTGTGGATAGTGACAGTGCAAGGGTAGCGACCTTGCTCTTTCCCCTTGCATCACAAGCCACGTGGTTGGGCGTGAAAAGTCCTTTCTCTAACTTGAATCTAGCAACTGCCGTATAGGAAGGTGGCTGGTCTGGGGAAGGAGCCAGTCATCAGGAAGAAGTATATCTATGCTGGGGCCGGCCAAGACTGCCCATACACTATATGCATATGTGTACATATATGTGTGATTGTGTGTGTTTTAAAACACACACTTAAAAAAACCTCTTCCTCACCAGGTTCCGTGGTACAATGCACTGTCTACGCTTCTGGGTTATAACCGCAAACACTTTCTTGCCTCTGCCAGATGCCACGCTGCTCTCCCCAGGGTGGTTGCTGTTTCCTACTAGCTCCTGGTCAGGGGCGTAACTAGAACTTTGTGGGCCCCATAGCAAAATTTTTGAATGGGCCCCCCTACCCCCACCATTGTCACAAGAGAGAGAGGGTGTCGGGAAGAGACGGAATGAGAGACAGAGAGTGACAGGGAGTGAGAGGGTGTCATGCAGAGAAAGGGGGAGAGATGGGGCCAAATGTAATAGCCATACAGTTCAGTGGCAGTGCGGAATGCCAGCTGAACTTTGACATTTTTTTAAAGGGTCAATCACTAACAAAGCAAAACCGTCCCCTGTGACATTTTAAGAAAACGTCTGGGTTCGATCCGCATCCCTCACAGCTGCTTAACTCAGAAAGCTATTACATTTGGCCCAGGACATGCTCCTCCGACCAGCGACCATTAGGGGGCTGTAAACGGGAGCGGTGCACACTCCAATTTTTGCTTGTGTGTACGCACCTTAAGAGAGGGAGAGAAAGGAAAGTGATAGAGAGAAAGTGTGGGAAAAGAGGGGAAGAGAGAGAGGCAGATATATATATATATATATATATAGAGAGAGAGAGAGAGGTGAGAAGGAGGAGGAGTGAGAGAGAAGGGGCAGAGAAAACACAGGAGAGAGGGTGCACGTGGAGAGAAAGATAAGAGCAAGGGAGAGAGATAGTAGGGAAAGAGCAAAAAAAGGAAAGAGACAGGGGGGTAGATAAAGGGTAGAGAGGTGAGAGATATTATCCCCCCCCCCCCAATCATCAGCTATCTACGCCGGGTCTCACCGTTCCCTGGAGTGGCACTTCTCTTGTACATTGCTAGCCCCTTCTCTCCCATGCGCCTAGTCCCTTGCAGCTGTCACTGTCCTGTGCGCTGGGCCTCCTGTAAACATCTCAGACAGCCGCAGTTCCCCAATGCTGGGTCTCCTGTCCACCAGCAGCTGAAGCAGCCCCTGCTTTCCTGGCTGTGAGCCAGGTCTTCTGTGTGCAGCGGCTCTAGCATCCGCCGTTTCCCTGCGCTGTGTCTCAAGTCTGCAAGTGACGAAGGGAGCCACCACTATCCTATGCGCTGACCTCTTGAGTCCAACTGGGTCTCCGCCGCTGAAGGGGGACACATTGGCGCAGCCTCTGCCCACGCTGCACAGAGCTGCACCCCCTGTAGTTACGCCACTGCTCCTGGTATTTGTCAGCGGTAGCTAGTGGAGGGCCCCCTCGATCTCTGGGCCCAGGACACCAATCCTGATAGTGTGTGTGTGTCCCTTATGACAGCACTGGGTATTGATTCATAGCTGCCTACCCTCCTGCATTTTGCAGGAGACTCCCTGAAATAGCAGCAATCTCCCCCTCTCCCTCATTAGTCTAGCAATTTTCCCTCATGTCACCTAGCCCACATTACACTGTTAAATTTTTGGGGAAAAAAGGAATGAGAGATAGATACATTTACATTGAATCATCAGCACCATTTCCCAGCACTTTAGCAAGTATAGTATCTCTTACTTACTGCTTTGGGGCTTATCTACATTGGTATATAAGTCATTTTACAAGATCATTCTCAGATGTAGAAGTAATAGTAGTAGTTTGTTTATTTATAAGGCGCCACAAAGTGTCCGCAGCGCCGTACATGGCAAACAAAAAAAAAAACAAATTACAAGGTAGCGTACAGGGTGTGTTGATAAAATAGAGCATAAATAGGGGTATAGCTGGTAGAACTAAAATCAGCATCAGTTCCGAAGTAGGTGTCAAAATTGTCGAGGAGACTGAAGATGAAGTAGAGGAAGGGAAGAACAGGGCAGGAGCACTGGTGAGGTAGAGAGGTAGGGTGAGTACGTGAGGAAGGAGGGCCCTACTCATAAGAGTTAACAGACTAAAAGGATGTGGGTGGACGAACGAAAAACAATAGGAAAAGTAGGAACGGATGGCAACAGATGGAGGGGCAGGGTAGGCAAGATAGGAGGAGCGAAAGAGGTTAGGAGGAGGAGGGATAGGCTAGTCTGAAGAAGTGGGTTTTGAGGGAGCGCTTGAAGGAGGTAAGGGAATCAGAAAGCCTGATGGGTGGCGGGAGGTTGTTCCAGTGCAGGGGGGCAGCGTGAAAGAAGTCTTAGACACGGGAGTGGGAGGAGGTGAGTAGGTGAGAGGTCAGGCGACGGTCGGCAGCAGAGCCCTTTCTAACTACTGTAACATTTTGGCAGCTTAGCAGGAGACATGTACATATAATCACTTGTAATCTTGGGGCCCGGGACTGTTTTGGTGAACAGTGAGCTACACTTTAGTTCTACACCCTAAAAAAAATTGTGATTATAGCTATAATTTATATGTACAACCTGTATAATGCTGAATTTTTAAAGATAATATAAAGTTATATTGCTTATGAAATTGGTTTAGGTGACTTAATGTCCTTCATGATTTTCTAATACTAATTAATTGGGAACTAATTGCTCCCTAAAGAGGCACACCTGAACTTTTTATCTATCTGTGTGTGTGTATATAGCTGTCATAGGGGTTTGGCACTCTGGACAAATGACGCAGCCACCAAGAGTGCCTTCCTAAATTGTATAGACAAACAGACCTTGCATCCAGAAACCTGAATAAAGGAAAAGGCGGCACTCCGGCACTCCGGCACTCCATGGACTAAATAGCAAGTATATTCATTAGGGCAAAAACAGAGTTAAGCCATGAGGGGACCACTCATGGCTTAACTTTGTTTTTGCCCTAAAGAATATACTTGCTATTTAAACAAGTCCGTGGAGTGCCCGTGTGTCGCCTTTTCCTTTATTCAGGTTTCTGGATGTGTGTGTGTATGTGTGTGTATATATATATATATATATATATATATATATATATATATATATATATATATAATATGAGAGAGAGAGAGAGATAGTTAGATAGATAGATAGATAGATAGATAGATAGATAGATAGATAGATAATTTGTGATTAAAGCATTTTTATTGTATATAGTGCTGTTTGACTGTTGGGTAGTTAATCCATTTTTTTGTATATTAACAGATGAAGAAATTTGCACATGCAAACATCCTGGTGGGAATGAGACACTACTATGATGATTTGGATTTTAAGAATATTATGGATTTCGTGCAAGAAAAGGTTTGTGAATGTTACAGAGCGCTTAAGAGTCTTAGATGTGTGTAGAAGTGAACATGACTCCCAGGGCCGCCACTAGTAATGTTGGGGCCCGGGTCTGACCTTCAGCCCAGGCCCCCAGTGGCAGCCCCCTTCCTCACGCGTGCACCCCCCCTTGTGCGCCGGCACCCCGCCTCCCCCCCCCCCCCCAATTACTATTACTTACCAGTGGTTGGCGGCGGTGCAGCATCTTCTCCCTTCGAGGCTCGGAGCACTCACTGCACAGCCTGCAGAGCACCGAGCCCCTCTGTATCCTAGGCTCTGCGCTCTGCAGGCTGCACTGTGTATTCTGCGCGCCTGGCCGCCGGGTGGGGGGATTTGTGCGGTTGCGGGGGGGTGGTGCCGTGCCACTGTGGGCAGCTGCCAGGGCCCCTCCAGAGGTCGGGGTTCGGGACAGCTGTACCCCTGGCACCCCCCTGTTGGCGGCCCTGATGACTCCTGTGTAAATTAGAAACCATTATTTTGTGTTTTAATTTACTAGGAGCCAGTGACATTAATAAGGTACAGTTGTGCTCATAAGATTACATACCCTAGCAGAATTTGTGATTTCCTGGCCATTTGTCACAGAGGGCGGGATGTATTAATATACATCGCCGCCCTTCGCCTGACAGCAGCCGTGATGCTGCCGCATATGTACTAACATATGCGGCTCGCATCGGGTTGCGGTGACGGAGACCTCCGCGATACCTATGATGTGGTCTGCGGGGGTCTCCGTCACATCCCGGCGGCTGCCAGTGTCCCCCCGCGTCTCCTCCTCCCCCCTGCAGCCGGATGTCCTCCCGGCTGTGACACGGATGTCCTACCGGCTGTGCTGGGGGAGGAGGAGATCAAAGGAGGACGGGAGGGGGGCGCGCGGACGGTGGGCAGCGATAGAAGCCCATAGGCTTCTATAGGGTATCGTCACCCAGAGGGTGGTGATACCCTGCCAGGTGAAGATGGGGCGGACGGGTATTGGTACATAGGAAAATGTAGTAAAACCCCCGTTTTACCACATTTTCCCTTTAGTACACCCCGTGGTTGGATGGTTGGGGTTTGTGCATGTGCATTTCTGTGCTTGTGCAAACCGCAGCACTGAACGGCTTTGGCAGGTTACACATTAACCGGGCTTTTTATGGCGGAAACGGGGCCAGAGCAAGGGAACAAACAGTGTTGTATGGGTGTCCCCATGAAAAAAAATGCTAGGCGTTCCCCTGGAATGCAGGTGGGCCGATGCCTGCTCGGGGTGGGTGGTTGATGTCACATGACGTCAGCGCCCGCCCCGCATTCGGCCATCTCTGGATGAAATAAAAGTCAGTTCAGACTGACTTTTATATCCGAAGGTACAATAAATTATTCGATGGTCGGTTTAAATGATTTCCCTTGCTAGCGGATGCATGCGACGGGATGTGTTAACGAACACATCCCCTCTCATGGTACTGAGGTATTTCAGCGGCGGCGGGCGGGGGGAGTCGTTCGGCTGGACGGCTTATGAGTGCTCGGTAAGCAGCGAATTTCTCTGCACACCGAGCCATCCAGAATTAGGCCCTTAGTACAAAAGACCACATTTCTTTATAACATCAACATTACATTTACATTCCAGATGTCATCTCCAAGCGCTGCATCCTGCACCAGGGTGCAGTGTAATTGGGTGCCGGACGGGGTCCCGGCAGTCGGGATACCGACAGGCATTCACCCGACGTCGGGATCCCGACTGTCAAAACACAGACAGGCGGGTTCCTGACGGCCACACGCTATTTTCCCTCGTGGGGGTCCACAACCCCCATAGAGGGAGAATAGATTAGGTGTCTTGCGTAGCGAGCCACCGTGCCCACAAGGGGCTTAGTTGCGCTCACCATGCTGTCTGGGTCCGGACAGTCGGGATCCCGACGTCAGGATAATGAGTGTCGGGATCCCGACTGTCGGACCCCTATACCACACCCCTGTAAACTGTGCCGGCCTGGAAATATTATGGGTCGGCACCACTGTGTAAATGGTGAAAATCCTGGATCAGACCCAGATCGGAACCATGTTCCAAATACTGGGTCAGATCCGGGATTTCGTTTAAAAGTGGTATACTGTAATTTATGTTACTTCTAATGGTCTGAATTACAGGATTGTATAAAGATACTTTAGAAGGTTTGAGAGAGTTAAACAATAAATGTCTGTTTAAGGAACACTATGGTGATATACAGTAGTGAACGGTTTGGAAGAGACACATGGCTCCAAATTGAACAGCTTGAGTTGTATACTGCAAATTTCGTTTCTACCTGCGCACTGAGTGAGGTTTAACTAGCTGCAATACACTATGGGATCTGACTAGGACCCCATAAATTTCAAACATATATATCCAAAATCTTGGATTAGTGCTGCGCTTAGTCTCGATTGAGTCGGTAGTTCTAGTGTTCTAGTTTGAGTTTAAACTTGCATATTGGATATTTATGGATGACACAATGGTAATTCTGAATCAAGTTTACTAAAAGGTTATTGGCATTTACAATAACAAAAATGGCTAAAACATTACACGTATGACATTTAATTCTATGCCTACAGAAATGTTGATGTGTGCCACGCTCTGACCACCGGGCTGTGGGCACGTTTGTCAGGTTGTGGCATTAATCTCCTGGTCTGTATGCGGTAGAGACCAATGTCCAATATCGTTCACCAATCTTACTTCAGATTAGTGTCCTAACTCAGTCCTTATTTTCTTTAATTGTTAACTGTTTGTGGCGTCCCGCTAAACAGCTGATAAAGATGAGGATATTTGAAAGATAGAAAGTTCTTCGGGTACCCCTTTATACAGCCAGCTTGCAATATTTTGGGCGGGCTTTCGGAGGAGAGGGGACCGGTGCAGCTTAGGGCGCCGGTGTCTCTCTAGTAGTCTGCGTGTAGTGGGGGTGCCGTACGTGTGTTAGTACACGATACGGGCTCGCCACACTATTTAAAATCGACTCCATGCCAACATGGATAGTGGGGGTATGAACTATCTACGTTGGCATGGAGTTTATTTTAGAAAGTGTGGCGAGCGCCAACCCGGAAGTAGGGCGCGGCCATGCTGGCGCCGTGAAACTATACAAGTACCGAGTTGTATACTGTAGGTGCCGGCACAATTTCAGCAATATACAGTACAGTAGCTTCTAGATGTAATCAGCCTGGTTTTTACCTTAAAACAAATTGCAGCTTTAACTGCAGCTTTTTTTAGCGGCTGTATGACAGAGATCACGCCAGTAACCTCTATCACATTTGGACCATGTTTGAAATAGTATCATGTACCAATAGTATCATTCTGTATATTAATTCATTTTTAAGGAGGGTACCAATGTTATGTTTTTTTTTCAGGTCCATAGAAATATAATGAGGGGATTTCTGGAATATAAATTCAGTGGTGGCTCCTACCCTTTTTTGTTATTAATGATGGGTACGCTGCTGTCCCATCTGTTCTGTAGTCTGAAGAGCACCACAGTCTGGCCGTCTGCCATGTGTATTGGACATGTGCAATGCATTATTATTAATTATTTATTAACAGTTTCTTATATAGCGCAGCATACTCCGTTGCGCTTTACAACAGGAAACAGTGATACTACAAACTAGGTATTTGCAGAAAGTCAAAGGTAATACCCCTTTCACATCGCACTTTTAAAACGGTATATTGCCGTTTTTTTTCCATTTTAAAACGTTTAAGGCTGCTATGTGAAAGTGCCAGAGTTGATTTACCGGTTAAAGTTAACCGGTATTTCAACACGGTTAAAAAGCAGAGTCCTACACGGTTCAAAGCCGTTTTTTGGGCAGTTTGAACAGCTCTTTTTCAATGGCTTGAAACGTGTCCCTTGGGGGTTAAACGGGTTGAATTTTGAATGGTATTAAATGATTTTTAAAACGGTTTTCACCTGCAATGTGAAAGGTCTCAAGGCTCAGACCCGTTTTAAAGTCCCATTTAAGAATACCGTGTCATTACCCATTACTGCAATGTGAAAGCAGTTTAAGAGGGCCCTAAAGGGGGGAGGGTTGTCTCTCCCCCAATCCAGCACTCAAGATATTTATACATCTCAATGTTATTGCATCCTGCTTAGTAATAACAAGAAGTGCTGCCACAGTACATCTCCCTGACTTTTAATGTTTAAGGGAGAGTTACCACAGAGAATAACATTAATAAGAGGACAGAGATGAGGGGGTCATACATACTTGAAGGTTTCATAACCAAAAACTGAAAAACTGTCCAGGCCAAAATATTTTCCTGCTTTTGGACCCTTGATAACTTTGTCAGCTGCCATCACGAACCCCAATCACTCAACCATAGAGTACTCCAGCAGGTATGGCTCATAGGGTCCACTACTGAAGGTCATAAGTGCTTAGGTTGACACCAGAAATAGTTCTACATGGCTAAGGTCGACTGGGTCACAAGGTTGACACAAGCATTAGTTCGACAATAAGAAAGTCAACAGTCAGACTGTTGACTTGAGTTTTTCACTTTTTTTCCCCCGAATGTCAACACAGAAAACTATTTTACATGCTGTAGGTGTAGGGCATGAAATACCGCCTGTCGGCACATGTCGGCTCAGAAAATTCCCGTTAACGGCTCTCCTTATCGGCGCCCCCACAGCACTGCACATGAGCATTTAAAAAAACTTCCCCCCTACCCAGCCGGCTCTGGGCATGCTCAAGATCTCGCTTTTATCTCATGTGAAGCCCGGTACCAGTAGCAGGGCTAGCGTTGTCCCTGCAGTGGGGATAGGACAACGCTATCCCTGAGTTGGCGAAGCAGACGGGGCAATTTAACACCTAGGCAGCTGTTCAAAATCACCCGGCCGCTAATTACTGGGGGGGGATTACAAGGGACAGACCCACCGAGTAACTGTCCCTAGCGCATGTTAGATGCGCTGTTTATACATCTCCAAACATGTAATCCCCCCCAGTTAAACACCGCTAAGTGCAGAAAGCACTTAACGCTAGTTCATACATCTGCCCCATATTACTTAAAATGTTACCAAGAGGAATATTAATGCTATAAACTTTGCCTGAAACTACAGTAAATCATCTGGCTGAGGGAAACAACCTCTGCAGCCTGTAAAAGTCATATTTCTGCATCTTAAACAAATGGCTGATTAAACTAAATGTATGGCCTGTACGTGGCTTTCCGATACATTAATCCGCAAGCAAAGCCAGCGGCTAATGGTGACTCCCTTATAATGCATTCCTAGCATGAAGCTGCAGCCAGGAAATCCATTCTGTTTGTTAGAAGGTTCTGTCTGTAAAATGAATACGAGTTGTTATGGCATTCCATGCTACTCCTTCAAATACTTTTACGGTCCTATCCCCTGGGTATGTGAGATCATTTATTGTAATACATGACATTCTATAATTAAACTGCAGTAGGACGTTGGGGACCGTAGTAAAAAATAGCACCCAGCACAGGGGGGGAGCATAAAGGTTACATTATATGACACAATGTATGGCGGCTTAAGTCACATTGGCTGTGTGATTTATGTGGCTGATTTTAATGTAGTGTTATATCTTAAATGAATGAAGTTTCTGGCAGCAGCTTCCCCAGACCCGCTTACAGTCTCAACCTCTGTGTGCAGGTTAGCAGAGATGGGAAGATGGAACCATTCTAATGACATAATCAGAGTGTTCCTCTGTATGTTGCCTCGCACATAAAAACTCACTGGGCGGGATGTACTAAAGGGAAAATGCGGTAAAACCCCCGTTTTACCGCATTTTCCTATGTACTATCACCGGTTCGCCCCGTTTTCGCAGGCCAGGGTATCGCCACCCAGAGGGTACGCCGTCCGCGCGCCGCCCCCCCCCCCTCCCGTCCTCCTTTAACCTCCTCCTCCCCCTGGTGTGACAGCCGGGAGGACATCCGGCTTCAGGGGGGAGGAGGAGATGCAGGGGGACGCTGGCAGCCGCCGGGAGGTGACGGAGACCCCCGCAGCCCACATCACAGGTATCGCGGGGGTCTCCGTTACCGCAGCCCGATGCTGGCCACATATGTTAGTACATATGCGGTAGCATCGCGGCGGCTGCCGTGCGAAGGGCGGGGATGTATGTTGATACATCCCGCCCCCTGTCCAGAAGTGTTTCATTATTTCACCCCAATGACCCTCTGCAAAGTACAGACCATACATTACTCACCTGCTTAGACATTGGGCGGCTTGACATACAGTATTATGTGTTCACTATCACTTAAAGAAGAAAAGGAAATCTGAAGACATTAAGGGGGAAATAAAAGTTGTGAAATACACTTCACAGGTCATGTTGCTATAGGCAACCAATCAGAAGCTACTTCTTATTTATTTACCACCCTAGAAGATAGTAGACATGATGTGATTGGTTGCCTATAGCAGTGGTTCCCAACCTGAGGTTCTAGTACCCCTGGGGGTACTCTGCAGACCAGTTGGGGGTACTTCAAAATAATATTGGTAATGGCGGTAGAAGAAAAAGTCTCCCAATGGCAAAAGAAGTCTACCATTGACATGGAGACGAACCACGTTGTGTCAGCGTCATCGGCGTCTCCTCGTGCTTTTGCCCAACCAGCAATCCACTGAGAGCTACCTGCAAACATCTGCCCTGCACTGACATGAGTGGAAGAAGCATTAATCCTACAGGCGTTAGCGGGAACTCTGGAGACAATACACAGCCAGCGGCCAGACAAAGACGGACCTGATTGCTGACCATATACTAGTCCACGGCTACCTCCAGGCATACTGCTCACTTCCACTCATAAGTACTGTGGATATTTCAAATTGAGATGGGGGGTACTTATAAATGAAAAGCCTAATCTAGGGGTACGGGAGAGAAAAAAGGTTGGGAACCACTTTCCTATAGCAACATGACCTGTGAAGTGTATTTCACATCTTAGTAAATTTCACCCTAACTCTCTTTGAGAAAGTTTCCTGAATCTATCTCAGCTCAATTCAGAGCTGTTCACTAGGCTGTGATTACTCATAGCCTAGCAAATTGGTCAGCGCCAGTGCGCCCCCCTCCCGTTCCTGCGCCACCTGCATCCCCTCACTAGCTTGCGACGGGATGTCTACGAGAGCACATTTCCGTGCATGTGGACTAGGGATGCCAATCCCGAGGCATTTTTTCAATCCCGGAATTCGAGATTGGATTCCATAATAAAAAAAAACGCCCCGGCCGTCCCGCATATTAACTTACAGTACATGTGTGCTGCGGTGCGGCCTGGAGGGTGGGCGGTGAAGCTTACGATCAGTGAACCCGGGAGCCAGGCGGCCATGTAGTGAAGCCGGGACTCGGGAGCCAGGAGGTGGGTGGATCTTCTGGTGGTGGCGAGTGATGCATTCAGGGTGGGAAGGTGGGCTGCGTGCCCAGGACGGGGCTGTGCGGCTGCCCTTGTCACGCTGTGCAGAGCCGTACTACCGGTGACAGGACAAGCCGGGAAGCGTCTGAGCACATGCTCAGACGCTGGCCGGCATTAGACTGCACAACCCCTGCATTTTAGGAGCCAAATCCCGGGATTGGCCACCCTAATGTGGACGAAGGGGAGAGAAATAATTAGACTGACTTTTATTTCTATCTGAGATCGGTGAAAAGGGGGCGGGTGCTGATGTCATGTGATGTCAGCCGCCCACCCCGAGCAGGGAACGCCAAGCCTGCGTTCCCAGGGGAACGCCCAGTGTTTTCATAGGGGCCGCCCTTAAACAACAACAAAAGAACAGGACTCTCTACACAGGCACAACTCATTTTGGGGCAATTTTGTGGTGACTTGTCAAACCATGGCTGCATCGTGCAGGTTATTGCCTAAGGCCCAAGCAAACTGCTAAGACATTGCTACAATGAATCAATGTGCATCAGAAATACAGTGATTGCAGGTAACTATGCAGCAACATGTTGCAAATCAGCTTGTAACTTTTACTTTGTACTACAGGCGAAATTCATGGTGGAGTTCGACTTGTGGTCTTACTGACTGTGGTGGATGTATGTCCATACATCCACCAGAGCATGCAGGGAATTTTAGGATCTGCAGATCTACAGATCTACTATAGCTACAGTAGGAGCCTGGAATTTTGGATAAAACATGGGGCCCTGTCCATTGGTACCTCGGTCAGCAGGTTGGGCAGAGGCTTCAGCAAAGATCACTGATATTGTAGCCAGCCAATGTAGTAAATATTCCCCTTGTTGTGAACACAGCTGGGACATTTTACAGGTTCTGATGGAAGGACTTTGTCCTTATGTGTTTCCACTTCTTCCTTATGTCCTAACCACACCATGTATCATAGCTAGACTACTGTCAACGCCCAGCTTGATTCAGTGGTGGAAGCAGTCTGAGCTGGTGCTCCATCTGACCGTTTATACGCAGTAGCGCACGCAGGGGGGGTTTCTGAGTACCCAGAAACCCCCCAGGAGTCTAAGGATCCTAGTCTGAAAGCTGAGGGTCCCCTCTTTCCATGGGTACAAGAATTAAAAAAATCGGCCCTTGGGAACCGGAGATATCTGACTTCAAAGCAGTGGTCCCCATCCAAGACTGTTAATTGCTCTTCACAGTCAGATATTTCAGGTTCTGTCTGACAAAGAGTTTTTCTGAAGGTATATTCCAAAAGCTGGGACTCTCCCCCTTTGATGGACACTAGCAGCTTGTCTCTACTGTTCCCAAAATCAGAGATATCAGCCTTCCAGCAGCTGGTTACTGCTCCAGCTCCACACACCTGGTATGTAGTTTTATATACTCGTTGGCAGATTGCTCTGCCTCCTGAACTCTGATCCCCTAGTCCCCAATACCATTTGATAAGTGGGATTCTCTAGTTTTTAATTCCATTAAAATCTAAGTAATCTATTTCTGGGAACTGGAGATATCTGTAGTCAAGCAAGCAGTCCTCCCACCAGAAAATTATGAATAATAAGACCACTTCACTATACACCCCATCTCTGCATATTAAACACCTCTACCACCCTGGAAGTTATGTATCAGGGCCCCTTCATTCAGCCCAATGCCCCCTTCTCCCACCCCATCTCCCACCATCTCTGCAGTAAAGGGGTAATTAGTGGAAATTACTGATCCAGGCCCTGCATGCTGAGCAGTTGATATAATACCCCCTACCACCCGGGGCAAAGCTTCCCCCACCCCTACTGCTGGAGGATCGGTAAGTGCCCCAATACATTGCTATGCCCAGGGGTCTACACTGCTGTTGATGCCTTTGTATGTATATATATAATATATATATGTATGTATATATGTATAGATATATATATATAGATATATATATCTATATATATATATCTATATATATATATATATATATATATATATATTTTTTTTTTTTTTTTTTTAATTATTATTATTTATATACATTTGGTCTATCTATAATACTTTAACTGACCCGGCATATACTGGGTCACCTAAGTGTCCATCTCCGTGCTTTGCTCCGCCCCTCTGGAAACCCCCTTCTGAAAATCCTGCGTTTGCCACTGATACGGTCTGACTGTATAACCGTTAACAGCAAAAACTAGCATTGCATTTACCAGCAAGAAGTGTGTAAATAGTGACGGAGAAGAAGATACTTGTGCAGTCTGACAAATACTCTCTGTATTTATTTCTGCAGTTTTCCTGCTGTGGAGGTGATGAATTTACAGACTGGGAGGTGAATCCGTATCATTCGTGTAACAGCACTGGCCCTTTGTCCTGTGGAGTCCCGTATACATGTTGTGTAACTGGAAAGGTAAGGCAAGTCCCAGGATTGCGCTTCAATATCAATTTAGTAGTTACTACTCTAATGTGAAGAGAAGAAATCCAGGCTCAGTCTTTTTTTGTGTGTAGTAAATACTAATACATCTTACCTATATGGTGGCTCCTCTGCGGTGGGGAACCCCTGGAGAAATTCATCATCCTGGGCAAACTGTCTTTAGTCAGTCAATAACTGTTCATGTAGAACAGGGGTGGGGAACCTTTTTTGTGCCAAGGGCCAATTGTATGGTGGAAAAATCCTTCGGGGAAATTATGTAAAAATGTATCTTACAAATTGTCCTGTTGCAGCCGTCCCACGCTCCGGCGTCTGTTGCTGAATAGGACTGACAGTGATGCTCACAGCCTGAGCTCCTATTTGGCAGGATGCAGCAACGTATGTTTTGCAGTTAAATGTTTTCGGAGATTTGGCCGCTTACCGCATAAACACCAAGCTATTAACGCTGGTATTTACATAATAAGTGGCAGAATGCATTGCATTCACTTCCTGTTGTATATGCAACTCATTGGGGGCACAATGTACTAAAGTGAAAAAGCATGCAAAAGGTCAGGAAACCATGGGAATGGACCCATTGAACGGCTTAGTCACAAAGTCTGTATCGCACCAAATGGGGTTATTTGAATCAAAACAAAGCTACAGTAGGTGATTGTAGATACATATGGGTGTTTATCTGTTTCACTTCTGTATAATCATTCCCAGCGCCGGGAATATAACATTACATTTATATTAATAACCACCATCTGCATTATCAAATTTTGAAAACGGCACATAGGAAAAAACCCCGCACACGTCAGGACCTCATGTAAAGAATTTATTACAGATTCACGTCTGAAACACAGATACGACCAAATCTCATCTAATTTCAAGAACCAGCGGCGTGTGACTGCAATAGAACCAACTTCCCTTTGTATGACTAATGAAAAAAATCTCCTCGTTTTCATGCCGGCATTTAATAAATGTGTTTGCAGAAGGTATCGCGTTGGACGGAAAACTGAAAATAAATTATGCTGGAATACATCAAACGTTGCGTTCTTATCATGATATTGAAATAATGAGCACTTTAAAAATGCATTAAAATGTCTGAGTTGGAGATAAATTGCTGCATGGATTTAGGTGTATGGAGTTGAATAAGTAAACAATCCTCTTTTCTCCTTTATTGGGCCCATAATGCTCAAAATTTAGGCATTCCATAATGAATTTAACATGACATAAACCTACCCAAAATACACTTGTTTAAAACAGACTTGCCATATGGTTTTTATCAAAATGAGAAAACTGATTATACTATGTATACAATGTAATTCCGGCCTATGGGCCTGATTCTGGTTGACTCAGTAAGCTCCTGATTCTGGTTGACTCAGAGGGCCTTCCCCGCCGAAACCCCAGCGTGCCGTATACCCTAGCAACCATGCAAGGGGATGTGTTATGAAAACACACCCCCTCGCATGTGACCATCAAATTATTTATCCTGGGCTCCCAAATATACAGATGGAGCTCCCTTCAGTGTTGCGGGTCATGGCAGTTCAATCGCCAGGACACCCGCCATCAGACGGAATGGGGGGCACGCGCACTCTGTTCTGTCTGAGCCCACCACCACTGCTCCCCCTCTGGTGTCCGAAGCCCCCTGCACCCCCCCCCCCCCACACACACACACACACACACAGTATGCCTACAGTAGTATTGCCCACCTCTGTAGTACCACTTACACAAAATGCCCACAATAACGCCCTTTACACACACATCTGTTTCTGTCCCTCCAGGAGCTCCATGCACCCTGTCCCCCCAGCCCCCTCTCACCATGTCTTCAGCATGTACAGAGCCTCCTCCTCTTATTGACTCTTTTTAACTTTGGCGGCAGTGATGGGATGACATCACATACGCAGTTCCAGAAAAAGGAAGCCTCTGGAATAGGCTTTTCTGTTGTAGTTACTGTGTAAAGCTGTGGTGGAGGGAAACTGAGTTCCCCCTACCATTAGAGGTGGTTGAATTAAGTTCCACCCTGTTCACCCACCCACTTTAAACCCTGGGCATGTATTCGCAACGGCCCTGTTAAGCAGAGCAAAGAGCGATAGGCAGACTCCCAACTGCCCCCACCATGGGACTTCTGCCCATGGTTGGCATGGGTGTGGTATGGCGGTCCAACAGGGGGGGGATCCCGGCGGTCAGTATCCCGACGTCGGAATCCTAACTGTATATATACGGTATACTGACAATCGGACCCCCATGTCGGGCAGTCATATGGCACCAGGTCGGGACAGTCCCCAAAAAACTGACTGTCCTGTAAAAATCAGGACAGTTGGGAGGTATGGTGCAGACAGCTGTGTCACAGTGATGCAGTCTGACTGTCTCCTTTCCCCCCACCAGTCTTAAATCTACATGTTGTTGGCTTCGGCTGTGGCAGGGCACCCTATCTGGCCGTACAACCAGCACATACATAGAACCGGCCCTGGAACTATTGGAACGGCTTTATTCATCTCCACCCAAGTCCTTTGACCATTGTGTCTTTTGTAAGGGTGTTCTAACAAGAAGACATTACAATAATGAGCGGGCATGAACCTATCTTGGGGGGTGGGGGTCTTTTTAGGACGCACGCTATGTAACTGACATATTCTTAAATATGGCAAGTCCTATTTAAACATACAAAGCTAAATAGAAAACTGTGGAAAACTGTGAATAAATGAAGCTGGAACACTTCAAACATTGTGTTCTTATCATGTTAATGAAATAATGAGCACTTTGAAAATGAATTAAATGTCTGAGTCGGAAATTGTAGTAAGTGCTTTGTGCTGTTGGTAGTATGCAAATGTGACTGTAAATAATCCTCCGCTCTCTTTTATTAAGTTGCTGCTGCTCAAATGTGAGCATTTAATAATGACTTTATGTGCCAAAAGTGTACTCAAAATGTTTAAAGTAGATTTGCCAAATAATGAGAAAGCTAATTATACTATGTCTACAGTACAAAGCAACTCCAGCCTAGTTGAATTTTATCCAGTATTTTTGACTAACACTACATGAGGGCAGCTATAGAGCATTGATTTGCAGTATGTGTGTGTGTGTGTGTGTGTGTATGTATGTGTATATATATATATATATATATATACAGTATATATATATAGTAAGCTGCTTGGGCGGCACTCCACAAGCAATGTAGCCAGCCTTTCACTTGTATTAAAACATTTTACATTTTAATACATTTGAAACACTGGCTACACTGCTGTGCCATGTGATTTCTTTGTGGAGTGCTGCCCAAGCATCGCACATTATTTTAGAGATACGTATGGTCTCTCCCATGAGGGCACCCAGGCATACAGTCAGTAAGTGGAGTGCCAGTCTTTCCTGTATTTATATACTATGTGGGTGTGTGTCTACAATGCGGGAAGGCAGATGAATACTGTATACCTGCCTGTACTGGAGTTTTCCATATCCAAGTGCCACCTTCATGCATTCGTTATGTTGAACCTGGCAGTAGGTACCTAATGAGGGAACTGGAGAAGCCACGTTTGTGTTGGATGTATTGTTCTCTGCACTGACGATTTTTATATATACTGTATAGATAGATAGATAGATAGATAGATAGATAGATAGATAGATAGATAGATAGATAGATATGCAGATAATGATATACTCAGAAACGCAATACAGGTTGAGTATCCTGTATCCAAAATGCTCGGGACCAGGAGAATTTTGGATAACGGATTATTCCGTATTTCGGAATATTTTAATATTTCAATGATGTATTTTGAAGTATCTTGCATTTATGCTGTATAAACACATAATATACACACAAATATATTTTATTACCACATAAAATACACACAAATATATTTTAATTGTTCAAAAAACAAGGTTTCAAAACGTGAAACAAAATGTGTGTACTATCTCAGCACTGAATTTGAATGCCAAGCAATCATTGTCTTGCACATATATAGTGCCAGTTACATATCATGTCCCCAGTGATGCTGTTACAAATGTCCCCAGTGAGTTTTTAGCAAAAAAAAATTTTTTTTTCACTTTCTGGAATGTCCGTATTTCGGAATAATTCGGATAACGGATACTCGGATACGGGATACTCGACCTGTATGTAATTTTTGCAGTAAAAATAGCGATATGTGCATGAAGACAGATGTTTCAGAGCTCACAGTGGCACAGCCCAACACACAGTATTTCTTCTATATCAGTGCGTAATTGGATGTTCCTTCTGCCTGAGTTATTGCGTATAGCTAATAGGACCTTAGCTCCCGCGCTTCTCATCGTACAGTACAAAAAGTATGTGCTGCACATACTTTTTGTACTAGCTTTACATCGTATCGCATCACATTGTGTACACAATGCATGCACAAGGCATGAGATGCGATACGATGTGTACTTTAAAAGTACAAAACGGACCCCCAGAACGGAGCGTGTATGGGCTCCTTAAGAATGGAAGCTAAAGTCCATTTATCAGTCAGCACTAGGTGTATCCTACAGTATGACTGATGTGCATAGGGAAAAAAGAATAATCTTGAACTGATGGATTCTTAGCCCACCATGCACCATACAGATCATATTCTCCAAGTAGATAATGAAAACCAGGGGATTGGTTCGGGTGAAGGGCTGTTCCTGATCCAATGGGTCTAGAACTATACCAAAGGATCAAGCACCATATTAAAATCTCCAAGAATCATAATAGCACCTTCAGCTTGCCTACCATCTGCATTCTGCAGGAGACTCCCTGGAATAACAGCAATCTCCTTCTCTTCCTCATTAGTCTAGAAATCTCCCTAATTTCACCTAGCCCACATTACAATGTTAAATTTTGGGGGGGGGGGGAATTAATGAGAGATACAGATGGAGCCGGGCTCCCTCTTGCTGGCGAATCGCCAGAATGTCACCGGTGGCGATCCGCCAGCAGCCCGGCTCGCCATCTGACTGAGACGCACACGCGTCTCATTTTCCATCGGCGGGGCGACGGGAACCCTGTCTGTCTCCGCTTCAGGGAGACAGACAGGGTTAGGGGGTTAGTTTTCAAAAGTAGGAAAGTATGCCTATTCAATGTGCAGAGTTTCCTGCAAAATGGCAGCTGTTTAGAATTAGGGGCATAGCAGGAAACAAGTGTTACTTCATAGTTTTTTGTGGGGCGGTCCCTCACCCCACCAGTGTCCCGTAGCGGGGGCAGTTGGAAGTTCCTCCAGCCTCAACGGAATAGACGCTGGGTACATAATTCAGCATTGCAGAAGGGCGGAATATAGGGGTGTTTTCGGACACTCGCGCAGTTCCGTTTTAACCTTCACAAAAGTTGGGCGGTATGGGTTGGGTGAAATTGCACCTGGGTGTAAGTACACATGGTCTATATGCTGTTGGTATAGAGCTGCCTAACCACTTGTACTGTATGGCCTGTGACATCCACGCTGTCTCTTCTGTAAACAATATCCTAATGGGCAATGCATCTGCTTCCTAGTAACTTGGGAACACTTTAAGTTCATCTCTGAAAGCCCTCTCCTGTGCGCAGTACAAATCCCAAATTAAGTCATTTATTTCCCATCTGAGGGTTTTTAAGCATTAAACAGCAGGTGCGCTCAGTCAGAACTGGGATTGGAAAGGACGATTATTTTTATCTCCTATTTACAATTCAAAACGTATTAATAAACATGCTGTTCCACCACTGTGTTTACTCATAACTTATACATTCGCAATCATCTAGGATGGAAGCTGTCACATACATTAAGGAGCACTGCAACGTGTATAGAGAAGGGAGCAGTCTAGTATTAACCCTGTGATTTGAAACACAAGGTCATAATGTATAACGGACATGTGCAAGGCTTGGTACAGGATTATAGTGTAACTGTGAAAATTGCAGCTATTAGACAACTGCATAATTGCTCATTGGTCCAGTTTCCCATCCTCTCCTGTGCATAGGTTATCTGATTGTCATTGGGATCAATATTCTCCATTTCCTGGTCTATCTGATATTACCGCACATGCCTTGTTATATCATTTGTCACAGAGGTAATAGAATGTACATGCAGATACTTTCCGGCCTCCCTGTCACACACCTCTCTCCACTCCAATCTATCCTCAATGATGCTGCCTGGCTCATCTTTCTCTCCAAACTTACTAGGGGCCTGATTCAGAGCCAAACGCAGGGTACGCTGTGCGCATATGTGGGGTCCCCTTGTGAAAGGACCATGCGAAGGCTAGCCTTCGCTGGCTACAATCAAGGTGATTGACAGGCGCCAGGTGTTTGGGGGCATAATGGAATGACCCAGAAAATACAGGCGTTCCCCAGCCATTGAGAGGGAGGGCCGCTTAGGTCAGCAGAGGCCTACTTATTCCCATGGTCTTTGCAGTGCGGATTGAGGACCTTATTCTGGTCCATTCGCTCACATGCGAGATCAATGTTTTTACAATGCGCATGCATATTTCTGCGCTGTTGGGCGTTCCCATGGGAATTGCCCGGTGACGTGGGTGCCAGGGGAGGGTAGCTGACATCACTGGATGTCAGCTGCCCATTCACTTCCTTCAGAACGCCCACGCACATCTAAGGTTGCTCTGAGCAACCTTAGATGTGCGTGTGCCTTCCACATCATTCGATGGTCGGCGACCATCGAATGATGTGGGTGTTCCCCCGCAGCCTGCGAATGGATGTTTATGTTAAACATCCATTCACAGCCAGTGCATGCATACACAGCCAGTGGGTGTCGGCCATGTGACCATTCTCAAGGCGGGGTTTTGGCGGACTCGCAAGGCTGCAAATTCGAAAATGTTACATTTGTGGTGATGTCTCAATCCTTCCTGTACCTGATGCCTACTTCGTGTCTCCGCTTTCTCTAGAATAAACTCTCTGGAGCTGTGGTAACACCAACCTTGTCTAATCTGTGATCACTGAGCAGATGGAAAAGGTAATCCAGCCATAATTGTGTAAGGAGTGCGGACATTTAACGTACTTAACCATGAAATATACATTTTCTTCTTGTTTTACTGTGTTACCCCGTCTCATCTCTGGATAACAACAGTTTAAACCATGCTACACTCAAAGCTGCTGAGAAGGATTTAGCAGTGTGTGCATCCCTCTCAACAGTGGCGGCAGCAGAGGAGGAATACTTGTGCGCATTCAAATGTAGGGGACATGGCCTCGCAGTCACATGCCAGCTAACTATTCCGAATTTCGTGGGACAGTTCCATTTTTCAGGACTGTCCTGCATTCCTCTGCCTGCTCAGGGTGAGCGGATGACGTCAGCAATTCGGCTAAAACCGTGCTGCAGAAAAGTAAGTCCTGGGACTTGCGCTTGCCATGCTTCGGGCTCGGTGCCTCGCTACCCTTGGAACACTATTTTATTCTCCCACCACGCCCTAGTGGATAGTAGGGCACGAAATACCACCTGTCGGCACATGTCGGCTCAAAAAACAGTGAAAAACCCCATGTCGACTTTTTGACTGTCGACATAACCCATATCAACCTAATGATCCTGTCGACCTTATGGCCATGTCGACCTAGACTCAAGTTGACCTTCCTGCATGTCGATCTAGACACATGTCGACCTAAATGCATGTCAACCTAATGGTGTCGACCTAATGAATGTCTAACATCTTGCTAGTGACCCAATGACCGTATCCCAAGCATACGCCCCTAAATAGGAGAATCACAACCATGAAATGAAAGTTGTTTTAATTCTAAGCCATGTTTTCTTCTTTCCCTCCGTATAGTATCATTCATGTAATCAAAGATAAAAAAAAAATCCATATAGTATAACACAGCTTAAATTAAACAAGACAAACAGACAATGATGTAAAGTGCAAAGTGTTTAAAGGACTCCACATGAATCCTCTCACTGGTGGAAAACGGAACAATTACCAACTCATGTTGAGAACTATGACGTCACTAGTTCTCAGATAAGACATATGTTGTCATAGTGTCATAGTCACCACTATGTTCTCTGGTCAGCCAGACAGCAAAGCAAGAGTCCCGCAGTAGTCTTTTTGGGTAATCGTCCACAGTCTCTGTGGACTCTATTCTTAGTAGAGAACAGATCCGAACGGTAATTATACAGATGGAACAGTGCTCCTACTGGCCAAAATGGCACTGATATATTTCATTTACAAAGCAATAAGTTTTCAACAAAACGTTTGTCAGTAATGAGTGTTCCTTTGTTTGCTCAATGCTATTACTTAGCTGAGACAGAGTCATCAGTAAAGTACAGGAGAACATCAATAGACACTATTGATAAATTGCTGTGTCAGCTCAGATATAGCTCATCATTAGTATCTTTATTTGCAAGGTGTCACAGAAGCTTGCAGTGTAGGATAAATCAGAATGACATCATACAAATTACCTATATACATAAAAGCAGGGACCCACCTGATAAAGTCCCCATGACGTGGTAGCTGGCCCCCTGTTTTTAAGGGGTGCCGGACAGTTTCCCGACAGTTGGGATCCCGACAGTCATTACTAGAGATGTGCAGGCTCTGATTTACTCTGTTTTCAAAGCAGGATCTTATTGGCTATCCCAAATCACATGACAGTTGTTGACAGTTGATAGCCAATAAGATCCTGCTTTGAAATCAGAGTAAATCAGAGTCTGCACATCTCTAATCATTACCCCGACATCGGGATCTCAACAGTCAAAACCCCGACACTCGGGATCCCGAAGACCAAGGCTATTCTCCCTCATGGGGGTCCATGAATAGGTGGTGAGCGTAGCGAGCCACCGTACCCACAGCATGGCGAGGGCAGTGAGCCCGCAAGGAGCTTTGTTGCGCTTTCCCCGGTGTCTGAGTCCGGCCAGTCGGGATCCCGACGTCGGTATAATGACTGTCGGGATCCCAACTGTCGTGACCATATACCACACCCGTTTTTAAGCAAGTTTGTGCTAAGAAGCTCAGTTTAACTCAATGTTAAATTGTAGAGTTTATTATAATTTACATTTTCTGTTTTTTTTTGTGTTTAGATTTTGCACCTGCATTTCCTGCGGCACTACAAGTCTCATTATGGTAGCACCTATGAGGTGCTACCCCTACTGAGAATGTTCAGGGTAGTGCTGTTCTTCCTGGGGGCTGGTGACAATCCTCCTCTAGGTGACATCACAAAGTCATGCACTCACAGGTCTCGGCCAGCACAAGGAGCTGTAAAGCCCGTTTACGGTGCTGATGTTTATGCCCCATTTCCAAGCAAAAATGGCATATCCAGCTGATTTATAGCCTCAGTCCACAACTGAACACATGTGATATTACAATCCAGGGTACTTGTTTCCTAGCACGGCGCCCATTGCATCGTATACCATAAGCCTAAATATGGTATACGATGCGATGCGGCACAATATTGTACAATAAAAAATCATATTGCATTGTATGCTATACAATGGCATACAATGCGATGGTATACGATTTTTTTATTGTACAAGCACCCTGATGGGTCCTTACAATGTTAAATGGCCCCCCACTATCAACGCGAACCCGAAGCGTGGCAAGTGCAGCGGTACGCGTCCTCCGACCTTTTCATTTCCCCACTATCCATGTCGGCGTGGAGTTGATTTTAGATAGTGTGGCGAGCGGACGCGGAATACATGTCAAGTAATACGTGGCACCTCGTGGGGCTCGCTGCGCTCTCGCCGCACTATCTAAAATCAACTCCACGCCGACGTGGATAGTGGGGGTATGAAAAGGTCAGAGGACGCGTACCGCTATGCTCGCCACGCTTCGGGTTCGCGTTGATAGTGGGGGGTGGCGTGGGGGTGCATTGAACATTGTAAGCACCCAATACAATAAAAAATCATATTGGGGGTGCATTTTACATTGTAAGCACCCATTAGGGTGTATCGCATCGCATGCGGCTATATGGCATGCGATGCTTATGATGCCATAAAATGTAAATTGTGGGCGCCGTGCTAGGAAACAAGTGCCCAATCCAGTGTGCTGGGCAGATTTATTAAGGATGACGAGGTGATAAAGTGGCTGGTACTTTCTCACCAGCCAATCAGCTCCTAACTGTGAAGTTACAGGCTGGGTTTAAAAAATGTCAGCTGGGAGCAGATTGGCCGGTGATAAAGTATCAGCCACTTTATCACTTCACCTGGCTTAATAAATCTGCCCTTTGAATGAAGAACAGATTAATAGATTTTGTATAGATTTGTGATATCATTTAGAGGGGCAATATTGTGTTTCCTGTACTCAATGTTGGGGGATGTCATATGTTCAAAAAGGCCTTTCAAAAATATTAATGTTGTACAGTAAACATTAAAAAAATTCACATTGATTGCAGTAATCCAGTGACCTTATAGAGTATACTTAAGTACATTGTGCAATGAGAACAGAGTGCAGCTACATTTATTTACTCAAGGTGACAGAAATCCATTTGTTGTGCACTGATCTCCCACCTGCATTTCATAAGTGATAATGTACCAGAGCACCGTCAATGACCACGTTACATCTTTAGCAATTTATGCCAAAGATCAAACTAATTATCATTAGTTTTACAACTGACCCTATGGTCCTATTCTGCAATTAATGATCACACTTTAACCAATGTTTAGAAATGGTATAGTCCTTTCTCACTGCCTATAATTACGCTGATAGTACAAGAATGCAGCTTGTTTCTTGCCAACTTATTCTCTCCTAATTTGGCTATTGGTAACTTTCACTACACATTCTCAACCTTGATTGATTCTCAGTGCAATTGGCCTTTGCAAGTAAGATTATTGCATCTACAGTAGGTATGTCATGATATGGGTTGCAGAAAACATGGAGGAAAATAATATGCTGTATTTGACATATTGCATTGTTTTATCTATAAATTAAAAATGCCTTCAGAGATTAGCCGGTAATGCAGGGTTGCCTACCCTCCTTTGCAATGCGGGGGGTGTGTCCACGATGACAGGATTGTTGTGGCCACGCCCCTAATTACAGCACAGCATTTCAGCCCCGCCTCTGGTCACACCCCCTTCAGAACATGTCCGCCAGCTCCGCCCCCTTCTATGGCTAGCTGGCTGCCCTCTCCCAGAGAGGGCAGCTGAAAAGTAGGCAACCCTGCCTTAATGATACATTTAATATTAAACACAAAGGAGCTTGAAGCAGCATAATTACTTTTACCAGCGGTCATAACGTGTTTTACACTGCGTTTTTTCCACACATGACACACAGGGGTAGATGTAAAAGCTGAAAATCGCTCAAAACAGCAGGTTTGAGCGGCTTTCAGCTCAAAGCCGCCCAGTGTGTATGCCCCAGCGGTGAGCGCTGCTTCACGCTCCCGCAACATTGCCGGGAAAGTCATTCATCTGCTGGTTGTACCAGCAGATGAGCGGCTTTCAGGACGGCTTTGCATAGCGCTGCGCTATGTAACGATGTCCTTTCCCCCCCCCCCCCCCCCCCCTCCGTCGGCACCGGGCAGGGCGAAAGCCGCTCATGGTGTATGCACTGAGCTGCTTTATCCGTGCACCATCGCTGTCCATACACGCTGGGCATAGTCGCCCAGTGTGTATGGACCTTAAGGGGGGTATTCAATGTCTGTCGAGCTCCTTATTTTTGTCGAGCTTTGTTGTTTTCTCGACGAGAGGTTGGTTATTTATGAGGTCGCCTATTCATTGTCTAGTTTTCTCGACTTGTCGAGCAGAGCTCACCTGATTTGGTTTTCGGTTTGCTCGACTGTCGAGTTGAACATAACTCGACTTGTCGAGTTATTTTGGGT
Organism: Crinia signifera; assembly: GCF_055691185.1. Taxonomy (NCBI): domain Eukaryota; kingdom Metazoa; phylum Chordata; class Amphibia; order Anura; family Myobatrachidae; genus Crinia; species Crinia signifera. The sequence continues at coordinate 267,795,042 of NC_139220.1, read as the reverse complement.
AAAATCTGTCGAGATAATTCCTGCAGCCTATTCAATGTCAAAGAATTCACCTGACCTCGACTGTTTGAAATCACTCTTCCCTCAAATTCAACTCGACAATTATTTCTGTCGTGACAAGGGAGTTTCTCTTGTTGCATGTTCATAAATTGTGTTAAATGTATATGCAGGATTGTACTAATGTTTGTAGTGCTTATCTTGACTTCTGTCTTTGTGATATTTTGCTAAATATTCCTCTTTTGATTAACTTTACATTTGCTGCATGTTTATATGGTATGCTTTAACCCATTATTCCATTGTCAGCATCAGTTTTCAGCTTGTATTATTACGCATTTGTTTAAATTATTCCATTTGGCATATAAGAAGTTTTATCTTTTTTTCTGCTCACCTTTCATGTTCACTGTGCTGCATTTTGCCCATTGAAAGTCTTCTGTATACATGTCTATTTATGTCTACTTCTGGTTTGATCAAACACCTATGTTTAGTTTGTTTGTTTGTTGCCATTCTTTTGTTTATTTCTACAATGCAATGCATTGCAATTTACCTCAGAGCTATCATTCCTGTACTGAGACTTCAGGGAGATACCAGCATTGTGCAGTCTGCTGATTTGGAAATGGTTTTTATAGGAGAATTTTCATTTTTAACAAGATATCTACTTTTATATAATTGACTATAAAAATGAAGCCTATCTCTGACAATTGCCACTTTCCTCTCTAGGGGAGAACTCGACTTGTCGAGCAGGGAAGAACTCGACTTGTCGAGCAGATGAGAACTCGACTTGTCGAGCTAAATTTTCAGTTAGCAAAATGAGAAAAACAAATGCAAATGCTCGACAATTCGGACTGTTACTGGTGGGATTGAAATTACAGTTTGAATAGGCGAGAACTCGACTTGTCGAGCTAAATATTCATGTCGAGCAAAACGAGAAAAACAAATGCTCGACAATTCGGACTGTCACTGGTGGGATTGAATACCCCCTAAGTCTGCATCAGCTCCAAAAGGTAAACTGTGTTATTGTTAGTAATTAGTGGTCCGTATTAATCCTTTGCATATCGGGAAAATCGGAAACAAAGTGATAAGATTATTGCTAACATTTGTGCTACATGTGTCTGATTTCCAGACTAAATATGCCTTTAGGCGTGATGTTCAATGAGCAAAGAATATCGTTGAAAAATAAATAAATAAAAACGTAATAATTGTCTTAACCCAAAATACAGTACATAAAAAAAAAAATCTTGATGAAAATCTCCAAAGATAAATACGAGGCTGAGATTCAGATAATATTGTTTTGCTAAGGGCTCGTCTGCTGCAATAGTTGACTGCACACAGAATCTAGAGAAGAATAGCTGAATTATTTAAATTTAACCAAAGGAAAGCTGTAACAATTCTGAATCCCTGAGCTCCCAGGCAGCAGATAAGAAATTGCTTCTCAGGACTCTGCTGTTACAAATGAAGCGGTGTTCCTCTTCATCTTTCATATGGACAAGGAGAACCCAGCAGTTCTATCCCATAGCCGCCCGTCTTTTATCCTGTAAGAATGTGGCATGTGAAACGCACACTGCCGAAGGCACGGACAGAACTAATGTGAATTGGTAAATCATCAGTACAACTTTCAGCACTCTGGAAATTGTGCTTGTTGTTATCATTTGATTAGTTATGAAGGATTTCAAGTGCGCAAGCGGCTCTGTGTTCAAAGTAATATTTACAAGTAACAAGTGTATATATGCAGGCAAGAACAAGAGTTACAGAAGGGTAAGAAAGATGGAAGTGTGGACTAATGAACGGAGGCTTGTAAGCCCTGATAAAGGCATCTGGATGCTTAATAATGGAATGCAAGAAATTCACAGTTGGCTCACAAATATTCATATTATAGTCGACTGTAGTGTCCTTTAGTCTAGGTCAGAGATGGGGAACCTTGGGCCCGCCAACTATTGTTGAACTACACATCCCAGCATGCCTTGCAACAGTTCTAGCGTGGCCAAATATAAAAACTGTAGCATGCCATGCTGGGATGTGTAGTTCAACAACAGCTGGAGGGTCAATGGTTTCCCATCCCTGGTCTAGTTGAGCAATTATTTTTATTTTGGCATGTGAATGTAATGCCTATTAATGATGATGACTATTAGCTAAGCAGGAAGATGTGGTACCATCCTGAGATGCAAACAGCTATTTAATGCTTGCATGCAGGGCTGTCATCAGGGGGGTGCTCTGGGTACAACTGTCCTGGGTCCTGCCACTCTGGAGTAGAGGGGAGGGCCCAGGCCATTCTGTTGCACATGCACACCCCCCCCCCCCCCCCCCCCAATGGTCGCCCACTGCCATGCCTGCAGAGAAGCCTGTAGACTGCGACTCTGGCTACAAGGAGTAAGGTAATTCTCAAACAGAACTTCTGAAAGTTCAGAATCAAGAATGACACCTAGTCAGCGAGCTTGAGTGGTAGGAGTGATTGTCATATTCTCAACAGTGATAGCGATAACTGGTTGGTAACTACCATTTATTGGGGGAAATATAATTAATTCTTTTTTAGAAGTATTCAGTTTAAGATGGCGAGATGACATCCAGGATGAAACAGCAAAAAGGCATTCGGAGACACGGCTCAATACAGATGGGAACAGGTCGTGGGAGGATAGGTAGAGCTGAGTATCATCCGCATACAGATGATACTGACATCCAAAAAAGCTGATTAGTTTGCCAAGATGAGGTAAAGATTGAGAAAAGCAGAGGACTTAAGACTGAACCCTGAGGTACGCCAACTGATAGAGGTAGCAAAGAGGAGGTAGAATCATAAGTCTAGAAGGACGTACAGTTGTCGTAGTACACCTGTCACACTGGCTTGATGATGATTTGAGAAGGTAGATAATATAGGCTTTCAGGATGCAGCTGGCTGTCGCTTTGAAGTATAGAAAGATATACCTGGCAGGCACATAAAGACTGAGAAACACGCAATTATTTCAGAATCTCCTAGCAGTCTTTGATCTTTTGTGTTTTGTCATCAGGACCTGACAGAGTGTCCTCATCAGCACATCACTGGGACAAGGTAACAGTGGCATAGGTCAGTTTATTAAGGTATCTCTCATTTTCTGTTTCCTTCATAGTCTAATTTTACTCTGACCCATTTTCCAAAATTGCAAGGTCTCACTGTGACTATATTAAAGTAAGCAAAGACTTAATGGTGTTACTACATACAATAGCATGGACAGTATGTTGTGTTGGAATGACTGTCAAGGTGAAGCCGTTAGACAAGGAATTACACACCTCTGAGAGCCTGTAATTCCATAATGAAATCAAGCGGCAGTATGGATAGTGTAGTGGTTAGCATTACTGCCTCACAGTACTGAGGTCATGGGTTCGATTCCCACCATGGCCCTAACTGTGCGGAGTTTGTATATTCTCCCCGTACTTGCATGGGTTTCCTCCGGGTACTCCGGTTTCCTCCCACATTCCAAAAATATACTGGTAGGTTAACTGGCTTCCAACAAAATTAACCCTAGAATGTCTGTGTGTGCGTGTACATGTGGTAGGGAATATAGATTGTAAGCTCCACTGGAGCAGGGACTGATGTCAATGGTCAAATATTCTCTGTAAAGCGCTGCAAAATATGTGTGTGCTATATAAGAAATTTAATAAATAAATAAATAATAAAGAGCGATACACAATCAGCCAATCAGATGCTAACTTTCATGTTACAGGCTGGGATTCATGTTACAGGTAGGAGCTGATTAGCTGGTGGATTATCACTTTTTTTCCAAGCTTGATACATCCTGTCCATATAGATGGACACTATGGGCCTTATTCTGGTTCACTCTCAGAGGCAAATTCCTTCTCAAATGGACAAAACCATGTGCACTGCAGGGGGGCAGATGTAACATGTGCAGAGAGAATTAGATTTGGGTGAGTTGTTTTGTTTCTGTGCAGGGAAAATACTGACTGCTTTATTTTTACACTGCAATATAGATCTCACCTTGAAGAAAAACCCCACCCAAATCTAATTCTCTCTGCACATGTTACATCTGCCCCACCTGCAGTGCACATGGTTTTGTCCATTTGAGAAGGATTTTGCCTCTGAGAGTGAACCATAATAAGGCCCTATATGGGCAAATGGCAGCAAGTCAGCTAATTAATAGCATGACTGGTACCAAATGTATGTCACACTGGAGTGAACAAAATTGATTTCACTTTGTGCAGTTTAAAATAATCTCCCACTTAAATGGAATGGAAAGGACCTTATTCTGGACTAAACACCGACTAAGCATCATCCATTCGCAGACTTGGCTGCGGGGGAGTTACATTCATCAAATGATTTCTCCAGCGCTCGCAGTTCAGAGACACTTCTATGTCTCTGATCTGCAAGTGCCCTGTGCGAGAAACAAGCGGGCATCTGACATCCAGTTACGTCAGCTGCCTGCCCTCCGCCGCCGGTGTCCCCCCCAAACCACCCCCCCGCCCCTGCACTGCCAGGTGCGAGCGGGACGGCGAACATATAGTTTGCCGTGCCTGCCCGCACCATTTGTCTGCACATGCTCAGAAATCAGAATGACCCCCAAAATACCTGCAGTAGCATTTTGTTATATCCCAAGTTATGAAGGATATAGCATGCAGCATTATTTAATCATGCCTGTATCTTCCACACATTGTAATCTAAAATACAATACACGTAGTATTACCATTTATAATGAAAATCAATTATGAGAATTGTATTTGTCTTTAATAAATATATCCATTCAGGCGTGAAAAAGAAAAAAATACTTCATAACAAACAGAAAATCTTTGTGTTATTTTAATTGTGTCCCATAGAATGTAATATTCTTTTCTTATTTTCTCATAAATATACATTACTTTATTCTGGATTTTTAATAATGTCCTAATATGCTTTTAATCATTTTCCTGTTGAAAGTAAGAAATACTAGAAAATAAAAATGATCTTTGCATCCTGTACATGATTCCACACAAACGAGCATCATATATATATATATATATATATATATATATATATATATATATATATATATATATATATATACTTCTTGCTGGCGGCCCGGCACTCTCCTCACAGGTACAGCAGGCCCCGGTGCCTTCCCGGATGGATGTAGATAAGTGGACAGGAATGGGCGGCACTCGGAGGTAACTTCCAAAGATTTATTTAAGGTGCGGCAAAAACCAACGTTTCGGGGTGCGGTATCCCCTTTGTCAAGGTGCTCAAAGGAAAACAAGTGCAATACAAAACATCTTACCTAAATAGGTGAGTGAGGACACTCCTCCTCGTCCATCCCCGTCAGTTCGCGCCATCCAGAGCCTTCCGGTGCGGAAGTACAAAGGGAGAAGGCGGAAACTGTCAGAGATTGTAAACCGCTGATGCGGGTCACCAGCAGGATTTGTCAAAGAAAACTTTGCTTGCAAGCCCCTGATGAAGTCACCTTTCTGACGAAACGCGTTGGGCCTGCTTCACCAAAGGAATAACAACACAAAAAAATCTGGAAAATCAACAAATACATGCTGTAAAAAAAGTGCTTGTGTTTTATATGCTGCCCAAGAGGCACCTTTTTATATTAAATTGTATTGTATTTTACAAATTGTGTACTAATTCCTGGTAGCGCACTCTGAACCTCTTTTTCTTATATATATATATATATATATTTTTTTTTTTTTTTTTTTTTTTAAGGGAGTATTCAATCACCGGCGACCATCACCCCACGGGGGAGATGGCCGCCGGGCCCTATTCAATGCTGTCTTAGCCGACAGCATTGAACAGGGGAGCTCGGCAGAATGAGCCTGACTTCACAAGCAGTCGGGCTCGCTGTGCCGAGAACATCCGGGAAGTGACGAGCTGCCGGCTGCAGCTCGCTTCTTCCCAGCCACAACTCGTGGCCATGCCTCCTTCTTGTCCCGCTGCAGGTGGGACATTGAATCCCGCCTGCATGTTCTCGGTCGAGCTGACCGACAATGGGACAGGGTCACGGCAGTCGAGCAAACTTGACCACCATGACATCCAGATTGAATACTCCCCTTAGTGTCCGATTGTGTCTCCTAAACACTGCCATCTGTTTGCAGCGATTGAAGCTACATCTCTTTCTCTCTCACACATGCACAAACACAGAGGCAATCAGAGGTAGACTAGCTTTTGAAGCATTTGCTTTTAGCGGGCTTACTATTTGATGTATATCCATAAGTAGTTCAACTACAGATCCCAGCATGCTCATCCACATGGTGCTCGGGGATGCGGTCATTTGGTCTACAGCGTGATGGTCGACAGTCATTAGGTCGACATGGGAAAAGGTCAACTTGGTTCTAGGTCGAAAGGTCATTAGTTTGACAGGTCGTTAGTTCGACAGGTCGTTAGTTCGACAGGTCATTAGTTCGACAGGTCATTAGTTCAACGGTGTCTAGGTCGACAGTCAAAAGGTCGACATGGGGTTTCTCACAGTTTTTTGAGCCGACATGTGCCGACGGGCGTTATTTCATGCCCTACCATCCACTAGGGCGTGGTGGGAGAATGAAATAGTGTGCCGAGCATAGCGAGGCACCGTGCCCGATGCATAACAGCAAGCGATGCGGTGCATTTTAAACTGTGTCCATGTCGACTGTGTTGACATTCAGGTAAACAAACAGTGAAAAACCCCATGTCAACCTTTAGTTAGTTCGACCTAAATATTGTCGAACTAATGACCTGTCGAACTAATGAGCCATCGAACTAATGACCTTTTGACCTAGAACCATGTCGACCATCATGCTGTAGACCAAATGATCCCAACCTGAAGCTCGCCATAGAGCAGGTGGAAGGATACCTCAGACCTGTGCAAGTACTGTAGGTTTTCATGGGAATACAGTAATCAGTAGTCACGTGGGGACTGCTGGGAGCTTGCATATGTCGGTGGGTATATTTCCTGTGAACCTGTAATTTGATTATAATTAAAGAATATTAGCTATATTCACAGATTTTCCTTGGGGCTCAGAAGTAAATTAAAAGATAAAAAAAAAACATTTGGCGAAGCTTCAATCAGATCAACTAAAGAGGTAAATTAGTGGACAGCTGTGTAATCAGTAGCTGCACTTGCGTGTGCATGTATATGAGCAATCCTGAGTCATTGTTATCATTTTGTGTGTATGATACTTTATTGCCCTCATTTTATGCAATCATTTTACTAAATGCAGTAAAGAAAGAGAATCGTGGTGTCTGCTAATAACACTAGAAACAGATCATACCTATAAGTGCTTTGGATGGGCCGCACTGTATGTTATATCCAGTAGTTCCAATCCCTGAGCACCTAATCTGGATCTGTCTGTTATTGACTGGGACAGACTTTAAATCCATTGGACAATTACCAGAATTGATCGGGTACTGTATGTGGCTGTTGACGATTGCTCAAGTGATGCCCTGTTTAATATATAAGTATTCAGCCTTTGTCTTGAGGAGTCCAACCATTCTTATGTTGCATGCCAGGGATGGACTAAGACTTTGGGGGGGCTTCTCCCACTCCTCTGGTGCTCCTGCTTTTGTCCGCGACCAGTGACTGCCGTATAGCATTGCAGCAGCATCATTCAGGTAAATAGGGTAGACTGCTGAGGGTCGAGGGAGGCTACTGGGGCATCCGATGCATGTTGATCAGCTGCTACTGTACTGCTATACAGCTGCGGGTGGTGCTCCACCTGGGATAAGGGGAGGGAGCTCTGCTGAATGAGGCAGTCCGGGGGGCACTTGATACCTGCAACTCCGACCCCTCCTTCCTCTTCCTTCATCTATGCCCATACACATGATAGACTATTCTGATAAAGATCTGAACACTTGGTTGTCTGTTCAGCAGCCTTACCGGATCACCTTAAGAATGATATAAACTAGAAAATAGTTAAATACCTGCACTGTTCTGGGAATTTCATATTGATTTTCATGAAGCTGTGAACAGAATGTGTAATGCACATTTAAGTTGTCCACACTTCCATCTGGCCTGGGTCTGAATGCTGCTGGCCAGGCCTCCGCCAGAGGAGAACATTCATGCAGTCAGGCATACAGTATATTATCACATCTGGTTAAGTGTAAAACAATCTAAATGGCACCAATGTCAGAACCTTGAGAAATCTTTCAATTTATTTGTAATGGGTTTTTTATATGTGGACCTGGTTTTTGTAATTTTTGTTTATTATGCAATGTTTCCTCCAAACTGTTCGCACTGCCAGGTGTAAGCGGGACGACGAACATATAGTTTGCCGTGCCTGCCCGCACCATTTGTCTGCACATGCTCAGAAATCAGAATAACCCCCAAAATACCTGTAGTAGCATTTTGTTATATCCCAAGTTATGTATGCAAGGATATAGCATGCAACATTATTTAATCATGCCTGTATCTTCCACACATTGTAATCTAAAATACAATACAAGTAGTATTACCATTTATAATGAAAATCAATTATGAGAATTGTATTTGTCTTTAATAAATATATCCATTTAGGCGTGAAAAAGAAAAAAATACTTCATAACAAACAGAAAATCTTTGTGTTATTTTAATTTTGTCCCATAGAATGTAATATTCTTTTCTTATTTTCTTATAAATATACATGATTTTATTCTGGATTTTAATAATGTCCTAATATGCGTTTAATCATTTTCTTGTTGAAAGTAACAAATACTAGAAAAAAAAAATGATCTTTGCATCCTGTACATGATTCCACACAAAAGAGCATCTATATATATATATCTATATATATATATATATAGATATATCTATATATATATAGATATATCTATATATATATATATAGATATATCTATATATATATAGATATATATATAGATATATCTATACTCCCAATAGTATTGCCAGGCGCCCTATGGTGTTTAAATGGTGATTTCTGTCTCTCTTATTCATACACAATAAGTTTTAAACATAAAACATGTATTAAAAGAAAATATTTAAAACACTTTTTCCATATCCAGTTCTTTATCAGAGGTAAAATTTTCACAAGATTAGGGATGGAACATAAACCCAACGCGTTTCATCTCGTTATGAGACTTCATCAGGGGTATACATGTTTTAAACCAATCTTTAATTGGTCTATTGATGGTTCTTTTTCAGTTGCACAGAGAGAGCCAATATATATTGGCTCTCTGGTGGAATAATTGGTTCCTCCTGTGTTAGGTGGAACACTTATTTTAGTGCACACCCTTTTAGATGGGATAGAAGACGTCCCTATTTCGCTAAGTGAGGACACTCCTATAATCCAAGGCTCAGCCTTGATGTGAGCACATGCACCTATTTCACAGAAGCAGCCTGAATGGTTTTCCAAAAAATAATACTCTAGAGGACTAATTTTCCTAATTATTAGAGGACCAGCAGAGGTCATTATCTGATGATAGTTTGAATTGGACTCCAATATTGGATTATAGGAGAGTCGGGCTTGCTCTGCCGAGAACGGCTGGGAAGTGATGAGCTGCCAGCTGCAGCTCGCTTCTTCCCAGCTGCAACTCGTGGCCACGCCCCCTTATCGTCCCGCTGCAGACGGGACATTGAATCCCGCCTGCGTGTTCTTGGTCGAGCTGACCGAGAACGGGACAGGGTCACGGCAGTCGAGCAAGCTTGGTGTCTGATTGTGTCTCCGAAACACTGCCATCAGTTTGCAGCGATTGAAGCTACATCTCTTTCTCTCTCACACATGCACAAACACAGAGGCAATCAGAGGCAGACTAGCTTTTGAAGCATTTGCTTTTAGCGGGCTTACTAGTTGATGTATATCCATAAGTAGTTCAACTACAGATCCCAGCATGCTCATCCACATGGTGCTCGGGGATGCGGTCATTAGTTCGACAGGTCGTTAGTTCGACATGTCTAGTTCGACAGTCAAAAGGTCGACATGGAGTTTTTCACTGTTTTTTGAGCTGACAGGTGGTATTTCATGCCCTACCATCCACTAGGGCATGGTGGGAGAATAAAATAGTGTGCCCGATGCATAGCAGCGAGCGATGAGAGGGGATGCGGTGCACATTAAACTGTGTCCATTTCGACTGTGTTGACATTCAGGTAAAAAACTGTGAAAAAACCCATATCAACCTTTTGACTCGAACTAGACATTGTCAAACTAATGACCTGTCGAACTAACGAGCTGTCGAACTAATGACCTTTCAACCTAGAACCATGTCGACCTTTTCCCATGTTGACCTAATGACTGTCGACCATCATGCTGTAGACCAAATGATCCCAACCTGAAGCTCGCCATAGAGCAGGTGGAAGGATACCTCAGACCTGTAGGTTTTCATGGGAATACAGTAATCAGTAGTCACGTGGGGACTGCTGGGAGCTTGCATATGTCGGTGGGGATATTTCCTGTGAACCTGTAATTTGATTATAATTAAAGAATATTAGCTATATTCACAGATTTTCCTTGGGGCGCAGAAGTAAATTAAAAGATAGAAAATACATTTGGCGAAGCTTCAATCAGATCAACTAAAGAGGTTAATTAGTGGACAGCTGTGCAATCAGTAGCTGCACTTGTGTGTACACGTATATGAGCAATCCTGAGTCATTGTTATCATTTTGTGTGTATGATACTTTATTGCCCTCATTTTTTGCAATCATTATACTAAATGCGGTAAAGAAAGAGAATCGTGGTGTCTGCTAATAACACTAGAAACAGATCATACCTATAAGTGATTTGGATGGGCCGCACTGTATGTTATATCCAGTAGTTCCAATCCCTGAGCACCTAATCTGGATCTGTTATTGACTGGGACAGACTTTAAATCCATTGGACAATTACCAGAACTGACCGGGTACTGTATGTGGCTGTTGATGATTGCTCAAGTGATGCCCTGTTTAATAATGAGAAGTCCAACCATTCTTACGTTGCATGCCAGGGATGGATTAAGACTTTGGGAGGCCTTCTCCCACTCCTCTGGTGCTCCTGCTCTTGTCTGCGACCAGTGACTGCCGTATAGCATTGCAGCAGCATCATTCAGGGAAAGTGGGTAGACTGCTGCATCCCTCCCCAGCCCAGCAGAGTGTGAGGGTCGAGGGAGGCTACTGGGGCATCCGATGCATGATGATCAGCTGCTACTGTACTGCTATACAGCTGTGGGTGGTGCTCCACCTGGGATAAGGGGAGCTCTGCTGAATGAGGCAGTCCCGGGGGCACTTGATACCTGAAACTCCGACCCCTCTTTCCTCTTCCTTCATCTATGCCCACACACATGATAGACTATACTGATAAAGATCTGACCACTTGATTGTCTGGTCAGCAGCCTTACTGGATCACCTTAAGGCCCGTTTCACACACTCCGGCTCCTGCCTGCCGCACACATTAGTTGTGAATGGACACTATTGTGTCCATTCACACGGGACGGCCACGGTCCGGCCGCACGGCTGCAGCCGGATCCCGCCACTGGAAGGGACGGCTGCCGGGCTGTGGCCATCCCCTCCATGATAAACGACTGTGTGCGGTACGGCTCCCTGGCCGTGCGGGATTTCACTGTCCGGCAGGAGCCGGAGTGTGTGAAACCGGCCTAAGAATGATATAAAACTAGAAAATAGTTAAATTTCATATTGATTTTCATGAAGCTGTGAACAGAATGTGCAATGTACATTTAAGTTGTCCACACTTCCATCTGGCCTGGGTCTGAATGCTGCTGGCCAGGCCTCCGTCAGATTAGAACATTCATGCAGTCAGGCATACAGTATATTATCACATCTGGTTAAGTGTAAAACAATCTAAATGGCACCAATGTCAGCACCTTGAGAAATCTTTCCATTTATTTATAATGGGTTTTTTATATGTGGACCTGATATTTGAGGTTTTTGTTAAAAAAATTATTATGCAATGTTTCCTCCAAACTGTTCACACTTCTGTCTATAAGACCTTTTCAGTCTAGACACAGGGCTGGCTGGGCATTGCATGCTGTGAAATGAATTGATTTGTCTTCAGTTCTGGGTACAGTGGAAAACATCATTAACTTTGAGCTATCATTGTGTTTTCAGGAGGCTGGTGGAGTGAAGAACACACTGTGTGGTTACCAGACACTCGATAAACAGGTATCAAATAAATATAATATTCTCTGGTATAAGTAAAATGGAATAAACAGAATTTAAGCCTAAAATGGTAAACTAAAGGGATATTAACTTAGAGACACACTTATCAAATTGTGCATAATAGTGAGGCTTATTGCACTATTTTATTTTAAGTTTTTAAAAAGTAAACCTGCATCCCATTAGCCCTTCTGACTTTAATCTATGCTGCAAACAATGCTTATCAAAGCCCAGGATTATTAGGTTCTAACCAGTGGCGTAACTACAATTGGAGGGCCTCCCACCACTAAAATTTGTGCGTCCTCCACTCACCCCCACCCACCCCCTCACCGCTGCATCTTCCGCCGTGCTGATGATCCGTTGCGGTCCCAGCTTCTTGAAGCTGCTGTCTGCTGTCCCGGCGCTCCTGCTCCTCTCTTGTTAGAATGTCAAATACAAAATGTCCGCCTCCTAACAGCAGACCATTATTTAGGATGCCAGAGGAGGTAACCGCCTCCTCTAGCATCCTTAATAACTGTCTGCTGTGAAGGGTTCAGCCATTTTACAAATTACATTCTAACAGGAGAAGCAGGAGCACCCTGACCCAGTGCAGACAGGCAGCAGAGATGTGGTGGCGGCGGCCCCATTAACCATAGCTTTGAAAGACCCCGCGGCGCCCAAACTTACCTATGGCCTCCAAGCAACCACGGGGTCTGCAGAGCTATTGTTACGCCACTGGTTCTAACCTATTCTTATCTTATCCCCTTACACTTGAAATTTTAATTTCCTATGTTAAAATGTATGTACAGTATGAAATTTAAATTTTTTATTATGTTTACAGTATGTACCAGGGAATAACAGTTCATTTCTACAGGACCTCTGGGCATTTGTACCTTAAATTACCTATTTTGACCAATAGAACCTAAAAAGACCTAATTCTGTTTCTTAAGCTGAAACTATATAATTAACTGTGGAAATGTGTGCAATGAGTAGTTTTCATTATGTAATTCATATATACAGCTGTTTCCTTTTACAGCCTTGCTGCGCAGCATAAGCACCGAGCCTGCCGTCTGAAATTCTCAGGTGTGAGCGTACACAAGCACGATCCTTTAGCTTCTATAGGAAAGTTGTGGATGCAGCCTCATTGGGCATAGTGCTTCACAGTATACAGGTGCATCAAAGCAGCAAACTCTGCAAGGCAGTAGCAGAAGACACCTGCAGAGGCATCACAAGGGGGATGCGGGTCACACCCAAGTCTTACTCACTAATGAATGACCCAAAAGTAAAGTGACAGGAGCTGGGTGCTGCACATAATGCTGTAGACATATAGGGTGACATTTGATAGGATGCGATTTTATTTCCGAAATCGCAACTTATTGCATTTTTTCATATTGCATATTTGTTGGAATTGAACTATTTAATGAGATGTGAATGGTGCGATTTTTAGTCATGAAAATGTGCGCATTTTCGGACATGTGCAATTTTGTGTAAAAAAAATAAAAATGGCGTGGGGTCCCCCCACCTGAGCATAACCAGCCCTCGGCTCAAAGACCCGGTCCTGGTTTCAGAAAATCACGGGGCAAAACAAATAGGCTTCCCCTGGATTTTATAAAACCAGGGTCCCCCGTATTTCAAGAACCAACACCGGCACAACCAGCCAGCAGGGTAATGCCACAATTATACAAGTCCCCCTGGCCAAAGCATCATCCCCCTGACCGGTCAGCATGGGAAGGGGTCCTGGAGAAGTGGGGACCCCCCCAAAGAAGGCCCCCCCGCCCCTCCAGAACTTACCTGCCCATGCTGAACCCCGGGGCTGTCCCAGATGGCCGTGGGCTGTGGCCATCGGGCTGATGCCAAGTGTAAAAAAGAAGAACCTATTGTGTATTGCTGTGTAACTACAAGTCCCAGCAAGCCTACACTGCATGCAGGAACTTGGAGAACCACAAGTCCCAGTATGCAGGGCAATAAAGGCAGTGGCGTAAGTTCTTTCCAGTTGCCCGGAGGCAAGATATATATTGGTGCCCCCCACGCACGCACGCACGCACAAGCCTATATAACCTTAAATAAAATATATTATTTTGTTAAGAAATATAGATAGATCGATAGATAGGTAAACACATATATCTTTCAGAACTCAGCCATATAAGCAATATCTTTGGCTTTTAAATAACTGATTTAAACTTGCAGGGAAGGAGAGGTGCCCCCTTGGGAGCAGGAGCCCGGCGGCAGATGACTCCATTGCCTCCCAGAGTTCTGCCTCTGAATAAAGGGCTTGTAGTCCCACAACAGTACAAATAGTTAATAAAATACACAAACACATACAGTCAAACTTTATTACACACAGAGCCCATACACACAGATACTTACTGTACCTATGTGGACACGAAACATTGGTCCCCTTGTCCAGTAGTGTCCATGTGCAGTCCCTGCTGAAGGAAAACATACTCACTAGACATCTTCGGTGCTTCTACAGGACCCCTGCAGCGCTGTAGCCACGATCCAGTCTTCTGTTTACATCTGGGGTCGGCCATCGGGATTTCACAGACCATGATTGCATTTCCTAAATGCAGCCCTGGAATCTAGCATTCCTAAATTTCTCATCCTCAATTATCTCCACACAAGTGCCATCAGATCCTGAGAGCTAGAGGTGGATCACAAGATCCCTCTCCAGCTGTAGTAAGCAGGCATCTCAGACATCTTCAGTGTAGCTTTTTGGAGCTAGGTAAATAGCCACAGCAAAGCAATTTCTATTAAAATCATGCTGCTGATATCTGTTGCTTGTTTTGTTAAATATGGTTTACTGTGCTAATAGAAGTTACGTCCCGGTGGTACACAATGCAATGGGCATGCCCACTCACCGATCTTGATGCACACAGCCCAGATGCTGCATAGCAGCATCTGCATGTGACCAGGACATACAGGGTGTTATTCTGGGTGATTCTGGTCAGATGTGAATTTGGGTCCACCCTGTGAAAAGAATGAAGAATGTACTTTCACTCACTTCATGGTGAGAGAGAATAAACATATAAGGGGAAATGTACCGTAATAGGATGAGAGATTCAGAAAGTGAGAGATTTGGTAAGAAATCACCAGGTTTTTTTTTTAAAGCAGCAATCATTTACACTGCAAAACCAGTTTAATTTTGCAGTGTAAATGATTTCCGCTTTAAAAAAATAAATAAAAAAATCCTGGAGATTTCTTACCAAATCTCTCACTTTCTGAATCTCTCATCCTATTAAATCTCATCCATTGCGTTTTCTTAGGCATACCCCAACTCACAATTCAGAAGTATAAGCGAATCTCATCAAGGTTTCTTTATCTTTCTATTCCAGTAAGCCACAAAAAAATGGATATAAGTAAAAATTGTGTTTTAAAAAAAGTCCAAATAACAAAAAAACACCCTAGGGGTTTCCAACAAATCAAGAAAATGGGTGATGGTATATACAGAACCATAAAAAAGCATATCATCTGGATTAGTCCATTTACAAAAGTTCTGAAGCAGTACCTCGAGAAGTTTAAGCCGTCACTTTAGTAGATTTACCCCATTAAGGTCTAAGATTTACCCCATTGAGGTCTTAGAGGAGAAAAAGAGAAAACGAATAAAGGGATAAAATAAAAGTTAACGAAAGAGGGCAATAAAAAACCGGGCAATGCTAGTGTCCTATCATTTTTACCATCATGAAAATGCCCTTTTAAGAAATAAAGTAATGAATTAGTCAACAACACTACCAGGATCTAAGGCAGTGGTTCTCAACCTCGGTCCTCAGGACCACCACACAGTTCACGTTTTCCAGGTCTCCTGGCAGGTGCACAGGTGCACTCATTATTCACTTACATTTTAAAAGACCACAGGTGGAGCTAATTATTTTACCTGTGATTCTGTGTGGAGACATGGAAAACGTGAACTGTGTGGGGGTCCTGAGGACCGAGGCTGAGAACCACTGATCTAAGTGGTTGCAAATCTACATGGACCTGATAAAATGATATAACTAATTGACCAAAAACCAGCAGTTAAACACATTAAGTAAAAATAGAGCTACGGTATTAGTGGCGAATTAAGGGAAAGGTTATGTAAAACGCTGTATTTCCGAAACGAGCTGTCATTGTACATAACATCCTGAGCTTCTTCCGAACACCCGGTGAAGTTGCTGAATGTGACGGCAGGAGGTGAAGTAGGTAAAGACATGAATATTGTAGCTTTCTGGTAAGGGCAATCAAAATATAGTCCCTGATTAGATAATTAACTCTGACATTTCCCGGGGTCACCTTTGTAAATCAGGCAAATGTCCCTGCCTTACATAGCGGTAGTTTGCATCTGTCAGTGGGTGACAAGATCACAGACAGTGGAGCCAGATACATTCTTAGAAGCCAGCCTTGAAAATGGAAATGATCTACCATCCTCAGGTGTACCGCTGATCTCTCTGTAACTGTCCATGCGAAAAGAGTTATTTCCGCTTTTTACTCTTTGATGAATAAAATATCTGGAATAATAGAGCATTGTGGCAATCTAGCTATCAAATAAAAGCATTCAATACATCTTGCTAAAAAATTACATTCATTTCTGTAATCAAATGTGTTACTCATTCCCTAAGCATAGGTGAGTGCCATCTTCCTTCTGTAACCTACTAGAATTCAGCTGAATCTGTCTCCTTCCCCTGCTGTGCAAGCCACAATCGCGGGCATCAGCTAGGAAATAGCTGAGAGAGAGGAGACAGATTAAAGACAGGTAATTAAATAAAGATGTACGCGTTTCTGGCACAGATTACTAACTTGAAATAGACTCTGTTTTCTGTGCGCTGTAGAATCTGCAACGGTTCCTTCAGATTAGTGGTGCATTTTGCAATAAAAGATGTTACCTTTATCCGCATATTGCCCTTCTGTTGTCAGAAAAGGGGTTAAGAGAACTTGCAGAAGCACAAGGGTTACGAGATCGCAATCACTACTTGTTTCATGGTCGCTCAGCCACCTGGGAAGCTGCGAATAGTGTCGTTATGGTAATTTATGCTAAACACATCATTATGATTAAAGCAATTTGCTTCTTCAATATAGACTCGTAATGGCCACAAATGAGCAGCCATTGACATGAGGATTATAATATTTTTACATATAATTTGTGTAATTCCTAGAATTACATGTGCAAGGTAGATTTTATAGGTACTGTCATTTTCTGGTAATGCTTATGTCAGTCATACAGCTACCCCTTTCACGCCGCACCACAGACCCTGGTTATTGCTGGGTTGGTGATGTATGGACCTGGATCGAGGTGCGGAGTGAAAGTACCACAGCTTATAACCCAGGTTGATCAACCCGGAAATTTGATACAGGTTATAAGAAGGGTTAAACCCAGGTCGCTCTCTGTTTACCTGGGTTTAGTGTAAAGCGCTGGGGTCCGACCCAGGTTAGCAATGGGAAAGGGGTAAAATTGTAATCATAACATCTCACCTTGGTACCTATTACCTGAGCCATGCACTACAATGTATGTATGTGCTGTATTTATGAGGTATGAGACTCTGCACTAAATCAGGGCTGTCTTAACAGAGTTGAAGTCCTGAAGAAATCACTGGGACCCCCCTTCCTACTCATTCACGGGAATACATTTGTAATAAAAATCCTAATTTATCCCCCCCTGCAATCACGCACCGTCTCTCCACATGATTCCTTACAGTAAATTGCTTTCAGCACTCTGATTGCTGGATAGCTCCACTCTAATCATCAAGCTGACAGCCAACTCAGTGGGCGATATTCAATGTGAATACCGGCAACGTGCAGCGAATCCTGTTTAGGATTCGCTGCACATTCGCCACTGGTCGCCGCGTTCCGGAGCCTCTCCGGTATTCAACGAGTCAGGGGCTCGCTGCCCCTGACCGGCGAATTTAAGCTCCTGCGGCGAACGCAACAGGGAGCCTGAGGACGGTGGCAGGCAGGGAGATGGAAGTCTCCCTGCCTGCCTCAGAACGTTTGTGGGGGGGAGGTGGGCTCCCCGGGTGCCAGGCAGCACAGGTTGCCCCCCGGGGGTGCCAGCAGGGGACCGCATATATTCACTACACCCGATCATGAATATGTAATGATCGGGATGAAGTGAATATATGAATATCTAATGAGCGGCTCGGCTCCAGCCCCCTGCTGGCTGCTCTGTGTAAAAAAATATATATATATTTTTTTTTAATTAAATATATATTCATGTGCTTACAGCACATGAATAAAAATAGCATGCCCCTCCTCAGAATAAAATTCCAGATTTTTTTACACCAACTGTAAAAAACAAAACACTTTATTTTAAAAGTTCACATTCCACTTCACCATAAAAAGATAGCGATTGCTACTCGGTGAATCATGGCGAAAAAAACCTTGAAATGTATTCGCCATCTGGTCATTGAATAGGGTGATTCACCGTTTTAGTCAGAAATTCGCCTTACAGCACAAAATCGCCATAAAAACTTGGCGAATCAGCCTCATTGAATACCGCCCAGTGTCTTGCTGCAGCCTGGGAAATCAGGTAGAGAATGCTGCCTGGCTGCTCTGATGTAATTCGCAATCAGACTGGCCATGGAGCAGGAATCTCCCTTGCTCAGGTGGCACCCAGTGCAGCTGGAAATGGTAATTGCATGCCTTCAGGACAGGTCAGCAAAAGTGGAGTGGGCTCACGGCGATTGGGTTTAGCCTCACAGCCTAGACCCCTGTTGTCATCACTCCAGGGGTCCTGGAGATGTGTGCCGTGGAGGCACCAGACCACGAATTTCAGCCCACCACTACTTAAAGGCCCCTAGAATCATGGGGCCCCGGCATCTGCCCAATGTGCTTATATGTTAAGGTGGCCCAGCACTTAATGGAAAAATTATGAAAAATATATTAGTTAATAATAATATTTTTAATAGAACTTTTTCACAAAAACAACTTGTTCATACCTTACCATCCCAGTGGGCATAGAGGGAGAATACATTATCAGAACTGAGCCAAGGGCAGCGAGGCACCGTGCCCGAAGCATGGCGAGTGCGGCGAGGCTACACGGAACACTAATACAGTTCTTCTTTCCCTACGTAATAGGCATGTTGCAGACATTTTAAAAATTGTGGCACAAATACATCCAGACTTTGGATCTTGTTAACAAAATAGACCCAAGATAAGTCTGCAGAAGGCTTCAGTAAAGCAGTGCTAGTGCACAAAACATGTCATTCAAACCATGCACCAACCATAATGTCTGTACTTCCTGTTCCCACTCCCAAGGTGAGTCTGCACTTTGTATTCAGGATCTAGAACTCAAACTGCAATAATCTGTTGGACTATTATCTGAAAATGATTTAGCGCATTCCATTTTTTTTTTATTTTTTTTTAAGACTTTAATAAAAATACACCATAAAATCCATGTCTATTATATTGATCGTCTGTAAATTAAGCTTTTCCTATCTCTTTTCCTCTGTGTAGAGACTTGATGTCATCCAGATTATACATGTGCGAGGATGCATCCATGCTGTGGGCTTGTGGCTAAATGATAACTTTGGAGTGACTTTTGCCATTGCCATTGCTATGCTGGCTCCACAGGTAATCGGGCATATACCCTTTGAATGACTTTCTGTCAAACCCTGTTTATCTTTCATGCAACTACATCCCGGATCCGACTTGGTTCTGCGCTTTCAGATCAAACCCGGGTCGCCCATTATACAGAGGGCTACCCGGGCTGCCCATGTATCATTACTTACATAATCAGTGCAAACCTGCTCACCACACATGCACGGGAGCCATTTCCAAAGAGGGTTCCAGGGGAACCCACTGTCGACAATTGGGTTTTATTTTTCTCTTGATTAAAATGGCAGGTTAAACAAGATAGATATTTTCATTCATGCTGACTATGTATCTAATGTACAGAAACTTTGTTAAAAAGTAAAGTAGTATTAAAGTCCCTTACCCTGGATTCTCCTCCTCCACTGTGTCACCTGAAGTTCTGGTGTTTATGGAGCCCACTCTTTTAGTTGGAGCATTATACAAGGGCGAGACGTACTAAGCCTTGAAAAGGGATAAATTGGAGGGTGGTAAGCCACCCAATCAGCCTCTAACTGTCCTTTTCGAAACCCTGCCTGTAACATGGCAGTTAGGGGCTGATTGGTTGGCACTATATCACTCTGCATTTTATCACTTTTAGTGATAGTTTAGTACATCTGGCCCCAAGCCATTTATACAAGCTATGAGCCTGGTGGGGGGGGGGCCTCGGGGCCTCAGGTCTTACTTGATTCTGTTTCAGAAGTGGTCCCGTCATCGTGACTCCCCTATACAGTGTCAAGAACACAGGCAGGGATGGGGCTACAGATGATGCAATTCAGCATGAATCATATCATCGGGTCTCCTTGGTACACCCACTTGTGCTCTGTTGTGGGCAGCTAAGGGTGGAAGTGAAGGAACTTGTGAGGGTGGATATTGAAGGAAAAATCCAGGTGCAAGAATAGGCTTTGCATTTCCTGTCTTCTAAGCTTGTCTTCTAAGTCTTCTGAGTTCGTTATATAGCATGTGACTGCCAAACAGTGTTTAATATTAATCCGTCTGACGGATGTTGATGCTGTGGAGCAGCAGTAGATTTACAGCAGGACCTCTTACTCCCCAAGTGCCCCAGTGTGATGCAACAGCGATAGTTCCAACCCTGGGTCATAGTTAGAAAGTTCTGAGTCTGCTTGGTGAAGGATGTTGGCCGATCTCGGTGGTTTTTAAAGCAGAGCTCATTTGCAGGGCAAAACCACGCCCTGTAAATCATTGTCTCTTTAAAAAAACAACTGAGATCCGCCAGCAATCTTACACCTCCGGCAAACTCCGGCCCTATTACATTTCCCCATTAGTCTTATAAGCCATGTTTAGCTCCCACATTTAATTAATTACAGATATAACAGTAGCACAAATGCATTGCCTTGCATTTTATAATTGGGAACAAAACAGTAATAAAACAAAATTGGGGAACACCATACAAAGAGGTTGAGGGCCCTGCTTGCGAGTTTCCAATCTATAGGGAAATAGGCATTGAAACACATGGACAGCCAAATTGCAGAGGCTCTTCTTGGGTGGTATGACCCACTCACACAGCAATGGTGGCTTGCATTTTTACTGATAGTACAGAACAGGCCAGTGACAATGTTACAGGGATAGCAGCTTTATCCGCATAGAAATAAAGGGTGAAATTTAATAGGGTGGGAGATTCAAAAAGTGAGAGATTTGCTAAGCAATCATGTACACTGCAAAATCAAACTGGTGTTGCAGTGTAAATGATTGCCGCTTTTTAAAAAACTGGAGATTTCTTACCAAATCTCTCACTTTTTGAATCTCTCATCCTATTAAATTTCACCCCATGTATTAACTGAAACATAATGTATTCCAAAACCTGCTTGAACACGGAGATATCCTAGCTCAGAATATAAAAAAATATGTAGGCCTTATCTCTGTGTACGTCTGTTCTTGTTTTATTATTTAACCTTGTGTTATCTCCCAATGTTTGTCATAGGCTCTGGGTATTGTGTTGTCCTATCTGTTTTGGAAGAAACTAGAGGATATTTGCTATGACAGGGATATGGTGGATTTCAGATGCCTGGCTATAAAAGACTTTAATTTTAAGGAGTTGGACCTGACCGGAGCTGGCTGCTGTCTCTGCTTACCGAGGGAGGATGGCTACCTGCCAGTCAATGTTTCGGAAAGTGATGATGACGGGTAGCCAATTAGACAGCAGGCTATCCAGAGCACTTGGGGAGAATATAACCGTGCGTCCAATCAGCACTGACATTTAAAAACTCGGCTACCAAAATGTATTGCAATGCATTATGCTCATGGTAAAGGGCTTAGTCTAAAGGGACAATTCCTACTGCAATAATAAGGCAGCCACATGACATTTGCATAGTGCAAAACACTTGACAATGTTTACATTTTTATCTAGTCTGTATTTGTTTTAGTAGAGTAACCTTCTTAAAGTGTAGTTTGTTTCTACAAGAAAATGAATTCTGTATAGTAGGATATCATCGCTTTGCGGGAAAGTCATCTGCTTCTTTCTTTTTGTATCAAACACACTTGGTTTTCTAAATAGCTTGTAGGTACTTTTGTAGACCCAGAGCAATAGAGGTTTCATCCTTCTGCTAACTTTCACACTGCCTAAATGTTTTAAAAAAAACGGTGTTTTGAAACTGTTTCACATTGCAGTAGATTACCATTTTAAATACCGTTTAAATACCATTCACATCAATCAACCCATTTATTCCCCTGAACATATTTCAAGCCTATGACCGGTCTGTAGTCTGTTGTTTTTACTAAATACCGTTTCAGAGCCATTCTCACTGCATAAAAAACGGCTCTGAATCGTGTAGGACTCTGCTTTTTAAATGTTTTGAAATACTGGTTTTCTTTAACCAGTAAATGAACTCTGGTGCTTTCCCGCTGCAGCCTTAAACTTTTTAAAATGGAAAAAAAAGGCAATATACCGTTTAACAAGTGCGGTGTGAAAGGGGTATAAGGAAACCGCTCATAGTTTATTTATTTGAAGGAGATGGGCACCGCAACCGTATCAAAATGTTAATAAGGATTGGTTAATAAAGATCAGTAGTAGCATGGCGTTCCTGGCCAAAGAGAAAGTACCAATAGCTTAATTGTGAGCATTCTGATCAACTTGGATCAAGAAGTAAGAGCTCAGGTCTTACTTGATCCAAGTACGCCGCTGCTGCCAAATTCCGCAGCCAATCATGATTAGTATTGCTATGCTACTTTCATTCACTTGAAATCAACAGACTCTTATTTAATAGTGTAGTACAAAGAAAAACAATATCACAATTTTATTTGTTAGCTCTACCAGCAAGAGAACACTGTTTAGTACTGTTAAGAAAGGAATTTTATATTGCTGTATTTAATACTTTATATCCTGCTGCAGGAGACTGATGCCCCAGTTTGCCCGGTGTGGGGGCACAGTTGTCTGGGATTCTGTAAATTAGAAATGATGTGCCACCCTGTCCATGTTATTTTTATTGTTGTTTAGCAGTCAATGACCAGTATAAAACTTTTAAAAATGTATCTACAAGCCCAGCCTACAGCATGTATTACAGTACTCCCAATTTTTTTTTACTGAGGGGTAATAGGGCAAGCAAGCGCACACCGCCACTTCCCTCACCATCCTGATTAGATTGGGATAGAGCTTAATAAACAGGACTGGTGCACCTAAAATCAGGACAGTTGGGAGGAATGAGCATGAGGCTGTATAAAAGATACAAACCTTCCGCATATTATTGTTAATATATATAAAAAAAATAACTAAATCACTATGCTCAACTCCCAAAGTATATATTATATTAGTAGAATTGTTAGCCCCAAAATTTGTAGCGTACTATCCGGATTAGGGTATTTAAACAAGTTAAAAAAAAATGTGCGTGTGTGTGGGGGGGGGGGGGGGTAATATAAAGGGCTTAAGTTATAAATCATTCATCTTAAATTATTAGAATTATATTATTTATTGGAATAGCTCAAAATGCATAAATGTATGCACAAAAATGTCACAATTATCTGACAAGAAAATGCCAAATTTAATGATCCGCTACAAACAGAAACAACTAGCAATAAAATGGGCAAGATAACAAATGTCAATGTAAAATCAGCCTGTGGTATTGATCATGATTAATATGTAAATTATTATAGGATAAAAGAATGAAGAGCATGATCAGAATACATCACACGTGTGTAAATGTATGAAATGCAAATGCCAAGTTCCTGATAGTAGAATAAAAAGAAATAATGTACAATGTATAATTCATGGAAACATCACAAGAACCATACTGCTTTATACTAGAATTAGCCTTTGGGAAAACAGTATTGAGAGCCACTGCAGTATTGAGAACCTGATTAAAAGTGTATATAGAAATGTATATATGTTTAAGTCAAAAGAACTGAAATGAGGTGGCTGGGAGGACGAGTAGCATATTATAAAAGTGTTCTCCTCGATTAAACATTTATCATACGGTTGCAAGGTATCTACCTTGGCATTGCAATTTAATGTAATGTTAAGTTTAAGCATGGGTGTGAAATACTAAATTATACTTCTGAATTACATGCATGAGGCCAATTCCATAAACTAAAGAGTAGTGAGAGAATTTGCATATATGTATAGAATAAATAGCTCAAAAACAGATTATATAGGGTTATCAGTTATACTAATGACCAGTGCTATGATCATATACAGTAAGTAGAACACATTATCTAAAAGAAATAAACTGAATATTAAAAGATGAAACAACTTATGAATTCCTGGAAAATTACCCTGCTAGCACATACAAGAAATAACTGGAACAAATCTGTCGTAGTATATCAACAAGTTTTTATACCCATCGGTCCTGAAGCAACAAAGTCCTTCAGAGGATTTACTGTGGGTCCTGAATATTTTAGAAGGCATCTCCTGGGGGGAAGGCTGTACACAGTCACCTGTGATATCATGTCACACTTCCCCCAAACAGCGAGGCTTCCCTCAAACAGCAAGGCTTGTGGCTAATGTAGGGAGCCCGCTGCATTTAGCCGCAGGCCTCGCTGTCTTAGCTGCCACACACGCCGTTTCCCCATCGCTGCAAGAACCTAGCGACATAGAAACGGCGTGTGCAGGGGACAGTTGAATAGCTTAAAATACGTATTAATAAGTGGAGATTGATAAACAACCAGCCAATCAGCTCCTTACTGTCATGCTACAGACTGAGTTTAAAAAAAATCACAGTTATGAGCTTATTGGCTCTAGACTTTATCACTTTTAGAAGCTTGGTGCATCTGGCCCCATGTGTCTGGAAGTTTGGGAGAACTCAACAAATTCATCTTCCACATAAACAATAATAACCTCAATCTACCATTTTCATCACACAGACATAAAGAGGAAATTGCCTCCTGGACCCTGAGATATATGAACATGACAATGGATTGGAAACACGCATACTGTAAACAGAAAGCATTGCAACTTTATAGAATAAAAATCAACCATCAACCAAACTGGTTAAGGTATATACCAAAGGGCCAGATCAGCATAAATTGCCCTCAAAACATAAAACAAGCATTAGAAATGAAATCTAGTTTCCTCGAAAAAGGTAATACAGCAGGAGAACTAAGGGGTTATTCTAGTTCACTCGCAAAGGCACAAACACTCTCTAATGGACAAAACCATGTGCACTGCAGGTGGGGCTGATGTAAAATGTCCAGAGAGAGTTAGATTTGGGTGGGGTTTGTACCTCAAACTGATATCTATATTGTAGTGTAAAAATAAAGAAGCCAGTATTTACCCTGCACAGAAACAATAAAACACCCAAATGTAACTCTCTCTGCACATGTTACATCAGCCCCACCAGCAGTGCACGTGGTTTTGTCCATTAGAGAGTGATTGTGCCTTTGCGAGTGAACTAGAACTAAGTAAGGGCGACAAGAAAATACTGGAAATGTAGAGGAAGCTTCTACTAGTACTAAATGCTAAAAAAAAACTAAGAAAAAAAGCAAAACAGAAAATATCATTCATCACATTTTTCATTAATGAGTCAAACTGAAAACAATCTTTAAAAAGTACTGGCCGACACTATGGGCCTAATTTTGATGCGATCAGAAGTGGCCAAATTCGGCACCACTCTTCCTCCTGCTGCCGGATGCATGCGGGGGGATGTGTTAGCAAACACTTCCCCTCACATGCTACCAAGGGGTTTTGGAAGGCGGGGGGCGGGCGTTTGTCAGGGTGGCAGGCAGTGCTTACCTGCTCCCTAGGCAGCGATTGTACAGTGCCTAGTGAGCAGCTACTATTTTTACTCAAATAGTAAAAAGACAGCATATAATATATAAGATAAAATCATGTGTCACACTCATTTACAGTATTTATTAAGGTTGCCCTTGTGGGATATAGTATTTGGAGGGAACTATACATTCATTACAGTTGCAAACTGTGGAACTTACCTGCAAGATCAAGAAAAAGAAGAAAGATACCTATTGTGTTCCCGCACATTTTGCAGCATGTCACAAGGGGGTCCATCTGGTTTGAAATTTCTGAGTATCAAAAAGAGAATTGTTAGTTTGTATTCCCCTATAATCTAGTCATAACGCTGGTCATTGGTATAACAGTAAGAGCCCTGTAAATTCTATTACTGTGTAGTCTATTCTATACAAATTATTTCACTATTCGTTACTGTAAGGTGTGCTCTAAGAACCCCCTTACATTTATACCCCTTTTAGACATACTACCCGGGATTTTGGCCAGGTTTACCCGGGATTTTCAACCCAGGTCACTCCCAGGATTTTAGTAACAGACCCCCTTTCACACTACACCTCAAATCAGGGAAATACCCGGGTATACCCCTTTCACACATAAGCCAGGCTTTTCAAGCATTTCAGTGTTTCATCATTAAAATGGGACACGCCCCGGCAGCAAAAAAAAGCAACATCACATGTTTAAAACTGAAAAACCCGGGTAAACCCATTCAGACATAAGCCGGGTATTATACCCGGGAGTTAAATACCGGGAAAAACCCTGGTCAATTGCAGGTGCTCAGTATCCGGGAGTGAAATCCCGGGTATACCCTTTCAGACTTACACTAGTCCCGGGTTTGGGCGCGTTCATGTGAAAAAACCCGGGATTTTCGCGTATGTCTGAAAGGGGTATTAATTTGTTTGGTACTCTTTACCTAGAAGGGCGCCAGCGATTGAAATCGCGGGCGTCGGGGGTAAAAATCGCGGTCATCGCGGGTAAATCGCGGGTACATAAAAATCTGCTACCCGCGATGACCGCGATTTTCCCATAGGGAACAATGTTAAAAAGCCTGATTGAGCGTTATTTTCATGTAAAATGCCTCAATGCCCGCGATTTGGCCATAGGAATCAATGTTAAATGGGCTACAGAGCCCAAATAGGCACAATTAACCCTTAAATGTCCCCCTAAATTTTTAACGCCACCCCACGATCCACGCCAACCCGAAGCGTGGCGAGCGCAGCGAGTCCGCGAGGGGCGGCGGTACGCGTCCTCCGACCTTTTCATGCCCTACTATCCACTAGGGCGTGGAGTGAGAATAGAATAGTGTGGCGAGCGCAGCGAGCCACCGAGCCCGAAGCGTGGCGAGCGCACGCGGATACCTTCACAGGTAAACGCGTCCCCTCGCGGGCTTCACAGGTGTCCGCGTCGCCACGGACACCTGTGAAGGCCGCGAGGGGACGCGTATAACTGTGAAGGTATCCGCGTCCCCTCGCGGGGCTCGCTGCGCGCGCCACGCTTCGGGCTCGGTGGCTCGCTGCGCTCGCCACACTATTCTATTCTCACTCCACGCCCTAGTGGATAGTAGGGCATGAAAAGGTCGGAGGACGCGTACCGCCGCCCCTCGCGGGCTCGCTGCGCTCGCCACGCTTCGGGTTGCCGTGGATCGTGGGGTGGCGTTAAAAATTTAGGGGGACATTTTTGGGTTAATTGTGCCTATTTGGGCTCTGTGGCCCATTTAACATTGATTCCTATGGCCAAATCGGGTCCATTGAGCCATTTAACAGTAAAATCGCGTCGGTCGGGACATTTAACATTGATTCCTATGGGAAATCGGGTGCATCGCGTCGCGGGCATCGCGGGTACATTTATGGACGGCCGCGACGCGACCGACGCGATTTCCATGTTTAACATGGGTTTCAATGGGAAATCGCGGGCATCGCGTCGGTCGCGTCGCGGCCAGACATAAATGTACCCGCGATCACCACGACGGGCGCCCTTCTAGGTAAAGAGTACCATTTGTTTCTATAACCACGGGATGAAGGCTGCATTTCGTTGCATACATCAAACTTACAGTTACGCAGATAGTTACTGTGTTTTATTTTGCTGAATTATACTGAACTTCTGCCTCCATCAATTCTGGCAAAGGGGTACATTTACTAAGATGGGAGTAACCAATCAGATCCTATGTCTTATTTATTTAGCACTCTCTAGAAGATAATAGATTGAATCTGATTGGTTGCTATTGGCAAAATCCCATCTTTAATATAATCTTAGTAAATTTACATGCAATGCTTCTCAAAAATGGTGGAAGGCCTGAAAGACAAGGTTGTCCCAACTCTGGGCAGAGCAACCACAACTACACGTGGCGATGGTACCATTCAGATATTCTATCCTGTGTTTCCAGTGGTACTCTCAGGGGGAAATTTACTAAGGTGTCATTTCTATTGCACATGGGATGTTGCTGTGGGCAACCAATCAGAATCTACTTGCTATTTATTTAGCACCTTCTAGAAGATAATCGATAGTCTCTGATTGGTTGCCCATAGCAACATCCCATCTGAAATAGAACTCCCATCTTAATAAATTTCCCCCTCAGTGTCATTGGTAGGTCAGATCATTTCACCACTTAGTTACTCTTTGGAGATGTACTAAGCTTCAAAAGTGATCAAATGGAAAGTGATAAACAACCAGCCAATCAGCTCCTACCTGCCATGTCACAGACTGTGTTTGAAAAATGTAAGGTATGCGCTGATTGGCTGCCTGTTTATCACTCTCCATTTTATCACTTTTGAAGCTTAGTACATCTGGCCCTAGTCACTTGTGTGACCATAAACTGACAGGGACTTTGTGTTAGAGATTGTTGTGTTTAGTGTTAGCTGTATGTACATGTTTAGATCTAAACTGACTGGAAAGCCTTGTATCAAGCCTTTGGGGAAAGGATTTGTCTGGGATGCACTTTCAGTTTCAAATGCAGGGAATTAGAATAGTGTCATTATTTTGTTAATTCGTATGCGTTGTATTTAATTTGAAAAAAGTGTATTTTTTACAATTTTTTTATATGGCTAAATAAAAAAAATAAACGGTGACTGAACCGGTGTTGGTCATTTGTCATACTTTGTGGATGTGCACCACAAATCCTTAGTAAACACAAACAATATCACACAACTTTAAGAATTTAATAGCATCATATCATTACAGTGAAAATCTGAACCTTGAGAAAGAACTCCACTCAACACTAATTAAAACGCGCCAAATC
Source organism: Crinia signifera (assembly GCF_055691185.1). Lineage (NCBI taxonomy): Eukaryota > Metazoa > Chordata > Amphibia > Anura > Myobatrachidae > Crinia > Crinia signifera. The sequence continues at coordinate 267,766,100 of NC_139220.1, read as the reverse complement.
ACCCATGGCAACCACCGGTGTTCAGTGGCGGGACTTGTGAGTGGTAGGACCAGGTGCAACAAATTTGGGAGCCCCTCCTCAACTTCAACACAAGTTCCTTATATGTACAAATGGTTCCTCCTCTGCTGGTTTTATTGTTGGCAAATACATGCTAACTCTGGGTGTTCCCATGCGGACAGGACAAAGTGTGCTGGGGTCGAGTTGCTGACGTCACATTAACTTATCCACCCACCCTGTCTTCCTTCTGATGCCCGCAATTATAAGTCAGTCTCCACTACTTGCGAGCCCAGGAGAAATCATTAGATGGTCAAATAATTTCTCCTGCTGCAGGCACATGAATGTGTGTTCATAACATGGTTGCGGGGGGCAGTTTTTCGATGGGGCGGCAGAATCAGGCCCAAAGTGCAGTCGATTTCTGAGCTATGTTTGACAGCTATGCCTAGCTGTACACATTGATGGTTGGTTATGAGTGGCAGGGCCACCGATAGGGGGTGCCGTGGGTACAGCTGTCCCGGGCCCCGGCCTCTGGAGGGGCCCGGGCAGCTGCCCCCAGCGGCACGGATCACCCCCACCCCTCCTCCGGGCCTCCCCAACCCGGCAGACCCCATCCAGGCATGCACAATGCACAGTGCAGCCTGCAGCGCGCTGAGCCTAGGACACAGAGGGGCTCGGCGCTCTGCACGCTGCACAAAGCAGTGTGCACTCCGGACCGTGAAGGAGGGAGACAGAGATGCCGACGCCGCCGCTGCTGGATGCTGGTAAGTAATGGGGGCCACGTCAGTGCAGGCGGGCTGGGGGCGCTGTGCCGCTGGGGGCCCGGACTGAAGGTCAGTCCCGGGCCCCAACATTTAGAGCGGTGGGCCTGATGAGTGGTATCACTATGCAGTGGGTTGAATATCTGTGCTACAGTACATATGGCTCGCAGTAGATGGCGTAGAATGGTAACAACCTTCCTGAAAGTTTAAACTCGTATGTTAATGGATTATTCTTATTTCACAAAGCAGAAAACCTCACCTCCAGTACCCATCGCTCCCATTCCGTGATTTCATGGAACTAACATTAGATATATAAAAATGACACTGAATACAGACGGGCACAGACTAGCGCTCTGCTGACTTTGGGCCTGATTCAGTGCTATGCACACATCTGTTTTACAGATGAATCCTGAGATATGTTGCCTTGTGTATGATATATCTGGCTGAGCGTACACAATTAGGGGCTATTCAGGTTGGTACGCATGTACACTTACAGTGGAATGCGTGTAATTGAGCATCCACTGGGCAAGTCGGGGGCATGGAGGCAGAATTGTGGGCTAGTTAGCAAATACAGCAACGAGTATGATAGGATAGCATTGGAGCAATTGTGCACTGATTGTGATGACGGAACACCGGGTCCTGCCGGGATAAGGCCAAACGTCACATTCTATTGCTGCTGAATTCTAAGTGTGACGTATGTATGTATAGAATTGTTACCATTCTGCCCTCTGTGCCCATTGCTTAGATGTAATATACATAAAAACATCTGATACATCTAAAACACAAAGTATAAACCTAGTCTGCTTTTATCACATTCTAAATTCTGTCCCTTCTGTATCCCATTGATGGAATTCCAGACACCTGTGTCCATGCCCACACGCTGTATTTCCCATGATTCACACCCATTGGCAGAATTAGGACAGTCACTTATGTCCTGTGAGATGGTTTGTTACTATACAAAAAGCAAATTACAAATGAATATATATTTATGTACATTTGTAGTCTTTTAATGCTGCACATTGGTATACTATGTCTCATTTTTATATATCACGGTTGCAAAAGAGTGTAAGTGCATTGGGTGCGCTTGTTTATTTTTTTTCCAGTGAAAAAAATAAGCTGATGTATGGCAGAGAAGGAGTTAACCGCTGCTGTCCATGACCCCAGTACATATATGCAGATGAGCTGTTATCAGACACTTGAGGTCGCCACATCTCTGAGAGTTCTATAATTGCACAGTGCGTTTGTGTCCCAAACAGATCTGAGAATTAATGTCATCAGAGAGGAGGAAATGAGAAGATTGCATAGTGCGGTATAGTGTGGATGTAGCCCTTCACTGGCAGCAATGGGAAGGTGACGGAACTGGGTTGGAATACCGGGTATGGTAAGGGCATAGAGGATATCTAGGGCGGGCCACAAATGCTGGCACTCAGAGAATGCGTCCTGTGAGACCATGTTGCACACCTGAGTCTTTTACTATTTTAGTATTAGACTTTTGTATTCAATTGTAGGCGTTTTTGCCCATGTTTTAGTCTTTTTTTTTATTTCTCACCAATGGCGATTCACTTATTTTTGTGGTTGAATTTGTATTTTAAAAGGGGACAAAAACTTCTGCTTTTTCACCCAAAGCACGTGGATCGGCGAGTAGTAGTTTTTGCCATCTGTGCAAGTGTGAGTTGGTCTGAGGCTTCCCGTAATCTGCGTCTGGGAGTTGTCATCGCTAACGTCACAGTCCCTCCTCAGAAACGCCTGGGCACGCCTGCATATTTTCAGATATACCCAGGAAACGTCCGGTTTCTACGCTGACTTCCTGTCAATCAATCTAATCAAATGAGGAGGTGTTGCATTGCAGTCAGGAGCACAATTGCAGGTGTGTAGACTGTATCCAAAGTGACAAAAAACTCAGAAATATAAACATAAAGACGTGTTTTACCTGTGAGAAAAGGAAAGATGGGATCCAGCTATAACTCTGCATCCTTGGAATGACATTCTTAAAATGCAGTCTTCCTGAATGCAGGCTAATCCCTAAGGAAACCCTGTGAGATAACACCTGAGATCCATACTTGTCAGTCACAGTGGCTGGACTGTAACAGGGCTCCCATATAAGGCCTGTGGCAGGTTGCCAGACACCTGAAAAAGACGTCACAGCTGGCAGCCTCTGATATATCTCTCAAGGCCTTTTATCCAGTCCTTAGACCAAAGGATGCAGAATGTCTCCGAAGGGAAAGGAACAAGACTCTGATTCTTTTGAAGTATGACAGCAATTCTGTCTAAAATGTATTAATTAGCACCTTTACATATATCCTTATCCCTAACTCATATATCCAGGCAGCAGCGTAACTAGAACTGTAGCTTCCCCTGCCCTAAAATAAATACTGCGCCCCCCCCCCCCCCTGTCAAACGCGATGACAGTGCAGCCAGTACACACTGACAGCGCAAGTACAGACTGAACAGTATCTGCGCTGCTTTCATCCATCAGGGTCCATGAGGAGAGCATTCTGCTCTCGACAAGACGGCGATGCAGTGAGAAAGGGGGAGCGACGGTCACAGTGTAAGAGGGAGAGGGCAGGGTGGAAGGGGGGAGCGGCAGGCAGGGTGGAAGGGCCCATGGGGCAGGTCACTGAGCGTCCTCACACAGACAGCCTGAGAGAGATGTCTGCCTATCCTTATATTGGCTGCTGCAGACTCTGCAGAGCTCACACAGGGCTCTAGGCAGCCTCCGTAAGCGCCGTGACCCTGCGCCCAGGCGGCGCCTGCTCCCCCCGCCACCGCTAATGCTACGGAGCCCTAGTTACGCCAGGCTATATATACGCTGTATATTGGGCCTGATTCTGGTTGACTTGTTGTTGTGCATATTCTCACGTACAAATACACAGAGCCACTATTCGCACGCAAAGACATTCCCACCCACATCGCACAAGTACGCAAGCCTTCACAACGGTACACAAAGGGGAGTGGGCACAAGGCCACTGCACATTTGCATATTTGTATGCACATTTACGTGTGTTCAGGTTACTGCTATGTGCGTACGTACGCACACGCTCATTCTGTTATTTGTGTTCGGATGTAAAACCACACACACGCAGTGAACCCACTAGTTCCTTTAGTGGTACTGGTAATATTGTTTCCAAATAACACTTTAAACATGCACACAGCAACAGTTCTTAATAAGATTGAGCTGAAGGGGGGCGTGGCCTGGCGGCTGAACGGACAAGACGCACCTAACATCAGCTCCTCAGCCCCGGCGCCTAAAACCAGAGAAAAAATCCCTTTAATCCCACACACCTGCTCCCTACCCTACCCCTTGCTCTTATACAACAGCCCAGACACCGAAAAAGCCAAGCCGCAGAGCCGGGGAGCACTTCTAAGTGCTCCCGCAGGTTGCGGCCTAACAGAGACCTGAAGCCGGGGACCTCGATTTTCAGGACGAGACGCCGTCCGAGGCACCTGAAACGGAGAGGCACAAGAGTCCTGCAACATCACCGGGAGTAGAGACAGAGGGGACAAACAACAACCCCACACCTGAAGCTCCGGTAAGCCAAGCGGGGGCCCCACACGCTGACACACCGGAGCGCTCAGCAGAGTCTCCGGAGTCACGTGCAGGCGGCCGGACGCCACTACAAACACGCTGCCCGACGGGGGACACAGCCACTAGCACTCACGCCCGCAACAGCCCAGGGTGACTGCCAGCTGTCAATACAGCCTGAGGCATTATCCACCCACACCGCAGACCCCCCTGCGCTGGAAACCTGACAAGGGTGAAAACGCTGAAAATCACCATTGGCGGCCATCTTAGAAAAGGCAACCCCCGCAGCCTAAGCCCTATACAGGACACACACAGGACTCTGCTCCCCATAAAGCCCACGACTCCAGACCCCAAACCCATAAAAGGACCATTCCACAGATCATACGCATAGAGATGTGGATAAATGCTCAACTAACCAGCAATCTCAGAGATATTTAAAATCAGGGCATCCACACCACCTGTACTGCTACCTCTCCTTGCTGGACTGAGACCTGCACCATCCATATACAATCCTCTGCCAAAGTTACCCTCTAGACACAGAGGTGTGATATAGTTCTGCCAAACATTTCAATATAGTGTGGCTGCCACCACCCCCCACTGTACACGGCTTCCTTTCAACTTTATCTCTCTCCCCGTTCTGGGAGAAGAGCTGTGTACGCAATGGAATAACCTGAATACCATATCTGCCAGAGTGACCCAACATGGCTGATGATGCTGCTCATGTCTATACTGTTTTTTCTCACTGACTGCTTTGACATGTGACTATAATACAATCAGCCTCGGATTCTATAGCGGATACTAGCTATACTTCTCTATACATAATGTTTTCTCAGTGAAATGTGACTTGCTCCTTTCTTGCCTCAAGCACACCTGCAGCAGACCACACAGACATCCTTGCGCTGGCTGACACCTACTACTCACTCCTGCTAAAGGGGGTGCATGGAAAAATTCTTAGTACCTTATCCAATGTCCTCTGCAGGCTCCTCCCGTATCCCACCTTCTGACTCCCAATGTGGCTATTCATCAGACTCTGATCGCTCCGTTACCCGCCTAACCTCTCAAAACAAAAGAAAAGCCACAAATACACCCAGATCTTCAAAAATGAAAGCTGCCGATATCGCAGCCGTTCTGGGCCCATTACTAGATGAAAAGTTGGCGGGCCTTAAGACATCCATTGACTCCACCCTGGCCCAACTTACTCAACACTCCCAACGCCTAGATACGGCTGAACAAAGAATCTCCTCCCTTGAAGATGACCTTCAGACGGCCCAGACCACAATGGCTGCTCACTCCAAGGAGATACTTACCTTGTCTGAGAAATTAGACGACCTGGAGAACAGAAATCGACGTAATAACTTGAGGGTGGTGGGCATACCGGAGTCGGTCAAGGGTCATGAGCTTATGGACCTGCTTGCTTCATGGATCCCAGAACAACTGGCACTAGACCTCAAAGGAACACCTTTAGCGATCGAAAGGGCCCACAGGATCGGCCCAGAAAGACCTAACCCCAATGGCAGACCAAGACCAGTCATAATGCGCATCCTCAATTATGCCGATAAAGTCAAAATCCTAGATCACTACCGGAAAACGGACAGTATCACATACCAGGGTGACCGCCTCCTCATCTTTCAGGATTTCTCTAATCTGGTGGCCTCCAAGCGCAGGGACTTTGCACCAATATGCAAATACCTTATCGACTCTAAAATCAAATTTTCATTATTGTACCCGGCCCGCCTCCGTGTGTTTAGGGATGGCCAGACCCTCATCTTTGAAGACCCTGCTAAAGCCAGGGCTCATTTCTCGATTCCTGAGACCTGATTGGGGGACCTGGCGTCCCTGGCCGCATGGAGGCTCGCTGATAAGTATCCATCTATCTTCTTTTATTGCTACAACCTTCTGTTGTAGGATATGCTCTTACTGTTTCTCTGCTGAGAAAATATACTAATTTAGCCGCTAAACATCTGTTAGGCTTAGAATAATGACCTTTCTACTACTGTTACAAATTTGTTTGTTGTTATGTTACGTGCCTGCCCGTCCTTTTAACGGACCCCATCCCGCCATGGGATCACCCCCCTCTGCTTGCTGGGACAGGGAGGGGCCCCTTTTTCAGCTAATATTCGTCTTTACTATGATCCGCCCAGCAGGAATTGGCTGACATGACCAGTCAAATTCCCTCTTTAAACACACCAGGAGAAGAATCCACACTTCTTACCTTTAATATAATTTCTTGGAATGTCGAGGGCCTTAACCATCCCATTAAACGTAAAAAGATTATGTCTCACCTCACCCGTATGAAGCCCCATATAGTTTTCTTGCAAGAAACCCACTGGGTGGAGGGCTCCCATCCCTCTCTCAAAGCCCCATGGCTGGGAGAATGCATCTCGGCATCCTTCACCAACAAGACCAGGGGGGTAGCAATTCTACTTAACCGAGGCCTCCGATACTCCATTACTAAAAAATTTATAGATCCAGAGGGCCGATTTATTCTCTTAGACCTGTCTCTTGATGATACCCAATATACACTGCTTAATGTATATGCACCAACTAACCCTGATGCATCTTTCTTTGCCATTTTATTACAGAAGCTGCTGTCATGGGGTTATACTAACCTTATTTTAGGTGGAGACCTCAACACGGTCGTGGACCCATCCATGGACAGATCGGGGGTAAGTGTGGCCAGGTCCCAAACCTCTTCTACTCTTTTATCTCCTCTATGCTCCCAACTCGGCGTCAGTGACCCCTGGCGCATATTTCACCCCCTACAACAGGATTTCACTTTTTATTCACACCCACATTCAACACACTCCAGGATAGATTACCTCTTTCTCTCGGATCATCTGCTTTCCAGGGTGACACATACGGCCATACATGATATAATAATTTCTGACCATGCACCTATATTATTGACTTTACAATTAAATAGGCCCCAAACCTTCACTAAAAGCTGGTGATTCCCTGCACACCTATTTCATTCAGAGGATTTTCTTCTACATCTTAAACAGGCATGGTCCAACTTTGTCATTGACAATACAGCCCAGGTTGATAATCACCACATCTACTGGACTGCAGCAAAGACAGTACTAAGAGGACACATCATGTCATACGTCCACTCCAAACGCAAAAAATTCACAACCCAACTTCATACCCTCAGCACTGCATTGACCTTGGCATATAACACATATAAAAGACAAGACACCCCGACCCATAGAGAGGAATATCTGGCCGCAAAACAAATTTATGACACTTTCCTCACAGAACAAGCCCAATCCTCGCACAACTACTACCGTAATAAACTACACAGATTCGGTAATAAATCCGGGAAACTACTGTCCAATCTAATGAAAGGCCCCCAATCCCGCACATGGGTTAAGAGCATACACACCTCCGATATCCTTATCACTGATCCCAACCAAATAAGCAGTGAATTCTCTAAATTCTACGAATCCTTATACACTCAAGAACCATCAGACACACAGGCTAGTGAGACATTCCTGGCGGGAACAGAACTGCCCACACTGACTCAAGAAGAAAGAGACCTGCTAGACGGCCCAGTCACAGAGGAGGAGGTGCTGGACACCATTAAAGCTCTACCCAACGGCAAAAGTCCTGGCCCAGACGGGTACGGGGCAGAATATTATAAATTATTAAAAGGAGACATAGCACCTACCCTTACACTACTATACAACCATATAATCATGACCGGAGAGATGCCTCTTAGATTCAACGAAGCCAGAATAATAATATTATTGAAACCGGGTAAAGACCCTACTGCGATGGGCTCATACCGTCCAATTTCCCTGCTAAACCAGGACTTTAACATTTTAACCAAACTAATGGCCAATCGCCTGCAAAAATGCCTACCTCGTCTGATCTCGCCAGCCCAGTTGGGTTTTGTGAAGGGCAGACAATCGGTGATGGGAGTTCGTGCCGCCATAGCGGCAATAACACACACCCGACTTCACAACCTCCAATCCAACATACTTATTAATCTAGATGCCGAAAAGGCTTTCGATAAAATCTCATGGTCACATCTACAGACCGTACTATCCAAACAACTCTTTGGGAGATCCTTCAGGGGGCTGATTCAGGCGATGTACACCCTCCCTACAGCCCACGTGATGGTGAATGGCATAGCGTCCCCGCCCTTCCTTCTTGAACGAGGCACTAGACAGGGTTGCCCCCTCTCGCCCCTGCTTTTTAACTTAGCACTCGAACCACTTATAAGACACATCATTTCCTCCCCAGACCTTGCAGGAATAACAATTGGCAACAGAGAACTAAAAGCTGTCGCATTTGCAGATGACATTCTCCTCTTCCTATCTAACCCAAAACACTCTATCCCTTATCTTATAGAAGCCATAACATGCTTTTCCTCGTTTGCTGGTTTTTCTATAAATTTCGCCAAATCAGAAGCACTGGCCATATACGGCCAAGTGAGAACGGACTGGACTGTCCCATTCCCATTCAAATGGGCCGCAACATACATCACATATCTAGGCATAGCTCTTCCTCCCCACCCCCACAAACTATATATGTATAATATTACCCCGGTAATCCAAAAAATCCAAACAGAACTTAATCTATGGCAAAATTTGCCACTGAACCTATTAGGCAGATGCAACCTATTCAAAATGGCCAGCTTCCCAAAACTACTCTATGTGATGCAGATGACGCCAGTTCTAATATATGATTCAGATATATCCTCACTCCATTCCATGCTAACCAAGTTTATTTGGAATGCGAAAAGACCCCGAATTAGTCTGTATAAATTGATGCAGACAACTCAGAGAGGAGGCCTCAATCTGCCTAACATAAAGTACTACAACCTGGCATGCATCCTCCGCTTTGCAGTGGACTGGATCAATGACACAGCTATATACACTGACGTCGCCCTAGACTCACAACTTAGTGCCCCTCTCTCACTAGGCTTCCTCTTGCATGCACGCCCATCACAGTTGACCGGCCCCCAATTCGATAACCCCCTATTGGCCTCCACAGTCCACGCCTGGCGACGTGCGAGAAAATCCCTAGGCTTAAAACATTTTTACTCCCTATCCCTCCCGTTGGTTGGTAACTTGGAGTTCCAGAAGGGAGAAGCCAGATCACCTTTCACAGCCTGGAGATCCCAAGGCATCTCATGTCTACGACATTTGCTTAATACATCTCACACTCCACTTACATTTGAAGAAGCGACACAACGCTTCAAACTCTTGCCTAGTAATGCCTTTTCCTATACTCAAGCTGTTCACTACCTCAGATCTGTCTTAAACAAACTCCAACCCCAGGATATTACGAATCCACTGGATTCGGTGATACGCACTCAAACACACTCAATTTCCAACATATATGGGCGCATACGTCCAGAGCTAGACACAGACACAGATTTACAGGCACTTACAAAATGGGCCTCCCAGTCCTCCTCTCTGGACTCGGAGGCAATATTAGACACTTTCCTTATCAATTTAAAACTCGTTACGGCCAGTTCTTACCAGGAAATGCTATATAAAATTTTCCACAGAGCCTACCTTTCACCCAAGCGTTGCTATCTGATGGGTACAACTGAAAGATCAGACTGCTCTAAATGCCACACACCGGAGGCAGACATCCATCATTGCCTTTGGCAATGCCCCCACATACAAACTTTTTGGCACGAGCTACATAATTACGCTACGACTACGCTTAAAATATCATTTAGTTGCACTGATTCCTGGGCACTATTTGGACACATAGCGGACCAGCCTAATATACCAAAAAATGACAAAAAATTATTGGTACTCCTCTCAGCGGTAGGACAAAAAGCAATCCTACAGCAATGGATACACACTGAGGCCCCAACGGTAGACATGGCAACTTCACGTCTTCTCTTCCTGTTCACGATGGACTGGCTGGAAACTTCACTTCACAAAGAACTCCTCACCCCTAAATTATTTGCCTGTTGGAATAAATTCATTCATACACTTCCTTCTCGCACCAAACAGGCCATACAGGGATGTTTCCAAAATACATCCTGGTACTCCCTTCAGCAGCTGCAGAACACCCCACCAATTACCATAATTTGCTGATTAAACTCCTTCACACTAACATAGAAATATACTCCTTCTCTTCCCTTTTGCTCTTCCATTCCTCTCCCTCTCCCCCTTGCTACATATCCTTATTCTATATCTTAATTATTTTTCTATTACTCCTTATTCTTACTCCTCGACTTTTCTTCTCCTGATTTCTACGCCAAGAGGATCTCTCCATGGATGGGTCGGCGGTCCGGGACGGCTGCTGGGCAGGCACTAAGGTTCACATTTTTCTGGATGCCTGCTATGTTGGGGTAGGACCAGAATATACGTTTGTATACTTTTTTCTTGATACTACTCACAGTTAATTTATATGTTGTTGGTTTGTTATTATATATGACTTAGGATACCTTCACTATATTAACTAAATGATAAAAACAGGTTGATAAATGGAGAGTCTCTCCCAACACCATTTGTTAAGAATTTCCAATACCCTAGGAACTCGGGAGTCTACTCCTTGTCTCATATATACATAGTGAACTGTTATGAATATAGAAAATGTTAGAAAATGTTTTGAATCTCCATTGATGTTACTGTACCAATATCATCCGAATTGGGATGTGATGTATCAATGTTCTATTTTGTGAGATTCAATAAAAAATATTTTGGAAAAAAAAAAAAGATTGAGCTGAAGGCCTTACATATACACACATATATATCATATATTAAAGCATGAGTCTCAGAATGCCTTCACTACACCTGCTTAGCTAATTGGTTAATGAGAGTAACTGGTATGGTGCATGCCTCAGTAGAGTCTGCAGGTGTGAGTAATATAGCAATTGACATTGGGGATTGCTGGTGCAAGCGATTTGCCGTTTAGCCGTAGCCAGGCGACACCCTGGAGTCACTTAGTTTTGCAAAGGATTTTCCTTCCCAACATTTGCAATGTATGCATCTGTTTGTGAAAACACCACCCTGTACTTTTTGTATACGCCCCAACTTACGCCCATTTTCGTAGTGTTCCAAGGCCATGCCCAAAGAGACACCCACAACACGCCTTGCTTTGGTTGTGCGCTAGCGAGCGTATTAGCGCTTGTAGTGCTGCAAGTTTTATGGACTTTGGCACATGTGCAGTGCATATCTGGTGCGTACGCAGTAAGCGTAAATACGCTGCCACTGCGAATAGTGAGTCAACCAGAATGACCCCCGTTGTATCTAAATAGATGCATACCTCCCAACTGTCTCGATTTTCGGTGGACTGTCCCTTATTGGGGGGGGGGGGGGGAGAGCAGTTGGGAGTCCCCCCTGCCCAGTGATGCTCTACAGTGCAGAGCAGCAGTGAATAAATGCTGTGTGCACAGTGTCTATTCCTGGAGACAAAGGGGCTGGGGGCATGGCCAGTAGCTTTCAGTGCTGCTGGCCATGCCACCACATTTCCCAAATTACATTTTTCAAAAGTTGGGAGGCATGTGGATGTGATGTATTTTAACACGTTCCTGCATTTCCTTTCCTGCTTTACTGACCTAAAAGTAGATCTAGGACTGCACTTACAGTATTCGGCATACCCACCCAGCATTCAGGGCTTGTGATTCGGGACACCAACGTGGTAAAGCGAAAAAGGGGTGTTGCCTTGACAGAAGGGGTGTCACGGCTTCATGATCATGATTCTATTGCAAGCCCTGCATCCTGTTTTAGTCATTGGGAGGGCATGGTTAATAGTCTGTGAGCTGCTGGCATACCCCAAGCCTTTCTGTCTTCTTTCAATAGATGCTATGCGCAGTGTGAGGGGATCTCCCAATTGCCCCCACCTCCACTGCAGGGAACTGATTCCACTGCAGGGAACAGAACCGTTGGGAGGTAAATAATAAACCTTGAAAAGTAATAAAGTGCATGGAGAGTACCAGCTAACCACCTCCTAACTGCCAGTTTTCAAACATAGCCAGTAATATAGCAGTTAGGAGCTAATTGGTACTTTATCTCTCTCCAGTTTATCACTCTCCAAGGCTTAGTACATATCCCTTTGGGCCAGATGTGCTGAGTTGAAAAGTGATAAAGTGGAGAAGGATAAAGTTTCAACCAACCAGCTCCTAACTGTCATGTTACAGGCTATGTTTGAAAATTGACAGTTGGAGATTGTTGGTTGGTAGTTTACCACTCTCTGCTTCATCACTTTTTAAGGCTAAGTACATCTGCCCCCTCCCGTGTCTCTTGGTTTAAAATAAATATCACTCCAAACTAATATGGTGTGATCAGCAACACCCATGTGTAATAGTGTGTAATAGTGATTTTAGATGAAAGTTGGGTTTTAGTATTTGCGGTAATAGAACAATGAGAGGAGATAGGGAGATTTCCCAGCTACACTCCTTAGGGGTCAGTATGAAGATTAGTCACTCCAAATGAGTTTATTCTACTTTACAAGTGCCGTAATGCACAATTCAGAAAGACAAAAAAGAATTCCAGGCAGCAGATAAAGCCTGGCAAAGGAATTAAATATACTATAAAACAAGATACACTGGCCATTATTCTGGTTCACTCGCAAAGGCAAATTCCTTCTCAAATGGACAAAACCATGTGCACTGCAGGGGGGCAGATGTGTGCCGTTTTCTCCCACCTTAACTGACGGCTACCCAGCAAATCGGAAAATCAATGGTCATGGCTGCTCACCCCTTCAATACTTGGAAACTGGCAGGTATCACCTCAGTAGGAGGCGTCCTTTACGCTTCTCCAAACTATCAGCTCAATATACTACGGTCAGCCCATACCCGTTAGCATTTGTACAGGCTAGATTTTATGTATCGCATGTTCTCAATCATTTTGCAGATGCTGACTAATACCCTGGATACCATGTTGTCTTACTCAGTTCCAACCTCCAAAGCTATATCCATACACTATACCTATCTAAGGAAAATCATTGATCATTCTACAATAAAAGGGGGAATGTCTACTTGGCTAACCCACTTTTCCTCATTAGACATATCACAACTGCAAAAAGGTCTTCTTTACTCTCGACAGACTCTCAAGGCCAGCATGTACACACAACTTTTTCTCAATATATACCATAACTCATACCTATCCCCTATTAGAAGGTACCACATAGGAACTTCTAATGCTCATACTTGCCCAAAATTAATTACATTTGTCCCCATGAACCCAGAGTGGGCAATTCTAGGCATATTTGATCCGGATCTGCGCATGACGAAAGAAAGCAAAAAACTTTTACTGGCCTTGAGTGCTGCGGGAAGAAAGACTATCCTTCAAAGTTGGATTGATCATACACCCCCACAATTCCCCTTATTTTTAGCAAAACTCCACTTCTTATTCAGAATGGATTGGATAGAAGCTGTTGTAGATAGAAATAAATATGTAGAGAGGTTCTTCCTTCTGTGGGACTCCTACATACCCACCTTACCGCTTAATACAAGAAAAATGATACATGCTAGTTTGAAATCGACCACATGGTACCTCACTAGGATGGCTGCCCAAGACCCCCCTGTCCCTCTTGAATGATACTTGACTACAGCATATAACGGATATGTTACCAAGACTGTTTATATAATAAAGTGAATGACGGTTGGATTCATGACACCAGACTTCTGTACACTGCTCAAATAATTTATTATATGTCAAATACTCTACAATGTTTACTGGATATTACCTTTTGTATGTATACAATGTCTCAATAAAAAAGTTTATTTAAAAAAAAAAGAAAGTTCCTGTTTTTAAAGTACAAAAGTTTTTACACTTTTACAGTGTTTTATTCAGCTATTAATTAGTACACCTGACAATTTCATCGCCAATATCAAGTCATTATTTTACATACGCTTATTATTGTTTTACATGTGTATATATGTGGGCTAACAATTAGCTGAAGCAGTTTAACCCCTTCCCGACATTTGACGTACATTTACGTCATGGTCGGGAAGTACTTCCAGACACATGGCGTAAATGTACGTCATGGCTTTAAACTGTTTAAACAGTTTAAACATGTCTGCTGTCCCTGACAGCAGACATGTCCCTGCATGCCCAGGGGGGGCTGCGATGCCGCCCCCCCCGTCGGCGATCGCTGTGATTGGCTGTTCAGTGTGAACAGCCAATTACAGCGTTTTCTGTGTCACCGGCGAATAACGTTCGCCGGTGACACAGGGATCGGAGGTGATTGGTGCTGTAAAGTACAGCACCAATCACCACGGGGTGTAAGGGTGACACTGGTGTCACCCCACCTCACCCCGCCCGCCCCCAAAGGCCGTGATTGGTTCGTCGGACCGACGAACCAATCACAGCCATGGAGGGGGATTTAAACTAACGGTGACTGCACTGCAGACGCCATTCCGGTCTGGAATTGCGTGCAGTGCGGTCACCGTGCCTATCTGCCGTAGTATACTGACCTGATCCTTGCAAATACTTACCTGATCACTGCTTGTAGCGTGCTGGATGCTTCCTGGATCCTGTTACTACTTGTGACTTCCTGTGTTGTGCTGCTGCAGTGTGATAGCGTTATAGATAGAGAGAGATAGAGAGAGATAGTGACAGAGAGTGCTATATTTTGTGCTGCTGCAGTGTGATAGAGTTATAGATAGAGAGATAGAGAGAGATAGAGAGATAGTGACAGATTGTGCTATATATTTTTTATATAACTGACTGCTGCCCCCCCTTTTGTGCTGATCAGTATAAATTAACTGATCAGCAACTTTTTGGGGGCGCAGGTTTTTTTTTTTAATATATATACCTGTCAGTGCTGCTGCTGCAGTGTCATAGAGTGATAGATAGTGAGAGATAGAGAGATAGAGAGAGATAGTGACAGAGAGTGATAGAGAGTGCTATATTTTGTGTCTGCTGCCCCCCTTTTGTGCACCCCCAGCAACTTTTTGGGGGTGCAGGGGTTATTTTTTATATATATAACTGTCAGTGCTGCTGCTGCAGTGTCATAGAGTGATAGATAGAGAGATAGAGAGAGATAGAGAGAGATAGAGAGAGATAGTGACAGAGAGTGATAGAGAGTGCTATATTTTGTGTCTGCTGCCCCCGCCTTTTGTGCTGATCACTATATCTGAGGTGATCAGCAACTTTTTGGGGGTGCAGAGGTTTTTTTTTTTTATATATACCTGTCAGTTGCTGCCAGTTGCACTGTCAGTTGCACCAAAGGTTGTGCACCTGCTGCCCCTCACTGGTAATCAGTGTCGCATCAGTGATCACCTTTTTTTTTTTTTGAGGGTGCTGTGGGGTCTTTTTTTAATTTTTTTTTTACACACACTGTGATTTTGTGGGTGTCCTGTGGCCAATGTGTGCTGATCAGTGACGTACATCACTGATCAGCTTTTTCGGCACAGGGTTGATCTATTTTTTTTTTTTTTTATCAAATTCCTGTTGCCTTTGAGCGCTGTTCAGTGACGAACGTTACTGACCAACATCTGTGCTCAATTTTTGGCGCAGGACCTTTTTTTTTTTTTTTTTTTACCCCTTCAATTTTTTTTTTTTTTCAACCCTATCAATTTTTTTTTTTTTTTATTGGGATCAAATTCCTGTATAAAGTATTTTTTTTTTCTGCACTACATACACACTACACACTACATACCCCCCTGGTTGAAATAAAGTTTGTACCCCCCCTACACTATACACGTGTTGAAACATTTCACTACCAGAAACACAAAAATAAAAATGGCATCCCAAATGTCATCCCAAATGTCATCCCAGTCATCCAGAAGAATGTATTCAGCGGAGGAGGCATATGCCATGCTTGCCTCTGACTCTGACACAGCCAGTGAGGCAAGCGGGGAATTTGAAGGATTCATCTTAAGCTCCTCTTCCTCCTCTAGTGATGAGGGACCCCCTCAAAGACGCCCCCGTAGAGCAGCTGAGACCCCCCCCCCAATAATTGATCTCGTATGGACCCCACCACCAGACAATTTTGAGCCCCAGGTTCCTGAGTTTTTGGCCATGCCAGGAATCCAATTTGATTCCACAGGTCTCAGAGAAATTGACTTTTTCAAATTATTTTTCTCTGATGATTTTATAAATTTAATGGTGGACCAAACTAATTTATATGCCCAGCAGTTTATTGCTCAAAACCCCACGTCATCATTTGCTAGGTGGACCCCTGTAGATGCAGTAGAGATGATGACGTTTTGGGGTCTGGTGTTTCATATGGGCATAGTAAAAAAGCCAGAAATTAGGCAATATTGGAGTACAGATGTTCTGTACAGCACCCCATTTTACCGTATGGCCATGACTCGGGCTCGTTTTGAGATGATCCTTAAATTTTTGCATTACAACAATAATGCACAGTGCCCACCCAGAGATGATCCCACCTTTGACCGGCTATTCAAAGTCAGGCCGGTCATTGATCATTTCAGTGCCAAATTTGCAGAGATGTACATCCCTGAAAAATTAATTTGTATTGACGAGTCCCTTATACATTTTAAAGGAAGGGTTAAATTCCGCCAGTACCTTCCCAGTAAGAGGGCAAGGTATGGCATAAAAATGTATAAGCTGTGTGAAAGCACCTCAGGGTACACCCACATGTTTAGGGTATATGAAAGGAAGGATTCAAGAATTGAACCGCCAGAATGCCCCCCCTCCCTCGTAGGTGTTAGTGGAAAAATTGTCTGGGATTTAGTGCACCCCTTCCTGGATAAAGGTTATCACCTCTATGTGGATAACTTTTACACTAGCATCCCAATGTTTAAGGCCCTTGGTTCAAGAGGTACAGCAGCTTGCGGTACTGTGCGCAAGAACCAAAGAGGCCTCCCAAAAACGCACATTGCCCAAGTAATGAGAAGGGGTGAAAGCAGGGGAATATGCACCGAAAATATGTTGTTGGTCAAATATAAGGACAAGAGGGATGTCCTTATACTGACAACAATTCACGGAGACAGTACCACCTCCGTCCCTGTACGAGGTACCAGTACCCACACCTCAAAACCTAATTGTATCCTGGATTACAATAGGTACATGGGCGGAGTGGATCTTTCAGATCAGGTACTGAAGCCGTACAGTGCCCTGCGGAAAACAAAAATCTGGTACAAGAAGCTGGCCGTGTATATCATCCAGATGGCACTGTATAACGCTTACGTGCTATTCCGTTCTACCGGCCAGAGGGGGACATTTATGCACTTTCAAGAGGAAGTCATAAAGGGCCTAATATTTGGGAACCAGCAGGCAGAGGGCCCCAGTACTTCTAGTACTGGCCCCCGTATTGTACCAGGGCAGCATTTTCCTGATGAAATCCCCTCCACTGGAAAAAAGGGCAGGACACAAAAAGGTGCAAAGTTTGCTATAAAAAGGGAATAAGAAAGCAAACTATTTTCCAGTGTGACACTTGCCCCGACAAACCCGGCCTATGTATAAAGGAGTGTTTTAAAATATACCACACATCTATGGATTATTAGGTTCATCATTTCACCGTGCTTCGGGGGTCTTGCTAATGCCACATAGCACCCACCATTCATTCCACCAGAATCTGAGCCGCAAAATCCAAAAATCACTCCTTCCCTTCTGAGTCCTGCCATGCACCCAACTGGTATTTTTTGGTCACATGTGAGGCATTGCCGTACTGGGGAGAAATTGGGGCACAGATTTTGGGGTGCTTTGTCTCCTTCATTCCTTGTGAAAATGAAAAATTTTGAGCCAGAACTGCATTTTTGTGTAAAAAATGTAATTTTTCATTTGCACAGCCCAGTTGTATCAAAATTGGTGAAACCCCTGGGGGTTTGAAATGTACACTATACCCCTAGATGAATTCCCTGAGGGGTGTAGTTTGCAAAATGGGGTCACTTGTGGGGGGGTTCCACTGTATTGGTGCTTTGGGCGTCTTGCTAATGCGACATAGCACCCACCAACATTCCACCAGAATTTGTGCTGCAAAATCCAAATATCACTCCTTCCCTTCTGAGTCCTGCCACTTTTTGGTCACACATGAGGCATTGCCGTACTCCGGAGAAATTGGGGCACAGATTTTGGGGTGCTTTTTCTACTTCATACCTTCTGAAAATGAAAAATTTTGAGCCAGAACTGCATTTTTGTGTAAAAAAATGTAATTTTTCATTTTCACTGCCCAGTTGTATCAAAATTGGTGAAACCCCTGGGGGTTTGAAATGTACACTATACCCCTAGATGAATTCCCTGAGGGGTGTAGTTTGCAAAATGGGGTCACTTGTGGGGGGGTTCCACTGTATTGGTGCTTTGGGGGTCTTGCTAATGCGACATAGCACCCACCAACATTCCACCAGAATTTGTGCTGCAAAATCCAAATATCACTCCTTCCCTTCTGAGTCCTGCCACTTTTTGGTCACACATGAGGCATTGCCGTACTCGGGAGAAATTGGGGAACAGATTTTGGGGTGCTTTTTCTCCTTCATACCTTCTGAAAATGAAAAATTTTGAGCCAGAACTGCATTTTTGTGTAAAAAAAATGTAATTTTTCATTTTCACTGCCCAGTTGTATAAAAATTGGTGAAACCCCTGGGGGTTTGAAATGTACACTATACCCCTAGATGAATTCCATGAGGGGTGTAGTTTGCAAAATGGGGTCACTTGTGGGGGGGTTCCACTGTATTGGTGCTTTGGGGGTCTTGCTAATGCGACATAGCACCCACCAACATTCCACCAGAATCTGAGCTGCAAAATCCAAAAATCACTCCTTCTCTTCTGAGTCCTGCCATGCACCCAAATGGTATTTTTTGGTCACATGTGAGGCATTGCCGTACTGGGGAGAAATTGGGGCACAGATTTTGGGGTGCTTTGTCTCCTTCATTCCTTGTGAAAATGAAAAATGTTGAGCCAGAACTGCATTTTTGTGTAAAAAAATGTAATTTTTCATTTGCACAGCCCAGTTGTATCAAAATTGGTGAAACCCCTGGGGGTTTGAAATGTACACTATACCCCTAGATGAATTCCCTGAGGGGTGTAGTTTGCAAAATGGGGTCACTTGTGGCGGGGTTCCACTGTATTGGTGCTTGGGGGGTCTTGCTAATGCGACATAGCACCCACCAACATTCCACCAGAATCTGAGCTGCAAAATCCAAAAATCACTCCTTCCCTTCTGAGTCCTGCCATGCACCCAAATGGTATTTTTTGGTCACATGTGAGGCATTGCCGTACTGGGGAGAAATTGGGGCACAGATTTTGGGGTGCTTTGTCTCCTTCATTCCTTGTGAAAATGAAAAATTTTGAGCCAGAACTGCATTTTTGTGTAAAAAATGTAATTTTTCATTTGCACAGCCCAGTTGTATCAAAATTGGTGAAACCCCTGGGGGTTTTAAATGTACACTATACCCCTAGATGAATTCCCTGAGGGGTGTAGTTTGCAAAATGGGGTCACTTGTGGGGGGTTCCACTGTATTGGTGCTTGGGGGGTCTTGCTAATGCGACATAGCACCCACCAACATTCCACCAGAATCTGAGCTGCAAAATCCAAAAATCACTCCTTCCCTTCTGAGTCCTGCCATGCACCCAAATGGTATTTTTTGGTCACATGTGAGGCATTGCCGTACTGGGGAGAAATTGGGGCACAGATTTTGGGGTGCTTTGTCTCCTTCATTCCTTGTGAAAATGAAAAATTTTGAGCCAGAACTGCATTTTTGTGTAAAAAATTTAATTTTTCATTTGCACAGCCCAGTTGTATCAAAATTGGTGAAACCCCTGGGGGTTTGAAATGTACACTATACCCCTAGATGAATTCCCTGAGGGGTGTAGTTTGCAAAATGGGGTCACTTCTGGGGGGGTTCCACTGTATTGGTGCTTGGGGGGTCTTGCTAATGCGACATAGCACCCACCAACATTCCACCAGAATCTGAGCTGCAAAATCCAAAAATCACTCCTTCCTTTCTGAGTCCTGCCATGCACCCAACTGGTATTTTTTGGTCACATGTGAGGCATTGCTGTACTGGGGAGAAATTGGGGCACAGATTTTGGGGTGCTTTGTCTCCTTCATTCCTTGTGAAAATGAAAAATTTTGAGCCAGAACTGCATTTTTGTGTAAAAAATGTAATTTTTCATTTTCACTGCCCAGTTGTACCACAATTGGTGAAACCCCTGGGGGTTTGAAATGTACACTATACCCCTAGATGAATTCCCTGAGGGGTGTAGTTTGCAAAATGGGGTCACTTCTGGGGGGGTTCCACTGTATTGGTGCTTGGGGGGTCTTGCTAATGCGACATAGCACCCACCAACATTCCACCAGAATCTGAGCTGCAAAATCCAAAAATCACTCCTTCCTTTCTGAGTCCTGCCATGCACCCAACTGGTATTTTTTGGTCACATGTGAGGCATTGCCGTACTCGGGAGAAATTGGGGCACAGATTTTGGGGTGCTTTGTCTCCTTCATTCCTTGTGAAAATGAAAAATTTTGAGCCAGAACTGCATTTTTGTGTAAAAAATTTAATTTTTCATTTTCACTGCCCAGTTGTACCACAATTGGTGAAACCCCTGGGGGTTTGAAATGTACACTATACCCCTAGATTAATTCCCTGAGGGGTGTAGTTTGCAAAATGGGGTCACTTGTGGGGGGGTTCCTAAATTTTAGCATCTTATGGTGCCTAGAAACCTACATGGTGCCTAAAAAATAATCTCATAAAAAGGAGGCTCCAAAATCAAGTAGGTGCTCCTTCTATTATGAAGCCTGTGGTTTGGTCAACGTGCACACTAGGGCCACATATAGGATATTTATGAAAACAAAAGAATTGGGGGAATCAATTTTTAGTCACATTTCTCTAGTAAAATCGACTGTGTTCCTTAGAAAAATGTATTAAAATTGCAAATCTGCAAAAAGAAATAAATTTTGAAATTTCACCTACACTTTGTTTTAATTCCTGTGAAACACCTAAAGGGTTAACAAACTTCCAAAATGCTGTTTTGAATACTGTGAGGGGTGCAGTTTTTGAAATGGCATCATTTATGGGGGTGTCTCATATACAAGTCCCTCAAAGTCACATCAGAACTGAACTGGTCCCTAAAAAAATCAGTGTTTGAAATTTTCTTGAAAATTTTAGAATTTGCTATTCATATTGTAAGCCTCCTAGTGTCCAAAAAAATTAAAAGGAAGTTGAAATAATGATGTAAACATAAAGTAGACATATGGTCTATGTTAGTTATTAACTATTTTGAGTGGTATGATTATTTGTCTCACAAGCAGAAAATTTAACATTTTGCAAATTGCTAAATTTTCCATTTTTTTACGACATTTTGGTATTTTCACAAAAAAACACAGACTGTATCGACCCAAATTTACCACTAACTTGAAGTACAATGTGTCACGAGAAAACAATCTCAAAATCACTGGGATAAGTAAAAGCAAAAAAAAGTTATCCCCACTTAAGTGATACATGTCAGATTTGAAAAAAAGGGCTCTGTCAGGAAGGCAAAAACTGGCTGTGTCAGGAAGGGGTTAACATAATCATTTTATCATGATTTATAGAGCTCCAAAATATTACATGATGTTGTGGGTCAATGTCACAGGTCTTGCGATACATCTTGGAATTAACACCTCATGATCTATAACCATACTTGCCTACTTTTGAAAACTAGTTTCAGGGAGATTATAGTTTGTAGTAGAATTTTGCACAGCGCCCCATTGAGGGGGCGTGTCATGCTCCACTTACAGGGCGTGTCTAGTTCCAATATTGAGAGATTGTGAAAAGAGATTGTGAACTTGTCACCTAGAAGCAGTGGCAGATTCAGGGGGGGGGCACCCAGGCACCTGCCCCCCCTGTCATTTCATTTGTAGCTGAGGACCAGGGCTTTCCAACGAGCCCAGCCCCGTGTCTCTAGCCCCCCCCCCCCCCCCGGGAACTGGAGATATCGTCTGGCAAAGTTTAACGTTTAATATTGGGATAATATGGGACCAGTCAATTCCGACCCCCACCCGGTTCCGGCGGCTGCCATTTCCCCCCTGGCATCACAGAAGCTTGTGGTTGATTTCATTCAATTCCAAATCGCTGGGCCTTCAATATGATACCAGATTGGTCCATATCGTTCAATGGGTTTCAGAGATATTGCATGTAAACCGATTTTTTTATATTTGAAATGTAATTTCATGGCTGTTCATGTTCTTTGAGGGCAGGTTACTCTGGAACCAAACGTTCCAGTTTCACTGGACCTAAATCATTCAAAGCCCACTCAAAAGTGATAGGTGTATTATTTCAAATAGCCGGGACCTGCAGTGCTCTGAATACAGCCAGGCTCTGCCACTGTCAGTGGCTTTCACTTCTGCCTGGCGGCGGCTGTCCCCCATTTACCACGAGCATGTATTCCCCCTTGGCAATGAGCATGTAATCCCACATGGCAATGAGCATGGAACATCTGGCAATGAGCATGTAGATAATCAGCACTTATGTAGCATAATTATTAATAGGCATTATGGTGTTTGGCATAATACATAATGGACATAATGGTGTGTAACTTAACGTGTAATGGACATTATGGTGTAAATGTTTAATGCGCGCCTTTGGTGGACAATGTCCCTGTTTATGAAGCGTATTGTGAATTTTGGCTTAATCTGTGTGGCATAATGTGAATTCTGGCTCAATCCGTGTGGCATTATGTGAATTTTGGCTCAATCCATGTGGCATTTTATGAATTTGGCTCAATCCGTGTGGCATTATGTGAATTTTGGCTCAATCCATTTGGCATTATGTAAATTTTGGCTCAATCCATGTGGCATTATTTGAATTTTGGCTCATTCCATTTGGCATCATGTGTAAGGGGCAAGTATAATGGGTTCTAGTATTTTGTTGCATAATGTGTAGAAGTTGTATATGGTGTTGTACACTACACTTAAGGACACGCCCCCTGTTGAGTGACCACACCCCCTTTTCACTAGATGAAGTTTTCCGGAGCGCGCCTTTGGCGCGTGCACAACTACATCCTTCACTTTTGTCGCCATGGTGGGCCTGCGTACTTTAAATGCCAGGGCCTATTTTTAATCCCATTCCCACCCTCTCTCTGCCGCTCTCTTAGCATGTACACTGGCACCACTAACACCGCTCCTCCCCCACCAAAATCCTCTTTTATCATGGTGCCCCCCCTGTCATTTTATCCTGGATCCGCCCCTGCCTAGAAGCGTGGGTGTGTACTGCTACATCTGAGAGGAATCTTTTTAAATGATTTGTACCAAATGTAGATGAGCCCCAAAGCATAAGTAAGAGCTACTATATCTGCTAAAGTGCTGGGAATGGTGCTGATGATTCAATGTAAATGTATCTGTCTCTCATTCCTTTCTCCCCCCAAAATGTAACAGTGTAATGTGGGCTAGGTGAAATGAGGGAGATTGCTAGACTAATGAGGGAGAGAGGGAGATTGCTGCTATTTCAGGGAGTCTCCTGCAGAATGCAGGAGGGTAGGCAACTATGGACTTTACCCTGGGCTCAGTAAAACCCAACGCTGGAGAAAAGTGGGAACAAGGTCAGGGGTAAAGGAGAGAGGAAGTGGCAGTGTAAGAGAGCATGGAGTATGTGAGAGAGGTCTCATTTCCCAGAAGGGGAATAAAAAGATGAGTCCAAAGGATGCAGTCAAGGATGTGAACTGGGACATCGATGGAGGTGGAGTTTGCGCTCCCCCACTTCGGCAGACAAGATGTTAATACATCTTGTCGATGTCCTTTCCTGCTTTGCCTCGTTAATGAGGAGAAGCAGGAAGTATTATAGCAGTGTGCTATGCGCCACTATAATACATCTGCCCCAATGTTAGCAAACCAGTGTGATATGGTTGGAGGACAGTGAGAGTACCAGTGACTGGGATGTACATGTTATGAGCATTGTTTCAATGCTTTAGGGATTTCTTGTACCTGAGATAGGCTAGAATGGCTTCCTAATCAAGGATCTCAGCTGCATTCCACAAATGTCCTTATTTTAGAGGACACCCACCAAATATAAAATGGGAAAGCTGAGGCCTAGTATCACTAACAAATACTGAAAATCAAGGGAACACTAGTTTGTATTCAACCATGCAGGTACTAACTCTTATGAGTAGGGCCCTCCTTCCTCACGTACTCACCCTACCTCTTTACCTCACCTGTGCTCCTGTCCTGTTCTTCCCTTCCTCTACTTCATCTTCAGTCTCCTCAACAATTTTGACACCTACTTCTGAACTGATGCTGATTTTAGTTCTACCAGCTATACCCCTATTTATGCTGTATTTTTCAACACACCCTGTACGTTACCTTGTCATTTGTTTTTTGTTTGCTATGTACGGCGCTGTGGACACTTTGCGGCGCCTTATAAATAAACATACTACTACTTCTAAGTGCACAGTACTTGCATGTGCCAGCTGAAATATTATTCCCAACTTCCCCTCCTATAATATCTGGTTCATGTGTAATTCCCAAGTTGTGGTGGAGCATAGTAATGTATGGAAGAATTCTGCCAAGATGAGTTTATACAGCAGAAAAATGGTGTGTGCCAGGGTCAAACACAGGGAAAATAGCCCCTATGGAGCGTGCGGAAAATGCCTTCTGCTAGTAAAAACAGGCTGATGTGAAGTTATCTCAATGCCACTGAAGGGCCCACTAGTGATAATGCCACTAAAGAACATATGGTCCTATCCTCCTCCAGTTGGCCAAATCAGAACACATCTACCTCAAGCCATTGCTTGAACACCTTAAGCTCTAAGCCCGGGGGAAATTGGTCCTTCAACAGGATCATGAGAGGCAAACGGGATTGCAACAATGAAACAGAAGACCAACCCCTCCTCCAGCTAGAGAGAGTGAGATTAGTGGTAGGATAGTGAATAGTAGGGACATTGGGGATCCATAGGGCAATACAGTAGGTACTGGGATAAGCAACACCTGTTCCTCTATCATAACCCATGGATTTAGCACTCCTGTAGCCCCTTCTGAAACACAAGTGAAAAGAATCACTTAGCAATACCCATGTATGATGGGCAACTGAAGGCCACCATGACTCTAACACTTGTAAAGAATATTTAGCCTCTGACCACCCAGGCGACATCCATATAGGCAGAGCCTGGAGGAGCAACAATATGAGGAATGGAGTTCAATCAAATCAAGTGAAGGATTTAGCCTGGCAGGACTGTGTGTGTAAAGCTGGCATGAAAGGCGTTGTTAAGGTCTATGGTAATACAGACTCCCAGATATTTTTGTTGGGTTGATACACAAAGAGCAAAAGTTAATTGAATTAATCAGGGAGACCACAGAGGGTGTGATGGGAACTAATAAACCATCTCCCCAAACAGAAAGCACAGAGCACCCGAAACTGAAAAATCTATTTGGGGTGAAGATCCATATATTAAACAAGTCCTATTAGCAGTGTTAATTTATCACTGCTAATAGGTTTGCCGGGAGCTATCCTATTCGCCCTGATGCCAGCACTTATTAAGTATTATGCTATGTGTGTCACTTGCATGTGAAACATAATCCCCAACAAGCAGTCATTCAGACCTGCGAACACAAGAGTCCAGGAACTTATCCTGAATCCCCATGTGTTATCCGGGGACCACTGCACATTTTTACATTTTTCAGACTAAAAAAACAGGTTGTAATAGGATAGACTTATACCCATCGCCATGCTAAACTCGTGACACCAGTTGTTTTTTACATCCGAAAAATTATCCGGCTAATAGGATTTCAAGGAGTGAGGATAGACCTGTTGTATTTATATCCATCCCAAAATGAAAGTGGGTGGGCTATCCTGTAATTCCCTCCATGTTCCCTATCCATCTATGTAACTAGACTTACATTATATTCCTCTACTGCCGTTTCATGTCCGCCATTCCCCTCTACCATAACCTACACTGACTCCCATTTCCCTACAGAATCCTCTACACACCCTCACATACAAGGCCATCTCCAGTTCGTTTCTTCTCCATATTGGTTACTGCATCTCACACTGGAATCTAAGATTTCACTTGTCCGGCCCCCCTTCACTGGAACAAGCTCCCTCGCTCTATCAGGCTCTCCGCGACCTTCCATAGCTTCAAAGGTGTACTGAAAACCCATCTGTTCATAGTGTACCCTTCCACCGCTTAACCTTGTTGCCAGGTCACTCACCCCACCCTCCTGCCATCTCTACCTCGCCTACTTCCAGCCCTCAGGTCTTTATCCTCAAGCTTATTCCACATGTTCTCTGTCTGTGTTTCCTCTCCCCTAGATTGCAATCTCCTATGAACAAAGTCTTCCAGGCTGGAGACTGGCTCCAAATGTAAAATTCCACCATTGTGTTCTTCTATAGCTGTCTGCATCGGACATCTTTCCTGTGCTGCTGCTGTTATACTAGCTTGATGTCCTGCGTCTGGCAACCGGCTTAGGGGGCCCTGTATGTTCTGACAGGTACCGAACCCACAATTTCTGATGGCTGCCCTCTCTGCACAGTGTGGGATTCACATTGGAATGTTTCTATCTTTTATGTCTACGAGAAAAAAAGAAGAAAAGTGTAATTTCCAAAGAAAGTAAGAAAGAAAGAGGGACATTCGATGGACTTGAACACGATACGTATTGTATAATATATTTTATGTGATCCATATGAATTTATTCCACATGCACTTGCATATTTGGAATGAATTCCATTGCTTCATCGCCATTTCCTGATACCCAGCTGTCCTTTTGAAATGTGGTGACGTTTCAGAGCATGATATAGTCTTAGATAACTTTGTGCCATCTTTGAGGATTCATCTGTTTCTTTTGTTGTTTCTCTCCCGTATCCCTTTATTAGGCTTTTCGGTACTTATTTCCTAGCACGGCGCCCGCGATTTTGATTGTATTGATTCGGTCAGAAAAATCGTGTCGATCGCATTGCATGCCAACCAAATCACATGCGATGCGATCGACCCGATTTTTACATTGGAATCAATGTAAAATGGTCCCTGAGACCCGATTTTACATTGATTTCAAAAGCCACAAAACCCCCCATTTTAATAGAACCCCCCCTCTCATGTTTTAAATGCCCCCCCCCCCCCAATGTTAACGCCACCCCACTATTGACGCCAACCTGAAGTGTGGTGAGCGCCGCGAGCCCGCGAGGGGCGGCGGTACGCATCCTCCGACCTTTTCATACCCCCACTATCCAC
This sequence comes from Crinia signifera, assembly GCF_055691185.1. Lineage (NCBI taxonomy): Eukaryota > Metazoa > Chordata > Amphibia > Anura > Myobatrachidae > Crinia > Crinia signifera. The sequence goes on along the minus strand of NC_139220.1, from coordinate 267,738,804 downwards.
ATCAGCGTGGAGTTGATTTTACAAAGTGTGGCGAGCGCAGCGAGCCACCGAGCCTGAAGCGTGGCTTATAATGGGCCGCGACCGACGCGATCAACCCGATTTTGACTTGAAAAATAATTTAACATTATTATCTATAGGAAAATCGCGTTGATCGCCATGGCAACAGGAGACTTCATCCGCCATCTGGAGATTTCTTCCTCTTCTTTGCCATTAGTAGTATTATTTTCAAGTACCCCCAACCAGTCTGCAGTGTACCCACAGGGGTACACATACCCCAGGTTGGAAACTGTTCTAACCATAGGCGTGCGCACGGGGGGTGCCGGGGGTGCACAGGCACCTTCTAATGACCGCTGGCACCCCCCACACGAGTGCACGCAATGTGTAGCTTCCCGCCCCGCAACAGCAGCACCCGGTTAATGGCTGGTCAAGAGACTTTATCACCTGCCTGCCGCCACAGGCAGCAGACCGGGACGGGTTTTGCTGACGGCGATGCTGTGAACCCGGCATCTTTGAATATGCTAGCCCCGCCCCCCGCCTCTATAGACATCAAACGGCGCAACGTGGTGACGCCACACTGCGCACCCTTGTCCTGCCGCCCGACTCCCTCCCGCCTCCAGCGCTGAGCAGAGGATGCCACCCCGCCGTCGCCACTTGCCAGCACACCGGGCAGGAGCCAGCCTGAGCAACGTCAAGTGCTCCTCCTAGGAGGAAGCATGATAGTCGCTTGAAAAAAAAAAAAAAGGTAAAGTGAATAAATGTGATCTACTGCTGCAGCAGTCACTGGGTATATTCAATGCACAGGGCGAGCTGTGACAGCTCTTCCTGTCAGTATTCTACTGACACACACACACACACACCCCTGGATATGCTCATTATGTTTAATGAGCATTATGGTTATTACAGTGTGTGTCATTCTGTTTATTGGCCATCACGGTGTGTGCCACTATGTTTAATGAGTTTTACAGTATGTGGCATTATGTTTAATGGGCATTATGGTGTGAGGCATTTTGTGTAATGGTTATTACAGTGTGTGGCATTATGTGTAATGGGCATTACAGTGTAGATTTTTGCAGTGCGCCTTTGCGCGCACTGTCCATTTCTGATTGATTCATTCTACATACACCACCCATATACATAAACTATTTAGTTTGCATTGATGTCCATTACGCGGTGATGGACATGCCCAGTAGGTGGTGATGGACACACCCCTAAAATGGTGCACCCCCTAAAAAAATGGGCTGCGCACGCCTATGGTTCTAACCCAAGGCCAACATTGCTAGGTGGCAAATCATAAAGCCCACCAAGAAGCTTTGTAATCTGGTGAACCATCATGCAATACTTAATACCTATTCTTGTGTATCAATTTATTTATTATTTATTTGCAGTTTCTTATATAGCGCAGCAGATTCCGTTGCGCTTTACAATAGTAAACAGTGATAAAACAAACTGGGTAACAACAGACAGACTTGGAGGTAGGAGGGCCCTGCTGCAAGCTTACAATCTATAGGGACATAGGAGGGAAACACAAGAACAGGCATCAGTAATAGCAATGCCTATTTCTCTATAGATTGTAAGGTTGTGAGCAAGACCTTCCTACCTCTATGTCTGTCTATTATAACCCAGTTTTGTATTATCACTGTTGTTTTGAAGTATAAAATGCAACAGAATTGTCTGTGCTATATAAGAAACTGATAATAAATAAAATCAAAACTTATGGATGTAAAATAATTACAGCAAGCTCATAAGCGAATACAATGGCATCTGGCATGTAGACATCACCATCTTGTGGAAAATATTGGTACTGCAGTCAGTAAAAGTTACGCAACGCTGCAAAAAAGCAAAAATGACTTCACTTGTGAAAAACTGAAATAATGAAAGCCCGCAGTTTTCCCAGACAGCTTTTTGTTTTTAAATCAAAATCTAGCTAAGTTAATTTCCCATAGTTCAGTTCCCAGCTGTACAGAAATAACCAAGACAGGTCAGCTAAGGTTCCTACATTTGCTTTACCTTCTTAAGTCAAAAGTAAATATATAGATGGTATTTAACACCTATGAAAAGATTAAAGGCTCCCTTACATTAGAACGATTTTGGCCGATTTTGGCCAATTCTGAGGTTTCGGGATGATATATTGCCTGAAAAGTGTGACCTCATTTGTTTTCCATCCGATCCGATGCGCGGTCCCGTGAGAGTCGGATGGGAGCCTCTAGGTTGGTCGGACCGCACCTGTGATTTGTCAGAATCGGATGTAATCGGATGGAAAAAATAGTGCTTTTTTGTTCCTGCGATGTATATATATATTTTTATTTTCACACACAACCTGCACATGTACACTGGCAGACACTGGCCACCAATGCAGACACTGGCCACCAATGCAGACACTGTACCCCAATGCATACACTGGCCACCAATGTATACACTGTACCCCAATGCTGTACCATGTGTTTGTCTGGGCCTAAAGTGTTTTTAACCCCCTGTTTCCCTAGTGTTTTTGCCGCCTCTGTACCCCAATGCTGTACCATGTGTTTGTCTGGGCCTAAAGTGTTTTGGTACTTATGTATTAGACGGGCTAATACTGTGGCGGAGGGGGGAGATCCCGGCGGTCTGAATGGCGGCCGGCCTGGAGGGGGGAGATCGCGGCCGGCGGAGAAGACGCGTCCTGTCTGTGTGGGCAGCAATGTATGTAATTCACTGTAATGCTGCTGGGGGAGCATCACATGGTTTCCCTGCTCCCCCAGCGGCAGTACGCTAATTGCGTACGTTGTTGCCGACTATCATGGCGGACGGGGAGCCGAGTGCCGGAGGAGGTGGAACGCTGGCGCCGCGGACATCATTCTGGTAAGTATAATGCACTACACAGGAACACACACACCACACACACACACATACACAACACCCACTAACAGAATCATATACCCACTATCCACGTCATACCCCCATTATCCACGTGTGCGTGGAGTTCATTTTAGAGTGGTGAGCGAGTCACTGAGCCTGAAGCGCGGCGAGCGGACGCATATCCGCATCCCCTCGCCACGCTTCGGGCTCGGTGGCTCGCTGCGCTCACCACACTTTCTAAAATTAACTCCACACCCACGCGGATAATGGGGGTATGACGTGGATAGTAGGTATATGATCCATTATGTATTAGCACAGCTCCAGGTACATAAATTACATAGTTTACGTAAGTTACGTAATTTGCGTAAGTTACGTAGTTTACATAGCCAGCATAGTGGTGTATTGGTATTCTCAATACACCACTACGTAAACTACATAATGGGCGCCCTGCTAATACATAAGTACCAGTGTTTTTAACCCCCTGTTGCCCTAGTGTTTTTTACGACTGGGCTCTTGGAGCGCTATCGTGAGCGTGAATGTCTCTGGAAAATGAAGTCCAAGGGGTACTCTGACAAGGTGGCTTTGGCAGAGCTTGTGGAATACAGCCTCGCCTTCTATTCCTCAGCCAATGCAGAGTGGGTAAAGAAGCAAACCCAAAACATGAGGACTATCTTCCTAAAGGAACATAAAAATATAGAGGACTCAAAAAGATAAGGAGCAGCTACATCACAGGTGTACAAAACATCACTATGGTACTACCCTTTGCTTGCATTTGTGCTGGAGCATGAGCCCACACGAACAGGAATGTCCTCCGATCCTAGGGTGCCCATACCGCAGCCTGCAGAGGGTGAAACATCTCAGGCAGCATCTGTAAGTACATTTTTTCAACCTTTTTAATTAAATTATAGGGATCTGCTGTAGGCCGGTGCGTTGATCACGATGTGATTTCCATCTGTTTCTCCTCCACAGTTATGTAGGTAGTTGTTAAAAGAAAAAAAGGGACAAAATGAACTTAAGGGTACTTGTTTCCTAGCACGGCCACACCGATTTACATCGGGGTGGTCGTGTCGGAAAAATCGGGTCGATCGCATCGCATGCGATTTGGTCGCATGCGATGCGATCGTCGCGACCGACCGATTTTGGACCCGATTTTTTTTTTTTTATTAAATGTAAATCGGGTCCCTGGGACCCGATTTTACATTGGATTCAATGTAAAATATTCCCAACCCCCCCAAATGTCACGGCGTACACCCCACCCCACGATAGACGCCAACCCGAAGCGTGGCGAGCGCAGCGAGCCCGCGAGGGGCGGCGGTGCGCGTCCTCCAACCTTTTCATTCCCCTACTATCCACGCCGGCGTGAAGTTGAGAATAGAATAGTGTGGCGAGCGCAGCGAGCCACCGAGCCCGAAGCGTGGCGAGCGCAGCGGATACCTTCACAGGTAAACGCGTCCCTTCGCGGACTTCACAGGTGTCCGCGTCGCCACGGACACCTGTGAAGCCCGCGAGGGGACGCGTATAACTGTGAAGGTATCCGCGTCCCCTCGCGGGGCTCGCTGCGCTCGCCACGCTTCGGGCTCGGTGGCTCGCTGCGCTCGCCACACTATTCTATTCTCAACTCCACGCCGACGTGGATAGTAGGGGAATGAAAAGGTCGGAGGACGCGCACCGCTGCCCCTCGCCGGCTCGCTGCGCTCGCCACGCTTCGGGTTGGCGTCTATCGTGGGGTGACGACGGGGACATCTAAAATGTGAAATGGGTCATATTGGCCCATTTCACATTTTTCACATTTTTTCAGGATTTCAATGTTAAAAAATCTTTTAACATTGAAGCCTATGTAAAAATCGGGGGCATCGCGTCGGGACCTATGTTAATGGTCCCGACCGACGCGATGCCCCCGATATTTAACCTTTCCCGACACGATTTCAATGTTAAAATATTTTTTAACATTGAAGCCTATGGGGAAATCGCGGGCATTGCGTCGGTCGCGTCGGGACCATTGTTAACGGTCCTGACCGACGCGATGCCCCCGATATTTTATCCTAGCCGGCCAAATGGACCTGATTTCAAAGGAAATCGGGTCCATCTTATGGATCGTGTACCTTAACTAAAGGTACACGATCCATAAGATATGTGGCCGTGCTAGGAAACAAGTACCAACTTAAGTATTTAAACATTGTATTGTTGTATTCACATTACAGAGTGAAAGTTTGGAAACGGAGATTCCACCTATTTGGACCTCAGCCTTATTGCTGACTCCACCGCTGGCTCCCAGGATTCACGGACCCCTTCGACCTCGACACCTGCTAGGTCTGAATTGCTTGACAGCTTGGCAGCAACCTCTACATCAACTTCCCGAGCATCCCGCAAAAAAACAGAAAGCAAAGGAATATCACGCAGGAGGAAGAGGCAGACGTGCTTTTTAACAAGATCAAGCAGAAACTGTCCCAACCACCCGATCACTTCAGCAAATTTGGAGAATTTATGGCCTGTGCAATGCGCATCCTGCCAGCTGATCAGAATGATCACATTAAGCGCATCAAATAGACAAAGAAGTCACCAAAGTGACAATATAGGCGCTTATGGGAAGGGTGGTTCAGTCAGCTGCTAACACTAGGGGGGTCAATCCCCAAAAAAACAGAAATCAAAGTGAAAAGAGGGGCGTGTGGAGCGCTCAAGAGAAATAAAGAAAAATAGTATAATAAAAATATTTTTGGTACTTGTGTAATATCTGGGCGCCTGATTTTTTCATTGTATTGCATCGCATCGCATTGCATGCTATATAGTGGCATGCAATTCATGCGATGCAATTTTTCATTGTAAAGACCCGATTTTTAATTTTATAGTCACCCATGGGTGATTTCATACCCCCACTATCCAACTACGCATGGAGTCGATTTTATATAGTGTGGCGAGCCCGAAGCGTGACGAGGGGACGCAGAACCTTTAGCATGGACCATAGACTAGTGGCTGGCCATCCCCTTAGCGTGGACCATGGACTGGTGGCTGGCCATCCCCTTCGCATTCACCATGGACTCGTGGCTGGCCATCCCCTTAGCGTTGACCATGGACTTGTGGCTGTACATCCCCTTAGCGTGGACCATAAACTGGTGGCTGGCCATCCCCGAAGCATAGACCATGGACTGGTGGTTGGCCATGCCCTTAGCGTGCACAATGGACTGGGGGCTGGCTATCCCCTTAGCATGGACCATGGATTGGTGTCTGCCCATCCCCTTAGCATGGACCAAGAACAGGTATATGGCCATCCCCCTAGCATGGACCATGCACTGGTGGCTTTCCATCCCCTTAGCATAGGTCATTCATATCTCAGTCCATCATTACTTGATTTGTCCCTATTTTTTCAATATTGACTATTTTACCCTTAAAATATTAGTTTTTCTTCATTTCAGATGTAATATTTACTGTACCAAGCATTTCTTTATCTTTCAGAAGATATTATTTATTGAGCTGAAGGATAAAATGTTTAAAAAAAAATGTTAGTTTAAAACATGGCACTATGGGAAATATAGTGCCCCAAGATTCACCGAGGCTGTAATGCATGTGACATGCTTTGATGCTCTGGTTCCGCAGCTACTGTACGTGTCTCTAAAAATTATTTTAAAATGCTGGCAGCTATTTATTTAGGCAACCATTGAATAAATTGGCAAGACATAAAATCAAAGGTGGAGATTGGACACAAATTAAATCATTCTTTACAATGACATCATTGCTGTATAGTAGGGTCTTGTCCCCATGGCGATCCATTCCCTCCCCCTCTGCATGTGATTATCAGAACCACTGTTTTTTTTTTTTCTCTCTCTCTCTAAATGTGATGTTCATGCCCACAGGCATGATGGGATACATTCTGAAAGTCAATGCCCCAAAACCAAATTGTAATCTGGGCAGTGACAGACCTTTGGCATCAGCAGTCATTTCTCACACTGCCTGGATCTATTGTCACCAGGCTCCCAGCAAGTCCCTGTTCTTCACGCCCAGAGCATCACAAAACCATCCCTGCCAGTGTTTCTATTGCTCTATACAGTGGGCACTGAGAGGTAGGTGGTCGCTTTAGGTGATATTTACTAGAATACGTTTTGAACATTATTTATACAGAACTGAGTTATATTCAAAATACGAAATGTCTTCTAAGAAACTTTTGTTAGGCCAAATGGTTGGACATGTGTTATTGCATAGGTAGTGCAGTATAAACATATACTATTGGCTACAGTTATCCTATCTGCAGGAGATGGCTGGAAGGTGATATTCATGGGGCGGACAAGCAGGAATATATGTTATGTACTCTGTAATTTCTGATTCATTTTCTATAACAGCAATAGCAAACATACAGTAGGAAGAACAGGAACAGAGATTCTGTAACAAGCTATAGTACATGCTGGAGCTAAGTTTTTTTTTTTTAGACGTTCAGTAACTGCAAGGTGTAACTGTATTGTGTTCTGTTGCTGCTACTGTCTTGTAAATTAAGAACAAGAGTATTGAGCAGTATTAATGTAATATAACTTTGTAATATTTGTTCTGGGGACCCAAAATTTCAAGAGTATTACTCCACTCCAGCTCAGCTTTTTAACTCCTCATTATGTACAGGGGGGGGGGGGGGTACTATTTATACTTAAATATTTGCTATAAATGCTGCCTGATTTGTGCTGTTTTTATCCCTATTTCTCACTCCTTCCTGTACTACGTCTGTCAATCTACAACAGATAAGCTCAAAAATTTGAGAAGTCTTACATACAATGCCTTATAATGTGTGAATGCTGTACAGGGTCCCTACTTGTTAATTTACAGGGCACTGATCCCGTGCTGATATACAGTAGATCACCAGGGGTGACTCTTAGGGTTATTTATTTAAATTTTTTTCAGATTTTAACACTTATGTAATAGAATTGTTTTATTATGCTGCTAATTACATTTTATTGGTATGGTAACTGTTTGCTTGAATGGTTTATTTTACTGTATCTGGTATGGCCTTACCTTGTACCCCTGTATAAGAGATGTTTCCTAAACTCTGTTTACTGTCCCTCACGCTATCCCCTATGGATTCTATTTGCAGGCTATACTTTGGCCTTTATAATGTTCTATTCTTACATATACTGCACACTACTGGTAGAAATGCTGGATAGGATATAATAGGAAAATGAACAAAGAGATTTGAGAGGAAAGTATGGAGGAGAGAGAGAAAGCAATCAGGCTGTGGCTGATAAAGGGATGGGATATATGAATGAAGGCCTGCGAGTACTACAAATCCATAGTGACGCTATCCATTGTACTGTACGTAGCTACAGTATAACATTATGCATTGATCTCCAGTAGCTTTTACTGACAACCCACCAGCAATAAATACAAAAGGGCTGTGCTGAACAATTACTAACTAGCACAGAGGTATTGGTAATAAGCAGAGAGACACATTTAAAAAAAAAAAAAAAACATATGGGGTGAAATTTAACAGGATGAGAGATTCAGAAAGTGAGAGATTTGGTAAGAAATCTCAGTTTTTTTACAGCGGCAATCATTTACCCTGCAAAATCAAACTGGTTTTGCAGTGTAAATGATTGCCGCTGTAAAAAAACTGAGATTTCTTACCAAATCTCTCACTTTCTGAATTCGCAGCCTCCATTCGCAGCCGTGCGGACAACTCGGCGAGCGAGTAAGGGGCATCGTTTAATCCCCACGCAATGCTGCAAAATGTTACCTCTCTACCTGAATGAGATGCCATTTATTGGAAAGATTGTGGGGCCTGCAGAATATACACTTGGGGCTAGAGGAAGCTGTGTTTTTTTTTTAATAAAAAAATGGTCAAGTTAGAAATGGATACAATAAGGAGGGTTTCAGTAGATAATCCAACATTAAGAAAGTATGTTGTCGTTGAGAATCATGGCCTGAGCAACATGGAAAGCTGATGGTTGTTTCACTCACTCCTGCCCTCCTGTGTATCTGTGGGACTTTATCTTCCGAATATCATTCCTAACTATGGGATACAGGCTTACGCTCGCTGTCAACACTATGAAGGTTGACATTTATTAGGTAGACCAATAAAGGTCGACATGGCTAAGTTGACACATGAAATAGGTCGACATGGTTAAAGTCGACAGTGATCGACATGAGTTTTTCACAAAAAAATTCCAAAACAGGGGGTATTTCATACCCTACCATCCACTAGGGCATGGAGAGAGAATATACAGTAGTGTGCAAAGCGTAGAGAGGCATTGTGCTGGAAGCATGGTGAGCACAGCGAGGCATGTGAGGGGACGTGGTACATCGATACAGTGTCCCTGACGACTTACGTCGAAATTTGGGACAAGAAACATGAAAAACCTATACCTCCCAACTGTCCCGTTTTTCACGGGCCCGTCGTGGAAGGGGGGGGTTCAGTTGGGTGTCCGCCCCCCCCCCCCCCCCCAATCTGACAGAATAGACGCTGTGCGCATACGCACAGCATCTATTCAGAGGCGCAGTGGATGAAAATGGGGGCGCGGTCGTCATTTGCGTATGTCACACCCTAATTTACGTATGCTCCACCCCCTTTTTTGGGCGCTGAGTGTCCTTCTTCTCAACATTGAAAAGTTGGGAGGTATGAAAACCCATTTGAACTGTCCATTGTCGACCTAATGATTGTGTGAACCTTCCGACCTTGTCGACCTTAGTGGTCAACGGGGTGTAGACCTAAGCCCTGTCGACCTAATGTATGTTGAACCTTCATAGTGTCGACCCTATGACCCATGCCCATGAAACATATTACATCTTTCTATCCCCACTAAGCATTTTAATCCAGTATCCGATGCATTAGGAATGTGATTCCATGAAAATACATATACACAAAGACCTCTATTGTTTACTGCACATGCTGAGACTTGCAGTCCCACAATCGCTGCAGAGATGCAGGCTGTCGGCGTTTTATTAGCAGTGCAAGAAATGCAGTGAGCTCTGGTCATTTCACACCCAAATGCTGTATCTGGGTCTCTTACCTGAAGGTCATCCATTAGTTGTTTCCAGCAGGAATACATCAAGTAATGATTTATGCTTGTTTTCCACCTGGATTGGAGTGTTCTAGGCTGCTGCTGCTACAGCACTACAGTACTACAGCACTACAGTACTACAGTACTTCCATACAAATAAAGTTAGTTTTCTTTCAATAGCAAAATAATTTCACTGCACTTTTGCACATGGAAGCCTGTGTTGCCCATCTCAGATGGCGCCCTCTAAAGTCACCCTGAGGGACATTGATTGTGGTGTCACAACACGTCGCCCTTATATCCAGCAGCCATGTGTGAAGGTCAATATACATTTCCCAAAAACTAATTACCAGTCATGTTAAAAATAAATAAGCAATGTACCAGGGTGGAATCTGCATTGATTTCTGCGATGTTACGTTCATGTATTTAGATGTCTGCACTTCCTGTGCTCCTGAGTACAGTAGAATAAATCTATAAAGACTTGTGTTAACCCAGTTACAGTATATTTGTGTTAGGAAGCTTGTCTGTGACAGATGCAAGTCATTATTCAAGTCAGAGATACTGCTCAGCAGACTGAGGAGGTGACTGGGTTTTGGAGGTTAAAGTGAGATTAATCTTGGCACACACAGGGCACATTAACTGCCACTCGTAGACGTGTTGCATGGTGCATACTTGGCAGGCACAAGGTTCAGGATTACCCCTTTTGCTGCTGAATGTTTTCTCACCTTTGTACTGAATACGTTTTTCCACTTCTTGTCACATTCAATCACACTGTTTTTACTCAGTACCTACACTTACTATACCTTTTTTGTTTTCAAAAAAATAAAAATTTTCAGTAAATACCATTAATAGTCTTGCAACTTCTTGCTGTAACTGATTTATGCATTTATACAGGCACTCGCCAGCAGTATACTTAAACTATGACCCACCCAGTTACTTAACCAATGATGTTGGTTTTTGATTGATAGCAGGTACAGATGTACTCACTGTTACATGTACACTGGTGCATACTTGCCTACTTTTGAAAAATAGTTTCAGGGAGATTATAGTTGGTAATAGAATTTTGCAAGGTGCCCCATTAAGGGGGTGTGTCATGCTCCACCCAAAGGGGCATGTCTAGATCCATATATGGAGAGATTGTGAAAAGAGATTGTGAGCGTGGCACCTAGAAGTGTGTGTGTGTGTACTGCTACATCTGAGAGAATCTTTTAAAATGACTTATATCCAAATGTAGATGAGCCCCAAAGCAGTTAGTAAGAGCTACTATACTTGGTAAAGTGCTGGGAAATGATGCTGACAATTCAGTGTAAATGTATTTGTCTCTCATTCCTTTTCCCCCCAAAAAATGTAACAGTGTAATGTGGGCCAGGTGACATGAGGGAGATTGCTAGACTAATGAGGGAGAGAGGGAGATTGCTGTTATTTCAGGGAGTCTCCTGCGTAGGGGTGCCGGTCAGGATCCCGACAGGCATTTACCCGACGTTGGGATCCCGACTGTCAAAACACTGACAGCCGGGTTCCCTATGACCACCGGCTATTGTCCCTCCTGGGGGTCCACGACCCCCATAGAGGGAGAATAGAATAGGTGGCTCGCGCAGCGAGCCACCGTGCCCACAGCGTGGCGAGCACAGCAAGCCCGCAAGGGGTTTAGTTGGGCTCAGTCGGGATCCCGACGCCGGGCTAATGACTGTCGGGATCCCGACTGTCGGACCCCTGTACCACACCCGAATTCAGGAGGGTAGGCAACTATGCACTGGTGATGAAGCAGAGTTTTACACAACTTACCAGGTGTTGAGTGTATGCTGCAACCAGGTTGCAGTGCAGTAATTCTGGAACAGGTTTATATCCGGTATTAAGAAGGTCTCTCATAGTAGCTAAGCATGTGACTTCTGCTTCCCACTATGTCACTGTACAAAAATCTCTACACAGTAATAGACAAAGTGGCCCTTAAAAATAATTAGTAGAGAACTCGACAGCCAGCTTGGGATAGGGCATGATGCCTCCCTGGTGAACTGGAAGACTGGAGCCTGTACAGTAGTGTACTCCTCTTTCAGTTTCAACATACACACACTGTAGCAACTTGTAAAAAAAAATGTGGAGACCTGCAAAACATGCACTGTTGGGGGTACTTGAGGGCCAGGGTTGGGAACCACTGATCTAGGAAGACACATTACTAAAAGTTAATTTACTGACAGCATGGGCCATAAAATAGTCTCTCACCTCACTGGCTAGACTAGAGACTGCTGTCACAATCAAGATTCTTGGTGCCTCTCAAACTTGTGGTCTTTAAATCTTTAAAAGCCCTTTACCTACTATTCACACCAATCTGGCTTTGGTTTCTGGATGTCCCAAGGCTAATCGAATGCAAAATGTGCAAATTCCTAATTATATCTATATATATATATATGTGGTTTGCCAATATTTGACCTGGCAGAAGGCCTTTTCTTGTGGTTGAACCTTTATGTCGATAGTCTCTGACCATCTCCTGTCATGTCCAGTGATAGAAACATAGACACATAGAATTTGACGGCAGATAAGAACCACTTGGCCCATCTAGTCTGCCCCTTTTTTTAAACATGTTACCTCAAACCATATTTGATCCTTATTTTTTTGTAAGGATATCAATATGCCTATCCCAAGCATGTTTAAATTGCTCTACTGTATTTAACTCTACCACCTCTGGTGGGAGGCTATTTCACTTATCCACTACCCTTTCTGTGAAGTAATTTTCCCTCAAATTTCCTGTTGCTCCTCTTCCAGTGAAGAATGTCTCCCATCTGTACCTTGTAAAGCCCTTGATATATTTGAAGGTTTCTATCATGTCCCCCCTTTCCCTTCTCTGCTCTAAACTATACATATTAGGATTGTTAAGTCTTTCCTGGTCCATTTTGTGATGTAGGCCATGCACCATTTTAGTTGCCCTTCTTTGTACAGTCTCTAATGTATTTATATCCTTCTGGAGATATGGCCTCCAGAACTGAACACAGTACTCTAGATGAGGTCATACCAATGACCTATACAGTGACATTATTACATTTTTTTTTCTACTGCTGATACCTCTCCCTATGCAACCAAGCATCTGACTTGCCTTCTTAATTTCTTTGTTACATTGCCCACCTACCTTTAAGTCCCCTGAAATAGTGACACCTAGATCCCTAGCACGGATGGTGTAATGGTTAGCATTACTGCCTCGCAGCGCTGAGGTCATGGGCTCAATTCCCAACATGGCTCAAGCTGTCCGGAGTTTGTATATTCTCCCTGTGTTTGCGGGAGTTTACTCCGGGTACTCTGGTTTCCTCACACAATCCAAAAATATACTGGTAGGCTAATTGGCTTCCAACAAAAATTAACCCACGAATGTCTATGTGTTCGTGTACATGTGGTAGGGACTATAGATTGTAAGCTCCACTGGGGCAGGGACTAATGTGAATGAGCAACTATACTCTGTAAAGTGCTGTGGAATATGTGTGCACTATATAAGAAACTGGTAATAAATAAATACATAAAATCCCTCTCTTCCTCAGTAGTTTCCATTATAGTGCCATTTATACTATGTTTAGTCTTTGGGTATTTGAGACCCAAGTGCATGATTAAGCATTTTTGGCATTAAACGGTAGTTGCCACGCTCTTGACCATTCCTCAAATCTACTTAGATCATCAATCATTTGTTTTACCCCTCCTGGTGTGTCTACCCTCTTGCATACCTTTGTGTCATCTGCAAAAAAGGCACATTTTATCCTCAATTCCATTTGTAATATCACCAATAAATATATTAAAAAGCACTGGCCCAAGTACAGATCCCTGGTAACCTTTCTCTCCTTTGACTGTATTCCGTTTACTACAACGCTCTGTTTTCTGTCCTGCAACCAAGATTTTATATATTCAACCATCTTAGAATCCAGTCCCAAGCTTTCAAGTTTATTTAACAGTCTGCGAAGTGGGACAGTGTCAAAAGCCTTAATAAAGTCTAGATCTACATCTACAGCCCCACCCAGTCAAAAAAGTCAATAAGATTTGTTTGACATAATCTTCCCCCAGTAAACCTATGCTGTTTCGGATCCTGTAAGTTGCTGGTTTTTATATATTCTACAACTCTTTGTTTTAAGGGAGTTTACATCAGTTTCCCTACTACTGATGTAAGGCTCACTGGTCGATAGTTGCTTACCTCTTCATTGCTTCCACTTTTGTGCAGTGGGACTACATTTGCTGTTTTCCAGTCCTCTGCGATTACTTGTTTCTCCCTCATTTTTCTGACTATACTTGCAACTTAACCATGGCCCCTTCCCCTCTCTTTCAGCAGTTACATACATTTAAATTTCCAGTGTTTTTTCTTTATACCCTGCTCCTAGATGCTGCCTTCCCTATGCCCTATTCTTGGTTCCCGCCCTCCCTGTGCCACATTCCTGGTTCCTGTTCTCCCTGTACTTGATTCTTGGTTCCTATGCTCTGTTCCTGATTCCTGATATTCTAGTGTCATCTCCCTGCTCCAGTTCCTGAGCTCCCATCCAGCTTTGACCCAGTCTTTTATTTGTATCTATTTGCTTCACAGCGAATCTCCAAGTAACACCTACAGCGCCTACCAACCCCAGACTTAGGAACCCAGACAAAGTCATGCGACCTGCATGTTGTTTGCAGTGAAACTTGAACCCCCCTTGCAGGGATTCCTGGTGAACACTTACTATCATGTTAATCTCAGTGCATCTGTTCTGGGTCTCTATCAATCATAAGCAGGGCCGCTGAAAGGGGGGATTGGGTACTAATTACCTGGGCCCCGGCTTGCTGGAGGGGGCCGGTGGGGGCCCTGGTCAGATCCGCCTATGCTCCCTCCCTTCCCCCACCATTTTCCCGGGCAGCAGCACACACTGACAACATGTGCTGTGCTGACGGCAGGCTCAGCATGAGCATCTCACTGACAGTGTGAGAGCCCATGCTGAGCCTGCTGTCAGCACAGCACATGATGTAGGTGTGCTGCTGCTGCTTCTGCTAAGGGGGGGGGTACAATAGCACTCCCTCGTCCCCCCTTGACTTTAGAGTGTTTTATCACCATGTTGGTTAGCATCTTATTTCCATCAGTGTATTGAAACTCCTTTGCTTTCATGGCAATAGCCAACCATGATGCACTTTACTGATTTTAAAACCAACTTGAGTCTTCTTTCGTTTGGTAACTTTCAGGTGATTTACACTGGGGTTTCTTTGTGGTCATGTTCCAGTAGGTATAATGGGGCAGATGTGTTAAGCTTAGTGAAGTGATAAAGTGAAAGGTGAGTATGGAGCAGCCAATCAGCTCCTAACTGTAATTTTTCAAACCAAGCATGTAACTTCACAATTAGGAGTGGGTTGGCTGGTGTGTTATCACCTTCCACTTTATCACTTCACCAAGCTTAATACATCTGCCCCAATGTCCCTTAGGGCAAGCATGGTAAAATAGTTTTGAGATACAGTAAACTGCTGTGCACATGGCTTTCGTTCCAGAACACTTCTCCTGACCTTTATCCTTCATCATACATATCTGCTAGTGTACAGTTTCCTCATTCACTAACACCTTTTTGCCGAGGAGTATAGGCAATGGTTAATTAGTGCTCTGTTCCTGGGGTTCTCAAACTCAGTCCTCAGGACCCCACACAGTTCACTTTTCCAGGTCACCTGACAGGTGCACAGGTGCACTTATTACTCACTGACACATTTTAAAAGATCCACAGGTGGAGCTAATTATTTTACTTGTGATTCTGAGAGACCTGGAAAACGTGCACTGCACCGAGTTTGAGAACCTGTGCTCTATTCCATATTTTCTAATAGAATTGTTCCACTTCTCTGTTTAGATATTCTCTTCCATTATCAAATATCAGCATCCTGGATCTGTGATGGTTTGATTCTCTACAAGTCTCTTATAGTCTGCAATCTTCTTTATTACTTCAGATTTCCCTCTGATTATGTATACGTGGGCCATTCTTGTGATGTCATCTCTCAACATCTTGAAGTATCTGTATCCACCCACTGACTTTACTTCCATTGGACCACACACATCTGAATGTACTATTTCCAGTGGTCTTGTAGCTCTGTCTGTTGGTTTTGGAAATGGCTTACTTTAGAGGAAACCGTGCATGGATAAAATAATTCCTTTTTTGACACATTATTGAGTACTTTATGTTGAGTAATGAGAATACGGTTTAATGATGGGCATCATGATTCTATGTTATAAACTTCTTTATCCTCTGTATGGAAAATGACTGCTTCCTGTAGTGAGGGTTAATATCGTCTTACAATCATCTTACAATCACAGGTGATCAACAGACATCAAGTAATAAGGAACAGCTTCCTTGGGCTGTGGAAATGCCTCAGCCACTGCGTCCTGCCCCCTGTGCTACATCCACTCCATGGACAACGCTCAAGCCATCATAACTAAATGGCCCTAGTTGACATTAATCCAGCTCAATAGCCTTCTGCTCTGAGCATCTTACAGATGCTCCAAGTAGCAGAACAGCTGCCATGGGACTAGGGGAGAAGACATAGCATCTCTCCCCACACATTGTGGGAGCCGGATCATGGTGTGGACTGCAGCGGAGGGTAAGTACTGCTGGTTCCACCACCAGGGCATCCCACCTATGCAAACCGCATCTCCTTATAGCCCTGGTCTGACTGGCATGTAACTATAGTACCAAATAAAACATGTATCTGTGGTGTGGCTGCTGCTGGGCTCATCTTCCTCTCCCGCCGCTCTACCTCCGCCTCCCCCCTCTGTCTATCTCTTCACTGGCTCCCCATTCCTTTCCGAGTTCTCTTTAAACTCCTCACCACCACCTACAAGGCTCTCTCCTCCTCCACCGCTCCTTACCTCTCTTCACTGATCTCTATTCACACTCCCTCCCGTACTCTTCGCTCCATCGCTGACCGCCGACTGACCTCTCACCTAATCACCTCCTCCCACTCCCGTGTCCAAGACTTCTCTCGCGCTGCCCCTCTGCACTGGAACAACCTCCCACCACCCATCAAGCTTTCTGATTCCCTTACCTCCTTCAAGCGTTCCCTCAAAACCCACTTTTTTCGACTTGCCTATCCCTCCTCCTAACCTCTTTTGATCCTCCTATCCTGCCTCCGTTCCCCTCCGTTCCTACTTATCCTGTTGTTTTTCGTTCGTCCACCCACCTATTTTTAGTATGTTAACTCTTATGAGTAGGGTCCTCCTGCCTCACGTACTCACCCTACCTCTTTACCTCACCTGTCCTCCTGTCCTGTTCTTTCCTTCCTCTACTTCATCTTCAGTCTCCTCGACAATTTTGACACCTACTTCTGAACTGATGCTGATTTTATTTCTACCAGCTATACCCCTATTTATACTGTATTTTTCAACACACCCTGTACGTTACCTTGTCATTTGTTTTTTGTTTGCTATGTACGGCGCTGCGGACACTTTGCGGCGCCTTATAAATAAACGTACTACTACTACTATAGTTCCTATTGCTGTGTAAGTATCCGTTGGAAGGAGTATGGACCCAGAGTAAATAAAAACAAATGTGCATTTTTCCAAGAAAGCATTTCCTACTGTGGACATGTAATCGATAGAGAGGGCCTACACAAGTCGGCTGACAAAATTGAAGAAGTACTGCAAGCACCCCGGCCCCAGTCTGTGTCACAGCTAAGATCTTACTTGGGTCTAGTGAATTATTATCACAAGTTCTTCCCAGACATCTCCACAGTCCTACACCCACTAAATGCCTTACTACAGAAAAATGCTCGTTGGAAGTGGACAGAAGACTGTGAGGAAGCTTTTTTAGAAACAAAAAGATTGATTACATCTGATAAAGTCCTTACTCATTTTGATCCAAAACTGCCCATCAGACTGGCATGCAATGCCTCACCATATGGCATTGGAACAGTGTTGTCACATCAACTAAGAGATGGAAGTGAGAAACCAATTGCATTCGCCTCACGGTCCTTGACCACAGCAGAGAAGAATTATGCTCAAATTGATTGAGAGGCCATAAGTCTAGCATGGGGAGTGCAGAAATGTCATCAATATTTGTACGGACAAAGGTTCACATTAGTAACTGATCATCAACCATTGGTGTCAATTATTAACCCTCAAAAGGGAGTTCCAGTCATGACTGCTGCTCGTCTTCAACGTTGGTCATTATTCCTGGGTGCACACTCAGGCATGAGTTTAAGGGTACAAATCTACATGGCAATGCTGATGGTCTATCACATTCTCCCTTGCCCCAAAGCAATAAAGCCAGTGACCAAGATGACCTGGACATTTATCACAATATGTTGATAGAACAGCTACCTATTACCAATGCCATGATCAATTGGGAAACAAGGAAAGATCCAGTCTTATCTAAAGTAATGGACTTAACTCTTAAAGGTTGGCCTAAACATGGTAATGCTATATAATATGCAATATCTGTCTCCTGGCCTCAATTATTTGATCAATTTGTCGGCGCCACAATTCCCCTCCAACTTCAATCACATACATCAATGGGCCAGATTTTGAAGAAACTATGCCCGGTTGCCATTTGTCTCATCTGTAGTCATGGACAAGCACCTCTTGGCCAATGTTGAAGGATCGTGTAGGTTTCTGGTAAACAGTTTGAAACTGTTTGTTTTGTACCTTTCGTCTCACATCTGGTTTCATCAAGTCCCACTGAGACCGCAAGTTTCGCTGCATATAAAGCACAGCAGATGGGTGACCTTTAGTAGAGTGCTCAGTTCTACGATATATGAAAAGGAAGTTGTCAATGTTATGTTGTAAAGGCAGATGTTCCTATTGTGTGGACTTGATAGCCTTTTTGAATGTTTGTACAAATCTTTCAGCTAAACCGTTAGTGGCTGGATGGTGTGGAGCTGATGTAAAATGGTTAATACCATTATCTCGCATGAACTTTTTGAATTCATTCTACACAAATTGTGGTCCATTGTCACTGCATACTTGCTCTGGTAGACCATTTCTGGCAAAGATAGTTCACAGAACAGCAATTGTTTTCTCAGACATAGTGGATTTCATCTTTATTACCTCTGGCCATTTTAAATCCAGCTTGCAATCTCTTTCTTTTGGTATAAAGGGTCTGATTTAGACCCAGTCGCAGATTTCTGGACATTGCAGATTGTGATTTTTATCCCTCCGTTGGAACTTAAACTATGATTGCTAGGCGATTGCAGTTTAAGTTCCAGCAGGGGGCAGCGATGATGTGATGGTGGTGGTGAAGGACCATTGAGGGGGGATCCCAAGTGTTTTCTGGGAGTGGGCTGAAAAATGCAGGTTTGTACAAGCTGCTCTGGGTGATGCCATGCAGCCACCGCAACCCCGAACATGGCCACCCGGCACCAGACTTTACATCTGGGCAGTGCAGCCAGGGGGCTGCTGGTCATGTGCGAGTGCTTCACTGTGGAGTGAAGTTTCTGCAAATCACAGGGAGGGACCTGGCAAATGGGGTAGCCTTGCCCCGTGCTTGGCGCCCCCTCTGCAGACTACCACCGCCACTTGTAATTTAGCAAAATTTAGCAAAAGTACAAGTGACCCTGAATCAGGCCCACAGACATAAGCAGTTCTCATAAATGTTCTTATATGTTTCACATCTGTTTTTCTCTTTGGCCAGGTTCATGAAACTATTGGAGATTTGTTCTTAAAGTGAACATGGCTTCTGCCCAAGACAGATTCTTTAGGATTGCATCTTTCAGCATCTTCCTTTCTCCACTAGTGTATGGTTTGCTTATTCAATAACACCATTTTTCTAAAGACTATGGCCCTGATTCTGGTTGACTCACAAAGCAGCGTTTTTTTTCACTGCTTTGTGAGCCAACTAACACCGCCCGCACAAACACTGTGAGCCCCTGGAAGGCAGGCAGACGCCCTCGTTCACATTTTACTGGGCGCACCCACATTTTGTGGGTACACCCATACTATGCAAGTCTCCGAGGGCACCCGCAGTGAAGACCTGCACATGTGCATATTCGCTTTTGAGCATGCACAGATCATCAACATCGGTTGCGGATTCACAACTGTGTGACCAGGCCAGAATGGGGGCCTATAAGCAATGGTCAACTGATGCTCTACTGCATATTTCTCAAGAATTTGTCATGGCTATGCTGGTTCATACTATGTATTAGTCACTGACATCCTTTGACCATCCCGTTCTGCAACTTTTAAAGACTGTCATTTCCAAGGCGGCCAAATCTTAAATGCAAGTTCCAATGACTGTGACTTAGTTGTCATCAGTGTGTAGCAGTACTGTGTATTAAGGACATACATCTGGCATCTTGTGCCTGTAGCTATAATTATCCCACTTCTGTTTCTCACACATTGTTTTGGTGAATTGAAGTTTGTTGCTTTTCTGTTCCAGGCCACTGATGTAATAATATTTTTCCCATCTCTGATACACAAAATGCATTTTGGATTGCTGTGACTGATATCCAATACTCAAGTGAGCTTTAATTGTCCCAACTTTGGGTGTCAAAGTTTGATTGCCAATTCCTTTGAATTTGATAGGGTCATGATCACTTTTCTTAGTGAACCATTCCTCATTGAAGCTGAAACATCTAGTTGCACCTGAATTGATGTACCAACAATCCTTTCTGTGGCTATCTGTGACACTCACACTAATCTCTGTCATTACATTTGTGGCTTGGCACAGGATCCACTATTCTCAGTTTACAATGGATTGTTTTGTGACCTATCTTGTGTTAATTATAACACGTGATCTTACATTTTCTGAACCTTTTCCTCAGCATTAGATCCACAGGGTACTAATACTATAAAAAGTTTTGCTCGTACTTTGTCTATTGTAAACTTTGCTTTGTTTGCATCTATTGCTACAACTAAGAAGTCAAATGCTGGTGTTAAATTTTGAAGCATGGCTGTTGCTATTTCTTCATCTATTTGTATGCCAGCAGATCTTAATGAATGAGAGACAGACATCATCTGGGCTATATAATCATTCATACTTCAGCATTCATGTAGCTGTGTGTTACAGTACACTGCACATCTTAAATGTATTCTCCTCATGAGACCTCCATCCTAATTAAATACTTTTTTCAATGCAGTCCACATGTCTCTGGCTGACATTTTTCCATGAATTATGGAGTATAAATCTTGCTTCACATGCAAGCCTATGTTATCCATGGCTCTCTATATTTTTTGGGCTGTCACCAAAATCTACTGTTACTTTCCACTTTTTACAATTAAGTTGCAGTTTTATAGAAAATTTCTATGTAGTGTAATTTTCTTCATCTTTAGCTTTAATCAACACTGTTATAGGTATACCTTGTGTACTGTATATGTGATACCAGTGGCGTAAGTTTGTCCCAGTTGCCCGGAGGCAAGATGAATATTGGTGCCCCCCCACACACACACACACAATGTTATTCAAAATATATAAATATATATAGTCTGTTATGAAATATATATTATATACTGTATGTATATACAGAAGAGAGGGAGAACACAGTCACACATATATTTCAGAACTCAGCCACAGAAGTAATTTTGATGGCTTTCAATTAATGAATTTAAACTGGCAGTGGTGGAGAGGTGCCCCCTTGAGAGCAGGAGCCCAGCGGCAGATGACACCATTGCCTCCCAGAGTTCTGCCTCTGTGTGATACTTACAGGTATAATTCTACAGCTTTTGTACTGTAAAATGTGTTTGCTGGGATAATTTTCTGCTTAAAACTGACTGTGCTTTCTTCTTTCTGTACTGCGCTGCTCTCATGTGGCCATGACAAATAATTGCTCATTTGTACGGACAGCCTTTGTAAAATCTATAAACCTTGTTTTGGTACTGTTCAGTGTTACTGGCGTCTAAGTATATTAAACTACAGGACATGTTCACTTAACTCAATGTTCTGTAGGCACATTAGATATTGTGAAAATAGACTTATTTGCTTGTATGTCGGTTTCCTAAGTAATCGCTTGAGACATGTGTAATGCAAAATAAAACAAAGTCACTACTGTCTGATATAACAATTGACATTTTGCAGTCCCCAATGGAATATGTTACATAGTAGTTTAGGTAGAATAAAGACTTACATCCATCAAGTTCAATCTTTGATTACCGGTTATATCCCTTGATATTTTTATCTAATAAATGATTGTCTAGCCTTAATTTAAATGAGGTTATTGTATCTGCCGACACCACCTCACTTGGAAGAGAGTTCGACAATGTTACAGTCCTAAAAAAGCACTTCCTTTCAATGCTGCTTACAGATCGCAAAATGAAGGTTTGCATCGGGACTTTGAAACGGGTCGACTGAACCTTCATTTTGGGATGTTGACATCCCCACAGCGAGCCAGTAATAATGCCGTTTCGCTGACGTTATCCTGGGGCATGGCGGGGAGTCTGCACATATTCGGGGGTGGGGGAAGAGGCAGTGCTTAGCGCTGCCTCCTCCCTAGTGTGAATGGGAAATGGGTCGGTCATTTAACCCGTTCACACCGCCAAGCAACATGGCAAGGAACCGGTAAGGACTCTGATTTTTACCAGTTCATTTTGCCGTGTTGCTACCAATTTTTGGGACGTGGTAACCCCTTTCACATTGCACTAATTACCGGGTCATAGTTGCAATGTGAAAGGGGTATTACCAGGGGTTAAAGTGAGGGGGAACAGGGTGGAACTGAGTTCCACCACCTCTAATGGGGCCAGATTCTCTAAGCTTCAAAAGGGATAATATGGAGAGTGATAAACAGCCATCCAATCAGCTCCTGCCTGAGATTGTCTGTGACATGGCAGGTAGGAGCTGATTGGCTGGCTGTTTATCACTCTCCATTTTATCACTTTTGAAGCTTAGAGAATCTGGCCCATGTTGAGGTGGAATATTTTAACCTCCAGCCCTGCACAGTAATTCTCACAGAAAAGCATTCTAGTTGGTAGGGGGATGCCAAAAACCCTACCACTGGCCCTGTCTCTGCTTAATGGGGGGAGGGGAGGGGGGATCATTAGGTGGCAAAGAGAAATTAGTTCTCCCACCTCTGCATGACCACTTTAAGCCCTGGGTATTAGTGTACTAAACCTTCTCTTCTCCAGTGTAAGTGCATGCCCTCGTATACTAGTAACTGATTTCAAAGGAAATAGGCTGTCCGACAGATCATTGTAATTGCCCTTAATATATTTGTGCATGTTAAGCATATCACCCCTTAGGCATCTCTTTTCTAGCGTGAACATTCCCAAATTGGCTAGTCTTTCCTCACAGCCTAAGGTCTCCATCCCTTTCATTAGTTTGGTTGTCCTTCTCTGGACTTTTTCCAGGTCTAGGATGTCTTTTTTTGTCATGCAGAGACCAGAATTGCACTCCAAATTCTAGCTGAGGTCTAACAAGTGCCCTGTACAATGACATCCCTGGATTCCATACACCTTTTTATACAGGCTAGTATCTTATTTGCTGTATTTGCTGCTACCTGACACTGAGCAGTGCCCTCCTGTTTATTGCCAATTTGGACTCCTACAGATGGAGCGTCCCTTGTCCTACCCCAGCGCCTGCCACAACGTCCCCTCTGATAAGCGCCGGAAAACAGGGACTCCATTAAACTGGGACGCGGGTGCATCTCACGCACTGGCAGCTGGAGGGCCATTTCCAATTCTGATTTACTTAATTCTACACCATTTAAGTTATACTTAGCACATTGGTTATGTCTCCCGAGATGTATAACCTTACATTTGTCCACATTGAACCACATTTTCCATTTTTTGCTGACTCATCTAGTTTATTTAGATCCCTTTGTAACGTGGAGTAATCCTTAACCATATTAATCAGCCGACACAGTTTTGTGTCATCCGGTAAAGAGGGATAAGTTGCTAAGTATTCCCTCCTCTATATCATTAATGAATCATTTAAAGAGAAGAGGCCCAAGAATCGATCTCAGTGGTACCACACATACTACTGGTATCCAACTGAAAAATTCTCCATTAACCACCACTCTCTGTTCTCTATCCTGGGTGGATGGTAGGGCATAAAATAGAGCATGTCGGCACATGTCGGCTCAAAAAAACAGGGGAAAACCCCATGTCAACCTTTTGACTGTCGACTTAGACACTGTCGACCTAATGCTTGTGTTGACCTAATGACCTGTCGACCTAAACCCATGTCGACCTAGACCCATGTCGACATTGGCCCATGTTGACCTAGAACCATGTTGACCTATCCCCATGTCGACCTAACGGTGTCGAACCAATGACTGCCGACCAACTTGCTGTAGACCCAATAACAGTATCCCCTGGACACACCCAAGGATTCTACAATGATCAGCATAACGTCCAGCTGCTGACTTCCTATATGCCTCTTAGAATAGTGATGCACAAAATGGCAGTTGAATGATTTTAGTTCAATGTATTTATTGTTCCATCACCGTAACATTTAGGGGAGGGGCTAAAATAGACAAGTAAAAAAACAAGGTAGCCCACCACACTTCAATGGGCTGGCAACAGAGACTTACATCCTACATGATGATCCCAATGCAGAGATGACCTCTACATAAATTTGCAAACACATGATAAACCAACAGCCATGGCAAATCGTCTCTGCTCTGGTGGTCCTATGCTACAAGATAATTTCACCTACATTAGGTCATACATTTAGGTATTTTTAAATTGAGCGCTAACTGACCTGGCGGCACCCCAGGATAAGCTCTCCCCTTATCCCCACATCCACTGGTACCATTGGATTCTGTTTCTCAGTTAGAGCTCCAGTTGCTGTTTCCATAGATAGTGCTATGTCCACTGCACATTAGGACGTGAGGTCTACCTCTGTTACTAGCCTCTTCTGTATCCTTTCATTCAAAATTCCACATACTAATCTATCCCTGAGGGCATCATTCAATCTGTGCCAGGGCCGGCAGTACTCGGACAATCTCTTAAGCTGAGCAATGAAAACAGCAATGGATCCCTCTTCGTTTTTGTTCCGGTTAAGAAATTAGTCTCAGCAATCAGTAGTTTAGACAACAAATGATCTTGCATAATTCTTACAATTTCTGCAAATGTTTTGTTTGTAGGGTTTTTTAGTAGCAGTAAAACCCTGTAAAAACCCAAAAATATTTCCTGTGTGGTTGTAAAAAGCATTTGATTACTATCCGCGCTCATCTATACTGTGCCAATGGCCATATGCAACTCCAATGGAGATTGGCGCGATCCCATTGCCATGTGTGTGTCTAATTCGCTCCCACGGCTCATAGAAGCACATTGAGGGGAAATATTGCAGCGTGACGATTCCGAGCTGCAGGTGGGGATTAGGAGCAACAAACAGGAGTGAGGATATACAGTATTGTTGTGTACACACGGTACGATTTCCTTTCCGATGTTGACTATATAGTCAACATCGGATCGGCATCGGATGCAGATCGCAAGGGTTTTAACCCTTGCGATCCTGATGCGCGTTCATGTATCGGAAGCCAGAAAGTCTTGGCTGCCTTGTCTATATAGTGCAGATCTGCACTATATAGTCAAGATAGGATGCAAATCGGATGTGCCTTAAGATCCTATCCACGATCCTATCTGATCTATGAGTGCCACTGCATCTGTACTTTGCTTTTTTACAGTACTATACCTTAAGCAGACGCAGTCCATTGTTTTTATTTATTTTGAGTACCAAGTTTGTCAAAATCCATATCAGTGAATGTTTCTTTCCTATCTGATTATACACTTCTAATAGATGTCAATGCAGTAAATTTTCTGTATTCTGTTAAACTCAATGTACTGTATATATAAGGGGAATGACAGAAGTTGAATTATTGCCATTCCCTTTTTATACAGGAAGTGTTTTTATACAGGAAGTGTTTGTTATACAGGAAGTGCTTTTGCAGCAATTGCTCAGTACAGCATGACTTGCAGCTAGTAAAAGCACAGTTCTGCAGTTCTCCAGAATCCTGTGTTAATTTTCCCACAGACCACTTTATACTCCATATAACACACAGGGAAAAACTATTTTTTAACAGGAGTAGCAGATTCCAACAATTGTAAAGCTATGAGGAGCTACTTCTACATCAATTCATCACTATTAATAAGTAACAAGACCTGTACCCATCCTTACTATATATATATATATATATATATATATATATATATATATATATATATATATATATATATATATATATACATATACACACACACACACATACACAGGCACATTTTAATATAAAGTGTGCATGAATAAAACACTACCACAGTCTTGTTTCCCTCTATATTGCATATTACTGGTACAAGATCAAATCCAACCCCTTGCTTACTGCTCAATGGCTGTGACCTGAGCCAACGGGTTGGGATCATTGGGTCTATTGCATTATGGTAGAAAGTCATTAGGTCGAATCCATTAGGTCGACATGCTAAAAGGTCGACATGATTCTAGGTCGACATGGGAAAAGGTCGACATGATTCTAGGTCGAAAGGTCATTAGTTCGACAGGTCATTAGTTCGACAAGGTCATTAGTTCGACATTGTCTATGTCGACATTCACAAGGTCGACATGGGGTTTTTCACAGTTTTTTTTACCTGAATGTCAACACAGTCGACATGAACACAGTTTAAAGTGCACTGCATCCCCTCGCATCGCTCGCTGCGCTCGCTATGCGTCGGGCACGGTGACTCGCTACGCTCGGCACACTATTTTATTCTCCCACCACGCCCTAGTGGATGGTAGGGCATGAAATACCGCCTGTCGGCACATGTTGGCTCAAAAAACAGTGAAAAACTCCATGTCGACCTTGTGAATGTCGACATAGACAATGTCGAACTAATCACCTTGTCGAACTAATGACCTGTCGAACTAATGACCTTTCGCACTAGAATCATGTCGACCTTTTCCCATGTCGACCTAGAGTTATGTCGACCTTTTAGCATGTCGACCTAATGGATTCGACCTAATGACTTTCTACCATAATGCAGTAGACCAAATGACCGCATCCCATTTATTTTTATTTACAGTTTCTTATATAGAGCAGCATAATCTGTTGCCCTTTACAATTGCAAACAATAGTGCAACTGGGTAGAAACAAACCGACATAGAGGTAGGAGGGCCCTGCTCGCAAGTTTACAATCTATAGATACACCATATATTTTCTGGGCTCCAGGTAAAGTGAAACTTTTGTATGAAATGAGAAATATTTATTTTCTTAATTTGAGCACAAATTAGTTAAATTATGGGGGAAAATAGTTTGTTTGTGATACACAAAGACCCATGTGTCATACTCTATAGTTAGAAGAACCAAAGTAAACCTTTGCAGACCAGGAACTGTCCTTCAGTATATAAAATATTTTTTTTATAGTAATCAGTGATTATATTGTATAGTCTTAATTAGGCCTACGGATTGTTTGTTGGATTAAAAAGAAAAAGACGCAGCAGTTGTCTAACTCACTATGCGGCAGATGTACGAAGCCTTTGAGAGAGATTAAGGGCGTGATTCTGGTAGCAGTGAAAAATCCTTGCTTAGCGAGTCATCTAATGCCGCCCATCGTACGAGTGAATGTGTGTGTGTGTGTGTGTGTGTGTCCCGCCGTGCTCTGAACATCCCTGCCGTTTAAATTTTCTGCATATACATCTATTTGCACGCTAGCATACGGGGGTGAATTCACTTAATGGTCGCCAACCATCAAATTATTTTTTCCCCTTGCTCGCAAATATGTCAGTTTTGGGACCTCAGCTGCCCACCCCTGGCAGACAGCTGACTGCCTGCGTTCACTCGGGGAACCCCCGGTTTTCCTCCAGGAAATATTGGGAGTCCCCAATCAAATGCTCCCTACCGGCATCCATCGTGCCCCCTCTGTGCAAATGGCTCGGTGTCTATGCAAGTCGCTGAAGGCACCCGCTCAGCAGCCATGTGCATATGTGAATATGCGCACGAGCAGAGTGCAGACATCAGCCCCCGGTGCGAATGCGCGGGGAACGAACAGATTAGAAAAGGGCCTAAGTACCAACAAAGCAGCTCCTAATTGTCATTTTGCAGACACTGTGTAATAGCTGATTGGCTGGTACTTTATCCATCATTCTCCAAGGCTTAGTACATATCTCCCTATGTGTGTCTTAATCCAAACAAAGAAAAGTGTATATTCTGTGCATAAAACGGATTTTCACTTATTTGTTCTCACTTATTTGTCACAACCAATCACATTAATACCTGTTTCACAACCACCAATGTTAGATGATTTTGTCATTTGTGCTCCACGGCCTCCACCATTATTTTTACAGCGTTCCCCAGTGATATTTGTACATGATGCCAGGCAGGACACTGAATTTAACTCCTCTGCTGTCTCACCCAAAAATGCCCCACCCCAGGTTCTAATTGGCCCATAGCCCAGTGAGTAATAGAGCAGGAATGATAGTTGCGGTTACTACCAATGGTACCATTGATAATGACCATTGATGGTTACCCCCCCACACACACACACACACACACACACAAACACACCCGATGGCTATCCCTAGGTACAAGTAATAATCATCCAAAGGATTTGTGCATTGATATGTAGAAAATGGGTGTGGATCATTAGGTTGACAGTGTATTCATGAGTGTACCGCGTGCCCTGAGCTTTCTGATAAGTTGATTGGCAGGGACAGAGCTTTCTTACAAGCTCTGTCCCTGCAGGTGATAAATGATACATCCACGCAAATTATTCAATTATCTCCTTTTGCATCCTTTTCTCCAATAGGAATGGTTGTGGCCAGTGTTATCATACCCTCATCACTGTATTTGCTGCTCCTCTTTGGACAAACAAAAGTTACAGTTTAGTTGTCTCTAGCATTCAGTTTAATAAAAAAATAGACAAACATGATGTCACCACTACTCTGTGCATCTATATTGAGGCAGTCAGCCAGAAACCAATCCCAGAATCAGTCAGCACACTTATATAGAACAAGTGCCCTACAGATCCAAATGATCCAAAAGTCTTGTTTGTCCTGTCCTGTGGTGCATACACTTACATACTGCAATGGGTGTCTCTATTGAGGGGTGAAGAGTCCACCACGTGCCCAGCACTCCCTGAGTAGGTGGACTGCCCCCAGCTCTAGTCCCAGCACTGGTAGATGCCATGCAATGTGCACAGCGTCTATTAAGTGATCATCGGCTGCTCTGCAGAGCAGCCAGTGATCACCTGTTCCACCAACTGCCCCCCCCCCCCCAACCTGCATGTGGGGCAGCTTCTTTGCACTCGTCCCCCTGTCGGAGTACCGGCAGTCAGGATTCCGATATCGGTATACTAAACATCGGAATCCCAACTGTCAGGCCCTCATACTACACCCTAGAAATCTTAGCCTCAGAACTAAGGACCTTATTCTGATTGACTTGTGAGTCCATCAGATGCTGCCGTTTGCCCGCCCTCGTATGTGCAACATCCCCCGCACGTCTGTGAATGGATGATTTATATAATCATCCATTTGCAGGTGGAGTGACATCGAATAATTTCTCCAGCACTTGCAGTTCAGAGACACCTATATGGTGTCTCTAAATTGCGAGCGCCCTGTGCAAGGACAGGGCGGGCAGCTGACATCCGGGGATGTCAGCTGCCCGCCCCCCCGCACCCATGTCAAGGCCTCTTTACCGGTAACACCCATGAATTGCTGGGCTTTCCCATATGGTAATGAGGCTGCCTGGCACCCTCACCCTTCGCCGTCCCCCACCCGCTGTGTAGGGTCCCGTGGGTGCACGCACCCTGCATCTGCACATGCACAGAAATGCGTCTGTGCGTGCGCAGACGCACACTACGGGAACGCACGGGGGATCAAATGAATCAAAATAAGGTCCTAAGTCTCAGAGAGTGATAAATGGAGAGAGAACAGCTACCGAACAATCAGATCCTAGATGAACACTTTTTTAAGTTAGTACATGTGGCTCACTGATAGATAGTATTGATATAGCTATTGATATAGAATTGATTCGCTACAAGCATTAACCTATTGTGCTTTCTCTTGCAGGTTTGTAAGATATAATGGATGATGATATCACACCCAGGAAGAGATATGAGGATGAGGGTAAGAGCAGAGGAGGGTGTTTGGTTTGTGGGAAATTCTATTAGTGATTACTGATGCTGACTGGTATTCTCTCTGCAGACTATCACTCTATCTACATCGGGGTTCCAGCTCCCAGGAGTTACAGAAGAAAGAGGCGGCGGCGAAGATCCTTGTCCAGTCGGGACAGGAGCAGTGAAAATGAGAAGCATTATGGCCGGGATGAACCCTCGGATACAGATGAAGGAGGAAGGCTCAACTACGACAACGAAACGTATAATATTAGCAGAACTAGTAAGTGATGCATTCTGGGAACAATAGTAGGTGACTGGAACTGACAATATTTCTGAAAGCAATGGTCACTTTGTTGACAGATTTCCAAATTTCAGAACAACATTTTTGTACCTTATAATAAAAATGTAGTTTGCTTAATTCAAAGAGATTTGCAAACTCACATACTATAAGATGCCACTGTATATAAAAATAAAGCTACAGGTATAATTTTTTAACAATTAATTTGAATTACTGTCCCACATTACAGTACTGTATACATTGTAGTCAACAAGCACTTACCTTAAGGCCCCCATACACTAGTCCAATTTGGTCTCTTTTTACCCAATTCCGATGAATTGGGCTGAAAAATTGGGTGAAAAGTGGCAAAATCTGAGGTGTTTTACATCCGATCTGGTCTGATGTGCGGCCCCGTGTTCATCGGAATCAGAGGTCGGACCTCCCAGCAGCAGGGAACAGGATCGCATACCGTATATCATATGCAGAAGGACCGCATACAATATATCGTATGTGTGCTTGGTTCAAGGAGCATCGAATACGACTTCCCCCCTTGGAGAAGTTGCATAGTGTATGGGGGCCATTAAAACATGTCAGCAGATAATTCCTTTTCTTTACCTGCCAGGTCTCGAGCATTTTGATCAAAGTGGCGGCAAAACTCTACTTAGATTCTGTTGGAGAGAAACTTGGGGGAGGAAGAATTGGTCTGTGTGTAGCCAGCACAAATGTCATTAGTAGAGACAGGATTATATGCATTTGCATATCTGCATATGTATTTGCATATTTTGCCCATTCTCACTGGTTATTGCATATTTTACCTAAAATCTAGTGATGGTGCATATTTTAGGCCCCGCCCTCTTTCCACCCGCGAGTCACAGCACTGCTTTGCCCTGCTGCTGCTGGCCAGGTAGTGGTAGAGTGTGCAGGCTGGGGTAATATGTGAGCAGTGTGGGGAACCTTGGATGTACGCTATGTCTGACACTGCTCTAGGCTGCCAATCCATGTTGATAAAAGTCAGTAGGGGCATTATTAAGTTCCTAAACCTTTGCCTGCCCCTGGCCTGGGACCTTACACCAAGAGACAGACTTCTGCAGCAGAGGAGGTGGGCGGAAGGGTTGTGACATCACGCGGCGCGGAGGAAATGCCGTGTCACAGTGAGTATGCGGCGCAGGGAGGAAGCCTTCCACTGCGCCGCCCTCACACGCTATGCTGACATTTGATCCTTCGGCGCTGGAGATGAGGGTCCGTGTAGCAAGAAGAGCTTTGGACGCTGCAGTCTGCTGTAGCAGCCAGGAAGAAAAAAAATCCTGTGTACAGCACTAGACATCTGCAGATGCTGTGGGCCTATTTTTGAGGTTTATTTTCAACTAATTGTATGCTGATTTTTAAATAAATAAGTTAAAAATTACTTTTTTTATTATTTAATGTAGCATATTTTAAACACTTTTCATGCATATTTTAAGTATATTTCATGCATATTTGCATGCATATTTCAAGCTTTTTATGTTGCATATAATCCTGTCTCTAGTCATTAGTTAGTTGCACATGTACAGTAGGTACTTCTGACTCCAAGCTTACAGAAGAATAGAATTTCGATTGGCTTTATATGTCAAGGGAGTACCTTGAATGCTGCATTGTCTCTTATCTCTAAAGATAGCTGGACAGCAGTGACATAACTGTATTGGGTGCAGACCCCCATACCTCCCAATTTTTCTCCCATGGAAAATGGTACCTGCCACGCAAAAATAAGGTGCAGCTGGCCCAAAAAAGGGGCGGAGCTAAGAGGCGGTGGCGTGGCCTCTGGTAGAGGGTGTGGCCTCGCACTTTTACAGCCCCTGACTCCCTCCCTGCACTGCAGAACAGAGCAGCGGTGATCTCCGGCTCCCCTCAACTGCCTTTTTCCCAAGTTGAAAGATTGACTGTCGAACTTATTACGGTCGATCTTTGACTGGATAACGTAAAAAATTATGAATTACAGGATCATTGTGGGTACTCATGGGGTTAACATTTTAATGATAAAAATCACCTTTAAAGTAATATCTTTAAAATAATTGAATAAAAAAGTAATATTAAAATATGATAAATGATTAAACCATGGGCTGCATTATATTCGGTATGGTTAGCGTGACGATGTAGCAAGGGTTTTGTGACCTCACACTCTGAAAGCCCCTGTCCAAGGCAAAGCACTTGAAATTCTCAGTAATCTGCTCATTAAGCTTTGTAGCTGAAGCACAGAAACTTCAGTCACTAGAGAAGAGGACGGGAGCACAACATGCTGCAAGCACCTCCAGGTAAGCACGGAACCTGCACTATATTACTACAGAGGTATGAGGCACTCATGCATGTTGCCTCCAGTGTCTCCTGCCCTTATGTCATTCATACTGGTGGCACAACTGTTTTATATGTTATTTCAATGTCTGACATAATTATAATTATTATTATAATTTATAATAATAATATTAATTATATTAATATTTGCCTAATTTACCTTATTATTAAACAATGTTTCACTATGGAGGAGAGCTGGGTGGGTTTTCTTTTATTTATAATTTTTTTTTTTTTTTCAGAATGATCTTTTCGTTTCATTCAGCAAAAAAATACCAACCAATCAGCTCCTGTCATTTTTCAAACATAGCCGGTACATGGCAGTTAGGGAGCGTATTGGCTTGTACTTTATCTTTCTCCACTTTATATATCTCTAAGGCATAGTACGTCTCAGCATGTGTCTCTTAAACTTTGTCTTTGATGCAGCCTTAGCGGGAAATTGATTAAAGTTTAGTGAGAAATTAAATGGAGAGAGATAAAGGGGTCTATGTACTTAGCTTTGAAAAGGGATAAAAATGGACAGAGATAAAGGGGGAACTTTAATAGGATGAGAAATTCAGAAAGTGAGAGATATGGTAAGAAATCTCCATTTTGTTTTAAAGCGGCAAACATTTACACTGCAAAACCAGTTTGACTGCCGCTTTTAAAAAAAATTATATTGCTTACCAAATCTCTCACTTTCTGATTCTCTCACCCTATTACATTTCACCCAAAGTATCAGCCAACCAGCTCCTAATTGTCTTTTTTAAACCCAGCTCTGTCCACTTTATCTCTCTCAATGGTACATAGACCCCAAGTACCAACAAAGTCGCTTCTAACTGCCATGTTACAATTTGTGGTTGATCAGTTGGTGCTTTGGGTCTCTCCAGACTTTGATAAAGTTCACCCTTACCCTTAGGGGGAGGTGTATCAAACCTTGGCGATACATATGCCTCTTAGTATTTCTGCTTTCTTTAGTGCTGTATAAGGAAAAGTTTATCGGAGGATTTCTTGTAAAACACAGTAAAATTGAACAATGTTCTTTGGATGCTTGCAAGGGTTGGCGGGTGATACAGTATAAATACAAGATGAAAACATGATTTGTAGGATGCAACAGCAGAGCCACTGATTGGGCCTGATTCAGAATCGTTCATAATCTGATGGTGGACTCACAGGGATTGCGCTGGAGCCGTACAGTGCATGTGCAGAATGGGTCCTGTGTGACCACTCCCAGTCCCGTCATTAGCCATAGAAAGAATGACATGCTGGGGGTGGTGATCAGGGCCATTCTACAATAGGTGTGCCAAACCCCAGGTTATGCGTCATTGGACGTAGCTGTCATGCCCGGAGAAGAGAAGTTCCCACGCCAATCTCAGTCAATTTTGGCTTATTCCCTAAGAGAAAAGAGGTAGCAAAGTAATGCACTATCAACAGTATATATATAAGCAGTATACTGTGGTGCTTTCACAACACACCTCGACCCAGGTCCATACGTCACCAACCCAGCAAATTACCCGGGTCCGAGGTGCGGTGTTAGAGAGTCAGTTGCAGTGGCGGAAATTGTGAGTGGTTGGCCCAGGTGCACAAATATAATTTGGGCCCCCCTCCTCCACTCCAACCCAAGTTCACAATATGCTACATTGCAGTGGGTGGCAGCAGTCGTCCCTTTAGTCTTTAGGGGCCCTGGTGCAATGCACCTGCTGCACCAATGGTGGTTCCGCCTCTGGCCAGTTGCTATTTCGGTAGTTGGTAGCACATCCGCAAGTGATCACCATTAGAGGGAATATTATATATAGGGTGGCTTTTAGATACAAACTTGTGTGGTAGTCTTTACATTTCTCTTTTAAACGTCAGTTTACACAGATGTCCAAGGGGTACGACCATCGTGACGATGCTGCGTTTTTTTGGATTGAGCACTTTGATCGCAGATGCTGGCAAGAGGCGTCTTTTTCCCACAGGCGCCTCCTGCTGCATTAGCTTCCCTGTGGCTGTGTAATACCAAACATATCAGATATTATGTGCAGTAATAATTTTAAGTACCTTCATCTTCAAATTGTTTAAGGTTTTGATTCCAGGTACTAGTTTTGCAAAGTAGACTAAGGGGTATATTTATTAAAAGTTTCATTTTTTAGATTTTTTTTTGTTTGTTTGGTTGGTTGTTCTGTTAATCAATGTTGGTCGATATTAGATAGAATAAACTCTAACTTAAACAATGTTGTGCTTCCCTGGCGAAAACACACAATTTGCTAACAGATTCATTTTTATATTCATTATTATGAAGTAAATGTGTAATATTAGTAAATGTGTTCTCTAGCCCTGGAAGCCCAACATTGATTGAGTTAGATTTTAATCGATCTGAAAGCTCTCAACGATAAAAATAATAATATGCTATGAATTTGATCTTGAATTATTTTTAATTTTCTTGTTTTATTTTTATTTTCAAATGCTAAAACAAATGACCAATCCTCAGCAGCGCGGACAGCAGTGTCGGGCCCAGGTACTGGAGGTGGTGTGGCCAATGCCATATTTTTTTGTAGTCCCTGAGCCATACATGGTAGGTGGGGAGCAGGGGTTGGCGGTGACGGCTGCTGCAAAGGGAGGGGCTTGATGTAATCGCCTCTCCCACTGCGCACGATGCAGCTGCCTCTCTCCCTTGCACAGCATACAGCAGCAGTGTCCTCTTTCTCTCTCCCCACTGTCTACAATGGTGGGTTGGGGAGGAAGTGGCACCCGAGACCCTCCAGCATGATAATCATTAAAACCACCCAAAACAACTAACATAAAAGTCACTGCCTGGGCCCTGGTAATTATTTGACAATAAAACAAACTAATATTATGAGGTGGGGAAAATGTTCTTTATTTTTTTTAAATACACACATTGGACATGACATTGTGGGCTGTGATTGTAGACTTCTGACATCCGATTCCTCAGTAATGTATATTTGTTTTTTTCTCTACTGAATTACTCTAAAATGCTTTCTCTATGTACGGTCCAAATGATGGGCACAAAATTGCTGCAACAATGCTAGAATTTCAGCGACACTCACTGCCCTGTTCACGCATGATTATTTACCTGATCTATATCTGTCATCTCAGCTTCCTGCTAATACAAATTAACATTATTACATTCTGCTTTTCTGTCACTGCTCAGTAATTAAACTTCTGAATGCAGGTATAGAACGAAGAGGAATTCTTCTACAGAAATAATGTGGGATTAACTTTTGACATACAATGCGTGAAAACTGCATTTCTGGGTAATCCAGCCAAAGAAACAATGCCGAGACTGTTATGTTTGTTCTTAATGGTTCTTTGAAATAATATGACCCCCGCTGGAATTATATTTACTTCTGTGTTTTCATGCAGAGGTAGTGCCACCTACTGAGAGGAAATCATTCTGCACTAACACTCAGCTCTTGTCACACTGAGGCGCACCTACCACAGGCACTCAGGCTGCCATTTTGTGTGTTAAACCACTCTGCTTTCATTGGATGCAGCCACTTCATTGGGCAAACCAATCATCTTTAAGACTCTAGCCTACTTATTTTAAGGCTTCAATTATATAATTAAGGCCCAAAGCCTAGTGGCCATCTTGTGAAATGAACACTATATAGCTGAGGTGCATTGTGTCTCAATGTGGCAAGTGGTGAAACATACAAAATGGCTACCGCTATGTGTTGTGAGTAAGTGGTGTCACTGGTTCTTTGAGTATCAAAAGGACTGAATATCATGTACAGTGTAAGATGAAGTAATGACTACCTCAAAAAAAACCCCACCAATGTATTCCATTAAGTAATAGTTATCACGTGTGTGTGTGTGTGTGTATAAGCAATTCAATACTTTGTGACTGAGAAAAAATTAGCATCCGATTTGCATGCGATTCGATGTGCAATTTATTACCTGTTCATACCCCCACTATCCACTACGGCATGGAGTTGATTATATATAGTGTGGCGAGCGTAGCGAGCCACCGAGCCCGAATCCTTGCGAGCGGACACGGATTACTTGACATGTATTCACTGAGCCCGAAGCGTGGTGAGCTCCGCGAGGGGCCGTGGAATACATGTGAAGTAATCCGTGTCCCCTCGCAGGGCTCGCTACGCTTGCCACGCTTCGGGCTCGGTGGCTCGCTGTGCTCGCCACACTATATGAAATCAGCTCCATGCCGTAGTGGATTGTGGGGGTATGAACAGGTAATAAATCGCATCACACATCGAATCCCATGCAA
Source organism: Crinia signifera (assembly GCF_055691185.1). Taxonomy (NCBI): domain Eukaryota; kingdom Metazoa; phylum Chordata; class Amphibia; order Anura; family Myobatrachidae; genus Crinia; species Crinia signifera. The sequence goes on along the minus strand of NC_139220.1, from coordinate 267,702,271 downwards.
ATCGCATGCAATTTACTAGCGCCGTGAAATTACACAAGTACCCAATTTTGTTATATATTTTTTTTTTCATGAAACAAAATTTACACATACTGTAAGATGCAAACAACTAGCACAGGTAGAATAGCAGGTTATGAAAGTAAGTACAGTGCGTTTAATAAGTTTAACAAACCTGCTCTGAAACATTATAGTCTGAAAAATGTAATTTAAGTAATAGAGATTATGTGGAATTTCTGTGACTAGACAAAGTAGTTCCCAATAAGGCCAGGTGTGCTATAGATTTCATGTGTGTCTGCAATATGAAATGACAGAATGGCAAGAGGAAGGCACTGCAGCACAAGACTGAACAATGAAGTACTATACACACCCAAGCAGATCGGCCAAACACTCAGCCCTCCTTAGGCTTGTACTAGTATCCACATTACCTGTCCAGAAAGTGGAACAATTTTGGGCAACTCACTAGCAGGACGGAGAATGCTTGAAAAACATAATCTGGATAATTCAAAGAATGTACTAAACCTTGAGATTAGGACTTTCACTATTTCAGATGTAGAGGTTGTTTTTACACTGTTGAAAAGTAATATTTGTTGCCCGATCTTCAGCATGTACCCAGGAGTATTGTGTATTTTTTTGTGGCTATTCATTATGCGGTGCAACAGGCGGTCTTGCTGAGTGATCCTTTTCCAGTTCCGCATTTGCATATTCCATGTTCCGCATTTTCCAGAATTTAGAAGCTATAAATACAGTTGTGGTGATGATGAGTGTGTCACTTCATGCGGCTCTATGGTGTGGTTTAGGTATAATGACAGTGATGCCCAGATGGTACAAGAATGACTGAGGGATTCCAGGTGGGTGATAAATGGATTTAGAGGATAACCCAAAAAAAAATATATATATATATATATATATATATATATATATATATATGTTTTAAAATAGAAAGAGAGAGGGGCGCTTCATGGTGCATAAATTATGCCTTAACACAAGTAACAGGACACTCCCAATGGCTCTTCTGTGAATGCCAGGAGCCATTGGGAGGGAGCTGCAGCCCGTATTTTTGGGGAATTTTGGTGAACTGGTTCTGCCCAATTGTGGGCTTTTTATGCTGGACTGAGTCTATGTTTATGCGCAGCATACCTATACCATTGCCGTATATATATATATATATATATATATATATATATATTTATATAAAAGGAATTTTGCATGGGATATATAGAATTCCAAGTTCCAATGGAGTAATTGCAAACTACCGGGGCCAAATGCGGCATGAGGTGACTAATCTTTGGGGTGATTTTGAAAATGTCTATGAATGCTTATCAAATGCTTTATTATACCATTATATAATATTGTATTGATATGTACTGACTCTGTTTATGCTTTTGTATGGTGATGGGTTTATGTCATCCATAGTGTCTCCGGCAGCTGAACGCTTGCGATACATTTTGGGAGAAGATGAGGAGGCTCCAAATCCCACATTGTTCACAGAGATGGACACACTGCAACATGACGGTGATGAGCTGGAGTGGAAGGAAACAGCAAGGTAATTACAGCTTAATTACAGCGTATCCTGATGCTTGCTGGGAAAATATACCATTTAAAAAGTTTTACATGCTGCAAACAATTACTATTGTGTCTTTCCTTTATTCCAATAAACAGAATGAATAAGAAATGTTTTCCCTGCCCAGTCAGACTAACGTTCTAGTGTTTTGTGCCAATAAACAGGTGGATAAAATTACTTTATTGAGCTCCTGATTCGCTAATTGGTTGAATTGTCCCATTTTATGTTTCGTACAACGGACATGTATTTGTAATGTGAGTTTAATCTTCCATGTGAAAATATCTGACAGCAGAACCATAGAGGCAGCGGTATGTGGGGTTAACCCACCTGGAGATGTACGACATCCAGCTGTCATAATGCATCCAATAACAATTAGACTTGTTTGTTTATTGGTACAAATGTTTTTTTATGTACTCAATTCTTTATAAATGTTGTCCTGCACATTAGCCCTTAATGCCTCTTCATATTACTTATTAGAATTGGAAGCTGTGAGGTTTCGATATTTACGCGATATTTGAAATAGCCACAGGCATACCTGCTCCTGCTCATCTTCCTCACAGTCACAGCATGGACGGTCTCTAGCTGGCTTTCCCCGGCAGCACATAATCTCCCACCTCCGGTCTCCAGTTCCCAGGCATTGTATAGTCCGGGAACGTCACCCGTCCGGACTCCGGACATCCGGTCTAATTACCGGACTATCCGGATTAATCCCAGACTGGTGGTAACCCTTAAACCGTGTACACGCGGCAGCGATAGGGGCTGATATCGCTGGGAATATGGTCGCTGGCGACCATATTGCCAGTGATGGGAATGTGCCTCGGCGATAAATCGCCAGGTGCGCGCTCCCGTTTTCAGCCCCGTTCTAATCGCTGGTCGCAGGAGCTTGCTCCTGCGACCAGCTGGTCACCTCTGGGGCACCGCCAGCAGAGGTTTCTTTTCATCAGCAACCATCTCTGGTCGCCGATGAAAAGAGGGCATTGAGCGATATTTCGCTCGCTGATATATCGCCCGGCAATATATCGCCCCGTGTGTACGCACCTTTAGTGCAATGTAGAGCAAAAATATATAGAGATATTTCCTGATATAAGAACAGGATAACTACATGGAATTACCCTGTAGCAGCAATTAGGACCTGCTTAATAATATGTGTGTAATCAGAGGCGGAGTTAAATAAGTAAGTAATATGCAACTACATGAAACAAATTAGCACAGCAACACAGATTCTTGTTAAGACAGAACAAAACAAATCCAGCTTTAAACTCTAATGAAAGTATTACATGAGCCCAGAGAAATTCTCACTTTAATAAATGAGCAGATTAACGAGTCAACATATAAAATCCACAAGGAATTTCCTCTCTAGGACACATTTGCACGGTGTAAAACTTAATTGTGTTATCACTGATCCTCCTGCAGCCTGCTCTATAGCACATTTGAGCAATGGAGCTTTGTGCACAAATGACTCCTCTGTATGATCAAAACCACCCCCCTTAGAAAATTCCTCCCAGAAGGCTGTGGGGTCAGGTATCACCATCTCAGGTCAAGTCAAAAGCATTTTTATCCTGTGTACCCCATGTGGGGCTGAAACTATGTCTTGTACTCCATAATATGGGGTGATGAGGATTAACCACTAGGCACTCTTTATGAATTTCACAGTAATCTGTGTAAATTTCTAAAACCAATTATTACCTGACTTTAATATCGTGCCAACCTTTTCTAACTTAAATCTGCTTCTACAACAGCACAGTATGACAGCATGGTGACTGGCTAACACAACTATTGATATACAGTCACAGATTCTTCATAGTATATAATACGAACATTGTATACAAGTGGAAGTACAGTAGGATACAGCAGTAGGGGTTTGTGGTGGTTATATATAGTCACTCAGGGTACTTGTGTATTTTAGCGGCGCCTCCGATGTTGGTCGCGCAATGTTTTAATCGCATTGCATCGCATGTCATGTACCAGATGGCATGCGATGCGACGCGATTTTGGCCCCCTATACGATTAAAATTTGTATAAGCACCCTTAAGGGTGCTTTTAAGCACCTAAATGGGTGCTTACGAAGTTAAATGCAGCCCCACGCCAACCCCCCACTATAAACGTGAACCCGAAGTGTGTCGAGCGCAGCGAGCCCGCGAGGGGGCGGCGGTACGCGTCCTACGACCTTTTCATACCCCCACTATCCACGTCGGCGTGGAGTTGAGAATAGAAAGTGCCTGAAGCGCGGCGAGCGGACGCGGATACCTTCACAGGTATCCGCGTCCCCTCGCGGGCTTCACAGGTATCTGCTGCGCTCGCCACGCTTCGGGCTCGGTGGCTCGCTGTGCTCGCCACACTTTCTATTCTCAACTGGATAGTGGGGTATGAAAAAGTCGTAGGACGCGTACCGCCGCCCCTCGCGGGCTCGCTGCGCTCGCCACGCCTCGGGTTCACGTTTATAGTGGGGGGTGGCGTGGGGTTGCATTTAACATTGTAAGCACCCATTAGGGTGCTTATACAATGTTAAATCGCATCGCATTGTATGGCATTGTATGCCATGTACAATGTCATACAATTTTTAAATTGTATGACATTGTACAACATCGCATGATATCGCATCGCATACCATCGCATGCCTTTTGGTATGCGATGCGATGCGATGGGCGCCGCTAAAATACACAAGTACCTCACTCAGCTCTGCACAACAGATCGATTGTGTCCACAGCACAAATCTGGTGGGCTCACAATACAGCCGGCACCGGAGAACACAGGCATATCAACGCATTTCCCCAAATGAGTGACTTTGGGCAAAATGCACTATCACACAAATGCGGTGGTATGCAGGAAAACCCACATGCCAGGTTTTTGCCTCGGGAGAGTATCACCAATTTTTGCCGGCCTATGGGCTTCTTACCGCATCCCCCGCCGCCCCGCACGGACCCCCGCCGATGCCCCCCATGTCGTCATTTTTACTTTCGACCTAGACATTGTCGAACTAATGACCTGTCGAACTAATGACCTTTCGACCTATAACAATGTCGACCGGTTCTTATGTCAACCAAGACTCATGTCAACCTTTTCCCATGTCAACCTAATGGTGTCGACCTCATGACTGTCGACCATCATGCTGTAGACCAAATGATCCCAACCCAACTCCAGGTAGTAGGTTACCTTAATCAGGGTGACAATATAACAGAGCACAATGAAAAAATTATTCCTTCATATTTGGTATTTCTCAAGAAAAGAATGAAATAAATTGCATTTAACATTTCTCAGGTGTATACATTATAATAAAAGAGTTTCCAACTTTGGTCACCAGATGTCAGTGTTGCTCCTGCTATTTAGCCATTTTAAGAGAAGGTGGCAGTTTTGCTATTTGCTATTCATAGCAGATATATTTCTTTATTAACAGTTTCGTATATAGCGCAGCAGATTCCGTTGCACTTTACAATTGTAAACAGATAAAACAAACTGGGTAACAACAGACAGACTTGGAGCTAAGAGGGCCCTGCTGCAAGCTTACAATCTATAGGGATATGATACAGTGACTTTAGCGCTTTTGGCGAAATGTGTGCATTTAGGACCTTGTTCTGCACGGCTGCGAATGGGTGTTTTGCATAAACATCCATTTGCAGCCTAGGGTAGGAGGACCACTGGCTGATGTGGAGCGTACATGCAAACCTAAGACACTCTCATGAGTCTTAGCTTTGCGTGTGTCCTGTACGAGGACAGGGCGGGCAGCTGAAATCCGGTGATGTCAGCTGCCCGCCCCTGGCACACACATCATCGGATTCATGGGAACGCTAATGAAACACTAGGCGTTCCCATGGGCGCACCCCCTGGCCCGCCGCCCCACAACCCCCTCCTGCACTGTTGTGTGTGAGTGCCCGGTGAACACTCTATTCGCCGTGGTCGCTCGCACACAGCGCATGCACATGCGCGGAAGAAGAACATTGCGCTCCTCTGTGAATTTGCATGGGAGTGTATCAAACAGAATAAGGTCCTTAGTACTTATATTTTAGAAAAAAGACAGCGTTACTACCGCCTGTGGTTGAAAAATAGTAGAGGCTTGATTATACCAGGACATAATTGCCGACTTTTGCTGGCTGCCTTCCGGGAGAGGGCAGCCAGCTCTGTTATGCAGGGGGGCAGGGCCATCGCCGGGAGTTAAAAAGAGGCAGATTGGGGGCGGAGCCACAGACGGGCTTTCCTGTTGGGGGGCTTGCCTACAGTCATTGTCATTTTAGCCACGCCCCCACACCCTGCAATGCCGGTATTTCAGACATTGCACTGCGGGGGCAGGGTTAAAATGACGCGATCACGTCATTTTACACATGGACCCCCCGCCGAGGGGCGGATTGCGGGAGATTGGAGTTTATGCGGGAGGGTTGCCCCCCTTTCCGGGGGGCTGGGAGGGCGAATCGATTTCCGGGACCCTCCCGGCCATTCCGGGAGGGTAGGCAACCCTGTACCAGGAGCAAATAAACACTTGTTATTACCCAACTGATGATGTATTTCTGAGTGTCTAAAGAATATGACTCACTTTTTGGGGTTTTAGATGTACATGTATACACACACACACACACACACACACATGCACACATTTTTTGTTGGGAACCAGTTAACCTACCCTTATATTTTTAGATTATGAGAGGAAACAGGAGTACCCGGAGGAAACACCACAAAGTTAGGGCCATGTTGGGAACCAAACCCACAACTTCAGTGCTGTGAGGCAAGCAGCAATGTTAACCATTGCACCGTCCAAGCTGCAACAAGTGCGCCTCTCTCTCTCTCTCTCTCTCTCTCTCTCTCTCTCTCTCTCTCTCTCTCTCTCTCTCTCTCTCTCTCTCTCTCTCTCTCTCTCTCTCTCTCTCTCTCTCTCTCTCTCTCTCTCTCTCTCTCTCTTTCTCTCTCTAAAAAACCAACAACATAATAATTCAAGGCCTAAAAGGTTTAGGAAGATTAGGATTACGGTGCCTGTTTGATTGTACATCTGCTTAAAAATCTTTTTTTTTCTGAGAAAATGAAACTCTTAAGAGTTCTTTCAAGCCTCCCCTTGTTTCGTCTGTAATCCATAATACAAGTCATGCAACTTTTAGTATATTAAGGAAGAGGAAAACAATCTTAGCAGGATTAGCTTTGTGAGAAGGAATTGGTTGTGTTCATAATCAAACCAAGAAAATTTTACGTTTTTTACAAAATTATGCAAAATTCCTGGTATTATTTGTACAAAAATGCTAAGTATATATAGCTCCACTAATATCATCATAAGGGGAATGCCAATCATATACCATGTATTATCAATCTGGCAAATGTGTGGCACACCAGACAGGACGTTCAAGTATTGGATGTGATTGTCATGTGATCATCACAACCTACCCTGGTCACTGAGACACTTTCTTCAGCCAGTTACAGGTACAGGCCAATTGGAATCTTTTATTATTATGTTTTAGTTTCATATTTAACATTATTTTAATATTTACTCAAATTGCTTTGGACCAGGATTTTGTCCTCATAGCATTTACGTTTTTCAAGTACTTGCATATTCATCTCATATGATTAACTAAATTGCAGGAGCCAGAAATTAGTTTTATTATTGTACACCACCCACATAGGATTCATTCATGTTATGGCCTTCACCAATATTCATTAGACCACAAGAAGCCGGTGACAAATAGCATGCAGCTACATGCTGTCAGGGCCGGATTATAATGGAGGCACAAGGGGTCAGTGCCCCTGGGCCCCCCTCTAGCTAGGGGTTGGCATGTATTTTTTTAAAACAAAATTATTATTTTTTTTTAGCTAAAGGTTTTGTGCATGGGAGTGGGGTAGTGCTGCAGCTTCACATATCTGCCAATGTGACCATGATTAATGGAGCTGAGCATCGGGAGCCAAGGCACACTGATTGCACAAGTGTGCTGTGCATTACTGGGAGTTGACTAAGTCCCATGACACTTTGCACCAGAGGGCAGAGGCTGAGAGGTTTGTGCTGAGCTCTGATTGGTGGAGCTCATTACATGCTTCTCAGGTCCATGGAGAACAGCATGCAGGTGGGTGGCACTCCAAAACAAACGACTCCGTAGCCAATTCTGGTAAACCGACGTTTCAAATGTATTGTGACATTTTTCATCAGGGTGTCACAATACATTTGAAACGTCGGTTTGCCAGAATTGGCTACTGAGTCGTTTGTTTTGGAGTTTTGGAGTGCCAACCACCTGCATGCTGTTGTATAGGAGTGAATTTTCACCTCCCGGGAAGGCACCCAGCCCTTCAGTGTTCAGCGGAATGCCGGCCAAATCAACTCTGAATATATATATATATATATATATATATATATATATATATATATATATATATATATACAGGTTGAGTATCCCGTATCCAAAATACTCGGGACCAGGAGAATTTTGGATAACGGATTATTCCGTATTTCGGAATATTTTAATATTTCAATTATGTATTTTGAAGTATCTTGCATGTATGCTGTACAAACACATAAAATACACACAAATATATTTTATTACCACATAAAATACACAAATATATTTTATTACCACATAAAATACACAAATATATTTTATTTGTTCAAAAAACAAGGTTTCAAAACATAAAACAAAATGTGTGTACTATCTCAGATTTGAATTTGAATGCCAAGCAATCATTGTCTTGTACATATATAGTGCCAGTTACATATCATGTCCTCAGTAGTGCTGTTACAGATGTCCCCAGTGAGTTTTTAGCAAAAAAATTTTTTTTTTTTCACTTTATGGAATGTATGGTTTTCGGAATAATTCGGATAACGGATACTCGGATACGGGATACTCAACCTGTATATATACCCTGCAGTTAACCATTGACCAAGTTTATTCTGCCTTTACTCTGTGTTTTGACAGTATAATATTCGCCCATGCAATTTGCGGCCAGTAATGACAAGTGCAAGGGGGCCCCCCTGTCTAAAGTACCCCGGGCCCCCCGAAGACTTAATCTGGCACTGCATGCTGTACATCTGTGGGGTATCTGACCCAATAATTTAAAGGGTCTCTAATTGAATAACATTGTTCATTAAACACTAAGACTACCACCCTTTTTACTGCATCTAATTGAATACCCCCTCCCCCAGGGTGGTCCCACCCCATCACGCCAATATGCCACAGTTCGAGGTTCTATTGATTAGGGCGGGTCTAAAATAGCACGATTCTATTGTAATCTCGTTATATTGGCTACCCATTGACCTGTGAATCATGGAAAATTGCTGTGAGGGGGTGGAGCTTTGTAATACCTTGCTTACTTTGTCTCTTCTGTCAGGGGGGTTTCTGAGTACCCTGTGTGGCATTGCCCCTCTTAGATTTTTTGAGGGGCAATCTTAATTGGCCCACCAGAAAAAAAATCGGTTCTCTTAGAAAAACATGTAGTTTTTCAGGTTCTCTTTCCTGAAAAGCCAGCACTTATTGGGGTTTTGGATTTTCCTGCCTGTGGCAAGTTAAACGAAATCTCTGAAAATCTGTTGAAAGCGTCAGCTTTTTGGGGACATTATTTACGATAAGTTCATTTTTCTCAATTCCATATTATTATATTATACTTATATCCTCACTCCCCAATAACTTTCCCTTGTGCACAAAGTTATAATTTATTAAACATTAGTAAATACATAGTAGTTGGGGAAACACTGGACTTTATGAGTGTATAATAACTCAGTGTAAGTGATCATCACCATCTGTGTTCCTTTATACAGGTGGCTAAAATTTGAGGAGAAGGTAGAAGAAGGTGGAGAGCGATGGAGCAAGCCACATGTGTCAACACTGTCCCTGCACAGCCTATTCGAGTTGCGGACATGTCTCCAGACAGGAACTGTACTGCTGGATTTAGATGGCTATTCCCTCCCGCAAATTGTAGGTAAAACTTTTTATAGAACTGTCCATGGACGAGTCAGTTGGCAGCATATTTATTGAATTGCGGAATACAAGTTTCTGGTCTCTCAAATCAGTCCTATGACTCATCTCAGTTGTACATCCTGTAATCCACCACTTCTAGAGGGAAAAAGGTTAAAAGCAACCTCATCAAGGTCTACAACACCACTAGTCACTAGCTTCCTGCTGATATCTCTCTGCTACGACTATAATACCACCGATGGTAGCAAGTTCTTTGGAGTCATGGAGACCTCACCTTCATTGCTTTTAACCTGACAAGAGATTTTCTATTGCAGATGATATAATTGAGAAGCAAGTGGAAGACGAATTGCTCAAGCCGGACCTCAGGGAGAAAATTAGCTACGTCCTGTTGAGGAAACATAGGCACCAAACCAAGAAACCCATCCACAGGTCATTGGCGGACATCGGAAAGTCTGTCTCCTCCAATACCAGTGAGTTCTTTGGATGAAAGTGTCTGTGAAGTATTGCAGTATTCAAGTATTAAGAAATGTATGTTCACTATGATCTCTCATAAAATCAGCGGCTATACAGAACAATAGTGCTTGCATGGGGTGTGCCACCTGTAGAGCAGACTCCAAAGGCGTGTCTTTTATTCTATGCAATTACCTGGTGCCAATATGGTGTGGACACGTTCAGAATCCTTACAAATGTGGTCAGTAACAAAAGGTTGCAAATATTATTGTATGCATTTTTAATATGGAGAAATAATATAAGAGATCCATCAGTTTATTCCTTTAAAACTTTCAATTTTGAGTACTTAAAACATAACCTTTAACGAACATAAATGAAACCTACCTAAATGAGACAACCTTAGAATATAAACATGTAAAGCTCATGAAGGTGTGAAATAAGGACACAGACACGGTACAACTCGGCTTAAAAAGGTCACAGTTGTGCATCTGGAAACACAAATATATACCCTAACTCAAAGGTTACCTCCCCTGCCCAGGATTGGCTAACCCAATGACAGACAGCCCCCTAACCAGTTCTGTTCCAGTGACAAGCTTGTCACCTGCCTTAGAGGAAAAAAATCCGGGATTCTTAAATCCTCTCATGCCGATTTGGCCATCGCTTGTTCTTGTTGGCAGAGCAGCCTTAGTTTTTAGGGCAACAAGGTAATACTGCAGTATGAAGATGCTCTATAGAAGTGGGTATAGAAAGCATACCTCCCAACATTCTGTTGACGGCCGGCGGGACAGTGCCAACATTTTGGGGGCGTGGCCTATATGCACGGTGCTGCCGCGAGGCCATGCCCCCATTTTCATCGCTGCGGGGGAGTGCCCCCGGCCCCTCCGGCTGCAGGAATAGAAGCTGTGAAAAACTGGACCTTCCCGCGAAAAGTGGGACAGTTGGGAGGTATAAGAAAGTACAAGTAAAGGTGCGTACACACGGGGGTGATTTTCTACAATATCGCAGGAAATATGGTCGCTAAGCGACCATATTGCCCACGATGGGAGTGTGTATCGGCGATATATCGCCGGGTGCACGCTTCCGTTTTTACCCCTGTAGTGATTGCTGGTCGCAGGAACATGCTCCTGCGACCAGCTGATTACCACTGCCGGGCTCCCCTGGCAGTTTATTTTTCATCAGCTGAGCAATATATCTCCCCCGTGTGTACGGGGCTTAAGAATGCTAATTTGAGTGGCACCGGTAAGGAAAGAAAGTTAACAAAAACCAATGTGCAAACTTTATATTTAGAGAGGGAAACTTGAATAAAATGATTAAAAACTTTTGTTTTATCAAATCCAAGTTTTTATAAGATTTAGGTCAATTTGTGAAGTCAAACATTCCTATCATGTCCGACAAAAAACATTTCTCCATTTAAATTTCCCAACACACAAAACCCTATTCTCCTGATCTATTTTCTTTATATTCTGTCATCTCTACTACTGTGACTCCTATTTAGTGAAATGGGGGCTTATTCTCTCTTTTCATCTCACAGTAAGAAATGATGCACCAAGAAAGCCAATCCTTAGTCAATGACCAAATGTTGCTGTTGCTACTGTAGGCGACCGGAGTAACTGTAGCATTGTCTTATATTTGTTGGCAAACTCAACACTCAAGTGTGCAAAAAGAATTACTCAGCAGAATCTATTAGCTGTATGACACATCTGTCTCTATTAATTGAAGCTATTATCAAATTAGTCAAATATAAGAGCTAAAAATACAAAATACTCTGCAGGAATAGAGTAATACAGTATATATAAGATAAAGATTGACTTTCTCTGTATGGTGTGACAGTGGACCCTACACACAAAACAGGTTTTCCTGTTAATTTTTATAGTATTACAAATTGTTCCTGCTTGGAAATAAATGCTAACGACTGCCTGTATTCAGAGCTGGCCAAATATATACGGCATGCCCACAGAACACTTATCCTAGGCACAAACACCCAGTTGCTGCCCAGTTTGTTTACCAGAACTGGGGATGCAAAGAACTCTGAGGTAGATCGATGTATGAAGCAGACAGTGATATGGGAGGAGAAGTGATAAAGTGCTTGGTACTGGTCAATCTGCTCCGAACTGTCCCTGTTTAAACCCAGCCTGTAACTTAACAGTCAGGAGATGATTGGCTTGTGGTAAAGTAGCAGGCACTGTATCACTTCTCCTCCCTTATCACTGCTTCATACATGCATCACCCACTCCATCTGCAAAATGGACTTATGTGCACCTCTAAAACTGTCCCACAGTGTCTCCATTGTCTTGCAACTTAGAGAGAATGGTATATACAGTATAATCCAGGGCTATTTTTCAGCAGGCTCCAGCAGGAACTGAGGCCCTTATTCTAGTTCACTGTTTCTGACAAAATATTTCTTAGATGGACAAAACCATGTGCACTGCAGGTGAGGCAGGTGTTACTTGTGCAGAGATAATTAGATTTGGGTGGGGTTTTACACCTGCCTCACCTGCAGTGCACATGGTTTTGTCCATCTAAGAAATATTTTGTCAGAAAGAGTGAACGAGAATAAGGGCCTCAGTTCCTGCTGGAGCCTGCTGAAAAATAGCCCTGATAATATCATATCCAAAAGCAGGTCAAAGCCTTACAATACATACTACTATAAGACATGTACAGTATACTGAATTTGAATTGGTTTCAAATCTCTGCAGTTTTGCTGGCACTACAGCAATTGTTGGGATTTGGTCCCTCACTGCTGTCCAGCTCAGAGTCCTCCCACTGTAATATATTAAAAAACTTAATAACAGTGGCAGTTTTAATGAATTGGTGATCTGGATAAGTAGAAATGACTTTCCAGTAATACCCTACTTTGTGACCGAGAGACTTCTAAAGCAAAAAAGTATCATCTAGATTTTCTGGTGTAAATTACATTCACTCATCTAAATATCATCAAGAAGTTGGAAACAGTGAGATTTTAAACCCAAAGCATAAAATGTCATGCTGAACAGGAGCGAGACGCAGTCTTTTATCTCTCTCATTGTTCTCTTACATCTTTGGTATACTGTGTCACACGTTCTGTTCCTGTGAAGCGGTTTGTACCCAACAAACTCTTGGGATTACTATGAAAGCAGAGACAATTCCGTTTACTCAAAGTTGGAGTGATGCCATTTTACCAATGTATGCTTGTTGCAAAACATTTGTGCTTGGATTACAGTTGTGACTCTCTCACATTACTAATATTTAGGGGCAATTGCAGACTGTGTATTTGGACTATATAACAATGCCATTTCTGTTATTTGTAGACCGAATACCTGTCCCAAGTGTTCCTGTTGGCGCTCACCTCCATCGCTCCACAGAGGACCTGAGGATGAGACAAAATACTAATTATGGAAGATTGCGTAGGTCACTTTCTAAATATTCTGTGTGTACTGTGTAATATATTGGGTAATGGGAAAATCCAGTGTAAAATGATAGATCTACAGTGTCTGTGTCGACAGTCAATAAGTCAACACCAAAAGATCAACATGTTCTATGTCGGCAATGACAAAAGTTTGACACAAACAAAGTTCGTCATGGTAATGGTCAACACATGAAAAGGTCGACATGGTTATTTTTTTTGGGGGGGGGGGGGGGGGCATTTTTTCATACTTTAATCCCCATGTGGACTTGGTTAAGTGTTCCACAGCAGCAGCAGAGCTAAACACCTTGCCCGAAGCATGGGGAGTGAAGTGAGCCATGTGAGGTGTCGACATTGACACAATATAATTTGAAAACTGTATGCTGACCTTTTCCATGTTGACCTTTCACTTATGTCGGCATTTAGTCAATATCGATCTTCTGCATGTCGACCGTTTTGCCAATGACCTTTTGCCGTCAACCTATTGACAGTCAACCTAGCTCTGTAATCCTCCTCACCCATGTAAAACTTGTCAAAAGACACCAAGCTCAGTGCTGGCATAAAAGGTTATAAAACAGAAATCATTTTATATAAGTCCATTCAATATCATAGTATACAAGTAAAGCGAATATATGTATAAACTCATTTCAATACATCTATGCAATGACTTCCAATGGCATCGCTTCATGTTCATTAGGAAAGTGTGTGTAATATAAGAATCAGAGGTCACCTTAGCTCAGCTGTCAATTGTCTTTATATGGTTACAAAATGACTAAGGCCCTTATTCTGGTTGGTGCGGTCAGAGCCGCACACGGGGCTCCGACCGCACAAACCAAGGGCCGCCCACCCGACGGATCGCCACGGCCGTCCATACACGGACGGCTGGCGATCCGCACAAAAATGGTGGAGGCTACGCCTCTACCATGGTGGGAGCTGCCCCCTGCCTTCGATGGTCGACGACCATCGAAGGCAGGCCCGCACGCCGCGGCAGCTCCCGCAAGCTCAGACCACACGGACAATCGTCCGTGTGGGAGCTTGAAAGGGGGCTGAAAGCTGACATCCGGCGACGTCAGCTTTCCGCCCCCATGTCATGGTAATGAGGGCGTCATGCCCTCATTACCATGCACACGCCCCGCGTTTGCATGGGAACGCCCATGAAACGCGGGGCGTACACATAGGGAAATGAGGGGCTGAAGCCCCTCACGCCCCTATACGCCCCCTTTGCGGCGGACGAAATCCGTCTGCGGCGAAGGGGGCTGCACATGCGCAGAATGACCTCTGCGCATGTGCAGTGCAAAAACATCGGCGGTACGGCCGCACGCGGGCCGTACCGCACGATCTAGAATAAGGGCCCTACTGTGCACCAACACTGAGCAGGTTGGCCCCGGGTCTCAGGCTTTTTGGGCAAAGTCGGCATCTACATGTTGTACTATAGTGCATTTTCCGGTGCACTCCAAGGAATGTGATAAAACATCTTATAAACGATATTGTCCATGTTCTAAAATGTGCCCAATGTCTTTTTATTCTTGTTAAATAGAAATTAGGCAAAATTAATCTTTATATTTAGAGAAGGATTAAAAAGCCCCAAAGCCCTTTATTTTGTATTTATTATGTAAGGCTGCAAATGGATGTTTATGCAAAACATCCATTCACAGCTGTGCTCTGTCAAGGTTAGACAAATCTCCCTATAATATCGCTTAGTAAAAAAGAGTTGCCAGGCAAGAATATTCTGACTAGATCACTGGCTGTGTACTCAAAATCGCTGCTATTCACTGTTGAGGGAGATATTCACTAGGCAATCTGCAATGAATACCAACCAAGGGCCAAATGTTATAGGGTGAGAGTTTCAGAAAGTGGGAGATTTTGGGAGAGTTTTCCCATGTTTTTTAAAGCAGCAATCAATTACACTGTAAAACCAGGTTGATTTTGCCATGTAAATGATTGCTGCTTTAAAATACATGGGAAAACTCTCCCAAAATCTCTCACTTTCTGAAACTCTCACCCTATTACATTTGGCCCCAAGTATGTTAATTCTAGTATAGTCAAAATCGCCCATAGACAAAATCGCTAAGTCAAAATCGCTGGTGCATTTAGTCAAATCGCTTAGTCAAAATCACTGTTGTATCAAGTCCAATTGCTTAGTTAAAAGTCGCTCACTAGCAAAAACCGCTCCATGTGTACACCCCTTTAACCCTTTGAACTACACCCATTGAAAATGCTGAATGCTGTACATCAGAGGCAGAACACTGGGAGGCATTGGAGACATCTGCTGCTGGGCTCCTGCTCCCAAGGCTCTCCTTCCCTTTGAGTTTGAATCAGTTCATTGAAAGCAGTTGAAATTGCTAATGTGGCTTACTCCCCCTACTAACATCATTTTTGCAAGTGTCACACCCTGTGTTAGACCCATGACCTTACTGGAGACAGACACCTTACTGAATGAGCTATTTGGGGGGGGGGGCACCAGTACTTACCTTGCCAGGCAACTGGGATGAACTTACCTTGCCAGGCAACTGGGATAAACTTACGCCACTGCTGTACATTAAAAACCTGAGCGCTCCAGATCTAACGTTAAGGTGGGGTCTGCATTACTTTATTGTATATAATGTTTTGTACTTAGCACTAACCTTTTTTTTTAATGTTTACACCTTAGATCATGCACAAAGCAGGAGTATGAATGATATTTCAGAAACCCCAAGCACAGACCAGGTAACAAACTGTAAACGCTAACTATTTACTACGTTATTTATATAGCGCACACATATTCCGCAGCACTTTACATAGAATATTTGAACATTCACACTCTGCCCCATAGGAGCTTATATTGTATATGTACACATACGCACATACATACATTCATTCTAGGGTTATTTTATTTTTTTGTTGAGAGACAGTTAACCTACCAATAGATTTTTGGATTGTGGGAGGAAACCCACGAAAGAACAGGGAGAATATACAAACTCCACACAGGGCCAAGGTGGGATTCATACCCATGACCTCAGTACTGTGGGGCAGTAATAGTAACCATTACACGTCATGGCTGAACCTGGATAGATGTAAGAATGCCCAGGAAAGCCACATAACTAACTGCTCTGTCCCATTACATGAGCTTCTTATGAAATAATAACATAAAACTACAGCTAAATGTCAGCTGACTCAATAAGAGAATGTATTTTGTTATACTCACAAGCAGAGTCGGACTAGCCCACAGGGGCACAAGTAGGGTGGCCAATCCCGGGATCGGGATCGGCGGGATCCCGGGATTTGGCCCCCAAAACGCCGGGATTTCAATCCCGGGATTGGAATTTCCAATCCCGGGATTTCGGGATTAAACTGCGCATGCGCAGTTTAATGCCAGGCAGCGTCTGAGCACTCAGACGCTGCCCGGCTTCTCCCATACCCCGCAGTGCGCAGCGTGACGAGGTCACGCTGCGCAGGGCACAGCCGCACATCCGCCTCGGCCACCGAATTGCCCGCCCACCCAGCGCTCCCGCCCACCAAGCGCTCTCGGCCACCCGCCCAGCGCTCTCTGCCACCAAGCCCTCCCACCCAGCACTCCCTGCCACCCCGCCTTATGAGACTTCCTACCCGCCCATTCAGCAACCCAGCTCCCGGCTGCACCAGGGACCAGGCTACCGGCTGCCCGCTCAGCAACCTGGCTCCACAAATGTAAGCAAATATGCGGGCGTCCAGGGTGTTTTTTATTATTAGGGAAGCCAATCCCGGGATCCCGGGAATCCCGGGATTGAGCATTTTTCAATCCCGAATCCCGGGATTGAAAAAATGCCCCGGGATTGGCATCCCTAGGCACAAGGAAAACCCCCGGTGGGTTCCACTGTCTGAGGCCCATTGCTCCTCTAGGAATAAGGTTCCAGACTGAATTATATATAATATTATTATAGACCATACACTCTTAGCCAAGCCTCTATAGTGGCCGGCCACACACCACCTTTGGAGACTGGCCACACCCCTACACATGGGCCTCTACCACTGCATGGCCTCATGCACGAGCTATATGATCCAGATGGATGCACAGTCCATCGACAATCATCCGGGTCTTAATAACCCCAATAGGCCTCTTCATTTGCTAAACAACAAGGATCGGATATACTAATCCAAGTGACTTCTCATCATAAGGGGGCAGCACAGTGGGTGCCACAATGGGACCTCCCATCCTGCTGGCTCATGGACTAATCCTACCCCAACTCTGGGATATAAACAGCCCAGGTAAGTAGTATGTGTTCCATATGTAGGGAGAGTAGTCCATTACCTGGCAAGAGAGGCATCTTCTTTCAGCTTCTGTGCACACCTATGGTTCTGATACCTCTCCCTCTCTCCTCACCAGTGCCTGATTAACCAATAGGCTGATTAGGCTGTAGCCTAGAGCATTTGTCTGTGAAAGGTAAAGTTCTTAAGGTGACTGCCAAGATGGCTATGCCAATGTAACTTACGGATGGAACTATTACTTTATGTACATTGTGCTACAGCGCCAACTGGTCGGCCTAAAGCCAAAATCTCCTTCACACACTCCAAGCATTAGATCCTACTGTACATGCCAGTTGTATAGCCTTTGTTACATGTGCATGGGCATGCAGATTTACAAGGGGGCGCTACATGTGTATTAGCTTAGGGCACCTGGAACCTTTAATCAGGCTCTGCTCCTCACTCGTATTTATTTTGCTATCTCTTCTTGGATGTCCCAGCGCTTTCTTAAACTTAACATGTCTAAGACTGAGCAGATCATCTTCCCACCCTCCCACATAACCTCACCTCTCACAATTTCACTATCCATTGACGGAGCAACAAACTCCTCTAGCCCCCAAGTACGCTGCCTTCTTTCCTCTCCTTTAAACCACACATCCAGGATCTCTCACAGTCCTGCCGTTTCCACCTCAAAAATATTTCCACGAAAATAACCTATCTCGGGATGCTACAAAGACCCTCATCTACTCACTGATGATCTCCAGATTTGACTGTTGTAATCTCCTATCATCTGGCCTCCCTGACAAATGCCTCTCGCCCCTACAATCTATCCTCAATGCTGATGCCCTGTTCATTGTCTTCATCAAATGTACTATGTCTACTTCCCCTCTCTTACAAACCCAACACTGGCTCCCCTTCCCATTCAGAATCCAATTCAAGCTCCACACACTCACTTGCAAAGCCATCACCCATTCCTCTCCCACCTACATATCTGATCTTATCTCTCTTTGCACTCCCACCTGCCTTCTTCGCTCCTCAAATGCTCTCCTCTCCTGCCATTCCCGACTCCAAGATTTTGGCCGTTGTGCTCCTTACCTCTGAAATTCTCTTCCTCTCCCTATCAGACTCTCCACCTCCCTACAAAACTTTAAATGGGCTCTCAAGACCCACTTCTTCATTAAACCCATCCATCTTTCATCCTAATCTTCAATCTATGCTCTCTTCTGCCCTTCCTGAGTCACCCTAGTCTGTCTGCCCCTCCCCTTTAGAATGTAAGCTCTAATCACCAGGACTCTCTCTCCTTCCGTTGTTTTTTTCTCTTTTAGAATATAACTATATATATGATACACCGTTCAGCGGCACCTAAACCTGCCTACTAATTATTTCAGTGTCCTGTCCCCTGATGCAACTATCCTTATTTACCATGTACTTGTTCTAAATGACCTTGTACTGTAAGTCATTGTTTTCTTCTTTTGCTCATTTATGTATTCTGTGATGCTCGGAACCCTTATAAATAAACAATAATGCACATTGCCCGAAGCACTGTTCTTTAATAACAAATCATATTAAAAAACAATGGTTCTAGAATGTCATTAAACAAGATCACCATAAAATGTAACTTGTTTTGTTTTGTTTTCCCAGCTTAGAAATAAGTTTATAAAAAAGATCCCCAGGGATGCAGAGGCTTCTAATGTTCTGGTGGGAGAGGTGGACTTCTTAGACAAACCTTTTGTAGCATTTGTACGACTGGTCCAGTCCATCATGCTGGGAGGTGTGACAGAGGTCCCAGTGCCCACCAGGTAAAGTCTAGTATTGCTTGTATGGAGTCACTCAGACCTCCCTCTTTCCATAAAATCCCCCTAATGCACTCAGATCCCAATTACCACAAATTTCCCCACATGTCCTGATGAATTATGACATAAAGCAGCCTAGTATGTAAACTTCATGCATATTTACAGTATATAAAATTATAAAAAAAAAAAAAAACAGAATTACTGTAATAAAATATGACCAAGTGCACCAGGCACCAGCACAACTAGCACACAATATAGCACCAACTATAATCATTCAGGTATTATAGCACATCACTAGACATATTTTATCATATGATAATAAATATATGGAGAATCACTGGTGTATGGGGAAAATTTGTGGGCCCTAAATGCAAACTGTGGGCCAGATGCACTAAGCCTCAAAAGTGATAAAATGGAGAGTGATAAACAACCAGCCAATCAGCTCCTACCTGAAATGTCACAGACTGTGTTTGAAAAATTTCAGACAGGAGCTGATTGGTTGGTTGTTTATCAATCTCCATTTTATCACTTTTGAAGCTTAGTGCATCTGGCCCAATGTTTTGAAAGCACCTTGTAAAAGAAAAGACACTGTAGTGTATTGTTAGCATTATTGTTTAAAAGCTTCCATTTATTCCCAATTGTAATATAAGACAAATATGATTTAATGGTAATATACTCATATATGCAGTATATTTGTTACATATATCGCGCCTTTGTGTAAGTTTGTCATTATGTTAATTTGTCATTGTATAATAGTGACCACCTGCTCTACATGTCTTCTCATATTTATATTATTTATCGCAACCAGATTTATATTTATTTTACTGGGTCCAATGGGAAAAGTCAAGTCCTACATTGAAATTGGCCGAGCGATCGCAACTTTGATGGTGGACGATGTAAGTGAATTAAACCATTGCAAACTACAGTAGTAAAGATGCTGAATAAAAGTGCGGCATTCATCCGGGCTGGCGCCATGGGTTGTGTATTTTAACAGTAAAATGTATTTGGAAATGTTTTTTTCTTCCTTAGGCTCGGGGCATTACAGCCAAACCAATGACATATAACAGTAACTCAATGTGTTACACGCTACAAGCACTTATATACCATGGCATTGAGAGAATGTCTCTACACCGTGTTCAATAACCCTTTATTACTATGGAGTAATCCGCTTTATGCCTGTATTCTAGCTCTTCAGCGATGTTGCTTACAAAGCGAGGGACCGGGAGGATCTGATTGCGGGAATAGATGAGTTTTTGGATGAAGTAATCGTCCTCCCGCCTGGAGAATGGGATCCTACCATTAGAATAGAGCCTCCCAAAAAGATCCCATCGGCAGATGAGAGGTGGGTGTTCTGTGACATATGACAGTATATAAAGGTGGCATAAGCAGCCGAGGAATCGGAGGACAACACATACGGGAATACCTGAAAGCAACTATGTTTGTTCTGTGCTTTAGTAAAGGCTGCATATAGCTGTTTTATATATATATATATATATATATATATATATATGTACAGAGGCAGAACTCTGGGAGGCAATAGAGTCATTTGCTGCCGGGCTCCTGCTCCCAAGGGGGCACCTCTCCTAACCTGTGAGTTTGAATCAGAGAATTGAAAGCCATCGATATCGCGTCTGTGGCTGACTGGCACTCCTAAAGTCATTTTTGCAAGTGTGACAACCTGTATTAGAACCCATGACCTGTCTTACTGGAGACAGACACCTTATTGATTGAGTTATTTGAGGGGCACCAATATTTATCTTGCCTCCGAGCAACTGGGACAAACTTATGCCACTGTCTATGTACTTTGGGGATTTCGAAGCATCCTTCTTCTCCTACAGGAAATCCGTTTTCTCTGTGAATGAGGCAGGACAAATGAATGGATCGGCTGGAGGAGGAGGTGGTGGTAGTGGAGGAGGTGGAAGTGAAGATGGGGAGATGCCTTGCCCACATGAGATTGGAGAAGAGCTTTCCTGGACTGGCAGGTGGGCATAGGATAGGTTCAGATGACTGTGACTTTGTAGCAGAATATACCCCATTTAGTTCATCAATTTGGCTTCTCAAATGTGTGAGTCTAAACAGCAATCATACTTTATAGACAATAAGGTAGATTCCGTGCTGTGTTCAAAACCCTTATATTCTTCTTTACAATGAGCAGATCATAAATACACACATGAAAAAAACTAAGCAAATAGAAAAATATAATAGTGCAGTGGTTCCCAAACTGTGTGCCTAGGCCCCTTGGGGTGCCTCAGGACACTTGCAGGGGTGCCCTGGAATGGTGGTTCTCGACCAACTCAAATTATTTATGGTCAAAGTAATAGGCAAAACTAGTGCTTGTGGATTCCAATCAATTATATGGACAAACAGAAGTGAATCCTGTCAATCCCCACATAACTTAACCTAGAAATAATATTTTTTTTCAAAATGTGTCAATAAGAAACTTTTGGCCTAGGGGTGCCGTGAAAATGTTTTTGATTCTCTAACTGCCACAATTCAAAAAAGTTTGGAAAGCACTGCAATAGTGTAATAAATTCAGTATAAATCTGAAGGTTCCACCTTCTAATGTATCAGTAAAGAAAAAGCATATATGCGGTCTCCAAACAGACCATAGATTAAAAGGATCACTATAATGAGTACCCTTATTTTATGTTTACTGTAATCAGAAGCTTGCCTTTAAATATTTAGCATTTCCACTAATGCCTAGAACTAAAGATGATAACATTAAAAAAGTCAGCATGTCATAAATATAACCCATTAGGTCCAACTCAAAATCCAAAGATATCTAAATAAAGATGTATCAATAGCCTAGATGGTTTTTCCGCCTCAAAAGAGAGGAGGGTTTATCAAAGCTTGAATAGAGATAGAGAACAGGCCTTCTCTACATCTATGGCTAAATGTCCCTACCCCACTGTACGGGGACGGGAGCGGTACATCGGTCGGGCGGTTTCTCTGGATCACAACGGGCCTTTTATTTTCTTAACTTTAACTATGTTTTATCCTCTTACTGCTTACATATCCTCCAGATCTGCTCCCGCTATTTGTTTTGGACCTCTGGTATTGCTGGACTGACCTCTATGTCCCCCAATGTGTTTTGTACACATGGCATACCGTGTAACTTTGTCATTGCTAGGTCTATCAAGTACTATCATCTTTCATCATACTATTTTCCATGCAATGTCATAAATTGTGTGTCATCAGTTTCAGGTTTCTTCTACTCTGCACAGTATATCCTACTTTTTGCGTTTGTACTGTATCCTGCAAAAGGTGATGTTGCCCAAACCAGCCAATCAGATTGTGTTTATCATTTTCTAGGATGCAACAGAATCCGATTGGTTGCTATGGGCATCTTTTCATTTTTAGAAGCTTACTGGTAGATTTACTAAAGCTTCCAAAACAGTTAAGCGGAAATATTGCCCATAGAAACCAGATCATGAGAACCATTCTGTAGTATGCTATGGACAAATGATAACTAGAATCTGATTGGTTGAACTGAGAAATGGCACCGCTAATGAGAATATTACATACTTTTATGCACAAGAGGAATCTTACTAAGGCCAACGATTCTCCCCCTAGGTTCTGTGGAGGACTTTATCTGGACATTAAGAGGAAGCTGCCGTGGTTTCTGAGCGATTTCTATGAAGCCTTCCACATCCAGTCCATTTCTGCAATTCTCTTCATTTACCTTGGCTGCATCACGAATGCTATTACATTTGGTGGGCTGTTGGGTGACGCAACAGACAACTATCAGGTAACGGATGAATAAAAAGTATTCCCCCCCCCCCCCCCAGATCCTTAGGCCCTGCCTAAAGTTGCCTAATGGTAGAGCCGGCCCTGGCCAAACCCTCCATATAGTGCTTCCATATAACTTGTTTGAATTTAAGTTTTGTATCTATGCTCTTTAATCACATGGGGAGAGAGAATGGGGCTCCCACCCAATCCTTGCTGGTAGCACACTCTGTCTCCCCTCCTGGCTGTCATTGTACAAACACTAGCGACTGTTAGTTAGGGGAATGGTAGGGGCTGCACACGCCCTAACAGCTGCCCCTACAACACTTTGGGGGTTATTCTAGTTCATTCTTTCTGACACAACCATGGGCCTTATTTTGGTTCACTCTTTCTGACAAAATCCTTCTTAGATGGGCAAAACCATGTGCACTGCAGGTGGGGCAGATGTAACTTGTGCATATATAATTAGATTTGGGTGGGGTTTTACTTCAAAGTGAGATCTATATTGCAGTGTAAAATAAAGCAGTCAGTATTTTCCCTGCACAGAAACAAAATAACTCACCCAAATCTAATTCTATCTGCACATGTTACATCTGCCCCCCTGCAGTGCACATGGTTTTGTCCATCTAAGAAGGATTTTGTCAGAAAGAATGAACTAGAATAAACCCCTTTAAGCAGATAGAAAATAATACATTCTTCATCTCTTTGTATATTCATAATTATAACATTTGATATTGATTTTGCGTGAGGGGGGTCATTTTTGTGTCATTCAGTTTAAATAATTGTTCTTATAGCTCATTCAGACATCATGGTTACGTATTTTACTGTAATCCTAATAATTTAATGTTCACTTAGCCCAATAAGTAGTCACTCACTCACAACAACAGGTGTAACCAATGGTAACAAACTGTCTCTGGACACTTTGGATTTTTTTGCTATTTTAATGTTAGAAAGGTTCTGATGCCATCTTGTGGTTGGTTTTAAGATGTAGGTTTTCATAAAGCCAAAGGAGACTTAAAACATATGCAGAAACGGAATCGGTACATCGGTCAGACCAGACTTAGGTCTACAGTCATTAGGTCGACACCGGAAGGTCGGCTGGCCCCAAGGTCGACAGGGTTAAAGGTTGACATGGGTCAAGGTCGACATGACTTAAAGTCAACATGGGCCAAGATCGTCATGGGTTTAGGTCGACAGTCATTAGGTCGACATGAGTTTTTCACTGTTTTTTACCCGAATGTCGACACAGTCGACATGGACACAGTTGGAGTTGAGCCGCAGCCCCTCGCATCGCTCGCTTCGCTCACGATGCTTCGGGCACGGTGCCTCGCTAAGCTCAGCACACTATTTTATTCTCCCACCACGCCCTAGTGGATGGTAGGGCATGAAATACCGCCTGTCGGCACATGTCGGCTCAAAATACAGTGAAAAACTCATGTCGACCTAATGACTGTCGACCTAAACCCATGTCGACCTTGGCCCATGTTGACCTTAAGTCATGTCGACCTTGACCCATGTCAACCTTTAACCCTGTCGACCTTGGGGCCAGGCGACCTTCCGGGGTCGACCTAATGACTGTCGGCCTAAGTGTGGTCTGACAGATGACCATTTCCCGCAGAAACAGCTGCTTCTGCAAGGGCTAGGCAGTTTTTAGGATCAGGGCAAAATGTACTAGAGATTTCGCCTGCATTAGAAATATACCACTGCAGACCACAGTTGCCATTATTCTCAGGGGTGCAGAGAGAGGATGGAACAGGTATTTATTACCCAGACAGGACCTGTTGGAGACTTGGAGTGACTTGAGCCAGCTCTTTAGGTAGACAAACAGCACTAATATAACATTGATAAAATCTTGCTGGTGGTCTTGTTAGCTTTTGTATTGTATGGCCATCGCACTCCTCTATATGATAGTCACTGAGGCTCTCTGTATTGTATGGCGGCCACTCATGCTCCTTGGATATTTATGGCGGTCACTGATGTTTTTGTATTGTATGGTGAGCACTGATGCTCTCTGCATTGTATGGAATCCACTGACGCTCTCTGTATTATATGGTGGTATTATATGGCAGTCACTAATGCTCTCTGTATTATATTGTGGTCTCTGTTGCTCCCTGTATTGTATGGCAGCCATTGATGCTGTTTGAATTGTATGGTAGTCACTGATGCTCTCTGTATTACATAGTGGTCACTAATCAACTCTGTATCATATGGCAGCCACTGCAATACAATACAGTGTGTTCTCTGCATTGAATGGTGTTCACTGTGATGATATACGCATTATACTGTATGGCAGTCACCATGATATTCTTTGCATTATATGGTGGACATATAGGTAGCGGGTGATTACTAACTTGAGGTGGGGGACACTGAAATTAGTCTCTTCCCTAGGAGCATACTTGCCGACTTCTATGCTGCCCTCTCCGGGAGAGGGCAGCCAGCTCACTGGAGTAGGGGGCGTGGCCATCGCCGGGAGGGGTGATCCGGGGGCGGAGCAATGAACGGGCTGCTCTATTGGGACTGTGGCTATAGCAAACGCGTCATTTTAGCCCTGCCCCCGGCAGTGCAATGTCGGTATTTCAGTCATTTAACCCGCGGACCCCCCCACCCGGGTGGGGGGTCCCGGGTGATGGATGGAAATGCGGGAGGGTTGGCAACCCTGCCTAGGATTCACCTCTGACCCATCCAATAGTCACCGGTATGGTGTTGCTATAACATTCTCATGGGTGTGTTTGTTTGTTTTTTACATTTTTGCTGCTGCATTATTAATCTAATGTATTTTCACATTTCAGGGTGTGATGGAAAGCTTTCTGGGTACCGCAATGACAGGCTCTGTGTTTTGTATGTTTGCTGGACAGCCCCTTATCATCCTGAGTAGCACTGGACCTATTCTTGTTTTCGAAAAACTCCTGTTTGACTTCAGCAAGTGAGTTACATTTTGATACAGATTGAACAACTTTCTGGTTGTCCCCTACAGGAGAATATAAATGTCACCCAATGTAACTTACACTAAAGGCTTAAAGCCCCCATACACTATGCGATTTGGGCCCGATTTCACCCGATTCCAGCAGATTGGGCCTAAATATGTATGAGGTCTGATCCGATGCGTGGTCTCGTGCACATTGGATCAGACCCGGTACGTGCTGTTCATAAGATCTCTAGGTCAGACAGCCTCCCGGTGGCATGGAGAAGGAATCGCATGTGATCAGCTCAAGGGAAATTGTATGCAACTTCTCCCGTAGGAAAAGTCGCATAGAATATATATATATAGATCCTAATAAACTTTAATGTCTAGTAACCAGCATCAAAATAGTTTGACACTGCTTTTATCTAGGGATGGCCATCGACCATCGATGATTTGAAATCATTGATGGTTTATGGCTGATGTTGAATACTTTTGGGGGAGAACCAGATGGTTACCCTCCATCGATGGCACAGCAAAACCAATGTTTTGCTTTTGTTTGTTTTTTTTGCAAAGTGCCGGGACACATAGCATAGCTCTGCTCCCGACACCCATGAAGCCCCGCCCATGTGTTTTGATTAGCCCACAGTCCTATCAGTCAAACATAATGGATGACCATCGATTTGTAAAACTATCAATGGTCATCCATTGCATAGTTTTACACTATCGATGTCCAGTTGCACTTTTGTCATCGATGGCAAAGGCAACGATGGCCATCCCTACTTCTTTCATCAGTATAACAATTTGTGGATTTAGTTTTCATTTATATGACTGCTATTTCTATTCATGGTTTCTGTAAACAAGACTTCTTTCTTATAGTACACACTTTCTGTCTTGTGTAAATGCATGTGCACACAGTCCTGGAATATACATGTATGATTCTCTGTGACTTTGTACCACAATGTTCATAAGTGACAACTGATTTCTTCACATGGAAAGTTCATGCACAGTATACAGTCATTGGTTTTGCTGTTGTCTTTCTGTAAGGGAAGATGTATCAAACCTCCTCCTAAAAAGGACAGATGGAGATGTTACCTATAGCAACCAATAAGATTCCATCTATCATTTCATAGAATGTACTTGATGAATGTTAGCTTAAGGGGGGTATGCAATGTGCAGCCACTATTTCCGCCGTCATTAACGACAGCATTGATGCGGGATCATGGCAGAACGGGCCTGACTTCAGAAGCGGTCTGGCCCGTTCTGCCGATAACAGTCGTGGATTGTCGTTATCCGGGCCACAGATCGAAAATCCACTGCCGTTTTCGTGGCCGCGCCCCCTTTGTGCCCATCGTCAGGCGGGACATTGAAACCCGTCTGTCGTTATGCGGTCGATCTGACTGCAAACGGGCCAGGATAACGGCTGTCGGAGGGGATCGACAGCCGTGATCCCAGATTGCATGCCCCCCTAAATCTGATTGCTAAGAGCAACTTTTCCACGTGTCCCCGTTTGAAGATTTGATACATCTCCCCCTCGGTATTACGCATTTCTGGTGTAACTGGTAGAAGCATCTGATTGCAGGAGCAATGAAATAGACTACATGGAATTCCGCCTGTGGATTGGCCTCCACTCAGCTCTGCAGTGCCTTATCCTGGTCGCCACGGATGCCAGCTTCATTATTAAGTACATCACGCGTTTCACAGAGGAGGGGTTCTCTACACTCATCAGCTTCATCTTCATTTATGATGCCATTAAAAAGATGATTGGAGCCTTCAAATATTACCCCATCAATTCTGACTTCAAACCCGACTACGTCACGACATACAGATGTGAATGTTTGGCTCCTGACCCAGGTCAGTGGACACATTAGACAGAGACTGAAATATTGCAACAAAACAGTATAAAAAAAGGGGCATGATGACGAATGGATCGTATTCATTAAAAGTGCTTGATTAATAATCCCAGTGGAGTTTACAATCTATATTCCCTACCACATATACAGGCACACACATTCATTCTAGGATTAATTTTTGTTGGGAGCCAATTAACCTATAAGTATTTTTTGGGATAGGGATGTGATAGGAAGCCGGAGTACCCGGAGGAAACCCACCCAAGCACGGGGAGAATATTCAAACTCCGCACAGTTAGGGCCATGGTGGGAATCAAACCCATGGCCTCAGTGCTGTGAAGCAGCAATGCTAACCATCACACCATCCATGCTGCCCCAAATAGGAGGTCCTAAATTAGGAAGTCCCCTGTTACTTAGGCCCTTATTCTGGTTGGTGCGGATATGTCAGCGTGCGTTCGTTCCGCCGATGTTTTGTGTTTGCGCATGTGCAGAGGCATATCTGCGCATGTGTGAAAGGGACATACGTCCAAATTCCGCATGAATAGTTTACACTACGAACAGGGGGAGGAGAGGGGCGTGAAGGGCTGTTTGGCCTCATTAACATATGCATACACCCCGCGTTTCATGGGCGTTCCCATGAAAATGCTGGGCGTACGTATGGTAATGCGGCCGTGACGCACGTGTAGGGGGCGGACATATGACATTGCCGGATGTCAGCTGCCTGCCCAGATCCCTGCTTTTGCACGGAGAAATGCCGTGTGGTCTGAGCTCGCGGGAAATGCCTGACCACTTGGTTCTGCATTCGATGGTCTGCGACCATCGAATGATGGGGGAGGTTCCCAGAGATGGAGGAGGAGTATACATGAGAAATCCACTCGTGCTCCGTGCGGTCAGCGGCTTACCGCATTCGGACGGAGTGAGCGATCCGTACGGAAGGCGGGGTTTAGGACGCACGGTCCTGGCCGCACAGACCAGAATAAGGCCCTTAGAGACAACATATTTACAGTGTAATCTATCCATAGTGCTCATGATCTTTAGTGATACAAGGTAACAGAAATGTATAATCACTAAATAATGATGACTAATGGTTACTGTTACAGGATATGATAAATCAGGCAAACACTGCAATCAGAGAAAACTGGAAGTGGGTTTAGCAAAGGTGTAAAACCCGTAGTGTTATTTTACACCAACTCATACTGATTGTGCAACAGATAGCCTACACAGTATGCTTAATCTCATGACAAACAGATAACACAAATAGGCAATTAATCTAAACAATTGGTGCTATAGCTCTGAGACAAGAAAATCATATACTTTACTGGGTACATATGTAATATCTGGGCTCCCGTTTTTCTTATGAGACCGCGTCCGCTCGCCACGCTTCGTGCACGCTGGCTCGTTGCGCTCGCCACACTATATAAAATCAACTCCATGCGTAGTTGGATAGTAGGGGTATGAAAAAATGGGGTGCATTTAACATGGGAGTCCAGATAATACATAAGTACCCTTTACTGTAAAGAAAAAAATTGCATATGGTTGCCTGTCCTTAGCCAAGCACCTCCAGTGGCTGTAACATTTACCTTTTAAACTGGTAAATCTGTTCATTATCCATGACTATGACATTATTGATGACTTCCTGCTGTGTCCTTAGCAACCACAATTGTTGCAGAACAGGAAGTCAGGAGTGCATAGGAATATATTTCTCCACCACATGACCAGTGTCTATGCAAATACCCGAAAGCTACTGTACCTGTCATTTTAAATGTTATAGTGTATATGTTAATGTGTATATAGAAACATGACAATATCAATATGGCTTTTTCTTACTACATCACAAACAACTATTGTAACTGATATCTGCCACATCTCTCCTTATTCTCTGCATTCTCTTCCCTGGCTGTCCTTTACTTCATGTAAGTATTGGTAGAAAACTTACAACATTTACATTTCCCTATAGTAGAATGCGGTGTATATTGTACTTAACCAGGGCTGCCTACCTGACCCTTTCCTTCAGGGAGAAAATGCTCTGTTCCTTGACTTCCCTGGTAATATGATTGCCATCACCTGTGGTGAGCTAGTTAATTGATAAGAAAGGTGTTTCACCACAGGTGATGGCAATCATACATTACCAGGGAAGGCCAGGAACAGGGCATTTTCTCCCTGAAGGAGAGGGTTAGGTAGGCAACCATGCACTATGCCAGATTCGATCACGTGATTACTTATTCTTATACAAGGTTCCCATTAACTGTTTAGGGTGGGATTATCTAATCTAAATATGCGGTAAAAACCCTGTTATCTGGGTTTTTACTGCATTTTGATATGCAGCAAAACCCGGCGGTCTAAGGGGTCTATGCACCTGTGACCTCCTCCTCCCAGCACTGAAAATCATCTTCCGGGTGCAGGGAGGAGGAGAGCCCGTCCGCAGCAGCAGCAAAATAGCCCGGTAAGGCCGCCACGACCCGCTGTGCATTGCCGGCTCACTGCAAAAGACAGCTCTTAATGCAAGAGCTGTCTTTTGCCATAATTATCCATACCTCCCAACATGACCCTCTCCAGGAGGGACACAATGCTCTGCTCCTGGACTTTCTTCTTAATTTAGGATTGCCATCACCTGTGTTGAGCAGATTAATTGATGAGAAAGGTGTTTGAACACAGGTGATGGCAATCATACAGTAAGAGGGAAGTGCAGGAGCAGAGCAATGTGTCCCTCCTGGAGAGGGTCATGTTGGGAGGTATGATTATCGCATATGTTACAGCTTATGCATAATTATGTCAGCGGTAGCCGGCGATGTACGGCGGACAGGGGGGCGCGGATGTTAGAGCATCCCGCCCTTAGCCTGTTAACTGTTTTAGAACATTTAGCAACAAAAATTAAGCCTTGCCTCACGTTTATTTTACAAGCAAACTTCAACATAGTCTACTACCCTGATCCTTGTTTTCCTCTTATTTTACAATAGCAAAAAAATAAAAGGCACACCCATTCACCACAGAGGGCGGTATTCAATGAGCCTGATTCGCCATGTTTTTATGGCGAATTTGTGCTGTTTGGCGAATTTTTGACAAAAACGGTGAATCACCCTATTCAATGACCACATGGCGAATACATTTCAAGGTTTTTTTCGCCATGATTCACCGAGTAGCAATCGCTATCTTTTTATGGAGAAGTGGAATGTGAACTTTTAAAATAAAGTGTTTTGTTTTTTACATTTGGTGTCTAAAAATAAGGAATTTTATTCTGAGGAGGGGCATGCTACTTTTATTCATGTGCTGTATATTTAATTTAAAAAAAAAATATATATATATATTTTTTTTTACACAGCAGCCAGCAGGGGGCGCCGGAGCCGAGCCGCTCATTACATATTCATATATTCACTGCACCCGATGTTACGATCGGGTATAGTGAATATACGCTCCCCTGCTGGCACCCCCGGGGGGCAGCCTGTGCTGCCTGGCACCTGGGGAGCCCACCTGCCCCCCACAAACGTTCAGGGGCAGGCAGAGAGACTTCCATTTCTCTGCCTGGCACCCTCCTCAGGCTCCCTGCGGCATTCGATTCGGCACTAATCATTCAAGAGAAATAAAACACCAACCAATCAGCACCCAACTGCCAAGTTACAGGCTGGGTTTAAAAAAAAAATCACAAGAGTTGATTGGTTGGTACTTCATCTCTCTCCTAGGCTTAGTACAGAGATTCCTAACTCTCCTTTAAATATTGTATACGCTGCTACAGCAAACCTGCCAACTGTCCCACTTTCCGCAGGAACGTCCGTCCCGGGCGCGGCAGTGTCGAACATGTTTTCCCTGTTGCTCCTGAAATGGTGCGATACCTGCCATAGGGAGTGTAGAATATTATGCTGACATTGAGAATGTTGTAATTCACTATTGTAATCTTGGCATATTCATGTTGACAATAGCTACAGATTTGTCTACTTAGTAGCCTCCTTGTGCGTTAAACAGCCCTTCTAGTCGCAGCATACCATGGCATGACGCTATAGCCCCGAGCATCGTTTTGAAAGATTTTTTCCATTGAAAATAAAATGCACATTGCTATGCGAATAAGATGCACAAGCAGACCTTGTTGATTAAAATGAAAATTGTTTATATTGTGTGTGTGACTACAGCTCTATATGCATGGAAAATGCTACATTGAAGGGTTGAAGTTACCAAAGAGCTAAATGGAATAGGGCAGACTAAATGGGCCAAGGGGTTCTTTTCTGCCATCAATTTCTATATTGCTATGTTATGTTACACTGTTTCATTCAAACATAGCATTTTGTATACACATAAAGTCACTCATGAAATATAGGCATGTCACATACCATTGTAATCAGCAAGGTCTGCTTGTGGAAGGTGTCATGAGGCTAGATATATGAGGACACATCTGTATGTCGTAATTCACCTTGTTGCCAAGGTGAGTTAGCCTAATGGCAATGTTGATGCTATGTCGAAATAAAATCAATCCATATGTTGACATTCCGTCAATATCGTCATATTGCAAGGGTCGGCATTTTAACCATGTAGATATAATCAATGTTGACCTTCTGATGTCAACTTTCTGACTGATGGCATCAGGACTGTGTACGGCCATGTGACTTCGCAGTTCTGCATGTTGGGTGGTTGAGGCTGTGACTGAATATGTATTTTGTCGTTCCTGTGACAATATCACTCTATATCAAAGATATCCCTTAAAACAAACATCTCTCCTGTCTTGTAGTGAATACAACTTTATTCAATGCTTCAGCTCCATTTGCACCAAACAACACTAACATCTCTTTGGTAAGTAATGTAAACAGATTGAACTTATGAATTGGTCCCTGACAGGGCTCTCCCACCAATGAGTTGTAGGCGACAATCATTTGACAACATTTTCCTATGGGTGTTCTTTTAGCCCCACTGGCCTGTGGGTGTGGGGATAATTATAAACTGCCTAAAACAGCCTAGAACAACAAGTGCCACCGTGAGTATAACCTTGGTTGACAGCGCATACTGTTGCTTGTTCAAACACAAGTGCCAGCCTGCAAGAATTGGTGCTGATTAGAACAATATATTAACCAATCCACTGCTGCTTTATTTTGATTGGTTGCATTGTGAGAAAGCTACTCTGGTTAGCTGCAAATAGATCCTGCATAGCTCACCAATGAACTTCACTGTATCACTGTTATTGTATATCTTACACCTCTATAAGCATATTGTGATTATAATATTTAAACACCATACTGTAACATATCATACAGCAGGGGTTCCCAAAGTTTTTGAATCACAGCACCCCGAAGCATCAGAAATGTTTTTACGGCACCCCTAGGCTAAATGTTTCTTATTGAGAATGTCAGAAACAAATATTAAGTTAAATAAATTGTGTTTATATCTCATCCTTAGGATCAGTTATGTGGTATTGGACAGGATTCCCTTCTGTTTGTCCACAATTTGTCTATTATAATGGACATAAAATACTTGAATTGGTCCGGGAGCACCCCAGGGAGTCCCCCAAGGCACCCCAGGGTGCCACGGCACACAGTTTGGTAACCACTGTCATACAGTACATACAGTAATTGCCATAAAGCACTACAACACTCATGCAGCAGGGCCCTCCTACCTTTTGACTGTCTGTAAATACCCTGTTTGTTGTATCACTGTCTCTTTTTGTAAAGCGCAACATAATATTCTGCG
Source organism: Crinia signifera (assembly GCF_055691185.1). Classification (NCBI taxonomy): domain Eukaryota; kingdom Metazoa; phylum Chordata; class Amphibia; order Anura; family Myobatrachidae; genus Crinia; species Crinia signifera. Next base: position 267,668,875 of record NC_139220.1, on the reverse strand, counting down.
CTATATAAGAAACTGTTAATAAATAATAAGTAGATTTTTCAGATCACATTCACAAGTGGAACAGTTAAATAAATTAATTTATCCATACAGATCTGGACATTAGATCCACAAGACTGGAAGGAAACATGTTAGTAAACAAGGAATATACACACACCCAGTTAGAGAAAGACCGACCCAGCTGCATATTAGGAAGCACTGCAGTTACCGGTATATTAGATTTTGCCCAAAAATGGTAAAAAGAAATGTCATGTAAAGCTATTATGTACTGTAGTAACTGTAGTTACTGTGGTGCAGAGCACATGGCATATGCTAGCAGACAGATGGCATAGCGCTGTTCTAAAAATATTTTGGTTATCATTTCCCCACATGAATTCCAAGTACAATGTCATGAATAACACAGCCTTGGACTGGAGCCAACTAAGCATGAAGGAATGTCTGAAGTATGGCGGGAGCCTGCTGGGAGACTCGTGTAACTATGTGCCTGACCTGGCCCTTATGTCATTCATCCTTTTCTTTGGAACCTACTCCATGACCCTAACTTTAAAGAAATTTAAGTTCAGCCGATACTTTCCCACCAAGGTAAGAACAAGTGCATCTACTAACTCCAGGTTGGATGGTGGAGGGTGTTACTGATGTTGACGAAAGTAGTTGGATTGGCTCAACACAGAAATATAAATATTAGATTTCAGATCTGATCTTGTTAGGATACTTTGGGTTTTAAAATCTTGCATATTGTAAATTAATTAAATCAGTTATCTTGTTAACCCTTACTAAGATAGGAGTTCTAATGAAGATAAGATGTTGCCCATACAACCAAGCAGCGCTCACCACTGGGGCATACACACTGGGCAACTTTGAGCTGAAAGCCGCTCAAACAGGCTGTTTTGAGCGGCTTTCAGCTCAAAGTCGCCCAGTGTGTATGGGCCTTAAGATAGCCATCAGGATAAGTTGCTGTTCCCTTGTAGACCCAGTAATATCCCAAACCATCCTTTTCACTTGTGTTTTTTTCCCTGTTTCCCTCAGCTGCGCACCCTGGTGGCTGATTTTGCCATTGTGTTCACCATTCTCTTCTTCTGTGGTGTGGATGCATTATTTGAGCTGGAGACACCAAAATTGCATGTTCCTAATGAAATTAAGGTTGGCCCTTGTGTATTTATCACTTGTCATCCTTCTCTGTCAGTCCTTAACCCATCTAATACTCCTATTCACATCATGTTATTGAACAAGTCTCTATTATAAAAAAATTCAGAAACTTCTAGACAATAAGTGATGAGATAGATGGATGACTGGGACTATACGGATGCGGTCATTTGGTCTACAGCATTATGGTAGACAGTCATTAGGTCGACATGGTTCTAGGTCGACGGGTCATTAGTTTGACAGGTTGTTAGTTCGACAGGTCATTAGTTTGACAGTGTCTAGGTCGATAGTCAAACGGTCGACATGGGGTTTTTCACTGTTTTTTGAGCCATGTGCCGACAGGCGGTATTTCATGCCCTACAATCCACTAGGGCGTGGTGGGAGAATAAAATAGTGTGCCGGGCGTAGCGAGGCACCGTGCCAGGTGCATTGCGAGCACAGCGAGCGATGCGAGGGGATGCGGTGCACTTTAAACTGTGTCCATGTCAACTGTGTTGACATTCAGGTAAAAAACCAGTGAAAAACCCCATGTAGACCTTTTCACAGTCGACCTAGACATTGTCAAACTAATGACCTGTCGAACTAATGACCTTTCGACCTTTTCCCATGTCAACCTTTTCCATGTTGACCTAATGGTGTCGACCTAATGACTGTCGACCATCATGCTGTAGACCAAATGATCCCAACCCGACTACATCTGCTGGCATACCATGGATGGAAGCTTGAGCACAACAATCTATGTATAAGTTACAGGTGGACAGCTACAAGATAATTATGTAAAGACAATTAAAATTGTCTTTAAAGGTCTACAAGTTGCAAGCTTAAAACTCATGGGAAAGTGTCCACTAGGTATTTACAGACTTGTATAACATTTCCTCAGCCTACATTTCTAACTGTCCTTCTCTCTTCTTCTCTCTTGTACATGCTGCATTCTTAAGCTCCGTAAACTCATTAGTGATTTCTCAATCTTTATGTCCATTCTAATCTTTGTTGGTCTGGACATGCTCTCTGGACTAAACACGCCCAAACTGCAAGTGCCTACTGAGTTTAAGGTAAAGGACCTGGCATTACGATAAGACACCAAGTGCATGTTGCGTGAGGAAAACATCACTATGTTTGTTTTCTTATGTCCATCTTTTGGTGTGGATTGCTGTTAGTTAGTGTGTGTCACCTTTGTCAGTTAATTACATAATATTACATGTCTGTTTTATTCCCCCACCAGCCAACACGACCAGACCGAGGTTGGTTTGTTTTCCCCTTTGGTAAGAATCCTTGGTGGCTTTACTTGGCCAGTGCATTACCGGCACTATTGGTGACCATTCTTATCTTCATGGATGAACAAATCACAGCGGTCATAGTCAACAGGAAGGAGAACAAGCTGAGGGTACTTATTTCTATGCTAATGTACTGAAGTCACCTCTCTGAAAACCTTGATTTCAACTCAGTTGTTTTCAAATCCACATTGTTCTCACTATAACACACAAGAGACATTATTGCCAGATACTATGTACTCCTGTCTGATTGCAGTCATAGGCCCATCGCATAAGGGTCTATTATAGGGGCAGATTTATTAAGTTTAGTGAAGCGATAAAATGGACGGAGATAAAGTACCAGCCAATCAACTCCTAACTGTCAAGTTACAGACTGGGTTTGAAAAATGGCAGTTAGGAGCTGATTCACTGCTGCTTCATCACTAGCCACTTTATCACTTCAACACGCTTAATAAATCTCCCTCTTTGCACCAAACTTCCAAAGTAGATGATGAATCACCAGTTGCATTGAGTTCTTTCTCCATACAGAACAGGAATCTCTGTGTGCTCATGGGGCATCACGCTCTGAGGCAATGTAGTTTGTTGCCTCTAGGCTCCAAGCTCTGAATGGGCACGTGCATGTACAGCAGCACCTCTGTAGTTCACAGCAGGAACAAAGCATGACCACTGTTCTGACAAGAGAGCATAGACTATGAGATGGGACACACTGGTGAACACTAATACTGCATGTTACAGATGGCTAAATCTTGTGAGCCTGACCCTAAACCACAGGCCGTTTTCAAACAATGTTGCTGGAGCCCTGCTAATCCACTGTAGGTTCTGGTTACTGTAGACTGGCTAATGCCCCTTTCAGACCGCACTTTTTAACTGGTATTTTGCAGTTTTTTAACCGTTTGAAAACGGTAATATGTGAGGTCTGAAAGGTGCAGAGTGATTTTACCGTTTCCAAAATACCGGTTTTTGGAAACGGTAAAAAAGCAGGGTCCTACCCGTTTCAGACCCGTTTTTTTGGTGTGTCAAAGAGTCTGAAACGGTAAAAGTACTTGTCCCACCTCCCCGTCTTCTTCTTCCTCATTCTTTTCCCCCTGCACCGCTGTCCTCTCTCCGGTTCCCCTCTGCAGCGCTGTCCTCTCTCCTGCTCTCCCCCTTTGCGCATCCCTCCAGTCACAGTCAGTGCTGCTCCCCACAGAATTCGCCTTCATGCCCCCCTCCGACAGAGTCTGTGAGCCCGAGGAGGAGAGTGATTATGAGGTGGAGGCGGTGTCGCAGCCGCTGCCCCAGCTCCCTCGGACACTTTGCAGTCCATGTCACTGGGCAGCATCACCTGCGCTCGGGCACCGCCACCTGTGTACAGTCATGGGCCGGGCTCTGGTCGCTGGGGGTGCGGGCACAGGGGAGCCGCTGTTCCAACGCGTCATGCAGGGAGATGCGCCAAACCCTCTATCAGTGCACACAGCCGGAGCCCTGCACCTCCACTCCACCTCTCCCGGGCGTGCTCCAGCCAGCAGCAGCCTCCTGAGTACAGCACTGGTGCGAGCAACAAGTCTCTGCGGGCAGGAGGTGAGCACCTAGCGGGAGGTAAGGAGTGGAGCGGTCCGCTGGGATGGATGGGGAACAGTCACCTGAGCGCAGCAGTGCTGCAGTGTCCACTGAGCACACCGTGCTCCAGAGAGACGCTGCCCTTGCCAGTGCGGAGGCTGCAGAGTGTTGGAGGGATAGGGGAACACTGCAAACTGTCACAGAGAACACTGACAGGGAACACTGTTTGGGGAACCCCATATACATACGCTCCTGCACGGGTTCCCTGAAACGGGATTATGTACAAAAAACGCCATTTAAACGGTAATATACCGTTTAATGGATGCGGTGTGAAAGGGGTTGTTACCTGGCAGACCCGTTTTTTAAAACGTTTTAAAATACAGGGTCAAAGCCAGTTTTGCGGTCTGAAAGCAGCATTAGAGTGCTATCCATATAACTGTGGAAGTCATGTGTTTTTTATAATTGTATATTTAAACACCAAATTGAATCCGGACAACTGGGATGAACTTCCGCCTTTGTGTGTGTATCCCTATCGCATGTGCTCATTAAACAAAAAAACAGATTATAAGACAAATTTACATAAAGCAAAAGTTTTACTCTTAGCTGATGAAAAAGACCAAATAATCTTTTCATCAATTTTTATGTTCCACAAATGTAAAATCTAAAACAACCCCCAAAATAATGGCAAATCGGGTTAAACAGGGACATGCAGTCAGGGGAGGCAGTGCTTCCCCTGCAATTTTGTTTAAATTAATACAAAGAATATACCTATGACACATATTCTGTGTTATACGCATTTTCTTTGTATTATTTTAGTAATTTGTAACATTGAAATTAGTTTGGGAGGCAATGATAAGTGTGCTTCCCACTGACAAGCGTCAGGGGGGGGCCTAAGCCGTGGGCTAAAGAAGCCCATTTAAAAAAATGGGAAAGGTGGCACCTCTGGAAGTGCTTCATTAACAGGTGCTGTTATGATTGGATGATGATTAGCAGTTGGAGCTGCTGTTCAATCACAGCAGCCCCTATCATATTATTATTGATAGGGACTGGGGGTGTTGGCAGCCGGGGGAGGGGGGGTGTTTAGTGGTGGCCGCGGTGAGTGGCAGTGCCTCTCCACACAGCCACCCCCACACGTCACTGGTAAAAACCTTTGTATATCTTAGCTTTTATGCATGTCTTAATTGTCCTCATTGCAGTAAATATAACATGTTGTTTTCCATTAATAAGTGAGCTTATTATTACTAGTAATAATAATAATAATATTAATTTCTCATGCTTTTTATGCTCCATTTGTCAAGCCTATAAACAGAGGCAGTCACCCCCAGAGGCAAGTTGAAGTTTAATTCCCCCATTAAAAAAAGGGAGAACAAATATGGTTTGTGTGTACCACATGACTTATACAATTATATAGATAACACTCTCCACCGGTCTACAGTAACCAAAGCCCACAGTGAATTGGCAGGACTCCAACTATGCTGTGTGTCAACGGCCGAGGGGTCAGGGTCAGACCGACGAGATTCAGCCGTCTGCACAATGTAGATATTAGCAGGGCTCCTAGGATATTGACAATTAATAAAGTATACAGAAGCAAGTGTGCTGCAGAGCTCCATTGGAAGAGCAGTGTTCACACTTGGATTCTGCATGTGCACGGTGAGCGGTACCGATCTGATGGCGACCCGCACCCGGGTGTATGGTCGTTTCCAGATCCTACCTGCTGCAGGTAGGATCTGAACAACGACCGACCAACCCACGGGGCCGCGCATCTGATCGGTCCCTGGGTCGACAATGTCTATGTCGACAGTCCCTGGGTGGACCACTAATGGTTGATAGTGACTAGGTCGACCCTTGGAAATGCAGACATAGCATTGACAGAAGGTCGGCACAAGCTTAAGGTCAACATGGGCATGGTCTACACAAGATCGACACAAGTTGTTCACTTTTTTCGACGTAGACCGAACTGGTTCATACTGTACTATGGAAGTGGCATAGAGTGAGAATATAATAGTTACATAGTAGGTAAGGCTGAAAAAAGACTTGCGTCCTTCTAGTTCAACCTGGTATAGATATCCATTGCTGATTTGGTAGGTTCTGATATTTTACAGACAAATTATATTTCTTATTTGTACCCATGGATGTTTTTCTCCAGTAAATGTTTGTCCAACTTTGCCTTGAACGCATTTAATGAGCCAGCTGTTACCACCTCTCTGGGAAGAGAGTTCCAGAGTTTGACTGTTCTGACCGTAAAGAAATTCTTTCTACTAGCTGAATGAAATCTTTTGGTACTTGTGAGTTATCTGGGCGTCCGATTTGGGTACTTACGATTTGCATGCGATTTGCATGCGATATCGCATACGATATCGCATGCGATATCGCATGCGATTTACGATTTGCATGCGATTTAGCATGCGATTTGCATAAGATTTGCTATTCATTTCATTACCCCACTATCCCCAAAGTGTGTCTATCAACGTGAACCCGAAGCGTGGCGAGCGCAGCGAGCCCGCGAGGGGCGGCGGTACGTGTCCTCCGACCTTTTCATGCCCTACTATCCACTAGGGCGTGGAGTGAGAATAGAATAGTGTGGCGAGCGCAGCGAGCCACCGAGCCCGAAGCGTGGCGAGCGCAGCGAGCCCCGCGAGGGGACGCGGACACCTGTGAAGCCCGCAAGGGCACGCGGATACCTGTGAAGGTGTCCGCGTCCCCTCGCGGGGCTCGCTGCGCTCGCCACGCATCGGGCTCGGTGGCTCGCTGCGCTCGCCACACTATTCTATTCTCACTCCACGCCCTAGTGGATAGTAGGGCATGAAAAGGTCGGAGGACACGTACCGCCGCCCCTCGCGGGCTCGCTGCGCTCGCCACGCTTCGGGTTCACGTTGATAGACACACTTTGGGGATAGTGGGGTAATGAAATTAATAGCAAATCTTATTCAAATCGCATGCTAAATCGCATGCGATATCGCATGCAAATCGCAAATCGCATGCGATATCGCATGCGATATCGTATGCGATCTAGTACCAAAATCGGACGCCCAGATAACTCACAAGTACCAATTTTTTTTCTTCTAATCTATACTCATGCCCTCGTGTCCTAGATTCCTTTCTAGTAGAAAAGAGGGTGTGTGACAGTTCCTTATATTGGCCCTTGATATACTTGTACATGTTGAGCATGTCCCCCCTTAAACGTCTCTTTTCCAATGTAAATAGTCCCAAATTGCTTAATATCTCCCCGTAGCTTAAATTCTCCATTCCCCTAATAAGCTTTGTTGCTCGCCTTCGGACTTTTTCTAATTCTATGATGTCCTTTTTATAGTGTGGGGCCCAGAACTGTACTCCGTACTCGAGGTGAGGTCTCACCAATGCTTTATACAGTGACATAATTACCCTTGAGTCCCTAGTTTCCATTCCCCTCTTAATACATGCCAGAATTTTGTTGGCCTTTTTTGTAGCTACATTACAATGGGCACTACATCCCAGTTTGCTGTCTATTTGGACTCCTAGATCCTTTTCAAGTATGGAATTACCCAGTTCCTCTCCGCTAAGGTTGTAACTTGCACACTGGTTGTGTCTCCCAAGGTGCATAACCTTACATTTATCTACATTGAACCTCATCTTCCATTTTTTTGCCCACTCATCTAGAATTGCAAGATCATTTTGAAGCATGGTGACATCTTCTGATGATTTGATGACTTTGCTAAGTTTTGTATCGTCCGCAATAGTGCGCGAAGCATGGCGAGTGCAGCGAGCCATGCAAAGGGACGCAATGCATTTATACGGTGATTATGTCAACATATGTCAACAAAAATGTGAAAACTGTGTGTCGACTTTGGGGTGTCGACCATGCTCATGTCAACCTTAAGCTTGTGTCTACCTGTCAACGTCAACCATATTCAGGTGTTAACCTAGTCACTGTCGACCATTAGTGGTCGTCCTAGTGACTGTTGACCTAGACATTGTCTATCTCTTCTACCGTCACCGCCGCATTACATGGATTTTTCTAAAGGAAACATCTGAACAAATCAAATTCTAAAGAGATAGGATTAAGACCAATAGATCATGCGCTATATAGCAGCCCTGGTCACACAACCAATAAAATGAAGAACCACTTCAAGACAATGCATACAATACCAAAAACGATTTTTGGAAGGTTCCCTAGGCGCTATTGAGTTTCAGATTGGATGGCTCCGTTTGTGCGCACAAACAGAGCCATCCAATCTGAAACTCAATAATGCCTAGGGAACCTTCCAAAAATCGTTTTTAATATTGTATGCATCTGAACAAATCACACAGGTCTTTGCCTATTATACACCAATACTTAGGGGTGTATTCAATGCTGCAGCGAGCGGCCGGCGAGGGGGTTAAACAGCGAGGACAGCAGAAAACCATTTAACCCCCGCACCGGCCGCTCGCTCTATTCAACGTTCTGGGGAAATCCTCGCCGTCACAGGACGGCGAGAATTCCCCAAAACAGCGAGACCCGCGGCTACTGCAGAAAACTCACAGTTTTTAGCCGCGGGTCTCGCTGCTTCTGGAGCCGCATCTGCCAATTCTCCCTCGCTCAAAAAACGGAGCGAGGGGGAATTGGCGTATGCGGAGGGTGTGTTGAATGCTGTCAGGGTGAGTGGTGACAGCGAGCAGGAAGCTCTGCTCGCTGTCACCACTCGCAAACCGCATTGAATACCTGCCAAAGAGTTATGCACTAGGACCCTGCTCTCACATTATCATTTCACCCATGCATCCTTCTTACTCCCCATTTCACCCATGCATCCTTCTTACTCCCCACTGCAATATCTAGTACCCTGCACTGAGCTGCAATATCTGCTACCATGTACTGAACATCTATTGTCTTTGTTAGAAAGCCTGTGGTTATCACTTGGATCTGTTCTTGGTGGGCATTCTTATGGCAGTGTGCTCCTTCATGGGTCTGCCTTGGTATGTGGCTGCGACAGTCATCTCCATCGCTCATATTGACAGCTTGAAGATGGAGACAGAGACCAGCGCTCCTGGGGAACAGCCCCAGTTTTTAGGAGTGAGGTGGGTTCATTTAAATTGCAGATTCTGTATAAGACTTATACCATGATTCCGTCCCCTGTACTTAAATAATCACTAAGTCAGTTTCCACCTTTCTGTCACATGTTTACTTATCACTTGTCTCTTCTACAGACCCATCTGTTACTTGAATGTTTGAGCTATTGTATAGTTATATAATAACACAGAACAAATATTCTCTTTGTCATACATTCTGCAAGAGGAAATATTTTAGAAAATGTTCATCTTCTGAGCATAGTGTTGCCCCCTGCATATGCAAGCGTATAGCCAGCAGTGGATTAGGGTCACTTTTGGATGCTATAGTACCTGGTGAACCTACAGGAAACGGATTACTCCATGGTGACAGGTATTGTCATGATGTCGTCATGCTGAGGGGGCAGCAGGTCCGCCAGCCCCCCAGAAGAAAATCACTGCCCAGGGTGTTCTTAGGACAAGGATGGTTGCCAGTGTGCTCTCCATCGATGGCAACCATCCCTATCCTAAGGAACTAGTGATGGAATTATAACTATTCAGTAGTGTACAATCAATCCTTCCTGACATCCCTGTGCGTCTGCGCAGTTCAGCCAGTGGCTGCTCAGCTGAGTGGCAGCCTGCCCATCTATGAAAGAGATAATGTGCAGGCTGTGGCAAGTCTGCTGACTGACCGCTGAGTCTGGTAAGTCAGCAATGAACTGATTGCCACTAGAATAAGAGCAGGGAGGCCTGGAGAAAAGAAAAAACATTTTGCCCATGGCTAACATCGGTGGCGGTAAACTATCTATTCTTCCATCATTATTGGTAAAACTATCTGACATTGGTTTCTAGCCATCGACAGATACCTACAGTACCTCAGTTCTTATGCTAGAGCATTCTGGCTATTGGGCTGATGTGGACCTGTGGCCTTTTATGGATGCTTTTATCTGGATGGAATTGATAAGGGGACCGAGCCAGTGCACACTTCGGGGGTTATTCTGGTTGGTGCGGTGGGACCGTACGCGGTCGGTTCGGGGTTTTTTTTCAACTGCGCATGCGTAGCTTTCGCAATGCGCATGCGCGGTGACCTCACACCGCTCACGGACGGGTCTCTCCGTGCGAAAAAACCTGTCCGCAAGAGTATGGTCATTGTGGGTGGCATGTGGGCGTTTTTATGGGAGCGGCCGGAATAATGAGGAAAACTGGGCGTAAACATGGGCGTACACGGGGGTGTGCACCAAAAATGTACAGTGCCACAACCGCCTCGATCGGCGAACGCACCGTGCATTTTGGACCAAAAACAGGCGGAAGCCAAAGAGTGCTCCTGACCACTCTTAGAGCTACCGCATGAGAGCGGACGCCTGGGTCTGCTAATTAATGCCGAATACAAGTAAATTACATACACCTGAATGCAATAAGCAATGCTGCAATAACCATCTCACCCATTCAGAAAGTGTTTTTGTATACTTTAAAAAGCAGGACACTTAATTCACAGAAGTCGACATGTGTCAACTTTTTCACTGTAACACAAACATACCAGTTTTTTATTAGGAAAAAGACACATAAACCACATCTAAGAGCAACAATGATGTTTTTGGACTCAATTTCTACTTGCACTGTGGCGTACGCTCAGATAAACGGAAGGTGTTGGTGTGAAAACGGACGAGACCCGTCCGTATACGGTGGCGTATGCTCTGATGTACGCCAGGTATCGGTGGCTAAGAGGGAGATCCGTCCGTGCACGGTGGCGTACGCTCAATTGTACGCCACTCCCCATTGTCGTGTTTGTGACCGTCCGTGTGCGGCTGTTCTGTGGGCGGACTTACGCTCACCGTCCGCGTACGGGAAACGTACGGGAAACGTACGGTGAAACGGACCGTACGTACGTTTCACCGATACGGTCAGAATAAGGCCCTTCTTCCCTAGCTTTTCCAGCAAGCACAACTTTCCAGAGCCATGATATATTGGATTGGCACAACATATGGGAAACAAAGGCCCATGATTAGTTTAATAGGGCTTGATTCCCTCCTTGGGGGTAACTGTTTATTGTAAAAATCATGGGACAGGCCTTAAATCTGATTTGATCCTAACAGGTATCTGTTGAATGAATGTTTGGCCAGCCACAGGTACCTGTGACACAGGGATATAGGGGATATGGTCATTAGGTCTACAGCAACTAGGTCGACAAGCATTGGGTCGACACCACTAGGTCGACATGCAGCAAGGTCGACATGAGTTAAGGTCGACATGGGTCTAGGTCGACATGACATAAGGTCGACACAAGCATTAGGTCGACATGGGCTAAGTCGACAGTCAAAAGGTCGACATGGGGGTTTTCGCTGTTTTTTGAGCCAACATGTGCAGACAGGTGGTATTTCATGCCCTACCATCCACTAATTTGTGGTGGGAGAATAAAATTGTGTGCCAAGCGTAGCGAGGCACCGTGCCCGAAGCAGGGGCATGCGGTGCACTTCAAACTGTGTCCATGTCGGCTGTGTCAACATTCGGGTAAAAAAAACAGGGATAAACCCCATGTCAACCTTTTCACTGTCGACCTAGCCCATGTTGACCTAATGCTTGTGTCAAAATGGGGGAGATTCTGAGGGTAGTGTGTGGTTTTGAGGCCACTCACAGCCGACAGGTGCTGGCGCTTAGTGGTGAAATAGAATTAAAAAATGATGGTTAGGTAGTAAGTAAATTGGGTTGTACCACCGCTGCTGCAGATGAAAAAATGAGTTTAGCTGGAACTCAATGTACAAGAAGAAAACTGGGGGGAGTTTTATCACCTTGCGCTGTCTGGTGGTTATATATTCTGAGAAAAATACCACTGAACAAAATGAACACCGGAATCACCTTATAAATTGAAATCTTTATATAGATTGCATAAGAAAAGATTATTTAATAATTACAATACTAAGAATAAATGTACAATAACAATTCTAAAATCAAGATAAAAAAGCTGATAAAGCACTAATAATGTGTGACATCACGTGGGTAGGTAGTCTCCGTAAATTAAATTTGGGCAAAAGGAAGGGAGGATTAGTAGCAGCCAGTAAGCAATTAATAGGGGTAAGCTTTGTTAGACCAAACCGGTGAGGGGTCCGTTTTTAGCATGTAAGTGTAACACGCATAGGAGAGTCAATGGCAGTAGCACAGTCTCATGGCAATAATAATCTCACCCTTTCAAGTTGGTTGTGGGTTTGGTTGGTTTAAAGCCGGGGAGCCAGATGATCCAATGGCTCAACCTCCTTAGTGGTAGCGGGAGCCCGTATGTGAAGCTCTGAATAGGCGGAATCAATGTGGCCGGAGGCTTGGTAACCCACTCGGTTTTGTTTGTCCGCTGGCGGGGTTTGCAGAGCCGGGCTTGCTAGATCCGATAGCGGGACGGGCTTGTGGCTGCGTCTCGGAGGCTGGGGAATTCAGCGTTCAGCTAATTGTGTAGCAGCTCAAAACACGGAGAGCGTGAGCGTGATGTCACAGAAGCGGAAGTGACGGAGTCAACGAGTTTCGTTTCCAAGGTAACGAGAAACTTTTTCAAGACAGATTGAGAATTCCTGGGATGTGCTATTTAATGGCTGGAGTACTTCAATCAATCAATTAGTTAAGCAATCAACTAGACAGGTGTGTCCGGTAATGGCAATAAGAACTTATATACACAAAAAAAAATATATAAAAATAACAATAAAAGCAATAATAATAAAAATCCACAATTTATATACATCGCAAATGTATTCAGATTATTTCATAGTAGCAGTGATCATGGTCAATAAGCTTGATAAGTTAGTGTAAAGAACATATGATAATTAAGATAATTAGAATGCAAAGGACTGAAAGATATACCTTATATATATAATATGAGAAGAGATGGAACATAGGGCCTTATTTTGGTTCATTCTTTCTGACAAAATCCTTCTTAGATGGACAAAACCATGTGCACTGCAGGTGGGGCAGATGTTACATGTGCAGAGAGAATTAGATTTGGGTGAGTAATTTTGTTTCTGTGCAGGGAAAATACTGACTGCTTTATTTTTACACTGCAATATAGATCTCACTTTGAAGTAAAACCCCACCCAAATCTAATTCTCTCTGCACATGTTACATCTGCCCCACCTGCAGTGCACATGGTTTTGCCCATCTAAGAAGGATTTTGTCAGAAAGAGTGAACCAAAATAAGGCCCATAGTTGTCTGCTTACTAGAAGCAGTGGTTATAAGCTGGACTATTCCTATATATATATAAATACTTAAGAGAGATCATTTTATTTGCGCTTATATTAATACTGCTATTGCATAAATCGTGTGATTTTAATGCCGTTCATAATAAAATAAAAAATGTAAAAACAGTAAAGAATGTATATATACATATATACACAAATTACAAATATTATAGGAAAAGAGATGGAGAGAGATATACGTGAATATAGATATATATTGGTAATGTGACTAAACAAAGTTACAATATATAGATATTCATAGAGTGGTAATAGACTCCTGAAGTTATTAGTGAATATGATATGTGTAAATAACTCATATTAAGCATAAGAAGAATCATGCTCATAAACATCACAATATATGACTAATGTAATGACTGCAATCTTTTGTTTATTATTTTTTATTTTTTTGTTATTTTATTATATTGTATTTTATTATATTTCATTTTATTTTATTATTATTGTTAATACCATTTTGTCTATATTATTTGCGGTATGTTTATCAATCTAAACCTCTTGTTTCATACGATTGAAAATTATATAAAGTCCCAACTATAGGTCAGGTCTGTGGGGACTGGGAGGAGTGGCGACTGCAAACCCAAGGCGTCACAGGGATACATCCCAATGTGCATAATGAGTAGTCACCAATCCTCACAGTCCGCACAGAGCGGACATATATCCCGATCAGGATACCCAACAAAAAATCTACCAAAAAATCTTTAATTATCCAGTGTACAACCAATAATTATTCCATACAGATAGAGTCAAGAGACTCATTTAGTCCTAACGGACTAAGAGTGTCTAATTTAAGAATCCAGGATGTCTCTGCTAAACACAGTTTTCTGAAACGGTCACCACCTCTCTTTGTGATGGCAATATGTTCAATAGCCATAATGGTGAGACCACTGGGGTCACCACCATGGTATTGCGAGAAGTGGCGGGGAACGCTATGGTTGTTAATCTTCTTAAGGATGTTGTTTCTATGTTCTCTGAAACGTGTTTTGATACTGCGCGTTGTTCTCCCTACGTACTGTAATTTGCAGGGACATTCAAGGAGATAGACACAGTAAATTGTGTCACAATTCATAAATTGTTTAAGAATAAATGTTCTATTGTTGTGGGAAGAGGTCACAGTTTGAGCTTTATTTATCATGTATTTACATGTAAGGCAGATGTTTTTATTGCACTTGAAGTTACCTGATGGTTTATTTGGAAACCAACAAGATTGTGAGTCAGATGGAAGTGAGGGAAGCAGGCTAGGTGCTATCTGGTCTCTTATATTTCGATTTCTTCTAAATATTATTTTTGGTTTATCTATAGAACTCTTTAAGATCTTGTCATGCTTGAGAATTTCGAAATTGGTTAGCAATATTTTCTTGATGTTCTGAGATTCATTAAACTTAGAGACAAAAGCAAGGGATTTGAATTTATCTTTATCCTCATGTATTAAGGAGGCTCTATTGGTGGGTTTCAACAAATTGACCCTCTCTACATTCTCAACATGATTAAAGGCATCTGCTAACAATTTGTCAGAGTAACCTCTTCTTTTAAAGTGACCCATCATATTTTCTGAGATTATTATTGCCATGAGACTGTGCTACTGCCATTGACTCTCCTATGCGTGTTACACTTACATGCTAAAAACGGCTATTGTGCATATGCTTGGCGACTTTCACTGACCCCTCACCGGTTTGGTCTAACAAAGCTTACCCCTATTAATTGCTTACTGGCTGCTACTAATCCTCCCTTCCTTTTGCCCAAATTTAATTTACGGAGACTACCTACCCACGTGATGTCACACATTATTAGTGCTTTATCATCTTGATTTTAGAATTGTTATTGTACATTTATTCTTAGTATTGTAATTATTAAATAATCTTTTCTTATGCAATCTATATAAAGATTTCAATTTATAAGGTGTGTCCGGTGTTCATTTTGTTCAGTGGTATTTTTCTCAGAATATATAACCACCAGACAGCGCAAGGTGATAAAACTCCCCCCCAGTTTTCTAATGCTTGAGTCAACCTAATGTCATGTTGACCTAGACCCATGTCGACTTTGACCCATTTCGACCTCGGCTGTATGACCTACTTGTAGACCAAACGATCCACACCCGGATATAGAAACCCCAGGACATAAGGGCACATGGTATAGCTATTACTGAAGGCCGGGCCTGGGGTATAACTAGCTCTCTTAGGACCAAGTTTATCCCATTTCTATGTTACACTGAAATACAACATATTTATGTATAGTACATATAAGATAAGCAGGGAAGTGTTCATTTAGCTTTCCAATAGGAAATACTGAACAGTGCCTGGTACCCCTTTCTCATCACATAAGCCCAGTTAATTTTTTAAATATAGGTCTCCATGGCTGCAGACTCTGTCCTTCACCACTACACTTCTATGTGTCCATATGATCCACCTCTCTGAGTGCATACTCAGAATATATAGATCATTAGATGGTTAAAATTAATTAATCATTATTTATTTAAAGAAAACCCACACAAGCATTGGGAGACTGTATACACGCCACAAACAAGATACAATCATACCACTTAATCTACTAAGTATATGTCCCACAGAAGTGTTCAATGTTGCTGACATACATACTCACATACACATACATGTAATACAAAAGACAGGTCCCTTACAGCTCTGCTGCCTGGGCAGTACCACAATAAAACCCACCAAAGTGCCCTAGAGATATCTTGGGTGAGATTTAATAGGATGAGAGATTCAGAAAGTGAGAGATTTGGTAACAAATCTCCAGTTTTTTTAAAGCGGCAATCATTTACACTGCAAAATCAAACTGGTTTTGCAGGGTAAATGATTGCCGCTTTAAAAAAACTGGAGATTTTTTTTACCAAATCTCTCACTTTCTGAATCTGTCATCCTATTAAATCTCACCCCTTGTGCATTCTAAGAGCTTCTATGAGTACGTACAGCACGTCAATGGAATGGTGGAACATAAAAGTCAGAATTTTGGTGACTTTGGTGTATTCATATTAACATTAGGAAAAAATCACCACTAGTTATCCTAAAGGAGTAGTACAGTGAATGTGGTTATTGTCTCACCAGGGAACAAAGAGTGACTGGAATTATAGTGTTTATCCTCACCGGAATCTCTGTCTTCCTGGCTCCTGTATTAAAGGTAAATTGTGTTACACTAACTGAATATTGTCTTCATACTGTCATTCTTTTTCATTGTCTGGTAGGAGAAAGGGCGGGATGTATCAACAGATATCGCTGTCCCTCGCCACGTCCCCGCCGCGATGCCAGGGCATATGTACTAACTATGCGGCTGGCATTGCGGTGCGGTGACGGAGGCCCCCCGCAAACCACATTACAGGTATCGCGGAGGTCCTCCGTCACCACACCGCGATGCCAGCCACATAGTACATATGCGCTGGCATCGCGCGATACCTGTATTGTGGTTTGCGGGGGGGCTCCATCACCTCCTGGGCTCCCCGGCATCTCCTCCTAACCCCTGCAGCCGGAAGGACATCACCAGCTGCAACGTGCTGCTGGGGGAGGAGGAGCAGCATGGAGGACGGGGATGCGGACGGCGGGCAGCTGGCGGTGATAGAAGCCCATAGGCTTCTATAGGGTGTCGCCACCCAAAGGTGCGGCCGGGTTTTGGTAAATTTGAAAATGCAGTAAAACGGAGGTTTCACCACATTTTCGTCTTCGTACATCCCGCCCAGGGAGAGAGAGAGAGTGAGAGAAAGAGAGAAATTCCATGTGGCCTTTGATATACAATATTTACTGGCCCCATCATAATGACATATATTGCATTGTTTGTTAAATTGTTATTTGGCATAAGTGATCTTAGAACCAGTTCATGATGACAAAATTGTCTGTTTGTCTCTGTAGTATATTCCGATGCCTGTCCTCTATGGCATCTTTCTGTACATGGGCGTTGCATCACTCAATGGCATTCAGGTGAGAATTCACAGAACTTTCGCCTTTCCAATTCAATTACGATACTTGGAAATAGATAATTAATTACATTATTTTAATAATATTTTGAGATAATCAAATCTGATAAGATACATTACCTAATAAGATTTACTGATAAAGTGTACATATATATTACAGCCAGCGGTGCATTACAATTGGGATTACCATAACATGCTATGATATCACATTATCCATGACTTCACTATTACAAGGCCTGGGCACACATTCCCCATCCCTCTGCCATATAACAAGGCCTGGGCACACATTCCCCATCCCTCTGCCATATAACAAGGCCTGGGCGCACATTCCCCATCACTCTGCCATAACAGGCCTGGGCACACATTCCCCATCCCTCTGTCATATAACAAGGCCTGGGCACACATTCCCCATCACTCTGCCATAACAGGCCTGGGCACACATTCCCCATCCCTCTGTCATATAACAAGGCCTGGGCACACATTCCCCATCACTCTGCCATAACAAGCCCTGGGCACCCATTCCCCATCACTCTGCCATAACAAGGCCTGGGCACACATTCCCCATCACTCTGCCATAACAAGCCCTGGGCACCCATTCCCCATCACTCTGCCATATAACAAGGCCTGGGCACACATTCCCCATCCATCTGCCATATAACAAGGCCTGGGCGCACATTCCCCATCACTCTGCCATAACAGGCCTGGGCACACATTCCCCATCACTCTGCCATAACAAGGCCTGGGCACACATTCCCCATCACTCTGCCATAACAAGGCCTGGGCACCCATTACCCATCACTCTGCCATATACTGTAACAAGGCCTGGGCACACTTTTCCCATTACTGGGCCTAAAGACACTTTCCCCATATGATAGTCAATGATCTACTTTTATCCTTATATACAGTAGCTTTAAAAAAATGTATTAATTATTATAAAAATCATATTTTTAATTTGGCAGTTCTGGGATCGCTGCAAGCTCTTCATGATGCCCGCAAAGCACCAACCGGACTATGCCTATCTCCGGCACGTTCCATTGCGCGCGTGCACCTGTTCACTGTGGTGCAAATTGTCTGTCTCGCGGTGCTTTGGATCCTGAAGTCTACAGTTGCTGCCATCATTTTCCCAGTCATGGTGAGGACAAAAGGGGGAATAGTATGGAAACAAAACAGTATTCCCTGGGTTCCGTGGAGGGATTTCTAATGAGAGATTTCCTCATTGATGTCTTGGTATAGTGGCTATTTTTTGTTTTTGTGCAATAATGGCCTAATTCGGACCTAATCACTGGTCTGCAAATCCATTCGCAAGCCGCTCACCATCGAATGATTATTCCACTGTTGGCAGTCTGTGTGTAGCCCAGGACTTACTCGGTGGCTGTGATAGAAACAGGCTGACATCAATTTCATTCACTGAGGCACCAGAGTGCTCTCGCGCTCCACGGGGTGGTGTGTGTTATGCGTCGCCGCGGCGCTCCATGGAGGGGGAGGGGGGTCTGTGATGAGAGGGAGAAGGCAGAACTGCCGCAGGTCAGTGATGAGGGGGGCGGATGATGCGCTGAGTTGCTTCACGGGGGGGGGGGAGAGTTGAGGCCAGCGCCGCTCACCTCCATCCAGGGGGGGGGGG
Source organism: Crinia signifera (assembly GCF_055691185.1). Taxonomy (NCBI): domain Eukaryota; kingdom Metazoa; phylum Chordata; class Amphibia; order Anura; family Myobatrachidae; genus Crinia; species Crinia signifera. Next base: position 267,650,157 of record NC_139220.1, on the reverse strand, counting down.
GGGGGGCACCTGCTCCCAACTGCTGCCCTCCAGTATATTATGTATACTATTTAGAGATATCTAGATATTAGAAACACCAATAGCAAAGATCAGTACCTACAGTACGTCTTCTTCAGTTGTATCTTTGCATTTACTCAGATCCTTTGCTTGATTATGGTGAGAAAGATGCTGGACTGGCTCTTCAGCCAGCATGACCTTGCCTGGTTGGATGACATCTTACCAGAGAAAGAAAAGAAAAAGCAGGAAGACAAGAAGAAGAAGAAAGGAAAAGACGATACAGATAGTGATGAGGTAAAGGAGAATGAAAGCAGGAGCATAAATTCATATTAAGAGCCCAGAGGTAAATAGATGGTAGTGCTCCCTGTTTCTACATCCCATCCTGTCTTCCTAGCCAGCCCCCTTCTTCTGTCTCCTCAGCCAACCCCCTTCTTCTGTTTCCTCAGCCAACCCCCTTCTTTTGTCTCCCCAGCCAGCCCCCTTCTTATGGTCCTCGGCCAGCCCCCTTCTTCTGTCTCCTCAGTCAGTCCCCTTCTTCTGCCTCCCCAGCTAGCCCCCTTCTTCTGGTCCTCGGCCAGTCCCCTTCTTCCGCCTCCCCAGCCAGCCCCCTTCTTTTGTCTCCCCAGCCAGTCCCCTTCATCTGTCTCCTCAGCCAGCCCCCTTCTTCTACCTCCCCAGCCCACTCCCTTCATATGTCTCCCCAGCCCGCTCCCTTCATATGTCTCCCCAGCCAGCCCCCTTCTTCTGTCTCCCTAGCCAGACCCCTTCTTCTTCTGTCTCCTCAGCCAGCCCCTTCCTTCTATCTCCTCAACCAGCCCCCTTATTATACCTCCCCAGCCAGCTCCCTTCTTCTGTCTCCCCAGCCAGCCCCCTTCTTCTGTCTCCCTAGCCAGACCCCTTCTTCTGTCTCCTCAGCCAGCCCCTTCCTTCTGTCTCCTCAACCAGCCCCTTCTTCTGTCTCCTCAGCCAGCCCCCTTCTTCTGTCTCCTCAGCCAGCCCCCTTCTGTCTCCCCAACCAGCCCCCTTCTTCTGTCTCCCCAGCCAGCCCCCTTCATCTGTCTCCCCAGCCAGCCCCCTTCATCTGTCTCCCCAGCCAGCCCCCTTCATCTGTCTCCCCAGCCAGCCATCTTCTTCTGTCTCCTCATCCTGCCCATTTCTTCTGTCTCCTCAGCCAGCCCCCTTATTTTGTCTCCTCAGCCAGCCCCTTCTTCTGTCTCCTCAGCCAGCCCCCTTATTCTACCTCCCCAGCCAGCTCCCTTCTTCTGTTTCCTCAGCCAGCCCCCTTATTATACCTCCCCAGCCAGCTCCCTTATTCTGTCTCCCCAGCCAGCTCCCTTCTTCTGTCTCCCTAGCCAGACCCCTTCTTCTGTCTCCTCAGCCAGCCCCTTCCTTCTGTCTCCACAACCAGCCCCCTTCTTCTGTCTCCTCAGCCAGCCCCCTTCTTCTGTCTCCTCAGCCAGCCCCCTTCTTCTGTCTCCTCAGCCAGCCCCCTTCTTCTGTCTCCCCAACCAGCCCCCTTCTTCTGTCTCCCCAGCCAGCCCCCTTCATCTGTCTCCCCAGCCAGCCCCCTTCATCTGTCTCCCCAGCCAGCCCCCTTCTTCTGTCTCCTCATCCTGCCCATTTCTTCTGTCTCCTCAGCCATCCCCCTTCTTTTGTCTCCTCAGCCAGCCCCCTTCTTCTGTCTCCCCAGCCATCCCCCTTCTTCTGCCTCCCAAGCCAGACCCCTTTTTCTGCCTCCCCGGCCAGCCCCCTCTTCTGTCTCCTCGGCCAGTCACCTTCTTTTGTCTCCCCGGCCAGCCCCATTCTTCTGTGCCCCAGCCATTAACCTTTATTGTACCAGGCAGTACCCATCAAACTACAATGTCTACCTGACCCAAACCACAGATAGAACAGCTATAAACCCTACTTGCACCCCTGCTATGATCAGGAGGGTGTATGCAGCAGTTATAGCATTTATCTGTCCCCCTGGCAGCTGGCACTATGAGGCAAATGCTTCCATTGTCTCCATGAGTTTCGCCACTGGATAGAAGGGAAATAGCAGCTACTAATGAGTTAATCCTATCTGCTGAGGCGAGGTAGAGTGTAAGCTTGAATTCTACTGTATCCTGCTCTACGATGTATAAACGGGGGTTTGTTTGCAAGAAGCAAACTGTAAGACAAATGTGTCTTTTTCGGCGCACTCTTTCTTGTATTAAATTATGTGATTTGATTATTCATTTAAAACATAACTTTTATTGGACTTCTTTATCTAAAATATATGGAGCATTTATAGGTTAGTAGTCAGTCACTTAATTTGACTGTCAAAAAGCACCAACAACACAGCGACATAACAAAAGACAAACTTACATGTACACACATGAATTTTCTATTTTACTTAGAAATATAACCTTTCATAGGAGGTATTTTGAACCATTATTATTAGTTCATATGCCTTATTTTGATTGCCTTGGCAAGTGGCGTTTTAGACAGCTAAGCCAGATGGCCCAAGTATAGTGATGGAATATATTCTATTTCTGTGCTGTCGATCTGTTGTATATCAGGGGTAAGAGTAGTCCCACGTGAAAAGTACTCCTACAACCGGTGGCTCCTGTGTATCTGCTGTTCAATCACCATGCCTGTGTTACCATACCAGCTCTTCTCCAGAGGTCTCCTCTCTGGTTAATAGGCTGGCCCCTAAAGAATCCGATGGTCCTGTTGGATTCTGGCCCAGATTAGGGTATGAAGGTAACCATTCGGCAGATAGTGTTGAATGAGAGTACCAGGTTGGTTGTATGTTGGAGCAGGAGTAAAGTTCACTTCTGCTTTCCAAAACAGCTTTAGAGGTCACCCTGATGCTTTTCAGTATTGCAGGGAGACATTGTAGGCTGGATGGATGAGAGAGTGTTTGAAACGGAGTGGTTCACAGTGGCAGATTTTCAGTTCGCCCGATGGTGGGACTTCTGCTTTCAAAGATCTGCTGTAAGCATCGAATCAATGATGAGAGAGTCCCATCTCACCAGAGCTTCATACTGACAATGAATGTGTGATTGTTAGATAAAAAGGGAGAGGAAAGGAAAAGATTGGTGAGGAACTACTGTAGAGATCAGAGAAATCGATTTTGTCTAATAATATCACCCTGTGTGGATCCAATCTCTTTTTATTTGCACTGTGTGTGTGCTCCACATCTGTTGTCATAAAGTAGGCTATCGTGGCCAATCTCATATGGTCACCTTTTTATCCCGAGATCTGGCTGGTGTGCCACAGAAAATATATGTATCTCTTGCGATTAGAACCACATCCAATAAGTACACATTTAGTTCGTAATCAAAATATATCAACTTACTCCCCTCATTCCTTACACACAATAGAATGTAATAATTCTACGTGCACTGGTTGTATACATTGTATCGAATAAATGTATATGAATACTGTTCCTAAGCATGCACACGGCATTTGTAAACAACAGATTATTATCGTTAGTATCAGTGGTCAATCGATACGTGAGCAGATAGCAGAAGGAAGTTCACCTGCACAGATTATAAATACTATACTTGGGCACACACAAATGTATTATTCCGGCAAGTTCATTTTATTTATAGTAAACATGTATCAAGAGAATTAATATTTCCTGTTCTGCAAGACCTGACATTTCAAAACAACAAATTGTCCTGGGTATCAGATGGCATCAATTGGCTTTAGGTACGTAGCAGAAAAGGCTGGCCTCACACACAGTGTATGGACTATGATAACACAAAATACATATGCCGTTTTGATAGGGAAATATTCCCCGTTCAGAGAGATTAATATCTCCTATTCTGCACAGTCTGACATTATACACACCATATTATCATGAGTGTTCACTGATATTGAACATAGGTGTAGGTAGCAGAAAATAGTGTTCACAGCTCACACTATGTGTGGGCAACGGCAACAATTTATACATATGCGGGTGACAGTGAAGATTCCACTAATTGCACAGTGTGTGGGCTGCGGCGTGTTCTATACAAGTACAAATAGCAAGGAATAAAAAGGGTGTTCACCGCTCGCACGGTGTGAGTTTACCTTGCTGGAACCATAAAATTAGCTGTGTATGATAATTACCGGGGAGACCGCTCGCAGGCTCTTAATGAGCTGCGGCGGGAGTCACCTTAAGTCGGCCGCTAGTGTTACCACGCCGGAATCGCGGGTCTGCGTGCAGCGGCTCTGGCGGATTGAGGAAGCCGACAGGCGAAACGCGTCTCCTCCAGCCACATCCAACACGCTCCGGCGTCAGCTACAGCCAGCTAACCGCTACCGCTATCCCGGGACAGCAGGAGAGACACCCAGAGCCGCTGCACGCAGACCCGCGATTCCGGCGTGGTAACACTAGCGGCCGACTTAAGGTGACTCCCGCCGCAGCTCATTAAGAGCCTGCGAGCGGTCTCCCCGGTAATTATCATACACAGCAAATTTTATGGTTCCAGCAAGCATAGGTGAATCTAGGGGGTGGTCTGGGGGTGCACAGGACCACCTATTAGCCCATGTAGCGGAGGAATGGGGCTTTCCAACGAGCCCAGCCCCGTGTCTCTAGCACCCTGGGAACTGGAGATACTGCCAGGCAAACCTGGAACGTTTTCCCTATAGGATAACATGGGACCCGCTAATTCCGACCCCCACCCAGTTCAACGGCTGGCAGTTCCCCCTTCGGCATCACTGAAGTTTGAGGTTGATCTCAGTCGAACCCAAATAACTGGGCCTTCAATCTGATACTGGATCCATATGGGTTAATTGGTTCCAGGGATATTGAGGTTAAACCGTTTTTTTTTATTTTCTTAAATGTAAATTCATGACTGTTTATGTTCTTTGAGGGCAGATTTCTCTGGAACCAAACAGCCCAGTTTCACAGGACCAAAATCATTCGAAGCCAACTCAAAAGTTCTTCAATATGATACTGGTCTCATGTAAATGGGTCAGTTGGTTCCGAAGATATAGCTGGTTGGTTAAAGGGGGGTAGGGAGAGGGGAGTGGTTGTCTCTCCCCCTCGCACCAGAAAATGCAGGGACTAGGCTGGTGTATAAGGGGTCAGCCTGGGAATGTCCATACATGATCCTGGGACCATATTCCCGGGTAAATCCCTGCATTTTCTGTTGTGAAAGGGGTATTATTTCAAACAGCCGTGACCTGCAGTGCTCTGAATACAGCCGGGCAGCCCCCTGCTCTCTGCCCAGCTGTCAATGACTGTCACCCCTGCAACTTCCGCTCCAATTCTTCTCCCCGCTTTCACCTCAGCCCGCCCTCCCTTTAATCATGTGGTGCCGGCGCCCGGCGTGCTCCCCCGAAGTCACGCACAAAAACAGAGCGCACAATATTTCAAATGTCCACCTGGCTAGAGGGGACACCAGGAGGGGAGTGGGAGCATGCTCTGCGCTGCGCTCTGCTCCCCTCCCCATAGAAGCAGCTGCACCGCTCTCCATCTCTCCCTGCAGCAGCAGCAAAGGCTCATATAAAAATGTACAGTAAGTGGCACTTTTGGGGGCATTGCTTAAGGGATGCTACAAGTGGTGGTATGTGGGGGCATTACGCATAATGTGTGGCTTAATGTGTAAGGGGCATTACGGTGTGCAGCATCATGTGTAAGGGGCATTATGTGTGCAGCATCATGTGTAACGGGTACTATGGTGTGCGGCATCATGTGTAATGGGTACTATGGTGTGCGGCATCATGTTTAATGGGTACTATGGTGTGCGGCATCATGTTTAATGGGTACTATGGTGTGCGGCATCATGTGTAATGGGTACTATGGTGCGCGGCATCATGTGTAATGGGTACTATGGTGCGCGGCATCATGTGTAATGGGTACTATGGTGTGCGGCATCATGTGTAATGGGTACTATGGTGTGCGGCATCATGTGTAATGGGTACTACGGTGTGCAGCATCATGTGTAAGGGGCATTATGTGTGCAGCATTATGTGTAAGGGACATTATGTGTGCAGCATAATGTGTAACGGGTACTATGGTGTGCGGCATCATGTGAAATGGGTACTATGGTGTGCGGCATCATGTTTAATGGGTACTATGGTGTGCGGCATCATGTGTAATGGGTACTACGGTGTGCAGCATCATGTGTAAGGGGCATTATGTGTGCAGCATTATGTGTAAGGGACATTATGTGTGCAGCATAATGTGTAACGGGTACTATGGTGTGCGGCATCATGTGAAATGGGTACTATGGTGTGCGGCATCATGTTTAATGGGTACTATGGTGTGCGGCATCATGTGTAATGGGTACTATGGTGTGCGGCATCATGTATAATGGGTACTATGGTGTGCGGCATCATGTGTAATGGGTACTATGGTGTGCGGCATCATGTGTAATGGTTACTATGGTGCCATCAAGCAAGAACCCCCTAGCAATGAGCACGTAGGTAAGCAGCACTTATGTGGCAAATATGTAATGGGCATTACGGTTTGTTATATAGTATGTAATGGGCATCATGATGTGTGGCACAATGTGTAATGGGCATTATGGGGTGTGGCCTTATGTGTAATTGGCATTACGGCATGTGGCTTTATGTGTAATGGGTATTACGGAGTTTGCTAAAATGTGTAATGGGCATTACTGTGTATAATCTAACGTGTAATACCACACCCCTTTATGTGATGCCACGCCTCCTTCCCATGAGGCCATGCCCCCAGTTTTGACGCGCGGCTACGCCGCGCAAAGGTCCCCCTGCTGTTGTGTCTGGATCTGGGACCACCCATTACCATTATTCTAGATTCTCCTATGCCAGCAAGGTAAACTCACACCGTGCGAGCGGTGAACACCCTTTTTATTCCTTGCTATTTGTACTTGTATAGAACACGCCGCAGCCCACACACTGTGCAATTAGTGGAATCTTCACTGTCACCCGCATATGTATAAATTGTTGCCGTTGCCCACACATAGTGTGAGCTGTGAACACTATTTTCTGCTACCTACACCTATGTTCCATATCAGTGAACACTCATGATAATATGGTGTGTATAATGTCAGACTGTGCAGAATAGGAGATATTAATCTCTCTGAACGGGGAATATTTCCCTATCAAAACGGCATATGTATTTTGTGTCATCATAGTCCATACACTGTGTGTGAGGCCAGACTTTTCTGCTACGTACCTAAAGCCAATTGATGCCATCTGATACCCAGGACAATTTGTTGTTTTGAAATGTCAGGTCTTGCAGAACAGGAAATATTAATTCTCTTGATACATGTTTACTATAAATAAAATGAACTTGCCGGAATAATACATTTGTGTGTGCCCAAGTATAGTATTTATAATCTGTGCAGGTGAACTTCCTTCTGCTATCTGCTCACTTATCGATTGACCACTGATACTAACGATAATAATCTGTTGTTTACAAATGCCGTGTGCATGCTTAGGAACAGTATTCATATACATTTCTTCGATACAATGTATACAACCAGTGCACGTAGAATTGTTACATTCTATTGTGTGTAAGGAATGAGGGGAGTAAGTTGATATATTTTGATTACGAACTAAATGTGTACTTATTGGATGTGGTTCTAATCTCAAGAGATGCATATATTTTCTGTGGCACACCAGCCAGATCTCGGGATAAAAAGGTGACCATATGAGATTGGCCACGATAGCCTACTTTATGACAACAGATGTGGAGCACACACACAGTGCAAATAAAAAGAGATTGGATCCACACAGGGTGATATTATTAGACAAAATCGATTTCTCTGATCTCTACAGTAGTTCCTCACCAATCTTTTCCTTTCCTCTCCCTTTTTATCTAATAATCACACATTCATTGTCAGTATGAAGCTCTGGTGAGATGGGACTCTCTCATCATTGATTCGATGCTTACAGCAGATCTTTGAAAGCAGAAGTCCCACCATCGGGCGAACTGACAATCTGCCACTGTGAACCACTCCGTTTCAAACACTCTCTCATCCATCCAGCCTACAATGTCTCCCTGCAATACTGAAAAGCATCAGGGTGACCTCTAAAGCTGTTTTGGAAAGCAGAAGTGAACTTTACTCCAGCTCCAACATACAACCAACCTGGTACTCTCATTCAACACTATCTGCCGAATGGTTACCTTCATACCCTAATCTGAGCCAGAATCCAACAGGACCATCGGATTCTTTAGGGGCCAGCCTATTAACCAGAGAGGAGACCTCTGGAGAAGAGCTGGTATGGTAACACAGGCATGGTGATTGAACAGCAGATACACAGGAGCCACTAGTTGCAGGAGTACTTTTCACGTGGGACTACTCTTACCCCTGATATACAACAGATCGACCGCACAGAAATAGAATATATTCCATCACTATACTTGGGCCATCTGGCTTAGCTGTCTAAAACGCCACTTGCCAAGGCAATCAAAATAAGGCATATGAACTAATAATAATGGTTCAAAATACCTCCTATGAAAGGTTATATTTCTAAGTAAAATAGAAAATTCATGTGTGTACATGTAAGTTTGTCTTTTGTTATGTCGCTGTGTTGTTGGTGCTTTTTGACAGTCAAATTAAGTGACTGACTACTAACCTATAAATGCTCCATATATTTTAGATAAAGAAGTCCAATAAAAGTTATGTTTTAAATGAATAATCAAATCACATAATTTAATACAAGAAAGAGTGCGCCCAAAAAGACACATTTGTCTTACAGTTTGCTTCTTGCAAACAAACCCCCGTTTATTCATTGACAAATACTGAATGTGTTGGGCGCACCGCCAATCCACGACTACAATAATCTATATAGGTAGTCCTTCATATTGGTCAAACAAATGAGTATCTACGAATACCATAATTGATGATAAAGTCTGTGCGGATCCACAACCCCCTTCCCTTGCTCTATGATGTATTAAGCCAGGTACACACGACATATATGTACCTGTTGAAATAGGTGGCAGCGGGGACCCAGCAGATGCCAGCTGGAGGGAATGACAGAGGAGGCAGCAAGGGCCATGCTTGTACATGCAGGACATCATTAACTACCCACGGTAACACACATCCGTGACGATATTGATTGTACACACTACACAATTTTTGAAAAATATGGCTTAGAAGGGTGCTTTTAAGCCATATCTTTTAAAAACCCGTGTTTCTCCTTCGGGAGACGTCAGGGGCCACAGGCTTTACAATGGGTAGTGGATGGGAAAGAGCACCTGCACCCTAGAGTTTAAATTCAACTGCCTCCCAGGCAGCCAGACTCCTCCCCTCCTCTACCCCGCCTTTAGGCCAAGGAACTTAGGTTTTTTTTGGATCTTCCTTAGCCGTCAGACCCTGGATGGCGGCGAATGGGCCCTCCATCTGGAGGTGTTTCAGATGCTGGAGGTGTTTCAGATGTGTATAAGGTGCATTCCTACTGTGGATTTCATATGTAATGGGTACTACTGTGAGCGTTATGTTGTATAAGGGGCATTACGAATGTGTGCATTGTGTTTTTAAGTAATGCTACTATGTGAGTTATGTATAAGGGACAATACTACTGTGGGTGTTTTAAGTGGCACCAGCATTATGTTAAAGGGGCATTACTTCTGTGAGCATTGTGTATAAGGGGCACTACTGTGGGCTTTGTGTATAAAGGGACACCAGGTATGGTGTAATGTGGATTGTGCTACTGTATGGTGTCATTTAACTAGCGGTACTATTGTGTGGCTGTACCCCTTCCTTATAATACCACACCCTTTATTTGTGTGTGCCATTAAATATGGGAGGGTGCAATTATATAGTTTGCAGGAGGGAGCCAGACACCCTAGCACCGGCCCTGATTGGACTGTGCTGCAGGCTCATCTCTACAACTGCCACTGGTAAGGAAGTCCAGAAACAGAGCATTTTGGGCCAGATGTATCAAGCTTCAAAAGTGATAAAATGGAGAGTGATAAACAGCCAGCCAATCAGTTCCTACCTGCCATGTCACAGACTGGGTTTGAAAAATAACAGGTAGGAGCTGATTGGCTGGTTGTTTATCACTCTCCATTTTATCACTTTTGAAGCTTGATACATCTGGCCCTTTGTACCTAATGGAATGGGTCACGTTGGAGGGTATGTGGGTAACATCTCCCCGCTGCTCCACTCTTAAGAAGGCGAGAGACCTCTCCCTACCAGTCTATTGATGGTGAGCATTTTGTTACCTCAGCTACATGTCCATGCAGTGTTTACAATGTTTGCTTTGTTTTACCAATGCAGGATAGATCTGGCCACCCTGGAGCACTGCATTCAGACTCCTCAGCCAATGGATCAGATGTGGACCGCAGGTGGGTGTAATCTGAGTGTGAACCGTGGGACAAAGGTTTATGAAAGAGTTTCACAGATTAACGCTCTGACATTTTTGACTGTTGCGTTTTCATTTCCTTCAATACTCCTAGGAAATTAAGTTTTAGCGACAGGCCCCTTTTTCTTTGTCAACAATATGTTGTATTTGGACACCTTTTATTGCAGCACCAAATTCTGTGCATTTCTAATTCTAATTGACAAAGAAGGCCAGTGCTGAACAGGGCCAGGATACTGGGGGCGTGACCAAATTGGAGAGGCGTGGTCACAGCCCCTCTCAAAAAAATACCAAAATACATAAATAATAATATGCGTGACACTGTTAACTGGTGCTCCACGCTGCAGCGGGGGCCATTTATCCCTCTCAGCTGTTAGCCTGTGCCTTTTCTGCGCATGTGCAGTCCCCCTTTGCGAATGACTTGCATAGCTGCCGAACCGTTTGCAGGTATAGGGGCGGGCTGGGGGCGGTCGGCAGTGGGGTTGGTGGCCGCACATGGGAATGTCCAGTGTTTCATACTGGGCGTTCCTATGGGGATGAGGGCGGGACGATGTGGGTCGGGGACGGGCGGCTGACATCACAGGACGTCAGCTGCCCGCCCTGTCTTTGTCCCGGTGCTCACAAATAACAGTCAGTTCCCATTGACTTTTATTTGCGAAGCCCAGAGAAATCATTCGATGGTCAGCGACCATCGAATGATTTCTCCGGCAGCAGCACCATGCAAGGGGATGTGTTATCGTAACACACCCCTCGCATGGTTGCAAGGGGAAACTGCAGAGGGGGGGGGGTATTCCGTTGGACGGGCTTTCTGTTTCTCCGTAAGCTGCGATATTCGCAGCGTACCGAGTCAGCCGGAATCCTATATCCCCAATGCAAATGACGGCTTAAAACCATCTATTGTATAGACACCAAATATACTGACCTCTTCTGTGTCTTCCACATTATAGTATAACGCTGCACCTGAAGATCTCCTGTCCTCCCTCTCCTGCTATCAGCTACCCCAGGAACACAATCGGCGCAGTCCCTCAGGTGAAAATCGAGATGGATTCAGAATACGATGACTCTGACCTAGAGAAGAATACCAGAGATCGGGGCAGTGAAACTACTTTATAGCATTCATTGTACCCTTACTTCAAACAGAATCCTGTCTGCCAGGCAACCAAGGCCTCTGTACCCTGGGACATGGCATTGGGTACCTTTTTACGTTTGAGTCCAAAAGGATATTTATTCCTCAATACAGGACTTTTGCAATAGCCATTTCCTCTGTAAGGCTGTAATAGATCCTTTATACAATAACATAGCACAAGTTCCAGATACAGATACTTTTCTCCAAATTTCTTATGAATCGGGCATCTTTTTAAAGCATATTTGTGGGTGATGATACTAATAAAATTACATTATATAATCACTGTGTTACTCCCCATTAAGGCAACGAGGCGCATGATCTTCGAAGCAGCCTCAAAGGTTTTAGGTTGACATTCTTTTTATCATTACTTTGAGTGCCAAGTGAAATTTTCAAAATAGGTGGGAAAATTACCAAGCAAACATTTTTATTCATCATAATGACCTTTTTATATTTACCTTATATGGGAAATATAATCTTATTTTAAACATTTTTTATTTGAATTTATATAACAAATGTGAGTGATGATGGCATCTCTTATTGATGCGCATCTCTCAGAGAGATGTTGACCCCTACTCATTCTGTCCCACATATTTTGGGAACCAGGACCTGCCTAAGAGCCAGGTGCTGGTTTCTTGAATATAGGGGGACCTTATATAGTTAATTTCCCCTGGCATTTGAGAAACCAGGACTGTCTCATGCTTATGGCGGGGACCTCACACCATTTTTTTTTTTTACATATAGACATTTTTGTAATATAGACAAAGAAGATGACACTCCCCCAGGCTTTATTCCAACCCATTATTCAAATTTGAAGAATTTTTTTTATTCCCCTGAAGTTGCCAAACACATTCTGTGAGAGATTTGAAATCTCTCATGCTGAATCTCCCATTATGAATCTCTGGCACAAACCTCTCTGTGTGTGGGCTCATTATCTGAGAGATTCAGTTTAAGGGAAATCTCTCATGCTGAATCTCCCATTATGAATCTCTGGCACACTTGCATTGAAGCAAGTCAGTCAGAACCAGTCATGCAACTACTCAAAGGTGACATGATGGTAAAAGACAGATGAGAAGCAGGGGATTATGCTATGAAAATGCTTACAGAGAAGGAAGATGTTAAATAAGTTCCACTCACTTCCTCATATGTCATGTGACTGTAATCACCGTTGTTAAACATGTCTAGCAGCTTGAAGAAAAAATAAAGGAAAATCAGCAATTTAATGTATTGTCTAACAGATAATCAGTGTTTCATCGTCATATTGAAAAGAAAAAAAAATAATTAACCATTCTTTCATTTAGAGTTTAAGGGGAGTATTCAATACCGGGTCCCAACTGTCAGTATGTCCCAACAGTCGGGACCTTGGCCTGCTTTCAGCCCACTAGCCAGTTTATCGGCAGGCGTGATTCAATGTTCCGCCTGCCGATCGGCAAAAAGGGGGGGTGTCTGCAAAAATGGCCGTGGATTGTCAGGATACGGCTGTGATCTCAATAATCTACTCCAGTTTTCAGCAAACCGGAACCCAACTGCTCTTAAAGGCCCTTATTCAGATCTGATTGCAGTACAAATTTGTTTGGAAAATGGGCAAAACCATGTGCACTGCAGGTGGGGCAGATGTAACATGTGCAGAGAGAGTTAAATTTGGGTGGGGTGTGTTGAAACTGAAATCTAAATTGCAGTGTAAAAACAATGTAGCCAGTATTTACCCTGCACAGAAACAAAATAACTCACACAAATCTAACTCTCTCTGCACATGTTAGATCTGCCCCACCTGCAGTGTTCATGGTTTTGCCCATTTTCCAAACAAATGTGTACTGCGATCAGATCAGAATAAAGGTCAAAGTCTGGCCCATTCTGTTGAGCTGCCTCTTCAATGATGTCAGGAACGACTGCATTGAATAGGCGACTGCTGCTATTTCCCCTGTCGGAAATAGCAGCGGGGATTGAATACCCCTTTAATTACTCACAACTCTTAGGATATCAGTTTTTAATTTGTCCATGTATATAGTGAAACAATAAAAAATGGGTGGGCAAGAAACATTTTTACATTTTGATTGTCATATAATGGAGGTTCTGTAATTTTCACACTTGTTTGCTATGGTAGTAATTTTTTATTTATATTTAATGTAATATAAATAAACTATGTGATAAATTTACTAAGATGGGGAGTTCTATTGAACATGGGGTGATTGGTTGCTGTCATCTTGTCATAGTTAAAACACAGGACAGTTAGAAGGGGACTGGCTATTCCTTAATGGGACACCCAAATCATTTGCCGGATCTAAATAATGTAATAAGAAATGTAAAAATACAATCAAGATGGCTAAATTAGAGACTGAACGTAAAATAGCCGCAGATAGCAAAATGCAGTTTCTAAAAAAATCTACAGTTATATAAACAGGAAATGTTTAAGGAAGGAAAATATTGGCTAAAAAATAAGCAGGAAACCCTGGTAATAGAAGGAAAAGCGAAAGCGGAATTATTTAATGCATTTTTTGCTTTGGTATTTACAAGGGAAGAATCTTCAGAAGATCTCCCACAGATTAAATGCTCAGCTCTTGATTGCTCCCAAACTGTATGTTTGAGTGAGGAAATAGTCAAAAATAGAATACAGAACCTAAATAGTAACAAATCTCCTGGTCCGGACAAAATACACACAAGGATACTAAAAGAATTGAGTTCTGTCATAGCACTACCATTATATCTGATATTCGAGGAATCAATGAACTTGAGGACGGTACCAAGGAACTGGCGCATAGCTAATGTAGTACCAATATGGAAGAAAGGTAGCAAAACTAGCCCTGAAAATGAATTGCTAATTGTTATAGCAGAACTTTAAGCCTACTTGTTACCCACTGAAGATAAAGCATTGACTATTGAAAACGGTACTTATGTAGTATCTGGGCTGCCGATTTTTTGATTGTATGCCTTAAGTTAAGGCATACAATCAGATGCGATGCGATGCGATATCGCATCGCATACGATGCGATGCGATGCGATGCGATGACCCGATTTTTCCATAGGATTCAATGTTAAAATGGACTGAGTCCATTTTAACATGAAATTCAATGGGAAAAAGGGGTCCTTTTCATACCCCTACTATCCAAGTGGGCATGGAGTTGGATATAAACCTGTGGCGAGCGTAGCGAGCCACCGAGCCCGAAGCGTGGCGAGCGAAGCGAGCCCCGCGAGGGGACGGTATTCTGTGTCCCCTCGCGGGGCTCGCTACGCTCGCCACGCTTCGGGCTCGGTGGCTCGCTACGCTCGCCACAGGTTTATATCCAACTCTATGCCCACTTGGATAGTAGGGGTATGAAAAGGACCCCTTTTTCCCATTGAATTCCATGTTAAAATGGACTCAGTCCATTTTAACATTGAATCCTATGGAAAAATCGGGTCCATCGCATCGCATCGCATGCGATTTGGTCGGGTGCGATGCGATGCGATGGACCCGATTTCAAAATCGGCAGCCCAGTTACTACATAAGTACCTTGAAAACTAATAATAGAGTATCGTGTACAGGGTGTCAGGAACCGTAGGAATAGCACTGTTCATGCATGTCATTTACCTGCTTGCTTGTGTGGTCAAAGACTCATACCTCTCAACATGATCCTCTCTAGGCGGGACACACTGCTCTGCTCCTGGACTTTCCTTTTAATTTAGGATTGCCCTCACCTGTGGTGAAACACCTTTCTTATTAGTGAACCTTTTCAAAAACAGGTGATGGCAAACATACATTAAGAGGAAAGTCCAGGAGCAGAACATTGTGTCCCTCATGGCATGGATCTCCTAAACCGCAAACACCCTCGGCTCTCTGGCCATGTCTGCTACCAGCTTCTAAGCTGCATCTACCCTCAGCTCCTTGGATCCCAGGCCGCATCCGTCACCGGCTCCCAGGCCACATCCTTCACCAGCTCCCAGGCCACATCCGTCTCTGGCTTCTAGGCCGCAATGCTCATTGGCTCCTAGGCCGCATCCGTCATTGGGCTCTCAGGCCACAACACTCATCTGCTCCTAGTCCGCATCCACCACCGGCTCCCAAACCTCATCCACCACCGGATCCCAGGCTGCATCGCTCACGGTCTCCCACACTGCATTGCTCACCAGCTCCCAGACTGCATCCCTCACCGGTTTCCAGGCTGCATCTCTCACCGGCTTCCAAGCTGCATTGCTCTTAAGCTCCCAGGCCGCATGACTTCCCGGCCCCTAGGCCGCATCAAAACTCTAAAGGTGCCCATACACTGAGGCAATTTGGTCCGATTTCTGCCGATTGCGACCAATTGGCCCGTTAAATCGGACCAAATCGTCCCTCCCTGACATGCCGTCGGGTCTGATGTGCATTGGACCCGACCAGGTGGTCGGATCACAACGGATTGCATGCGCAGGTTGTTGGGTGTCCGTACACTACTGCGAGACATCGCAGCAGTGTATGGGCACCTTAAGTCTCACTCTCCATTTGGCTCCTAGGCCATCTTGTGGTGTTTCCTCCCAGAGCTGCACAAGTATCAGTTAAGCCAGGGGTGGCCAAACCTGGCCTCAAGATCTACCAACGGTGCATGTTTTCCAGGCAACCTGTGGATCTATAGTAGGAATGAATGCAGCATGTTTGAAAATGTGGCAGTTACTGTAGTATTGACTGCAGCTGTGCACCAGCTAGGTAACCTGGAAAACGTGGACCGTTGGTAGATCTCGAGGACTGGTTTGGCCACCCCTGAGTTAAGCTGTGCTTGAACTTCCAGTGACTATAGTTACAGAGTAATCAGGACTCCTTTACTTCTTGCCGTTGTTTGATTACATGTACCAGGACTTTCTATTAATTGCTGAATTATACCTGTGTGCTCATTAACTCTCTTATTATTGAATTCTTAGGCATCCCTCTGAAATATAGCAAGTTATGCATGCATTCCTGCTATATTAAGCCACCCATCTTCAGATTCTCAGTGCCCTACACTGATCCACTATTGTCAGTGTTGGGAACACAACAGACCCCAAGCCTGACTCAGGGCTGATGCTAGGGTGTTCGGCACCCCAGCAACCTATAAATTAGCACCCTTTCTTTAATACTTAATAAAAGGGACAGAGTGCAACAAAGATGTACACCACAAAATAGGGGTGTGGCTTCAAGGAAGGGGTATGGTCTCATAATAGTACCACCAATACAAATTACACCAAAGTGTAGCACAATTTTATTCACATTACATCACGTAGTGTCTTTGTTCATGTTATGTCACACAGTAGTGCCCCTTATACACAATACCCACAGTAGTGCCCATTATACACCTAATGTTCACAGTAGTAGTTCCCCTTATGCATAATGCCCACAGTAGTAGTGCCGCATATACACATAATGCTCACAGTTGTAGTGCTTCTCATGCATAATTCCCACAATATAAGTGCTGATACACATAACGCCCACAGTAGTATAGCTTCTTACACATAATGCCCATATTGTTTCACACGGGTGTGTGTGTGTGTGTGTGTGTGTGTGTGGGGGGGGGGTGTTATCACTTCACACTGCTGCTTGTCATACAGCAGGGAGAGCACCCGTCCTGCACGACGCCTCCCTGCTTTGCATCCTCTGCTGAGCGGGTGGAGTCGGCTCTGGTTACAGAATAGGTTAGTATTTTCAATAATCTATACTCTGACATGGGTGAATTCTAGTTCTGTAATATACTGCAAAGATTCTTGCAAATGTGACACGATAGACCATACATGTGGTCTCCTCACATCCCAGCGTAATGGGGTTCCCATTTCTTTCAATTTGTTATTGCTTTTAGTAAGATGGGCCAGATCGCATTTCTCTTTATAAGTATAGGAAATGTGCTCTGCTTACTAAAATAAAATGCAAATTTAAGGGTTTGGAGAAGTTTTTCATTAAAAATGGTCCAAAAGCCCTTCAATATATTTAGGTCAATGGTTCTCAACCTCAGTCCTCGGGACCCCCAACAGTGCACGTTTTTCAGGTCACCCAAAAAGTGCACAGGTGCACTCATTACTCACTGGCACATTTCAAAAGCTCCACAGACGGAGCTAATTATTTCACCTGTGACTACTCTGTGTGGAGACCTAGAAAACGTGCACTGTTGGGGGTCCCTGAGGACTGAGGTTGAGAACCACTGATTTTGGTGATACTAAAATAACATAAGAGTGTAAATAACACCCCTTTTCACATAATTTAGTAAAAAATCATATTAATAAATGGGCCCCACGTCATTCATCAACATGTCAGCTGGAACAGTGTAATGTGGGCTAGGTGAAATGAGGGAGATTGCTAGACTAATGAGGGAGAGAGGGAGATTGCTGTTATTTCAGGGAGTCTCCTGCAGAATGCAGGAGGGTAGACAACTATGGCTGTAATCAGGGCTTAAAGTGGTCATGCAGAGGTGGGGAAACTCATTTCTCTATGCCACCTAATTACCTCCTCTCCCCTACCCCCAATAGGCAGAGACAGGGCCAGTGGAAGAGTTTTTGGCATCCCCCTGCAAACTAGAATGCTTTTCTGTTACAATTACAGTGCAGGGCCAATGTGGAGGTTAAAATGTTCCACCTCACCATTAGAGGTGGTGGAACTCAGTTCCACCCCGTTCCCCCTCATTTAACCCCTGGCTGTAATGTGTATGTAGTATAAATAGGTATAGTATATCCTGCAAGCGAGTTAGCCTGTATAGATAGAAGCATATATTTAAATTCTCTCTGCACATGACCACTCCTTACATCACATATGTAAACATAACTTGTTGCATTGCATATATTGCATATGAGGGCTTGCTGATATGTCAAAGTGCAGACAGGCTATGGCAAATGTTGAACTAGCTAATCACATGAATCCAGATGAACTGGTTTATTGAACGCCTACTGTAGTTTGCAGATGTCAATTCAAAGAATGAAGCATATCTATTACAGCCACTTGTTGTGAAAACAGTAATCTCACCGAGCCTTTGCTTGCCATATGCTGTACTTACTTGCACAATATCCCTTCTTTGCACATTACTGTTATATACAGTAAGGGCTTAGTGAATAAATAACCCATATGTGCAATAAATAGGGCTACCACATATACAGTTTTCACTTGACCAGTCAAAATTTTGGCTGCTCCGTCTTGCCCAGGTTTCACAGACACCTTTTTGTCCCTAGCTCTAGTTCTTTGGTTGGCTGCTCAAGCTGACCAATCAAAAGTGAGATGGTACAGGATTATTTTAGTAGCGCCTTCTGTAAACTTCAGAAATACTCTGAGCAACTGCACTTGACTTTGTGCTTTTGGGTATGTACCGTATATGTATGTATGTATGTATATATGTGTATTTGATCATGATCATGTGGTCAACAGACTGTGGAGGTTATTCCGATCCACAGGCAAATGCTGCAAAGTTTGCAGCATTGTGTGTAGATTTAGCGCCACCCACCGCTCATACGGCTGCTCGTCCCCTTCACACGCCGAATTTGCCTGCACAGTTGAGAATCGATGTTTCGCATAAACATCCATTTGCAGCCTAGGGGGCAAGTACCACATCATTCGATGGTCACCGACCATCATTTTGTGTGGAACGAGCATGCAAAACTAAGACACTGGGGGCATATGTGTATAACGCATTTTCATTGACACCCAAGTTTTGTCGTGTGCATTATGGTGTGGGAAGTAATGTGTAATTGCCATCACAGTGTGGGGTATAATGGTCACGGTGTCTCACGGTGTGCGGCATAATGGGCCTCATAGTGTGCGGCATAATGTGTAATGGGCATAATGTGTAATGGGCATCACGGTGTACGGCGTATTGTGTAATTACCTTTACGGCTAAACAGTGTATATTGATTTCTGTAGCTTGTCATAGTTTGGGCTTGGTTTGTGAGGTGTACTGGATCACTGTGAGGGGCTTTATGTTTATATGCCATTATGTGGCCTTCAGCCAACCAGCTTAAGCATGGGAGGACAATGACCATTTCTGCGGTAACCAATGTTTGGTCATGCAGGTTGCAAGAGTGAGGTGTAAGGTAATTGTTTTCCTGCTAGTTCACACCACTTCTTCACTACCACATTATGTATGGGGCGGCGCATTTTTATTTCTTCACACTGGGAGATAACTTGTCCAGAAACAGCCCTGGTCTTTGTGGACACATGGCGGGACCCCAGAGGTGCAGTATAATAATATGGGTGCAGAGTGCAGACCATGTCCAATAATTATTAAGCTGGAACATTTTCAGCTTACAGTGCTGGTTCTCACGCTCGGTCCTCAGGGCTCTACACGGGTCATGTATTCCAGGTCATCCAGCCGATGCGCTGTGTATCACCAACTGTCACATTTTTTAAATCCACAGGTGACCTGCAAAACATGACCTGTGTAGGGTCCTGAGGTCAGAGTTTGAGAACCTGTGGCTCACAGAAATGTTGTAATGTTTGTGCACCGCTATTGATTCAGACTTTCTTCAATGGTAATAGCTGTATTGATTCAGACTTTCTTCAATGGTAATAGCTGACGATCTTCTCTGCTGTAATTCATTCAAGACTAGTATATTGCCTATGCCTTTCCTCCAGTTTCTGTGTGACCTCTAGCGTGTGAGTTTGGGCTGGCTGGCTGACACATCTGGTTGCGGCCCTGTGTTTAAAGTCCTTGCCCTATTAATGTGTCCTTCTTAAGGATACTCTGTCAATAGGGTCCACTGTTACTACCTCAATAATTGTTTTCTTCGTCATGAAATTGCTTTATTTATCCACAAAAGCAAATATTGTTTAGTGTCTGCAGCTGGTTTTTACTAACTCAAACATTTAGTCCATGTCAGATTCCCAACAGAGCTGAAGGAAAGCTAAATAACACTTGAGCCCTATATACAGTAGGATGGTTTCATGAGTTCTGCCCTGGGAGGGTAAGGAAAGCTGATTGGAGGAAAGCATGAGCAATACTTACGAAGTTCTATATCAAAGGTGGATTAATTATTAACATGTATAGATTCATGAAACTGGATGAACCAGTAATCCACAAGTACTATTGTAAAGACAGGGAGAGTAAAGCAAGATACTATACTGTGACCACTGCATAAATATATAGTAAATTAGGACTGAAAGTTTAGACTGTCAGGGATATTACAAATAACATGAATGACAAACCCGTCAGATATTATGAAATATTAATATTTTGTTGACACTGTTAAAGTATCTTCAGTGAGGTGGCTCCTACAGTATCGGTAATGTCTCACTGTGGGCCAGATGCCCTAAGCTTCAAAAGAGAAAATGGTGAGTGATAAAAATCTAGCCAATCAGCTCCTACCTGCCATGTCACTTTTCCCGGGGGGCCCAGTAGCCCCACATGATTTTTTTGGGAGCCTCCTGCCCATTATGGGAGGGTAGGCAAGTATGAATTATTTGTGAAGCTGCAATTTCGTATGCAGCAGATGAGAAAATATGCCAATGACTAAGACACATGGCGGTATTTAATGTGGCCAGCGAGGGGGTTTGTACGGCAAGGATGGCTTTTCCTCACTAAAAACAAGCCATCCTCGCCATCAAACCCCCTTGTCGTCCCCTCACCGTATTCAATGTAAAGCACAAATCCTCGCCGTGAGAGGACATCAAGAATCCCTGCAAATGCAGCGAGTTCGCTGCATTGTGTGGCGGGCCCTGCCGTTTTAATGGCCACACTCACCATTTCCACCTCACCTCAGGTAACAGGAGAGGTGGAAATAGCGAGTGAAGGGGAAGGAGTTGAATACACTGATGGCGAGCTATTGGCACTTCTCGCCATCATAGCTTGCTGTCAGGGCATTGAATATTCCCCACTGTCTTGTGCATAAAGACACCAACTGGCAGCATCTCACACAACTGCTTATGTACAAAAGCAAAGACACCTGCAACTTGATGGTCATACCATAGAATATTTGAGACTCTGCGGAACCTCTATGCTTTCTCTAACCTCTATGCAGAACAAGCATCTGACCGAAGACATGTGGGCCTCTCCAGCTGTGTATGAGTTCACAGTGGCTGACTGTGGCATGCCCAGAAAACAGTCCTGACCAGTGGCAGCTCCATACTTGAGTCATCGTAGCCCCACCCCCTGCAATACGATGCTTGTAATATTGGCATGGTGTGGCCATGATGATGCAATCACCAAGCTGCCTGTGCTGTCTCCTATCCAGAGCCCATCCCATGCCCTGCCTCTTATACTCCATAGAAACATAGAATTTGACAACAGATAAGAAACAATTGGCCCATCTAGTCTGCCCCTAAGCTCCGCACCCTACTGTGCCAAGCTGGCTGCCCTCTCCCAGCTGAAATGTCAGCAACCCTTCATCAAGGCTTCCCAAAAACTATGGTTTACAGAATATTTCCGTTTTAAGAATCACGGTTAAGTGAGTCATCCTTTACCGCTATATATTGTAAGCAGCTGGTGGCGTTACATAGTATCGCACCAGTGGTAACAGCGGAGTATACCGTCAGGACAACAGTGGTGACAGTGCATTTGCAGCAGGGTCTCTGTATGTGCCCTTGGATGGGGTCACACAGGGGTACATCCTTCCACAGTGGAGGACGGAGATAGAATGTAAGCGGAGAAGGCCACTATTTCACTAGGTCAAGATGGAGGTCACGCTGTGACACCAGAGTACCCCAATGCCGTGTAGGGTCTCAGCTGCCCAAGAGCAGAGACAACATGTCATCTCCTCCAACATTCAACAGTCAGTGGATTTGAGACCGGTCTGCCTTTTGAATTCTACAAAACCCGAAAGGACCTGTGCAAGGGGCAACTTGCCCATAAATTAAATAAGTCAGCAGAGAAATTATTTATAAATGTTACTCAAAGATTGAGAAACAAAGGTTTATCTTTTTAAATACACCTCCCCATACTTATCAACAGGGTGATCTGTTGGCCCGCTGGAAGCTCCGATCACCAATGATCAGCGATCCATTGGCAGATCAAGGAAATCAAGCATGTTGAAAATGTCCCGATTCCACAATCCCCACCAGGTCTGTTTAATATACCAGCTCTCAGAGTCCAGACACGACTGTCGGGATCAGATATTGCCCCCAATACATTGTAGATGTATGGGCACCTTAAGATAGTAACTCGTGGTGGGCACGTCAGGGACAGCAGTGTAGATCTGATTTAAGGTTTCAGCTTAACTAGTGACCCCCCTTTGCTTCAATTTTCATTTTCTACCACCAATTAAAATATATATTTTTTTATTGTCTACTAGTTAACAACCAGCCACAATGTCGCCGTTGACTGTGTCAACAGTAATAAAATGTTGATATGTAAAAATATGAATAACTGGTGACTTACCATCTCCTGGCATCTACAGCGGCATCTTTTGGATCCCCTTCAGTCAGGTGACATCACTTGTGGATAAGATCTCCAATCCCCTGGTGTTCCAGTAAGTATTTCTCCCCTATCCTTAACTCTAAACCCTAACCTTAAACACAAACACACACACACACACACACACACACCATAAACTCCTGCCCCCTAACCCCATATTAATATTCTCACAATGTCAACATTTTATATTCTGAGAATGTTCACAAGTTGCTTATATATATATATATATATATATATATATATATATATATATATATATATATATATATATATATAATATTATCAGAACTCTTCATATTGTGAATATAAATATTGGTAATGGCGACCTTTTGAGAATATCCCAATATCAGCTGTTCCTCTGTATAAATCAATTTTTGGGAAGAATTTAAAACAAATTCAGCCCATACTGTAGATTGTCTGTTACTGTATATGAGCACATAGAACTGAATCTAAATCACATAGAGAAAAATCTCCTTCCATACGACTTGCAGGCTCGTTATATGTTCTATGCTGGTGGCATAAAGACTGACCAATTTATGTAATTGTCTGTCTTTGTTTCATTATATGTAGAATATATATATATATATATATATATATATATATATATATATATATATATATATATTTACAAAGTAAAAATGAGTTTAGGGTTTACTTGCTTTTTTTTCTATTTTTCTGTGAATGATTTACTACACGTTAAACTGTATGTAAATATAAGAGATTTGTCAACT
Source organism: Crinia signifera (assembly GCF_055691185.1). Taxonomy (NCBI): domain Eukaryota; kingdom Metazoa; phylum Chordata; class Amphibia; order Anura; family Myobatrachidae; genus Crinia; species Crinia signifera. The sequence goes on along the minus strand of NC_139220.1, from coordinate 267,626,752 downwards.
CATTGTCAGTTGTGTAATTCTGTAGCGAGAATATACATTTCAGGAAGATATTACAAGGTTTGGAAATTTTACGTTGTGGACATACTGTACGACTAATGCTGACAACTATACATAGAGTATTATGAAATGATAAACTCATTACTTAAATACTTCAAATTGCAATACAGTGTATATATCTAGTTTATGTGCGAGTTATGGGAGTGGCCCAGGCATACTAATCGTTTACAATGGTGGTACTACTATAGGCCCCCATACAATACAGCGATTTGGGCCAAATTCATCCATTTGCGACAGCAAAGATTTCTTCACAAATTGCATGTGTATGACATTCCATCGGTTCCGATGCACGGTGATGTCATACATCACATATCATATGAAAAGGACCACATTTGATGTGTTGTATGCGGCTCATGGGGGGGGGGGGGGGGGGGGGGGGGGGTTGGATGGCCATACACTGCAGCAATACATCACAGTAGTGTATGGCCAGCTTGCAGGAGGGGGGCTGGTGTAGTGTTATGCCTTACCCAGACCAGGGGACATTGAACAGGGGGTTTGTGGTTTCAATGGCGACAGTGATGGTTGCATCTAAAGAGAACAGAAAGGCATGGGGCGAAATGTAATAGGGGTCGATTTTTGGTAAAAACGGCCGAAATCGCACAGTTTCCAAAAATCACACATTTTGAAGTGGCAATTTTTAGTCACTTCAATTCGCATCCAGATGTTTTCCCATTGGAAAGCATCTAACTCGCACATGTAATAGGGTGTGATTTTTGGTAAAAATAAAAAAAAGCCAAAAAATTAGACCAGGTTCTGGCTGGCAAATTTGACAGAACCATGCAGATTATTATGATCTGTGCATGGTTCTGTCCAAATAAAAAAAAAAGTGTTGAAACAATTATGGGGCAAAACGGCGAGAGCAACTGTGTGGCCAGTTGAAGGACCAAACATCAGTAGACACAGATTTATTTTTATATTTAAAAAGTTACCAATTTTCTGTCACATTGACTTGTTACAGGTCTCCCCACAAGGATGTGAGGTAATATGTATCCAACTATAGGAAATATGGGCAGATGATAGAATGCCCACACACTTGACAAGACTGATCAGATAATCCAAACAGTTTCTGGCCATTTTAATCTGTTTGGTCTAAACGCTCATGCCTCCACTATTATTGGCATATCAGCACAGTAATCATATAGTGTGTAGCTAGCCATTCAGAAATGGTTCCTCAATGAGGCGTGTACACTGCAGCTACACCCAGCAGCCAATGAGCCTCATATTCCATCTCCATTATATTTCTTGGCCTCCTAATCTTTGTACATAGCACAATTTAGTGTGCATTAGATAGACAAATACTTCCTCACTGAGCAACAAGAAACCCTGTGATATCAGGTTTACAGAAACTATTGTCTTCTTGTTCTTTGTTGCAATGCTGCCTTACCCTGGATCAGCAACCATGTGCTCAAAATTCTCAGCCTGTGTCACCAGTCTTCCCTCCCATTTGTAGGTGTCACAATAGTCCGGGGTAGGCTTATTGACTTGCTGAGCACTGCAAGCCTGTGCTTTATGCTGCTGATCCTGGGTAGGCAGCCAGCACATATATTACATACAACTTTATATGTACATTTTAGCTGGCTCTTTCCTGCAGTCTCTAGTTAACGTTGCAGCCCCAGGGCAGTAGAAACCGCTGACCTCCACCAAGTTAGGTTTTCAAGACGCAAACCAACTCATTGACTACTAGTCAATGAGAGATTGTGCTCTTTACACCAATAGTTTACAGCACTTATGCTGTTATAATATAGGAGACCATATGTCTAAAACTCCCCCCTCAGGATCACATACAGTTCATCTTTTCCAGGTATCCTGACAAAATCCAGACAAATTAGCACCACCATCTTTTAAAATGTGACTGAGTAAGGAATATGTCCATGCTCTGCCAGGTAACCTTGAAACATGAACTGTTTAAGGACAGGATGGAGAGAGTGTCACATCTGGTTTCTCACGGGCAATTCATACATATGAAACAAAGAAATATATAGGGCGAGATTCTATGCTATGCGCTAAATGCGCATGTTTTATTTGCGCACCACATCACCACAAATCGCCAATTTTAAATTCGCATTTTTCAGTCAAAATGCGCATATTTAATGTGATGCGCATTGGAGGCTGAAAAGTGCGAAGAGGGGAGATTTGCAGCGAAGTGGTGCGCTGTATTTAGTCCAGAAAATGTGCGATTTTCAGACATTTGCAGGACAGCGCAAAGTGTAAAAAAAAAAAACGAGCGCGGGGTCCCCCGTCCGAGCATAACCTACGGGCTCAAGGTAGGCAAGTATCAGTGTGTGTGTGTTTTGTGTGTATTAAAGTTTTATTTTACAGGGTGTCAGTGTGATTTTGTGCACTATTTTTTTCACTGCAGAACTACAAGTGCCAGCGGGCCCTTTAATGCCCCGCATGCTGGGACTTGTGGTTCCCCAAGTCCCAGCATGCGGGGTAGGCTTGCTGGGACTCATAGTTCGCCAGTGTAAAACAATAGTTTTAATTCTTTTTTTTACACAAGTCATCAGCCCGATGCCCACCGCCCAGGGGCATCGGGGACAGCCCCGGACTATCAGCATGGGTGGTAAGTCCTGGAGGGGGGGTCCCCACTTCCCCAGGACCCCTGCCCATGCTGACCAGCCAGGGGGTTAATGCTTTGGCCGCGGGAGCTTATATAATAAGTTTCCCCCCAGCTGTGGCATTACCCTGCTGGCTGGTTGTGTCCGGTGCTGGTTCTTAAAATACGGGGGACCCCTAGTCACTTTGTCCCCCGTATTTTGGGAACCAGCGCCGGACCTTGAGCCCGGTGCTGGTTTCATAAAATCAAGGGGACCCCTATTTGTCGGGGACCCTGATTTTATGTCACCAGCACCGGCTCAGTGAGCCCGGGGCTGGTTATACTCGGGCGGAGGACCCCGCGCTCGTTTTTTTATTTTTTAACCATTTCTATTATTTTTTACAGCAGAACCCTGCACAGAACATTGCGATCTGTGCAGGGTTCTGGCTAATTCGCCTAACAGACCCAGGTCTGAAATAAGTGCGATAATTAGTCACTTAAAAAATGCGATGTGCAAATGCGCATTGCATTAAATAAGCGACTTGTATACTTTTCTGTGCGAAAACATCTGGATGCGATAAAAATGCGAATTAATCTCACATTTTTATTCACCAGACCTTAACGCACATAATATGCGATTTCAGCCCCTGTGCGCATCCCATTAAATAAACGATTTCATGGGAAAATGCGATATCGCCATTTTGTGGTCTAATTACCGCAAAAAAACGATAATCGCATCCCATAGAATGTCACCCATAGTGTAGTATGTTCTTAAAAAGTCATATTATGGCTGTCTTCCCAAAGATGAAACGTAGAGTCTCTGAGATGGTGGTTCTATTCTTTATAGGTTCACCCTTCGTGCAGACAATAGTGAACGGTGCTTATAATAAGCTTACATTCATCAAGGTGGTAAAAAACATATCAATTTAGTGATCATTTGTATGCTTACATCAGCCTCGCGATGGATCCTTATAAAGTGGTTTCTTTTCAATGAAATGACGTCCAGGCAGATGTTAAAATCTAGTGGAATTTATTAAAAAGTAAATATAAAAGTAGGGGCATGTATACTAACAAGTATAATACATACAGCCTTCTCCAACATTAAAACACCAATGCATTTCAGTGTCTGTCTTCATCAGGGCACCTTGTTGGTATTTTAATGTTGGAGAAGGCTGTATGTATTATACTTGTTAGTATACATGCCCCTACTTTTATATTTACTTTTTAATAAATTCCACTATATTTTAACATCTGCCTGGACGTCATTTCATTGAAAAGAAACCACTTTATAAGGATCCATCGCGAGGCTGATGTAAGCATACAAGTGAGCACTTAAAAGATACCTTGATATGTTTACCACCTTGATGAATGTAAGCTTATTGTAAGCACCGTTCACTATTGTCTGCATGAAGGGTGAACCTATAAAGAATAGAACCACCATCTCATAGAGATGGACTGTTTCATCTTTGGGAAGATAGCCCTAATATGAACTTTTGAGAACATACTACACTATATATTTCTTTGTTTGTTTCATATGTATGAATTGCCCGTGAGAAACCCGATGTGACACTCTCCATTTTGGCCACACTAAGCAAAGAATACGTAACTGTTTTATTATTATTTGTATTATATTGAGCGCTACTAGGATCACATCACAAGTCTTTTTTGGCTATTATCTGTGTAGGAGGGACTGAACTATCCCTGATTGTTGGTTGTGATCTTCATTGCTGCTCAGGGCGCAGTTATTACAGTAGAGAATTTTTTTAAGGACAGGGTTTGAGAACCACTGATCTAGAAACTAATATATACACGTTACAACAAACAGAAATAAAGCCTACATTTAAGATATTAACCAATTATAAAATAAGAACACAAGACTGGGAATTGGAATTTTAATTCATGTTAATATCACCTACATCTGTCGCACTGAAGAGCAGGCGCATTTGTATCACAAATTACTATTCCAACATAATCTGTAACATATTCCCAAAATACTCGCCCAGCATTTCTGAATCAACTGCAGAATTGGTTCAACATGCTCCATTCACAATTACACTCAAATCATAAGTTAAAAATGCAGTGAGCAGATGAGTTTTTAAAATAAACCCAATAGCCCAACATAAGTGAGCAGCTGTATATTAATCTGGAGTTCTGTAGGACCCAGAGGAGTCCAGCCTTGCATAGCCCCCGTCAAAGGCTTTTCAGAAATCCTCCTTACCTACAGCATACCCTCAGCAGAGGCACAACTAATCATGGTGGTATTTAGCATAGAACATGTGATCCCAGATGTCAGCCACCAGCTGCCTTTGTTATAGAATTGCCAATCTGGTAAAATAAATTTCCTCGCTTTAAGGTTCAAAGTTAGCACAGAACCATTGCAAGAGTCGCTACCTAAAAGTCCTCCACGGACCATAATGCATCACTACCCACGGCAAAGCGACAGTGGTACTGGACTGCATTATTTTATCTTAAAGCCCTATTAGCACAGGAGTCCTGTAAGTGTCAAACCCTGGATTTTAACATCCTAGGTGCCAAACAGAGCATTACCTTTGGCTTAGCATGCACTTGTAACAGTTACTAGTAACAGCGACCTGTAACAGTACATGAGTTTGCATTTAATGATGAGTAACAAGGCCCCAGATCTGCTGTTCTAGGCGTAATGAGCATAGAACTTGGCCTAAGAAGCCTGTGATTTCTCTAAAATAAATACAAATATTGCATTTCTTCGGCCTGTTCAGGGAGTGGGTTTGGAATGTAAAGACAGTTCTTTGAATGAACAGGTGTTAAAGGACTAGAGCTTGTAGTAGTTGTTCTTCTGGTTTCAACATTCTCTTTGCAGCGATAATGGTGTTCTTCATCAGCATGGCGACTGTCATGGGACCAACACCTCCAGGGACTGGCGTGATGTAACTCGCCTTCTTTCTTACTTCTAGCAAAGAGAATACAGATAATATTATAGCAACTAACTGAGTATTCACTTCCTCATTCTTTGCCCAGTCCAGAACTACACTCCTCCCGCCCTCTACGGTCGGCTGACGACTGTCGTCTCTCCTCCACCCTGATCACTGCTTCCCACGCTAGAGTACAGGACTTTGCCCGTGCTGCACCAGTTCAGTGGAACGCACTCCCTCGCTCCATTAGACTCTCCCCGACCTTGCAAAGCTTCAAACGGGCACTGAAAACTCACCTATTCATCAAAGCGTACCCTTCCACCGCATAAACTAGCTGGTTCTCCGACCCCTTGCCTGTTTACATCCTGCTATTTAGCCACCACCCACTTGCACCTCTTGTAATCTGTCTGTCTCCCCTTCCTACTAGATTGTAAGCTCCTCTGAGCAGGGCCCTCTTCCCTCCTGTAGTCATAGCCCACTTCTCTTCACATTTCACTCACAGCTCTCCTATACTCAAACACTCAGTGACCATCTTCGTCTGCATACTCCTCTCCATCATTGGCCACAAGCCTCTAGTTGTATGTTGATTGAGTCCTCACTACTTATATCCAAGCTGTAATGTGTATTGATCTGTGGTGCTCTTTATTTGTACTCCTATTTTTGTTATTTATTCAATGTTATGCCAAGTTTTGTCTCCCTGTACTGTTCCTTTGTACGGCGCTGCAAAACACTTGTGGCGCCTTATAAATAAAATAATAATAATAATAGTATCTGCACAAAGTGTATAAAAAGAAACCTAAAAGTGTCTAGAATCCTCGCTTACCATCAAAGTCTACGTCCCCGACAAGCTTAGCCTTTCCAGTGATTGGATCTTGGACCCGATTTATCCCGACATCAATAACCGCAGCGCCTTCTTTGATCATGTCCGCGGTGATTAGGTTTGGAATGCCTATAAGGAATGAGATGAAGTTATTCCATTTGTAAATAACACCGCACGTGCCAGGGGGACATCAGGTCAACAGGGATTGGTTTAGAGACAAACCATGTGTTTTAGAAGTTGCGCTGTAACTTACCGGCAGCCGCTACTACAATATCAGCAATTCTAGTGTGCATCTTCAGCTGTTCCTTAGGAGTGTACCGATGGGAGATTGTTACAGTGGCATCCCCTGCAAAGAAAGACACACACTTGTATTGGGTTTAGGAAGGAAAACATACAACTGACAAACAAAGTTGGCTGCACACTAGAAGATACATCTATCGTGTGCCATGATATGCCTGGTTGCAACAGTCATCCTCAGATAACCCTTCAGAAAGCGAACACGGGATGTCACTAGCAATGACATGCTGTAAAATGCAGCATGTTACTTGGCTAGCCCTAGTCGGGCCCAGCAAGTGTGTATGCACCTGCTGGCATGAGAGGTTGTGCTGGGTACTCATCTAATGTGTATCCAGGTTTAGACTATGCCATTGTATAATGTTATGTATTTAAAACAGAAAAGCAGTGCCAGAGACCACATGAAATGCACTCACCTCCAGGACGTTCATGTTTGCCATCTGTATGGAGCAGCATTGCAATGGGCATTCCCACATTTTTGGACCTTCCAGCTACCACTACATTTTTTCCTAGAGTGGGGATTCCTGTGTAAATGGAAAATGCACGTCACAAAGATGTCTCTAAAGTACATGTCCCAATACCCTAGTGTTCATGAAACCCAAAGTGCAACAGAATATCAATGTCCAAGTGTAGGCATTGTGTTCATATTCTTGTTTATAAGCTAGGTGGTTGCCAGAGCAAGATGCAGTTAGCACACTGAGATTAGGTAAGCCGGCAGTTGAAACCCTGGAGCCAGAATACCGCACCAGAATCATGATCATAAGCATCCCAAGAGGAAGGGTTAGGTGCAAGCTGCAGGGAGGGGAGGATTGGGATGCCACTGTCTGACTGCCGGCACCCTGCATGGTGACCTCCCATATGTATTCCGCTAAAGTATGTACTATCTTCACATTAGACCAAAGGTTATCCTTTGACAAAAGTGTATCAGGAATGTTGTGGTGGCCTTACCGGTTCTTTTGATGATCTCCCACACCCCCCAGGGAGTGGCAGGTAACATGGAGTACTGGTCTAGGCACATCCGGCCCACATTCACTACATGGAATCCATCTACGTCTTTATCTGGAATTACCGCATTGCACACTTCCCTTTCATCAAGATGCTCTATATAAAAAAAAAAAAAGAAGTATAAGCTGAAAATCACCACCACTGCCATAAAACTACAACATGAATGCAGTAGAAACAAGTAGCCAACCCAGCAATATCGGTAAAGGCTGCACTACTCCAGGATGGCCCTAGGGGTCAGGGTAGGGGAGATACTTCATTATATCCATCTAGGCAACACGCTACTCATTCACCTTGTACTGTACATCGTAATCTGTAACTATTTCTATGCTTAGGTCCCCAGTCCTCAGGCATGATGTAAGGACACCTTGACAGAGACCGACTGTTGGAACGCGTTGGTGTTTTTTTATTCAGAGGAAGGTTGTATGGACAGTATTTGCAATTAGACATACCCCCTCTTTTAATATATGTTTTATACTTTTCTTAAATAAATACTACCATTTTTTTTATTCATCTGCCTGGATGTCATTTCACTAAAAGAATCCGTTCTACGAGGATCCACCGCGAGGCTAATGTAAGCATACAAGTGAGCACTTAAAGATACCTTGATGTGTTTAATCCCATTGTTATGAATGTAAGCACCATCTTTTGTTACCGCACGAAGGGTGAATCCATAAGTAGTAGAACCACCACCTTATATAAGATTGAATATACCCCCAATGGGAAGATATGGACTTTATGTAGAAATACTACACTATAACATTTTTTTGTCTACTTTCTTTAGCATTTTCTTTGAGAATTCTGATGTGATATATCCTACAACTGACTACACACAGCAGAGGATACGTATTTATTCCTGTTTAATAATATTCTTTTGAGCGCTATTAGGATTGCACCATAAATTTTTGTTTCCAATTATGTAAGGTTTGGCAGTAATGGACTGTAGGTAATTATCCACCTATTGCATAATCCTGTACATGTGCATTATAATCCCAGCCACAATATGTGCAGTAACTAAAATTAAGCTGTGTACACATGGTGCAATATCGCTGGCAATATGGTCGCTGAGCGACCATATTGCCAGTGATTTGTTTGTGCTGCAGCGATAAATCGCCAGGGACACGCTCCCGTGTTCAGCCCCCTAATGATCACTGGAGCAGCCGTTTCCCTATGCGGTTCCCCGGGCAAAGAGTCTCCTGTTCATCAGAGGCAATCTCTGGTCGCTGATGAAACCTGGACACTGAGCGATATATTGCATTGTGTGTGCACAATACAGTCAATTAAAAGAACTAAATGCTGAAGCGTGCCAGAGTGACCGGCCTCACCAGCAATGCCTGATTTGGTAATAGCTAGTTTATATTCTAAACAGCCAGTTACAAGCTGCTCAGTATTCTGCATTCCAAGTCTCTGACACCCTAAATAACCATTTCAACAGCAGTTTACACAACAAAATAAATCCCAATTCATTCTATAAACATTGGTCACAAGCTTAGCTTAATTGTGCAAAGTTTGCAAACAAGATTATAACAGACAAGAGTAAAGGCAAATACTTACTGCATAGTAGGGAATCATGGGGGAGACTGATCAAAGCTTGGATGGAGACAGTAGACAAAAAGTACCAGCCAATCAGCTACTGTCAGGTTTCAAACAAAGCCTGCTACTATATCTCTCTCCAAGCCTTGATAACCCTCACCCATGGTTTCGATTATATCCAATAAAATAGGAACAGAGCTGAAGCATCATCTGAACCATAATACAAAGTTACACCTCTTGATAAATTACATCCATCCTGCCATTTAGTGAGGGACCACAAACGCAATAAATATCCACACTATTAATATTAGACTATCTTCAGCAGTAAAAAAAAAAAATCAGCTTTGGTTTAGCCTACAAAATGCTTCAACAAACCCCCGTAAAGCAAATACTGGAAAGTCAGTCAGAGACAATGTACAAGCTTCTATAGTGCAAGACCACTAACCTGGGAGAGGAAGCTGCACCAACAAGCCGTCCACATGGCAGTCATCATTGAGTTTGCCAATAAGATCCAGCAGCTCATCCTGAGAGATGGATGAGGGTTTCAGAATGGTTTCACTGCTGATCCCTAAAGACAGAGCAGGACATGTAGTTTTAGCAATCACCTGCAAACTTACACTTGAACAATGAAACTTTAAGCAGTGGTGCTTCAGTTTGTCAGGAAGTGCGTTTCCTGGAGATGAGCCATTCTGAGATTTTTTTATGTTGTCTGCCACCATTATCAGACACTTTCAGGTAGGTTATACCTGCCTCCAAAGCCTTGTGCAATGCCAAAGGGCAAGCTATGACAGCGAGCAGTGCCGATAGCTCAGTCAGTATTCAACTGACCCCCCCTTCACACCTCACTGGTCCTTTTAAGACATCAAAACGGCGAGGCTTGCCACTATATGAAGCAGGCTCGCTGCATTTATGTCGAACCTTATCGTTCCGGGGAATCCTCTGCGTCAGAGGAACATAGAATACGGTGAGTGGCCGGTGAGGGGTGTACAAGGGCAAGGATGGCTTGTTTTGGGCGATCCTCGCCCAAAACAAGCCATCCTCATTGTCGGCATTGAATAGTGCCCTATGAAGGAGGTAACTGACAAGACCATGGGTCTTCAAACTGTGGCCCTCCAGATGTTGTGAAACTACAAATCCCAACATGCCTTGCCACAGTTTTAACACTCCCTTATAGCAAAACTGTGGCAAGGCATGCTGGGATTTGTAGTTTCACAACATCTGGAGGGCCACAGTTTGAAGACCCATGGACAAGACTCTGCATGCTAATGCACACCATACTGGCCCTCAGAAAGACATTCAAGGGCATTCAAATGAAGTACCAAAGTAGTAGAACGCAATTTTTTTTTGATACACAGTTAATGGAGTCAGAGTTGCATGTGATATAGGGTGCACATTGTGACACTGCCTACAGGATAATGCATTGATGCTTGGCAAAATATATCAAAGCCTACCCTATTATCAGCTCTTTTTGAAGCCTGTGTCTTACACTCTGTACATGTACAGAGGAAATTGCTAACTACTGGAAGTAATTGCATATAATTCTCATTTTATTTTGGCAAAGTTTTAGGTTAATTAGCTACCATATTCCAGGCTTGATAAATGCATGTAGCATGCATTTGATTCAGATGTAAAATGTGGGCCTTTTTCTTTGATGTCAATGAATGGACAGAGGCATACATACCCACATCTGCAGCGGCCCGAGTCTTGTTCAGTACATATGAATGGCTGGCAGGATTATTCCCAACCAAGATCACGCTGAGATGAGGCCTCTTGTTGCCAGCTGCTACCCACTGCTCCACATCGTGCCGGGCCTCCTGCCGGATTTGTCTGGCCAGCTTCCTCCCGGATATGATGACCGCTTCATTTCTTAATTAAAACAAAAAAAATTGACACAAGACATTTAATTATACCAAGGTCATGAGACAAAAGGCTCAGACATACACAATGGTTCCATAGTATGAAATTACACAATGGTTCCATAGTATGAAATATCACCAAAGACCAAAAGATTGTGTGTTTATGGCTCAACAGAACTAAATAAATAAAGTTTGCTTGTTTGACCATGTCACACATCTACATTGCAACAATGAATGTGGGATCTCTCATTCTGGAGCTATGGCTATTACTACTAGGATTCTATGTCCCTTGACCCTTATTAGAGTTTTATTGCAACTACTACAGATGCGTCCCCATATCTTTGCTGCAGTAATGCAAACCAGCCCTTGTTGGCACGCCAGGTCACATGACACTTTGCATTTGGGCGTCTTTTTTCCTGAAAACACGTCTCTCACTCTTAGTGAAGAGAACACAGATTATATTCTAGCAACTAACTTCAGTATTCACTCCCGTATGCTCTGTCCAGTCCAGAACGATACCCTAGATCGTATTGTGAGACTTCACATTTGGGAGTCTTGCCTCAAAGGAGTCATATGGTGCCCATACACTGCTGCAATGTCTCGCAGCAGTGTACGGACATTCTATACCCTGCGAGCAGCAGGGACGCATGCGATCCATCACAATTTTTTGTCGGGTGGTCGGACGGCCAGCAGGACCGACCCCCAACAGAGGTACGATGCGCAAGGGACCGCGCATTGGACCTGAGGGGACAAACTGACCTGATTTGGGCCGATTTGATGGCCGGTTTCTTTGCAATCGGACCAAATCGGCTCAGTGTATGGGGGCCTTAAGATGCAACACAATGTAACTAGTATGCACCAAAAGACCAATTATTAAACTTTTATACCTGTGTGCAATAGTCTACTTGCATACACATGGGTAGTTTGTAGCCCTATTTCTAAGCGATATGACTAGATCAGTTAGACACTGAGCACTGATCTGTGTGTAGGCATCCCAGAGACTGATGTGCGGCTCCAAGCACCACCATCTCACATCTGTACATATGTAGTGTTGACACTACTTGGGTCTTTTAGGCTATAGATAAGACACACTAAGTCCAGATAACAATGGTGAAAGATAAAAAGTACAAATAAGAGAACATAAGTGCACTGTACTATAGTACTATAGATCAAACTATTTAACAGAAAAATCGGTTATGGTTACAAATCAGTCTAAAGTTAGAAATGTCTAACGAAACCCCAAATTAGACCATGTTTGCAGGTCATAGCAACGCCACCCCCCCCCCCCCACCTTTTGAAATACAAACGGATTTCAAAGCGCCATTTATAAGTTTGAGCTATGAAATGTCAGCTCCATATTACACGTGGTCTCCCCCTCACCCACCCCCATCAGCCCTCTCCAGCATCGGCCTGAGTATCCAGACTAATTTTAGAAGTAGATAATGTTACAGCAGCTTGGTTCTGACCAAGACAGCATGTGCTTGCTAGTAAAGTAACTTTTCCTGATGATCCAATAGCTGCCACACCAGCACTTAATATATTCGTAGCACGGAGCAACAAAGGTGCATACACACTGTACAATTTTTTTGACCAATTTCATTGAAAGACATTGATGACCAATTTCCCTTGAACCCAGTGTCCTGGACTAAAGACGAACAATCTAGCTACAATTTTTAGGCTATTTTTTTAAAGATAGCCAGATTGCACAGTTGATGAAAAATCTTGATGAACAACTGGCGGGTATGCGCTTCATCATTCGTCGCACTCGCACTGAAAGATATTTTGACCAATTTCGTTCAGAATGGCCAAAATAAACGAAATCGGTCACAAAAAAATTGGTCAAAAAAATTGTACAGTGTGTATGCATCTTAACACTGTAACAGCCAAACCTAGGTTCAAATGATTTATCTGCAGATTGCAATATACAGTAAGAGGGGCATTAAGACTTCTGCTTGTACTGAATAGAGAGAAATCTAAAAAGGTAACTTGCGGTAGTCTTATGATAGACACAAGGCTCTTTGTAAATACTGCAAAGCAACAACAAGTCCGTGCAAACACTTCCAAGCTCAACAGTTTGTGTAAGCATTGAATCAGTACCAACTCGCTGTTTATTCACCGGAGGCCAACACGTGCATTCCACAGACTGAGCTAGTTGGGAGGCGTAACCCACACAAGCCTTACTAGACTAGGCCTCCGTTCCTACTTAACCAGAAATAGCGATGGCTAAGAGCCCAGGTAGACAAACCAGCACATCAATGGGGCCTGGGAAACGTCCACCTCACTGCTTTATAGGGTCTGATTTGCATCTGGAATGCGGTGCTACTAAATATAATGTCCCCATCATTACAATCGCAAACTAAATAGGTTGAAAATTAGTATTTCATATAACTGTTGCATAATCCATCTTAAACACAAGATATGAGACCAACAGACAGATGTACACTATTTGGAAGGGGGGGGGAGGTTCAAGTTTTATTCACACCCAACCCCTCATCTAAAGCAGCGTTTCTCAAACTGGGTCCTGACCACTTCAGCATGGGGTCGCGACTCCATGTTGCTGCCCATAAAGCTGATGGCTTTTCTACTGTCAGTGATTCAAGGAGTCTGTTATTTTATACTCCTCACATCATTTTGTGCCTCCACAATGCTGCCATGTATGTGCTGTTTGCTGACTACACATGTGATGGGATGACCTGCTGCAGTAACTTGCTTTTGTCCGGTCTTTAATTTATTGTCTGATGGGAGCAAAATAGTTTGAGGACCCCTGATCTAAAGAGACTGCAAATCAGGGGTCAACATTTAAAAGCTTCTTAGCATGCCACTTCCTGCTAGTACCAACACCTGGCACCAATACTCTGGGGTGCTTTGGAGCACTTGCAGGGGTGCCCTGGGTTGGTGGTTTAGGACAAATTCAAATTATTTATGGTCAATGTAATTAACTAAACTCAGTGTTTGTGGCTTCCAATCAAAATATGTGGACAAACTGAAGCAAATCCTGTCTCACTATATAACTGAACTTTATAACAAAATATTTACATAATTTAAAAAAAAATCTCTCTATATTAATCACAAAAAATAAAACTTTTGTCCTGGGGGTGCCATGAAAAAAAACTTGCCTGTTTTTGCTATTTGGCCATGCTAAATTTTATGCAGGGAATGCCTAGATGTGTAGTTCAACAACAGCTGGAGTGTCAAGGTTAGCCATCACTGCTCTAGGGCAGGCATGTCCAATCTGTGGCAAGGCATGATGGGAGGGCCATAGTTTTTTTATGCCTGATCTAGGGCACCAGAATTAATTTGGAAACTATTGGCTTAAGTGACAACACATTTACCCATGGACAGAAGAGTGTAAAAATTGATAAATCGCATTTTGCATGCCCCCAGAGACCAACGTACACCGTGTCAGATGCAGTAGTGTTAAAACAGGTATTGCACCATATTGTATGTAATGGGTTAACTCATTTGGAAAAAAGGCAACGTTTCTTAAAAGTGGTTGATCCCATTTACTACGCACTGTTCATATAATACAAATATGACCAATTTAGCAGCCTGTATCTTGTGTAACCATTAACGCTGCCTGGTGTTCTAGCTGTCAAAGAAGTCCTCCCTCCATACATAACAAGCCTGCGGGCTGCTGGGAGGCCCTGGATGCTTAAGGGGTTTTCAAACCGACATTTATATTTCACATTCAAGAACAAGTGAGCAATGTCGCATTTATTTGGGTCCTGATAAAACTTCAGCACAGCTTTTACAGCGCAACCTTACTGCAGCTTATACAAACAGGACAGATAAGCTGGCATGGCCATCGCTGGGTATACTGGCTACATGCGGATCATTCTAGTTACACCCAGCAGTTTCCGCAGATTAAACCCTTTAATATCAGTATCTCCTCAATGCTTGGTCAGCTACTAGCAACACTTCTGTTAACATGATCTCGCTCTGCAATAGGACTGTGCACCGATATAATGGACAGAATGCAATTTGCTGCTTTAGTTTTAATTTACCTTCATGGGTGTAACTGTCAAAAATCTACTTTGGGGGCTGTGTACACTTTTACCTACACACCACACAACCAAAAGGTTATTGTGAGTAACTGTCCACCAATACATAGGCAATGCTCCTCAAAGCCAGTAGTCACATCGCACCAGAACAAGTTCTAGAGATAGAGCGTTCTAGACCGATGGATAGAGATATAAATAAATATATCTATATATAAACACACAACATCTGCTAGGAGTAAAAAGGAACAAAACAGCAGTGCCTATAGCGGAGTACTACACATAAGAGCTCATGAGAGAATGGTGACCTCTGAATGTGTGTTACAGAGACACCTACAGAGAACAGCAGAGCCTGCAGCTGAACAGTGGAATACAGACAGGGCCCGCACTCATCAGGACATGAATACTGTGGAGAATTTAGGAAAAAGTAGTGTACAGAGGACATGAGGCTGCTTGTGTCAGTGTGACAGGCAGGAGGAGACTGGTGCACTGTATACACTGTGTATAGTGGTGGGGGAGGGGACGAGCTGCTAGATGCAATCAGCGAGAGGGATTTCATCAGCCACCACCATGTACTTCCTGCTCTAGCCACAGCACTACATGCACCCGGCCTGTGCCTGCACACATGCCCATCTACTGAGCACTCCTACCTACATAGTGCCCACATAGTCTACTGCGCTGTTTGGGGGGGGGGGGGGGGGGGGGGGTACACAGAGGGACAGACAGACACACAGACTGGTTTATAAGCCGCCACAGACTATTTGCAGCAGCCACGTACACCAGTATAATTGGGAATGGGCACCTCATTTACGCAGTGTCACCACCGCTGATCAATTAACACCCCTTCAGTGACAGGGGGAGAACACCTGCCATGTGCCGGTATGGGGGAGAGTGATCTATAAAAACCGGGAGAGATGAAGCTCATAGGTTGGTACTTTATCTCTCACAGATATAGGTCTCTCGCATTGGACGACCCCTACCTACAGCGATGCGGGCGGGCGGGCGGGCGGGCACGCACACACACACACACACCCCGGGTCATACTCACAGGGAGGGAGAGCTGTGGAAGGCCCGGACGTTGCAGCAGATGATGGAGCGCAGGGAGCGGATGGTTGCCATGGTGATATGAGCGCAGGGACCTCCACACGCTGACAGCTGCTGAGCCGGGAAAGAGCCGTTCTGCTGCCGCGCTGCCCGGTATATACCCTCGCCTACGTCACGGAATGTTCGCGGCTCACCACACCCACGCTTCCCAATAGCCGCGCTGCTCACTCCCACACCCCGTGACGTCACGGCGATGCTACCGCAGTGCTATTGGCTGCGTGAACTGTCACTCATGTGCTAGGCATTGGCAATGGGCCCCCTGGAGTAGCGCAGGAGATGAGCTGCCCGTTGTGTGCGAGTGTGTGCCTTTACTAGGCATTTGTCACTAGGGATGGCCATCGGTCGGTGTGTCCACTATAGAGGGTTGCTATCGATGGCCATCGAAGGTTGCTATCGATGGCCATCGAAGGTTGCTATCGATGGCCATCAAAGGTGATAAAACTATGTCATGGGAGACCGTTGATGGTTTTTAATAATTATTGGGCATTCCTGTTCTTTCAGTGAATGGCCCGCGGGCCACTCAGAGCACTGAGACAGTGCTTTGCTGCGTTCAGGGGTGGAGCTATGCTCCTTACATACCTTGTGAAAAAAGCAAAAAATATATTCTGTGCCATCGATGGACAGGAACCATCTGGTTCTTTCATCGATAGCAAAACCATTCACCATCGGCCATAAACAATGATTGTGCATCCTCGATGGTCTATGGCCATCCCTATGTGTACACACTGATTTTTTTATCCCAGTTCCCTGGGTTTTGTTTTATCCCAGTTTGGGAACCACTGATTTACACAAAAAAATAGAGAACAGCTCTAGTAAATTGTATACTTTGGTATTAATCCACACATTCATCATGATGAGGAAAAACTCTTTTGTGTATGAAAAGTGCATTATTCTCATATTATTGCCTAGTCATACTGCATGTTTACCTGTGGGAGTGGTATCAGGTTTACCTTTACCATATGCTTGCTTGCTTCTGAAAAAGTATTTTAGTAACATTGTGCTGCAACTAACACCTAGGTACAGTGGCGTAACTATAAAATTTGCTCCCACAAGCCAAAAAGTTTCAAGATGGTTTTCCACCATCGATGTCAAGCTTAAACAAATAGTTTTGTTTTTGCTTTTTCAGTATGGAGCCAGGACACTGAGCTTAACTCCGCCCTGACACCCGTGAAGCCCCACCCCATATTATGATTGGCCCTAAGGCCAGTCAATCAAAGAGAATGGATGACCATCCATATTTAAAAACAATGGGTAGTATTCAATGCAGCCGGCGAGGGGGTTTAACAGCGAGGATTGCAGAAAACCAGCGATCCTCTCTGTTTAACCCCCTCGCCAGCCGCTCGCCCTATTCAACGTTCTGGGGAAATCCTCGCCATCACAGGACGGCGAGAATTCCCCAAAACAGCGAGACCCGCAGGTAATGCAGAAAACCCACTGAATTTAGCCGCGAGTCTCGCTGCTTCTGGAGCCGCATACGCCAATTCCCCCTCGCTCAAAAAACGGAGCGAGGGGGAATTGGTGTATGAGGGGGGTGTGTTGAATACTGACAGGGTGAGTGGTGACAGTGAGCAGGAAGCCCTCACTATCGATAGTCAGTTGCACTTTTGCTTTCCCAGGGAAATCCGGCAATGACGCGGGTGTCGGGGGCGAGCAGCTGATGTCAGCGGATGTCAGCTGCCCACCTGCTTCCCGCACAAGGAGATCACAGATCAGAGACACTATAGAGGTGTCTCTGATCTGCGTGCACTGGAGAAATAATCAAATGATTTTTCTCCCGCTCCCAAGGCTGCGAATGGATGATTTGCATAATCATCCATTCGCAGTAGTGCGGAGGGATCACGGGTGCGAGGTGGGTGGCATTTGGTCCATGCGCAACGCTGCAAAATTTGCAGTGTTGTGCATGGACCACAATAAGGTCCCTTATGAGAGCACTGGGGGCATGTAAGCCAACTTCCGTGCTTGTTTGCAGTGTGTGTAAGAAGATGGGACGCCTGTTTCACATGCATGTTTTTGCAGACGGGATGAAGCATACTTACCTACTTGTTCAGTATCCTCAGTCTCCGGAGAGATGACACTGCAGGGCATCTTAAAGGGCAGGACCAAATGGGCTTTTCATTAGGCCCCACCCCCAACATAGAGAAACACTGCAGTGAGGGGTAGAGCCTAATAACGCAATCCAGTCATTCCACCCAGACCTCTTCCTGCAATTGCCAGTGATTAATACCCCTTTTACACCAAAATCCCTGGTCGGACCCTGGTCTTTGAACACAGGAGTTTCTAGGGTTGGACCCAGCTTCATACCCCATTAATACCCCTTTTACACCGCCGAAAAATCCGGGTCAGCGGTGGGTCAGACCCGGATCTTCGGCGGTGTAAATCCCTAACGCCCTGTCCCTTTACACGGGACTTCTACCCAGGTCCTGACCTGGGTAGAACACGGCTAGGACCTGGGTAGAGGGCGGTGTAAATGGGAACGCCGGGTCGGATGACCCGGCTCCCATTTACATGAATGGGGAACGTCCAACCTGCGGACCGCAGCGTCCGCAGGTTGGACGGATTGTCAGTCTGACACTGACAGCCGGCGCTGCTGTCTGCTATACTCTGCAGACAGCAGCGGCGGCGGGGGAGGGAGGTGAACGGATGCCTGTGTGCGGCATCCATTCACCTCCTGTCCAATGGCGGGGGGGTGCGCGCGGGGACTGGGGGCAGCCTAGCAGCTTACCTTAGTGCTGTGCTGCCCCCAGCAGCGTTCCGGGTACGGCGGCGTCGATCGGCGCTTGAAGATGACATCACGCTGTCATCTTCAAGCGCCGGGAAGGGGCGGGAGGGGGTGCAGGCGTTTAAGCCCGTCCGGTGTAAATGCCCCTAAACGCCGGGTCGCACCCGGCTTCAACCAGGGTCCAAAAAGCCAGGTGCGACCCGGCGTTTTGGTCTAAAAGGGGTATTACACAGCACTGTAACCCAGGTCGGACCCAGGTCAGCACTGCTTTTCCCTATGTATGACATTAAAAATGTCCATTTTAGGACTGATAAACTGCCATCCAACTTTCCCTCAATGATTTAAAATTAAAATAAAAAGACATGACTAGTTAGCATTGAAAAATTTTGGTTGGTTTATTTTGTAAAATATTTTCCAAAAAGTTTTATTCAGTGCTCAAGCACACATAGCGGTATAAAAGTGCAGCATCTCCCATGTGCTCTCCCCAGCAGCAACAGACCGAATCTCCCATGTGCTCCCCCCAGCCCCCCCCCCCCCCTAACCCCCTAAAATAATAATAATAATATAAATGATACTGCATCAAATTATGATTTCTGTGTGCACTGCCCGTATCCTTCCTGGATGCTGGCTTTTGCCACTGCAGCGTACTGTGTAAAGGCGTCCAGCACTTTATGGTATCCTTTCAGCACTACCCGGATGTCCCAACCTGGGTTGGGACCATTTACACCGCCCACGACAAAGGTCCAACCAGTGTTCAACCCTGGTCAGGACCTGGGTAGGAGACCAGTGTTACTGGACCTGGGTTGGCCCCTTTTACACCAACGCTGACCTGGGTCCGACCTGGGTCCAACCTGAGTTATTCCTTGGTGTAAAAGGGGTATAACATACAAATCTGCCCACTTAATGAGGAAGCAGCAAATGCGGTTTGGCTGCCTACACTTCCAGGGCTGCGGGAGTCTACCACAAATATCTCAAGCCTCCCACATCTTCCAGGAAGATAGGCAAGTATAACATGATGTGGGTGCAAGTTATGATGGGAGCAGCGGCTACAGACGCTTTACCATCCTGCTTGCTAACTTATGGTATCTTGAGTATTTTTAGGACCTCTAAGACACCTGCAGGGCCTGGGTAATGAAGTAGGTGTGGCCAAATCCTGGAGTCTCCCCTGTGGAAAACAATTATGGAAACTCATTACCCGGGCCCTGCAGATGTCTTAGGTCCTGAGGATACTCCAGTTACTATAAGTTAGCAAGCAGGATGGTAAAACCACATCACGCACTGCAAAGAGGAGATTTGAACCCTCAGCAGCTGTCCAATGCCACTTCAAGAGGCCTATTTCACACCACTGAGTTTCATCCTGTCTTTGCCAAGTATTCATGTGTCTGCATGACATCTGTTTTTATATCTACAGCCATCAGTATTATTATCTAAATTTGTACCCACACCATGCTGGGCCGCAGGGCCGGTGCTAGGGTGTCCGGCGCCCTCCTGCAAACCATAAATTTTGCGCCCTTTCACATTGCCATTGCAACAAGCTGCAGCCTGATTGTGGGAGCGTATGTAAAATGCGATCCTATGGAGTATCTCGGGTGCATGTACATCTCAGTGCTGTGTCCGCAAAATGTTGCAGGCACTAAAGGTGCCCATACATGCTGCGAGAATCGCATACGTTATGTGCTAGATCGCATCCTATCACACGGCATGTATGCAATGTGTGTGCAATGCGATCCAAAAGCAGTACACAAAGTATGTGCAGCACATACTTTTTGTACTGTGCGATGCGATGCCCGCAGGAGCACACATCGCATAGCACGCTGCTATTGCAGCGTGTTTGGCCACTTTTAGACACATAACCCCACCCATTATTTAAAAAGTGTCTAAATTAATATAAAAAAAAATCTTCAATTATTAAAAAATGTGTTATAAACATGTATAATAAAAGACTCATGGTTCTTTTGCTGTTTAACTCTTGTGCAGTCCCTCCTCTTCTATATGCCTAGGCAGGACGCTGAGGATGCCATTACACCCCTCTCGTGACTGAGGGGAAAAGGAGGGTAGAGAAGGAGGAGGTGGAAGAAGGCAGGAGATAGAGGGGGTGGAGTGTTGAGGACTGGCAGTGGAACTGGCACAGCACACTGAGAAGAGGGAAGGAAGGAGAGGCAGAGCTGTTGCCTGTTAGTCATTTGATTGACAGCTGACAGGCGCAGGGAGCAATGGGTAGGGGGCAGATTCGGACATGACATGTCATCCAGGCATTCACAGACAGCGCTACATGCCTCAGCGCAAGTGTTCGTGAGGAAGAGGGGGGCTGCTCAGCCTCTCCATACTGCCGCCCGCTGTCAGATAGGCACTGTGGGCGGCGTGCAGGCTGTGTGCACTCGCGGAGCAGGGAGCAGCTCTTTATACTGCCGCCCACCCGCTGTCAGACAGGTGCTGCGGGCGCCGTGCAGGAGGCAGTGACAGTGAGGGCTGAGGCAGCTTTAGCAGAGCAGGGAGGGAGACAGCGCCTTTTCAGCATGGCGCCTCCCTGCTTTGCAGGAGCTGCTGAGTGGGTAGTGCCGGCCCTGCTGGGCCGTAAGACAAATACTCCCCTAGCCCCTGTTATCAGAGAAGGAGTGCCTCAGCACTTTTGCCTGACACCCAGAGCAGCAGCAATGCCTTCTGCCATATGTGGCTGCCAAGAGCACTCACATTCATTGCAGTGAACAAGTCATGGCAAGTAATGTTGGTTTTCCAGACCAGGGAGCAGGGAGTGCCACAACCTACTTGCAAGTCTGGGATATTAACTAGCTGATAACGGAGACTCCTCTAATATATGTGATGCCTATGTCTTTATTATATGATGGAAATCAGTTTTGTGTAACATACTTTTGCTTGACTACATTATATACTCTATGTACATTTGTGTTGACTATTTGGCCATGTGGACCATATGGTGCTGTCCTGTCAACCTAGACATTGTCGGATGACCATTCGGATCCCAGGTATGTCTGTACCACCATTACGTGTGACGTGAGAGTGGAGGGGGTGTGTGCTACTCTGCCGAAACCTTTTTTTTCTGTAACTAGAGCTGGTACGTGGCCTTCCTATAAATGCTTGGTGCAGCTGTGAGCCTGCTACGTATTGCCTGGCTGGTGGACAAACTATTTTAACACTCCAGGAAATAAACCTTTATTCTTCATCTGGTTGTTGTACAGCAGGGCTATCCGCCTGGGTACATTAGGCACATGTGCTCCACCTGGCACGTCTGTGGGCTGTATCATCAGGCAGGGAGTAATACAACTGTACATACTTGCCTACCCTCCCGGAGTGGCCGAGAAGCTTTTAAAAATCGTGTGGCCCTCCTAGAAAGGTGGGCAAGTCTTCCGCATACTCTCTTTACCCCTGCATACCCCACAGCCGTTTCGGGAAGGCGGGAAGGGGCGGGGCTCATACCCACTCATTCCTACTTTTTAGAACTAGAAAAACCCCAGAGAGGACAAGGCTAGGCATTGGGGGTGGGACGAGGTTCTCGTCACCAAGCCCCTCCCCCATGACAGTTAGCCGCGTTATTTTGCGGGTCCACGGATTGGGGGAGGGGCTAAAATGACGCAAAATGACACAATTGGTGTCATTTTAGCCCTGCCCCCTCCCCGCGGACCCGCAAA
Source organism: Crinia signifera (assembly GCF_055691185.1). Lineage (NCBI taxonomy): Eukaryota > Metazoa > Chordata > Amphibia > Anura > Myobatrachidae > Crinia > Crinia signifera. The sequence continues at coordinate 267,604,295 of NC_139220.1, read as the reverse complement.
ATTCTGGATTTTATACAGGGAGGAAGGGAAAGCAGGGGCTGGGGCAGTGATGCGGGAGATTTGCCCACCTTACCCAGGGGGGGGACCCGATTTGCCATTCTGGGAGGGTAGGCAAGTATGCCTGTGAATCGCGGCATTTTACTGGAATGGGAGCGGGGCTTGATGGTGTCAGCATCTGTTCCCACCTCCCGAACTGCACATCAGTGTCTCTTGAGTCCAATAAAGTAGATAAGTATGATTTAACATTTATAATATAACAGCAGAAAAGAAACAAGGCATCAGAGGCATTGGGTACAGTGGGGCAGATGTATTAAGCTTTAACAAGAGATAAATGCAAGTGTGATAAGGACAGATAAATGTTCAGCCAATCACCTCATAACTGCCATGTTACATCTTGTGTTTGAAAAAAGTCAGGTAGGCGCTGATTGGCTGGACATTTATCTCTCCTTATCACCCTTTCATTTATCTCTTGTTAAGGCTTAATACATCTGCCCCAGTATACCATATTGGTAGTGTAGAATAGAAAGTGCCTGGCAAGGTGGCAACCACAGGGCAGAGATAGGTACAATACACTGCTCATTTCACCACAGCAGTGCTTTGGACATGGTTCTACTTTGCTATTTATCTATTAACACACCAGGCTACTATCTCTGGGGTCAGCTGGACTAATTGCCCCAGAGATATTTCTTTTGTAGATTCTGGTTATAAGCAATATTTTTTTAGCACTTTTGTCAACAGCCATACAAAAAAAAAAATCTTAATTCTGCTTATTTCCCATATTTCGAAATAAATGAATAAAAAACTGTAATATGTTTTACATATATTTATCACCATCAGTTGCTAAATAGGGGGCCTTTATAAACTTTTGCTATGGGGCCTACGATTATCTAGTTACGCCCCTGGCAGAAGGTCATTGCTCTTTATGGCGGAATAGCTGCCTAAAGGTGCGTACACACGGGGGAGATATATTGCTCAGTGTCTCCTTTTCATCAGTGACCAGAGATGGTCGCGGATGAGAAGGAACCTCTGCCGGGGGAGCCGCAGAGGTAGTCAGCTGGTCGCAGGTGCAAGCTCCTGCGACCACCAATTAGAATGGGGCTGAAAACGGGAGCGCGCACCCGGCCATTTATTGCCAGCAACCATATTCCCAGCGATTTCAGCCCCTATCGCCCCCGTGTGTACACAGCTTGAGTGATAGTCCAGGGTATGGGCTGCTGTAGGGACCACAGGAGATTTCTGAAGAGCTTGTACTATTCTGTGACACCTGTATGCTGCAATACTGTAACCATTCTTGCTTATGCTAATTACCTGGTAAGCTGTGTACCTGCTACAAAATAAAGATCAAGGCTTGTTATCTAGTGTATGCGATTCCTTGTCACAATACGGCACAATACATTCCCTCCAACATGACCCATTCCATTAGGTACAAAATGCACTGTTTCTGGACTTCCCTTTTTAATTGATAATTGCAGTCACCTGTGTTGAACTAGTTTAGTGATGATAACGTCGCTCCAGCAAAGGTGACGGCAATCCTAAATTAAGGAATAAGTCCAGAAGCAGAGCATTTTGTACCTAATGGAATGGCTCATGTTGGAGGGTATGACCAGTGCCGGAGAGGCTCAGGTGCTCACCCGCCCCCCCAGCCGCTGTACAGGAGGGGGTGTGCTGGTGATTGCGGCGGCATGCCGCCGCGGCTCTTCGGGGGGGGGGGGGGGGCCTGAGGCGCTGCAGTGCTTACCCTCCCCGGCCGCTGTACAGGGCCCGCTGGGGGTTTTAATGCCAGGTGTGATGCGGCGGCAGGGTAACGGGGGGGTTTAGGAGGCCGCCGGCGCCACTCACCTCTCTGCTCCGTGCTGCACACCGGCGTCCTCCAGTGGCCGGTGTCCTAGGCAAATGCCTAGAGCTGCCTAGTGGTGGCGCCGGCCCTGGGTGTGACAATAGCCAGCAGGGCATCCTGAGACTTCTAGTTCTGCAATAGCTGTAGAGCTGCATTCAGTATTGCTTGTAGTACTGTGTATATACATACCTCCCAGCATGACCCGTTCCAGGTGGGACACAATGCTCTGTTTCTGGACTTCTCTCTTACTGTATGATTGCCATCACCTGTGTTGCACAGGTTAATTGATAAGAAAGGTGTTCACCACAGGTGATGGCAAACATACATTAAGTCAGGGTTGCCTACCTGACCCTCTCCTTCAGGGAGAAAATGCTCTGTTCCTGGACTTTCCGGGTAATATATGATTGCCATCACCTGTGGGGAGCTAGGTAATTGATAAGAAAGGTGTTTCACCACAGGTGATGGCCTACCTCCCAACATGACCCTCTCCGGGAGGGACACAATGCTCTGTTCCTGGACTTTCCTCGACATTTATGATTACCATTACCTGTGGTGAAACACCTTTCTTAGGGCGGTATTCAATGTGAATACCGGCGACGTGCAGCGAATCCTGTTTAGGATTCGCTGCACATTCGCCACTGCTCGCTGCGTTCCGGAGCCTCGCCGGCTCCGGTATTCAACGAGTCGGGCTCGCTGCCCCTGACTGGCGAATTTGAGCTCCTGCGGCGGACGCCGCAGGGAGCCTGAGGACGGTGGCAGGCAGGGAGATGGAAGTCTCCCTGCCTGCCCCAGAACGTTTGTGGGGGGGAGGTGGGCTCCCCGGGTGCCAGGCAGCACAGGCTGCCCCCCGGGGGTGCCAGCAGGGGACCGGGTATATTCACTACACCCGATCATGCATATGTAATGATCGGGTGAAGTGAATATATGAATATCTAATGAGCGGCTTGGCTCCGGCCCCCTGCTGGTGGCTGGTCTGTGTAAAAAAAAAAATAATAATAATTTTTTTTAATTAAATATATATTCATGTGCTTACAGCACATAAATAAAAATAGCATGCCCCTCCTCAGAATAAAATTCCAGATTTTTTGACACCAATTGTAAAAAACAAAACACTTTATTTTAAAAGTTCACCTTCCACTTCACTATAAAAAGATAGCGATTGCTACTCGGTGAATCATGGCGAAAAAAACCTTGAAATGTATTCGCCATCTGGTCATTGAATAGGGTGATTCACCGTTTTAGTCAGAATTTCAAATGGGGATTAGTGCAGCGCTCTGCTCCTAGGTGTATGTGTGTGGGAATAAGTTGAGTGGTACAGTGTTGTTTAAAACTTTTACTTCAAAAATAATTCAGATACAGTACAGTGTCGATACAAAGTATAACATATATAATACAAAATTCATACAAATTAACGTTTCTGTGGGGATTGTAGCAAGCAAGAAGTAGCAGAATGAAAATGTCTGTGTGTCACAGAAGGCTGTGACACAGTGCTTCCTTGCTCTCTTACTACTGGGATTTTTTGGGGGCACTTTATGGGTTGGTGCTGGGTGGGTTAGGGTACCGGGATGACAGAGTCCAGTAACGGTCCATGGTGGCGGCGTCCCGCTCGTCCGTGATAGTTAGTGCGGTCCTATGCACTTGATGGTGGATGCGCTCCGGCTGGTAGCTGGTAATTGTTTCCTCCACGGGGGGGGGGGGGTTGAGATCGACGTGCTCGTTGGGGTGGTGGTACGGCAGCGAACGGGTTTCAGTGGTGGCAGTGGGTCTGGTCACTCCTTGTGTCCCGTCGCGGCTAAAGTGCTGCTTAGGTTTCGGGCTAATAGCCTTCTGCCTTTGCAGTTCTGTGCCACGGCCGGGGACGTGGAGTGTCTGGCAGCGAGCGCGGGTAGGAGGCGGCTTGGGTAACCCCTTCCTTCCCGGTACCTGTCTTACGGACCCCCGCCTACTCACCCTGGCTTGCTTCTTGTCTCTCTCATACGGCTCTCCCCGCGTGTCTTCTCCGCTTGTTGTTGGTCGCGTCTCGGCCGGTGCTGATGTTCTGCCGTTACCGCTGTCTCTCCTGGGTGTTCTGTACCGCTTGGATTGTTCTTGTGCTTTGGGATGTGCTCGTATGGTAGGTGTATCCAACGCGTTTCGGCCTTCTGTCTGGCCTTCTTCTAGGGAGTTTTTACCGTTTGTCTGTGTCCACTCTTATTTATGTGTTGGGGGCGGGTCATTGCGTCCTGATTGGTTGTGCTCAGGTGTGTTCTTTTGCTGCTGATTGGTTCTTGTCTCTATCACTTCATTTAGGTACGCTGTGCTGCAGGTGTTCCGTTTTCATTTCTCTATGTTGGTCCTTCAGGTGTGATTTGTTGGTGTAGGCAATATCCAGCTGACATGTACTATTCCAGTGGATGCTGAGGGGTGATTGTACATGGTGACAGTTGTGGGGGCACAAAATCATATATTATTACAGTGGTATGATATAAATTGGGAAATGGGGTGATTGCACATGGTAACAGGTGTGGGGGCACAAAATCATATATTAATAAAGTGGTATGCCAAATCTTCGGAACTGGGGTGTTTGCACATGGTAGCTGGTGTGGGGGCACAGAATAATATATCAATATAGTGGTGTGACCTAATTTGGGAAAAAAAAAAAGGTGATGCGCAGTGATAGTGCTTTTGAGTGAGATTTGGGTAATTTGCCTGTCAGGAATAGGGTTATACATTGGTGTTGATACTTTGGAGGTGTGAGAGCTAGTGGGGATGCAGTTTTTGGTGTTCCTGTGGGCTTGTCCCTGTGTGTTAGGGTTTTGTCCTTTACTTCTTTCCCATTATCGATTTGATCTCATTGTCCAGATTGAGTCCACGTGGGTTGAGGGTTTTTAGTTCGTACATCCATCTTAATTCAGTTGTGTTGATGAGTTTTGTGTAGTCTCCTCCTCTCCAATTCGGTGGTATGGATTCTATTCCTATGAATTTCAGGCTGTTGGGGTTGCTTTTATGATGTGTTTTGTAGTGCTGTGACAGGTTATGGTCTTCGAATCCTTTCCTGATGTTGCGTAGGTGTTCATTAACTCGTGTCTTTATGGGTCTGGTGGTGCGTCCCACGTACTGTTTGGGGCAGGGACATTCCAGGAGGTATATTGCGCCTTTGCTCTCGCAGGTGATTCGGCTTTTTATCTTGTATGTTTTGCCTGTTGTTGCTGCTGTGAATTCTGTGAAGGGATTTGTGCTTTTTATATTCTGGTTCTTGCATCCTGCGCATTTCCCGCAATGGTAAAAACCATTTTTTGGGGTTGTTCCTGTGAGTGTGCTTTGTGTCGTCTGCTTTGGTGGTATATAGCTATGCACTAGTTTGTCCTTTATATTGGGTGCTTTTCTGAAGATGACTCTTGGTTTGTCTTGGATATGTTCTTTTAGCTGTTCGTCTTCTAGAAGGAGTGGCCAGTGTCTTCTTAGAATCTTCTGTACTTCTGTAGCATGTTTGGAGAAGTTGGTAATGAAAAGTGCTTCTGTCGGTTGTTTACTGGTGTTCTTCTTGTTTTGTTTGTATTCTAGGAGTTTTGGTCTCTCCGTGTTCTCTATTTCTTCATACGCCGTCTTCAAATGCTCTGTTTTGTAGTGTTTCTCTTTGAATTGGGTGGTCAGTACATCACTTTGTTCCTTGAAGTCAGATAATTTTGAACAATTGCGGCGTATCCTGAGGTATTGGCTTTTTGGGATTGCTTTTAGCCATGTGGGATGGTGTCCGCTCGTGGAGAGGATGAAGCTATTGACGTCTACCTGTTTTCTGTATGTTTTAGTGTGGAGTTTTGAGTCCTCGATGAAGATTTCTAGGTCGAGGAAATTAACGTTGGTTTTACTGTACTCTGTGGTGAACTTCAAGTTGTTGTTGTTCCTGTTCATATGTTCTAGGAAGGGGTGTAGTGATGCTTCTGATCCCCTCCAGATGAATAGAACATCGTCTATGTATCTGGTCCATAGGATCAGGTTGTCCTCCCATTCGTGTTTGCTCCATATGTTTGTGTCCTCCCACCAGGCCATGAACAAGTTTGCATAACTTGGTGCGAATTTCGTACCCATTGCGGTCCCCGTGGTCTGCCTGTAGAATTGACTTTCGAACCATACATAGTTGTGCAGAAGTATGAATCTGATGCTGTCTATAATGAAGTTGCAATATTCGTGTGTTAGGGAGGGGTCATTCTCCAGGTGGTACCGTATGCTGTCTGTTCCTTGCTGGTGATCGATTACTGAGTATAGTGATGTGACGTCTGAGGTCACGAGCCATAGGTCCTGGTCCCATCTGATTCCTTCTAGTTTATTGAGGACTTGGGTTGTGTCTTTCAGATATGATTTCTGTTCTTGAACATACGGTTGCAGGATTGTGTAGAGGTATTCTGACAGGTTGGATGTAAGTGATGAGATTCCCGAGATTATTGGTCTGCCTGGTGGGTGTGTTTGGTTTTTATGTATTTTTGGTAGATAATAGAAGACTGGAATGACTGGGTGGTTGTTCTGGATGAATTTGAATTTGTTTTGGTTTAAGATCCCAGTGGTGAGGCCTTTTGTGACCAGTGGGTTCAGTTGTTTCTGGTATATCTTCGTTGGGTCTCCATCTAGTTTGGTGTATGTTGATTGATCGTCTAAAATTCTTGCAGCCTCTTTTATGAAGTCTGTTTTGTCAAGAATCACTATTCCTCCCCCTTTATCCGCTGGTTTGGTTATGATGGATTTGAGATCTTGTAGTTCTTGTAGTGATGTTCTTTCCTTCTTGGTTAGGTTGTCATTGTGTCTTCTGTTTTTGTTCTTGTTTTCAAGCGTTTCAATGTCTTTTTCTACCATTTTTACGAAGGTGTTGATTTGTGGTCCATTCATGTGACTTGGATAGAAACTTGAGTGAGGTCTGAGGTTCGTGTGCTTGTTTTGCTCTGTGTGTGTCCTTGATTCTGTTGGTACGCTGTTGGCAAAGAATTTTTTGAGTGATAGTTTTCGTGCGAAGTTGTGGAGATCTAGGTAGGTCTAGAATTTGTTTAGATTGCTTGAAGGCGCGAATTTTAGGCCCTTGTCTAGTATTGTTAAGTGTTCCTCTGTTAGGGTGTGGGTGCTGAGGTTGAAGATGCCTTCCCCTATCTTCCTCCCTTGTGGTTGGTCTTTCTTGATCTCAGTTTTCTGCTTTTGGCCTCCTCTGCAGCCCCTTCTTGTTTTTTTGTGGGTTTGTCCTTGTTACTTCTGGACTTTGTTTTTGGTTGTATGTTCGGTGCTTTTTTCTTCCATGTTGCTACTAAAAAAAGGGGATGTATTGGTCCTTGTTCTGGGTTTTCGTCTGAGATGTTCGGTACCGTGTCCGTATGTCTCGATGTTTCTGTGTCGGTCTTGTGGTTGATGTCTTCTGGTTCTATGTTTCTTGATTCGGGGGGTGTCAGGTCGATGGATAGTAGTTCCTCTATGGTGCTGTGGTTGTTTTCTATTGTCGGTGGGTCTTGGTAGGTGGATCTTGTGCTTGTTGTCACTATCAAACTTTCTTCCTGATTCATGCTTAGGCATGTTTCTGGGGTATTTGTTGGTAGTTTGGCGTCTTCCCATTCTTGGTGTATCGTGCTTGGTAGTCCTGATGCGTTGCTGTCATTCCATCCTAGTCCTAGTGATGCTCTTGCGAGTCTAGTGTAGTGGGGGTCAAGCTCGCAGTTGTGCACTGAGAAAGAGTCCTCTGAGTCTGGTTCTTCTGTGTCTGTGCTGTTCCGAGTTGTGTCCTGGTCTGTATTTGTTTCTATCTCTTGTTGGGTTTGCGCCTTTGTGTGTTTCGCTTTGTAGTTGAGTTTTGACATATATTGTTGATAGGTCAGATTCAAACGTTTGTATACTGGGGTGTCTCCCTTTTGTTTGGTGCCCCTTCTTTCTTGGTTTGGTGTTGGTAGTAGGGTTTGTTTAGGTTTCTTCTTTCTTGTTGTCTTCTGCTTGTCTGGTTTTCTGTTGCTTTTTCTGAGGTTGTATTTGTCCCTTATTATTTTGTTCTTTTTGGTGTTGATGATCTTTGTTTCATTTCTTATTAGGCGGTTTTTCGTGAGATCAGAGAGGGTGATGAATTCTGGTTGCTCTTTGTAGCAGTCAAGGTTTTTGTCTAGTCTTGTGATTTCCTTGTCCAAATGTGAAAGTTTTGCCTTGTTCTCTTCAATCAGTAGTAGCATGAGTTGTTTGGAGCATTCCGAGAGGATTGCGTTCCATTTGTTCATGAAGGTCGGGTCTTCTTTGTTGTGCGTTGGTGCTTTTTTGATTCTCAGTCCTTTCGGTGTTATTCTGTTCTCAATGTACCAGTTCAGGCTCTGTGTATCCCACCATATTCTAGTTTCCTTATTGATGAGTTTCTCTAGTAGTAGGAAGGTGTCACAAAATGTTTTTTCATTGTTGGTTGGAGGGTTGTCTTCTCTCAGTGTGGCGAAGGCTTCATGTGCTCTTCGGAAAACGGAACACCTGCAGCACAGCGTACCTAAATGAAGTGATAGAGACAAGAACCAATCAGCAGCAAAAGAACACACCTGAGCACAACCAATCAGGACGCAAGGACCCGCCCCCAACACATAAATAAGAGTGGACACAGACAAACGGTAAAAACTCCCTAGAAGAAGGCCAGACAGAAGGCCGAAACGCGTTGGAGACACCTACCATACGAGCACATCCCAAAGCACAAGAACAATCCAAGCGGTACAGAACACCCAGGAGAGACAGCGGTAACGGCAGAACATCAGCACCGGCCGAGACGCGACCAACAACAAGCGGAGAAGACACGTGGGGAGAGCCGTATGAGAGAGACGAGAAGCAAGCCAGGGTGAGTAGGCGGGGGTCCGTAAGACAGGTACCGGGAAGGAAGGGGTTACCCAAGCCGCCTCCTACCCGCGCTCGCTGCCATACACTTCACGTCCCCGGCCGTGGCACAGGACTGCAAAGGCAGAAGGCTATTAGCCCGAAACCTAAGCAGCACTTTTGCCGCGACGGGACACAAGAAGTGACCAGACCCACTGCCACCACTGAAACCCGTTCGCTGCCGTACCACCACCCCAACGAGCACGTCGATCTCAAACACCCCCCCCCCGTGGAGGAAACAATTACCAGCTACCAGCCGGAGCGCATCCACCATCAAGTGCATAGGACCGCACTAACTATCACGGACGAGCGGGACGCCGCCACCGTGCACCGTTACTGGACTCTGTCACCCCGGTACCCTAACCCACCCAGCACCAACCCATAAAGTGACCCCAAAAAATCCCAGTAGTAAGAGAGCAAGGAAGCACTGTGTCACAGCCTTCTGCTACTTCTTGCTTGCTACAATCCCCACAGAAACGTTAATTTGTATGAATTTTGTATTATATATGTTATACTTTGTATCGACGCTGTACTGTATCTGAATTATTTTTGAAGTAAAAGTTTTAAACAACACTGTACCACTCAACTTATTCCCACACACATACACCTAGGAGCAGAGCGCTGCACTAATCCCCATTTGAAACTTTGCAACATATCCGGACAGGTCATCCGGAAAGTGCAGCAGCTAGCACCGCACAACCGAGGACAGTGCGCAGACCACCAATCCTTCCTTGCGTTTTAGTCAGAAATTCGCCACACAGCACAAAATCGCCATAAAAACCTGGCGAATCAGCCTCATTGAATACCGCCCTTAGCGATGAACCTGTTTAAAACAGGTGACAGCAATCATAAATTTTGAGGAAAGTCCAGGAGCAGAGCATTGTGTTCCTCCTGGAGAGGATCATGTTGGTAGGTACAGTATGTGATGGCAATCATACATTACCAGGGAAGTCCAAGAACAGAGCATTTTCTCCCTGAAGGAGAGGGTCAGGTAGGCAACCCTGACTTAGGCCGATATGTAATAGGGTTTGATTTTTAGACTTTTGCGATTTTTGGTCAAAATTGACCAAAATCGCATTTTTTCTAAAAATCGCACATGTAATAGGATGCGAGTCGCGGTAAAAATCGCATTTTTTACCGCGAAATCGCACATTTTAAAGATGCGATTTTCAGGCACACTGAAAATCGCATCCAGATGTTTTCCCATAGTAAACTATAGAACTCGCATATGTAATAGGATGCGAGTTCTAAAGTCGCATATGGGAGCTTAAAAAAAATCGCAAAAAAAATAGACCAGCTTCTGACTGGCGAGTTAGGCAGAAACATGCACAGATCATTGAGATCTGTGCATGCTTCTGCTGTAAAAAAATAGTTAAAAAAGAAATTTAAATAAAAAACTGGCGTGCGGTCCCCCTCCTAAGCATTACCAGCCCCGGGCTCAAAAAGCCGGTGCTGGTATCATAAAATCAAAGGAACAATCAAGTTGGGGTTCCCTGGATTTTATAAAACCAGCACCAGGCTCAAGTTCCGGCGCTGGTTCCCAAAATACGGGGGACAAAATGACTAGGGGTCCCCCGTATTTTAAGAACCAGCACCGGACACAACCAGCCAGCAGGGTAATGCCACAGCCGGGGGAAACTTATTATATAAGCTCCCGCGGCCAAAGCATTAACCCCCTGGCTGGTCAGCATGGGCAGGGGTCCTGGGGAAGTGGGGACCCCCCCAATGAAGGGGTCCCCCCCCTCCAGGACTTACCAGCCCATGCTGATAGTCCGGGGCTGTCCTCCATGCCCCTGGGCTGTGGGCATGGAGCTGATGATTTGTGTAAAAAAAAGAATGAAAACTATTGTTTTACACTGGCGAACTATGAGTCCCAGCAAGCCTACCCCGCATGCTGGGACTTGGGGAACCACAAGTCCCAGCATGCGGGGCATTAAAGGGCCCGCTGGCACTTGTAGTTCTGCAGTGAAAAAAATAGTGCACAAAATCACACTGACACCCTGTAAAATAAAACTTTAATACACACAAAACACACACACACTGATACTTACCTACCTTGAGCCCGTAGCTCGGTCCCTGGATCCTGGGTCCGGGCTCCGGGGCTCCAGGGCAGAAGAGTCCGGTTCCGGGGCCTTGGTCCTGGTTCCGGGGCTGGTCCTGGGGTTCCGGGGCTCCTGGCGTGAAGAATCCGGGGTCCGGGATCCGTGGTAGTCCCCAGGGGTACCTAAGGAGGCAAATCCTACTCACCTGCTCCCCGGCGGCGACCTCCGGTGACAGCGCTGCTCCAGACTGGTACCCGGCTTGAAGGACTTTGCCCGGCGCTGAGATGTTTCCTCTTCGCCGTCTCTGAACAGAATGATTTCTCGGCCAATCAGGAGCCGAGAAAGTCGGCTCCTGATTGGCCAGAAATCATTCTGAATACAGACGCCGACAAAGTAACATCTCAGCGCATCCAGAGCAGAGATGTTACTTCGTCAGCGTCTGTATTCAGAATGATTTCTGGCCAATCAGGAGCCGACTTTCTCGGCTCCTGATTGGCCGAGAAATCATTCTGTTCAGAGACGGCGAAGAGGAAATATCTCAGCACCGGGCAAAGTCCTTCAAGCCGGGTACCAGTCTGGAGCAGCGCTGTCACCAGAGGTCGCCGCCGGGGAGCAGGTGAGTAGGATTTGCCTCCTTAGGTACCCCTGGGGACTACCACGGATCCCGGACCCCGGATTCTTCACGCCAGGAGCCCCGGAACCCCAGGACCAGCCCCGGAACCAGGACCAAGGCCCCGGAACCGGACTCTTCTGCCCTGGAGCCCCGGAGCCCGGACCCAGGATCCAGGGACCGACCTACGGGCTCAAGGTAGGTAAGTATCAGTGTGTGTGTGTTTTGTGTGTATTAAAGTTTTATTTTACAGGGTGTCAGTGTGATTTTGTGCACTATTTTTTTCACTGCAGAACTACAAGTGCCAGTGGTTCCCCAAGTCCCAGCATGCGGGGTAGGCTTGCTGGGACTCATAGTTCGCCAGTGTAAAACAATAGTTTTCATTCTTTATTTTACACAAATCATCAGCTCCATGCCCACAGCCCAGGGGCATGGAGGACAGCCCCGGACTATCAGCATGGGCTGGTAAGTCCTGGAGGGGGGGGACCCCTTCATTGGGGGGGTCCCCACTTCCCCAGGACCGCTGCCCATGCTGACCAGCCAGGGGGTTAATGCTTTGGCCGCGGGAGCTTATATAATAAGTTTCCCCCGGCTGTGGCATTACCCTGCTGGCTGGTTGTGTCCGGTGCTGGTTCTTAAAATACGGGGGACCCCTAGTCATTTTGTCCCCCGTATTTTGGGAACCAGCGCCGGACCTTGAGCCTGGTGCTGGTTTTATAAAATCCAGGGAACCCCAACTTGATTGTTCCTTTGATTTTATGATACCAGCACCGGCTTTTTGAGCCCGGGGCTGGTAATGCTTAGGGGGGGAGCGCACACCGTTTTTTTTCTATTTTTTTTTTTACAACACAGCGCACAGTACTGAAAATGTGCCGATTTTCATGACGGAAAATCGCACATTTTCAGGACTAAAAAAGCGCCCGAAATCGCACCATATCGCACTTTTTTGCCGCAAATTCGCATCTCATTACATATGCGAATTTGCGGCAAAAAATGCGATTTGGAAAGGTGCGATTTTGTGCGATATGGTGCGATTTTTGGACTAGTCCAAAAATCGCACCCTATTACATATCGGCCATAATGTATGTTTGCCATCACCTGTGGTGAACACCTTTCTTATCAATTAAATTGTGCAACACAGGTGATGGCAATCAGTGGCGTAAGTTCATAAGGGGCGCCCGGAGGCGGTTTAGATGGTGGTGCCCCCTAACCCCTACCAACCAACATTTTTTTTTTATAATATCTATCTATATATATATATATATATATAGATATATAGATATATATAGATATCTATATCTATATAGATATATATAGATATACACACACACACATATATATATATATATGTATATATATATATATATATACATATACATATGTGTATGTATACACATATATAGATAATGCATAGCCTAAAACAAAAGTCAGCAAGTCTTACTGTTAATTTGGCTGCTGTGATAAGCGGGATCCGTGCTTGAGGGATCCTTCCTGCCTTCTTCCTCCGGGCAGCCTGCGCACCAACCAATCAGGGTGCCGCAGGCTGCAGTTTCACACATCATTGGACAGCTGAGTCGTCGCTCAGCTGTCCAGACTAGCTCTGCAGCAGGCACCTGACGTGAGCTGTCAGAGTGTGCGCTACTGCAATAGGAGAGGGAGGGCAGCGGCGCGGCGCGGATCAGACACAGCATCTGATCTGAGTGGCAGCTGCAGTAGTCGCGTGGCGCAAGGGGGGGTCCGGGGTTTCTTGCTGCGGTGGCCGGGGTTAGTGCTCTCTGTGCCCCCCCTGATGGCTAACGCCCGGCGGCAAATGTCTCCATTGCCTCCGGGAGTTACGCCACTGATGGCAATCACAGGGGCGTAACTACACTAAGGCAGCCACCGCCACCGCTTGGGGGAGCGAGTGGCAGCGCTGTCTGTGTGGGCGCCGGCATCCAGCACTTTATACTGCCGCTGCGGCGCTACCCACCCCGCATCCCCGGCATAGGCGCCGATTCCGGTCCAGTCCCACCGCCCGTCGAGTCAACTGCTGGCTGGCTCAGCCCACCCATATCAATGCTCTGGCCGGCTCACGATGTGACGTGCTGGCGTCACACCATGCTCTCCCCCGCCCTGCGCTGTACTCCTCCTGAGTCAGTACAGCGCAGGGTGGGGGAGAGCGCGGTGTGATGCCAGCACGTCACATCCCGAGCCGGCAGAGTACAGGAGGAGGCAGGAGAAGATGCAGTCGGGACCCACAGCCACTTGCTGAAGGAGAAGGGGGCACAGGAGCAGGGGCGTAGGGAGGGCGCCGGAAGGTCTGCTCGCCTGCTCCCCAGCCTCCCCATCTGGCGGCTCCGGGACAGCAGGGTCGCCATCAGGGGGGGTTGACCATTCCAGCCAGAGCCGCCGCTGTCTGCCAGATGTCACAGTACCTCCCGGTCCCCGCGCACTGTGCCTCTATAAGAAAATGCGGCTGTTCAGAGGAGGGGACAGCATGCAGGGAGAGTCGGAGTTCACAGATCCCCCTGACCATGTCCTGTTGAACCACGGAGTCTGTGTCCTAGGTAGGAGACTTGTACTTGTAGTAATCTCTAGTAATCTCTAGTTTCTAATGATCCCCAGCCTCAGTGTACAATGTAACTAACAATTAACTAACAATGTAACTTACATTTACACAGATTCCCTCAGTCATGGGTGCCCTTTGTGTCCTGGTGCTGGTGGGTGAGGTGTGAGCCCTAGTGCGAGGTGCACCCTGGTGCTGGTTGAGGTGTGCGCCCTGGTGTTGGGTGCTGCATGTGCCCTGGTGCTGGTTGAGGTGGGGTCCAGTATATATATGGGGGAACAGGCACATTTGGAGGCCGAGGCATATGTGGATAGGTGGTCCGGGGGAAACAGTAATATGGGGGTAACTCTGCTGCCGTAATGAATATTGGAGACAACTTTGTAAATTGGTATTATTTTGTGGCCACGCCCCTTCCCCGTGAAGCCACTCCCCTATATTTTTGGCTTGAGCACCCACCAGCAAAAACATAAATCGGCACCTATGATCCCCGGTGCACACTGCGCTGACGGCCCGACGCCCAACAACCCCCCCTTCCCCCGGCAATTACCACTTATCTGCCAGTGCCCGGTGACTGTACTGAGTAAGGTACAGAGCAGCCCTGTGCGGACCCTCCCCCTCCAGTCTGCCGGGGCTTGATGTCACGCTCTGGTGACTGCCCCGGTGTGAGAAATGAAACACAGGCCGCCCGCAGTGTTATGACGCTCTACTGCCCAGTGCTCCTGAGTCCTGCCACGGGCTCTGCAGCCATAGCCTTCTCTGGACCTGCCGCTGCAGCCTCTGTGTAACCCACCGCTGATGCCTCCACCGTCCACATGACCCACCGTCACTGCTGCCCTGCACTCCCTAATGTGATGCCCTGCTTCCCACTGCAGCCTCCACGGGACAATGGCCGCTGCCTCTATGGTACACTGATTGTCTAAATGATTGCTGTCCTTATCTCTATCTCTGCTGTCTTTATCTCTCTCTGCTGTCCTTATCTCTCTCTGCTGTCCTTATCTTTATCTCTCTCTGCTGTCCTTATCTCTCTCTCTCTGCTGTCCTTATCCCTCTCTCTGCTGTCCTTATCTCTCTCTCTCTCTCTGGTGTCCTTATCTCTCTCTCTCTGCTGTCCTTATCTCTCTCTCTCTCTGCTGTCCTTATCTCTCTCTCTCTCTGCTGTCCTTATCTCTCTCTCCACTGTCCTCTCTCTGCTGTCCTCTCTCTCTCTCTCTCTCTCTCTCTCTCCGCTCTTTCTGCTGTCCCACTCTCCCATGTCTTTTCTCTTTCTGTTGTCCTTTTGTCTCTCTCCACTCTCTTAGTGAGTACATGCATCCTGGCAAAATATATATATATATATTTTTTGTGTGTGTGGGAGGGGGGGGGGGGGGCGCCACAAATTTTTTAGCAGGGGGGAGCAAAATTTATAGTTACGCCACTGGGCAATCATACAGTAAGAGGGAAGTCCAGGAATAGAACATTGTGTCTCTCCTGGAGAGGGTCATGTTGGGAGGTATGTCGATATGCCTTTCATAAAACAGGTTCACTTAAGTTCTCCCATCTCAATTCAGTCCTGGGGTGAAATGTAATAGGATGAGAGATTCAGAAAGTTAGAGATTTGGTGAGAAATCTCCAGATTTTTTAAAGCGGCAATCATTTACACAGCAAAATCAAACTGGTTTTGCAGTGTAAATGATTGCCGCTTTAAAAAAACTGGCCATTCTTCCAATCTGGGGGCAAACGGTCGTTCGATTGTATAGGTGTGTACGCTGTCCCAATTGCTGCTGTGCGATCGATAAACGGACAAAAACGCTCTTGGCCGTCCACGGTCGGTCGGTCGAAGGTTCTTTGCTGCTTAATATTTCATCCGACAGGACGGCTCCATATCGGAACAAAAGTGAAGTGTGTACGCATGTTCGATCGATATGCTTGACAGTTTGACAAAGCACGGTGGTATGCTGCATTATGAGAGACCCTGTAACCCTTTGCCTGCTGTTTTAACTGGAAGCTCTTTGCAGGGCACCATAACACACTATTAAAACTTCAACATTGATTAATGTCTTAAAGTGATGCCTCTAAAGTGTTGGGCAGTGAGGCATTAAACACACATTAGTTAAAACAGCAGGCAAAGGGTTACAGGGTCTCTCATATACTTCTTCTTGCGATTGTTTGGACAGGAGTACATCAGACGTCGCAAGTAAAATTGTACATATGTGTACGCGCAGAACGGTCGTATGTTTTGGATGGCCGAACGTGTATTCGGTCGATCGAACGGTCGCAAGAAAAATGAAATTGTACATATGTTGACAATTACTTACAGGCAAACTTGTCTATATTTGCATATATCTGCATAGTCTCCCTGGTATTTAGGCAGGAATATACTATTGAGCTTCTGTTCCTGGAGATTAAGGACAGCCACCCGTACTGGATCTGTTTGATAAAGACACTTTCTGACATGCTTTCAGAAACGTTTGTGCTTACACTGCAAGTGTATGCTGTTATGTTGCTGCACAAAACTTATAGACCAGTTGGGGGCAACATTGTAATGTACTTCAGTGTTAGACATTTTTAGTGAGACTTGTCATGTGTGTTTTATGAATGTTAACATACCGGCAGTGGTGCAAGTAGAAATGTATTCTTAGTGGTACTTACAGGTGCGCACCAAAAAGGGGAATGGTCACGTGTCATGAGGGGGTGTGTTCAAATGAAATTAGGGGAGTGGCTACAGGACAATAGGGATTGTGACCACATTATGGCACACACTGTAGTGCCCTTTACACATTATGCCACACACTGCAATGCTTATTACACTCTATGCCACACACCGTAATGCCCATTATAGATTATGCCACACACCCACACCGTAATGCTTTATACACATTATGTCACACATTACACATTATGCCACACACCGTAATGCCAATTACATATTATATCACAACCAAAATGCCTTTTACATAATATGCCACACAGAGTTATTAGGCTGCTGACACTATTTGTCCCACACACAAAAATGCCCCACAGTAAGGCTTCTAATTATTCACTACCAGGGGTTTCATGGGAAAAGATGCAGCTTTCTGCATCTTCTCCCTGCCAGTGTTCTCAGCACTTCTTCTATATACACAGTGTCGTAGTTATAAATTTTGCATCCCCCCATGGCATTTTAGTGCCGCTTACATGCATAATACCCCCATGAATGTCACTTACACACATAATGCCCCGTGCAGTGCTGCTTACACACGCGCGCCAGCTGTAGAGCTGGTTAAACATAATGCCCCTAGCAGGACTAACTGCCCTACATGCTCATTGTTCATCCTGCTTGCCAGAGGTTTCTTGCTCATTGCCCAGGGGTTACATGCAGGTTGCCCTGGGGTTACCATGCTCATTGACAGACATTACATGCTTTTTGCCAGGGGTTTCTTGTTCATTTCCAGGTATTACTTGCTCGTTGACCGGGGTTACATGCTCATTGCCAGGGGTTACATGCTCGTTGCCAGTGGTGTTACATGCTTGTTGCACAGGGGTTACATGCTCATTGCCATGGGGGTTACATGATCATTTCCATGGGGGTTACATGCTCATTGCCATGGGGGTTACATGCTCATTGCCATGGGGGTTACATGCTTGGTTATGCCAGGTTTGCATGGTAGCTTCTGTTGGCCTCATGCACTCTCATGGGTGTTCAGGAGACAATCATGGTGAGGCTGCAGGGGGCACTGCAGCTTTATCTATGTGGAAGGGTCACTTGGTCAACACCATTAAGGTAAACATACAATGGCTCGGCCACTGAAGGTCAACAGGCCTTAGGTCGACACAGACAAAAGGTCAACATGCCTAAGGTTGACAGGGTTAAAAGGTCGAGGGCAGGCCAGGGTGCTGACGGTGGCAGAAACGGGGCTGGACCATGGGAAGGCAGGCGGGCTGATGTCTGCCAGGAGATGGGCGGCTGACATCACAGGAAGTCGCCCCCCGCCCTGTCTTCGGTGGTTTGCGGAGGAAATAAAATTCAGACAAACTTTTATTTACGAAGGCAGGAGAAATCGTTCATCAAATGATTTCTCTTCCCTTTCTCTCCCCTTCGGCCGCATGCGCCCCTCGCATGGTACCGAGGGGATTCGGGATTGCGCGCGTGGGGGGCAGACATTCGGCCGGGCGGTGCCTCAGGGCTCGCTATGCAGCGAATGACCGCTGCTTAGCGAGCCTTGCTGAATCAGGCCCACTAACCAAACTTACAATGCACTAGTGGGACATTAAATTATTTGGTGAATATTCCACTTTTTGTGTCAGGTCCTTGTTGAGTTTATAATTGTCCTTTGCTATTAAATATTATTATATTATTATGTATATGGCACCATGTTATAAATGTGGCTAATAATAAGCACAGTCACAACCAATTCATTTTTCTTGAATGTATCATTGGGTATGGGTCATAGGGTCACAGTACGGTTATGGTATCTTAGATCTACAATGTCTAGGTCTACAGTCATATGGTCGACCACTATTGGTCAACAGTCAAAAGGTGGGCAGGGTCAAAAGGTGGACAGTGATAAGGTTGACAGGGTCAAAGGATCGACAATCAAAATGGCGACAGCCACAGGGTCAAAAGGTTGACAGTCAAAAGGACGACAGGGTCAAAAGGTCGACAGTCATAAGGTCAACATGGTCAAAAGGTTGACATGTCTACGTGTACCGCGTCCCCTTACATGGCTTGCTGCGCTCGCCATGCTTCGGGCACGCTGTGCTGGGCACACTATTATATTCTTCCACCACGCCATAGTGGATGGTAAGGTATGAAATACCGCCTGTCGACACATGTCGGCTCAATTTTTTTTTTAAACTGATGTCGAGCTTTTGACCATGTCGACCTTTTGGTTCAACCTTTTGACCATGTTGACCTTTTGACTGTCGACCTTTTGACCCTGTCGACTTTTGACTGTTGACCAATAGTGGTCGACTTTATGGCTGTTGACCTAGACACTGTAGATCTAATGACTGCATACCGACAGTAATTAGATCAACAGTCAATAGGTCGACCACTATTGGTTGACAGTCAAAAGGATGACACATTAAAAAGGTTGACATGCTTTAGGTTGACAAGGTCTAAAGGTTGACACAAGCAATAAGTCGACATGGAAAAGATCGACATGGGTTTTTAAAAGATGTATCTATGGCGACATAAGTCAACATGGACACTGTATAAGGGCAGTAGCGCACGCAGGGGGGGTTTCTGAGTACCCAGAAACCCCTTCAGGAGTGTAAGGGCCCAAGGCTGAAAGCTGAGGATCCCCTCTTTCCATGGGTATAAGAATTTTAAAAATCGGCCCTTGGGAACCGAAGATATCTGACTTCAAAGCAGTGGTCCCCATCCAAGCCTATTAATTGCTCTTCCCAGTCAGATATTTCAGGTTCTGTCTAACTTAGAGTTTTTCTGAGGGTATATTCCAAAAGCTGGGTCTCTCCCCCTTTGATGGACACTAGTAGCTTGTCCTTACTCTTCCCACAACCAGAGATATCAGCCTTCCAGCAGCTGGTTACTGCTCCAGCTCCACACACCTGGTATGTAGTTTTATATACTCGTTGGCAGATTGCTCTGCCTCCTGAACTCTGATCCCCTAGTCCCCAATATAATTTGGTAGGAGGGATTCTCTAGTTTTTAATTCCATTAAAATCTAAGAAATCTATTACTGGGAACTGGAGATATCTGCAGTCAATCAAGCTGTCCTCCCATCAGAAAATTATGAATAATAAGCCCACTCCACTATACACCCCTCCTCTGCATATTAAACATCCTCTACCACCCTGGAAGTTATGTATCAGGGCCCCTTCATTCAGCCCAATGCCCCCTTCACCCACTCCATCTCCCACCATCTGTGCAGTAAAGGGGTAATTAGTGGAAATTACTGATCCAGGCCCTACATGCTGAGCGGTTGATATAATACCCCCTACCACCCGCGGGACATCAATGCTTATCCCACCCCTACCGCTGGAGGATCGGTAGGTGCCCCAGTACATTGCTATGCCTAGGGTTCTACACTGCTGTTGACGCCCCTGTATGTATATATACAGTATGTATGTATATATATATATATATGTATATATATATATATATTATAATTTATATACATTTGGTCTATCTATAATAATGACTCGGCATATACTGGGTCACCTAAGTGTCCATCTACGTGCTTTGCTCCGCCCCTCTGGAAACCCCCTTCTGAAAATCCTGCGTTTGCCACTGAAGGGTACCACATTAGGTCAACCCTATTAAGGTCGACCTATTTTAGGTGTCAACAGGCCTTAGGTCGACACCTAAAATGGGTCAATATGCAACATGCAAGCTCTTACACTGCCAGTGTGTTACAGTGTGAGACGCTCATGTCCATGTCCATGTTGACTGTGTCGACACCCGTGAAAAAAAATGGGAAAACTCATGTTGACCTTTTGACTGTTGACCTAATGTTTGTGTCGACCTTCCGACCCTGTGGACTTTAGCCATGTCGACCTATTTCATGTTTCGACCTAAGGCCTGTTGATCTTCAGTTGGCAACCCAATACATGTCGACCTAAATAAGGCCGAACCCAATGACCCTCCATACCCAGGTAGAAAAACTACCTTTAAAAAAAAAAAAAAAACATGAAAAACCTTTTGTCAACATTTTGTCCATGCCGACCTTTTTAATGCGTCAACCTTTTGACTATTGACTTAATTACTGTATCCTGTATAGAAGTAACTTCCCCTAAATTGTGACAGCAGCTCGTGAAAATATTAGATAGCGCCCATTAGATATACAATATGCTCCGACACATTTTATTGTTTTTAAGAGTATAATATATAACTTTTCCTTTTAAATAACACTATTAATAGAAGTGTGCGTGTGTGTATAAATGCCTGTAAAAGCCACGCCCATAGTGGAAAGAGGCGTGCCTACGAACCAATCCCCGTACGCTGCTGTGCGGAGAGGCTATGCCCCTTGTGTGGAGTGGGCGTGACTTCCCCGGGTCTATCTCTCTGACTCTCAGCTCCCGCGAGATTTGGCTCCTCCTGTCCTGGGCGGGCTCGGCCGGAAGTGTCCTCCTGTCTGTGTCGGTGATCGCGGCGTCCTCCGGTCGGGCAGTGAGAGACGTAGCAGCAGCGGGACGGGTCGGAGATCCCAGTCTCCTTCTCCGGCATCATGAGCTTCCTTTTGTGAGTGCCGGACACAGAGGCAGCCGGGAGGGGGGAGGGGAAGCAGAAGTTGCAGAGTGAGGAAGTGAGGGGAGGCCCCGGCTGTCAGGCCTGCGGGCTGTGCCACACACTTCTACTGCGGCTGGGGCAACTCCGAGCACTGCGCTGTGCATACAGTGTGCTATCATTTTAGTGGAGTGCATGGCTCCCCGTGCTGCTGTTACTGGGTTTAGGAGCTTGGGTGGTGGCAGGGTATGGGGGTGTAGGAGTGTTGAGGGTGCAGTTTATGGGGTTTTATGAGTGTGCGGGTAGCTAGGTATGAGTGTGATGGGAGGTCAGGGTATGGGGGAATAAGAAGGTATGAGGATGCGGGGGCAGGTTTTGGTTGAGTTAGTATGAGGGTAGGGGTGAAGGTTATGGTTGGGAGTATCAGGGCTTGTGGTATAGTATGAGAGTTGGGGGTCTAGGAGTAGAGAAGAAAGTGAGGGGTAAGTGGTTGCTGAGGAGGAGTAGTGAGGTTGGGGAGGTCAGTGATGAGAATGTAATGGAGCACGGCTTGCTGACAGGGTGTTGGGAGTAGAAATGGTAGAGACTAGTTCCCATGCAGTATAGCTTACAGGAAGTGACGTTCAGTGAGGGCGGAAGTTGTTAGATGCCCTCACAACGTTTTTAAATTTATGTGTAATTCATGTAGGTGTCGTTTATTTTGTTTTATTTTTGCAGCATTGTACCCTCGCGGGCTCGCTACGCTCGCACGCTTCGGGCACGGTGGCTCGCTTCGCTCGCCACAGATTTATATTCCCCCTCCAGGTATACGTGGACCCAGGGCATGATGGGAAAATTACCTAAACTGCATGGGATCTAGACACTACCGTGTAGAAATAGGGGGCTAGGGTCTTATGGTGTAGATCCAGGGAGAAAAAGGGAGCTGGCATTGTGCAGGAGCTGGGCTTGAAGGTTGTTTGCTTATAGAATTGGGCAGAAGTAGGGAGTGTTGGGGTTTCTGGGGTACTGTGACTTTGAATTAGGATGTTGGGGTGTTTCCAACATGATAGGAAGAGTGAGGGTTATAGGCATAGATTGGGGTGCTGAGATAGGATAGTGCAGTAGTTTGAAAAAGTAAGGATTCAGGGTTTGGTGACATGGCGAAGTAGGGTGAGATTTATTTATTAACAGTTTCTTATATAGCTTACACATATTCTGCATTGCTTTACTGGGTATTGTTGCCCATTCACATCAGTCCCTGCCCCAGTGGAGCTTACAATCTCTATATTCCCTACCACATGTACACACGCACACAGATGTTCTAGGGTTAATTTTGTTGGAAGCCAATTGACCTACCTGGCAGAATATACAAACTCCGCACAGTTAGAGCCATGGTGGGTATCGAGCCCATGACCTCAGTGCTGCGAGGCAGTTATGCTAACCATTACACCGTCTGTGCTGCCACAAGAGATGGTGACAGTACTTGTTGATATGGTGGTGTGGATAATGGGGAAGGGGGGGTGTAGTCGGTATATTATGTTGGTGGCTGACAATGCCGTATAGAGGGTGGTGATGGGGTAAATAATATGGCAATGTGGGTTGTTAGCATGATAGTACACCTCCATATGGAGAGGGCATAATTATTGCTCTAGTTTAATGGCTATTAGAAATGTTGGTCTGGTCAGTGGGCTTCTGAGACTTTGCTATGGTGAGGATTAATCTTTGCGTTTTGGAGGTGGTAGATGGGTGTAAAAGGGACCTTTTCCAGTATGTGGGGAGTTGGTTTATGAAATTTAGTATCTGAAACACTTAAGGTTCCCACAATGCTGATAAAGTATTGTGTAATGAAGAACTGAGTTGGGAAAGGAGCGGAGTGTTTGATGCAGATAAATTACATCCTGAATCATTTTTTACTTTCTAGTCTTTGCAGAACACTTTAAAATAATGCCCTTTTGTTCTACTTTTACCCAGCAGTAATCGATCATCAAAAACTTTCAAACCCAAGAAAAACATCCCAGAGGGTTCTCATCAGTATGAGCTCTTGAAACATGCAGAGGCCACTCTTGGCAGTGGGAACCTCAGACAGGCTGTGATGTTGCCGGAGGGAGAGGACCTCAATGAATGGATTGCTGTGAACAGTGAGTATATTTGCAGGCATGTGACTAAACTTCAATCTGTATTTATCTGACAAATTCTGATGTACTTGGAGAAAATGTGCAGGGCCACCTCTGATCGGAACAGCTCTCTTAGGGTATTCAATCCTGGGCCAGGACTGTCGATCCGTCTTGACAGCCATGACCCTGGCCTGTTTTCATATTGGCAGGTGAGATTCAATGTCCCTACTGCCGATTGGCGAAAAGGGGGCGTGTCCCTGTAAACAGCTCTGGATTGTCAGGATTCGGACGTGATTGCGACAATTCACAGCTGTTACTGGCAAAACGGGCCCGACAGCTTTTAAAGTCGGGCCCATTCTGTCGATCTCCCTTTTCAATGCTGTCGGACAGGATTGAATAGGCGCTCGCTGCTATTTCCCCTGTCGGAAATAGCGACGGGGATTGAATACCCCCCTTATTCTGTGTTGCATGCTAGAGGTGTAGGAAGTGCATTCACATATTCTCACTCCGCTTTAGATAGCGATTTAAGTAAGCATTCTGAAGGTTGCATTTAGCAAATGGTGTGGGCTCCAGTGGACAATTCCTAGCAATCCTTGCATCTAATTTGTCCAAAGTGTTGTATCACTTCAAGAACTGTAGATTGAAACTTTGACCGACATTGTTTTGTATAATGGCCACTATTAGTCTCTTGGGTATGCACAGAATGTTTTCCCAAGTGAGAACAATGACAGTGAGAACAATGACAGATTTCCACTAATAGTCCAACAATTTGCTTTGGATTCTGTCCTTTGTTACAAGCGTGTGAGAAATCAGGCATGGTTCATTGGCTAAATGCACAATCTGCTGAGTAGGCTCTTTAGCATCAGAGCTAACAGGGTAGTTTGTTGTTGTACCACAGACTGAGTCTAATGTTACATGGCTGACGGACCAGCTGCCCTATTTAGGCCTGCGTTTTTTTTTTTTTCTTCTTTCAAGTTTGTGTTATGGATTTTGACGGCACCGAGGAAAAATCGGTGTTCAATTTAGCAGTAACTGACTGGTCGTTAGATGCAATTTTGCACTGCGCAGTGTTACTGTATGTTAAATTGTATGCATACATACTTCATGGAATAACAATTGTTACAGTAGAGGATTCACATTATTCGATACAATACCAGAATTACCTTGGTGACTAATATATGTAGGCTAAATGTATAAAATATTTAATGATTCTTAACATAATTCTGAAAACATTAACAACATGTTTGGGTAAATTAATGGTCTTTGGCGAGCTGCGACGGTGAGCAGTTCCCCCAACAGTGGCAGTACTCAACTGACCCCACCCCCCCTGCATTACCGTTTCCATCTTACTGGGTTTTTCCAGCGAGAGCGAGGTGGAAATGGCGAGTGCCGTCAAAACAGCGAACCTCGCCGTTGGGGGGGGGGGGGGAATCCTCACTGTCAGAGGACGGCGAGGAGTCCCCCCGGAACATTGAATAGGGCGATCGGCTGGAGTGTGGGTTGAACAACGAGGATGCCGCCCACTGTGTGATGAGAATCGTTTGGAAGTGGCAGGAGTTACCGGTTTCTCTGTTTTTAACAGATTATAATACACATTCAGGTTAGTTTTAGAAAAGACAAGGAATGCATAAAAAGAATCAGAAGACTAGAACATAAATAGCTATATATAATATGAAAGATGTGTAATAAGTATAAATATACTTATATTGCACAGTGGTTTATGTAGATCGTAAACAGAAAAACTGTTTACAGTAACAGAATATCAGTGCATAAATACAATATAGAATGGCAGACCATAGGAACCTTAATACCACAACACACTCTGGCTAGGATAGATAATTTGGGTAAGAGCCGGTCACTTCCTGAAGCTAGCCTGTTCAACCTGCGGCTCTTCAGCTGTTGTGATACTGCACATCCCAGCATGTCTTCCCACAGTTTTAGCATTCTCTATTAGCAAAACTGTGGAAAGGCATGCTGGGATGTGTAGTTTCATAGCCGCTGCAGAGCCACAGGCTGGCCAGACTTGAAGTAGTGGGAGGAGAGCCATGCCATCTAGAGTTTACATACATATATGTCCTCACACATGTTTGCTGTCACTCCGAACAGTCACCTTGGCATGCCAGGTTGCATGGAAATCTTGTGGTGTTGGGCGTCTTATTCACAATGTAATGTGATTACTTTGACATGGGTGGACTCTGTCATGTATGAATCAGCACGGTCTCCTTGTGCATCCTAGCAGCATTGTGTTAAGATTAGAACACATTCTTTGCAAAAAGATACCCACGGGGTGGGGGATGTAATAAGATGAGAGCTTCAAGAAGTGGGAGATCTGGTAAGAAATCTCCATTTAAAAAAAACTAAACAGCAATAATTTACACTGCAAAACCAGTTTGATTTTGCAGTGTAAATGATTGCCGCTTTGAAAAGAAAAAAACGTCATATTTCTTACCAACTCTCACTTTCTGAATCTCTCATCCTATTAAATATCACCCCCAATGTTAGCAGTTGCACAGGAACTAAATGCTCATGCTAGGCATCTCGCGCTGCATAGGGTAGTCAGGCTGGATGTGTGAGGGTACATCTGTACTAAAGGGACTGTATGTACAGTTGGAGGGTGAAAGGAGAAAAGATACATCGGGGATTATTGCGTTAGGAGTATGTTAATATGAGATAATGCAGTTGCTTCCATAAATGCTATTACTGTATGAAAGCATGGCTTGTTTCTGTGACCATCTATTGGCACTGTGGCCTGTAGGCATAAGGGGCAGCAGGATTGGCTTATTTGCCTTACAGTTTGCCAGTATTGCGAACACTGATTGGTCCTCCAGAATATGAATGGTGAAATGTACTGTGGGTGCACCAGTAGAACTTACATCAGTGGCAATTCAACATCAAGTTAGCGTAGAGGTGCGGATGTGCTTGCGCTAACTATAAAGGTTAAAGTATGATGATACTCATGACTGGAGAACCTTTGTCTGAAAGACAGCGTGTGAATGAGAAAAGGAACAAAGTTGTTACAAAGACAAAAATCAAGACCCGTTATATACTGATGAATAGGCTGAAAATACTATGATGGGTACTTGTGTATTTTGGCGGCGCCCGTCGTGGGCATCGTGTGCCTTAACTTTAAGGCACAGGACGCGACGCGATGGACGCGATTTCTCCATAAGCTTCAATGTTAAAATATTTTTAACATTGAACCCGATGGAGAAATCGGGTCCATCGCGTCGCGTCCTGTGCCTTAAAGTTAAGGCACACGACGCGACCGACACGATTTCTCCATAGGCTTCAATGTTAAAATATTTTTAACATTGAAATACTGTCGGTCGCGTCGGACTTGTGCCATTATAATGGCACAAGATCAAATGGCACAAGATCAAATGTAGTTGATAAAGTCCATCTAACATAGAAAACAATGGGAAATGGGCCAATATGGCCCATTTCTCATTGTATATGGTCCCGTCATGTCCAAATAAAAATGCCCCCCATTGTTAGCGGCACCCCAGTATTGACGCTAACCCGAAGCGTGGCGAGCGTAGCGAGCCCGCGAGGGGCGGCGGTACGCGTCCTACGACCTTTTCATACCCCTACTATCCACGTCGGGGTATGAAAAGGTCGGAGGACGCGTACCGCCGCCCCTCGCGGGCTCGCTACGCTCGCCACGCTTCGGGTTAGCGTCAATACTGGGGTGCCGCTCACAATGGGGGGTCAGTTATATTTGGACATGACGGGGACATATACAATGAAAAATGGGCCATATTGGCCCATTTCCCATTTTATTACATGTAAAATGGACTTTATCAAGTCCATCTTATCTTGTGCCATTATAATGGCACAAGACCGACGCGACCGACACGATTTCAATGTTAAAATATTTTAACATTGAAGCCTATGGAGAAATCGGGTCCATCGCGTCGGTCGCGTCGTGTGCCATGTTAATGCACACGACGCGATGGACCCGATTTTTCACACACGATGGACGCGATCCTCATCGTGGGCGCCGCCAAAATACACAAGTACCCTATGATGCAGTAGCCTTATATGTGTGCTCCGGCATGGGTGAGAGAGGGATAACAGGAGTGTAGATAAATGTGCTCTAGATTAATGCCCTAACCCTGGATAGAAGATTGTAGAGTAACAATAGATGTTCTGCGTGTCTCTGCGGCCGTGTTCTGAGGATAGGATTTTCTGACTTGTACTTGCATAACTGAACTAATAAGGGTGCATTAGGGCATACGTATATCCTGATTAGGTGTCGTGGATCATTATGGATATATGGTTGTCATTGGTTGCGCTCTGGACAATTTTATCCCTTTTGTATCCATTCTAGTCCAATGAATTCTTGTACTTAACAATGATCTCTTAAAGTAAACCAGTGAGAGTACGTACTAAGGCAGGAGTACTTTTGAAGATTGGATGTTACTTAACACAACCAATCAGATTCTGCTTATTTATTTAGCACCTTCTAGAACAGCGGTGGCCAAACCTGACCTCAAGATCTACCAACAGTTCATGTTTATCAGGCAACCTGTGGGTCTATAGTAGGAATGAATGCAGCATGTTTGAAAATGTGACCGTTAGTATTGACTACAGCTGTGCACCAGCGAGGGAGTCTGGGAAATGTGACAGACAGTAATGACTACAGCTGTGCACCAGCTAGGGCAGGGCTGGGGAACCTTCGGCCCTTCAGCATCTTTAATTGTGTTGGTGCAGCACAGATCCTGGTTCTGTGTAGGGTCAGGGGATGGCTTAATAGTAAATATTTGGGTTCCAACAAAAGTCTGGACAGAATGGGATTTGTTACAGTTCTGTTTATGAGGATAATTAGCACTTATCCAGTGCTAACCTAGTTGGCTTCCCATCCATCTCTAACATGTTTGCCTTGCCTCCTCCTGGGCATGGGATACATATAATTAGAACACACTGGACAGTTGTACTAACAAAACAACGCCCAGTTACCCTCCTGTCCTAACCTGTCTCGCTGTACACACTGGGCTCAAACGAGTAAACTGAGCTGCTTTCAGCTCAGTCACCCAGTGTGTGTGGTCCTTTAGTTCAGATATGACAAGTGCCCTGCAGTGTAGATAAACTAACATGTGCAAAGTATCTACTGTTTCTAAATTTCAACTTTTGGGTTTGAATGGGGGCACATTTTATTTAATTATTTATTTTTGCACTAGGAGCATCCATGTCTAAATATTATAAAAAATTTTTTTTTACAAAATTACAAATCTCTGTAGCTCCCTGATAGTCTCCATTTTCATAAATTCTATTCAATTAATAATTTTTTTGTTCCACCTCTCCATCTGTAGCTGTGGATTTCTTTAATCAAATCAACATGTTGTATGGGACAATCACTGAATTCTGCACAGAAACCAGCTGCTCAGTCATGTCCGCCGGGCCCAGGTACGTTTTGTAACTGTAATGTGACACATGCTTTAAATAGCCACGGATGGATATAGACTACCATGTATGAAGTAGGAGGTTGTCTTTTGGTTTTCTTTCTCCTATTTTTGATGACTGTCACTCCCATTAAGTGTACAGTGCAGCTGCCCCCTCGTCTCACATGTACATGAAACATTTCCGGAGACTTCAGGAAGCGGGGAAAAGGTTGACATGAATTTTTCATATTTATGTCAACATAGA
Source organism: Crinia signifera (assembly GCF_055691185.1). Taxonomy (NCBI): domain Eukaryota; kingdom Metazoa; phylum Chordata; class Amphibia; order Anura; family Myobatrachidae; genus Crinia; species Crinia signifera. Next base: position 267,575,532 of record NC_139220.1, on the reverse strand, counting down.
CACCCAAAAAAACCATTAAAAACTCATGTTGACCTATTTCATGTCGACATATCGCTTGTACCAATCTTTTGAACAGGTCGACCTTTTTCATGTGCTAAAATTTGACCAATAATGGTCGTCTTATTGACTGTCGATCAAATTACTGTTGATCTTATGACCAATACCCCAGGAAGCTACTGGGGCCAACACATTGGTTGGCATGTCTGCACCTGGTTGCAGGGCCACGTGTTTAATGGGGTGCTGCTTGGTTTTTGTTGGTGCCATGTACTAAAGCTTTCCTGCAGAGGTGCCTGTAAAGTTATGTTTGGGGGCGGATCTGTTCATGTCAGGATCTTGCACTGCAAGTGCTTGTCGTTTGGCTGTGAAAATGGCTCAGAATAGAGATGCCTGGGATGCAGAAGCCATGTCTCACACCACTGGGGGTTAGTCATCCTGTCTAGCTGCTAGAGATGATGTAGTTTCCTTCTGAGTCCTAAGGATACATTTTGATATTCCTAACTATGAGGTCTGTAGTTGTGATCAGATAAGGCCTGAGGGACCAGCCAGGATGACTCTTATTATCAATTGACCTGTTACTCCTACTCTGAAGCACCACTAACAAGATGACCATAGAAGAGCCTGACTCTACTACAGCTTTAGTTAAGTGTCTCTTCCAGGCTGAATGGATGGCTAGTATTCCATTGTTAAGGGGAATCCCATAGAACGCTGAAGCTTAACATTTATTATATGCTAATATTTGTTGAAAAAAAAATTTTGTGTGTTTTTTTTTTGTATTTTTTTAATACCTATGTTGTCCATGTGTCTAAAATGTCTTGCAGGTATGAGTACCACTGGGCAGATGGCACCAACATAAAAAAGCCCATAAAGTGTTCTGCCCCCAAGTACATTGATTATTTGATGACCTGGGTCCAGGACCAGTTAGACGATGAGACCCTCTTCCCCTCAAAGATTGGTAAGTTTAACCAAAGCTACTACAGCTTGCAGGAGGATCATAGTGAGGTGCTAGTACCAGTGATTGAGGACTGCTTAGTTTACAGTCCCTCCAGTCTTATTCCGTTTGTAACCGTTCCAAATTCATATAAATGCTGCCGAACTGATACTGGTCACAAATACCAATTTCACACAGAAAACCGAATTACCAGGTGAAGCAGTTTTACCCGGTGATTTGCCTTTCAGCACGGGTCCTTTTTCTGTGTGAAAGGGTCAAGCCGGGTTGTAAATACCAGGTCTCCGACTCTGGAATTTACAACCCGGATTGACTTTCACACAGAAGAAATACCACCAAATACCTGAAGTCGGTATCGTGGCACTTACGGTCAATGCCATGCCGGGAGGAACAGATGTGCCTGTCGCTATTACATAGACTGTGCACATGTACTGTAGATTGCTCCATTTTAACAAGAAATATGCCATAGCACACAAATGACTCGGTCTTATGGGTTTATTATTGTATATGGGAAACCGGAAGTCAGACTTTTACTGCCGGTTTTGGCGGCACTTGACGCCCATTTTAAGTATAAATAACCGGATGTTGTTAGGAGTGGTCACCTTGCCTCTGAGGAAGAGCCCAAGCAGGCTCAATGTGTCTGGCAGTAGGTGGTTTACCTGGTGTGACGGGCAGGACCATATTCAGTGCTAGGTATTCAGAGCCTTGCAGGGTGCACATCCAGACTAAGCATCTCCCCATTTATGCACTTTTTTAGTAAAAAAAAAAAAAAAAAAGTTTTATTTTTATGTATGTTATTAAATTTGTGGTCTACAACTGAGCGCCTGATTAGTGTCACAATTTTCTACTTTGCTATTCAACCCTTTGGTCTGAGGGAGACCGGGTGACCTACTGTATATGAAGGCTGCCATTGGTGGCTGTGCTGTGAAGTTGCATCAAACTACCTTTTCCATCAGAAATACCAGTGTTATTCAGCAAATTACCGGGTTGAAATTTTGAACCCAGTAATTTGCTGTTCAGTGTGAAAGGGGGTCAGGGTGCTCCCAGCACTCTAAATGTTGGTAATTGCTGGGTCGTATGTCTGAAAGGGGTATAAATGTCTTGTGTACCATATGTGATGTGCAGTTAAAGGGTGTTAGTGTTTAAATTTCCAGGTTTAAAAGGGAAGTTGTTTGTGTTGTGAGGTGCTCCCTAATTATCAACTTATCTATAGTTTATGACCACCTGTCACGTACCTTAGACAGTCATGTTTCAAGAGTGCTCTCACACAGTTGCTTGTTTTGTTACACTCATTATTTGCACACTTAAGTTTGTAGTTTGTGCCGATAGACCGTCCACTGGCATCTCTGCAATGGTTTATGTAATTGGCATGTTATGATACATCTCCTGTGCCGCTATTAGTGACACATAACTCGTGTAAATGTATTAAGCTCGGTGAAGTGATTAAGTGTCTGGTTTTTATCACCGGCCAATCACCTTCTGAAGTTACAGGCTTGGTTTAAAAAATGACAAGTAGGAGCTGATTGGCCGGTGATTTAAAAAACAATCAGCTCCTACTTGTCATTTTTCAAACCAAGCCTGTAACTTCACTGTTAGGAGCTGATTGGCTGGTGATAAATACCAGACACTTAATCACTTCACCGAGCTTAATAAATGTACCCCTCAATTGCTTATTGATCTGGATTTAAAAAAATAAAATAAGCCTCAGTCTGTCTTACTAAAGCTAGCGTAGGGGTGGGAAGCGAGAACATTGTGAAAGAAGGGCTTTAACTCCTTTACCTGGCCAATGTAACTTCAGATGAAGCCAGGAGCTGTAATTATGTGCGAGACTTGGCTGCTTCCCCATTGGTTACTGGCACACTGCATTCACAATGAAAGTTTGCGCAAGTGTTTGACAATGAATAGATACATTCAGCTTTTCCGTGCTAATTCTTATTCTCCTAGGCTGTAATAAATGATAGATGAGGGGTTTTCAGAATTGTTTTGCAAATCTCGATTTGAAATATTTACATTAAAAGCTCCCTTGCTGTGAAAGCGGCATTGCTGGACTTCTGGGTCTGGCTCTGATGCCGTCTGCCTAATTGTGCCGGTCACTAGGCTTTTGAGCCTCCTGCTTATCCCAAGTTGCTGGCATAATTGAATGCTGCTTGGGGAGGCTTCTGATCCCCCTTCTTTGTGGAAACTAACACCAAAGCCTAACCTGCTGCCTTCCTGGGCTCTGGTGATTGGGTATGGGTCATTGGGTCGACATACATTGTATCAACATGGCTTAGTTCAAAACCCAAAATAGGTCGACACAAGCATTAGGTCGGCATAGGTTTGCTCCAGCTATCCATAGACCTTAGAAGGTTCAGTATTGCCGTTACTAAATGTATATAGAGCCCTAAATACAGACCGGTCTGCAGAGCCATATATCCATGTCACTGGCAGGTTGCTGATAAGTTAGATATCTATTATGATGGCATATCGCTCGCTTTAACCAGGACAAAGGACTGAAGAGGTGCTGTTATGTGCCGGTTCTCTCTGTCCTGTGCAGTTCCTCTTCTGTGTGTAACCTTTTACCACTTGCCACAGTCACAAGCTGTCAGTGTCAGGCTATATAACAGCTGCAGACAAGGCGTCAGCTGCCCTGCATTACATACAGTTATAACTATCTCATTGGTCGACATGTGGTTTTTCACTGTTTTTTGAGCCAACATGTCCCGACAGGTGGTATTTCATGCCCTACCAGTAGTTTGACAATTTCTAGGTCGACATGGTTTTTCACTGTTTTTTGAGCCGACAGGGGGAAACGGGCAGTGCTATGAAAGGCCACGTCCCCCCAGGCGCACTCCCCAATGGCACAGAAGATACCAAGGTGCAGCAGCAGGTATCCCTGGCTGCACAAACACCCAGAGTGCCCTGTTTGTTGCAGCAGAGAGCCAGCCACCGGTCGAGTTGCCTAGGAACTGTGCCACTCAGCCATATGTACCCACGTGTCTCCCCTGTCTCGTACACTGCATAGCAACATATAACCACTGTCTCTGCTTATAGTGGGGCAGATGTATCAACCAGCGTTAAGTGCAAAAATGCACTTAACGCTGGTTAACTGGGGGGGATTAAGATTTTGCTAATGTATTACTAGCGCACCTAACGTGCGCTAGTGACAGCCCGCCGAGTTACGCTGCAATCCCCCCCCCCCAGGGATTAACGGCCGGGGCGATGTATTAACAGCCTTCGAGGCGTTAATTCGCCCCGGCCGCTCAGGGCTAGCGTTGTCCTATCCCCCACTATGGGGACAACGCTAGCCCTGCGTCTGGCTCGGGCTGCGCTGGAGATATCGCGTTTTTTGCGAGATCTCCCGCATGCCCATTAGAGCCGGACAGGGGGGAGAAGCGCACTGAGCATGCGCGGGGCGCCGAAAAGGAGAGCCGTTAACACTGGGCATAACGGCTCTCCTTATCGGCTTGGGGGATGATAATACATCTCCCCATAACGAGTGCCCGCTTCTCCTCGTTATGCAGGAGAAGCGGGACCTGTTATTTCACAAACGTTAAAAGGTTAATGATACATCTGCCTCATTGTTACCTACCTACCTGGCTGCTGCAATGACCAGTGGCACCGCTGATGGCTGCCTAGGCGATGTGCTGCTCAGCGAGTATATTTTCCCTGTGTCTATAATCCCCAGGGTATATCTGTATGTGTTATGTATATCTGTTTAACTGTTACCTAAATGGCTGTTGCACAGCAATCCACATCGAATTCCTAGTATACGCCCTGGCCAATAAAGCTGATTCTGATCACACAATTTGTAAAACAATTCACACAATATAATTATTGAATATAAAAACATTAAGGAAAACTAATAAATGCCTGGATCTGCTTCCTAAAGATCACCTCCACTCTTAACCAAAGAAAATACTATCCAGAGAGATGGCGTGACTGCAGATCCCATGACTGCAAGCGATACGGGGGATCCTGTGCACACATTTGCGTTTCATACCACAATGTGTTCTTAAAACACTTCCAGATCTGCTCTTTCATGCATTCTGACAGGGTTTCTATATAACATTTTAAGTAAAATATCATTTATATTTCTAAAATGGTCACTGTACCTAACACAGATTTTGAGAAATCTGGGACCGCCAGATATATAGCCAGAACTTTGTGGGTCCCATAGTAATATCTTGAAGGAGCCCCCGTCCCAAATCTTCTGTAGAAGTTGTTAAAGGTTATGCCCCATAGCCGTGCCCTAGTTCCCACAATAGTGCCTTGGTTCCCGTTATGTGACACTGTAGGGCTGCCCTATGGATTGGGATTTCCTAGGGTTGCAACCCTCTTTTGGAGTCTCTGTCTAAATAGATGCTGGAAAAAGAAATCTAGGAGGTGATTCTGATCCATACACAATGCTGCGAATTTTGCAGCGTTGCGTGTGGATTTATCGCGGCCAGCTACAATCTGTAGCCCATTGCTCCTGTTTAAGGATTCTTCCTCCTTCCTGAATGTTCAGGTTGGTCTATGGTTCACTTAAGCTGGGTGCACATCTGCTGATTTTTTTTCGATCCGGGCGAATCAGAATGACAAATCTGAGCCATTGTGCAGTGTACGGCAGACTGCCTGCTCCCACAGGTTGCATGGGAGGTTGTGCGATTAGCCTGTTGCATGGCCAAACACACCACGTCTTATGCGATACAGTTAATATCAATGAGGGATGGAACCGTGATCATTCTGTCACTCATACCTGGCTAGTGTGTGCCAGCAATCTCCTGATGTCCATGGCAAAGGTTTATTGCCCTGCATAACGGCACCATTGCTGGTTGCACTACTGTGTGTCCAGCTTTAGTGTACTCCTTCATTTCTGTTTTAAAACATACCTACAATCCCTCATACAATTTCATCAGTGGAGCAATTTCCCAATCGGTAATATAAGTTCCTATTATGGTTGTTTTATGACATTTGACCTTTAAATCCTGCTAAATACCACCATATGTCACTTAGGTGACAATTCCCCTATCCTTTATTTTCATTTTTATGTATTTTGTTGTACATTGTCTAAGTTCGATTTTATTGTGTTTTACATTTGCTATTATTAGAGTTAATAAATATAATTTATTTGGATTACCATCTGAACAATTATTCAGCCGCTCCCCACACACCTGTTTTTCTTGCATAACGGCACCATTGCTGGTTGCACTACTGTGTATCCAGCTTTAGTGTCCTCATTCACTTATTTTTTAACTCCCCCCCCCCCCCCCCCCCCCCCCCCACACACACACACACTATTTATTTATTTTTTTATCTGACTTTTATCCCTAAATGCCCTGAGATATGTCCCTGTTGTCATTTATTGATGTTGATACCACCTTTTTATGAGGATGTCTTGCACCCTGTCAATGTTTCTGGTGATCACCATAAAATCATTATTGCAAAAAATGGAAATCCTACTTTTATTAGTCAAAGATATCAGATACAAGTGACATTATTTTCCTATCTCTGCACTTCTTGGCATGAAGTAACATGTTACTGTAGGCGTGTGCAGTAATTCCTTGTTCTGCTCAGCATTAGTCAGCCCCCACAAATTTGTATTTAACTTTTTTTTTTTTTTTTGATGCTCTGGAAATTACAAGTTACTGGGGACGTTGGCACATACTACTGCTTTATTTTTATTTTTTTTCCATTTATCTAATTTAAAAATTTCTTGTGGTTCACAAATGAGAAACGGATACCACTTTCAGACAGAAATGTCTGAAAATTCCCGCTTTTGACAGTCCTAGCCAGACACCCCCCTTTCACACCGAAAAGCAAATTACTGGGTTAAACATTTCTACATGGTAATTTGCGGATTAACGCTGGTATTTCTTCTGTGCGAAAGGGTCAATCTGGGTTTTAAATCCCAGGTCCTCGACCATGTTTTTTTATTTGTTATGACCCGAGTTGACCCTTTCACACACACAAATTACAGGGTAGAAATGTTTAACCCAGTAATTGTGGTATGAGACCAACCAATGTCAGCATGGGAGTATATATGTGTGTGTATATTCAAAATATGCCTCCTATACGTTAAGTTGACTAGTTTAGTGGTTGCCAAACTTTTGAATCCTGCACCCTAGAGTATCAATTGTTTTTTTCTGAAGATTAATATTTTTTTTCTTAATACAACTTTTAAGTACACTTGGTTTATAGGTAATCCTTGGGGCCAGTTACGTGGTGAGGGAAAGGACTATCTTCTGTTTGCTTCCAATCAAACTATGTGGACAATCCGCACTGGTTTTAACTATTGCAATGACCATAGATTTGCGTTGGTCCTGGACTACCAACCCCAGGGTACTAAGGCGCACAGTTTGGGAGCTAGTGGACTAGTCTGTACTTGGCTTTCTGACTTCATTTATACCATTTGAGTCCTCTGTTTCAATACTGTTATCTTGTATAGCTTCCTTATTCTTATCACTTTATGCAATGTGTAGTTACGTGGACACCTGAATATCACACCCACATCCATGTGCGTATTGAACATCTCCTTTTTAAAACCATGGCTATTAGTATGCATTTGGTTCACTCTTTTGCTGCTGGATATATTTTCACAAGGTTTTGGAACATGGTGGTGTTTATTCACAGCCATGCTTCCACAATACTATTAGTGGAAGCGGTACATCTGTCAGAACAGACTTGGGTCTACAGTCATTAGGTCGACCCCGGAAGGTCGACATGGCTCAAGGTCGACAGTCATTAGGTCGACATGAGTTTTTTGACCTGAATGTCGACATGGACACAGTTGGAGTTGAACCGCAGCCCCTCGCTTTGCTCGCGATGCTTCAGGCACGGTGCCTCGCTACGCTCGGCACACTATTTTATTCTCCCACCACGCCCTAGTGGATGGTAGGGCATGAAATACCGCCTGTCGGCTCAAACTGTGAAAAACTCATGTCGACCTAATGACTGTCGACCTTGGCCCATGTCGACCTTCCGGGGTCGACCTAACGACTGTCTACCTAAGTCTGGTCTGACAGATGACCGTTTCCCCTATTGGTGAGGTCTGTTTCTATTTTATCCTAAGAGTGTTACCAGGGCTTTGTGCAAAGTTCTTCCACACCACTGCTTCACCCTGCTTTGTGCTCAAGAAAGGTTAGAAGTCCACAATTCTCCAGAATATCTTGGTATGCTGTAGCATTACAGAATCCTTTAACTGGAAAGGAAAATCATTATTCCTCATTCACAAAACAGAACACTTTCCAGTATGCACTCAGTGAAGAAGTTATCTTCCTGGCATCCACCAAACACACATTTGCCTTGTCATACTGCTAGGAGATGAGCCATTGGGCGTTATTTAATGCCGCCGGCGAAGGGTTAAACGGCAAGAATCGCTGAAAGCCAGAATAGGGATCATCACCACTTTTTGTGCTATAGCCCCCTTGGTACTTGTATGCCATCGTTTTGATTGCATCGCATGCGACCCGAATTTTTTTGTTTTTTTTTTGTTTTAATTGTACAGGCACCCTGATGGGTGATTACTATGTTAAATGCACTCCCATTGTTAACACCACCCCCACTATCAACGCCGAAGCGTGGCGAGCGCAGCGTTACGCGTCCTACGACCTTTTCATACCCCCACTATCCACGTCGGCGTGGAGTTGATTTTATATAGTGTAGCGAGCCACCGAGCGCGAAGCGTGGCGAGCGGACGCAGAATACATGTGAAGTAATCCGCGTCCGCTCGCCACACTTCGGGAACGGTGGCTCGCTGCACTTGCCACACTATATAAAATCAACTCCACGCCGATGTGGATAGTGGGGGTATGAAAAGGTCGGAGGACGCGTACCGCCACGCTTCGGGTTGGCGTTCATAGTGGGGGTGGCGTTAACAATGGGGGTGCATTTAACATAGTAATCACCCATCAGGGTGCCTGTACAATTAAAAAATCGGGTCTGATCGCATTGCATGTGATGCGATCAAAAAGATGGCATAAGATGAAAATCGTGGGCGCCGTGCTAGGAAACCAGTACCAAGGTGGCTATAGCACAAACAGTGGTGAAAATCCCTGTTCTTGAGAGAGATCTCTATTACTGCCGGTTTATGAAAGATACTGCTAGGTCTGATTGGTGTCCCATTGTTGGACTATAGTTTAATGTTCCTGTCTCCTCTATAATCAGGTGTCCCTTTCCCAAAGAACTTCATGTCTGTGGCAAAGACCATCTTGAAGCGCCTGTTCCGTGTATATGCCCACATATACCACCAGCACTTTGACTCCGTTATGCAGCTACAGGAAGAAGCACATCTCAACACGTCTTTTAAACATTTCATTTTCTTTGTACAGGTGAGAACCCTAATTGGAGCGCCATCTAGATGAGTAAATTGCTGCATTAGTAATCTGCTGTAGATCAGAAAGAGCTGATGGTGCTGGAATGCTGATACTTCTGTGTCTATTATGCCTGGGTTGCTGACTATTATGTATTAGTACATCAGTTTATCTGCTTAAGTGGGACATATTTATTTATTAACAGTTTCTTATATAGGGCACTCAGAATATTTGAACATTTACATCAGTCCCTGCCCCAGTGGAGCTTACAATTTATATTCCCTGTACACACACACAGACATTCTAGGGTTAATTTATTGGGAACCAATTAGCCTACCAGTATATTTTTGGATTGTGGGAGGAAACAACAGTACCCAGAGGAAACCCACGCAGGTACGGGGAGAATATTCAAACTCCGCACAGTTAGAGCCATGGTGGGAGTCAAACCCATGACCTCAGTGCTGTGAAGCAGTAATGCTAACCATTACACCGTCTGTGCATAAAATATTCCCCCAGCCTGCACTACACATGACCTCCCCAGATCTCACTATAGGGGTGTCCCGGGGACTGGCACACTTGCTGCATCCAGATGAGCAGTAGCGGTCTCTAGTGCTGGGCGGAAAGGTTACGTTTCCCCTGCCAGGGACCAGCTTCTAAACCTGTGTAGTAGTCTGCAAGCAGTCCAGGCGGAGGGAGAGCGGCACTGTAAATAGCTAAATAAATGTGTATAGCCGTGTGTCCAATCTCCTTATTGAACGTTAGGTCAGTGCGTATGTCAGGCCACTTAACCCTTTGCGTGCCAAGTGAGTTTGCTTGCCAATTTTCGCACCAATTTTGAAATTCATTATAATGACCTGTAATGTTACCTTTTTATAGGAATAATCTTTTTGGTACTCTTTACCTAGAAGGGCGCCCACGATTTTGATCATAGGCATCGCAGGTAAAAAAAATCACGTCGGTCGCATCGCATGCGACCAAAAAAATAGCATGCGATGCGAGCACCGCGATTTTACATAGGGAACAATGTTAAATGGCCCACAGACCCCAAATAGCCACCCTGGGCACCCCCAATTGTTAACGCCACCCCACGATCAATGTGAACCCGTGGCGAGCGCAGCGGTACGCGTCCTCCGACCTTTTCATACCCCCACTATCCACGTCGGTGTGGAGTTTAGAATAGAAAGTGTGGCGAGCGCAGCAGATACCTGTGAAGGTATCCGCATCCCCTCGCTGCGCTCGCCACGCTTCGGGCTCGCTGCGCTCGCCACACTTTCTATTCTCAACTCCACGCTGACGTGGCTAGTTGGGGGTATGAAAAGGTCGGAGGACGCGTACCGCCGCCCCTCGCGGGCTCGCTGCGCTCGCCACGCTTCGGGTTCACGTTGATCGTGGGGGGGCCCAGGGTGGCTATTTGTGGTCTGTGGGCCATTTAACATTGTTCCCTATGTTAAATCGGGTCAATTGACCCATTTAACATTGTTCCCTATGTAAAATCGCGTCGGTCGCATCACATGCGATTTTTTTGGTTGCATGCGATGCGACCGACGCGATTTCCATTTTAAAACGCATTTTTATGTAAAATCGCGGGCATCGGACGCATCGCATGCCATTATAATGGCATGCGATGTATATGCGATGGGCGCCCCTCTAGGTAAAGAGTACCATCTTTTTTTTTTACACTAAATTTTTTATTTAAATTCATATAACAAATCTGAGGGAAGCTGGCATTTTTAGCTGAAGTTTTGCATATCTAACACAGAACTGTTTTGCGCATCTCAGTTGTTGGCACTCAAAGGGTTAATCTGTTTCTCCATCGTTATGTGCAGCTTTTCATCAGAAGGTATGTTGGACCAAAATACCGGAGAAAACATGTTAAGGATAGTGGCCTGACATAGGTCGGTGGCTATAAGGTTCAATAAGGAGATTGGAGATACAGCTTTGCACTTTTACCGATTTTACAGGCGTGTTCTCCTTCCCCTGGACCTCTCGCTGACTACTGCACACGTTTCAGAAACCGGTCCCTGGCTCTTCTGGCCAGCACAGGTGGTCACCAGCCAATCTGACGGGTACTGCTAATCTGGATGCAGCAAGAGCACAAGTACTCTAGTCCATATGGCGAGATCTGGGGAAGTCTAGAACAGCGCAGCCTGGGGCATTATTATATGTGATGGTCCGTGTGAAATAGATGTTCAAGTCTTTATTAAAATTCGCACACAATCTATGCTCTCTTATTATAAAATATATTTTGGTTCTAGCATAATTTAGTGTTCAGTTAACCCATAGTTTCAGAAGCCACAGTATATGCCAGTGTGAGCAGCACATTCTTTCCATTTTGTGTATTTAATTGTTCAATTTAGGTTATAGCTCACATCATTCTACATATTCTAGTGGGTCGAGTAAGGCGGCACCAGTTCCCCCAAAACGTCTATTAAATATGCACGTTTTGCTAAATCACTAAACAATGTCTGAGTGCCGCCTTACTCGACCCACTATCTATGGAGTGATCGCTGGACCCCTTCCACAAAGAAGGCACCAGAGCCAGGTATTGCCAAAAAGGGGAGCAGTGCCGGGGCATGAGGATGATATAATATTTTGTGATGTATTCTTGGTTTGGTTTTTTGCAGGAATTTAATCTGATTGACCGCCGAGAGCTGGCTCCTCTTCAAGAACTAATCGAAAAGCTGGGGTCCAAAGACCGATAGATGCACAGGATTCCACACAGCACACACCAGCTGCAGCTCATACCTCTGCCTACCACGAGCTTACCCGACGGGGAGCCCACTTACCACTGAAACGGGGAGGCCACCGCGACTGGGACGTCTTCCCTTTTTACATAGAGATTGCCTTGCGTTATTTTTGTATGAACTTCTTTTTATAGAGATGCTTTAAAGGAACACTCCACTGAATGTGCATTAAGACACTTCGGTCTTATTCATGTCTCCTGACTTTCTGGTGGGGAGGGGGGATTTCTTACGTTTTTAAAGGTAGTTTGCAGCAGTCAAGAAACGGACTTGGCCTTTGTATACCACTTGCTTTTGCTTCTTTCAGTTCTATTCCATTTCTACTATTGCTCTGCTATTTACAACTCTAGAAGGGGGGTTTTTTTTGTTTGTTTTTAAATATGCAAAAACTTTTTCTTTAGTTACTAAGCCAAGTTTTTCTAAAATGGACCCTGTTCTGTTTTTACTCATTTAAGAATGAAGTATCAGAAAATGCAGTTTTTAAATGAACCTTGTTTTTACATTTTATTTTTTGATCTTTCAAATAAGACCACTTTTGCTTCATCTTAGTCTTCTGTGGTATCCACTGTTCTACGATTGTTTTCTGAATGACCTCTGTTCATAGTCTCTACCAATGAGAGTGATTTCTATAGAACCTATGGCTATAGTCTGTCACAGTGACTTGGCCTTTTAGAACCACATCTGAAGTTTCACATAAAGGGTAACATTTTCATAGTCAGAATTTCAACAAACCAACCGTGTTCAAATGCTTTTTTTTTTTTTAAGAGATTTGCAATTATCAGTTAATCTGCAACAAAAAAATATCCTGTTTTACTTGCATACTATTAGGTAAGAAATCCAGTGAGCCCGGGCCATGCTGTGCCTTGCAGAGAATGAGCTCTCTAGAGAGCCTGGGCTGCACTGTGCAGTGTAGTGATGGCGAAACGCGCGTTTGCGAAAATTGGTGCATCACCAGGTAGATGTTTGGGGTCTACACAAGTGCAATTTATGCTTTGTCTCTGAAATTCTATATGTAGCTTATAGATCATGTGTTTCCTTTTTCACATGTTGCCTAGAAATCTATATATATTAAATGCTTTTATGTTTTTTATTTTATTATATGTTCTTTGGTGTATTTGGAGCTGGAACCCTTTTTTCTGATTTTAGCTTTATTTTTGCCTTTTTAAATCCTTTATGAAGTCTAGATTTAAAATTTGATTGTAGGTATTACTTGGTTTTGGTTTATTCCATGCTGAAGTATTACTTGAGGAACAGTGTAATGAACTGTGATGTAGCGATTAGGGGATGCTCCCAATGCAATACATGTGCACAGTTACCACCTACCCTTAAGCCCTTTCTCCAGTGCTGCTAGTCGGACTGCTCGATGTCATGTGAGTTATTCATGTTGTCCTCTATGCCTGGACAGCTTTACATTAGGGAATGACCTACAGATGTCTGATTTTATATAGTACATACAATAAGGTGTCTTGAGAATTCAGCTGTTGCCGCTTGCCTTTGGAAAAACACCTACAATTCTGCTATTGTATTAATCATTTGTCAGTAAAACTTATCAGAAGTTTTTCCGTGTGTGGGGGGAGAATGTTTGGTCTCTAAACCCAGTGGCTTTGGTAAAATAAGTAATTGGGATACATATATAGAAAAAGGGCAGCGCTTGCATTGAGAACTCAAATGTGATGCCACAACAGTAATGATGGCAGACCTGGTCAGGTCCTCAATCCCTATACAGCTGCAGAAGCGAACGTGCCAGCTACATGTTACCACAAGTCACCTGTCTCACACCCACATTTTTTATGGCTGTAGACTCCGGCTTTGTCTCTGTGCCAAGAGATGACAACTACCCCATCTACACTTGTTATGAAGATTGTATTGATCAGTGTTTCACAGGACCACAAAGTGTGAGTGTAGAGATACATTTGTTAACTTTCACAAATGTGGAACTGACAAACTATATATTTGTAATTTGTTCTTTATCATGAAGGGGTTCTTATCGTACATGCTGTCCCTGAGATTTCAGTGAAGTTTACTTTACTCATAAGCATATCATGGTGAGGTAAGTCTGTGTCCTTATGCGCTGACTGAATGGAAAATAAAATTGCATTATTTAAAAGCTATATTACGGTTTCCATTATAATCACAATCTTTTTTTCCTCGCACATCAACTGTTCTGATAAAATAGTTTATTCCACTTCCCCACTACCAAGCAGCATTTCATTATAGATTTAGTGGCTCTAAACTAAGTATTTCAACCCACCAATCGCCTAACAAGGGCTGGAATGATCTGGGCGCATGTGCAAAGGGGAGGGTTTTTTTTTTTTTTTTACAGGATTAAATAATCTGTCACAAATAAAAGCGGTCACATGCTGCATACATTCAGGTTAGCTGAAGTCCTAAACAATTGTGCTAGTCCGTTCTCCCTGTCCAAAGCAGATCATTTTCCATTCTTCACACCCGCAAGCACATAACTGTGCACCTAATAGCTAAATTTGCGCTTCTTTGTAAATCAGCCCCCGTTGTGACATCTGTTTATTAAAATAGCTACAGAGGTCTTTTTATATAGTTTACGTTCAATTTTGTTTCTCTATATTTTGAGCATTGTAATAAATCAATTTTTCACTATTTTGTTGTGTATCATTTAACCTAGAAACATGTAGCTGATTTTGTGTTTGTTTGGCTGCTTTAGCAAGGCTCTGCACCATGTCTGGTTTTTAGAGGGAAAAATGCATCCTGCCTCTTTAGCAATGCCCCACTAAAACAAATGGCCTGTCCGTCGCTGACTTCAGCCGGCATCACAGAAATACATCTGGGCCATAGTTTGCTAGGAAGCATGGGGTTTACTCCCAACACAAAGGCGGCGGGAAGTCAGTGCGGTGCGCACAGGATCAGGCAGCTGTTTGTGTGGCCTTTTTAGGGGCAGGACACGTGGCTGATTGGCCGCACCACTGTGGGATTGATGGCTGCTGTGAGGGAGAAGTGCAGGGCGCAGCTTTTGATTATATTGCAGCACAGACAGAGCATCCGGCGCTCTATCTACTTTCATCACTTAAATGGGACTGCGGTAGAGGCCGTCCATGGTAAAGGTGTGTTTGCTGGCGGTGGGGAGGATGGACGGATTGTTGTGAGCAAGGCTGGCCAGGTCTCTGACCTCAGAGGCCGACCGCGCTACACGTAGCAGCACAGCCGCCTGAGACCTTCACTACTGCTACTTTATGGTAATAATGAGGGGTAGGGGATTGTCTGCTGAGTCTGGATTAGTGGATCCCAGGACATGTTCATCTAATCCAGGGCAGGGTAAGGTACCTACAAGGAGGAGGGGAAAGGGCCTCCCCCAGCCTCAGTGGTTTCAGTATCTGGATGCCAGGGGAGCATATGAATCGCATTTATTCACTTTAGAAGAGGGAAAATTTAGCCCTATGGACTCTACAGAGCATAAAGGGACCTAAAACTGTTCTGTTTTGCATTAAACAGGAACAATTCAGAAAACTAAGGGGTCTATTTACTAAGCTCTGTAGAGTAGCTGCACATGACATCTCACAGTGAAGTGAGCCAAGGGCTGCCCAGCTACTCAAAATGTTGTGGTGCGAGGCTCCATCCCTTTTTGATCACGCCAGGTTTCACTTCTCCACCACTTCAACTTTGGAGGCATGAGTTAGGAGCTGGTTGGATGTTACTTTATCTCTCTCCAAAATTTAGTGACTAGACCCCCAAGTCACTATTATAGAATGAAAGGTACTTGTTTCCTAGAACGGCCACAATCGGGGGTAATCGTGTACCTTAACTTAAGGTACACGATTACCCCCGATGGGCCCGATTTCCTTTGAAATCAGGTCCATTTTGCCGGCAAAGGCAAAATCGGGTCTATCGCGTCGGTCGGGTGCATTAATATGGCACGCGACCGACGCGATGTACCGGATTTTGCCATAGGGTTCAATGTTAAAATATTTTTAACATTGTAATCGGGAAAAAAAGGGAAATGGGCCAATATGGCCCATTTCTCATTGTATATGGCCCCCCCCCCCCCCCATTGTGAACGTCACCCCACGATTGACGCCAACCCGAAGCGTAGCGAGCCCGCCAGGGGCGGCGGTACGCGTCCTCCGACCTTTTCATACCCCTACTATCCACGTCGGCGTGGAGGAGTTGAGAATATAAAGTGTGGCGTTATACGCGTCCCCTCGCTGCACTCGCCACACTTTATATTCTCAACTCCACGCCGACGTGGATAGTAGGGGTATGAAAAGGTCGGAGGAAGCGTACCGCCGCCCCTCGCGGGCTCGCTACGCTTCGGGTTGGCGGCAATCGTGGGGTGCCGTTGAGGGGGTTAAAATTGGGGTCTGGGGAGACTTACATTGAATCCAATGTAAAATAGGGTCCCAGGGACCCCTATTCACATTTCAATCAATGTAAAAATCGGGACCATCGCGTTGGTCGCATCGCATGCGATGCGATCGGCCCGATCAACATCGGTGTGGCCGTTCTAGGAAACAAGTACAAAATAAAATCATCGGGCAGTTCCTTTACATCTATAGGATGCAGTAGAAAGCTTGTGCAACTAGAGTTTATACACTAGATGGCGCTGTTACATATACATTTCATTTTTGTAGGGTCGACAAGACGAAGGTCGTCATGGGGTTAGGTTGACAGGGTCACTATGTTGACACAAGCATTAGGTCGACATGGGCAAGATTGACAGTCAAAAGGTCAACATGGAATTTTTCACTATTTTTATCCGAATGTCAGTCAACATGGGCTCTACAAAAATGCACTGCTGCACTCGCCAAGCTTCAGGCGCATGCCACGTTATGCCCAGCACACTATTTTGTTCTCCCACCACGCCCTAGTGGATGGTAGGGCATGAAATGCCTCATGTTGGCTTAAAAAAAAAAGTGAAAAACTCCATGTTGACCTTTTGACTGTCGACCTAGACCATGTCAACCCAACCCCATGTCGACCTTCAGACATGTTTACCTTCAGTGGTCGATCTAGTGACCGTATCCCTACTGTTACGTCTATCCTTTGGAATAAGGTGTATTACTAGGCAAGTCTGCTTTATTGAAGTACTGTAATGAGTCCTCCTTATGGCAAAGACAAGGCAGATGGTGAATAGCACACCAAAAATAGCGCAGGAAAATGATGATATTGCTATAGTCAACTTCACTTTGGGTGACATTCTATGCTATGCGCTAAATGCGCATGTTTAATTCGCACACTATATCGCCGCAAATCGCATTTTTCTAACTCGCACTTTTCAGTCCAAATTCGATTATTTAATGTGATGCGCATTTGAGGCTGAAAAGTGCGAAGAGTTGCGATTTGCGGCGCATTTTAGTCATAAAGTGCGATTTTTAGTATGAAAAAAGTGCGATTTTTAGTCCGAAAAACGCGCCATTTCTTCCGCTGGTCATGTGCGAGTTTTGGACCAACCGGAGTGCGATTTACAAACCTGTCTCCGCATGACTAAGAACCCCCAAACCTATTGGCCCACCTATGTCCCCTCCATTATGCATCACACCCCCTATATAAAGGGGCATTGGCGCCATTTCACTCTTTGATAGGAAGTAAGGAGCATGTAGAGGAGCAGTGGAAGCGTTTGTGCAGGAAGAGGAGTTGGTGGCAGAGGAACCAGTGGCAGAGGGAGCACTGGCAGAGGAACCAGTGGCAGAGGGAGCACTGGCAGAGGGAGCACTGGCAGCAGCCAGACAAGTGGGAGAGGCAGCAGTGTGGCAGGCAGCATGGCCACAGCAAGGCCAGCCTCAGCTCAGACCCTGGCCATCCAGCCCCAGCAGGAGGAGGTGGAGGATCCGCTGGCATCCCCATTCTACAGCCAAGCCCTAGACCATACCCCACACCAGCTGCAGGAGGGCCACATGTCAGAGGTGGAGGAAGATGCTGGTGAGGAGGAGGAAGACACTGCCATGGAGGAGGGTGACATGGCTGGTGCAGAAAATGAGGAGGAGGTGGTAGCTGGTCGCACCAAAAGTGGCCGCATGGTCAGGTTTTCCTATGAGGAAAATGTGGCACTTGTGAGGGCTATCATGCCAGTGTACGAGAGGCTGCTTGGCAAAACCAATTACAAGACCACTGCCCAGCGCAAGCGCGCTATATGGAAGGACATCACCCAGGCGGTGAACGCAGTGAGTAATCACAAGCGCCTGGTGCGCAATGTGAAGAAGCGCTTCAACGATATAAAACGCCAGTTGAAGCATAAAATGGCCCTGGAGATGGAGGAGGCCACCAGGACTGGAGGAGGAAGCCCCACCACTGTCAGCTACAATGCGTATGAGGTGAAGCTGAAGCGCATCATCCCCCCTGAGGTCATGCCTGGGATGCATGTGGCGGATACCGACAGGGCCCAAACGCCACCGCGAGCTGGTAAGTGTGACCCCATGCAAACTGTAACATACATGCCAATGTATTATACCTGTAATGTGCACTTGTATTGTTATGCTTTGTAAAGTGCTGCTGTGGAACTACATAGCCCAGCAAGGTCATGCACAAGAAAATGTCTGCTCCTGCTTTGAAATTGCTGATAATGCTGGCCCTTGTAGCTCCACAACTAATCTGATTGATTAACAGTGTACCATTCTTTGCAGCAGACTAACATGTATGTGTACAAAAACCCTGTGGTGTAATGGAGGTTTAGCTGGCATGCCTACATACCACCGAATATTCTATAGTTGTCATGTGTACACTAGTTTACTACTAAGTCTGAAATGAAAGATTGGCCTGAAAACTAAACAAAGGGTTGTCCAGATATAATGCTGCCCTTTTCTATTGGGTATTGTCCATTATTGTGAATTCACTGCATGTTTTCTGAAAATGCATCTCCATTGCAAGGTCCATAATGCCTGGCCATCTTTCCTTGTACAGATTGTCCGTCCCGAAGTGCTGCAGCATCTAAGAGAAGAAGGCCCGTTGCTGCAGAATCTGTGGAAGCAGGTAAATGACTAAACAACACCCCATTACACATACAGTACACACACCCATGTCACATCAACAAGATCTCACATTACATTCTGCTCCTGCTGCTACATTGCAACGGAAATGAGTGTAATCTGAGCTAGGCATGTGACATATTAATAGTGTCATTGTTGCATGCAGTATCGGGGTACATGTGTAAGTGCATAACACCCCTAGGTATGGGCGTCAGCCATCTATAGGCCTATGTAAAACAGTATAGAGGACAGTGTGGCCTATATATGCATGAGTACTTACCTCTTCTCTGTATCCACAGGTGCTATACAACTAGGGTCAAACCAAACAGATTCTTCAATACTGGTGCTAGACGAAATGGACATCATTCTTAATCCGGTCGACACCTTTGCGGCAGAGGAAGAAATGCCGGGCTCATCCCAGAGTGATCTTCCCCCAAGTGGGGTGCCACCCAACCCACCCCCAACCACCCAGCAACCCCATACACCAGCTACTGCTTCCCAAGTAGCTAACTCCTTGGTGAATTTCAAGGACAAGCAGCTTGAATTCATGGCCTCCCAAAGCCTCCAAATGGGAAATATACAGGGGTACATGCGTGACACCTTCCTGCAGTTGCGCAAAATGGCCCGTAGTGTAAGGGTAGCTGTAGGCACTCAAGTGCGCATTGCCCACAGTCTTGACAGCCGTTTTGCAGAACTAACTTCTGCAATACGTGAGCAGAATAGCCATATTGGGAGCCTGGCACAAAGTCTTACAGCCCTAACCCACACATGCACAGCGCAGACCAATGCCCTCCTAGCTATGCAGGCACAAATACAGCAGCAGCAGGAAGGCAATGTGGGAGGTGGCACTACCTCAACCCTCAGCAGTGTCTCCAGCACCCCAATAAGTGTCTCCCCCACTTCCCCACCCCGTCGTAGTGTGAGGACCCGTGGTGGGCTTAGTTCCGCCTCGAAAAGTGGTGTAGGGCTGCCTGATGCTGGCCGAAGGTAGCTGCTACATCAGTGTTTCTACATTAAAAAAGGCCAACTATCTGTCTACATGGCCCCACAGTTTGTATTTTGCACATGTTACATTGCAGAATGGTTTACTTCATAACAAGTAAAATTTGCAAACCGCATTGCATTGTGTTTGTGTCTTTTTCTCTATATAAATTAATGTGTGATTTATAACATATTGTAATGGTATATGACTATGGGATTGCAGTAAAGTAGTGTGGTATAACTCCTTGGCTGCCAAAGGTTATGGATGTACATTTTCCAGCAGGCTCTGACACTCATGGTTTGGACTGTAATGGTTGTAGTGTGTCTGGGCATGCTGGAACATGTAGTTCCACAACACCAGTGAGCCATGTTTCACAGAAAACTTAATTGTTACATGGACCAAGAGTACTTAGAAGGTAGATATCAGCAAGGGATAGGTCAGCACCACCATGTGCATCTGTTGTGGACTGGTGTTAGGTTAACTATGGGTGGAAAGCGGTGGTACTGGTCAATTATTTGTTAATGAGTACACTTCCAACACTGGTACATTTTGGAGTACAGGCCACATGTGCTTACCAGAAAAGCTACGCCTGGTGATGTATGTCTGCAACAACTTCTTTATAGCAAGTAACAGTACAGTACAATTGTTAGACAAAGTGGCCTGTGATAGCACCAAGGCCCATGAGGTCACAGACTGAGTGGAGGCTGTGGACAAATAGTAGAGGGCACACATTCATTATTGCTGGACAGACACTACATAGTTGGCACCCACAAAATGGGCACAAGCATCTCTCACCTGCTCATATAACTCCGACAGGGTAATGGGGTTCAGCGTAACCATCCCCACAACCTGTTGGTACGACAGGTAGTCCAGGTACAGGTGAGCACCATACATACGTGGGGTACCCAGTAGTGGGGGGGCAACCAAAATCTTTTGCCCACCTTCCTCCCTCCTGCGTTTGCCCTCCAATTGGGACACATGACAGATAACCAATTTTAAAATAGTCATACAAATCTACATGAATTAAACCCTCACAGGTGTCCTTATTAATGTTGGGGTTAAGGTAGGGGGGTTTGGGATTGATAATGAAGGCACCTGTGTGGAAATTAACCATGTGCGCACTTGACCAAAATGAGGTGTGTGCAAATGCGCCAAACAGAACCAGGTCTGAAAAAAGTGCGATAAATAGACACCGCAAAAGTGCGATTTGCAAATGCGCATAGCATTAAATAAGCGGTTTGCATAGTTTTGCATTGGAAAACATCTGGATGCGATAAAAGTGCGAATTAATCTCGCACTTTTGTTCCGCATACCTTTACGCACAAAATATGCGATTTCTGTCCCTTAACGCATCACGTTAAATTGGCGATTTCGCAGAAAAATGCGATATCGCCATTTTGTGGTCTAAATAACGCCAAAAACAGAAAATCGCATAGCATAGAATGTCACCCCTAATCTCTCTTTTAAAGGATTGATACATCACCCCAAACAGTCAGAATCATGGTTTAAATGACAACTTTGTAAAATAAATGCAGTAACAGCAGCCGGCCATGCCTCATGTATTCACAAGCATCATTAAGTTATGCCGTGTTCTCACTGCGAGTGAGAAAGACACGGCTTTTACCCGGCATTTAAATGCCAGGGACTGCCGCGCTGGACCCCCATTCTCACTGCAAGGCAAATTCCCAGGTGAAGAAGTTCTACCCGGGAATTTGCCTTTAAAAATGTTTTTTTCGGCAGTGTGAACGGGTCAACCCGTGTCTGCATACCTGATTATCAGACACGGGTAAAAAGAAGGGTTTTAACCGTGTATGAGATCCGGGTATGCGGGTTCACACTGCCAAAAATCCTGTGTTAAAAGGCAAATTCCCGGGTCGACGTGCTAGACCCGGAAATTTGGCTGCACTGAGAACGGGGTATTAAGGTGATTAAAGTAATGAATTAGCATATTTAACAAATGGGCCATATACACATTTCTAAGCAAGTGCTTAGCAATTAAGCACTAATCGCTCCTTGTGTATGCCCCATAGCGATGGCGACGGTGATGCATAGCTCGCGTATCGCCGTTCTAGATCATTCAAGCATGCAGTATATATCTGGTCAGCTCACATAGCAAGAGACTGCAAATCTACAGTGTTTTAAGAAGCGATTTGAACGATCTTCGTCCACCCTCCAATAATTCCCTCCCATTATTTAATTTTTTTTTGTTGCTTAACACATAGGTTCCCAAACGCGGTCCTCAAGGCACCTCAACGGTCCAGGTATGAAGTTTATCCATGCCTGGCCACAGGTGACTTAATTAGTAACTCAGTCAGTCTGATATAACTATCTGTGCTGAGCCATGGATATACCTATAACCTGGACCGTTGGGGTGCCTTGAAGACCGCGGTTGGGAACCTCTGGCTTAACACAAATCTTCCACAGTTAATTACTCAGAACACATTTCTTGCTGAAATCTCCCTGTGTGTATGCCCCAAAAGAGTGACGTTCTTATGATCACCAAGCTTAAATGGTGCTCCAACCAAACGCATCCTGCCATGTGTATGAAAGTGACAGGTATGGGCCTACACCTGTAGCGATGTGTGTAGATGAGTGTTCTGAGCGATGCTAGCACTGCACAGCACAGTGAGAACACTGGCCCCGACCGATTAATAACCAGCAACGCATGGGGATAGACATCGCTATCACCCCTACACACACAGCAATGATGGGGCATTTTCTGAGTGATGTAGTTAATTTAAGTAACATCGCTCAAAAGATGTCTGTATATCACTACGTGTGTGGGGCCTACTGATTGGCTGGAGCACCATTTCAGATAAGTAACCAGTGATAACTAGAATATCGCTTATTATTAAATCTGCCCCCATAGTGATACCATGCTATATTGTTGTTCAGATATAAGGAGGGGACCCTGTTCCCATTCAAACAGGTGCAGTAGGTACCATTTTCTGGATCTAGAGTCTCAAAAAAACAAAACCCTCAGGCATGAGTTTATGGTCTGACTGGGAAACAGCCCCTCATAGTAGTATAACCAGTTATCAGAAGTACAGTATAGTGATGTTTAGAATTTAATTGTCTTGAATTATTGTGAATGATTTTGTAGTGATTTGAGTTTTGATGTGTGAGTACGAGAGTTACAAGTGTGTAGGAGTGGTGTACTGGGGTGCACAGCGGTAATGAGTGGTGCGGCCCTGCGGAGACCTCTCAGTAGTACTGCATACAAAAACAAGGTTGCAGGTGCATAATTCAAACTCCCAAATTATTAATAATAATCACTTTGCATTTTTAGCAATGTTCTTTGCATAGTTATGGCCATAAGTAATGGCTTGCCCACCGCATCCAGGTGCCCTCATTAGTCAGGCAAGTCCGTAACATTTTGGGGGGTACAAATCTAGGGTGCGGGGCACCCCAAAGCAAAGAAGCTGAGTGAACCCCAGGCAACACAAAAGTGAAAAAAATATAGTGAAAAATGAGAGAGAGACTGCTTAAACTAGCAGGGGTAAATTAGTGAGAGGTAACGAGGTGAGAAATTAAGTAGTGAGAGGTAAAGTAGTGAGGAGTGAAGGTGGGAAATGAGTTACATTGAAACACAAAATAGGGATATAAGTAAATATGAAAATAAGTGTTAATCTGTGTTGCCCCTGAGGCCAAACAGCCACAGCAGTCCAGGGGAACCCACAGCCCAGAAATGCACCCCCCCATTTGATAACCCGATATGCATTTGTGCAGGACTCACCTTGCTCTGCATGCAGTCTAAGAAATGTCAAGAACCTAATTCAAACCGATATATATAGTAGGACAGGTGGGCGTGGGTGCTACCACCATGCAGAAGTGTGTACACCAACAATTGTGCATCAGTGTTAACTGTATAAAACTAGGTTTCAAAATGATAAACGGGAAAATCAATCTGTGTGGTGATTATACAGTGTGTCAGATGGCCAGATAGGCAAGTAAGAAGGAAGATTTCAAATGCAAAAGGACTGCGCATCTGACAAATGCAAGCTGAGCCAATGGGACGGGATGGGCTGGTCCAGCTGAGAGAAGACTTGGCCTAGAACAGGGATGGGTAACTTAGAACTCCAGCTGTTTTTAAACTACACATCCCAGCATGCCTTGCAACAGTTTTAGCATGGCCAGATAGAAAAAATTGTAGCAGAGTATGCTGGTATGTGTAGTTCAACAACAGCTGGAGTGCCAAAGGTTCCCCATCCCTGACCTAGAAGCTCCACTGTATGGCATTGACATCTATTAGGTCAACCACTGAAGGTTGACAGGCCTAAGGTCGATAACCTGAAAAGGTCGACATGGTTTTAGGTCAACATGGGTTTTTCCTTTTTTTATTATTTATTTTTATTACCTGACACAGACAAGTGAAACAAAATCACAAAAAGCAGCAGCGCTTTCGCGAGAACCTGTGCATTTTCCAACTATTTTTTCCTGGGCAGCCTGAAAAAAAGGCTTGGGAGAAACATCAGGAAAAATGATGTTTCTTCAGATCTAATTGGATACCCCCTTCCTTGGAAAACTTAATCTCCAGCAGAGCATCAGATGTGGGAAGCACAGGACACTAAAGGTGGGGCCCCGGCGAGCGCGCCTTTATCTTGCTGTCTGCTGCAGTGAGGGAGGTGCCGGCCGCCACAGTCATATGTGTTTGGCATCCTACCCCTGCTACTGCAATCGTATATATATCACCCTACTCCACAATCACAGTGACACCAGTGTTTGGGGAGGGGGGCAGCAAGGGGGAAGCTTGCTCCCGTAACATGCAGAGCAGAGGAGGGCAGCAGCAGGAGCCCAAGCATCTCCTGTCCTTGCAGTGCCTGCTTTGACTCTCCTTCCTCTGTCTCACACAAGGGGCTGGGAGACATACAGAGAAGGGAGGGGGCAGAGTGGGGGACATACAGTGAAGGAGGGTCAGGCTTGGGGACATACAATGAATGGAGGCACTGATGGACATTAACAGAAGGGGGGGGCAGCCTGGGGGACATAGAGTGAATGGGGGCAGATTGGGGGACCATTCTGATGTGATTAATGTTTCAAAGAATGTCAGGCTGAATGGTCGGCCCCCACACATCTACACTTCACCAAATCTGGCCCTCGTCGCAAAAAGTTTGGACACCCCTGGTCTAAATGTACCTTGTCCCCTCACATCGCTCGCCATGCTTCGGGCTCGGTGCCTCGCTGCTTTCGGCACACTATTTTATTCTCCCACCACGCCTTAGAGGATGGTAGGGCATGAAATTCCACCTGTCGGCTGAAAATTTTGTAAAAAAAAATGCATGTCAACCTTTTCCATGTCGACCGTTTGACCATATCGATCTTTAGACCCTATTGATCTATTGTGTGTCGACCTTTTGACTGTCTACCATGATTCAGTCTATGATCAGTCCGGATACCCAAGTTCAGTACCTGGGATAGTACATAAATTTTGTTTCATGTTTTAAAACCTTGTTTCATGCACAAATAAATCACGTGTGTGCATTTCAGGTGTTTGATGTGTTTTTACAACATAAATGCATGATACCTCATTGAAATGTAAAAATATTCAGAAATACAGAATCCATTATCCAAAATGTTTCTGGTACTGAGCATTTTGGATAAGGGATACTTAACCTGTAATGAGCTACATGCAAGAGACCATGTAAAGTGTAACAGTAGTGACATCATAGAACTTGATGGTGGATAAGAACCATTTAGGCAACCCAGGTAGACGGACACACTTACATACTAGGGTTAGTTTCTCTCAGGAGCCAATTAACCTACCAGGGTATTTCTATAAAGAGCAAAGGGTACTTCTTTACTTTCACGGCGCCACTAGATAGGACAGATAGGATACGATTTTGTATGCGATTTGACATAAGATATCGCATAAGATATAGGATAAGATTTACTATCCATTTCATTACCCCACTATCCACTAGGGCGTGGAGTTGATTTTATATAGCGTGGCGAGCGCAGCGAGCCACCGAGCCCGAAGCGTGGCGAGCGCAGCGAGCCCCGCGAGGGGACACGGATGTTGTTTCAAAGCAAGTCCCCAATATTGCATGCCATTTGCATGCAATTCCATAAAATACATTCCGTGTCCGCTCGCCACGCTTCGGTGGCTCGCTGCGCTCGCCACGCTATATAAAATCAACTCCACACCCTAGTGGATAGTGGGGTAATGAAATGGATAGTAAATCTTATCCTATATCTTATGCGATATCTTATGTCAAATCGCATACAAAATCGTATCCTATCTAGTATCCTATCTGTCCTATCTAGTGGCGCCGTGAAAGTAAAGAAGTACCGAGCAAAGAAACCCACACAGGTACAGGGAGAATATGGAATTAGGACTATGGTGGAAATGAAACCCAGGACCTCTGTGCTGTGTGGTAGCAATGCTAACCATTACACCACCCGTGCTGCCCCAGGATAGATTGTTAGGTAATTAGGGGTCAGCATGGTAAAGGTGCAAGAAATGATTGCTTGGCAGGGAGGGCAGGCTATAAGACAGACTGGAAATCAGACATGGGTCATTAAACAATAAGGCACACAGTATCTCTTCTTGTTTTTGTACATTACACTTGTTGTTGAGCAAAGTGTATTATAACTTTATTAGTGCTTACAGGTACTAAAATATTTTCTCTATCATTTGAGTGTTTCTTTGCAGCAGCTGCTCTAGGACCTAGATAGAAATATTCTAGATAAAAGGTGTGCAGACTGTATTGTAGTCACCTTGTTAGGAGATGACAGCATTCGCTCGGTAGGACAACTATGATGTGCAATATCTGTAGCTTCATATAAATACATTTCCATACACTCTATTGTAGCAGCCTTTGGGCCAGATGCACGAAGCTTCAAAAGTGATCAAATGGAGCGTGATAAACAGCCAGCCAATCAGCTCCTGCCTGACATTTTTCAAAACACAGTCTGACATGGCAGTTGGGAGCTGATTGGCTGGTTGTTGATCACTCTCCATTTGATCACCTTTGAAGCTTAGTGCATCTGGCCCTTTGTGACCACAAGCTTACGCTAGAGCCCTATAGAGGGCTTACATATTGCAGCTCTTCCCAGTGGTTATTACACATCCTGATTCTGTCACTTTCAGGGTTTTGGGACAGACGTGAATATTCTCAGCCCATGCATCCCTTTAATCTCTTGCTGTAGAGCCTAGAAATGAAGAGAATGGGGATTAAGGAACGCCACATAACATAAAGAGCTGGTTTAAAGAAAAATTGTAGCATGCCAACGGTTCTAAGCAGAACGGAGATCTATCCAAATTTGAAAAGTTTTCCTGACTGATCTGGACACATCTACATTTGTAAAAACAAAAATGATTCCCGCACCAGTCTCTTATATTTATGGGACAGTCACATCTCCTCTAATGTAAATATTTTGTAGGAAATTTCCTTAGATTTCTGTTTTGAGGAGGTGCTACCTACTACTTAGGTAAAGACACACATACGAAACAAGAAAAGTAAGTATAATGTAGGTGCACCGACAGTCACAATGTCTGTTTTTAAGATTTAACTTTTATTATTTATTCATTTAAAAAGGTGAAATATTAAAATATGAAAGAAATAAAGAAAGAAATATAGAAATTTAAAAATATCAATGACCACTGCTCCCCAACCTAAATTTTTGCAGGGTTCCTATTATCCCTGTATGTTTCCTATATGTTTGGATTATAGCACTTTCTCTTGTAGTTTTATACAGAGATGTCTGTGCTTATGTTGCGAACTCCTATTTTGTTACACTGATGTATCAGATTTTAATGTTACAATGCAGGTTCCAAATAATGTGTATCCATTCCTGTTTATTTAGTAAATTCTTACACATAAGGTCCTGACTATTAAATATTCCTTATAGGGCGTTCAATTAATGAGCTGATGTGTAATTGGAGCTCCAATTTACACATCAGCTCATTAATTGAACGCCCTATAAGGAATATTTGGTACTTATGAGTTATCTGGGCGCCCGATTTTTTGATTGTATGCCTTAAGTTAAGGCATACAATCAGATGCGATGCGATATCGCATCGCATGCGACCATCGGATGCGATGACCCGATTTTTCCATAGGAATCAATGTTAAAATGGACTGAGTCCATTTTAACATGGAATTCAATGGGAAAAAGGGGTCCTTTTCATACCCCTACTATCCAAGTGGGCATGGAGTTGGATATAAACCTGTGGCGAGCGTAGCGAGCCACCGAGCCCGAAGCGAGCCCCGCGAGGGGACGGTATTCTGTGTCCGCTCGCCACGCTTCGGGCTCGGTGGCTCGCTACGCTCGCCACAGGTTTATATCCGACTCCATGCCCACTTGGATAGTAGGGGTATGAAAAGGACCCCTTTTTCCCATTGAATTCCATGTTAAAATGGACTCAGTCCATTTTAACATTGATTCCTATGGAAAAATCGGGTCATCGCATCGCATCCGATGGTCGCATGCGATGCGATGCGATGTGCCCGATCCGACCCGATTTAGAAATCGGGCGCCCGGATAACTCATAAGTACCGAATATTTAATAGTCAGGACCTTATGTGTAAGAATTTACTAAATAAACAGGAATGGATACACATTATTAGGAACCTGCATTGTAACATTAAAATCTGATACATCAGTGTAACAAAATAGGAGTTCGCAACATAAGCACAGACATCTCTGTATAAAACTACAAGAGAAAGTGCTATAATCCAAACATATAGGAAACATGCAGGGATAATAGGAACCCTGCAAAAATTTAGGTTGGGGAGCAGTGGTCATTGATATTTTTAAATTTCTATATTTCTTTCTTTATTTCTTTCATATTTTAATATTTCACCTTTTTAAATGAATAAATAATAAAAGTTAAATCTTAAAAACAGACATTGTGACTGTCGGTGCACCTACATTATACTTACTTTTCTTGTTTCGTATGTACATCTACATTTGTGTCTACTGGAACAACTGTGAACCCCCCTCACATTGAGAGGTCCATTTACTAAGCCTTTGATGGTGATGAGGTGGACAGAGATAAAGGTACCGATTTAGACCCGTTTGGCTGGGTTGGTAACGACCGTGCATGCACAAGGTACGCTGTGCACATGTATGAGCCATTCACTCGTTGCTAGCAGGTTGACTGTATTTGGAGTGCGGGGTGGGGGCATGCTTTTGGCGGGGTGGGGGCTACCTGTTCCCTGGGCTCCGAACACTCGCAGCCCAGCAAGTAGGACTGAATCAGGTCCAAAGTCCTAGCCAATCAGCTCCTAACTGTGATGTTACAGGCTGTGTTTGAAAAAATGACAGGTAAAAGTTGATTGGCCGGTACTTTATCTTCATCCAAGCCTTAGTAATAGATCCTTGAGCTTGCAGCAATATCATAACGAAAGTCTTTAATAAATGACTAAGTAGTAGTGAGCGAGTGTCACCATGTTCAGGGGAAAAGACTATGTCCACAAACTGCAATGGAGTCAAATGTATGAAATTTTGGAGGTTCATTGTAAAGAGAAGTTATTAATAAGTGCAAAAAGACACACGATTGTGTGCACAGGACAGGTGCCAAAGCCCTCCACATAGCATCAGTCTAGTGCCAATACACTGTGCTGCTCTCCAGACATGAGAGAGATCTCCTGTGCAGCACAGAGCCGGCAGATGAGGTAGCCAAGGACTGGGATGTCCCCAGTGCGGTGTATGGTCAATGACACCTGCAGCTATTAATATAGATAGCTGCACCTGTCGGAACGGTCACTGCTATCAACCGTTCATACACTGCCCCACATATCAGCACGCTATCTTGTATACTGCAGCGCCGATGACAAGGACGCATTTCTCCTTCTTCATACATGGAGAAGCGTGTGCAGATAACAGCTGATACCGTTTCTGCCCCATATCGAACCTTCATACATCTACCCCATTGTCTATTTGTATTTCATGTGTGTTAATAAAGCTTTACAAAAAAAAATATATATGCTAGTCAGCAAGTCCTAGATTAAGCATAGAAAAGGATACTCACATCATTAATCATTTGATGCTGCTGTACTATGCGTTTCTCTCTGAACTCTTCAGACTCTATATGGATTTCATACATTGCCCCACACCCACCTGTAAAATATAGGCTTCTTTTAAATACTGCTCAAAATACATCTACTGAAAAGCATTTAACAACCTTCATCACACCAACTATTATGAGGGTAACTTCTTATAATAAGGGCTTTAGTATCCACATCAGATGTTAGTCACCTACAATATGCAGAATTTCTGGAGATAAGATAGAGTGAAGAACTGTATTCTCTCCATCAAACTGAGTAATGGAGAATGTGATTGGGTAGCAACTGACCCCAAGCAATGACATGAAAGCCGTGTACACACGGCAGCCATAGGGGCTGATATCGCTGGGAATATGGTCGCTGGCGACCATATTGCCAGTGATGGGAGTGAGCCCCAGCGATAAATCGCCGGGTGCGCGCTCCCGTTTTCAGCCCCGTTCTAATCGATGGTCGCAGGAGCTTGCTCCTGCGACCAGCTGATTACCTCTGCGGCACCGCCGGCAGGTTTCTTTTCATCAGCGACCATCTCTGGTCGCTGATGAAAAGGGGGCATTGAGCGATATATCACCCCGTGTGTACGCACCTTTAGATGTCCATATTAACTTAATCTGATTCTTCTGGTGAAGAGTTTTCATTCAAACACAGTTGAAATAATGTATACTGTGATCATAACATTATGGTTTAATGATTATATAGATGATGTACATGGAGAAAGCAATGAAAAGGTTTTATTGTGCTATCAGACTGAGGAAAAAAAAAATTCTGAATTTTTCTTCAAGGTACGCCTATGCCAAACATTCCCTATTGAGAAATGAAGAACCAAATATTAAAGTAAATTGTTCTTATATATCCTTAGGTTAATTTCTGTTTGTTCACATATTGTATGATTGGAACCAACAACATAGGGATGTAACTAGTGCTTTAATGGGGAGTCAGCACAGTAGAGAGGAGGAGACCAAGGGTGGAAGATGCTAGGAGACAGGGTGGACACTGATATGTCAGTTATGGAATGAAGACAGCACTCAGTGGGACAGATGCATTAAGCCTGGTGAATGGATGAAGTGGAAGGTGATAACGCACCAGCCAATCAACTCATAACTATCATTTTTCAAACACAGTTGGCTGGTGCATGATCTTCTACTTTATCTCTTCACCAGGCTTAATACATCAGCCCCAGTGTCTTGTAATTCCATGAAAGAATACTGCATTTAGTACATACTTTGGTACTTGTGTATTATCACGGAGCCCATCGCATCACATATCATAAGGCATGCGATGGTATGTGATATCGCGCGATGTTCTACAAGGTCATACAATTTTAAAATTTAAATGCACCCCCACTCCACCCCACCAGTATAAACGTGAACCCTAAGCGTGGCGAGCGCAGCGAGCCCGCGAGGGGCGGCGGTACGCGTCCTCCGACCTTTTCATACCTCCACTATCCACGTCGGAGTGGAGTTGATTTTATAAAGTGTGGCGAGCGCAGCGAGCCCCGCATAACTTCACAGGTATACGCGTCCCCTCGCTGCGCTCGCCACACTTTATAAAATCAACTCCACGCCGACGTGGATAGTCGCTGCGCTAGCCACGCTTCGGGTTCACGTTTATACTGGGGGGTGGCGTGGGGGTGCATTTAACATTGTAAGCACCCATTAGGGTGCTTATACAATTTTTCATCGCATAGGGGGCTAAAATCGCATCGCATGCGATGAAAAATTGCGCGATCACATATCGGGGGTGCTGTGATAGTACAAAAGTACCCATACTTTAATGTATTAAATGCACTATTGCAGGCATGTCCAAACTGTGGCCCTCCAGCTGTTGTGAAAGTACACATCCCAGCATGCCTTGCCACAGTTTTAGCATTCCCTAATAGCAAAACTGTGGCAAGGCATGATGGGACTTGTAGTTTCACCACAGCTGGAGGGCCATAGTTTGGACATGCCTGCACTATTGTTTTACAGAATTACAAGACTCTGATGTACATTTATCAAGCATTAAAAAAAAAAAAGGGGTGGTTTAGCCTCATATTAGGTACCACAGCAGGCATCTCCGATATCTCCATTCACGTTCGCAGCCACATCATAGGTTTCTGTGGGGGATGAAATGCTGCCAGATATAACAATATCCAGAATGCGAAGTCTGTGCTACACATTGCTGGTATAGTTTAAACAGGGTTCCCCAGATACCTTCCATCGGATATGTCCGTCATGCAAAGCGGTCAGTGGGGACTGTGCATGCGCAACAGTCACGGCACCACGCATTGTTTTCAGAGCTCCTGTCCTTGGGAAGAGCCAAGAAGAAGAGAGAACCACAAAATCTTGTATCCAAAGCAAATAATTGCCGGAGTCTCTGTTAAAAGGTCCACAGTGCTTAACGGTAGAAAAGTCCTGGGAGCCAGGTACCGTGCTCATGAGTAAGCACAGGTTGTGTGTGCCCAGCCAGAACACATGTGCAGGAAACTGATCAGTACTGGTCTGGGGCTGGTAGCATCATGGTCTGTGTGCTGCAGCGTGACTGTGGCAGGCACTGCAGTCATTTCTGACCCAGTAGCAGGTGCATCCTCTGCACCTACAGTAGTTACGCCACTGCAGCAAGCACAAGTTTTGCCTATTGCAAGGACCATAAATGCACCCCAGGGCACACAGTTTGAGAACTACTGCCCTAACATATAAATGATGGAATACAGTGGATTTACAGCAGGTAGACAGTCTCTTTATATGTAGCATAAATAAATGCACATTACCTGAAATATCAACAACCCGAACAGAAGCGGCCAATGGAAACTTGTCTTTCAGCACTTGCATAATCTTGTCTTCCCCTTCAGTCACAGATGCAAATGATCTTCTAACACTGCAGAGGACACACGTCTGTATTTGGAATAAAGATTTATTTTAAAGAAAATGTTGTGATACCTGGAAACAGCGGCTATATACTTTCTATGAAACAATTCTCTCCAGGATAAATTGAGGGGCAGGGAAACGGGTATGCCTGGTCATCAGACCTGGCTCCCATTTACAGCAATGGGGGAGCCCAACCTTCGGACCGCAGTCCGTATGGAGGTTGGGTGGGGGGAGCACACAGCCTCCGCTGCTGTCTGCTGTACTGTGCAGACAGCAGCGTCAGAGAGGCGGTGAATAAATGCCTGTATGCAGCATCCATTCACCTCGCAGACGGGGGGGCTAGCAGTGCACAGAGGCTGAAACCTGCCCAGCAGTCTACCTTGCCTTGGCGTTCGGCGGTCCCGGCGCTTGGAGAGGATGTCATCTCCAAGCGCCACCCCCATTTAAACTGCGGGTCAGCACCGCAGTGTAAACTGGAAAAATCCTGGATCCGACCTGGATTGGAACTGTTTTCCAAAAACCAGGTCAGATCCGGGATTTTGGTGTAAAAGGGGTAGAGGGGAAATGCTTACCTGGTTGCTCAGTCTGCGGAAAGGTCAAGTCATGACAGTACCTGTATTGTGTCCCTCCTGAAGAGGGTCATGTTGGGAGGTATGCCTGTATGTTCTATACCAGTATCTGATGGTCAAATGTGCAATACCCAATAGCACAACCAACCCTGGGCTGCTATTGAGCCCCCAAATCGCTCTCCCTAAAGGAGTGGCCCTCAGCAGGGGGGCAATACCACGAGCTACTCACCCTCGTCCTAGCCAGCATGTGAGCGGCGGCTGCCCACATTGTCCTGCCGGCACACAGGGAGAGATCCACTCTCAATGTCAACTCTCTACAAAACCATGCACCGACCTAACAGCCTCGCGCCGCACAACTATGACACCTGCAGACGCGACGGCGGCCATGTCTGTTATGGGCAAGAAAGGCAAGCTACCTCATTTTATTTTATCTCCTTAACCACCCCGAGCTACGACGCTAGTGGTGGTTAAGGAGAGACATAAAAGCGCAGTGTATACTCTGTTTTATTTTTCACTTCGACCGTTGATAGCACTCGGGCGTCTCTATCAAAACATGGCGTCCATTACTGACGTTATGATATAATGGTTATAGGGCGGAGAGAAGTGACGTAATTAATCCTATGTCAGCCGATCGCCACACCAGGGCACTAGAGGGAGCAAGTGAGTTAGTGAGAATGCGCATGCGCTATGTGCTGCTACAGTATTTCTATGTGCTGGTGTAGTGTAGATTATAAAACCCTATATGCTTCATATTGGGCTACTGCAGTAATCATGAAGTTGCGTTCTGTGTGAGTGACACCAGACAGCTTTCAGCTGCACACTTTATAATTAAATAAGCCATTACCACACCACTTCCTTTCTCCTGAGTACGGTTACCACCTTTGTGTTTTATGGTAGTGTCTAGATCCCGTGTTTATAGATTCCCAGACAGTGACACACCCACAACACATTTTAGCCGCCCCCAGTCCCACCCCTTGACCTGTCATCATTTTTTAATTTATTTTTTTCAGCTGAATAAGAACTTTTTATTATCAATACAAAAAAACAGTACAGAAACTAAAGTAAACAAGTAATTCTAGGGATTGCTTCTATGTTACTGTACACTCATCATGTGCCCTCAAGAATGAGTCATTATCCCCCAAAGTGCCAACATCGCTGCAAGAGATCCCCAAAACATCTGCCATAAATACCAGCGTCGCCCACTCTTATTTTTTTAACATTTCTTTCAATTCTATTCTTCATTTTGCACACCGTAATGCCACACACCCGATGCCCATAACATGTTACGCCACACACTGCGATGCCCATTACATTAGTTAATGCTTGTTGCCAAGTGTGAGTTTAAGCAGGCAGCAGGCAGCCAGCCAGGCAACCACTATCAGGCAACAGCCTGGGACATGGGAGATAGTCACTGTGCAGACCTGGCTGCTCGCTCACTGGCTATTTTAAATCTCGCGCCAGCTCGCGGTCCGGCTCCACTCCTGATTGGCTGCTGAGCTGCAAGATTTTAAATACGAGGACGAGCAGCCATGTCGAGCAGCCAGGTCCACGCAGCTGCTATCTACCGTGTCCCGACTCCAGTCCTGGCGCATCTCCTCACCTCATCCTAGTGGCAACACGGTTCCCGGACATTGTATAGTCCGGGAATGCCACCCAACCGGACTCCGGACTCCGGACACCCGGCATAATTACCGGACTGTCTGGAGTAATCCCAGACGGGTGGTAACCCTACTCCTGAGGAAGCAATTGCCCTAACAAAATTATTGAGTTCTCTCCTGCATCTACTAATGTTGCAGGAGATGCCAGAGGAAAAAGTCACAGTATCTAATGGTGCCCATACACTTATGCGAGGTATTGCATGGCTTCCTTGCATGCGGTACCCTGCCAACTGCAGGTCGACAGGATCGCGCACAATACATTGTATGCACTTACTGTATACTAATGCATACAGTGTATGGTATAGGTACAAGGTATATGATACACCCCACCCAAATTTAACTCTCTCTGCACATGTTACATCTGCCCCACCAATCAGTTAGGAAAAATGACAGTTAGGAGCTGATTGGCTGGTGCATTATCACCTTCCACTTTATCTCATCACCAGGCTTAATATATCTGCCCCCATGTGTGGGCACCATTAGTGTAGCACTTGCAATCTCTTGCACATCAGATAACAATTCAGTGGTAAAGCACATATGGTTTGACACTTTTCACTTGATTTCTCATCCAGATCAGAAACAAGTGCTTCTGAGGAAACCATCAGATATCAGATAGTGTGGATGGAGAAACATGTCAACCTAATGGAATCTGCTATCCAGCAACACCAGTTGACCCCAAAGCTGCTCGTTTACAACTGGACCCCTTTATCTCCCCACGGATACCCGCTTGGCTGCACCAAGGAGTGACCTGCGGTGATCTCATCGGTGCTGACACCTGGCCGGGTGAGTGTGATGCCTCTTTGCCATCAGAGAAGAAAGCGAGAGGTGGGGGTGTGTGGATCTGCTCCCGGCGCAGGCTCATATTCCAACAGAGCTACGCCAGTTGTAGCGGGCCACCAACATCAAATCACCCCCACTA
This sequence comes from Crinia signifera, assembly GCF_055691185.1. Classification (NCBI taxonomy): domain Eukaryota; kingdom Metazoa; phylum Chordata; class Amphibia; order Anura; family Myobatrachidae; genus Crinia; species Crinia signifera. The sequence continues at coordinate 267,539,659 of NC_139220.1, read as the reverse complement.
CACAGCCCTAACCTCGCTCACTACACCCATTATACAGCGGACACCGTATATAAAAAGGAGACTTTTTCTTTCCAAATTGGGATCCCCAAACATTTAAAGTAACAAACATTAAGGAGTTTGTCCCCCGGTGCCTATCTTGGCACTTCATAGATTAGAACACTAGAGGCTCCCCACCTAAAGGAGACTGATATAAAGTGGGTAAGAGCCAACCTAAAGTGGATACATTTATAGGTTAACTGTGGATGCTGCTGGACATATGTTATGCTTTTATATTTAACTTGAATATTGATTTTTTCTATTATTCTTTTTTATCTTTATAATAAATTGTTATCTATGTGTGCAAATATACATGTGAAATGTTAATACATTTTCTTATATAATAACACAAAATATGGTTTAGGTATTGCGCTCATCCAATAACGAGCTGCAACTCCAAGAAATGCTCTCCTGTTAGTGAGAGACACAAAGATAGACACAAGTACAAATGGGGTTTTTTTCTGGAGTGCGCTCTAATTGTACCACCTAGCACCACTACATAATAAACATGATGTTACAATCATATATTGGAGTGAAATTCTGATGTTCAACAATAAAACGTAGACTTCGTTTGAGATGAAATTCTTTATTTACAAGCCCTACATTACATTTTCTTATATACATTAAATAATTATTTAATCAACTCAGTGCGCTCTCTTAAATTATAAAATTTAGCTAAAGAACAATTGAATATGTTTTTACAGGTATTTAACATGTTACTTTCGTCTGTAGATCTTTGTGGATGGACATGACTGGAGAACCACATACAATTAGTTCTAGAGTCAGCTAACCTGAAGAGCAATTGGTGGAAACAATTTGGGTCTCATACCATTTCGTTGAACTAAAACATTTATATATTTGTGTCTTGAGCAAAGTTGATAAAGAGTCGATAAAGCCCTCCCAAATCTGAAAGAATTGTTCCGTGCGTTCTTTCTTATGGAGAGAGGCTTCCACCCACTCCATGTGGAATACGTGGAAAAGTTTCACTCTAAATAACTGAACTGTGGGGGGCTCCGTTTGGATCCATTGGTGGAAGATACATTTACGGGCCTCCCGCTGAGATGATTAACATAATTTTCTTACTATCTGGTAAAATTGGGACGTTAGGGGGAAAGATTCCCAAAAGTGTCGATTCTGCTGTCAGCGGAAGGTGGTTTAACAGAAAAGTCATTGAAAACCCTTGTACTTGTTTCCAAAAGTGGGATGTAAGTGGGCAATTCCACATTGAATGCTTAAACGTAGCACCCAAACTACCACATGTATGGGCACTTTTAAGACCCCCATACACTTATGCGATATGGGACGATTTCACCTGATTCCGAGGGATCAGGCTGAGAAATTGGGTAAAAGTGGACTAAATAGCATACGTTTGACGTCAGAGGTTGGACCTCCAACTCGACCCTCCTCCCTGTGGCAAGGAACATGGGGGTTTATTCTAGTTCATTCTTTCTGACAAAATCCTTCTTAGATGGACAAAACCATGTGCACTGCAGGGGGGCAGATGTAACATGTGCAGAGAGAATTAGATTTGGGTGAGTTATTTTGTTTCTGTGCAGGGAAAATACTGACTGCATGATTTTACACTTCAATATAGATCTCACTTTGAAGAAAAACCCCACCCAAATCTAATTCTCTCTGCACAAGTAACATCTGCCCCACCCGAAGTGCACATGGTTTTGTCCATCTAAGAAGGATTTTGTCAGAAAGAATGGACTAGAATAACCCCCATGGTCACATATGATGCATCAGACGCAGAAGAACCTCATGTCATGTATCGCTAGTGATACTGCCGCCTGTTAAGGTCCCGGTGGCTCAAAAGGGATCGGATGGCTATACACTGCTGCAACTTCTCGCAGTAGAGTAAGGCCACCTTCAATCTAATCATACTCAGAATAGGCAACAGAAATGTGCATTAGAAGATGCAGAGCTTGGCCTACAAATTGGTGGCGGCACACTCCTGTTTTGAAAAGCAGCTCCCCCCCACGAGACAGTGCAAGCGGTCTCATGTGCATGCGTGGATCTCAATTTGTATCCTCTGCTTTATGATCTACCAAGTGTCTCCTGCAGCCCCAACCCCTATTAAGTTAGTATGTGGAGGCTGAGGGGTGCTGTAGCGGATTATTCTGGTTGATTCGTTCAGATGCCAATTTGCATACTTGAGAGTCAACCAAACCCCGCCTTGCGAATGGTGGCCTGGCCACCACCCATTCGCAGCATGTGTTCGCACGCACTGGCTACAAATGGATGTTTTACATAAACATCCTTATGTAGCCTGGGGGGGGAACACCCACATCACTCAAATGATGTGGAACGTGCACGCATATCTAAGGTTGCTCAGAGCAACCTGAGATATGCATGCATATTCTGAGGGAAGAGGGCATGCAGCTGACATCCGGTGATGTCAGCTGGCCGACCCCGGTGCCCACACCACTGGCGGATATATATATATATATATATATATTATCCCCAATACTCCTCTCGCGCTTATATGCACAATAATATTAGAAACAACTTATACTTCAATTGCGGCTGCTTAACCACCAGGTTTCCTGAGGGCTAGGAAACAATACCCACAATACACTTCCCAAATGGTGGTATAGCGCCTGAATTAAATGTCCATATGTCACATCAAAGTTCATAAAACCAAAAGACGTTGGATTTCCAAGAGGTTCTTTATTTGACTCTTAAGTGGTTCAAACAATGTCCCAACGCGTTTCGTCTAATATAGACTTCATCAGGGGAAATAGTTCAAATTCTTCCAATAGGTATCCAGACGTGTTATACTTTGACCTTATAACGTTACAGTGAAGTTTCCTTGGAACTGGATCAGCTAACCGTCCTAATTCTTTAAGGGGATCCCGAGATAGTTTTTCTCAATGGGGATTAGGATAGTATTCTCAATGGGGATTAGGATAGTATTATGTTAGCCTATTATCTGATAAATGTGCAAATATGCAAATATCCTTAGCATTCAGTGCTGGACCAATTCTTTTAGTGTAGTCTTATATTGGATAATTATCCCAAACAGATAGCACCAGATGAATCCTCCCAAATGAGCTCCTTCTCGTACAGGGAAATCCGGTGATGTCAGCTGGCCGCCCCCGGTGCCCACACCACTGGCGGATATATATATATATATATATATATATATATATAGGCTAACTACTTCTCACCTCTATGAGGTGAAGTACCGCCACTGACCACTAGAGGCCATTTGACAGACCAATTTACTCCTTTGTGTGCTAAAAGATGTAACAGAAAGTGAAAGCAATTTTTACAGGTACACTGATCTGTTTCAAACATTTTGGATATGGAGGGAGTAAGAGCAAATAGGGACTGGAGTGGAGAGGCTAAAATCTGTTACTTTGAGCTGTGATAATTTTTACTGTAATCTGAGCTGTGAAAGTACATTGCAGAGTCTGTCATTTTCATGGGCTTTTGACCAGTATAAGAACATAATAGCATTGTGCGTACAAGCTTGGGCATGCATGGTCACCATGCCCTCTGCACTTGCCTCCTGAACTTCTCCTACAAGATCTCTTAGAAGGAAGGTTAGAAACGTCAGCATGTTAGGATGGGTGCTTCCATTAGACAGCGTTCCAGGAACTGAGGAATGCACTGGGACTAGACTAGAAACCTTTCACAAGCCCTGCAGCAATTCGGAGGTCATATAATGGAAATATACAATGAATTGCCTCTTTCCTATGTTATAATTGATGCTATAACACCATGGTTTATGTACCAGCCAGGCATTATCTCACATGTTAATGTTCATTATGCATGTCACTTAGGGTACCAACAACTCTACCTCTATCACACCAAACCTGGGTCATTAAACATGGTTTGAAGCGGTGCCAAAGATCACCATCAAATGATTTCTCCTACTTTCGTTAAGAGAAGTCAGCCTGGACTGACTTTTACAGTGCACCCCATCCGCCGAATTCAAGGTGGGCTCTGATGTGACGTCAGCCGCCCGCCCTAAGCAGGTATCAGCGCGCCTGCGTCTGACACACTCATAAAACGCTGTGCGTATCCCTGCTTCCGCCCCATGCCCACCCCTCCTGTAGCGAAATGGCCCTGCGAGTGTGAAAATCGCTAAAGCCGTTCACTACTGGGGTTCGTGCATGTGCAAACCGCGACCTTGCACGACGGGACTAAATTTGGTCTGATTAAGAGAGAGCAGTCCAAACAGCCTCGAGCGCTCTTTTCCTGCTGCTGCTTAGCCCCAATAGGAAAAATTCAATCCCAATATGATTCCAAAGAATAAGTCAAAGAAAATACATAAAAGGGCTGACCACAGCGCTGGAACAATATGTCCGATAAATCTGTAGGGTTTGCAGGGTTCAACCAATTTATCCAAAAAAACGCCACGTGAATTGCTTCAACCTATTAAAAATACAGTCACTTTATTAGTAACAAAAACAGAACAAACCAAAAAACCAATCCAAAAAAAGGATACGTATGCCACAAACAAAAAACAGTTCTTTATAAAAAGAGATTTAGCAGCTCACCGGACCTCTTGGGGACATGTGTTTTCGCCTTAAATCCACTGATGTTTAACAGGTGCCACACTGCCACTGTGGTCAGGAGGGTATGAATCACCGACAGTCGGGATCCCGACAGTCATTATCCCGACATCGGGATCCCGACTGCCTGGTCTCAGACAGCGTGACCAGCGCGACAAAGCCCCTTGCGGGCTTGCTGCGCTCGCCAAGCTGCGGGCAACAATCGGGATCCCGACGTCGGGTTAATGACTGTCGGGATCCCGTCCGGCACCCCTGTGGTCACCTTTCGGGTTTTCCCTGTGTCTGTTTGATTTCCTGGTGGTAAGGGAAAATAAGAAGAGAGGCTAGGAGCTAGGTGCACGGTTAGTTGGTAACACGCGTGCTCCCTTCCGTCCAGAATCTGCCTGCGCTGTTGCAGTCTGGCGGGGTCACGGCAGGGATGTTTGTATGCCGCGATGCTCCTAAGATGAAACAACATCTCTTCCCGGCTAGTGATCTTCCTAAGCCGCCCGGGGCCGCTGCTGACAGTGGTATGCAGACGTGGCCGCCGGCACTGCTCCCCCGTATCTGGTGGCTGTCTCCTTTCAAAACTCCGGTCTCCAGCTGCTCACCAACGCGTTTCTACCTCAGTGGGTCTTTCTGAAGGTGCCTTGAGAAAGACCCACTGAGATAGAAACGCGTTGGAGTGAATGGATACGAAGTTCCAACCAATCAGCTCCTGTCATTTGTCAAACACAGCCTGTAACATGGCAGTTATGAGCTGATTGGCTGGCACTTTATCTCCATTCATTTTATCGCAACAATCTTAATGCCAAATGATAACAGAAAATCACTTAATTTTAAGTCCATGCCCCTACAAATGTGCAAAGTCAAATTTCTACTATTTATAGGCCACAGAAAATGTTTCCTTATCTGTTTTGCAATCTTTGGTCCTGGGGTAATTCAGACCTGATCACTGATTCTTTGAAACCCAGCAATCAGTTACCCTCAGCCCCATCAAAGTGAAATCTTACCCATGTGCAAAGCTGCGAATGGCATCTACGAACCGCGTGGACATACATTCTTTTAATAATCGCTTGGGCTGCAAATTTGCAGCCCAGTGAATGGATCTAAATCGGCCCAGTAACACGTGTGAGTCTGGTGGCCGTGTGGGATGCAGGCCTAACTCAGAGGTTTATTTTAAAGAGGCAGTAATTTACATGGCCCTTTGGAAAAAACTCTCAGTTCTGCCTGTATTTTGCACAGCATTACGGCCCTTATACTGATTAATTCACTCCCCTGCATGTTCACGCAGGGGAGAGATGTTTTGAAACTGCGCATAGTCCGTTATGCACATGTGCATCCGCTTGTGCGAGCAGCCACGGCGAATAGATTATTCGCTGGCACTCGCACACATCAATGCATGTGGGGGGCATGGGTTTATGGGCTGGGGGATTTGCCCATGGGAACGCCCAGCATTTCATGGGTGTTCCCATGAAAACGCTGAGCGTGCTCATGGTAATTTCCTGATGATGCGGGTACAGGGGGTGGGCATCTGACGTTAGCAGATGTCAGATGCCCACCCGCTTCCCGTACAGGCATTTGCAGATGTAAGACACCACAGAGGCAGGCAGCTGTGCATGCGGCGGGCGGCGACTGGTGAACACGCAAATCCTAGACTTGCGAGTCAACCAGTATAAAGGCCTACATTCGGCCCTCTTTGCTCTATTAATGAGAAAATATCCAACTGGCTATTGTCATCATTAGGATCCCCATATGTATCTCTACAAAAAGGTAAGGAAAATAACATTTTAAATGTTACAATAACAAAGAGAGAGAAAAAAAAAAAACCAACACAGAGTTTGAGTGCAAAAAATAAATATAAAATTTATTAAAACACCCACAGTATTTTACTTATCAGGAATAATACATTTCACAAACAAGCTGTTTGTGGAAATTATAATAAAATACCAAAAAAATAAAAAAAAAGAAGATTCATACTTGTAATTTTTTAGGCATCCTAAAAATAAAAATTACATAACACAAAAGAGTGGAAGGAAATGTACGGGAGAAAAAAAAATTACAAAACATGGTAAATTATACAAAATAAAATTATCAGCATCAATTTACTGAACTAGTCATATCTGCAGTTTAATACACATTAATCCTATCGCCTCCGGACATTGTAAAATCTACCATTCATCAGATCAACCCCAAAATAAACTGAATTTTCAAGTAACCACAGTCACAAGTTGAGATATATTCAAGTGTGGCTTACAAGCTTAGCTCCATTGGAGAATCTTGTAGCCAGTGAATTTAAAAACAAAAAATCAAATACATCAACATCTATTTTCTAGCTAACTATACTGCATTTATTTATGCCACAAAACCAACCTTTTATTCAGTTTAACCCTTCCCCCTGCTGTTGGCACTGACAATACAAGTACGCATTATCCCCCAAACAACATGGAAAGAATTAATTCAAATACATAAAAAGATAAAAATGGACAAGCCATACCTAAAATGTACATTTTTATTTATTTTATTTTTTTTCAATTTGACAGTATGCATAATAAAAGAACAAAGGTTATCAAAAGTTAAATGCCTGTTTCTGAAGTTGTATAGTATCTGGAGAGTCCCTGAAAATAATTCCATTATTATGGTGGTAAAATCTCTGTTGAAATTATTCCTGACAATGTAAAAGGAAAGAAAAGCATCCTACCAATTTATACACAAATGATATATATATTATATACATATGTACGTGTGTGTGTCCTTAACGTCTCGAATATTTTTTTTTACATTTACAGATGTATATATGGGATCTGCTTATTGGGACTTGGGGTTTTTCTGGATAAGGAATTTTAATTTTTCATATAATTAAGAGCATTATGAAAACACGTTTAAAAATGATGCATCTTTCCCCTCATAGCCCCTGTCAGCCACCTACTTGCTGCATTAGTTAGCAGAGCTCCTCCTAATAACTTTAGGAAGAAATATGTGTATATATATATATATATATATATATATATATATACTGTTTGGGGTATATTCAATGCCGATCAGACGAGCTATGACTGCAAGCAGTGCCTAATTCTCGCCACCATAGCCTGCCCTCAGTATTCAACTGACCCCCTGCACTCCCCATTTCCACCTTGCTATTTCTAAAAAGCGAGGTGGAAATGGCGAGTGTGGCCGTCAATATGGCGAGACTCGTGGCTATAAGCAGCAGGCTCGCTGCATTAGCCGCAAACCTTGCCGTCTTGGGGAATTCCCACAGAACATAGAATAGGGCGAGCGTCAAACAGCGAGGATTCCCCCGGAACATAGCATTCCCCCTCTGACGGCGAGGATTTCCCAGGAACATAGAATAGGGCGAGCGGGTTAAACGGCGAGGATAGCTTGTTTATGGCGATCCTCGCCGATAACAAGCCATCCTCGCCATAAAACTCCCCCTCACCATCCATATTAAATACAACCCATTGTGTCTCTATATAAACTGAAAAGAGAAAAACCCCTCAAATTTTCCATCACAAGATTGGGACCCTTCCTCCGCTTGCCAATTTATAATTGTAATAGTTTTGTGACTCTATATTAGGCAACTCTGGTGGACATAATTGAAATCCCTTCTGAACAGTACACGGCTCTATGCACCCTTCCACCATAACTATTTGTAGCTTTTCGTGAACAGACTGCAGTGTATTTGCGAGGTATATTTCAGAAAATAAAATGTGTTACAGCAACAAATATGTGGGAAAAGAGAAAATGTGGTTTCTATACAATAAATTACTTTCACCCTCTTTCCTCCCAAAAACAGTAATAACAAAAATAGCACCATACACAACAGGGGAAAAAAATGGTTCAAATATATAAAATGTACAAAGCAGTAAAATAAAAATGTTGCATTATAAATGAAACATTAAAGAAAGGAGTGGGTTAAATATAAAAGAAACTTAATATATGCAGATGTAATCAGTGTTTAATGTATAAAAATAGGGAGATGAGAAATACTAGTAGCACTGTCACCAAGTGTACTGTGTACCTAAACGTAGCTTATTAATCTGTTTTCCTAGAGGAACCAATGCATTAATCGTTGTAACAGAGTATACTATCACTTCAAAGCTATTTATTATGCTTGTTGATCAAGTCTCCAGAATTCATGTGTGGATCTATAGTTGAAATTTTTACTATGTAAAATAACCTGAATGAAAGTTTATCGCTTCCGAAAATAACATGGTATCTCTCTGCACCTGGTAAAATCTTTAATTTCAAAGCCAATTTTCTGTAACCCTCATAGAAATGAATCATGTATTTTATGTTGTATAAAATGAAATAGAAGAGAACATTGCAATTTCTGTAGTAAAAATGTTTGCAGTATTATAAAAATGATAATCATGAATAATATCTTGAATTTGACTGGTTGATTACAGTGGCCAATCAGAATCTGGAGATCATTTTCTAGTGTGTACTAAATGAATGTTTGCTAGAAGCTGATTGGTAGTTTGAGCAGCACCGCCCCTCCCCTTCTGTTTATGATGCTGCTTTTTAGTTAACATAACCTAAGCTTAAATTTGTTTGACATCGGTATTTGCCACAGATTTCATACTTCCAGTGTATGTTGTTGTATGTAAAACAGCATCTGTGAGGATTCTGAGGCAGAGGAATAATATAGCACCATTATGGAGTAGGGGTATACTGTAAGTGGTCAGCTGTAGGAAAGTGTACTGCTGCATATACCCATAGGAGGAAGGAACATCACTTCCCACTGATGTCATAGCTTACAAGACCATTGATTGGTTGCAGTTCCATCTGCTTAAATAAAAATCAATAGGCAGCTTAAGTTACGTGCTTTCATATAAGCTTCTTGTTTTTCTTTTACCTATAATTCACCATTAAAGAGAACTTGTCATCCCCACTTTAATCCAAATTTTCATTTAAAAAAATAAGGTTTTGTTTTGAACAGAGAAATCTGTAAGGACCCCTCTTGGCTTCTTGTTTGCATAGTTGAAACAAGTTAAATACCCAAAAAATCAAAATAAGGGAAAAAAGACAATTAAAAGGTGTTTGAGTGTAAATGCAAGGTGTAGTTCACCTGTAATGGAAAATTAAATATAAAAAAACCCAAGACATTTGTGGAAATGTTTAGCTTTCAGTAGCACGTGGAAATAGTATTACATAATGCATTCCTACTTTATTGGGATATAAATGGGTGACTTGACCTGTGGTAAAACTGATTGTCCATTCTGATATTACAAAGTAACCTATAAGGGCTACAGACCTGAGACCTAAAACATGCATGCACTAAAGGGAACAGTGCTTCCAGATTAGAAGGGAGATGAAGCCAATCTAACTAGCGGTATTGGGTTTTGTTAAAGCTAGCATTTAAATCAAATAAGATCATTGTTTGACTAAGTGGTCATTCAGACGGTGGTTCTTTCTAGAAGTTGGATCTTTTTTTCTGGCCACAAAAACTGCTACACCCCCTCTTTCCCTGATCACATTCATGTATATACACAACTTGTTTAGGTCCACATTTTCTAGAAGAGCAATAATCTTGCAGCTAGTGGCAACGTTTTTCTTTTTTTTTCACTTTATTTGCAAATATAACATTTCTACACAATGGACAATATAAAAATGCAAGCTTGGATTATACCAAACCGAAGATGTCAAAAGTCACTGAAACATCAACTAACCGAATGAAGCACAAGTCAAACATCGCAACCACGTTTTCATCAGAAGACGCAACACCTTTAGAAAAAGAAATGCAGATAGAAAAACAAAAACCCAGTTCAGAAGAGCGATGAATGAGGCTTTAGTAGGAATCTGATCAAGAGGTGTTCTAGATCGGACATCGTTGTAGAGCCACTTTGAGTGTAGAATAATCATTTGGATCAACAGGGCTGCAAAATGCAGGTAAACCAAAACATCAGAAACACCTCTTGCTCAAATTCTTACTTACCGTTGATTAAAGGCCCTTCTGAATGAACCAGGTGGATTTCATACCACAACATCAGGGAAATCATTACTTCCAGCATTTTTGCTCCCAACACATCTTTACAGTTACAGCATCCAAATTGAAATCATTGCGGAGAAAAACAGCATGGATGTCTACTATAATATGGGTATTTGTATTTATAAATCAAAATACACTTCAACATGCAAACAATAGTTTACTAGTGATTTTTCAATTTTGAAGGGAAATAACATACATTTGACTTGTACAATATAATACTATAGAGGTCTGTCAATTAAGATTAAAATATAAATGCAACGTTGGACCTCTTTTCAAGTGGGCATGTGGAATACGCTACTTATTACACAAATGGTGGGTTGATTCAGCTGCCAAGGTATGCATAGCACAGTCAGAATGATTGCTAACCACTTCCAGCACCATGGTCCCTCTAAAAGGAAAGTGTCAACGCAAGGTGACTGAGGTAGGGTAGATGTAGTGTAAAGCACCGCCAAAATATCTTAAATTTCCATTACACAAAAATACAGAATGTCAGTCCGTTCCAGTCTTTCTTCTCACTACTTTTACATCTTCAATCTTGGTTGCCAGTTTGAGAAATGAGCCATTTGAATCCTATAACATTTACCGGGAATGGACTAAAGCACCATAAAAACAATTAAAAAATAAAAACACAGCTATATTTTGTAAATCGGGAAAAAAAAATACAACACAGACATATACAAGTGCATTTGACACTTCTGCAAGGTCTCTACCACAGAAGGCAACAACCCTTACAGGTTTTCTTTACAAGTCTACAACTGCTATTGCCCACAGCAAGAAATTTACTGGAGTGCCAAAACCACCTACCCGTTACGTCCAATTCACATATGTATAATTAAGGCTGTCACATACTTAGACCTGGTGTACAGTAGTATAAATAGGACCTCTAAATTACTCATCGGGCCTCTGTAAATTGGGCAAAAAAGCGTTCTTCTCCATTGGGTCAGAAAAAAACAGGATAAAACTACTAGATATAATAGTAGAACAAAATTTCATTTTTAGAATTTCTTTTTTTCAAACTTAATTTCATGATTTATTAGTGATTTTTGATAGTAAAATCCAATACAAATTATGTTTGAAAAAAAAATATTTTATCAACTTTGACAGTTTTTTTTTTTTTCATTTTCTTTAGAGATGTTTTAATTTAAGGAATGATTAAATCTATTTACAATTTATTGTCTCTTCTAAGATAGACTGCATTGGTCACTGCACTAACAGCAATACTGAGTAATGTTTTTTCTTTTCTTTAACCAATCTATATTTTATAGTTGTGAAGTTTAGATGACAGACAGATAAATAGTAGTAGTGTAGTAGTTAAAACATCACTTCATATTTTCTGTGTTATATTACATCTGGTGAAGGTCTGCTGAAAAATATATGCTTTTAATATTTCTTTTCAATCTGTCATGAGGAATGGGGGCTGTTGGAACAATGATGAAAATAGGTGCACAGTGGACTGATAAACCAGTTCTGTAACCCGTAGCAATAGGTGTGGTATGTCTAGGGTGCCACCAAAAGGCCGACATGCACAAAGTGAACACTTAAGGTGGTCATACATCTACAGATTTATCTTCAGATCTGGCTGGTTGGAACAAAAACATGGTTATGGATGAGAGCAAATGACAGTGGACCATTTGCTTGGAAATGCTGGAAAACTGACAAACTGTCATTCAGATATTACCAGATTTTTGTTCCAACCAGCCAGATCTGAAGATAAATCTGTAAGTATATGGGCACCTTTAAAAAGGGTTTACAAAAGCAAAAATATTGACACATGAAAAAGTCAACATGCTTTTTTTTTTAAAAATTCGGTGTCAAAATTGGACCCCCAGTTAATGTACTGCTTTGGCTCACTTTACTGTTCCCAATTGAACTCCACATGGATGGGAAAAAAATCACCACCAAAAAACATTTTCTTGTGTTAACCATAGCCATGTCAAGTTTTGGCTGTACCCTTAGCAATTAGATGTTTACTTTTATTGCCTAACTGTACTTGTACGTAACAATTTAATTTCATGCAATTGTGAGTTTTACAACACATTCTTCCTGTATCATTAATCTCGCCTAACTAATATGTGGTCATTGGACCTTGCTTTTTCCACTGTCACTCAGTCCGGGGAATCCTCTTGACCAAATGCCCCTCCAAACAATATGACACTGCCTTATGTAACACAACCAGACTAGATTAAAACACCCATCTACTGGAATGTGAGAAAACGCCAATGACCTGATTGGTTGAAGGTCATTCTAATCCATTTCATACCAGGACACACCCCCAACTATCAGGATTGAAATTGAGGAGATAAAAACTAATATCAAAATGTGGTCTAACCATAGTAAACACACCTTAAAATCAATTGCATGAAATAAATGGCTAATGCTTACAACAACATTGTACATAGCAATATGTGCACCAATTGTCTTACTTGTTCTTCAAGAAAGACCTGAAGGCTACAATTGGAAAATTGTTCATAGACTAAAAGAGACAGAATTCTTATAATGAATGATAAAAAACAGACATGATGACCTACATATTTTAACCCTTTGAGTGCCAAGTGAATTTGTCAAAATAGGTGTGAAAATTGGCAAGCAAACAATTTTAATTCATCGTAATGACCTGTCATGTTTACCTTATAGAGTAAATGTAATCTTTTATTACACAACATTTTTTTATTTGAATTTATATAACAAATTTTAAGCAACGCTGGCATTTGTAGTGGACATTTTACACAACTCTCACAGAATTGTTGCCACTCAAAGGGTTAAACCTCCACTGGTGATATTCTAAGGATGAACATTACAAATATTTGTTTTGGTGATAAAATATCTAATTAATGCATATACTTGTTGAGTCCTATTCCTTTTGGAGGACCTGTAAATCTAACTGATCCAATTTGCAAAAACCATTTCATATTGACAAATATATATGTAAATGTTACCATACCTAGTCAGAATTTAAGATTTTTGGCACTGTATTTAAGTATCACCTTTTAATCTGGTAAAATGCGTGAGTAAATTGGACAGGTACGGCTTCACATCACTGCGGGCCAATCACAAATCCTGACAACTTCCATAGACTCTGCTGTGTTTTGTGTAGGACCATTCTGGTTCGGGGAGTAAGATTTAAGTATATATATGAGAGAGAAAGAGAGAGAGAACAAAGATGCTGCGGCACTCAAAGGGTCTTTCAATTAGTTGTATTAGCAAAAGTCAATGCATATACATGGAACAGTTGGCCCAACGTTTCAATGGCGCTTAGGCATTTTCCTCAAGGGCCCATGTATTGTAACAAGTAGACAATAAAGTTTTTCGTCTACTATTGCCATATATGCCAACTATTCAATGTATATGCATTGGTTTTGACTTTCGCCAATACAACTAATTGAAAGACCCTTTGAGTGCCGCAGCATCTTTGTTCTCTGTTGACCCTACTCATCTGGAGGCACCTGGGCAGTATTGGATCAAGGGAGTGCCGGTTCTGCAAGCACTATATATATATATATATATATATATATATATATATATATATATATATATCTATATCTATTTGCTGTGGCCTTCAAGTATATTGTTCACTTTATGCTGTATTAGTTAAAGGTGAATTTATGTATGTATTGATATGATGTGAGAATGTGAAACAGGGATATTGTCTCATACAGACAATGGTCAGATACTCAGTATCATTCATTTAGTGCTGCACAGGCATTTCATGTGGGGTGTTAGGGGAGTGGCATTTTACTCTTCCTTTTCACTATCTGCTACTTTACACTGTACAATAGCAACATCTGTGTAGTTTACAAATTACAACAAAAAAAGGAAAATTCTATATATATTTATATATATATATATATAAAAGCAGATATAGCAATCGGTAGGACGGACACGTTGCGTTAAATATTCTACCTCTATATACAATTCTCCCATTATCTATTTCAAAATGTTTGCAGCAGGATAAAAAGTGCTTTAAAATGAAATTATAAAACAGGCAAAAAAAAAAAAGGCTATTTACAGACTGACGGTTTCAGATACTCAGACAATGGGTCTGTTCCCGAGCATTTTACACCCGATACAACAAAGAAATTAAAATAATAATAATACAGAATAAAAAAAACAAACTTATTACTGGATTTACATTCGGTGTGCTATAAACCACCCGACAGCTGGAGTGGTCAATAGTATAGGTGCAATGTTTATTATTTATTATTCCGGCACAACCTGGCAACCTTTATCCAATCTAGAAACTATTACATTTACCTCCTTAAAAAATCTAAATAGTCTTAATTCAACTATGTTCATAAAAAATACTTTTATTTAATTACTTATTCTTTGTAGCACCTGCAATATCCAGGCCAAAAAAGGTGTTGCTGTGTATATACTAGCACCACTATTTTGCAATATTTGACTGGCTTATTGTGGAGATAAAGCAACACTTACCTACCCCCTATCAGCCCCTTTAAAGAAAAAAAAAATTAAATCAATTATAGAACACATATACAATGAGCTATCCTGTAGTCATCAGTGGGAAACGCCAAAGTTAAATGATATCCAGGATATTTTGGTCTGCATGGCAGTCCTACTAATAACATTGAAAAAGAGAATACCTCAGCACCATATGTATGAGCAGTAAAATACAGATAATAATGGTACATATTCACAGTTTTCATTGGATGAGAGAGGCAGCAGCCCTTCCTTTTATTCAAATCTTAAAATTTGGATAACTACTGCAGTGGTAAAGCCAGCTCATAGGGCACGCATGGTCAAACTATGGCCGTCCAGCTGTTGTGAAACTACAAATCCCATCATGCCTTGCTGCAGTTTCGCTATTAGAAAATGCTAAAACTATGGCAAAGCATGCTGGGATGTGTAGTATTACGACAGCTGGTGGCCCAGTTTGGCCATGCCTGGCATAAGGAGACATACCAAGTTGTGAAATACATGCCTCTCCATAGGAACCTTAAGAGCAGGAAAACAGATGTGTCTGTCAAGCAACCTGAGGCATTTTGATCATTTCATTTACTTTAGGTACTATAAAAATACTAGCAGCAAATAATGTTGTAAGTTACCAAATATTGTATTAAAAAAAGCCCCGACAGGTTTCTCGTCCCAACTAGAGAATCACTGTACTGACTTCATCCATAGTATGTAACTCCATGGTGCATAAAAATTGTGGGAGAAAGCGCTCTGAATGTGCAGCATGCCAAGTATAGTCATTTCAAGTAATTAGGTTTTATAAATATATAATGTTACACATTTGCTGCTTTAAATAATATTGATTTCATAAATATATTTGAAGCAGTTGTCTTCTCAGACACACCCTCATTGCTGCCCTGTAGGCCAACCGCAGCGATACCCTGCAGTAGTTATGTATTTGCATGATGATACATAGTCAAACAAGCTGATAATTATTCATCTCCCTCATTAGCATAGAGGCGGGCTATCCATGATCTAGCTCGGCTGCTATGACTACATCACTGCTGCCATTTGCAAGACTGAAGCAATGTGAATTGCAATCTCTTGTTTTTAGGCCGCAGTGTCCACCTGTGATTCCTAGTAGTTAAAAAGACCGATTCAGATAGAATGGTCTATAAATTCTGCACCATCACGGTTTTATAAAAATCCAATAAATATACGTCTGACTGCAATTAAAAATAGGATGCCATGATTTGTGTGTGTGTGTGTGTGTTTTCCTGTCATTTGTTGTACAACATTAGGTTTAAAAAAATGCAGATATAAATCTTTTTTTAGATTAAAATGGGGAAAAAAACATAAAATAAAAACATTATACAGTAATAGTTCTCTTGCTCAAAGGGTAAGTCCTGGGAGATGCGTACATAAACAAGATTCTCCTGTTGTACACACGTGAAAAAGCACCAAAAATAGCACCATATATTACAGTGCTGTCAATTAGCTGAGGTACATTGGCCACGATGATAGCTGATTTAATCTCATATCCAGCGGCTATATGGTCCCGTAACCTTGGTATAGGCATACGAAGAAGATGTTTTGAAAGAGTTTGTTAGGAGAGTAGCTGTTTGACGAGTTGGGATGGTGTCATTCTTATCAACAGGTGGGGTCTCTGGAGTGGTAGCACCTCCCCACTTTCTCTTTTTGCCAAAGGCTTTGACTTCCTGCTTGATGCCCAGCCTGGCAGCCTCCTCCTGCCTTAATCGTGCCCTCTCTGCCAGCTGTTTCATTTTGGCTTCCCAAAGTGCCAATCCATGGTTAGGCTGATTTAAGTTCTTGTGTTGGTAGAATACCAAGGAGATCCGGGTTGGATGACAGCGATTGGGCCTCTTCACAGGTGTGGTGGCATGAAGCTCTCTCCGTGCACACTCTATGAGAATGGAACCATGGGTTGGAGCCACTGCAACCCCACCAATGTTTTCATCAAGGAAATTGTGCTCACTATCCGACCAGACTTCCTCGTCATCCTCCTCTTTCTTCACAGGGGTATCATCCATGTTATCATCTAGACTGTAGGGGTCCCAGTTTTCTGTTTTCAAGGGGGTAGATGGAGTGGCTGGAGTAGCGAACATGTTCCATGACTTTTCCTGCATACTGGCGCTAGGTGTTACATTGCACCTATCGCTACCAGCAACTGAATTCCAGAGCTTTTCCGGAAACATTGCAGTCTCCTTCATGGCTCGTCCGCCACTCCAGTTCTTCTCCTGAGTGTTTGCAAAACTGTCACTGAGCTTGCATGAGCTCCACACCTTCCCTGGAGTGTTTGCATCACGGTGTCCTGCCTGAGTATCAATTCCGTATGCACCCCACTGCTTATTCTGTCCATGTAAGTTCTTCACTCCGACACTATTAGCTTGGATACCATAATAATCTCTCTTATCTAGACCATTTGGTAAACCAGTTTTCTCATTGGTCATAAACATATTAGATACATCTGAACTTGTCCTTTCAGAAGAAAACACACCATTTGCTTTGTAGGGAATGGACTGGTCACTTTTCTGTAATGAGAGATTCAAAGCCGGGCTCGGAGAATGGACACTAGGAGCTCTGTGAAAGGGATCATGAGAGAAATCCCCAATTGGTTCCTTCTTAATGATTTTGTTGAAACAGGGAGAATATGGAGTGGTATCCATTGGAGCAGGAGTAGTCCGGTGGGGGTTGCTTACTGATTTCTGGCTGATTGGATCTGGCAGGCCGTACTGTTGCCCTCTCCCATAACTTTGCTCCGATAACTCATTTCCATAACCATGGTTCAAGCTATTAGCCGTTGACTGCAATTCGGGTTTTTTATCAAATGTGTTACTCATCCACCCGCCAGTCCTCGTATCAGTTGAACCATAATTTACAAACTGAGAAGGGACCACAGGGTTGTTGGGAAATCCATAGTATCCAAAGGAAGGAAGAGCATATTTTGAATGATAGCCATTCACAGAAGGCAGGTTAGGTGGTTGTGCATAGAAAGAATGGTAGGAGTAAACACTGTCCATGCTGTAGGGATCGGAAGGTCTGCAGCTGCCCAACACGGAGTAACTTTCAACAACTCCATTTGCGTTATACTTAAAGGAACTGTAGTGATTGGTTGGCTCCACTTTAATACAAGGCTTTACCTGTTGCTGAGGGATATCTGCGGATGCACGGAACACAGTGTTGTTAGTATGGCCAAAACAGACAACAATAAGCAACATGGCAGATACATTATTCTTATCTATACTGTGCCAACAACACATTTTGTAGCAATGTACAATGTTGGTGACAACCTAAATGCAAACTGAAGACTATAAAAACGAAGTAACAGAAGCATACCATGAAACTATAGCATGACAAAAATTGAATGCCGCTTGTTTGTGTCTATGTGGAATGAAAGACTTCTTCCACAAATGGAACCAATAGGTGTGTAGCAAATATGGATTGCAAGTATAAAAGGGTGGTACTCTTTACCTATCACGGCGCCCATCGCGGGTACATTTATGTCTGGCCGCGACGCGACCGACGCGATGCCCGCGATTTCCCATTGAAACCCATGTTAAACATGGAAATCGCGTCGGTCGCGTCGCGGCCGGCCATAAATGTACCGATGCGATGCTCCCGATTTCCCATAGCAATCAATGTTAAATGGCCCGACCGACGCGATTTTACTGTTAAATGCCTCAATGGACCCGATGTGGCCATAGGAAACAATGTTAAATGGGCCTTAGAGCCCAAATAGTTACCCTGAACTCTGAAATGGCCCCCCCAATTGTTTACGCCACCCCACGATCAACGTCAACCCGAAGCGTGGCGAGCGCAGCGAGCCCGCGAGGGGCGGCGGTACGCGTCCTCCGACCTTTTCATACCCCCACTATCCACGTCGGCGTGGAGTTGAGAATAGAATAGTGTGGCGAGCGCAGCGAGCCACCGAGCCTGAAGCGTGGCGAGCGGACGCGGATACCTTCACAGCTATACGCGTCCCCTCGCGGGCTTCACAGGTGTCCATGGCGACGCGGACACCTGTGAAGCCCGCGAAGGGACGCGTTTACCTGTGAAGGTATCCGCGTCCCCTCGCGGGGCTCGCTGCGCTCGCCACGCTTCGGGCTCGGTGGCTCGCTGCGCTAGCCACACTATTCTATTCTCAACTCCACGCCGACGTGGATAGTGGGGGTATGAAAAGGTCGGAGGACGCGTACCGCCGCCCCTCGCGGGCTCGCTGCGCTCGCCACGCTTCGGGTTGACGTTGATCGTGGGGTGGCGTAAACAATTGGGGGGGCCATTTCAGAGTTCAGGGTAACTATTTGGGCTCTAAGGCCCATTTAACATTGTTTCCTATGGTAAAATCGGGTCCATTCAGCCATTTCACATTAAAATCGTGTCCATCGGGCCTTTTAACATTGATTCCTATGGCAAATCGTGGGCATCGCGTCGCGGCCATCGTGTGCACATTTATGGCCGGCCGCGACGCGACCGACGCGATGTCCATGTTTAACATGGTTTTCAATGGGGAAATCGTGGACATCGCGTCGGTCGCGTCGCGTCCGGGCATCTTTAGCCCGCATACGACGCGACTTTTTACCTCACGATGCCCACGATCAAGATCGTGGGCGCCGTGCTAGGTAAAGAGTACCAAAAGGGTTTTTCAGATCGCAACAATCATTTTACGCAGCACAGTCCACAGAATTCAAACTGTTAACGGTGAATTTCACAGCCTTACGAGTCCACCTGATGGTCGGCGACCATCAAATGATTTCTCCAGAGCTCACAGATCTGAGACACCACTGTGGCGGGAAAGGCAGCTGACATCGGCTGACGTCCGCTGCCCACCCCGCACCATTGTGAGAACACCCAGCGTTTTCATGGGAACGTCCATGAAATGGTGGGCGTTCCCATGGGCGAATCTCCCTGGCCCGCCGCCTCACCCGCACTGTTGTCTGCGAGCTCCCAGCGAATAATCTATTCGCCTTGGCCACTTGCACACAGCGGTTGCACATGCGCATAATTAACTATGCGCAGTCGCGAAAAATTGCCCCCCCCTGCGTGTACTCGCGGGGGAGCAATTTTTCGCGACTGCGCATCAATCAAAATATGGGCCTTAGGGAAAATGTTTAGGGATTGCAAAATGCCTCATCCCCAGCACCAGCACCCCTCCCCCACCCACACAACCACAATTTGAATCAATAAATAAAAGCATAGAGCGCCCAGTTTCTTCTTCAGGAGTATGTACCATGTGTATTGGCTTAGGAATGGGAGTTTGTCCCAGAATTTTAGAGGAGATTGATAACTTGTGCGTATCCACGTGTAAGGCAGATTGTGATAAACCCCAGATTAGACTCTGTTTGTAGGTTTTTGGGAAAATCTGGTAATGTATGAAAGCAAATGACAATTGACCATTTGCCCCCAAACACTGTAAAATGGACAAATTGGTTAAGTCACGGATTGAACGGTCTAAGCATGCTTCTATGTCAATATCACATGCTACTTTGTTAATACCCATCGCTCATATTATGCACCTAGGTTCTGCTGGTTGGTTTCTAGGTCTGCTGGCTCCTGCTTGGCCTTATCTGGGGTTGCTTGCTTCTCCTTCTGGAGTTTCTTCTTTTCAGCTGCCGCCTTCTTGGCCTCCAGCTGCCGCTGCCTGCAGGACTTGGCGGGTTCAGAGAGTTTACGGACCTCGCGGGGGAAGGAAGATAGCACCTGTATTCCTCCTTTCTCCATCTTTATGGCCTGGCCCTCTTCACTCCCAAACTCATCTGTGCTGTCAATTTTGTACAGTGGCAGCACATGGAGCTGTTCGTCCTCAGCAATCTTACCGACTGACCTGTTGTCTTCCTTTGTCAGAGTGCAGACCTACGTGGAGAAATGGGGGAGGGCGTGTGTTGTTACCCAGAATAAGTAAATGACTATTATTGTGCATTTCTGATTCAGTGCCTCTGATCTGAGTAACATGGTTCAGGGTGGCTAATGTACTAAGCCTGGTAAAGTGGTTATAAAGCGGTTTATGTAGAGGAGGGTAATAACCAGCCAATCAACTCCCAACTGTAATTTTTCCACATAGCTGATTGGCTGGTGCATTATTACCTTCCACTTTATCACTTTTCCAGGCTTGATACATCTGCCCCAGGGTTTCTTACCAGAGACTAAGGAAGTTATCTCCAGTTGCACAATCAGGTTCAGAAATTCAGTTTCAGCATGGCAGCTATAAATCCATATACGATATATATTTATTTCATGTTGCATTAATAGCTATTGCTAAAGAACAAATAAAGAGTTTGACAGCTTGTGTCTAACTTTTTAGAGTCATTCTGGGAGTCTAGTGCTAGGTTCTCAAAGTCGGTCCTCATACAGTGCATGTTTTGCAGGTCTCCTCATAGAATCAAGTGAAATAATTAGTAATGAGGGCACCTGTCGGGTGACCTGGAAAACGTGAACTGTGTGGGGTCCTGAGGACCAACATTGAGAACCACTGGTCTAGTGGATATATATTTTCCTGTACTTAAATATTCTACTAACTAACTCATAAGAGTCGATATGATTAATCCATTTAAGTGCAGCTGTAAGCCGCACTTACGGTAGTCACGGACATGCTGATTTGTTTGTGGCCTCACAGGGCTGAGTAAGGAGGTTTGTGAGTGTGTAGTGAGATCAGGGCACAATGGGGATGATATGAGGTACAACTTGCATCCCTCTTGGGTAACTGAACTGACCCCCATAGTTTTCCTTTTCTGGCTTCAGAATGCTACCATGTTTGTTAAAGTAGAGTTTGTGGGCTAAAAACTGTCACAGCTCAAAGTGAAAATAAAAACGGTCACGGTTCAAATTAACAGTATATTGCAGAAGCCATAATTTCGACAGGCTTTTAACTAGTGTATATACTGTATATATATATATATATATATATATATATATAAAATGGCATTGTTTTACTGGTCATTAAATGCAATGCACTGGCCTAACGGAACCCTGGATTTATTATTTCTAGCCATGCATTTCAACACAGCATTTTTACTAAGGGGGTACCATGAGCCTGGCCTTCTTACCACTGTGCAACCATTGTAGAGGTTGTGTTGATCCTTGTGAGCATGGGCGCAGAAATCCATGCAAGCTGTAACCCCAGAGAATGGACGGCCCTCTTCCAATCCGAGACGACAATCTATTGCTACTTCTTCATTGTTAACCTAAAAGGAGAAGATTTATCTCAGACTTAATAATATGTTACAGCATTCACTTATACACGAATTACAAAGGAAACCGTGAAACTTATATAAAGAAAGAACAAAAGAATAAAGCAATAACATTTGCTCGGTTAAATACATCAGTGGATCTGGTTCAGTTATATTTAAAAATTCTTCCTTCTAATTGTGACACTAAAGTGCCGCTTTTTTGCATGCAACAATCTTCCCCCTCTTACTGTATAGATTAGGGGTGGGCAATAAGCATTACTCCAGCAGTTGATGAATTACACATCCCAGCATGCCTTGCCCTAGTTTTGCTATTTGGCCATGCTGAAACTGATGCAAGGCATGCTAGGATGTGTAGTGTATCAACATCTGGAGGGATGTTTATTGCCCACCCCTGGTATAGTGCAGTAGATGTTTATTGCCCACCCCTGGTATAGTGCAGTAGATGTGGCCAATATAATCAAATGTGATAAACTAGGTCAACTAATACATGTAATCTAAGAAGTGTAGAAAAACAAATGAAGTGCAAATGGAAACATCAAAAGCTGGATTACTACTGAGCACGCACTTCCTACAGGAAATGGTGTAACAGCCACACTGACTAATTGTGAAGAGAGTTTCAAAATAATGTGGTACAGCTCCGTGATACTGACACAAACTGAATTTTGATAGGATGCACCCACACTGTAGGTATTTTATATTATAAATGTATATTATTTGGAGCGCATCCCAACAGCCAAGGAGGGGTATGGGGTTCCACAAACAGATCCCCAATAAAGTAGAATGAGGTTCCACAAAAGGGAAGCCTACAATCCTCTAAAGATGGTCAGAGGATTACTTTTATAAGATGGCACTAAATTCACACTGTACGTATTAAAATTATTATATTTATTGTTTATTTATATGGGCCACAAGGGTTCCGCATCGCCTAATAACTTGATTGAAAATTAGTTTTATACACCAGATGGTTTTAAGTACGTACATATAAGTTGCTTTACACACGAAATGTACAGTACATTACAGATGTAAAAGGTTACACCCATGTCAGACAGAAGTACCTGATTTTGGTAAGCCTGTGGAGCAAGCTGCTTGTAAACCGGAGCAACCTTTGTAGCCAGGTCCTGGAAGTTGTCCTTGAGACATTCCTCCTGCAAAGAGAAAAAAAAAATACAATATGTAGGCTGATATTGGGCTGTATTTATCAAAGCTTAGAGAGAGGTAAAGTGCTGGTCAGTTTCTGTCATGTTACAGGCTGGCTGGCTGGTACTTGTTCCAGCTCCTCTCTCTCCTGCTGCATGCTTTAGTAAACCTCCCCCATTGTCTCATGTCTGGCACCTGTCACCAGAGAAGTGGCAACCATTCTGTGACCTATCAGGAGTGAAGGCGGGACAGACCCTTTACATAAAACAACAGGACATGCTGCTGATATGGTCCATGTATACTCTGTGAGCTCATATGTATTCAGAGATGCTCATTTGATGATGGACAGATATCAGATGGGATATTCCACACCTGCAGGTGGTTTCACTGACATATACAGCAAATCACAACCCAAAAAGATGTCTTCCTGTGCTGTCTAATACCCCTTTTCCATCTACGAGCCGGGTCGCACCCAGGATTTTGTACCCGGCTCCAACCTGGGTGCGACCCAGCTTGTGAACCCATTCACACTAGAGTCCCCACCTGGCATAATGCCGGACGGGTGATGTCATTGGGAGGCGGGGTCGGCGTGGCGCTGGGAGATGAGAGCATCTCCCTGCCCAGCGCCGGCTATTGCATTGTAGTACACGGGACCTGGGTCGCATCGACCCAGGTTACTCGTTTACACTACACAGTAACCCAGGTTGAACCCGTGTTCAACCCTGGTCGCTACCTTGGTTGAAATGCTGGGTCTCACAACCTGGGTTATTTCAACTGGGAGAGTTTCCACCTGCTTAAAAACCCAGGAAATTTAGGCTAGTGGAAAAGGGGTATAAGGTGGTTCCAGACAATACTATTTCTGCAGTGTCATCTACCATTGGCAAACACACCGATCATTTAATACCCCATTAACTGTCAGTTCAATGTTACAAAAACATGTAACTTTTATTTGACTAAATTCAAATTATTAGCACTTTTCTCCCCCTGTGTCTACTGTCATGGATGACAACCCTGGCTGAATAAATAGAAGGGCAGACTGCCATGTGATACCAGTTCTTACCATAGACCCAGTACTATCTAATGCTGTGTGAGAAAGAAACACATTTATGGATTTCAGTGCCAATATTTACCAACCCACCTCTTTGGGATTATCCCCAACCAGCCTGAACTTCCTTGGGGTCTTGCTGCGAGCATACTTGCAGCCATTAAAGTACATGCTCCATGAACATCCAAAGGAGAAAGAAGCACCGCAGGTGTTAGGGTCCTTGCCTTGGCACGCACAGGTCCGGCTGTAACAGACAACACACAGATTATTACCCAGTGGAACTCAGTGACCATGAGGTGCATACTGGGAAAATATCCCAGAAAATATGTTGTAAATGAGAAACTTATATAACCTTTTTATGATAAAAATACATTTTACTAGTCAAAATGACGGAACACCATAACAGAAATGTCAGTGCCGGCAGCGAGTGACTGTATAGAGCAACACTTGAATTGCGCCATCTAGTGGCCGCCAGTGCACAAAGCACTTGAATTCCCCACAGAGCAGGATTAGCTTTTTCTGTGGCAAGAACTCACTCGTCATTCAGGCCACATCTTCTGGATGTTGGGTTTCCATATTTGGTGATGGTTTCGGAGATGTTCTGATACAGCTTATCACCCATGGAACGAGTGATTCCCTCCCAAGCCATGATCAATATGATGATAACTGCATTTTCACAATGATGGCCGGCCCGGTGCCGGACCATACACAGGAGCTTCTCTTCCTCGCTCTGCCGGCGGATGACCTGAAACCACAAGACCAAGCAGTTGTCTGAAACCCATGCGTCCGTACGTGGATAGCCTATATATCAAACTTGTTTTACAAGTGATCTCAGGGATATTTATCAAGGCTTATAGAGCCAGATGTATCAAGCTTCAAAAAGTGATAAACAGCCAGCCAATCAGCTCCTACCTGTCATGCTACAGGCTGAGTTTGAAAAATGACAGGTAGGAGCTGATTGGCTGGCTGTTTATCACTCTCCATTTTATCACTTTTTGAAGCTTGATACATCTGGCCCATAGAGTGCTAAAGTGGACAGAAATAAAATACCAATCAACCACCTTCTAACCGTCATGTTACAGATCTGGTTTGAAAAATAACCATTAGGAGCTGGTTGGTACTTTATCTCTCTTCGAGTTATGATAAATATGCCCCCTATTATGAATGAATCAAGCTGGATAGGCCAATTGTTCCCCCCAGCAAGGATATTGTGGCTTATTGCTCACTGTACAATTATTATTCTGCAGTTTTATACTGACAATTATGTTCTTATAGTACAGGAATGGTCATGAACGCACAAGTTGTCTACCAATAGTATAATAACCAGATTAACCATTTATAAGCAAACTATTTCAGTTTCAAGCCGTAGTAATACTATCATCAAGTACTTCTATATATATATATGCATCGGAGAGAGGGTTAAGAATGGGATAAGCTACACACTGGCACTGTCCGCTCAGAGCTCTGCTCTATAAATAACATTATAAACAAGCCTCCCTGTCCTCAGTTTACCTCCATCCTGCATTTGAAAGCCGGCTTCCTGCCGATGAGGAACTGCATCCTCTCTTATAGAGTATACGGGAGAAAACATGAAGGTGGGGGGTGGGGTTCAATGTCATTAGCTACGCGCAGTAGGAAAACAACATTATAATTCCAGGCCTGGTGGGCTCTCTGCCAGTCCCTGAGCTCTAAATAAATGATACATACACAGCTTTCGCTATGCTACAGACACATGAATTCAGCCTTAAAACTGAATGTAAACAATGGGGGTGATTCAGGCCAGCGCAAACCCTCTGAGCGAACGCCCTCGGCGAGTTTCATAAAGGGGGTGGAAAGCAGGGGAACGCCCAATGTGTTTTATGGGTGCACCCATTGAAACGCTGGGCATAGCCCTTCAAACAGAGGCACGTCGATGCCTGCTTGGGGCAGGCAGTTGACGTGACATGACGTCAGTGCCCGCTCCGAATTCGCCCATCTCCTGCCAGGATAAAAGTCAGTGAGACTTCATTCGGCAGGCCGGCATTTACCTGTTCGCGAGGCAGCGTTTATACAAATATACGCTGTCCAGCGAACAGGGCTGAATCAGGCCCAATGTTCCTAATGTACAACTTCCAAACCCATGTTTTTAAAGTAAGAGATTCTTAATCAGTTCCACTGGTCAGTACATACCCATTTTGCAATGGGGCAGCCCCTGGAGCTCTTTCCTTCCCTTCCTGTGTAAATGACTTTTTCAATGCGGATTGCACTCCCTTTCTCTCCATACCTGGAATGTAAAACACATGGAATGAATGATTTCAGTGAACATCATCTATACATGGTCATGTTGTTATGTGTTGTTACCCTGCAGTGTATTAATGAATACACTAGGAATACACTAGGCCAGGCATGTCCAAACTATGGCCCTCCAGCTGTTTTGAAACTACAAGTCCCATCATGCCTTGCCACAATTTTGCTATTAGGGAATGCAAAAAAATGTGGCAAGGCATGCTGGGATATGTAGTTTCACAATAGCTGGAGGGCCATAGTTTGGACATGCCTGCACTAAGCACTAGTGCTGAAGGAAAGGAGCAAAGGATTACAGACTCTGGATGGGAACCTGGGTCAGCAGTAGAGTCAGGGGTTATACAGCGAGGAGGAGAGCATGGAAAGACCCAAGCAGCACAACTAAGAAGGGAAGTGAGGGAGCTGTGGGAAGAAGAATGATTTACATTAGCTAAGGAAGATGTTTAGGGGTACTGGATCGAGGGGGGGGGGGGTGTTGGAACTAGGCTTACTAGACTATCCCTTTCAACTGTGGTGCTTATGAATTACATAGGTTCAGTGACTGGATGACTTCAAGACTGCATTTCAATTGGTTTTCATCAGCCACAGAGCCTGTGTAGTCTATGAGCATCATGGTTTTAAGCAGGTGTTCTCAAACTTGGTCCTCAGCACCCAACACAGTTCACGTTTTCCAGGTCGCTCGGCAGGTGCATTCATTGGACATTGGCACATTTTAAAAGATCCACAGGTGGAGCTAATTATTTCACTGTGTGGGGTCCTGGGGACTGAGTTTGAGAACCTGTGGTTTAAAGCAGTGGTTCTCAACCTCGGTCCTCAAGGACCCCTCCCAACAGTGCACGTTTTTTTGCACGGTCTCCACACAGAATCACGGGTGACCTAATTAGCTTCACCTGTGATCTTTTAAAATGGGTCAGTGAATAATTTGTTGGCGCTAGTGGAGTAGAGAGTAACTCGTTCTGGGGTAAGGAATCATTTGAAAAGGGGTGTACACATGGTGAGATTTTGGAAAAGCCAAAATCTCCCAGTTCTTCTACCGATTAGTCAATATTTTCTACCAATTTTGACTAGATCATAGAATATCATTACCTAAAATCTCCAGTGCATCTAGCCAAAATGTCTTAGTCAAAATTGGCCATTAGCCAATATCTCGCTGTGAGTACGGGGTTAAATACTAGTAGAAGACGACTGGAGGTGGGGCATAGCAGGAATATTCTGAACCTATTAATGCAGAGGTGTCTGGAGGTGGGGTGAAATGGAAGTGCCCTGGAGCATGAGGCTACTGGAGGAGGTATAGGTCACAGAGTCGAATAAATGAAGGTCGACATGCATTGGGTCCACCACTGTAGGTTGACATGCATCAAGGTCGACACACCTGAAGGTCAACATGGGGTTAGGTCAACACGGTCATTAGGTCAACATGTGCATTAGGTCGACATGGGCTCATTTTTTTAAATCCCAAACGTTAACACTAAAAAAGTGCACCAATGTGCTTTGCCATGCTTCGGGCACGGTGCCTCGCTACGCTTGGCGCAATATTTTATTCTTCCACCCTGCCCTAGTGGATGATAGGGCATTAAATACCGGCTGTCGACTCAAAAAAAAAAAAAAAAGGTAAAAACCCCACGTCGACATTTTGACTGTCGACCTAGCCCATGTGTCCACCTTATGACCCTGTCGACCTAACACCATGTCAACCTTCAGGTGTGTTGAAATTGATGCATGTCAACCTTCAGTAGTTGACCCAAAGCATGTGGACCTTCCTATTGTCAATCTAGTGACCATATACCAGTGGAGGCGTGGTGTAGCAGGAATCTGCAGGGGCTACTGAGGCAGATGGTTAGATGAGCTGTGTAGGTAACAAGACATGGGAGCTGTATGAGGAGCGCACGGTTACAGGACTGGAAGCAAGCAGCAGGTTATAAGTCAGGGAGCAGAAGAACTGTACAATAGTTGAGTGGTGTAGACGCTGAGGAGAGAACAGAAAGGTGTGGGATGAAGTGAAAGCTACGTGCAATAGTGTTCCTGTATAATCAGGTCAGTGATGGCTAACTCCAGCTGTTGATGAACTACACATCTCAGCATGCCCTGCTACAGTTTTGCTATTTGGCCATGCTAAAACTGATGCAGGGCATGCTGGGATGTGTAGTTCAACAACAGCTGGAGTGTCAAGGTTAGCCATCACTGTTATAGGTTACCATTCTCATAACAAGACATTTCTTTATAACACCCTCATCATTTTACAGAAAGACTGCACCCATACAGGCCCAACTCACCTCTCTTCCATCAGCTCCCTAATTGATGCCACTGTTGGTCCAGACCCGAGGTGAGTGTAATATGGTCCTTCATCTTTCTCATTTATTTGTTCTGTGGAGAAGTAAAACACTGGTCATAAACATGTCATGTAAGAGTAACAAGATGCATAAACATCACATCGTCACAGAGAGCGCTCAATGCAAGATCAGGATTGCTGGTGATGGGTACTAGTGAACTCAATGAGCCTTGCCCAGCATTGCTTAATATCCAGATGCTATTCACCTACCCCAGTGATGGCTAACCTTGACGCTCCAGCTGTTGTTGAACTACACATCCCAGCATGCCCTGCTACAGTTTTACTATTTGGCCATGCTAAAACTGATGCTGGGATGTGTAGTCCAACAACAGCTGGAGTGTCAAGGTTAGCCATCACTGAACTAACCCCATGCTTCCAGTCCTAGGCCCTTATTCTGGTTGGTGCGGCCAGAGCCGCACACGGGGCTCCGGCCGCACAAACCAATCCCCGCCCACGAGACGGATCGCCACGGCCGTCCGTACACGGACGGCTGGCGATCCGCATAAAAATGGTGGAGGCGTACGCCTCCACCATGGTGGGAGCTGCCCCCTGCATTCGATGGTCGTCGACCATCGAAGGCAGGTCCGCACGCCCCAGCAGCTCCCGCAAGCTGAGACCACACGGACAATCGTCCGTGTGGTAGCTTGTATGGGGGCTGAAAGCTGACATCCGGCGACGTCAGCTTTCCGCCCCCATGAGCTGCGTCATGCCCTCATTTCCATGCATACGCCCCGCGTTTGCATGGGAACGCCCATGAAACGCGGGGCGTACACATAGGGAAATGAGGGGATGAAGCCCCTCACGCCCCTATACGCCCCCTTTGCGGCGGACGAAATACGTCTGCGGCGAAGGGGGCTGCACATGCGCAGAATGACCTCTGCGCATGTGCAGACTGTAAACATCGGCGGTACGGCCGCACGCGGGCCGTACCGCACGAAACAGAATAAGGGCCCTAGTCTTTATAACTGCTTGTCCTATCGTAAGTCCTAACATTTCCAATGTATTTGCTTCTACAGAATCAGCTGAATTGTCTTAATGAGTTATTGATCAGGGTTTGAATGCTGTCCTTGAAGCAATCCCAGAACATAGCATTGTGGGTTTGGATCTCTGTTATTGTATTGTACAAATGAATGTGACGGGCAGGTTTCATTACAATTTAAGGTCACTGTAAAAATAGCAGCCTCCGTGTGGAAATGTACAGAAATAGACGAGGCTACTATTACATCCACACATACTGCTTGGCAATGCCCTTACTGCAGTTATTCCAGTATTGCAGCAGGCATCCGTCTGATCTTTCAGCATTTACAAGTGTGTGAATAAGACCTCTACCAATAAAAACAAACATGGTTCCGCTCTTAAATCCAGCTATACGCCTCATACCTATTTTTGAATGAACAAATCTACAACATGTCTGTAGAACAACACAACACAACATCCTGTATGTACAGGTAGGAAGGACATACGAAAATAGTTTTTTAGTTTGATAATCATTTGAATCACATTTAATCACACAAAGAATGCCTGCTTCATGCAGATTTCTTGTCATGGGATCGTCATGACACAAGCACACACTTTTAAGGCCTACATTCACTAGTGCGATTTGGGC
Organism: Crinia signifera; assembly: GCF_055691185.1. Classification (NCBI taxonomy): domain Eukaryota; kingdom Metazoa; phylum Chordata; class Amphibia; order Anura; family Myobatrachidae; genus Crinia; species Crinia signifera. The sequence continues at coordinate 267,509,114 of NC_139220.1, read as the reverse complement.
CCTTTTTATCTGATTACGAAGCATCGGGCCAAGGAATCGAATGAAAAGGGCCCAAATTGCATGTGTTTAACCTCCAATTCCGATCAGATGCGCGGTTCCGTGCACATTGGAGCAGGAGGATTGTCCCTGCTGCATACAGGAACCATCGGATTCCGCATCCAGGAGAAGTATGGCATACGATACAATGGGGCAGTTGTATCAAGCCTGGCGAAGAGATAAACTGGAGATACAGTGGAAGGAGATAACGCACCAGCCAATAAACTTTCAACTGTCATATTTCAAACACAGCTGATTGGCTGGTGCGTTATCTCCTTCCACTTTATCTCCAGTTTATCTCTTTGCCAAGTTTAATACATCTGCCCCATTGTATGCAAAATGACCGCATACGATGTACCCTGCGAGCTGCCAGGTGAGATGGTAATATATGAGGCCACTGTCCGTTCAATAAAATGTAGTTTTGCAATAAGCTGTAGCTCCCCCATAGTTATGTCTTATAATGAGCAGTGTTTACTGCGGACACTTTCTACAGCTTTCTGATCGTCACTGCAATAAAGCTGTAGGGGGTATGAGTCATTGGGACGACCAATATTAGTTCAACATACACTGGGTTGACCACTAAAGGTTGACATGGCTTAGGTCGACATCTGGAATAGGTGGTCATGGATGGAAGGTCGGCACAAGCATTAGGTCAACAGTCAACATTTCGACATGGGTTTTTCACATTTTGTCGTAGATGTCGACATGGACACGGTATCGGTGCACAGCGCCCCCTTCAATGGCACGGCGCCTCGCTACGCTCTGCACACTATTAGATTCTCCCTCCACGCCCTAGTAGATGGTAGGGCAGGAAATACCGCCTGTCGGAACGTGGCGGCTCAAAAAGGTCAACAACCCATGTCAACCTAAGCAATTGTCGACCTTCCATCCATGTCGATCTTATGTGTCAACTGCTGTAAGACATGGCCAAGTAGCAGGAACTCTGACCTCACGATGTGTACTCTGACACATTCATTTTAACTATCGTATTTATATAAATTTGCACTAGCGTGACAATTTCTTTTTCTGTGTGTTTTATTGATGAAATCAAGGCTTTTAATCTGTTACCAATGTTTAATAATAAAATGTCAACATTTGGATTCATTGTAGCAGTGATATTATTGCATGATCTGTAATACATTTCCCAGTATAGAAGGTATGTTGTAATCCGTGGAGCCGTGACTAAACCAATGTATACAGGATTATTGGATAAAGGCGAAGCGACGTTGGATTGAAAATGATTGTGGTGCCCATTCTTATGCCCTCACCTTCCATATGCAAGGTAAATACCATACACAGTCATGGGTAGGTAGTAGCAGGGCAAAAGTCGGGAGTGCTCAAATCCCCACAGAGCTGGCTTCTATGCTATGGTGTTTTTCTGTATAGATTAGGGATGGAGAACCTTCGGCCCTCCAGGTGTTGTTGAACTACACATCCCAGGAAGCCTTGCTACAGTTTTGGTATTTGGCCATGCTAAAACTGTTGCAGGGCATGCTCCCAGCACATGTAGTTCAACAACAGCTGGAGAACATAACTACTTAGCCCAGCATGCCCTGCAACATGGTCAAATAGCAAAACTGTATCAGGGCATCCTGGGATGTGTAGTCCAACAACAGTTGGAGGGCTGAAGGTTCCCCAACCCTGCTCTATAGACTACAAGCCCTCAAAGGCAAGCTCCTGCTAGTACTATCCCTGGCGTTTTTCCTTCCAGTTCCCATGATCCTGGTCTGCCCACCCACTACAGGGCTACAGGCTTGTGGAGTGATGTTTGCTCTCTATTCCACCCAGTAACCAATCACTGCTTACTGTTAGCCTTATTGAGTCTAGCCGACCCTCTGCTGCTCCATCGCTCCCCATAAACACACAGACACTTTATTTGGTTTAAGTTGTATTTATGGTGCAATATAAATTTTTACCATCACTGTACGGTGCACACGAGAGGTCCTGCTGACTTGCTCATTGAAAAAAACCGCTTGCAGCTGCAAGGTTAATATGTCAGTCACAGTGTCATTCATGCTTTCAGCTATACCCCTTTTCTTGTGGATCCGCAAAGCCAAGCGGATTGTTTTGATGGGTTAAAAAAGGGTAGAAATGCCACTTGCGTCCGCATTGTAGCAGCTCATAAGCATCCCTTTCTGATGGGTGCCCATGAAGACACGCAGCACAAGCCCAATCAGAGTCTATTATTATTTCAGTAAGTACTTCTAAGCTCTACTCTCCTGTAGCACTAAAGCAACCCTACATACAAGATTTTAAGTGTTCTTATACAATCATGGCTTCCTTCCGACTATCTTTATAAACCACTATGATCAATGTAAACACTATGAAAGGCTGCTTATCACTTTGGGGTGATTCAGGTTGGTTTGCAAAAGCAAACTCCTTTAATGTACATAACCATGTACACTGCAGGTGGCGCTGATGTAACATGTGCAGAGAGAGAGCGTTACATTTGGGTGAGATATATTGTTTCTGTGCAGGGTAAACACTGGCTACTTTATGTTTTACACTGCAATTTAGGTTTCAGTTTGAACACACCCCACCCACATGTAATTCTTTCTACACATGTTTTGTGCGCAAACCAGAATTAGGCCAGGGGCGTAACTATAGCACCGCAGCCCCCGCAGTCGCGGGGGGCCGTTGTGCATGTGGGGGCGCGGGGGGGCTGCGGTGCTATAGTAATGCCCCCACTCCCCTCCTGGCTTCAATTAATTCTATGGAGACGGACCACGATAAAATGGGCGCCCCATAAAGCAGACAGGAGGGGGAGCACCCCAAACCAAGCTACGCCACTGAATTAGGCCCTTTGTACAAGTAAGCTAAAGCACCAAATTATAAATAATACATTCCTATGGGTAAACTATCAATAAGGCAGCCAACAGCCATTTTGACAAGAGCAGAAGGGTTTCGGTGAATCGTGATGTATATGTATTCCATAGCGTATAAATCCTTTACGGATAAAATATACGTAAAATAAAATTCCTGCATTAGATAATAGAACGGTCACAGAGAGACTATGACTCTGCAGGTAAACAAAAGACTTGGATACAAACATCACCCATAATGATGTGACCACTTTTTATTTAGTAGGCAAATGGCTTCCGTACGCGTCGCCTCCAGGTCCTGCAGTATAAAATCCTGTGCTTGTTTTTCTGGCATGCACGGTTGACAGTAGGACATCTCCCTATGCGCCTCCTACTTCAGTAAACGCACATGGCAATGTTTTCAAACGATCCTGCACATGTGACTGCTGAGTCACATGACCTCACGTTCAGGTCTAGTGGCAGGCATAGCGATGTAGCGGAAACGAAAAGTCACGCTTCTTTTAGACAATGACAACTCGTTTACAGATAGAAAATGCAGCATGCAGAAAAGGAATCTCTGCCACATTACGCATATAGCAGAACCCCCTTAGACTGCATAGACCCTGGCATACTGTGTTCATTGCAAGATTGCTGTAATATGAATGTTTCTCCTCATGATTAGCCTGTGTGTGTGGTTTTGCAGACAGTATTGTCTATGTACAATGTCTTATGCTGGGGTAGCCAACCCTAGTCCTCGAGAGCTACCAACAGTGCATGTTTTGCAGGTCTCCTCACAGAATCACAAGTGAGCTAATTAGCTCCATCTGTGGATCTTTTAAAATGTGTCAGTGATTAATGAGTGCAGCTGTGCAGCAGCTAGGTTGTCTGGAAAATGTGAACTGTTGGTAGCTCTCGAGGGCTAGGGTTGGCTACCCCAGGTCTTATGTATCTACATTGTCATTTAAATTCTAAGAGAAATAAATAAAAAAAATTAAAACAACTTTTGCCTTCATATATCTGTGTACTATAAGATGTTATTGGTTTTAAATATAAATGAAAATAAGTTCCAATGACGATATTTGTCATAGCAATTACATATAATAACTGATTTGCTCTTATCTACTGTACACATATTGTGGTCATGACGGCTTTGTGGCTTAATACAGGTCCTTGGAAAGAAGCAGCCTGTCTGGACACTGCAACCTGTAGCCCTTGGCAGCTGAACGCAACACAGCAATAACTGGGAACCAATTGACACGGTTCCTGGTCACATGATCCATGTTAACAAAATCAAATTGAAACCTTTCACTGGCACGCAAAGCAGAGAGAGAGAGCAGTGTGCTGGCATCTTTTGTAACAGACCATTAGTTATGTCGCTCAACCTTGCTCCACAAAATTACCAAATAAATCCAGTTTAAGCCTATTAGGTAGTCATTATAGGTTTTCACTTTTTTGGAATCCATGTCGACACCTGAGCACATGTATCTCCAATCCGTACACTGCTTCGCCCACTGGGCTTAAGGCCAGGTGCATTCGGCCCACTTTACCATCCATGTAGGCCGGGTGTGGCCAAACTATGGCTCTCCAACTGTTGTGAAACTACAAGGAGTGGTAAAGCATGAAAAAGTTCCAAAAAGGAATAAAATCCCCAAAACCCTAAATGTCAGCCTTTTTCATTTGTCAACCATAGCTATGTAGATATTTTGCTTGTGTCAACATTTTGACCATCCCAACTATATACATGTCAAACATATTGAATGACTGAGTCAATATCAACCTACCATCTGGATATCAGTCATTGGGGTAGATGTATTAAGCCGGGTGTGGCGATAAAGGTTGGCTCGTGCGTTATTACCTTCCACCTTAGGGGGGGGGTATTCAATGTGTACAGATGTTTTCAGCACCCACCTATTCAATTCTGCTGTTTCCGACCACTCTGAAGACATCCAATTTCAAATCTGCATTGTCCAAAACAGACACTGAATTGTCGTATCCCCGCCATTTTCCACAATCCACGGCCGTTCAGATAATCGGAATCAAAATTGAATACCTTAAAAGGTCTGTTTTAACTTATACCGAAGAATATAAAGATAGTATTTTTATATTTATATTATTTTAAAACCTGAGGGCAGATCAAATAAACATGATGCTGCAGAAAATAAGAGATAGTATGGATGGTGTAATGGTTAGCATTACTGCCTCACAGCACTGAGGTCATGGGTTCGACTCCCACCATGACCCTAACTGTGCGGAGTTTGTATATTCTCCCCGTACTTGCGTGGGTTTCCTCCCACAATCCAAAAATATACTAGTAGGCTAATTGGCTCCCAACAAAAATTAACCCTAGAATGTCCGTGTGCGTGTATATGTGTGGTAGGGAATATAGATTGTAAGCTCCACTGGGGCAGGGACTGATGTGAATGTTCAACTATACTCTGTAAAGCGCTGCAGAATATATATGCGCTATATAAGAAACTGTTATTAATAATAATAATAATAATAATAATTTCAAATGACGGAAGTGATTACTTGCTGCTCACCCTTCTATGTTCCCAACGTTATAGTAGTGCCAGATGCCCTTAGCTTCGTAAGGTGATAAAATGGAGAGTGATAAAGCCAGCCAATCAGCTCCTATCTGCCATGTCACAGACTGTGTTTGAAAAATCACAGGCAGGAGCTGATTGGTTGGCTGTTTCTCACTTTTGAAGCTAAGTGCATCTGGCCCAAAATCTTCTCAATAAGAGGTTTATCATACGCAAGGAGTGTAAAACACATTGCGGATAATAAACAGCCCATCAGCCCCCACCTGTTAATTTTCAAACAAATGACAGAAAGGAGCTGATTGGCTGGAGAACCATTTCTCATACAACATTAGTTTTAAAACTCGCTCTGTATGTTAAAACTGGCTGAGACTTCAGCTCCTAATTGTATCAGACTCCAAATATTCTTAGAATTTGATATTATATTGTTATTGAAGTAAACATTGTTCCATTTATAAACCGTGAAACAATAGACTGTTGTGAGCTATGAAGTGTAACAGTAGGTCTTAATAGAATGTGAAAAATTGATACGATATTGTATTTAAATGGCATATTTAGAACATACAATAAAATCAGACATGGTTTGTCCTTTCAAGGTTTATTATTGTGAGATATCAGACAGACATATAGCTTTTTATGAAGAAACATATGTATCATCGGATAAAGCCTGTAATAATGCCACAACCCCTTAAAGCTGCTCTGTGTTTATTGTATGACAGGGGTAATAACAGTGATGAGTGGTACTGTAGGACAGCAAGCAGCAATGCAGATATACTGCGCGCTCACCCCCCTTCGCCGCTGGAGGAATGTCTTACACAGAGCAGATGTCTCTGCTGCAGCATTCCTGGGAAGAAATCCGGTCACGGATGGTTTTGCACACACAGTCACACCCTTCATGCAGGCATTTGTAGCAGCACAGGCTCAAGTTCAAGGGTAAAATATACGAGGACAGAGCCGGGGAGGAAGCTGAATTACAAACACGTACTGTATGTGTATCTTGCATCGCTGCATATGTCTGGTAAACGGTTTTAGCTGTTATTTGGTGTTGTCACCCACAAATCTGTACAAACACATTTATACATACATAAGGTACAGTATGTGGCCAGCTTGAAGAAAATGTTGACAGTCTGAATATCAGTATTAAACATGTCAACATGGTCAATGCAGACTCCATTTTAGGGTTATGGCTCATACACACTGGGGGTGATCCAGTTGGGTGCCAGCATATCGGCAAGTGAATACACATTTGCCAATGCCGGCGTCTGCTAAGCGGGAGGGCAAGCAAAGGCTATGCTGCATTCAGCATGGCCCTAGATAACTATCTGAAAAAAAACTTTCTAAATTTTGGATATTTTCTAAATTTGACAGGAAGGATCAGTATTATGTCCATGCTCTACTAGTATCAGACAGAGTCATAGCCTAGTTTATTTTCAATATGCAAAAGTCTTATAAGTACTTATGGGAATGGACCATGTGGTGGCCATATACATACATTTGAGGCGAATTTAAGAAAATATGCTATGGAGAACCCCTTACATGCATGCACCTGAAACATTATCCTCAGTGCTAACCTCCTCTGAAACATTGCTGCCAGTAGCCACAGCTGAGAACACTGCTTAGGAAATACATTCACCATAAGGTCCCTATTTAGCGGAGGATTCCAAAGAAACGATGGGTTAGTGATCTATGTATGTGCCATGCATGATGCCTGCAATGGAATGTAGATATAACACATGCACTGGCTCCAGATCTACACAGACACAGGAAGAGGCACAACACTGTATTTATAGGAAAGTATAAACATTCTGAATCGACGTACTCTACATACTCTAGCTGTAGTGCCTCAGATTTGCAGGAGCGGAATGTTTAAAAGTTCCTGGAGATCGTCCAAGGTGCCGTATACTGCAATGCCATGCGCTGCTGCTGTTGTGGTAGTACTACATGCTACGCTTAGTACTAAAATGTATTACTCTCTTATAGGGCCAGATGCACTAAGCTTCAAAAGTGATAAAATGGAGAGGGATAAACCACCAGCCAATCAGCTCTTACCTTAGGAGCTGATTGGCTGGTTGTTTAACACTCTCCACTTTATCACTTTTGAAGCTTAGTGCATCTGGTCCCCAAAACCATGTCATTGTGTAGTACAGTACGATGAAGTGCAAGGACCTGTGCTATCTATAAGAGGACAGAAACAGAGGATATATTTTATACACTAGAATTGGAACATATCTTAAAATCCTCTTAGTACAATTTGCACTTAATTGCACTATTGACACTTTTTGTGATACATCAGGGGAGCATTTTCCTCAGCATGGTTACCTTAGTAAGGATTCCTACTGCCTTGCTTCAGGCAGGAACAGGTTCTTACCTCTAACATCGGAACTGGTCTTGGCTGTGTGGATGCTTCTCTCACTTCAGAGAATAATGGGGCCTAAACAGGAGGCGATTTCAGGGCATTTTCTAAAGGGATCTGATTCAATCATTTAGAAAATGCTCCATGTGGGCGGAGGTATAGCAACAGCATTTAATATCCAGCTTGTTTTCTCACCAGAGAATATTGGCTGTGACAGATCGCGCAGCACACAGAGCTTACGCATTGGTGTGCAGCGCTGTGTGCTGAGCGATCTTGTTCAGCATTCTGAATGATATACATTGCTCACCAATGTCGCCCAGTCTGTCGGTGTCTTTACACTTGCTAAAACATAGATGAGTAGAATCTTAGGAGAAGTGCATTCGGCCTTATGGGCCCTACACACATGCAGATGTGTGTAGGGCGACCTAGCTGTGCTATGTCGGGCCGTTCTGCTCCGAGTCACTTAGCACACAGAGCTGACAGCCCACACACAGAGCGAGCTGTCAGCTCTGTGTGCTGAGCGAGCGGACAGCGCCAGTGTTCTCTGGTGAGAGAACCCTGCCGATGCAGATATTGATGGACACTGTTCATCAAGCTCAGCCAGCGACGCGCATTGCTGTCGATCTAGCCCCCCCACACACACCGATGTTGGGGCATTTTCTAAGCGACTTTGCCAAACTAAGCAAAGTCGCTTAGAAAATGCCTTAATATCGGCATGTGTGTAGGCCGTATTAGAGGAAGATTCTCTGGGGGAGACTTCTAAAGAGTGGTGTAGTTGCCTATAGCAATTAATCAGTTCTAGAATATATTATAGTCGATCTATATGCTAGCTAGCAGACGATTAGTTCCTATGGATCCACACCTAAAATTACAAAACAATGTGCGCAAAGCAAATAAACCAGAGATGAATAACTGATGAATACTAACCACTTCGCCAATTACGTTTCTGTCATACAGTGTTCTTCTCATGGCCATTTTTCCCACAAAGCGAACATCAAGCACCCAGGGCCAGCATGACTTACATAATAAGACGGCTATGCCTAGCGCCAGCCAGCAGAGGGCTCCATAAGCAACAGAAATTCTCACTGCATGAAGCCACCCCTGGCCAGAGGAAGACTCCATGCTGACCCTGGCCCACCCGGCATGGAGACAAGCACTGTAGGCACAGCTTCCCCCTTCTCCTACCTGGAGCGTGCCAACAGTAAGGGCAGTATTCAATGAAAATATTCTCCGTGCACGGTGAGCATTTTTTTTTGCTCGCCGTGCACTCTCCGTGTTCCGGAGGGCTCGCTGCCACTCCTGCTCCCACTATTCAACGTTTTTAAGACTCGCCGCCACTCGCGGCGAGTCTTAACCCCTGCAGCGGACGAGCGTCCGCGGCAGGGAGCTGTCAGGGAGCCGGGGGACGTAGCAGCCAAGAGAGATTAAAGTCTCTCTTGGCTGCTGCAGGGGATATGGGGTGGGGAGCAGGGCTCCCCTGGACCCAGGCAGCACAGGCTGCCCCCCCTATAGCCAGCGGGGGACCCAGTATTCACTGTACCCGAACGTGCTTCGGGTGCAGTGAATATATGAATATCTAATGAGCGGCTCCAGCGCTCCGGCCCCCTGCTGGCTGCACTGTGTAAAAAAAAAAAAAAAAAAAAAAAAATGTAAAAAAATATTTTTTAAAAAATTAAATATATATTCATGTGCTATAGGCACATGAATAAAAATAACATGGCCCTTCACAGAAAAAAAAACCTGATTTTTTGACACCAAAATTAAAAAAAACACCCTTTTAGTTTAAAAGTTCACATTCCTGCTCTCCATCAAAAGATGGAGAATTTCTACACGGAGAGAGACGGCGAGAATCACTTAGAAAGACGGAGAATATTTCACATTGAATAGGGTGGCTCGCCTTTGGAGAAAAAAAACCTCTCTCCACCACGTGAAAAGCACAAACTCTCCAGAAATCACAGCGAATTTTTCTCATTGAATACTGCCCTAAGTGAGAAGGCAGGTGGGAGAGAGTGAGGGCACACACTGTGCTGCTGCTTCTTTCCTCCTCCTATGAGTTCTCACCCAGGGCCAGATGTACTAAGCTTGAAAAGTGATAAAATGGAGAGTGCTAAACCACCAACCAATCAGCGCCTACCTGTCATGTCACAGGCTGTGTTTGAAAAATGACAGATAGGAGGTGATTGGTTGGTGGTTTATCACTGTCCAATTTATCACTTTTCAGGGCTTAGTACATCTCGTCCCCAATGTGGGTTAGCCGATACTGCTTCTCCCACATGTATAAAGGAAGTTCTCGACAAAGCTATCTACAAGATCACACGCTGATAGCAGGGAGCAACGTATGACTGGTCACTAGCACTGAGGCGCAGATTTATTAAGCTCAGTGAAGTGATAAACTGTCTGGTTTTTATCGCCGGCCAATCAGTTCTTACCGGTCATTTATCAAACCAAGCCTGTAACTTCACAGGTAGGAGCTGATTGGTCGGTGATAAAAACCAGACAGTTTATCACCTCACCGAGTTTAATAAACCTACCCCTGACTGCTCCAACACCTATAGCGATAAATATCCAAAGCTGCAGGTGTGGTTACCCATACACCACAGCAGGGACAGCACTGTCACTGGCTGCACAGATGATCTTAAGAGACACATGTGAGCCGGCCAGGGGAGAGACACAGCGCATCAGCCCTAGGCGGAATCCTGGTGGGGGATCTGGCAGCATTGGTCGGAAGGGGGAGTTTTCTCTCTTCAGCATCTGATATGATAACATCATTCCTGCTTTACCCATGTTGGGTGCCTATACCTGTGTGTAGGATACATGATGTACAATGTACCCTCCACATCTATGGAAAACACATTTGTTACAAAGCGCTAAATGACAGTGGGGTAGATATTCTAAGCCTTGGAGAGAGATAAAGTGGAGAGAAAATACCAGCCAATCCGCTCAGAATTGCCATGTTACAGGCTGTGTTTGACCTGTTTTAGGATCTGATTGGTTGGTAGTTTCTCTATTGCCAGGGCTTAGTGCAGAGGTTCCCAAACGCGGCCCTCAAGGCACCCCAACGGTCCAGGTATGAAGTTTATCCATGCTTGGCCACAGGTGACTTAACTAGTAACTCCGTCAGTCTGATTTAACCATCTGGGCTGAACCATGGATATACCTAAAACCTGGACCGTTGGGGTGCCTTGAGGACTGCGTTTGGGAACCTCTGGCTTAGTGTATCTCTCCCAAAAGCTGTAAAAGGGGCCACAATACATGGATGCCCACATTTGTACAGGTGCAGTTATGGGCGTGATTGACTACATTTTCCACAGCACATGGGAATATTGTTGGGTGATCAACAAAAAGCTACATCATTTCAAATAAGGAAGATTATCTTTCACATGTGGGAACCCAAAGCAGATCTTCCCCCATGCCTTGACTATTTTTCTGCAGTTTAACCCTTTTACGTGCCAAGTGAATTTGCCTAAATAGGTGTGAACCATTTTTATTCATCATAATGACCTGTAACGTTTACCTTGTGTAAAAAATTATATTTCCTATATATTTATTTGAATTTATATAACAAACGTGAGCGATGCTGGCATTTTTAGCATGTTGGCACTCAAAGGGGTAATGGTTCACTGTCCACAGTTTGATAGAGGGAACTTTCTATTTGTCCACTATGTGGGAACGAGGAGAGGAATGGTGAATGAGGACTTGTTATTTTACAAGTATATTGGAATCAGTGGTAAGAATGTTTAATCAAATTTGATTAAGAATTTAAAAGTGTGCAGGAAAAAAAATATATAAAGTACGTTTATGGCCACTACATATTATTCAGCAATGTAATAAGGTCTCCGACATGCATTCATATAAAATTATTAAACCTACTTGCACATTAATTGCATTCAATTTTTTTTGGTATGGCTTTTGTAAAAATTATAGCTAGTGAGTTCTGCTACCTCAAAAGAACCTGACCTTTCAACTCACTACTGAAGCAAAAGGCAGAGGTGTGTGATTTAGTGTAGGGTGTAGAACAGAAACTGACCTGTTGAACCTTGAGTTACCCCCAAGTGTACAGCATTGTAGCCAACATAACACTGTAATCCTGTTGACAGATTCTTATCAGTTCTTGACTGATTGTGTGGCCTCTGCACTGCCAGGGAATAAAACAATTATTCCAGGAGTGAAGACCACCCCATTGCTCTACACCAGGGATGGGGAACCTTTGGCCCTCCATCTGTTGTTGAACTATCCATCCCAGCATGCCTTGCAACAGTTTCAGGTTGGCCAAATAGCTAAATTGTAGCAGGGCGTGCTGGGATGTATAGTTCAACAACAGCTGGAGTGCCGCTTGTTTCCCAACCCTGCTCTACATGCTGCTAGGTAGGCAGCCAGATTCCCAAACTTTGTGCCATGGAGTACCTCAGTGCAATTGCAGGGGTGCCCGGGGTTGGTGGACCGGGACCAGTTCAAATTATTTATTGTCAATGTAATAGATTAAACCAGTGCCGGTGGTTGTCATAAAATAAAACTATTAAAAAAAAGTAGACAACTGTAGTAAACCCTGTCCCTCACCATCATAACTGGACTCATGGATGACACAGTTTACTTGTTATAAAATGTTAAGGGGCCTAAACACGGGGAAACACTGCTCAGCGATCTGTCAGGGCCAGATGCTATTGCGGTCACAGTGCACCATCAGACTGTACGCAGCCATTGTCCAGCTACAGTAATATACAGCACCATCGTGTCTTGTTAATGGTCGTATCTTTCATTTGGTATGTGTCTGCCCAAATCTGACCCCACAGTGATCGGGTCAAATAGCTGGATCATCTGTTGCGTAGGCAAGGTGTATGTGGCGTCTCTGATCTCCATAATGCATTATAAAAACGTATGTATATACTGTACATCACAGCTCTGTATTAAAGTAACGCAACCCCACCAGGTAGAAAGATGGTGTCTTTATGCTGACTTTTTTAAAGTGTACAGTATTTCTTTTACAAAACTATTTTATACTGTAGAATAGGGTTTTGGCTTTGTACAACTGGGGCCTGGGCAGAACAGTTCACTTCATGAGAATTCAAGAAAGAATCTAAAGAATGTATGCATCTGGGGTTTGAGCAAAAGGACCATGCCCTCAAAGTTCAATTCATTAAGTAATTTTCTTTTATTCAGGTCTGCTTTCCTGGAGACCAAAACAGATGCATCTGTAATCTGGATTCTGCCCTCAATCCAATGGCAACTGAATATAAACGGTGATGACTCAAAGAAATACTGCTCTGTGGCCTCTCCGATTGGCTGCAGCAACTACGGACTCAGGTGTAATTACTAATCTGATTGTACAGAGCAACCGGCAGCAGACGTCTTCAGTGCAGGAGAGCGCACGATTTCTGACATTATCTAATGCTAGAATTCCATATAAACTTTATTTCACATTATTAGAGCCTGCCTGTGGTGCGGAGTTCACCACCCAGCTGTTCACATTCAGAGACGGGTTGACAAACACGTGTGCTAAACAAGTGGTGGATGTTGCCAGGAAACCAGGACGCCAGCCACTGATTCGCAAGAGCAGCTGGCGGGTAATTAACCCCTTGGAAGATTTCCTGGTTTGCGGTACGGTATTACAGAGTGTCCAAGTGACAACTATAATAGCCAGTCAGCTTATCTGGGGACCCAGGACTGTAGAAGTTTAACTCTTTGTAAATGTCATAAAAACTATGATGAACCAGGAAGAAGCCACAGTATTAAAAAAAGAGTCGGAGCATGTGCATATTAGGAACAGCTGTTTTAGGCTTTTATCTAGAAGTGAGGCAAATGCTAGTAGTGCTTAAGGCATGGAACCGGAACAGCATGTATGTATAACGATGACAGGGGTAAATCGCTGGGCTGAAAATAACTCACAATTAGCGATTTTCACCCGTTTTATTGATTTTCCAGGAGGTGGACACCTTTCCGAGGCAGGATGCTGTGGAAAACCACCCACCCAGACCAGTGGCCACGCACTGAGCGGCTACCCAGCTTAAAGCAGCTCAAATGAGTAAACTGTGCTGCTTTAAGTTTAAAGTCACCAAGTGTGTACAGCCATTTACTGTGCAGTCTGCAGTAAGGGTGTCAAAGCCAACTTTATGGAGCGCTTCTATAAAACTTTTACTCTTCAATACAATTAATGGAGTGCAAGAAATGTAAATGCAATGTAGGATGGGCTGATATTTTAATATAGTTGTAAATATACATTATGTGCACATGGGCGTCTAGAAATTCGTTTTCTCCTCTGTTCCATTTACTGACAAGAGAATAAGTCGGGAATAAGTCGGTTTATTCCCATTTTGACCACGTACATATATGGGGGAAATATGTATTTGGGGCCTGATTCAGAGAGGCCCAATTCAGAGATGGCTGCCATGTCGAGGTTTATGATGTTGAGCTAATATCGCCTGACTGCGCTTGCATCTTGGTCGCACTTCACACCCACCAAGCTAGCTTTGTGGAATAATTTGCAGTGAGGATTTTTTCGCAAAGCTTGCAGACAGTTAGGGGGCATGGTGGCAAAAACGCAGACATGTCGCCCATGTTTTCAGGGTGTCAGTCTTTATTTAGTCTTGGACACAGAAAACATGGAGACCGTGTTTTATGCCAACATAAACAAGCGGCACAACACATCTGTGGCTCTGCCCCATCCTTAGGCACAGAGGGGTACCTGAAATATTAGGGCAATCTTAGAAAAAAACTTCTCCTTCAGGGAGAACTTGTTTCTCCATCACATTGATATTTCACCGGACGGACACAAGAACATTCACAGAGGAATGAACAGTTTGCTCATCTTTCCTTGTAAAGACATATGCACACTGCACTGGTATTTAAATTACCTGACGGAAATGGAATGACTGATGTAAATAAATATAATGTTCCTGTACAATGTAGTGAATGAGAAACACTGCCATGCAAATAAAACCTCAGATATCAAAATATATTATATAATATTTTGCCAGGTTCGTAGACTCGGCTCTAGAAGAGCATCATCGCTCTTGGAGTAAATCCTGGGGATTGAGAAGGCAACATGACAGTATTAAAAGGTGCCCATACACGGTACAATATTTCCAGTGCGTTTTGAACTAAATCGCATCGCATGCGATCAGAAGGCAGTACAAAAAGTATATGCAGCACATACTTTTGTACTATGCGATTATGTGCGCGCTCCAGCACAATTGCACCGTGTATGGGCACCTTTACACACTTTTGTGATATCCGGCATTTCATCGCAGCATTAAGCATACTGAAAAAGTTTTTGTAAGGCAGTGGGTTCTCAAATTCGGTCCTCATGACCACACACAGTACACATTTTCCAGGTCACTCGGGAGAGGCACAGTTGCACTCATTACTCACTGACACATTTGAAAAGATCCGTAGGTGGAGCTAATTACTTCACTTTTGATTCTGTGAGGAGACCTGCAAAACATGCACTGAGGACTGACTTTGAGAACCTGTGTTGAAAGGCATGTCTATTTCACTTGACAAAGGCACTTCCATGGCAGAAAGTTTGGCAAAATTGGCCATGATAAATTATCATTAAGAAAAAGGTTTCATTGTAGGTTATGGCTGAGACTTTGACCTGACAAACAAGTTAGCATAGTGATTGCCCACCTTATGACAACAGCCCATCTAGCACATTAGTTGGGATAGAACATCAGTTATCTGATCGCTTGTATAGGTGTGGGATTTCAGGAATGCAGGAAGGAGAATCAAAAATACCAGATATAAAAGAAATACATGAATGTGGCATCTGATTTAATTGAACAGGAGACAGCAGAGTGAACCAGCCAATCAGGTACCACATTCATACACCTTTTAGATTTGTTCATTCTTTCCGCATGCTCTCCTATTATTATTAAACACTGAAATCTGGTCACTGCCAGTGAGGAGCCATTCACTTACCCAAGTAATACATTGGGGTAGTAAAAAGACATGTCTCTATACACATAAACATGCATCCCCTTCCCTTATTTTCTGCACCCCTTACAATACTTTGTTTTGTTAAAAGCATCAGGCGTCCTTCATTACTGGAGAGTATTCATGCTAAATTTGGAGAATCACTTGCCCATATAGTTTCAGAAAAACCAATTGAAAATTCAGCCCTACTTCTAGAAATGTAATATTTTAAAAGTCCACAGCCTATCAAAATACATCGGTAGGTACAAATAAATGGTGGTAGGGGAATGGCAATACGAAGGAATCATTTTTTGTTTATGTGACTTTTCAAAATGTATGGTTTAGGTTTTCTTTGAATAAAATGTAGAGCTATATTATGTTCTCTCTAATATCACTGGGTGATCTGTCATATATAGCATATATCTCTGCACTTATCAAAATATATCTCGACCACTACGCTCTACACAAGATCTGCGTCTCTCTTCTGCACTGATCACTAGCTCCCAATCACTATTACAGGACTTTCATCGGTCTGCTGCCATCCTATGGAATGCCCTTCCACGCACATTAAGGGGGGTATTCAATGTCAGGGGATCGGCTGTCGAGCAAGCTCGACAGCCGTGCCCCTGTCCCGTTCTGCTCGCCTGGAGCTCGGCAGTCGGGATTCAATATCCCAGCCACCAAGCGGCGAGAAGGGGGCATGGCCGCGAGATGACGACGAAAATAGACGAGCTCCGGCCAGGAGCTCGCCTATTTCCGTCTTTTCTCGGCAGAACGAGCCCGACAGCTTGTGCTGTCAGGCTCGTTCTGCGCAAAACCCCTGTTCAATGCGGTCGGGGAAGACAGCATTGAATAGGGCCCCGCAGCCATCTCCCCCGTCGGGAGCACGCCTGCGCAAAACCCCTGTTCAATGCTGTCGGGGAAGACAGCATTGAATAGGGCCCCGCAGCCATCTCCCCCGTCGGGAGCACGCCTAACATTGAATACCCCCCTAAGACTCTCCACCAGTCTCCAAACTTTCAAGCGTTCCCTGAAAACTCACCTCTTCAGGCAAGCCTATCATATTTAAGTTCTACATGCATAACCCTCCGAGGCACTTATGTATTATATAGCTTCCCTTCTGGACTTGTAACTGCTATGCTATTACTGATGCCTGTCCTTGTGTTTCCCCCCTATATCCCTATAGATTGTAAGCTTGCAGCAAGGTCCTCCTACCTCCAAGTCTGTGTGTTGTTGCCCAGTTTGTCTTATCACTGTCTACTATTGTAAAGTGCAACGGAATCTGCTGCGCTATATAAGAAACTGTAAGTAAATAAATATAGGGTCTGTGGTAAGATTATTATCAGGCTTAGTGCAGGGATTTTGAGGGAGCAAGAGATGTTGATATTTTGCATGTGGAACAATTTTAAACTTGTTCTAAGGGGCCTATGTATGTATAAAGGACAAGCCAATCATCTAACAACTACCATGTTACAGACCATTTGAAGTTACAGTTAGGAGCAGGTTGGTTATTCCTGTATTGTACTCCAAGGCTCAATACATAGACCCTTGAATGTTCTATAGAAGGCGGTGTTTTGGATAAACTGTTTCCAACATTCCCGATTTCTTACATAAATTAATTAAAGTACTTACCAACGCAGGTGCATGTTGGAAAATCAGCTTGAGCCATTTTAGCTGGAGTGTCCAATAAGCTCTTGGTTGGAGAAGTTAAATAACTCAACGGAGATTCCAAAAACCCACTTAGAGAAGGATTAAAAGGCAGATCACTTTTGGTAGGAGTTCCATCAAGTTGTTGGTTTTCGTCTGAGTAAAAGCACGTGGTGGACACGACTGTCAAAGCACCAGAAGACTCAACTTTGATCTGTTTAGCCTTTGATGGAAATAGACCATCAAAATTCTGCAACATTTCCTGTGGCAGAGACATGTCTGAAAGAGTGGGGTCGGAATTTGTGGAGTTTTCAGTTGGTAGTATTTGGGAGGGGAAAGGAAGTTTGGCCTGTGACTTTGGGTGTCCTTCTCCATTATGAGATTGCAGCTCTGTCATTGGTAATGAGAGGCCATTACCTAACTGTGCTTCAAACTGCCGAAATAAATCATCAAATTTGTCATCAATTAGATCATTTTGAACAGAAACATGTCCTGCACTAGCATGCTGGCTGCTAGAGTCATTCTGCCTGGAGCTAGAGTTGCTATCATCCATGGAAGATGTGGGGCATGTGTCTTTTAGACCAAAGGTATTATCATGAAGTGAGAAGCCATTGGCTTGCCTATCATTAGGCTGACTTTCCTCGCACATTTCCTGAGTGTTTAAATTATATCTGCGATCATGATTAGCCTGTAACACAGACTGTGGTGTAGGCACCATTGACTTGATGTCATTAAGAAAAGACTGACCAGTCTTCTCTTGTTGCGGACTCTCTGCATTTTCAGCTCGTCGAAAATCTTCTATTTTGATTTGGTTCATGGGTAAAAATACCGCATTGCCATCTTTCTGCTTGGGTTTCTTAATCTGTACTTGCTTTCGTGGTGGTTTAATTTTCGGCTCACTTTGTTTCTGCGAAGGCGACTGCACCCTTTTTTTCCTCTCCTTAACCGGTTTATCTACAGTCTTTGGAACCTTTTGGGAGTTTGGTACCCACCAGTTGGGTTGTTCTTGTGGACCTTCCTGCAAAGAGTTGGACTCTACGAAGAGGTTGCGTTTATGGTGAAGATGCTGCTGTAATGCAACCTGTGTACTCTTGTGGAAATTGGGTTCTTGAAACAGTTGAGAGAGCTGTTGAGTTGGCGACATTTTTAAATATTCTGCTGCTTCTTTCTTAACAGAGCTTTTTGACTTTTTAACTTTTGGGGGTAAAGATTCAGGTCCTTTAAACACCGACTTAATGTAGTCATCTGTATTCCCAAGCAACTGCTTCAACCCAGTCATAGGATCTGAAGACATTTTCAGTTGCTCTGGTCCATGATCCCATTGCTGCATAAATTCAGTTTTTTGTGGGGTGGAAGTCTGACTCTGCAGCATGGGAGTGCCACGAGAAAGATGGTCCTCTGGAATGTATTGCCTTTCTGTATAAGCAGCCTTTTTGTCTTGTTCCCAAGAAGTTTGCCAAGAGGCCTGCGACATGGGAAGTGCATTTTTACCAGTGTATATTTGGGACTGTGGATTATGGAAGAGGTCATTGCAGGACATTGGTAATACATGACTCTGATTAGCCTTTACAGGTGGGAAATAGCTTAGGTGATCATTGGGAGCTAAAGAGGTTGGCATTGCACCTTTGGGGCAATCCTTGTTTGGCTGTGGAAGTGCAGAGGAAAGTTGTGTAAGAGCTTCAATGGCAATTGCCGTTTGGAGACTTATATTCTTCTCCTTTGCAATGCTCAATGCATTCTGAGAAAATGGAAGGACACCAGAAGGACATTTTGCTGTATTATTTTCTAGGGAAAGCATCTGTTCTTTAGAGTAGGTCTTCTCCATCAACTCTCTGCTGACTTGACTCAGATGGTGGTGTGAGCTATCTGGATGGTCATGGGCAGCAGATTTGATTTTGTTCTCAAGCCACTCTAGGTAATCAGGACACTCTGGACCATCACAGTTACAGTTAGGAGGCTTCACGCCATGCTTTGCGAGTTCTAGAGCTGCCTTTAAAGTATTTAGATCTTCGGGGCAAGATGGGGCTTTGCTTTCAGGGAGGTTAGAGCTCTCTCGGTTCATTTCATAATTAAACTTTTCATATAGCTGCACTGATAAAGGGATAGAGGGATTCCCAGATGTTGGTATGCCATAGGACATAGCCTCAGCCACAGCAGAAAATGCTACTAGGTTTTTGGCATCTTCTAGACTTGAACTGTTGTTAGTAGGAGCATGATTGAGGATGGAAGAGTTTTCCCAATTTATTTTATCACCAGAATCTTGGGGAATAGGGGTGTTAGACAGCCACGAATTTGGTTCCATTAACAATCTGTTTCCTAAATCTTCACATCCCCTACTAAGTAGCCCAGCATCACAATCCTGCTTCAACCTTCCTTCTTCGACATGATTAAGCCGCCCCGTTTCCATTTGGTCTGTTTCGGGTCCATCAACAGAAGTGCTTTCCGAACAACTCTGTTAAAACAAAAGTACATATCATTAATATAACATACTGGTTTTCATGCTACCAGTAACGAAAATAATAAATTATCTCAGTGGTTCTCAACACCAGGCCTTAAGTATGTAACAGCCTGTAATGGTTTCTTAAATTTCTTTAACTGGTACACAGATGAGTTAATCTATTTTGTGGGGTCAGGAACTATCCCTCTGTTTCTAGAGACAGGAATCCTGAAAACATGACCTGTTGTGGGTACTTGAGTACTGATTTATTATTATTATTGTTTATTTATATGGCGCCACAAAGTTTCCGCGGCGCCTGACAATACACAAATGAGCAAGAACAGATAACGAATTACAGTACAAGACAATTTTGGACAAGTACATGGTAAATATGGAAAAGTTGCATCAAGGAACAGGATGCTGAAGCAATAGTCAAGGTGGCAGAGGTTTATATATTCTAAGAAAGGCACATGAGGAGAGAAGGCCCTGCTCATGAGAGCTTACATTCTAAAGTGGAAGGTTAAACAGACAGGGGTGACACAGTAGGGTAAGAAGTGAGCATAAACAGAAGGTTAGGATGAAAGATGGCCAGGTTGTATGCAGGATGAGAGATGGTCAGGTTTTATGCAGGAGGGTGGGAAGAGGTTAGCTTGGTCTTTGATATTTTAAGTCTAAAAAAGCTCTGGGTCATCCAAGAGTAAATAGTAGAGAGACAGTTGGGAATATGAGTGAGGATAGAGGTCAGGAAAGGAGCAGTAGATTTCAGTATTATCAGCATAGATGTGATATGAGAGAGAGAGAGAGAGAGAGAGAGAGAGAGAGAGAGAGAGAGAGAGAGAGAGAGAGAGAGAGAGAGAGAGAGAGAGAGAGAGAGAGAGAGAGAGAGAGAGAGACCAAGAATAAAATGGTGGGGGACACCTATCAATGGAAGAGCAGGAGAGAGTCATTAGAGATACAGCTGGGCATTTTCAAAACAGACAGTGAATGGAAGTCAACATTTTTAGGAAGAACAAATAAAATACATATTTGACATACATTTTTGGAGAGAATAAGAAATGGTCTTGAGGCTAAATGTGGAAGGTAATGAACAAACGGATACATTCTGGTACACAACATGCCTAATACAGTCAACGCAGGTTATTTTTCCCACTGCTTGTCCTTACAATTTACCGTAAATATACTGGACCTACAAAATATTATTGCAGTTGTAGCAAGCTTCATGAGCAAATTTTAAACCTTATACAGGTTGACCACCGATTTTCTGGCACCGGATGATCCTGAACCTCTTTTAATAAGATGTTGGGGGAATTTAGGCTATGGGAGGGTTTAGAGCACAGGTCTTCAACCTGTGGCCCTCCAGATGTTGTGGAACTACATGTCCCAGCATGCCCTGGTTTTTTTTTGTTGCATACTCTTATAGGAAAAAATGTGGCAATGCATGTTGGAACATGTAGTTTCACAACATCTGGAGGGCCACAGGTTGAAGACCCATGGTTTAGAGGCTTAAAAGAGCAGCAGTGATGCGATGGGTCGGTCAGACAGACGAACCACAGGGGAAGGCTTGCTGCAGCGAGTTAGACGGTGCGTAGGTGGTTGCACTGTGGTGATAGGGGGAACCAGGCATGCTCCCCCCTACATTCAATGAGATACCACTAATAATCTGGCAAAATGGGTTATCCAGCACAGTGCTGGAACCCAGGATGCTGGATTATCGGTGGTTAACCTGTATTGGATAGGACCAAATGTAATTAGGGACCAGTGACATCGCCAATGCATAAAGTGGAGGAGGTAAAAGTTCTATACATTACTTTATGGGAATCCATCTAATTATTAACCAATGCGGAAGATCCAAGTCAGTGTATAGATATGAGTTATGGATATCACTGGATTTAGCCAAGCATTTCAAGGAAAGGCAACAACTAGAGCTCTAGAACCACAATAAAAACTGTACGCTATTTAAAAGCCTAGAACAAATAAAAATTTGCTTTAAAAAAAAAAAAAAAAAAAAAGGAGTTGGAATCACATTGCATTAAAGGGTCTGAAGGTTTCCTGCAGCAGTGAACTAGTTTCATAATGAGGCTTTCCATTGAATCATAATGAATTGTATAAAGTGTTAACTCTTACGAAGGCTGCATTCAATGCCCATATTGCCACAAAGAGAGGCGGGTACTTGGCAGAAAAAGTCTGTCAGTTCATTCACTTGCATTTGTCACACGAGCTTTGTCAGAGCACATTTTGCAGGCTTTAAAAGGTTGTGCAAAGTATTAGTGAACGTAGTCTTACAACATGACGAACATGTGACAATGTAGTCTTACTTTAAGATGCAAAGTTCAACGTACACCTGTGTTGTGTATGTTGCGCATATGCTCTTTAACCGGGCAAACCCAAGTATGGGCGATGCGGTTGTGCGCATTCCAGGAGCATATCCACTTGCAACTGCCGCAGCGCACAATTTTACATCATCAGGCCAAAGAGTATATACAACCAAGACCCACACATCTAATAAATAGTGTGCCAAAGGGCAACTATTATACAGATACATCAACACAGGTAACATACACCCTGATAGAAGGACGGTCACAAAACTGAAGCGTCTTTCTTCCCTTTTATTTGAACTCATGGCTACAAATCATGTGCTGGCGTTATCTGGTATTTCACAGACTTCCAGACAGCTGCTCATATGGATAGAAGAGATCTTTATCAATCCTTTGTGGTGGCAGCAAGTGAAAGATGGCTGGTTAGTGAGAGCTGTGATCTTCCTAAATGTGGTAGCAAACTGGACTTCTTCATGTTGTATCTCCACAAGCAAAAAGCAGAGATGCGGGTGATCTAGGAGTATGGATGGTGTAATGCAGGGGGGAGCAATAAGCGGCCCTCCAGCTGTTGATGAACTACACATCCCAGCATGCCTTGCATCAGTTTAAACATGGCCATATAGTAAATCTAAGGCAATGCATGCTGGGATGTGTAGTTCCTCAAAAGCTGGAGGGCCACATATTGCCCACCCCTGTTGTAAGGTTTAGTATTGCTGCCTGACAGCACTGAGGTCATAGGTTTGTATCCTGCCAAAGCCCTAACTGTGTGTATTCTCCCTGTGCATGCGTGGATATTCTCCTGGGAACTCAAGTTTCCCCCCACACTCCAAAAATATACTGTTCCCCTAAAAAGTTACCCCAATGTCTAAAGGCCCCATACACTAACTCTATTTGGGCCGATTGTACCCATTCCCAATGGAACGGGTGGAGAAATCGGCCCAAATCGGGTCAATGTAACGTCCCCTCAGGTCTGATGCGTGGTCCAGTGCGCATCAGACCTGAGTCACAGGTTGGACCGGCATGCAGGCCCGACCTGGCGGAAGGCCGAGCTGCATGTGATGGATCACATGTGACCCTGCCACCTGTGAAGGTCCCGGGCAGCTTGCAGTTGACTGGCTGGGCAGGGCCAAACTGTTCTTATCTGCTGTCAAATTCAATGTTTCTATATACAGGAAGCACAAATATTACATCTACCGTACTTAAGGGAAAACTATGTGATTCTCCCTCAACAGTGTTAGGACTAATTAAGGTACATGTAAACTATCCATTTAAATCATTAGGCCCATTACAAACAATTAGTATAGCTGACATTTTAGTAGGTTAGTGTTGAAAATAAGAAGCAAGCGTCTTATTGGTTGCCATGGCCAACACCATCTTTTCTACAGTGTTAGGACAATTTGCATATATCCCCTGCATGGTCTTCAAATTTACAAATTCATTTATGATCAGTCAGTTTAAGTAAAAGCTACACCTGGCCCTGAGCTCATTTATAAATTGACAACGGTTTACAACTATAGTAATAAAATAAAGTGGACAACACTTTATCCACTGTGCCACCCAGCAATGTAATGTAACGATACTTTGCACCCATCGTACACCTGTGATTTATAATTTTATGCTAGGCTGTGGCGTCAACCCTATTGGATGTGCCGTACGATAGTATGAAGCAATGAACAATGGCCGGGAATGACAGAGGGTATCGGAAGATGGGCTTACCAACAAGCATACACTCTATAGGATAATAGGAGTTTGGTACATGAGGTTCAGTTTGTTCATTGGTTTAGTCAGATTGATCCGAATACAAAATGGTAGCCAGGAAAATTGGGGTAGCCAAAAAAAAAAATCTTGCATAGCAACAAGAGGTCTTTGATTGTTAAATACACCTGCCATGATCGAGATTGCAAAACAGATTGTTGGCAAACGGCATAAATTGGAAAAATCGACATTACAGTTGTGATATATGTATTCTGCAGCTGTAATGTTGATTTCGTCATTTTTTTTTTTTTTTTAATGAAGTAGTACTGTGTGTAACCGACACTGTATGGGGTGAAGCAAGGTTTTCCAGCAGAAGGGTCGTGCTTCCTGAGCCAATACAATCCTACACCAGCCATCATCTGCTGCCTTTGTCTGCTGTGCTGAAGCACAATGCAAGTCAGGCATGTACAAACGCTGCATCTCCACAAATAGCCACCAACATTGCTCTGCATTCTGTGTCACAGCAGTCTTTCTACTGGAAGAAAGAGGTATGCTTATCGGGACGAAGCTTGGATAGCATAATAGCAACCATTAGCTTCATCATTTCATTCATATAGCATTTTTCTGAATAAAAATAAAAATGGAAATATCAAAATGATACACACACACACACACCTGCTCCACAAAGGCCAAGCTGCAGACGTTTCTCCTGGCAAGTCAAGCATCCGTACTCCTCCTAGCATAATTAAAAAGGTACTCAGAAGAGACCCTCATTACTACTCTTAAGGACTTACTACCCCTGTCAAAGCACAGGTGCTTCCAGTATCCAGTCCAACTATATTGGAGCACATGACCTTGCAAATTTCAACACACACGCTGCTGCCAGAACCGAGCAATTATCTTTAACCCTTTCGCTGCTAATACACTCATTTGTTAGTCTTGAATGAAATCGGAAGAGATTACACAGGGCCCAACGGCTGGGAATGCAATAATGAAACCATGAATAGAGATAAACTTACATTTCAATAATCCAGCAGAAAGCAAAAATAAATAAGAAAATGAGGAAGCACAAGAAGGAAGAGGCGTCCTGGTGCTTTAAAGGACGTGAGAGAAGAAGTGGCGAGCAGGAAGCCGCTTAGAGATTCAGCCTACACACACCTCGCCCTCCCCCCTTCTAACAGCTGTAGGGGCCATTAGCCCTGTCAAACAGCACACGTACATTCTGCAAGCAGCACACAGGCTGGCTCTGCTGCAAACTACCGAGAGAATGGACGCTTAAAAGGTGGGCAGGCAATCCTCCTCTCCATAGACAACAGCTATATGGCAGCAGAATCAGATCAAGCATTCTGCTTCGCCCCAGTGGCCTTGTGTCTCAGCGTATTCCCATTTAAAGGAGCAGAGTGAGGCTGCAGTTATTTTAACTCTGTCCGTCTTCCCCACCCCGAAAATCAAGCTTGCAGCGGGCAGAAGGGTGGGAAATATCAGCAGGTTTTCTCCGATCTCTCCAAGCGGGTTTTTTGGCTTGGAGTTTCACTGCTCCCTGGCACAGAGGTCGCGGATAGACAGAGAGGGCTCCCATTCTGTCCTAGCCACTAGTTCCATCATCCCTTATGATGCAAGCTGGGAAACACGGGCAGATAAAGCGAAGTCCGTCCTACCACAGTTACGTAATGCAGCCAGCCAATCAGGGACAGTGTGCCACTGGCTTTGTAGCGCAAAAGGGCTATACTTTCTGCTATGATAATGCCACAATAAGATGGCACCGCTGCAGCACTGGAATTATGCCTTGCTACGGCATGAACAGGGAGTATGGAAGATGCTGAATTATACAGGTAAAAGACATTCCTTCGGAAGACCTGAAAACTGGTAATCCTTGCTGTGAGGGAAATATTTTTTTCTTTAATTTAACTCGTACAGTAGTTACAAGATCACAAACCATTCCCTTACACTTAGCAGATCAAAAACGGTCTATAGGACAAACTGGTTACCTTCACGTGAAATAATAGGCAACGTAAATAGGTAAAAAAAATATTCACCGCCTGTTTTCAGGTCTTTAATGTACTTGTGTCTAATCACATGCATGTATATGAACTGTGTCTAGCACTCAGCTGTCAAACGCAAACACTGTCCCGTTACATGGTCTAAAGTCAATGATGTCAGGCTTGTCCCTCATCAGAAAGGGGCAAGCAGAGGATGGCTTACAGATTCTATGGGAGAGGTGTTTCTCCTATAGACTCTAGCAGAGTATATGTAGGAATTTAATAGTCATAGCCCTAAAGGGTCTGATTTTCAGATATATCCCATTGTCCTATCTTTCATATTTATCCCATAATAACGGACACACTGATCATTTTATACAGACATTTTAAAATAACCCACCAGCTTGCGATGCTCACAATTGGTCAGAATGTACTCAAGTGCAAATACTGCACACACCTTAATAAAGGTCTGCCACCAAACCCTGTCAAAAGCCTCTTGGACCATCGGTGTTCCAAAAGCCAAGATTCCATGCACCAAAATGCGCCCAAAACAACAACTGGATGAAGACTTTGATCAAAAACATACGTAATCTCTACATCCCGATACCTTCTGCATGAAACAGTTAAGTCCCTGCATAATGCGGGTATGCACTGTCCCGTGTAGATTGCAAATATCAAATATCACCTGGTGATCCATTGCAAAGGATAAGTATCTGACGGCGCAGGGCCAGAGTGTAAATTATTGAGGAGGAATAGAAAAAAAATCCTCAAACGAAATTATTTTTTGCAAAGTCACTGTAACTTTACCTATAACAATGGCTTGGCAAGTCTTTCTGGATTTTAAAGAGACAGCTCTCCGTAAACGCATCCCGTGCCTGAAATGTGACATTCCCTTTCGGCTATCTAGCCTTTAGGCTTTACGCCGTCACACAAGCCTTACACTGTAGGGCTGTGTTTTGTATCTATGCAGCGAGAAGGCCTTCTATGTCATGCAGAATTCTTAAGCAAAACTTATTCTACAGGGTTCATGTGAAGTGAGGGCTTTGTTTGGGGTGCCTTATTGGACAAACAAATTGCTATAATAATCTATAAAACAAAATGTACATTCTTGCTCTATCTATCCTTATAAACTCAGAATAAACCGATGCTTCTGCAGTATATAATGAAAGGGTGAAACGGCTGCTTTTTCCATCCCAATCAGCAAATGTATCAGGCCAAGACGTAAAAGGCCGAAGATAAGAGTTTACCGATGCAGAAAGCGTTTTAAAAAAAGGTGCAGATTTTTATTTCTAGAACTGAATGCTCACAGGACCTGTTAGGCATCTGAACTATTCACTGTCCGCTGCAATACCAGGTTTGCGCCCTCTGTTTCGTTGGGAAGTCCCGAAAGGAAGGCGGGGACAGAGTGTTGTCATACAACAGCACGTGGCTGTGTAAGACACATGGCTGGAATGTGATTAACCCAAAATGAAGCAAACTAAAATAATGCAGTAGAGATTTCAGGATTATAAATCGCCTCTTTCAGCAATGATACTGTATCGGACACAAAACTGAAGCCATGATCAGTCAAGTGCAAGTTCGGCTGGGAAGCTGTAAATATTTTTAAATTCCTTAAAATGGTAACAATTAAGAACCATTATGCAAAAAATAAGCTTTTCATGCAAGAATGAGACCAGTTCATTAACGGGGAAGTTGTATTTCACAACATATTCTTCTTGCTGCTTACCAAGAAATAACAAAGTACCTGTCTCATTCTACAGTCAATCCAGTTTTCTATCAATGCCCACGAACATCGGTTCACTGGGGAACAATGCGATCTGGGCGGAATATTACCGCCCATGATCGCAGGGACAGGGCGCCGACCACAATGCAGTGTAGCCCATTGGCTACAGCCATCTAAGAATGGCAGTAGCCCGAGGATGCAATGCGCGGCTGCCTGATGTTGATACATCGGGCAGCTTCGCATCTCCCATAGAAACCTATGGGGAAGGCGGCCGGTGGCGGTACAGGAGGGATGCCTCCTGATACATTCAGGGGATACTTAATATTTGCAGCTAACACCCGCAAAGAATGTACTTTACACTGAATGAATTATGAAAACATGAATAAAATGAAGATATAAAAACATAGGCGTTGATTAACTATGCTATCATTTTTCAAACATTTAACTTGAATTAAACCAACAGGACTGTGATGAGTTCACTCTGGGTTACAATTTAACAGCCTTGAAATTCCATTGGTGAAACAGTAACTTGCACAGTACCCTGTGTATCAATGCCAAAAATGGTTGTTACTACAATGCTAGTAGATGATTAACCCTTCTGCTACGAGACGGACAGCCATGGCTTCTTATACCCCTTTCACATTGCACTTTTAAAACGGTATATTGCCGTTTTTTCCCATTTTAAAACGTTTAAGGCTGCAATGTGAAAGTGCCAACGTTGATTTACCGGTTAAAGATAACCGGTATTTCAACACGGTTAAAAAGCAGAGTCCTACACATTTTAAAGCCGTTTTTTAGGCAGTGTGAATGGCTCTATTTCTATGGCTTGAAACGTGTCCCTTGTGGGTTAAACGGGTTGAATTTTGAATGGTATTAAATGATTTTTAAAACGGTTTTCACCTGCAATGTGAAAGGTCTCAAGGCTCAGACCCGGTTTAAAGTCCCATTTAAGAATACCGTGTCATTACCCATGTCTGCAATGTGAAAGCAGTATTAGTGTGTTTCTACTCGAAATCTGCCATACTAACAAGAGCAGGGTCATATGGACCAACAAGCACTATGAAACCATAAAGTGAAACTCTGTATCGCTTTGATGCAAGACTGAAACC
Source organism: Crinia signifera (assembly GCF_055691185.1). Taxonomy (NCBI): domain Eukaryota; kingdom Metazoa; phylum Chordata; class Amphibia; order Anura; family Myobatrachidae; genus Crinia; species Crinia signifera. The sequence continues at coordinate 267,480,571 of NC_139220.1, read as the reverse complement.
AGAAAGTTGCTGAGTGGAGACAACTTTACTTTCTAGCAGGATGTTGGCGCCTGTTACACTTATTTATATCACATATTACATCTAGGTGTCAAACCCCCCCCCCCAAAAAAAGACAATGCTTCCATCAGAAAGAGAGGCACCAAATAATGCTAAGGGCAAATCTATAAAATGCTATGCTGGTTGGTTAGAACCAGTGGCGGCTACAGAGGAAATAGAGGAGCCAGACCACCTGCCAGCGAGTCAGGTTTGGAATGGCAGTTGGTGTGACTGCCCCACTGGAATTTTGAACTGTGCTGCAGCCCCTAGCTCTTGAGAATCCAATTGAGTTCCAACCAGGGAAAGCTCAAGTGAGGGATGAGAGAGCTAAAATGAGCCAGGTGACTAAATCATACATGTGAGAAATACATGTGCAAGAGACCAGTTCATTAACGGGGAAGTTGTGTTTCACAATATATTCTTCTTGCTGCTTACCAAGAAATAACAAAGTATCGGTCTCACTCTACAGTCAATCCAGTATTCTATCACCGCCCACGAACATCGGTTCACTGGGGAACAATGCGATCTGGGTGGAATATTACCACCCAGGATCGCAGGGACAGGGCGCCGACCACACTGCCTGTAGTCTACAGCCATCTATGAATGGCAATAGCCCGGGGATGCAATGCGCGGCTGCCTGATGTTGATACATCGGGCAGCTTTGCATCTCCCATAGAAACCTATGGGGAACGCGGCGGTACAGGAGGGATCCCAACTGATACATTCAGGGGATACTTAATATTTTCAGGGATTTAGCCGCAAGTATTGATTGATAAATGCGGCACCCAAACCCTTACAAATGCAGGAATATTTCACACCCCTTAACCAACCAATCAGAGTAACACATAACAAACATGCGCATATAGAGCCTCGACCTTGGCTAATATTGTGTGGATTCTGAAGCCGGATTATGCCCATTGCTCCATTAATAAACCAATTTCTCTAGTGAATGTTGATCCTATGCCAAAATCTTAGCCTACAGTTTGAGTCCACTTCTCACTCATCTAGCACACAAGTTTAAGTGGGATTTATTACAGGTAAACAGGCTCCAGAGAACACTAAAGAGGGCTACAGGCTTTATTCACTCCCTACATGCTCACAAGCTCCCTTTGCACGTTTTAGGGCTCAAAAATAATTTTCCGTTTTCCATTTGAGGCGCATTTAGTTTTTACAGCCAGGTTTGTAGACTGTAGAAACATATCACACACCATAGGCCATGGTCACAGTTAACCCTTACACCTTTCACACTGCCATCGTTATACCGGGTTACTGCATGTGAACGCTAAGCAACCCTAGGATATTGCACAGTGCAAAAGCACCCAGTTGAAATAAACTGAGTTGAGTAACCCAGCATTTGAAAACTCTGTAGCGAGCAGGGTTGAACTTGAATTGAACCGCCCTTGCAGTGGCTGTGTGAATGGACTCTGCACCCATTCACACCATAGCAAGAGCCAGCGCTTGGACATTACCTCCTTTCCCAACGCCATCTCAGGTAGCATCGCCAGTGACATCACTAATGTATGTACCAGCCTGACAAGGGTCTCACTCCAGGAATGTGCCAATGTAGCAAATCCCAGGTGTAACCCGGCAGAATGCTAATGGCACGATGGAGGACTGTCCCATTTCTATCATAATCTTTACCTTGATCATAAATCCATGGCAGTGAGGATTCATGGTACCATTACTGAAATTTAGTTACTTTATTTACAGTTTCTTATATAGCGCAGCAGATTCCGTTGTGCTTTACAATTTTAAGTGGATTATGTTCTCATCTTGCTGGATAATGCAAATCAGTCCCTGATTATATTATATAGTTTGGCGAGCGCAGCGAGCCCCGCGAGGGGACGCAGATTACTTTACATGTTTTCCACGTCCGCTTGCCACGCTTCGGGCTCAGTGGCTTGCTGCGCTCGCCACACTATATAAAATCAACTCCACGCTAACGTGGATAGTGGGGGTATGAAAAAGTGGGGAGAACACGTTCTGCCGCCGCTCTCCACGCTTCGGGGTGGCGTGTATAGTGGGGCAACGCTGCGCTTGCAATGCTACGGGGTGGTGTGGATACTGGGGGGGTTACTATGGGGTGGTGTGGATAATAGAGGGGGGGGGTACCTACAATTGTCACTATCGCATCGCGAGGTACAATGCGATGGGATAATGCCTTAAAAAATAGCAGGGAATCAATTATTTTGTAATATCGCATCACACGCATAGTGTGACACTAAAAGTGGACATGCAACGTGATGCGATTTTCTTACGCAGAATAGCCCACTAAGCAAATAGCTTAGTGGTCGCCCAACTAACATAAGTACTCTATAACATATAAGGGATCTGTTCTCATCCAGGGTAAGGAAACGCGATGAGAAGATCACAAAGGATAAGCTGCATCCCGGTCACAACCTGTTCAACATCCTACCATCTGGAAGACGGTTCAGGTCCGTCCCCGTCAAAACGTCCAGATCCGCAAGAAGCTTCTTTCCAATAGCGGTCCATCACCTGCACAATCCAATCAAAGCGAATGCAATCCCAATATCAACAGCCAAACAACGTGTGCCTACTTGGCGACCTGACCACCATAGTCTTAGCTAGAAATGGAATGGATGTAATGTCTTTATGTAATATATGTAATGTCCCCCCCCCTTTTCATTCCTGCTTGATGCTGTACTGTAATCCACAAAAAATTCCTAGTGTGCGCAAGCATACATGGCCAATAAAGTGGATTCTATTCTATATTCTCCATACTCAGGTTATAAGATTAATACTTATAGAAGTCTAAAAACCTCCATTTTACATATCCAATCAGAAGGCACACACAGAAGATAAAATATCTGGGTGCCTAGAACGTTCCACATCACCAACTTATTCAAGCGAATAATTCCCTCGTTTGCTCTCAAATTAAATCAGATATAGACTCCAACCACTAAGTAGAGTGAATTCAGTGAAGATTGCGGTTCTCTTTCTCTCTGCATCTTCGTGTTCATGTATAGATTCTTACATCTTACCCAGAAATGGTGGACTCCGCATTTTGGACTTGACTTAAAGAAATACTATAATACCATGCAACTTGCCAAGTATATGGTATAGTGCAAGCCTGAAGCGCAAAAACTTGGACAGAAATGCTTTCTGTTCCGTCTCCTCTGGTTCCCAGGCCACAGAAATCCTAGATTGATTTCTTCCCACCCAATTACAGCTCATTGGCCTTGTGGGAATATGCCAATTGGAAATCTTTAATTGTTCCGCATGCTTATCAAATTATTCCGAATCCTGACATTCCCCCAGGTAAGTCCAGAAATCCATTTGTTCATTGGAGGGAGGTTGATATTCCAACAACCTTGTTCAGGATGGTGACTTTCATGCAAACCTCAGAACTACTAACTAAGCTGGCCACACTATCTAGGAATTGTATCAATCCCTTCATCTTCGATACTAAGGTGAAACGGTGCCTTGCTGATTGACCCTCCTTCAAATTTTGAAACTAAGGAAGATGTATGAAGCATTAAAAAGAGTGAAGTGGGCCAGTGGAGAACAGGTCAACCAATTAGTTTCTACATATAATCATTGATTGCTATAGGCAAGTTCTCCACTGGTCCACTTTTCCACTCTTCTCATGCATCTGCCTCTCCATTTTTTAGACAAGTCTTGACTAAAGGTTAAATCTCCCACGTATATTCAATGTTGTCACACAAAGAGGAATTGTTCTCTTTGGGAGACACAATGGATGATGAGGACTGGTCGGAAATCTGGGCAAAATGCAGCCTCTATAGCTCGATTTGTACTTCCGAAGGTACTTCCCTTGGCCATGTCCAAAAAACTCAAATCTCTGGTAGAAGTCTTATATCCCATAGTCTCCAAATTGCCATCCTAAGATTTTTTTAATACACCACTTACACATAACCTCAGATAATACACCTTCAGTTAGCCATTGATTAGAAACGGGTAATGCCTCATACGATGAACGAGTCATCCTATGGAATACATGACAACCGTCCTTAATCATTACGTCAAAACCTTTGACAAGGCATGGGGCCCATGGCTCGCCTCACAACACTCCCTCCACAACCGAGTTAGTATAAGCTACCTCTTCCTTATATTGGTATCCATCCTTTAAGATCTTGCTCTCTCTCTCGCTTATCTATCTCTGTGTCAGTCTTTTTAAGCAAGATGGAGGCCACAAACCGCAAAATACAAAACAAAATACCATTAGAAAGCCAACTTTGTCACAGAATATTGCTTATCCTTGTCAGTCATTCCCCTGCTAAATAATATATTAAATGGTAATAATGTGTAAGACGATATTGGGATTATTTGCCATATATCATGGTCAAGTTGTCTACATATCTAGTGTAATAGCACAATTACACGCTCCCGCATGCCAGCTGCTGAATAGTCAGGTTGGTCGTGCTGCCCAGCGAATCAGATGACATCATAGGTGAAGCTGTATAGCGTTATAAAGGACTAAACAATGTATGGTTCATTAACTACATCACGTAGTGTGTATAATCCATCTTGCATCAAACTGAATTTGGCCAGGCCATGGGGACAATTGCCTATTGTTTTGGATTGCCCACTCTAAGCTTTAATTCCTCAACACTGAAACTGGATTTTGCATACATTTTCTTTACTTGTATAATGGATGGCTCCACATATACTGTGCTAGCAAAAATGCTGCCTCTCAACCTTTGCTACCCTTAAACACAAGCCCAGTATGCCATACACTCAAGCCAGTTATCTTGTGTTTAACTGAAGAGAAAACCAGCACTGGCAAATATATTAAAATCATTTGAGTACTTTGGTATAATACTGTCCCGCTATGGACCAGTGACATGCGCAGCTTACATGCAGTGTAGGCAATGTGCGCACCATACCCTTGCTTACAGCCCAAACTTCTGCTGAATCTAAGAATGAAAGAGCATGCAACGTGTTTCAAGGTGAAAAAAAAAAAAGAACACGGTAAAAGAAAACTGACAAGATGATCAGGTCAGCAGCATGCGTCTAACAGACTAGCTGGCATATAACAACCGTTACCCCAATTACCCTGAGTATAATAGTTGTGGAGACAGGTTCACTGGTGCAGAAACTCGTTATATATAGACGCCTATATCTGTGAAAATAAAAGGTTGACGTTTGAAAGAAAACGACAGCAAGCTTTAAACTAAGAAAAGGGGGTTGGGGGGGGGGTCGTTCTTTTAATCTAAAATTTAAACACAGAAAATGTATACATGTTGCAGTTTATTTTTAAATACAAATATGCATGAGGGTATAAATGCTGCCTCCTGCACAAAATGGGTTATGGTATAGCGGATCGAATCGGTCTAGGTCAACCACCCTTAGTCAAACCAGTCTAGTTAGAGAGAGTTAAAGATAGTCGACAGTGTCTAGATCAGTGATGGCTAACCGTGACACTCCAGCTGTTGTTGAACTACACATCCCAGCATGCCTTGCATTAGTTTCAGCATGGCCAAATAGAAAAACTGTAGCAGGGCATGCTGGGATGTGTAGTTAAACAACATCTGGAGTGTCAAGGTCAGCCATCACTGGTCTAGATCAACCGTAACGGGAGGTTAGACGTGTATTCAACATTTTTCACTTTATTTTTTGGAGAATGTCACAGGAGCCCCCGTGGACCCTGTATATGTGCAGTGATCCCTCGCATGGCTCGCTACACTTTTGGGCACGGTGCCTCACTGCGTTCAGCACACTATTATAATCTTGCTATGTCCACTTGGATAGAAAATTATGAACCAAGTCCACCTGTGACATTCGGCACCAAAAAACATGAAAAACTCCTGTGAACAGTGGCGTAACTAAAACTTTTGCGCCCCCCCGCCGGGACAATTTCACCGCCCCCCCCCCCCCCCCCCCGGGACAATTTTGCAGCTGCCCCCCCCCCCCGTTAAAGGACCCCCCCGGGAGCTGGCAGGGGGGTCCGTGCGGCGCGGAGGTACCTGTATAAAAGGAGAGCCTGGAGGTCCCTGCGCCGCCTAGTATGATGCTGCCGGGGTCCCTGCGCCTGCGGCTCTGAGTATGATGCTGCCGGGGTCCCTGCAGTGAAGTGGAAATAACGCGCTATCTCCAGCGGAGATAGCGCGTTATTTCCACTTCACTGCAGGGACCCCGGCAGCATCATACTCAGCGCCGCAGGCGCAGGGACCTCCAGGCTCTCCCTTAAACAGGTACCTCCGCGCCGCACAGACCCCCCTGCCAGCTCCCGCTGCACCCACATGCAGTGGGGAGCTGGCGGAGATCCACCAGCGCCCGCAGCCCCCCGGCGCCTCCCCGCCACCGCGGGGGCTGCGGCCTAATTGTTACGCCACTGCCTGTGAACCACACTCCTGACGCTCTAATGCTGGAGTTTAACTTCCATTACAGCCCATCTAAGAGCGGTATACTATCTTTAGGCATCTAACTAGACTGGTTCGACTAAGCGTGGTTGACCATAACATAGGTCGATCTAGACTTTGTAGATCAGTCGACCGGTTACGCACAAAATGCTGGGGCCTGATTGAGGGGCGGGCACGATCCAGGTCAGTAGTGCAGTCGCAGTGGTTCTAAGTAGATATACAAATGCAGTCTTTTATAATAAGCCCACTGCCAACTTCTCAGATCCGCTGCCTGCACCTAAAGCTGCTGCATCGGACGAACATCGTTCACAACATCAAACCTCTGAGCAACCCTATGGGTGCTCATAATGTCCGTTGCATCAATCACCATTGCGTCACATGAGCAATATGCGCAGTAGGCAAAACATTGCCATTTGCAAAGGGAATAAAAACCGCATCCATCTCTGAATCAGGGGAATGTGGCTCATTTACATTTATTCCTTTAAATATTTTAACTACCAACTCTTCATAAAACACCAAAACAAATCTACATTCAGATAGAGATTACCTAACGTCACAGTTATCCTTTTATTACATAAGGAGAATATTAGAACCAAAAGCAACCCTTTGCATTATTACGGAGGAACAGGAGTCTAGATTTCTCGTGCATAGTTTAAACAAGAACGAGTCCTGAGCTGCCCTATAAAGGTTTGGCACTCTATCCAAATGCCATACCTGGCCACCGTGCAAGTATCCTAGATTAGCTCGTCATGGTCTCCCTCAGTTGTTTGTTTTGACGATCAAGGTGAAGGTGTCACAGTCCATCTCCTACTTGTTGTCTCTTTAATGTACGAAACCTGCACCCTTCCCTAACTCTCCTCCTCCAGGACCACACCTGTGTGTAAAGACCGGTTGGGCAGGTCTGCCTGTGAAGCCAGGACATGCAGGATCTGCTCTGACTTTTCTTCCTGTTACACTGACCAGCTGATTGCCGGGACTTTAAACCTTTTAAATCATATAATCTTTACTAGAGGAGTTTATGGCTTGCACTGTGTACAAGCAATATTGCAGGTTATGTAATCAACATGAAGCTGTAGCGCCATTAAGGCATCCGAATACTGCACATAGGACAGATCTCCACAACGTACACAGCATCAGGAGAGAACTACACAACCTAATGGCAACATAAATTCTGCTATATACTGCAGGGTTCTAGACTGAAAAAGCCAAGTCCCACAATCAGGGGTGTTTAGAGTGGGGCGCATGTGCAGTCGCCGTCAGTACTCCCTCAACTAGGTGTTCAGCGGGTCTCTGGGTGAATGGCCACCATGGGACTTCTACATTTGCTAAGATTTGCAGCTCAGTGTGTTCTACACCAGCTTTCACGGAGTGCAGAGCAGCTCACACCTGACACATTCATGGCTCATCTCATGGAGAAGAAGAACACCCCAAACAGAGTCCAGTAGGGACCATGCAAATGCATCTAATGCACTTATTTTGTACATCTGCAACAGGGCAGCTACAAACTCACCTCTATGAACTAGTAGCAGGGGCATGTGTCTAAATGTGCATGGCTCTATAGAGGTACAATACAAGTGTGTATTTTTATGCCCATTTTGCAACCTTCTCTCCTCAGTAAATGTATGCTGCAATCATAGACTGTTTAATTAAAGCTTCATTACTCAAGTGCAGATTCTGTATGATACATACAATAGGATTCTGAGATTTGCGGTTTCTCTTAAGTTGGTCCAAACAAGGTGTTCCTTCCCAGCATCGGTCATGAGAAAAACCCTGCTGAGACAGGGTACCGAGATGTCTGCACCATTTTCTAATGCATTCTGGTTTGTCTTGTGGAATACACTACCGCCTGTGTGGACAGCAAGCACGGCACTGCATAGAAATCAATAACCTGCTATATGTCACAAACAATTTCATTTGGAACACTGGCGATATGGGTAGTCAGGATAAGTAATTAAAAAGGGGAAACTACGATGAATACAGAAGGAGATGAGATTCAGACACAAGGGTCCGTAAAGGATACCCACCACCAAGCTTGCAGCTAGATAACGGGGGTAAAAGCAGTAATTAGGAGAAAGCAACCTGTATATTCATAGGTTCTACCGATGTCACGGAGTCACTATATCTTGGGATGGGCCATTGTGGCCCCATGACAACAGTGCTCACTTCTAGTATGTTAGCAGGCTGTATTCTCATATATATATTGGTTCCACTCAATATCTGGTCACTCTCCCTTTCTGCAAGTGACTGTTCAGTTTTAAAAAAGACCAGATAAAGTTTCCAAAACTCCACCTGTCCAGGTTTTAAGGACTTTCATGCTTGAGTACAGGTGACTTATTTAGAGCCTTATCCATCTGTACTCTAGCATGACTAGCCTTAAAAGCTGGCCTGTAAAGGCGGAGTTTGGGAAGCTCTGCTCTATACAATCTCATTATATTTAGTTTACACAAAGACAGACTGATAGCATGCAGCCATATACATTCAGGCATACATTTTTTATAGAACAATATATTATTGAACACAGTAGAAGAGTACCGTGGAATTATAATGACCCTGCTCGTCCTATACAGTTTCCCATGTGTGTACACCTCTCCCGTAGCTTAGAGGTGGTGTCAGGTGACTGGTTTTGTTGCTGTTATCAGGACTTACTGCATGGAGCTGCTGTAGACGCCTCCGCTCTGCCAAGCCAGCCTCAGTCACCAGCGTGACTGTTGCTATGTTTGCCCAGTGACTGGGTAGCAAAGGGTGCGGGGAATGAAATTCAGGGTTAACGAAAAAGGGAAGGCCATGAAGCTTAACCTGCAGTGCTGCTTCCTGTTTATTATATTAATTCCTACAATACTACAGCTTGCCGGAGGGGGTCTTGTGGCCCTGCCATTCAAGTGCGCATCTACACATGACCTACAAATGTATATAGGCAATTTCTACGTCACATGGTGGAATTATTGGCACATTCATCAATTAGACAAACCCGGCTACAGCAATATGAGCCATATCCCAAGATAAAAGACAGACAAGATTGGAACGTAAGTTTAGAGTCCACAGCATACCACGTGTTACCAGGTTTTTTTTAAAGAGCACAACCGCTGGAAAGAGATCACAACCCGTACGAAGCAGAAAACCTGTATATTATTGGGAACAGGTGCACTGTTTGATTGTGGGCAGTAATACACAGCACAAATGCTGTTGTAGGTGTGCACCTAACCTGTCATCCTCTATATACAGAAGCCTATAGCAAAAAACATTTTTAAAATCGGAAACGTTTTGTTTTTATACACTAAATAAATAGATTAAGCGCCCAGAAAGATATCATGCGCTTTGTACTGTAGTTGTGCTATGGCCTTCAAAGAGCAATAGACGAATGGGAGCCACAGATCAGGGCTGCCTGCCCACAGCTGCAGCGTCCTAGATGTCAGCATTATCGCTGGTCTGACCTACACTCCTGATTATACTGCGCTATGTTGCGCCACAGACTAAGTGGACCACAGCACTCAGCTATTATCTGTTTAGTAACCCGTACGATGAGTTTTTAAGGCTGCCGCAGTTTTCCTTTCCCTTAGAGCGTGTGCAGGCGGGAACTGCGTGTTCCCCTCTGATGTGACGTGTGAGGGATGCAATGTTTGTAAACTAAAGAGTCACGTGACTTAGGGATCTGTGACTCCGCCAGAGACGGGGAAAGTAAGATCTGCCTGCCAGGAGAGGGGCGGTGTGGAGAGGTTTCCTAGAAAGAAGATGAGGCCCTGTGGTTTTAGCAAACGGCAGAATAGCAGCAATTAGGTAGGCGCACAGCTATTTTTAAACTTTTTAACTCATTTTGGTATAACTCCTAATACACAGCAGCTGGCAGCGGATGGAACGGATCTAATGTCTAGGCAAGGTCACAAAAGTTGAGATTGCGTTGCAGGTGTCATGAACAAATAAGCCATATACTTATATAGGACTTAAGAAAACTAAAAAGTGATACTCCTGATATTCTGTACAGGGCTGATGATACAGGAAGATCTTGACAAGCAGTGCAAATATGAGACCCATGCACCCACGGTACATGCATTATTGCACTGCCGCGTCACACGTCCCAAAGTGTGGTTGGTTAGCACTACAAATAGAAGGCAACAGCGATAAAAACTGTAGAATCGCGTAGCACATCGATCACGGTTTTGTTGGCTCTGCTGTTCATACAGCATAAATGTATGTGGACTGTAGAGACCACGAGCAGTTGCCATTTAAATTTGAAAGCAACAACACGACACGAACACTTGTAAATATCACTGATGAAAAAGTGTTCATGGCGCAAAATGTAATCAGGGATATTATATGCATTTTTTCATTGCATAATAAATTCTAGGACGTCACTTGGACCGCCCCAGCAGAGGTCACGTCTGCCCCCCTCCTTAACCCCCAAAAAACGAACACGTGTGTGGCTACAAGATACCATGCCGGAAGAGAGACATTGCTTTCTGCCGGGCATACACGCAGTACACTTGCTTATATTTCACAAATTCAATATGCTTGTATGACGCAACGGCAGGTCCTTTGAAATACCCACTGGATCATTAAAAGCAAAAATATATAGAATTATTCATTGCAAAGAGAAAAGTAGTGTTCATCCATTCTGGCAGCACATGGGTTAAGCTTGTTCTTGAATGCACCCCTTCAATAAATTACGTTCTATTTATGTTAAAACAAAATAAATATTTTTTTGTATTTATTTCGAATTAATATATGTGATCAGATTCTAGATCCATTCTTCTGGGATCCGGTAATCATGAAGGCATTTAAAAATAATGAGCTGGCCCGGTAAAGGGTTAAGGTGCACCTACCGTCACGCTCTGCACTTGCTCTGTCGGCAGAATTTGGGAGAGGTCATTTACAGCCTGCAGTAACGGGAAAAAAAAATGAAATCAATTAAAAGATGATAAAATAAATATAAAAAGGGAACAGAGAGAGAGAAAAAGATTCAGGGTAGGGTCCAAGGCTGTAACGACAGCATGGAAACGGGTGAGATGTCCTGTCTCCAAGCACACGCTGCTGCCCCTGGGAGAAGGGATTCTTGGTGAGATGCTGGCTGAAAATTAATTTAAATGGCAGGAACGCCAGCTCTGTATGGCCAAAATCTCTAGGTAACCCAGGCAAATATGAAAGCAGACGGAATGAACAATAACCTTTTGTTTAAAAGGATCTGGCTTCCCAATTCAAAACACAGTTGATTACCAGCAGCCATTTTAGGTCTGCTCCTATAAAGACACTGGTGCATTGGGTTTTTCTTTTTTTTTTTTTAAACCCCCTCCCTCCCTCCCTCTCTCTCTCCCTTTTCTGCCAGACGCTGGGATCATTATCATAAGACAGAGTTCTTAGTACCTCTTCTACCCCCCAACACATGATATGTGACATGTCCCCTCCCTCTCTCACTTGCAGTAGTAGGGAGACCAAGGCGGCAGGGAGGGTGGGGAGGGGGAGGGGGCTGGGTGCTGTAATGCTGATTTTTTTCTCTCTAGATCTTAACAGGGAGAGCAGACCATGTGGTTTCTCTCCCGGCAATAGAAGGCGGCTGGAATCTGCGGACTGGATTACATGGAACAGAGGAGCTGTCATTTAGCTCTATAGATCAATTGACACTTATTTTGCACATTCTGAACATATGCATTGTTAACTACAGGCTCTTTCGGGTGCAGTTTTTCCTCTCTCGCGTGTTCTTTATTTTGCATTTGCTAATGACCAAGGTTATTTAACCACCCCCTCTTTTCTGTAATGGCGGTGTGTGTGTGTGTGCAGACTGGGGCAGTAAACATACAGATTTGCACATTCTCTCCCTCATACAGTGTCCGGTATCGTCGTCAGCTGGTAATAATTAGGATATTATTGATATAACCCCGTTCTTTAGCATTGTAGTCCAATTTGAACCAACATGAGGGCAACAAAACAGTCACCCCTGACCATATAGAAGCACACGAAAGACGACTGCAACAAAAACGTATTAATTCTTTAGAACCAGAGCATTCGTAAAAGACGCACTATGATCAGAATAATCATTCTGCATGGGGAGAAGGAGTTATATTCACTATGTCGCTGCCAGATGATAGTTTACCTCTGAAGGGTTAAACACAGTGGGCGGAGCGGGCAAGCCTTAAACTCTCAGCCAGAGCTAGCTCTTTAAACAGAACTACGGAAGTATTTAACCCATGGGCTGCCACAGCCGACGGTGGTTATGTTATGCTACAAAATTCAATAAAAACACAGGAAACCTTTCAGAGAATAATGTTCAGGGCGTGTTAGTCAATAAGCGTGATCACCCTTCATTTTGCTTTCCTACAAGAACACTGTATAGGTTTGTAGTCACTGGCACTCTTACTATGCAACAAACTAGAAGCAATCCCTCAACGCGCTGGGTCTATCGGTTATACACACCCAAAGGTCTCGGCAAGATAAATGTGACACTGAACAAGCAGATCCGGATGACCTGAAATGAACTGACCCTAAAGTGGAAATCCCCGTAACGTATATTGCGTATGAGCTGTGCGCGGCTGATTCTTAAAGTGGCAATGCGGGACCGGAGTAAGCACACTCACTAGGCACGGTGATGTCGCGAGTACTGTGGCTTTAAAAGGATGCAGAGTGTAACACGCAGTATCGCTGGTAAATAGAAGCTTAGCGTTTATAGCTGTTCTGGTCTTGGGTACAAGAAATAAAAACACAAAATACCGTTCCTACCTAAAGATTGACAGCCACTGACCGGTACGTGTACTGTGCAAGGACACAGTTATAAGATGTATGCATTCAAAACAACTTGCCTTCTATGACCTTGGCGTGAGGAGCATTCAGTAACAACTTGCAACAACTCAGTATTACAGACATCCCCCTAAACCGCGGGACCCTAGACAAGAGTTCTACATACGCCTGATGGTAGTGTTGGTTCGGTCAGTAAAACAGCTATTGGAATTCCCATATACAGAAAATCATGCACAAAATATTAAAAGATCAATGCAATTTCCTTACCACGAGGTGACTGTAAATGCAGCAAAAACAAAATTACTTTAAGATTTGAGCTTATTGGCAAGGTCAAACCAGATCCAACACTTGCACTACTTGTGTTTTCAGTCTTCTCTACCATAAGTAAGCCAGGTGACAAATTAGAATTTTCCGTATAAATCCCTTTTGCACCCTACATTCATGGAATAATAAGCTACGCACATGAGTGAAAGGCAGTACACAACTTGCTTGAATGGCTGCTTTCTCCAGGCTAAAGCTTGGCACGTGTGACTTTGCAATTTAAATAAAGACTTGCCAGAAGTGTCTTTGTGATACACATACACAAATCGCTGAATAACCACATCTGTGGCCAACTGTCCACATTCAAAAAGTCCATGAATGGGCAAATATGGTGGTTTGGTGGACAAACTGACTGACTGCATTGAAAAGATTCATTCTGATTGGACATAGCTCATTGGGGGTGCTGAATGAGTGACACTGCATATGCCCAAGGTTCTCTTCGTGGTAGCACTGGCTCTGTATGCCCAAAGTGTTGGACATCCATCTAACACCCTTAAGACACACTAGCCGATATGCTCCATGAGCAATATCAGCAGTGTTTTCCTTCAACTTCGGGGCAAATGATATCAGTGTACACACAGAACAATATCTTTAGCTGAGGTCAACCAGCCCCTATTGGCAGCATGCATCGATGAAGATATAGCAGTCGTTAACTATGTGCCGGAGCGCACATCATTGACGACATTCAGCATAGACACTACGGGCAGGATGCTTTAAACAGATACCCTGCAGAAGCCTACTGACTTCTCTCTGCAGCACTGTGTGAGGGATCCGGCATGGATCCCTCCCAGCATGCCCCGTGGGCAGGCCGTCACTCTGAGACCAGGGAGTCCCTCTACACATGCACAGAGTCGGAAGTCCATGGATGGCGCCACATCTAAAGATATTTCTCAAAAGGACCAAAATGAGCAATATATTTAAAAAAAAATCATCTCTTGTGTATACAATAGCGGCTGCGGGCAAGGAATTGAATGTACACACAATGATATCGGTAAAATATGTCTTTCAACAACGTCACAGGGACCTGCCTATATATACAAATTGACCTGCATATTCAGCCGAGAGAAGGGGGGGGGGGGGGGGGGCGCACAACTGATGACATTAAGCATACACACTAAAGGATATTTTAAAACATATCGCTCAGAAGCCCCTTTCCGAGCAATACCTTAAAATATCCTCTAGTATGTATGTGGCTTAAGATGCATTTTTTGGCAAATATACTAGTGATGCTTGTTGGGCCAATTTGGAGAAATACAACAACCAGCCAGACTTAAGGTGCCCATACACTGAAGCGATTTGGTACGATTTCGGCCGATTGCGACCAATCGGCCCGTTAAATCGGACCAAATCTCCTCTCCCTGGCATGCTCCGATGCACGGTGGTGACCGGGTAGCCGGACCTGCTGCCCGTCCGACCACCCGTCCTGGGATCTCCCTCCTGGCGACGAGGAAGGCGGGAAGCAGGGACGCATGCGATCCTTCGCAGCGGATCGCATGCGTCCCTGCCGCCGGGAAGGTCCTGGCGGCTTGCCAGGGTATCGGGGGTCCAAACACTGCTGCGAGACATCACAGCAGTGTATGGGCACCTTAAGACTCTCCCTAAGTGTTCTTCCATTAATCTCTGGATTTATTTAGAACCACAGAATACAAAGCATGTCCATACTTTAATACAGAACAGTACTGACATATGGACTTTCATTCTTTGTCTTAAACTCTTAATTTAGCAGGTGCAATACTAATGTGCAATTCACTAAGTGCAAGTGACTGACGATGCAGGCACAGTTGCTATATACTGCACACAGAACACATAGTCGCAGACTGTTTGCAGCTTCAGAGGCCTGCGAACAGAAACCCACATGTCCTGGGTGCGCTTGGGCCACGAGGTCAAAGAGCTGTGGTACAGTTGGTGGCATTTTCACTTAACTACAACAGAAACTGACCCCCTCACTACTAATTGAATTGACCCCTACAATTAGTACACAATTTGTAAGGAAACAGCAAATGAGAATTAAGTTTAACAAAAGCAAACCCATGCAGTCACCTCCGTTTAAAGCCAATCAGGCAGAAAGGATTTTAATGCATTGAATGGTTTAATAAGCAATGAATATAGATGGGCTGATTCCGAATTTGTAGCAGAGCAAAGAAAGAGTAACTTTGTACATCCATGGACAAACAGTGTTGCAATGCAAACGGTACATATACATTTATGATTTCGAATGAACTGTAAATACTGCCTGCTTTTACATGTAGCCTAGAAATACCGGCTAGCTTTATTTTATGCTGCAATTTAAAATGGAGTTTCGACACATCCTTCCCAAACTTCTGCACACACTTCTGTTTTACTTACAAACATGAATAAGGCCCTATTTGTCTATATGCATAGGAGCCAACTTTTAAAAATGATTGGGTGTTCTCCAAATATGAATGAAAAAAGCCTTGCATTTTTTTTGCCCTTTTTCCCCCCTCAACTCAGAATCACAGCATGTGCATGTTATAAAACAAGGCTGCGAGTGTATACCCCTTATACGTTTAGGAACATGAGATGCAGCAGTAAATTAGGCACTTGTGTAATATCTGGGTGCACGATTTTTTTTATTGGGTCGGAACAATCGGGACGATCGCATCGCATGCAACCAAATCGCATGCGATGGACCTGATTTTTACATTGGATCTAATGTTAAATGGTCCCTGAGACCCGATTTTAAATTGGGTCCAATGTTAAATGCCCCCCAGACCCCATTTTTTATTGTATACCCACCCTGTTCATACCCCCACTATCCAAGTGGGCATGGAGTTGATTTTATATAGTGTGGCCGCGGCCGAAGCGTGGCGATCGCAGCGAGCCCCGCGAGGGGACACGGAATACATGTTAAGTAATCCTCGTGCACTCTCCACGCTTCGGGCTCGCCATACTATATAAAATCAACTCCATGCCCACTTGGATATTGGGCGGTATGAACAGGGTGGGTATACAATAGAAAATGGGGTCTGGGGGGCATTTAACATTGGACCCAATGTAAAAATTGGGTAGATCGCATCGCATGCGATAGACCCGATTTTTCTGAAAAAAATCAGGTCCATCGCATCTGATTGTATGCCTTAAGTTAAGGCATAAAAATCGTTAAGGCAGTTAAAAATCAGGCGCCCAGATAATACACAACTACCGTAAATTATATATATTAGGGAGATTAGGGTTAGGCTTCGTATACTCCCTCCATTGGGATGCTGGCATCCTAAACACTGGTCATCCACATGTATCCCTCACGATTTGCTCTTTGGGTTGCATGTGTGTTAGACCTTTCAGAGACCGCCATGGACTG
Organism: Crinia signifera; assembly: GCF_055691185.1. NCBI lineage: Eukaryota > Metazoa > Chordata > Amphibia > Anura > Myobatrachidae > Crinia > Crinia signifera. The sequence goes on along the minus strand of NC_139220.1, from coordinate 267,463,831 downwards.
TAATGTTCTGGTGGGTCAAACTAGAACACCAATATGGGGAGGGGTGACTTATCAAAGCTTGAACTTTATCTCTCTCCAAGCTTTGATAAATAATCCCCATGGTTATGAGGTCAGAGGCCAACACATGTCGAGAGTCATACTAGATTGGCCAGCATGTGTCAGCGCTATGTGCTAAGTGATGTCAGTGCCAGTGTTCTCCTGTGAGAACACTGACACTTACCAGCAATCAAGTAGATTTATCCAGCATGCTGGATATTAATCGCCGGGCGATAGTGTTGCACATCGCTATGGCTCCTACACAAAGAGCGATGTAGAGGCAATTTCTAAGCGATCTAATGAGATAGTTTAGAAAATGCCCTGAAATTGCCCCATTTAGGCCCCATTAACCAGATTTTTCCACCTACCTGCCCCAGTTACACCAGGTTTGCCTTTTCTTCTGCATGACATATTTTGGGGTTTTGTTTATGTGATTTCAGGAACAAAACCTCCAGACTGCCCGAATGATGAAAAAAAATATAAAAAAATATTTCCTTTCTTATTAATGCGCAATAGAAATATGCTAGTATTTAGATATATAAAGTATATAAAGTTTGGCTAAAAAGTTTCTTCATTTTTTTTTTTTTTTTTTTTTTTTAAGAAAGCGTAACCTGAGACCATGTCACATTGATGGATGCTTCCATTGTTCAGGAAACCCCTAAGGTAGTTTGCATCTTGAGAACAATGCTGCAAAACATATACTCGGAGAGCCGATAGCTAGCACACAGCCGTTTATTTTTATTGAGGGGGCTGTAATAATCTCAACTGAAATTGATGTTCCCTTGTAAAGTTTACTTGTTCTCACATGCTCCAAACTGCTGGTCAGTTATGTAAAGGATCGCTTGAAGGAAAGCTTTGACATTAGATTGCCTTGTCCCAGGTCATAGAGTTCCCACTGGCACCAACTTATGAGTGATTGCCTTACTCCCGGCTGCTCTAAAAACATGCAGAGCCTGGAGTTGGAAGACCGCTCTTCCTGCAGAACGCACAAGGAGCAAGCTCCAGATTTATCCTGTACGCTAATTAGCCATGTGCTCGAGATCTTTGCCGGGCATCCTGTTCTCGTGTGCTGGAACGCTTCCCAATACATGCCACACTGACACCAACAAAATGCCTTCTCCGCAAGCGCCGTCCCGCTAACATCACACCAAGGTGATTACTAATTCTCCCCAGAAAGACTCAACGTAGCCGCTGAAAACTTGTCTGACAACAGAAGTAAATCATTATCAAATTCGCAATGGTGCACGCACATCGAAACCAGTCGTTCGCTCAAAGCTTCCACATCCATATATGTGCATGAACAGCGGGAGGAATCGGGTCTTTGGATACAAGTAACAATTTCTGAAACAGAGGCTAGATTTAACAGCTATAATAACATTTATCCAACAGAATCTACACAACCGATTAATCTAGGGAATGCCATCATTAACGGTTATTCAGCTTTGGACAGGTGCTACGGTTACATTCTCACGACCAGCGCCCTCCTCCCTAATGCGATTTTCCGTCCTTTACTTAAACAATCATGCCCTTCTCACTGCCGAGTGTGGTATAGGGTCCCGACAGTCATTAGCCCGACTTTGGGATCCCGACTGGCCGGACTCAGACAGCATGGTGAGCGCAACGAAGCCCCTTGCGGACTCTCTGCGTTCGCCACACTGCGGCCACGATGGCTCGCTATGCTCGCCAACTATTGTATTCTTCCTCTATGGGGGCCGTGGACCGCCACAAGGGAGAATAGCCGGTGGCCGTCAGGAAACCGTCTGATGGTGTTTTAACAGTCGGGATCCCAACGTCGGGTAAATGACTGTCGGGACCCCGTCCGACACCCCTCCCTGCCTACAATGACAAACAACCTTTGGGTTCTGCTTCTAGCTGCATTTATAAAACAAGGCCCTCATTCAGATGTGGTTGGAGGCGCTTTTGCTTACTGTATATAGAAGCTGTAGTGATGGCACTAATACGTCATGCCGCAGGAGGAATCATGCGTCCTGAATTTTTCCAGGCACCATAAGGTCGCGCAAGCCAGCCGTAACTGCTACCTAGAGGCCAGGAAATCTGTTCTCTGATGGAGATCCTGCACTCGCCTCTAGCTTGCAAGGGGGGGGGGGGGGGGGGGACACCCCATTAAGTGGGTAAAACGACAAAGTCACTGCCCCCTCCTAAACAGATGGTCAACCGATGACCGCCTGATGCTGATCTGTGTCTAGTTGCAAAAAGGGCCCTGCACATACCGATAAGTGTTTTTTCCGCTACAGGCGCAGCACGTTTAACCACAACTGAATGAAGGCCCATGTCATTGTCCTGCAACATTCCATACTGTAAGTCCCTTCTCGTTTTGTTCATTCTGTTTCCGTACTTTCTAAAAGGCACTGCAAACCCCTTGTGGCACCATATAAAAAGAATATCAATAGAATTGTTAAATGTACAACATCTGCTCTACTGTTAAGTTTTAAAGCTGGAGGTATCAAAGAAATGTGTATTTGTACCTAGCCTCTACCAAAGTAGGACAAATTAAGTGGGTGCTGTTTCCTGTAGCAACTGGGGGAGGAGTGGACAGTGTGAGCTTTTTAAGCACTCTGAAGCAGTTACTGCCATCTCTTTAAACATAACCTGGAAAACTAAAGGCCCTTCCACACTGAGCGACTTTGAAGTGAAAGAAGCACAGTTTTGTCTTTTGTGCGGCTTTCAGCGCAAATGCCTCCCAGTGTGTACGGGGCAGCGATGAGCGCTGATGCGGTATTACCAGCAGATGAGCGACAGGGTGAAAAAAAAAAAAAAAAAAAAAAGCCTGGTGATTTTCCCAATCATCGATCAGCATACACGCTGGGCAACATCGCCATGTGTATGCAACTTTAGAAGGAATAGCTGCATATTACATAAGTTATGTAAGAATTGCTTTTTAGGAGTTCTACATTTAGGATGTCCAAGTCTCACTTTGCACATTGAGGGTACCGGATGATTAAGTACATCTCACCTACAGAAACAGGGCGAGTAGGTCCAAACAATTCTAATTCATCACGTGTATGAGCAGTTGGTACACTGTCGTGACTTGCCTTCTGAAAACACAAACAAATGCAGCTTGCAAAACTGTAAGCACAGGAATTGCAAAACCTTGTTTGGAATGGACGGGTTCCCAGTACTGATCCCAGGACTTGCAACCATGACAAAGCCCTATTGAAAAGTCACGAGTCACCTGAGTAGCTGAATAAACAAGGTATATTTAATTCCTCAAAACATCCCAGCCATAGGGGGTAATAATTCAGCACCACAACTGGCCACATCCACCAAACACACTGCACCGCTTTCAAAACATGGAGCCGATGACAATGTTTATATTCTGTGAAAGGAAACAGATGTTCACCTTAGGGATGGCCTCACGGTACCTCCTGCTCCTTTGACAGGGAGACACAAAATTCAGGAAAAATAAAAATCAGGATAGGAGAGACCAGAAGCGACTTTCTCACAGTAGAACCTGGGTAAACATAAGGAGGAGGATGACCTACAAATAGCAAGCAATGCAAAAAGTAGCTTACATTTTTTAGCAAACCATTAGGAATTCTACATCAATCTGACTGATCAGTCACCGGACTGGATTATTAGAAAACAATTCTGGATTCCTGGCCAACTAAACTATGCCTAACGTACCAAAACAATAATGGGCAGGACACTTACGTGACCATTGTAAACTAAATTTGTAGACAAATTGACAAAGCGCCTACACACCTAATATAGCATCCTGTACAGAGGCGTGGAAGACCAACGGGGTATACAATATGGGATTCTGCCTGTCTAAACGTTCCGACAGTCGGAATCCCGGGCCATTTTCTTTTAATGCCAAATTAGACAGTTGGAATTCAATGTTCCGAGTGTCGTAAAAGTCAGTGGATTGTCGATAACAGTCTGCGAATTCGATAAAACAGAGCTGACTAAAAAAAAATAAAGGTCTGACACCCTGCAATGCTGTCATTAATGGTAGCATTGAATAGGTGAGTGCCAATATTTCCCATCAGGAAATATTGGCACATATTGAATACGCCCCCGTGACTACTTATATTCAGCTATTTTTCTATATTAAAGTTGAATGATTACATGAAAGAATTAATGTGCTTCTTCCTTTATGCAAAAAAAAAAAAGCATCTATGCCCTTTGTCACTCCCTGTGTAGATTGGTGGACTCAAGAGGAGCAGGGCCCACAGAAGTCTCAATTGGTTCACTGTCTGCAGTCTCAGCTTTTTGACCTAAGTGCTACACCATAATGGTATGGTCCTCGAGATGTGGGTACTAGGTTCGGTAGGTAGGAAGGGCTTGATTTATTTCCTAACACAGCTGCAGTGGAATGTCAGACCCACGCTGACCAAAGTAGCTTTTCTTCATAGTTCATATCTGGAAAAAAATTTGGAATGTGATAAGAAATAAAAGGTTCACTTACCGAACACAAAATATAAAAACAAGAGTTTAAGTCAATATACCGACTGTCAGGATGCCAGCTGACAATCACAATATGGAACTGAATGACAACGGTGGAGGGGGGACTTAGGGTTAGGTGGGCAGTTTGGTGTTAGACTGCGGGGTGGTGGTGGGGGGCTGGTTTAGGCATTAACAGGGAGTGTTCGGGTTAGTCATCAGACTCCTGCCTGGGTTAGGGTACTTACAGGGACCTGTTGGAATCCTCAGCATCAGGATGTCAGTGTCTGCCGATATCCCAAATGCTGGCAAAGTATGTATTCCCACCAAGCAAAAACAGTTTAGAACAATTTTCTTTTTCAAAGCTATTCAAAAAGCATACAAAAATGTAAGGTTCCATGTTACGGTTCTCTCTCTTTCCTGGATTGGTACTTACTGTGCAGCAAACAAGACTGAATAACATTTTCCAAATATTGCTAAGGGCAACCAGATGAAACCCTACAGCGTTTTTGGACAGGCTTCCACCATGCCTCCATTTGTAGCTCTTGAGGGTTTATGGTGATAAGTAGCAGAGAGACCAGGCTTTATGTGAGATGAGGGTACACTTACCCTGGGGAAGATCCTTATGCTCTGTACAAACACTGCCTGAAAGGATCACTCGCTTAATGTGTCTCATTTGTGTGGACATAAACGCCTGTACAGTGCTCAGGTTATATAGCAGAACCCCAGAAAAACCCAGTCTAGTATTCACCTGGCTGCAGGTGCTGACAATCCAACCGCTTATGGGTGGCACAGGAGTTTGAAATGGATTTAAACAAAGTGAAAAAAAACTTAACACTTCAAATAGTCGGTTTAGATTTTTTAAGTTCAATGTCCTAACAATTAGGTGCACAGTAGAAGGCTTCCCTATGTGAATGCAAAGAGTTTCTATTTCATATCTATACAGGGAAATTACAAGACCCCTACTGTCAGCTCCTACTGACATGGCAGTTAGGAGTGGATTGGCTGGTGATTTATCACTCTACATTGTATCACTATTCAAACTTTATACTGTACATCTGGCCCTCAGATCTGTACATGTAATGTGGAACAATACAATTCAGAGCAAAAAAAATGAATATGCGTCTCACAGCTAACTGTAGTTACACTGGTCTTTGCTGCCATCTTGGTCAGGCCACATAATGGACTAATTAGGGCATGGGTCTTCAAACTGTGGCCCTCCAGATGTTGTGCAACTACAAATCCCAGCATGCCTTGCCACAGTTTTAACACTCCCTTATAGCAAAACTGTGGCAAGGCATGCTGGGATTTGTAGTTTCACAACATCTGGAGGGCCACAGTTTGAAGAACCATGAATTAGGGGATAGTCCAATGTCCACATAATTATAACCTGCACACTCATGTGATGCCTCCTGGTCTATCTTAATCAGGAATAATCCAAGATGTAGGAGTTCAGATGTAATAATAGATGGCATTACTAAGAATTTACTATGAAAACCAGCAATCTGCTATATATGAACACTATTGCTTTGCAAGCAGCATGCAAAAAACAAAAAAGAGCGAATAGAAACAGCAATAGCAGCGTGATCACAGCTGTGTGCCAGTAGCCGGGCAGCATACCAGCCCAGTGTGTCAGCAGTAGGCAGTGACAATAGTACCATTAAAGAAAAAAGTAAAGAAAAAGGGAGGGAGATTAGAGGAACAATCCCATTCCACAGCATCTCCTCCGCTCAGCCACCATGTGCATCACAGTCATCTGCTTCCCCTCCACCAGAACAGCTCACAATGGAGGCATTGTCTGGATTGTTAGAGGACGTTGTAGGTAATGACATGCAAAAAGACTGTCCCTACAATGCTTAAAGACATCAAAAAAACAAAAGTCACCAAAATCTATTTTCCTAATACGATGGTGGATTCTCACTGTTTAAATTTGGTATGTTCTTTATATTCTTTGCGGGTGTGTTTAGAGAAATACCCACGTGAGTTTATAGAGAAATCCAGAACATGGATCTGAATTTCACTTTTTAAATAACACCACCCAATTTATGTGCAGTAACATCTTCAGATGTTAAGTATGGGACATCACAGAATCACACTTACAAAGTAAAAATATTCCACATTAAAATTCTGGTTGCTGTGAGGATAAAAAAAAAAGGGGGCAGACAAAGGTGGGTTTGCAATCTGGGATCAGGCCTGTCGATCCCTGCCGACAGCCATTACCCTGGCCTGTTTGCGGTCAGATCGACAGCATAACAACAGATGTGATTTAAGATCCCGCCTGCCGATGGGCGTGGCCACGAGAACGGACGTGGATTGTTGATCTGCGGCCCGGATAAAGACAATCCACGGCCGTTATCAGCAGAAGGGCCCAACAGCTTCTGAAGTCGGGCCCATTCTGCCGTGATCCCGCATCAATGCTGTCGTTAATGACAGCACTGAATAGGGAGCCGCCGCTATTTCCCACGTCAGATATAGCGGTGGCACATTGCATACCCCCCAAAATAGGCTAAGTGGTTCTCATCTCGCTGAGTTCAGAGCTGTCCTGAACTCCGCAGAGAGTAGAACACCCTTCCTGATCCTGCAAAATTCCCTAGATAAGTGGGAGGGACCAAGAAGGCACAAGTCTGCGCAGGACTTATTGCAGAAGATGGCATAAAGGTGATTGCGTTAGTTATGAAGTCAAACCTCTTGTACTTGACCTCAAATTTTTAAGTTGGTTTAAAATTGCTATAGTACCAATAGCTACAAGTGCAAAAAAAAAGAAAAACCCCACAACACTGCAGGGCTGACAGGTGTCACCATGTTAAAACGCTTTCAAATTGGTAGGCAAATGAACATTGACATTTAATATATTTAACCGCCAAAATGGTATGCAGTCATAAAGTGGACATTCACTTCACATTGTCGAAATGTTGACATGCAAATTATCAGAATTTTGTCATTAGGGTAACAATGTGGGGGGGTTAGAGATAGGCACTTGGGAAAGAGATAGGTTAGAATAAATCGCTGGAACCACCGATCCATCACGTCTGCTGCGGAACGGCTACACACATGACCACCAGGACCCAGGCAGCTGACTCTGTACATGTGGCTGCTGCCAGTAAGTAGCAGGTAGGTTCTCACTAGAACACCAAGGATGGTCTACAGCAGGCATGTCCAACCTGCGGCCCTCCAGCTGTTGTGAAACTACGCATCCCAGCATGCCTTGCCATAGTTTTAGCATTCCCTAACAGCAAAACTGTGGCAAGGCATGATGGGACTTGTATTTTCACAACAGCTGGAGGGCCGCAGGTTGGACATGCCTGGTCTACAGACTTTGTTATGTAGATATTTCAGCAAGAGTCCACAAGACGAGTGTCAACCATCAATCCCGCACCTGTCATAACTACGTAAGGTATTAACCAGTAAAAAAAAACTATGCAGCATTTTCAATTTGCAGTCATTGCTACCTGGCTAATCTGTTGAATGGAACCATCTAAAGCCCCCACTTAACAGCTATGATAAAGGTGATAATGGTTGGCAACAGTTGGGGGGAGGAATTTAACACCTGGTCTTATCACTAATGAGTACTATGCATCCTGCTTGCTGTCCCGCCAGCAAATTTATTGTGCAACTCGTGAATTTGTGAAAATCCCCACCTCACACAATAACACATTACAGGCAATAGGAAGAGAGCAAAAAACCTAAACCTTTGTACCTGCAAGGAGGAGAGGGGCACCAACCTAGTTACTTATTCACAGAGAGCAATATGCATCGGAGGAAAGCTCCAGTAAGGAACAAAAACAGGTATTTACTTAATTTTTTTTCTAAAATAAACCCCCAAACCACCAGCATTCAACGTTTATCAGCACCATCTGTCACAGGGCTTAGCGTAATTAATAGGAGCAAAGTCACGTCGTTATGGCCCGACAGTCTTAACAAAAAACATGGCTTAATCCTCTAATAACCAATCCAAAATTAATTTTTAAACCGGGTGATTGGTTACTGAAACTTTTGGGCAAACTGTTCAGGAACGAGCGAATACAGGGGCTAACCAGAGACAATTCATGACGAAGAGAAATCTACTTCCTTATTCCCAACATTGCGTGGTTCTCACAGCGTAACCTAGCGGACCAAAGCAGAAGACGGCCCTGGAAGGTAACTCGAGGACATTGCTACTTAGAAGGCTTGCGAGTCATTTTCGGAACTCAGATGAACGGCTGGCACACAGATACGCTGCAGTATGGGGTCGCGACGAGAGGGAAGCGGGAAACGTCGCAGCAAAAAGAAGCATCAGAATCTGATGGAACACAGGGAGGATTTTAGCAAGTCGCTCATGTATGTGTACGGACAGAGCTGGAAGAATGATCACGGGACGGAATGCTGGAACAGATGAGTCGACACTGCAGAGCGCGGTAAAGGAGAACACCTACCAGACTCTGCACAGGTTCTCACACTGCGCATCACTACAGAAGCTTAGTGCAGTGACACCGGCGAACCATACTAAACAAACAAGTTCTAAGAAGAACTGGACATGAACTCCAGCACCTACACACAGCTTCCCGTATTATGTCTGTACCTGGACACCGAAGAGCGCTTCAAAGCTACTGACACCAAGCAGCACTATGTGGCTATATAGTGCAAGATGGCATTGATGAGGTGTATAGGTAGCTACTGAAAACTAGGTTATAGTTCTGGAGAGACGACGAAAGGACACAACAACACAACCTCATAACTTTAAACAAGTCGGCGACACCTTCCCAACGTTTATCTGAAAGAGTCCGGAACATATTACGCTTGCTGTAACCGCCTTGTAGAATACAGAAGGTCTATTGTTGTGTTCTGAAAATTCAATGACAACAAGGCAAAGATAGGTCATTAATGCAGTGCCTTAGTTATGAGGACAGGGTGACAATTCAGTCCCCCCTAGATCACTCCCTGTGTATTACATAGATCGTCACACTAAATGACTGATCACCTGGCCAACCCCTGGGCCTGCTTATTTTGCCATCGCAGTGGATGCACAAGGCAGAAATCTGTTATCATTTCTAGCATGGAGAGTAAAAGAACAAGCAGCTGGGATCAGCCCTTTTCAGAAACCAGAGGACGGTGAATCTCCCTCCTGCAGGCTGGGAGGATTTCAGTGTATTTAGTGATCCAGGCAGATCCTGATCACAATGATGAAGAAGTCTAAACAGGATACACAAAAGGAGCAGTATGTGGCTTGCAGTGGGGGTGGGGAGTTTAAAACCCAGCTGGCAGCCATAGGATATGCTTGGCTATACCACACGTCAAGAGCCATTCCCTGTGAGGCGGGGGTAGGAGGAGGAAGGGAAAGGAGCGGGGGAGGGTGACGCACGCTCTCTTACAACCCCATACACAAAAGAGAGGCCTGCTTTACAATCCCATAGAAAGGTGATTGCTTACATTCATGGACAGGCAGGGGAAGGAGTCAGGTATTAAAAGGTGCTTTGCAACAGCCAACAAAGAGTTAAAAAAAAAAAAAGAAGGAGGGAAAAGGTCTATTTCACACCACCATATACCACCCATGTCTGTTCATTTATTACCCTGATGGGAGATAACAGCAGATCACAGGAGCATGCAGATCAGTAGCAAGTAAGGCCATGTCAGGGGAGAACACTACAGGCCATATATTAACATGATTTGCATCCTATTTACAAGATCGGGGAAATATAACTGCTAGCATTGTAGTCATTGCAGCTGAACCACAACATCACTAGTCACGGACCGTTTGGGACACTGGGAACTGTAGTCCCTCGGAACGGAGAGGGTAAATCCCCCAGTCCGATCCATTTAAGGCAAAATATTTCAACAAGTCTGTAACTTAATCGTTCTACCTAGAAATCATCACAATTCAGTCGACAGAAACAAAGTCCAACAATCTCTCTGATATAAAGGTAGACGTCCAGCAAGAACTTACAATCAGACACACCTCAAGAAACACTGCTGCAGTACACTTATAACTCGCAGTTATAAACATAAGACCACAGCAAAAAAAAAAAAAAAAAAAAACATCTGCATAAAAAAAAAACCCTTAAAAAAAAAAACCTAAATTTGTACATTTGTTCTAAAGCAAATAACCCCTACTATAAAAAAAAAAAAAAAAATTAAATTCTCCAAACGTTTTAACATTTGTGTGTTCAGTTTAAGGCCATTACAATCCATAGGTGTCAAAAGGACTTCTATGCACTTCCCAGCGACGTCAAACTCCACCCACTACACAAATGACAAACCTATACAAAGCTAGCGCCGCCGTCAGCTGGGAACCATACA